>NC_050069.1:208430716-209630716 GCF_009764565.3 Dermochelys coriacea
CCTCTGCAACTGGAACATTAAACATAGTTCCCCTTCAATCACATGCTGGTGGATGTGCATAGCAGCAAATTTGCTGGTCACATTCCTTTTCTCTCTCCTTAGCCTGACACAACCACTCTTTGCCTCTCCAGTTACTAGCATGGATGCCATGGGCCATACAGGCTGGGCTGCTGATCCTCTCTGAGTCCGGCACAGCAGAACCACACGGGTTCCATTGTGTCTTGGAGACACAGATGCACCCTTCTTGGAGCAGGAACTGTCATTTTGTTGTGTTTTCCAGCTAGAGAAAACTGCTCTTATGAATTAAAAACCAGTTGTGGGGCAGGTAACAGAAGCCTGAAAACCTGAGCAATTTATTGTATAAAGGGCCAAGAGCTGCAGTCTTTTCACGGACTTTACTCAGATCCCAAGAATCAGGCTTGAAAGGAGCCTAAAGGCCAAGATGCCTACTATCTGCATATACCTATCCATGAAGGAGACATTGCTCAGCAAGTTGCATTACGACACATCCTAACATCTGTTCTGGCATGCGGTAAGCAAGGAAAATGAGCAATGGTGTAGTCTTAAATCTGAAGGCACCAGAATGCCACCAGTAAAAGGGGCAGAGAGCAGGGGATGAGGCTGGGGTTCAGAGAAGAGATGTGGGAGCGAGAATTATGGGGAAGGTGGGGGGAGAAGAGGGTAAAGCTACAATTCCCTGGAGTGTGAAGTGCCTCAACAAAGCAGCCCTCCAACTCCTCACACTGGGAATGCAACCCACAGGGTGAATGCCTCTTCCTGGGAATCAGATACTTTATTAGATACCAAAGTCTGGTGGAGGGCGGGGGGAAAAACATTCTTCCCTTATTGCAGAGAAGATTTCAATACTTAAAATCAGGGGAGAGGGCCCTTCCCCATGAGCTGGGGGGTGACTTGTACCCTCCAGGGGCACCAAACCCGGAAGGGTCCTGAGCCTTCTGCCGGGGGAGGAGGGGGCATTATACAGCTATTGGGCTCCAAATCCACCAGGGGGACCCCATGTCCCACCCCCTCTTTTAAGAGAGACAATTGCAGAAGCCAAAACGAGAACTTATGTCCAGATAAAAATGTGTTCCAAAATTATGCCATGAAAATGTGATATTAAAAAATTACCCAGTAAATAGACAAACAATGCCAGACAAAAATTAGGAGACAAAACACATATGAAAGAATAAGACAATAATCAATATATTAATATAAAACAATAATACAGCTGGTACAATAAAGCAATACCATGGGGAGACATACAGTGCATCATTAGTATTCTGTTCTAATGAAGCTTGCAACACACAATGTACATTAACCAGTGTAAAGCCTTTTCAGCACTGTGAATATTCCACCACTTTACTGGCCCATTTATTTTAACTGAAAGAGGGATGATCCTGTTGCCAAGCCATCAGATGGTAAAAGGGATATATTTGATTGATAATAAAAAGGGTCTGCCATTTGCAAAATATATTTCTAATTTAAATGCATGTGGTATACAACATCAGTGCCATACTCAAAAGAAAAATAAAGATGGGGGATGGGTAAGGGGAGGGGAGAGAGGGAAAGACTAAACAAAACAAAAATCACAAACATCACTCACATTTTTTCAACCTATTCTCATGATACAGATTGACAGCCCTTTTAATATGAAATAAATCAGCCAGGATAAGGAATGTCCTGGAGAAAATACAGATTGAGTGCTGATTGACAGAGCTCCTCTGAAATCCACTCTATTTGCGCTTGGTTTTATAGCAGCTAACTTGAAAGGATGTCAGGCACTTTGAAATGTTTCAAGTGTTTTGAACCTAGCGAACAATCATAAAATGTGCTTATTGGTTTTCAGTCTGTAGTTGGAGCAGCGTTCTGGTGAAGACAATGCTGCGGAAGGCCGGCCAGAAAAATGAGAGCGAAGCTTTTACTTTCCATTCAGATGCCATCCAACTATAAGGATTTTTGGACTGCTGTCAAGATTCCTATGTAGTTCACATGACATTTTAAAAAAAGATTCCTTATTTTGGAAACAGGTATTAAGTATGGCGAGAGCACAGCTTTGCATTCTTCCTATACACTTTATAGTCACTTTTAACCAAGGATTGGCCAGTCACATTGCTGATGAGACATGACATTTTTAAAGTTATGTGTCCAGTTCGTGCCACTGCTGCCTTCCTGTTAGATTCCGCCCAGCATTATGCCAGCTTCGATAATGTTACAGATACTATGGTTAGCTGTCTCCTTGTATTTCCTGAAATGTCCTGTGTGTATCGTTATCTTGCAAAGCAAATACCAGCACATGTCACAGTCACATTGAGAGAAAAAGATGAAAACTGAGAACAGTGGCACTGCCAGCCCATTTTAACAGCACCTCCCCCTTCAGAATGACATTTGGTGGTTTATGGGCAATTTTTAAAAGCGTGATTTTAAAAAAATATATATTGGACATTTCCCATGTTTGTAAAGTGCAACATCTGTTGAGAAAGGAAGCCCTGAGTTACTCCCTCTTGTCAGGTTAGCCCAATGGGGAGGCTTGTTTCAGGAGCAAAAGACACCGGGTTCAGTTCTTAAAGCCCGCACAAATCCTGCAAGGTTCATTCAGAGGGGTCGCCAGGGAAATAAACACTGCAGGGTCACTTGCGGGGTCAGCTAACACAAACAAATCTCCAAGAATACCCCAGACAGGTGACCATTTCCTCCCTTCAGGCTTCTCCCCTCCATCCTCCAGCATACATCCCTGCTTCCCCTCCTCCTTTTTTCTCCAGTACCTCTCCTTACCTTACGTTTGATGACTTTGGGAATTGGCCTCTCTTCCTAGCTCACCCTTCATCCTGTGACTAGATCACCTCCTCAACTCTGCATATCTCTAGTCTAGAAAGTACAAATAGCCACTCCCCACAACAGGTTCTTCTAGAGATTCCTAGATATGGGCCTCCCCTCCCCAGTTCAATCTGTACAAGGATCTTTGAAGAGGGCAGAAAGGAGTGAGGGCAAAGGGAGTGGGGAAACACTCTTTCTGCCAATGACGTGTACTGTGCTCCAGGTGACAGGAGAACTAGGTTCCTGACTTCATCACTGACTTGCTGTGGGACCATAGGCCAGTTGTTTAACCTTTCAGACCCCAGTTTTGTCATCTGGAAATAGATCAAATTTCCTATCTCATGGGGGTGTTATAAAACCTACTGCATTAATGTTTGAAAAATGCTTAAGACTTTTGCAGGGAAGCTTCTATATCAGTACAAAGTGGTCCTGCTACAATCCCTCATTCCCTCACAATAGATTATGGGCCTTGACTTCTGTGCCCTAGAGCATGGTGGCTAGCAAACACCTGGGAGCTCCCTAGCTACCATGCTAGGGCTTATAGAGCACCGTTGGCAGTCCAACTGCTCTATACAGGGTCGCCTCTAGTCCATCCCAAATCAACTGTCTTGTCTGTCATTTTAACCATGCCCCTCCACCCCCGTCCCCTCCCGGCCGAATCACTGAAAGGTTCCTCATTGTGTTGCGCACCAAATTCGAATGTATTGTCCTTGCCTGCACCATGCAATCAGTCACTGCCTATCTCTCTGACCTGATCTCCTTTCATTGTCTGCCATCCTCCCTACTCTGGCAATGACACCTCTGTGCCCCCTATCTCACCATTTCTGTGCCTTATTGCATATTGCCCCTTATGCTTGGAGCACCCTCCTTCTTCCCAAGCTACCTCCTTTAGTGCATTCAAATCCCCACTAAAAACTCACTTCCGTTGGGAGGCCTCTGAGAGGTAAGTGGGGAGAAAAGGGAACACCAACACAAGTTTTAATGGAGCCATCTAGATGTGTTCAGGCCTTCCTGGAGAACCACATGATCTTATTACTGTCACCCTTGTCGTCCCTCTCCCCTGCCTTGTCGGCCTATGATCCTCACTTGTGTCGTGTCTACTTTATATGGTAAGCTCTCTGGAGAACGTGCCTTTGAATTTTTTTTTGAGGCTCCTAGTATATTTGGGGTCATTCAATAAATAAATAAATGATAATAATAAAAGTGGTATCCTGCCCCTCAAAGACTCATTTCATCATGCAGAGGGGCACTGGCTTCTGTAAGGTGGCCACTTGGAAGTGAGGTGGAAGTAACCGCCACCTGGCACTCCCTGAAGACTACACATGGGGTCATCAAGTCCCAGGACAGAGACGAAGAGAGAACTGTAGAGGGACAGACTGCGACGGGGCTGTATGACCAGCCTCAGCTCAGGTTCACCAACATAACAGCCCAAACTCAGCCTGATTTCAGGGTGCCAAATGCTCACACAGCTCATGCATACAGACACACCTACGCACATTCTGATACAGAACCTCTTCCATTTTGTAAGGTCCCCAAACACTTTACAAACTTAACAAATGCCACGATTCTTTTAGTATTGTAATGCAGCCACTTCTGGGATGAAATGCAATAGCTTAACAGTCCACAGCAACACTATCTAACCGTCTGGGACCAGCTGGGAAGAAGCAAATGAGTGAAGAGTTTCTGTGTGAAGAAGACCCTTATTTCAGGGGGCATTCAGGTAGGTAGAATCGTTACCATAGCTGGAATTTGATCAGGATACCACACTTAATATTTCTAGCTTTGAGGTCTACTGATAAGAGCTAGGTATTATTATTATTACTCTTACACAGAGTGCCATGGGATCTTTAAGACTTACAAATGGCCAGTTTCTCCTCCAACAGCACAGAGATTCCTAAACCCATACTTGGGTATTGTTTCAATCAA
Source organism: Dermochelys coriacea (assembly GCF_009764565.3). Classification (NCBI taxonomy): domain Eukaryota; kingdom Metazoa; phylum Chordata; order Testudines; family Dermochelyidae; genus Dermochelys; species Dermochelys coriacea. The sequence goes on from NC_050069.1 coordinate 208,435,460, forward strand.
AGATGACTCTCACCCACTGAGTCACGAGCACCACTTATAATTAGAGATGGACCCCCAGTTGCAAAATTCCGGTCTGGCTCTGGATGTTGAAATTGACCCCCCCCCCCCCCCCCCGCAAATTTGCAGGTCTTTGGAACCAGGGTTTTTAGTTAGTTCATTATATACATGGGGACCAGAAGGAGAACCAGCTGCTGAAGAGAGTGGATCCAAAAAATGGGGAAAGAATCATTGTTGTCCTTGTGCATGAGGTGAGAGACTTGCTTGTGTGACCTTGAGTAATTCTCAAACTATTCAAAATACTCCCCGAAACCCAGAGCTATCAAACCATTCCTTGCTAAGTCTTATGAGAACAGAGTTGCTACCATTCAGCACTGAAGGCTTAATATTCTATTTCAATGGTATTATTATTTGTTTGTGTAGGATTGGGTTGAAACCTTACAAACCAGCCTGAGTAAGGGGCAGGAGCAGGGCAGAAACCAGCCTGGCACTCTGAGCATCACAAGCTGGTCCCACTTGTTCCAGGGAGGAAGTAATCTGCACCAGTCTTTTTTGCTAAGACAGATTCATTTCCCCTCTGAGCAAGCTTCAATGCACCTGAAACCATGGGGGAAGGAGCAAGGCTAAGGCTCCCTTCACTCTTCACCCATCTGCCCGAAGGGAAAAGAAAGGAAGTTGCAGCCTGCCGGCACGGTCCCTTGAGTTGGCTCCAGCTATCTGTGTGAAAAGGAGGCACCACATCTAGGCATGAAAGGAGGCACCACATTCCCCTTTATTCCCCTGCACAGGAACACAGCAGAGCTCAGGGTTAAGCGCACAGTGCCCAAAAGCATGCTAGGCACTTTACAAACACATAACAAGATAAATCCTTGCCCCTACTGATCCACTGCATATCTCAAAGTTTTTATACTGCACTCCTCATCACCATGTTATCTGCAAACTCCCAAGAGCCTACAGTCTAAAGAGATATCATACAGACCAAAAGAGGGTAGAATGCAGCATGCGGTCCCCCCACCGCCACTGCGCACACCCCTTCCTCTTTTCAGTTTTCTAACATACATGTTTTCCTTTCCTTGCATTTGACTCTTTTGCCCATTTATGGTATAAGCCTTTGGCTTTGAGTAGCTTAAATTCATTCCCATTAGGGAAGTGAAACCTATTTGGCAAAACAAAAATGTTCCTCTTTCTACACAACTGACACTGATTGAGCCCAACAAGTCTCTTGTTTAAATTGAATGTGCATGCACTTCATTTGATGTTACTCCAGTTACTCCACTCCCTTCCTACTGTGCTTTTTTCTTTTAGCACTAGCAGTGGCACCTTTTGGTAATCTTGACCTATAAATAGCAGGGCTGCAGGCTTCTCAAACACAGCCCTCCCCTCGCTCCCAGTGTCAAGCAGTTTTCAGTAATATTCATGTGGCACAAGGTCACTCAGACATCCTCCTTATTTTCTACTCCCCCGCCCCCAAGGGGCAATTGTACTGTTGTGGCTCCCTTGCCTGGCATATTAAAGACACAGAAACCCACCGCTCCTGGCCAGAAGGCAGCATCGGGAATCAAAGTGTAGTTCTTCAAGAGTCATCGGCTTTAAAAGGTAGCCCCTGGAGTGCTGAGCCACTGTGCTGACTCGCATCAAATCTCTCTTAAACTTGGAAATATGATCCAGTTGGGGAATGACTCTGATTTAATGTCATCCAAGTACTACAGGGCACACTTCTTAAAGAAACTGTTGTAAATTATTTGCGGCTAATTCTGCTGTGGATGGAGGCCATTGATATGCTCCCAAGTACAAGAGCCCTGCTTGTATCTAATAATTGTTATATCTTCTCTGAAATTTACTGCCAACGTCTCAATTTTAACAATTTAAATAACAAGCTTAACCAAGCAGAACTAGGCAAAGGCAGGCTGGCTCCCTTGATGAAACCAGGACAATTCTTATGTCTGAGCACATTTATACTTTGACATGAGCAGTGACACACAAAGATGAAATCTGGTTAAAGCTGCAACTCTCTCAAAAATTGTGACAGCTTCTTAGTCTATGCAAAACTGTTTCCAAAGTGGGCATACCTGTTACTTTTAGTTAGGAAGAATAATGAGAAAAAATTACTAGACGCATGGTTAGCAAAGGTGCTATATATTATATGTTGTATGCAGTGTTGTTGTCACCATATTGGTCCCAGGATATTAGAGAGACAAGGTCGGTGAGGTAATATCTTTTATTGGACCAACTTCTGTTGGGGAAAGAGACAAAGCTACACTATATGGCAATTCTATTTTTTTATTAAGAACAACATAAGGTCTCTGGAAGAGTAACTTTAATGGATGTTGCGGCGTAACAGTCCATGCCACTGTTTCAAAACATACTTGTGAAAGTTAATAGAATGTATTAAAAAACTCTACCAATTATCCCATTCATTGAACCCAGCCTATATCCTGCTGTACTAGGACTGGTGCCCTCCAATCCTTCAGACATCCTCTTTCTGAGCCCATGCCAGCAGTGGAAGATTGCTAACATAATCACCTGTTTCAGAGTAGCAGCCGTGTTAGTCTGTATTCGCAAAAAGAAAAGGAGTACCCGTGGCACCTTAGAGACTAACAAATTTATTAGAGCATAAGCTTTCGTGAGCTACAGCTCACTTCATCGGATGCATTTGGTGGAAAAAGCAGAGGAGAGATTTATATACACACACACAGAGAACATGAAACAATGGGTTTATCATACACACTGTAAGGAGAATGATCACTTAAGATAAGCCATTACCAGCAGCAGGGGGGGGAAAGGAGGAAAACCTTTCATGGTGACAAGCAAGGTAGGCTAATTCCAGCAGTTAACAAGAATATCAGAGGAACAGTGGGGGGGGGGAGGGAGAAATACCATGGGGAAATAGTTTTACTTTGTGTAATGACTCATCCATTCCCAGTCTCTATTCAAGCCTAAGTTAATTGTATCCAGTTTGCAAATTAATTCCAATTCAGCAGTCTCTCGTTGGAGTCTGTTTTTGAAGCTTTTTTGTTGAAGTATAGCCACTCTAAGATCTGTGATCGAGTGACCAGAGAGATTGAAGTGTTCTCCAACTGGTTTTTGAATGTTATAATTCTTGACGTCTGATTTGTGTCCATTCATTCTTTTACGTAGAGACTGTCCAGTTTGGCCAATGTACATGGCAGAGGGGCATTGCTGGCACATGATGGCATATATCACATTGGTAGATGTGCAGGTGAACGAGCCTCTGATAGTGTGGCTGATGTGATTAGGCCCTATGATGGTATCCCCTGAATAGATATGTGGACAGAGTTGGCAACGGGCTTTGTTGCAAGGATAGGTTCCTGGGTTAGTGGTTCTGTTGTGTGGTGTGTGGTTGATGGTGAGTATTTGCTTCAGATTGGGGAGCTGTCTGTAAGCAAGGACTGGTCTGTCTCCCAAGATCTGTGAGAGTGATGGCTCGTCCTTCAGGATAGGTTGTAGATCCTTGATGATGCGTTGGAGAGGTTTTAGTTGGGGGCTGAAGGTGATGGCTAGTGGCGTTCTGTTGTTTTCTTTGTTGGGCCTGTCCTGTAGTAGGTGACTTCTGGGTACTCTTCTGGCTCTGTCAATCTGTTTCTTCACTTCAGCAGGTGGGTATTGTAGTTGTAGGAATGCATGATAGAGATCTTGTAGGTGTTTGTCTCTGTCTGAGGGGTTGGAGCAAATGCGGTTATATCGTAGCGCTTGGCTGTAGACAATGGATCGAGTGGTATGATCTGGATGAAAGCTAGAGGCATGTAGGTAGGAATAGCGGTCAGTAGGTTTCCGATATAGGGTGGTGTTTATGTGACCATCGCTTATTAGCACCGTAGTGTCCAGGAAGTGGATCTCTTGTGTGGACTGGTCCAGGCTGAGGTTGATGGTGGGATGGAAATTGTTGAAATCATGGTGGAATTCCTCAAGAGCTTCTTTTCCATGGGTCCAGATGATGAAGATGTCATCAATGTAGTGCAAATAGAGTAGGGGCATTAGGGGACGAGAGCTGAGGAAGCGTTGTTCTAAGTCAGCCATAAAAATGTTGGCATACTGTGGGGCCATGCGGGTACCCATGGCAGTGCCGCTGATTTGAAGGTATACATTGTCACCAAATGTGAAATAGTTATGGGTCAGGACAAAGTCACAAAGTTCAGCCACCAGGTTAGCCGTGACAGTATCGGGGATACTGTTCCTGACGGCTTGTAGTCCATCTTTGTGTGGAATGTTGGTGTAGAGGGCTTCTACATCCATAGTGGCTAGGATAGTGTTTTTAGGAAGATCACCAATGGACTGTAGTTTCCTCAGGAAGTCAGTGGTGTCTCGAAGATAGCTGGGAGTGCTGGTAACGAAGGGCCTGAGGAGGGAGTCTACATAGCCAGACAATCCTGCTGTCAGGGTGCCAATGCCTGAGATGATGGGGCATCCAGGATTTCCAGGTTTATGGATCTTGGGTAGCAGATAGAATACCCCAGGTCGGGGCTCCAGGGGTGTGTCTGTGCGGATTTGTTCTTGTGCTTTTTCAGGGAGTTTCTTGAGCAAATGCTGTAGTTTCTTTTGGTAACTCTCAGTGGGATCAGAGGGTAATGGCTTGTAGAAAGTGGTGTTGGAGAGCTGCCTAGTAGCCTCTTGTTCATACTCCGACCTATTCATGATGACGACAGCACCTCCTTTGTCAGCCTTTTTGATTATGATGTCAGAGTTGTTTCTGAGGCTGTGGATGGCACTGTGTTTTGCATGGCTGAGGTTATGGGATAAGCGATGCTGCTTTTCCACAATTTCAGCTCGTGCACGTCGGCGGAAGCAGTCTATGTAGAAATCCAGGCTGCTGTTTCGACCTTCAGGAGGAGTCCACCCAGAATCCTTCTTTTTGTAGTGTTGGCAGGAAGGTCTCTGTGGGTTAATATGTTGGTCAGAGGTGTGTTGGAAATATTCCTTGAGTCTGAGACGTCGAAAATAGGATTCTAGGTCACCACAGAACTGTATCATGTTCGTGGGGGTGGAAGGGCAAAAGGAGAGGCCCCGAGATAGGACAGATTCTTCTGCTGGGCTAAGAGTATAGTTGGATAGATTAACAAAATCACCTGTGTGACACAATCACACGAGCCAGACTCAGGAGTGGTTAGAAGGATATCTCAAAGTCAGCCAGCTGGCGGAAGCTTTGTGCAGGGCTTGTGCAAGGAGAAGAGCTGTCATGTAACAAGTCCCAGCAAATCTCGCCATACCTGAGAAGTTCTTTCAGCTTCAAGAGTACAAAACCCAGCTATAGATTATTAGCAATAATCTAACATTCTGAGATCATCTAGATCTGAGCTACATCAAATGCCACAAAAGCTATTTAATAGCTGACTATGTGTTGGCCCCGACGTGATGTATAAATGTTTCCTCACTCAAATAGATCTTTGGCTTCCCCCACCTCCCGCTTCCCTGGGTGGCTCTCAGTTTGACAGAGGAGACTATATACCCCCATCATTTTGATAATTCATTGAAATAGCATAACACTTTGAAGATTTTGAGAGCTTATCAGTTTCTATTTACTTCAATCTAGTCTGGAGGTGCTCCATGTTGTGCTGTGGCTGAAGTAAGCAAGCCGTCATTAGGATCCAACTTCCCTTATTTGTACCAAGTGAAAACAGAGCTCCATCATCTTGCCCTTTTCTTTCCTCACTTATTGACTCCCTCCTTCAGCTCCCTCTGGTGTTCTCAAATATGTATTTTCTTAATGTACTCCTACTCTTGTCATTTAGCAAGAGCATTTATCCTTGTAAGATGGCTGTCTTCTTGACTGTACGAATGGAGTTCTTTGAGGCCACAGGAGCTGACTGTGTTCCCTGTATGACAACAGGGGTTAGGGAGGACTTAAGTTCCTACGGAAAAAGCCTACATTGCAAATGCTGGGTGACCAATATTGTGCAAGTTTTAACTAGCCAGATGAGACCTGATGATTCTGGAGACTGAACTGAAGGAGCTGATATAGTTATTTGAGGCTGAATTATTTGCCCCTGAAGCATGGGAATCCTGGAGAACAATGGCCTCATCATTCCCTAAATGGAATAACCCATTCAGGGGAGAGAAAACACCATGAATTTCAACTTTCAGAGATTCTTATTAATTCTTATGCTGCAGGTAGGTGGGAGAGGGAGGAATGATTTGCTCCCTACAGAAGAAGCCAGTGAACAATCCCAAGAGAATCAGCAGAAGCATCTCTGGGGATGCCCCTTGCCTCCTACTGCCAGCCCCACCCTGGCTGCCCCTGAATCCCCCCGCTGGGAGGGTTCTCAGTGTGAAGGGGGATCCTGACACAAATAAATCCAGCTAGAGTCTGTATATCTTGGGCCAGCTTTCCCCACAGACTTAGGAGGGGAAACAGCCTGTCCTGACTCACTCTTCAGAACAGCAGAGCCAGAACCTCATGGCCGGGGTTCATGAGTATAAAGGGGAGCAGGAGTATCATGGGCCGAGATCCTCACATGTATTTAGAAAAAATAAAAGGAGTACTTGTGGCACCTTAGAGACTAACAAATTTGTTTGAGCATAAGCTTTTGTGAGCTACAGCTCACTTCATCCGATGCATTTGGTGGAAAGGTGTCTAATTCCCATTGATTTTAATGGGATACCTTTGAGGATCTGTAATATGTCAGAGTCTCATTGCATTAATTATTCACTGAGGAAAATGTACATAAATTAAACTGCTTGATGACAAAAACAACCTATTTATGAAGAGGTTCCATGCCACAGGAAAATCACATAGCACAGATACCAGTATAATTCAGTAAATGAGCACTGCGGTGGAAATGCTCCTTTTTGGCTACAGTCCAGAGAATATGCAGAAGAGCAATACTATCACAGAGTGGTGAAGGAGAGTCACTGCTTGCAGAGTTCTGTAAGAAAGATTTTCTTATATCTGCCGTGGGGCTCCTACATGATCTGATCACATGAGATATAGCCTCCGACAAAATCCCATTTCTGAAATGGAGCTAAAACCAAAACATGGCAATCACTGTGCTTGGCAGACTTTCTGAAAGAACTTAAAAGGGGAAGGAAGAAATTGCTGATATAACTTTGAAAATCCCAGGTCCATTCACTTGCTACATGCAGTCCAATATGCTGACAACCAATATGAGTTTACATTAGAGGCAGGTTCAAGACGCAAAATTACAATCCAGGTTTCCATTACATTTACATTCAAAGGAGTGTAAATGCCAGAGTCTGGATCAAGCCCATCTTTAGTTTAAACAACTTTGGGCTAGATTGTAGCTTTGTCACAAGCCCTGTATATAGGGTCAGCACATAGCTACATTGCCCCAGGTCAGTGCAGGCAGGGCCATCCCAAGGGAGGTGCAGGGCCCGGGGCAGAAGTGACGAATCCATCACTTCTGGGCCTGACCTGTCACTTCCAGGACCAACCGCACTGGCCAATCGTACCAGCCCGCGGGGCGCTCAAAAGTGCAGGACCCAGAGCAGTTGTCCCGATTCGCTGTACCCAAGGGACGGTTCTGAGTGCAGGGAAGAAGTTGTGCCTCTTTAGGCAATATTCCCTGCTCCTCCACTGCATTTAAAGTTGAGGAGGGCCCTGATTTGCTGCAGGCTTATACTACCAGCAAATCATATCACCACCCCTATGCTGGCTCATGGTGCTGGCTGGTGTGTTGGTGGGGGAAGACCCAAGATTTTCCCACTCCCTGCCCACCTGCTCCAGAGCGGAGAGTAGCAGGCACAAAGTGCCTATTTACTCCTGCACATCTGGAATCTGTGCTGTATGGAAAATGTAAGCTATCTCTTCCCTTTCCTGCTAGATGCTTGCATCTCTGGGGCTCTGCAGGAAAGCATGAGATCTGGACCTAGCAAAGTCAGTTTGCAGCCAGCAAGCCAAGAGTAAGGCAGGGTTAGCTGTGATTCTCTGTTTTTAGGGAGCAGCCTGCTTTGTCTCTCTGTATGTTTTGCATTCTTGTATGTTATAATTTTGAATTATAAGACTAAAAGAGGTGTTTCATTGTAACCTTTAAGAAAGAGTATTTGATATTTTTATCTAATATCTCTGTATGCATGCTGTGGCCGTAACAGACCCAAGGCATAGGTAGCCCATGTAGTGGCCCAAGGGTTTCCTACTTCTTCTTATGTATGCCCCTGAACAGCTGTCATCAGCATCTAGCCTTTATAAACACAGGGATCATGGCTCTCCTGATATTCGTATACTTTGTAAAGCTTATAAAAAGCTTTCATTTCAAGGTCTCTCTTAACCACAATATTTTATTGTATTAAACTGTGTAAACCTATCTTGCTTATAATGTGACAGATGCATATAGAGAACTTGCCTCTGAATATAATTTGTACATTGCTTTTTAAAATATGTACTGGCGTATACAGTTCTGTTTCCAATAACAGAAATGATTGTCTATTTAGTGTGTTTAACTAGTGACATGCTTTAAGTGATATTGAATATTGAAGTGATGTTGATTCTTTTGGTGGTTAAAGAGTCTCTTGCAAGAAACCCTGGAGATGGGTTTGTGAGGAAAAACCATGGCTGCAAATTAAATAAGACCAAACTTTGAAATAACCAAGATGCCCCAAGCTGGCAGTCCTTGCTGACGTAATTATTTAGTATGTTTATTATAGTAGTAGCTAAGCGCCAGCCAAGAACAGGACTCCATTGTGCTCGGCATTGCACAAACACATAGTAGACAGTCCCTGTGCCAGAGAGCTTAGACTCTTAATGAACCCTGGACATCCTTAGGGTTCTTAGCTGAGGGATGGAAGCTGAGTTGACAGAAGCAAAGTACACTTAGCTCCCATCTCCTTCCTTCCATCCCACCTCCTTCTCCACTACTGCTTCCACTCCTGAATGAGACACCTCTAGCCTTCTTGTTCCCCTCACAAATTATGGCATTATTAGAGTGGGAGAACCATATCTCCTCAGTTGCCAGCTTCCTCCTTGCACGGAATCCCTCTGAGCTCCACAGCAGTCCTTCTGTACATATTACCAATCTATATTGCTTCCCAACTTGAAGGTTCAGAATAGAAACTACTAGCAGGGGATGTCAGGTGAGAGGATGCTTTCCAAAGAGAGTGAAAACAGAGCCATTTGGGACTCACTGTGGGAAAGAATCCCAACCTGACATGCCTGGAAACCTGGAAAAAGGGAATTCAATTACAAGCTCAGTAACTGCAGAATGGTCATGGAGTGAGCATTTGGTAGACTGAAATTTCATTGGTGCTGCTTATGCACCTGGGTGAATGCACATATGGCAAATGCAATTCTTATAATCGTCACCTGCTGCACACTCCATAATATTTGGATGAAGGGGATGTTTCTGTCCTGAGTGGGCTCAGAACAAATCTGGTTTACAAACTCTCTTCAGGCAGCTGGATCCCAGCCACATGCAAACTGGTGGTTCTTCCCAAAGGGCATGGAAAATCAGCGATGCCACATGTGCACACATCTTAGTACAGCAGAGAGGCAGAGGATGACATCTCCTTGTGCCAAGGGACACCTTCACACCTTATGCAGTTGCTGGAAATACACATGATGGAACACTGGTACATACTTTTGGATCTACATACCAGGAATGTAATTTCAGTTACAGGGGTCGTCTATGCATGAGGTAGTGGCAGATACTGTCGGTGCCTGTATTGTTACTGGAATTATGTTCTGATTTTCTACAGGTGAACTAACCATAAACACATTCATTTACCCCTTTTCTGTGTTGTAGATAAAGTTCTGCTATGTTGAAAATGAGTAGCACTTTCTGCAAGCACATAACATTAACTGCACTTTCCCCATCCCTCCTGTGTCTCCTTGAGACTTCAGATATATCTGAAGCTGGGGAGGGAGATGATGGACAGACAAAAAATGTGTTTGCAGTATCATGGCACCAGAGAGTTACATGTGTGCTGTGAATCATGGGTCCCAGTCCTGAATCTGAAAACATCTTCAGTTCATCATACTGAGGAAGGAGGGTCCACACAGAAGTCAAGGAAAGGATAACATGTCTTAAAACTATTAAATGGAATGTGTCATGTAAATATTTTTTAAAAGAAAGGTCAACCCAAAAATCTAAAAAATTAAGGGAATGAAACTGGGAACACTGGCCAAATGTTACTGTCTCTGAAGCCATCTTCTTGCCTTTCCCCAACACGGAGAGGAACAATGGGGAGAAATCACTCATGGGGAAAACGGGGGACATCTGCACAGGATTTGGGGACGTGAGCACTTGGTGGGATTCCAGAACTCCCACCAGCTCATTGTTCCCCTCCTTGATACTCAGGGGGATCCTGCATTGAGGGATTTTGGGTACTTGTGGAGGGTGAAGTCCCAGGAGTCCTACAGGCTCCATGTTTTCCCCCAGTCACTCAGGGGAGTCCTTGAAAGAGGTTTGGTCTATGAAGATGGACCAAGCAGGTTTACACTGCCGTTGAACCTCAAGACCCACCTGGAGTTTCTGCTACATCAAAAATTTGCTGAAATATGCTTACAGGGCTGGGAGACAATTCAGCAAGCTTACAGAGTTTCCATGCAAAAGGAGATGAACTACAAACACTGCCCACTCACTTCCCACTCCTGGCATCACCAGAAAATCATGTCCCTGTTCCCACCTAACAACAGTGAACTGGACAAGGAAAGAAAGAGACAGCCCGCAACTTTATTGGGTTCTCTGAAGTTTCAGATGAATACCACAAGCTCCTTACTTCTCCACTGCAAAGGGACACTGCCCTGTGTTTATCCAGCCACCAGACGGGATCCTTCTCCCAAGCCTGTTTTCCCCATCTTGTGCAGCATGGGTCAGTGTGGGGAGAAGTCAGACACCAGGGACAGGGATGATAAAAAAATTGTAATCTTCCAACGGAGAAAGGATTGCTGTAACTTACAGACAACCAACATGTTTTACAACTGTGTTTGGTTCCCTTACCATTCCCAACCTCACCCCCACTCCACCTCCATCAATTTGTATGGGGATGGTAAGATGGTGGGGGGGAGCACTGAAACTGTTTAATATTCAAAGGGACAAAAGACATCTGTTACTAACTTCAGAGAACAAACTATACATTTTCTATAACTGTCTTATCCTCAACTGGAATCTTCCTAACCCAACCCTTCCCTTTCCCTAGTCCACGTGGCCCCAGGACCCTCACTTCCTGGCTACTGGCCAAGAAATGCACACACACAGGGGCGCAATGATTTTTCATTAATAATCTGTTTTTAAAACATAATTTTAGCCAAATGTATGATAGTGGTTCATCAGAAATCAATAAAATCATTGATTTGTAACCATGTCTTGCTTGGGGACCATTTCAGCATGGAGCAGAGCAGGTACTGGATAGGCAGAGGGGAGATTGGAAGGATTTGGTAAGGGGATGGGGCGTGACAATGCCATGGTTTCAGTTCAAACCCACGGAGACATAGCAATGTATGCCATGTTATCTGTGCACAGTAATTCAAATGCCCTGGTTCTTCAAATCAGGAAGTTAGAATCAGAGCAAGAGGGGATATTAAGAGGGAGAGTAGGAGGCCATTGTAACTTACCAGCCTCAAGTTCTGGTTGCTGCTGCAGCTCAGGGTCCTCCTGAGGTTTGTCGGGGAGAGGGGGCTTCTTCACCTGCCTCCTCCAGGCAGGGGTGCAGAATCACATGCTTCTCATCCTCCATGGTCCCTGCTGCCTCCTTGCCCTAGCCCTCATCAGCATTCTGTTGGACAACGAGGCTGCTAGGATTGAGGAGGGGGTCCATCTAGTTCAGGATCCTGTAGTCCAACAGTGGCCAAAGCCAGGTGCTTCAGAGGGAATCAACAGAACAGAGCAATTATCAAGTGATCCATCTTCTGTTGTCCGCTCCCAGCTTCTGGCACTCAGAGGCTAGGAATACCTACAGCATGGGGTTGATAAAGAAGTGTCATGAGCTACTTCAGGCTCTATACTAGGAGCTCTTGATAGCACCTCGTAGAAGTGGCAGGCACAAACTCCTCGCCCCACACACACTCCTCCTCCAAATAACCAGCAGGGTGATCTGCACACTTGTGTGTGCATTTAAGGTTCAGTTTTCAACCAGAAACATTTGGGATTTCCCTCTAAAGCCTTAAAAATCAGGAGACAGCGTAAGAAACCCTGCAATGTATTGTTTTATGCATTTTAAGCCAATCTCATTATTTTTTTAGGAGGATCTGACTCATGAGTTTTGAAGTTGTAGGATTGCAATACAAATAATGGTATTTCTTCTCAAAGCCTCCTCCACTCAGAGCTGGCGAGAGGTGGACAAGATGGCTGACAGTAGAGGGGGAGGAGGCCCTGGCCCAGCAGGAAGTGGTAGCAATGGAAGAGCCTCCTTGTGGATTCCTTAGGGCAGTAATCAATGCGGGGCAGTGTTATGGTCATATTGAAGGGCCTAGTCATCTCCTCACACACCCCTTTTTTCCATACCTATTATCTTCCCTGAACAGTTTTCCCACCATTTTCTTGTTTCCCAGAGCAGCATATTGGTCTGACAGACAGTAATCATAATTAATAGTTTCCCTAGTGGTCCAATTTAGAATTATCCTTCTGTTTTAACTTTCCTTGCTTTTCAACAAAGCACTCAGCATTGTTTTAAACATATTTCTAGGATATGAATATTAATATTCTCTGTACAGGCATCGGGCCTTATTCCTCAATGGCTTTACCATCTCTCTTTTGCTGTAGTGATCTTACAGTGTGCAACTTGTCCGCCTCTGAAATTCATCTAATTTCAGTTCTTGCCACGTGTAAAAAGTATCTGAAAGTGTTTGCTTTCCTTGGGTATTTTCAAAGCAATCGCTGTTAGCCCTGAATTTATCACTTTCCCAAGCTCTTTATTTCCTTATTTTTAAATTGGACCTTCTCATTTGTTTTCAGTGTATTTCAGTTGGAAATGTGTTTTTTTGTTTTCACACTACTGTATTTGTTTCAGATAGTTGCACTACCATGAATGCCTTGGCCTGGTGCAACTGAGTATAAATGAAATTAATAGGCATCAGGTAAAAAAAACAAAAGGAAGTACTTCTTCACACAAAGCAGTCAACCTGTGGAACTCGTTGCCAGGGGATGTTGTAAAGGCCAAAACGCTAGCGGGGTTCAAAAAAGAATTATATAAGTTCATGGAGGATAGGTCCATCAATGGTTATTAGCCAAGATGGTCAGGGATGCTATCCCATACTGTTGGTGTCCCTAGCCTCTGAGTGCCAGAAGCTGGGAGTGGACAACAGAAGATGGATTACTTGATAATTGCTCTGTTCTGTTGATTCCCTCTGAAGCACCTGGATTTGGCCACTGTTGGACTAGAGGATCTTGGACTAAATGGACCATTGGTCTGACCCAGTATGGCTGTTCTTATGATAAGTGTTTGCAGGATCAGGGCCCTTCTTTTTTAAAAAAGGGATTCATAAGAGTATAACTAAAAACTGTGGAGTAACTGAAAGGAGAATTTGGCCCAGAGAGTGAAAGCCAGACTCCAGTTAAGTCTATGGCAAAATACCCATTGATTTTATGGGGCCAGGATTTCAACCAAAGTCAAGAAACCCTTCCTAACATATGCTCTAGAGAAGATCTGTGCTTGAGCCAGACATGAATCCCAGCCCCAAGATGAAAAGTGTGAGGCTTGATTAGCAGTTTACTGATTTTTAAAGAAATATTTTGCAAATTTGTGATGTTACAAAAGGATGTTGTGATCTTTGCACAGTCATTACTGGAAAGCACCTGACTTGTCACGGACCATGGCTAGAGATGGAACTTCAGTTTCCAGAAATGATAGTCCCTTAACCTTCACAGTTACAAACATTTTCCAAAAATAAAACAATACAAATAAAAAACAAATAAAACTGGAACATAATGAATAAACTAGAACACTTCCATAGTCCTTTCTCAAGCAGGATCAGGTTCTATATGACCAATTAGGAAAGATGGGCAAAATAAACTGTATTTTAGTCTTGAGTTTGCAAAAATCTCAGTTGGTTTTGGTGTTGCAAAATCAAAATCAGGGGCGGTTTGCACCAAAGATCCAGTTTATCCAAACTACCAATGTTTGGGCATCGATAAAAGTTTCTGGTTTTGGCATGTAACTTACTTGATAGACAAAATAAAATAATTGTATCAAAAGCCATTGGATATATAAAACATTGGTTCAAATTTATCCCTGGTATAACTCCACTGCAGTAGGCTTATGCCAGGGGATAATGTGACTCAGTGAGTCTTTTAATAACATACTTAGTGCCATTCTACATAGCTTTCAATAAAATAATTTAAAATATGGTTATTTTAAATGTAAATAGATAGGTATTATTTTGAGGGTTTTTTTAAAAATGGAATGACAGAGCCTTATCTACTGACTTGCATATACACCATCTCAAGAGAATATTTTGCATGTTTCCATAGATTCAGAATACAAAGATTCTCTTTGTCTTTTTTTTCTTTGTGTCTGCATCCAATACCGAAGTTAGTTGCTACTGTCTATTAAAATTAAATTAAAAAGGGCTTCCTTCTTGCATCTGTATCAGAATTGCTTCATTAACAGATTTTACTTCGCAACCTTAAAAGTAGTTGTCCTTCTTTCTTGCTTTGTTCTTTCATTATGTGAGACTCCCCGTTAGTCAGTATTTTATACTCATTAGAGCACTGCTTGTCACATGTTTTCACCAGAACCATTCATCACCAAGGTCAAAGGGTGAATATCGTGATCTATTACGCTTAGAGGGATCTAATGAAAAGCCACATAATTATCCAATTTTAAGAGAAGCATGTGAAAAAAAGAAGGAGGGGGGGCATTTCCTATCATTTCAATTGTTTTGTTTCCCTGAAGCGAAATTCAGCACCTGATTGACGGGACCTAATGATCATTCTTATTGATATGGTGATGTTAATTGTATAGCGATATTTAATAAGTTCCATATTCCTGAGGTAAATGCATGCTCTTAACCTGCACCTGAACCTGATTTTTGATGCAGTGTGAGGATGAGACAAAGATACAGATAGCTGAGCACAAGTGGATTTTCAGTCTTGTGTGGCAGAATGGAAATTGAAATCTTCAGAATCTATTAGGAGAACAATTCTGCAGTTGCTCACACTTTTATAAATTATGCTGTATGTGATGCTGAGACAAAAAGTCAGGGAGTTTCAATTGGGGGAAATCACCATGACTGTACTACAGCTCCAGGAGTAGGCTTTTTCCAAAAAGAATAGGAAGCAGTTTACATTTTAATAGAGACATA
Organism: Dermochelys coriacea; assembly: GCF_009764565.3. Taxonomy (NCBI): domain Eukaryota; kingdom Metazoa; phylum Chordata; order Testudines; family Dermochelyidae; genus Dermochelys; species Dermochelys coriacea. Next base: position 208,450,665 of record NC_050069.1, read on the forward strand.
CCTAAATTAGATTAAAAACCTTCTGACTAGCTGTGCGACGCCTGTCCTGTCCAACATGGGGCAAACAGCAAAAATGAAATACACAACAAAAATAAATAAGGCAGAAAGGTGCAAATAACATAGTAATTTAAGTGTGGTTTACATTCATAGTTCTAGCCTTGTGATACTAGCCAGCCAGACCAACAAAAGGTAGATGTGCACCATAGGAACACCAAAGGGGCTGAGCACAGGACTGGGTTTCAGGAGATCTGGATTATATTCCTGGATCCACCACCGATTTGCTTTTTGACCTTGAGTAAATCATTAATCTCTCTGTGCCTCAGTTTCCTCCTCCACTGCAGAGAGGTCATAATATTTCCCTATATCACAAAGGTAGGAAGCACTGTAGAAGATGGTCATTACACTTTTTAGAATAGAGGGAAGCTGGGGATCCAAAATTCAAACTGTGGGATTGACCCAATGGAGCTTGATCCTGCAAAATGCTGAGGACTGTGCCCCCAATCCAGTGAAGCACTTAAGCATGTGCTGAAAGTTCATTAGGACTTTTCATGTGCTTTAAGTTAAGCTCTTGCTGGCTCAGGGACAGGGTGCTTAGCACTTTCCAGAATCAAGGCCATCGTGAGAATCACATCAGAGGTGTGCATATGTCATTTCATTTAAACAACAGAAATGAATGGTGCCATTTGCTACAAAGGACTTGTTTCACTTGCAGAAATAAGGCTTGATAAGGTACTGAACACAGGGACAGGGCCTCTGATGCTATGAGATGTTGTGCAACACTAGATAGGGAGGACTCTGAGTTACTACAGAGAATTCTTTTGCAGGAGTCTGGCCAGCAAGTCTCACCCACATGCTCAAGGTCTAACTGATCATCATATTTGGGGTCAGGAAAGAATTTTACCTCAGGTCAGATTGGCAGGCCCTGGGGCTTTGTCACCTTCCTCTGCAGCACAGGGGCACGGGTCACTTGCTTGTTTGAACTACAGTGGTGAAGTTCAGACTGATTGTGATGGTCCCTTCTCTCCTTAAAGTCTATGATCCCATTTCTTTCAGACAGAGCAGAAGGCTCTCCACACCTTGCAGGAGTGTGCCCATCATTAGCAGGCCTAGTGTAAATCTGGAGACAGCAGTCCATACCTGTGGTTAAACCAAAGAAACACGTGTGGGGGAATTCTCCATCTCTGGCAATTTTTAAATCAAGATTGGAAGTTTTTCTAAAAGATCTGCTCTAGTTCAAACAGGAACAAATTCCAAGAAGCACTTGGAGCTGGAGGGGTTATTCCTAGTTCAAGGAGACATACTCACCTTAGCTCTGATTGAGCTAGTGCATTAAAAATAGAATGTGGCCAGGGCAGCGTGGTGAGCGGTAAGATGGGCTAGCTGTCCCAAGTACGTACCGAGGGTCGCTAAAGGGCATGTCCTCAGGGGAGCTAGCTTCTACCACTGCTTTTGCTGTCATTGCTACATTCTATTTTTAGCCTGCTAGCTTGATCAGAGCTAGCAGGGACATGTCTCCTTGAGCTGAGAATCACACTCCCAGTTTGAAGTGGAGGCATACCCTAAGAGGGTGTCAGAACTCCCTAAATGTCCCTACACTGACCATAAAGAGGGGTGGTGCTTACTCTACAGAACAAGTTACATGCTTTTTTCCCCCTAGTTCCTGCTTTGAGGGGCAGATTCTGATACCCTTACTCACACTGAGCAGTACCTTACTCTACAAATTGTCCCCTTGACGTGAATGGGTCTACTTAAGGAATAAGTAAGATGAGTAAGGCCCCAGAATCAGGTCCAAAAAGGCAAGCAACTCAAAAAATAGATATCCAAACTGAACCAAGGGGGAAAGAAGGGAGACACAGAAGGAATGCTGTAAAATTAAATGAAATACACTTACACTAAACCAAAAGCCACACTGATCTTCAATTACTTAACACTACTAACACATTTAATAAAGTGTTATAAAAATGCCAATAAATAGTATATTAACTTTTTAAAATACCAGTTGCAGCACTTATACATAAAACTGAAAGCCACTCCTGCTGTACTGTATGATTTGCTCATGCGATGAGCAGTCAGGATCTATAACATTTTAGGGCAACTGCTAAGAATGGCTGAGATGAGATAATTTCAACTTTTTTTTTTATGGACACGAGCAACTGATTTTTCAAATAATTCTGTGATGCACCATCTAACAGCATCCCAAGAGATTATCCTGGTTTACCCCTTACATTTTTAGCATATTTAGGAGGTGCAAAATAACAAATTATACAAGAACATTTGCACTTTGAATATTATAAAGTGAAAAAATTGCCTGTAAGTGAAATTATAGATGAAATATATATTCCGCCAACTTAAAGGGAGATGTAGTACCTATAAGCAGCTGTGGAGAGCAAAACATGAGTTTGTAATGCAATATTTTTTAACTTTATTAAATGCACCTTCTACAAAATAAAGGGGGCATGTATGCAGTTGCCAAAATAAAATAAAATAAAATAAAATAAGCAAAGACTCTTTCTCTTATTGAGAGGTAGAAAAAATAAGACTATCCCTATAAATAGCCAAACCTCCAAGCCACTCCCTCCCCAGCAAAAATATATGGAAACAAAAAACCCAGTACTATTTTGGGTTGTATACTCAGAATCCTTAAATCATGAATCAGGGAAGCAATAATCCCTTTCTGGGATGGCATTTATGAGACTGCACCAAGAATAATGCTCACGTGTGCTCAAACTGAAAAAGAAAGCGATAGTCTGCTCCATATTTTAACCCTTGTCTTCTTTTTTTTTCCTTTTACCAGCTGTCAATCAGATTTATACTTTCCAACTGTACAGGCATAACCATTTATGAATCACCTCCATTTAAATATTAAGGTGGATGGTGCTGGGTGTATCAGAAAAATGCCAACAAATTGGAGTGTGTCCAGAAAGAAGTAACAAAACAAGGGACAAGGGACTGATGTATAAGAAAAGATTAAGATAATCAAATAAATAGGCTTGACCTTACCCTCAGTCACACCAGGGTGAATTGGGAGTAACTTCACTGAAGCCAGTGGAGCTTAACTAGTTTAGACCCCTTGTAAAAGAGATAAGAATCAGACCCATATTACTTGAACAGAGGACAAATAAAGAGGAGATACCTAGAGATGGTCTAAAGTCTCAGAGAAGAAAACAGACCAGCAGTCACCAGAAGAAGGTAGGTTACAGGAATATGAACCTGCAGACTGGCCACCTGAAGATGGTGGGGAAGGGGTCCTCTGAATAGCTCCGAGAAGATCAGCCAGTTACCGCTTGAAAGAGAGACTCAACACTGAAAAGGCAATAGGACACTGGAGCAGGCTGCAGAGACTCTGCCCACTAAGAAAACCTACCACCTATTTAGAAAGAGTTGATGTCTGTTGTGAGACAGCAGAGTGGGTTGGGGGGTGGGAAATAGCAAGTTAAGCTTTGCACATGAAACACAGGATCTTTGGCAGTGCAAACAGGACTACTACTCTGTGCACTGCTTACTCTACCTGATCTTAAACTATCCCTGGCAGATCATCCACACCTCAGACCAATGTTCCTGCACAGTCCAGGGTCTCCTGGATCTGCAGCCAGAATGATACATCCTAATGGAATGGCTCACCCCACAGCCCACAGAAGCAATCGGTTCACTCACCATATATCTATTTACACAGCAGTCCAACCAAGCCTGCCAGCTAAACCCAAACAAGATTATCCTGTCTGCTAATGCCACATTGCATAAGTAGTGCAAAGTGGCATTAAAGCATTCTAGACAGTGGAGAATTCCCCCTGTGCAGCCACTCCCCCTACTGGCATACATCCATCTGAGACAGGCTAGCCACTTCCTGCATCAGCTGCCCTTCCAATCCCCAGCAAAGAGAAGGAAGGTACATGTCCTGGGGTGAGGCATGGGCAGGGAGGAGACATGGTACAGCAGAGCTCTGCTATGTCCAATCCTTCACTGCCTCTGTGGAGTCCTAACTTGCACCAGGGCCAGGAGGTCCTGAATCAAGTACCCACAGTCAGCTCCCAGCAGCCACCACTCTCTGCAGTACCTCGGCTGTGCTCGAATGTAATAAAGAATCAGGGCCTGAACCTTTAGTGATTTCATCATCAGTGATCATTGTCTACTAGCACTTGAAACGTATAAGCAAGGAGAGAAATTCTTTGGTGGAGTTCCAAGGGGATATAACGAGGAGTAATAGGAAAGGAAGGAGAGTTCAGTGGTTAGGATACTTGCCCGGATTACAAGAGACCTGGGTTTCAATTCCCTACTCTGCCACAAATTTCTTTGTGTGATCTTGGGCAAGTGAAATTGTGTGAAAAGTGAAATCTTGGGCAAGTCACTTAGACCCAGATTCTCAGATGTATTTAGGCACTTAACTCCTATTGAAGTCAATGAAAATTAGGTGCCTAAACATTTCTGAGGATGTCTCTCGGTGCCCAAGTACCCCCTGTGCAAAATAATGATATAGTCTTTCCATACTTTATAGGATTGATAGGGGCTATGCACATATAGCTAGGACATGATGCTTGAGATTCAGCCTAGTATGGAGTACTCTCACAAGACTAGTGGTGAACACCCTATCATCGCAAACTGGACTGGACACAGCAGTAGAGAACACACATAGGGAACAATCCTTCAGTGCCAACAGGATGGACTAGGAAACTGATCTCTAATTTCCATGGGGCAAATCCTGAGAGGTGCTGAAATACCCACTGACGTCTCAAAATGTGGCCCAAGGAATCCTTTCCACAAGCTGTACATACGAAAAAAGGTACATAAACCCAGAGCTGCCTAATGCAAGAAACATGCACATAATTCCAGAACACCACATGATTCCCTTAAATCATATTGCATTTTAGGAATCCTACTCCTCCAGGGATCCAGAATTGCTTAGTTGCCCCACATGACATAGATGAAATCCCTACTTAGAGGATAACAACCTTAATAATTGTTCTGACCAGGTGTCATAGGATGTAGGCTTTTATCACAGTAGCCTGCATACATGTGGCATAAGAGGGGATTAGGACTCACTTGAGAAAGAAATAGCTTGTCACTCCATCAATTAGAAGACTGATGAAGAAAGACTGACTTTGCCGTCACCCTCATGGGGAGGGGAGGGTGGAAGGGAGAAGGGAATTACTGCAGCTCTTGAAAAGGTCCAATTTACTTCTCCATGCACACCTGGCCAGAAGCCTTGGTCTGCAAGTAGGGGGGGCCTAATAGATTGGGGAGGCGTCTGTGTCAGATTACGAACTCCATTTTGTTTTGTGAATCCCATTTTGTTTCAGGGACTCTACTTTGTACTGTAATCTTCATTTGAGAGTGTGATCTCCAGGGTGTATTGCAACCTCCTTTGTGGATTAGAGCAGCCATTTTGTAGCAGGGTCTTGACACCGAGTGGTCAGATTATGGCTATGGTTACACTACAGAGCTTACAGTGGCATAGCTGCACCCATACAGCACTGCTAGTGCAGACGCTCTAAGCTGACAGCAGAGAGCTCTCCCGTCGACTTAATTATTCCAGCCCCCGCGAGCGGAGGTAGCTTTGTCAGCGGGACAACTTCTGTCCACACCAGTGCTTAGGTCGATGTAACTTATGTCACTCGGAGGGTGGCTTATTCACATCCCTGAGTGATGTAATTATACCACAGGAAGTGGTAGTGTGTACATAGCCTTTGTCTGAGAAGCGATGGCAGACCCACCAAGGGCCATCGAAACTGAAGGACTTTTCCCTCTTAGAACAATGGCTTTTTTAGGGGTAGGACCAATGACTTTGAACGACTTTGCAGAGAAGCTAATGGGGGCAGGGGACTAGCTGGGGAGCCCAGAACTCCACCAATTTAGGCACATGAGCCAAAAGGTGAGAGAGACTGTTTTAAAAGGTGGCTGTTTCTCGAATCAAGATGCCAGACCACTAGCATATGCAAGAAAACCAGGCTAAGGAAGGCAGGAAGGTTGATGACCAAAACTGGGACTTGTTGGGGAGGAGGTGTGTTGATATCAGGCTTGAGGGGATGTTCAGGACTATTTGTTATTTTTCAAAGAGCTGTCACTCTAGTGTGCTTTGTTAAGAATAAAGTGTCCATAGTTAAGAAATTCTCTGTTCTTTGTTTTATGCCACTTTGTCTCTAAAGGCTTTACCTAGAAACCAGAGCTCCCATAACCAAGTGTACACTGGGGAAACATGTCTAAACAACTGGAGGGTGGTAGGGCTGGGGCACTGGTTCCAGGGTCTAAGACAGCTGAACTATGGGATCCCACAGCCCAAGAAGGGTCTCAGATATGGGGTCTGTATCTGGGAGTGTGCCCAAGAGACCCACAGCTAAAACAAGTGACCAGCCTCTGCCCAGACTGGGGGGGAGGTGGTGTTTAGAAGCCCAAAGGATTGTTACAGGGTACAAAGCCAATGTTCTGTCCACTGCTTATACCTCCTTGCTCACAGCTGTATTGGGACAGAAGAGAAGGGTTATGCCCCCCTGCAGAGCCATGAACCAATTAGATCTCACTCACCCAAGCAACAGGAGAGGATCCTTATTCCCTGCACAATCAGGTAGGACAAGGTCACAATCTACTCCAATGGGACTTTTTGCACTGGAGGTTACTACGCATAGACATTCTTTGACAGCCTTGCCATGAACTCTTCAGATTAGAACAACCAGTATAACCCCTGCCTTAGGGATTTCTTTCTGCCAGATGGTCCTCCAAGTAACCAAGATTCTCCCTGAGGTCTAGGGGAAAAGTAAAAAAAAAGAAAAGAAATAACTAATCTGAAAAAAGGTCTTGTATTAGTCTTCAAATAAAGAGAAACAGCCCCCTCCCGGGGGTTTCCTGGTCCCCAGTGTTCCTTCTAGGAGCCCAGACTGTTAGGGAGTTAGAGTTCTGATTAGACAGAGAGCATTTCCTTGTCTCAAGCAGATTCAGAGTTCAGCACCCTCCACAGTCTCCCTATTATGAAAGAAGGATACAGTCCTGCAGCTCCCAACTGTGACTCATTTGGGAGGCCTACAAATCCTAACAGGCCTGGGACTATATCCCAGGTTACCTTCTGCCTTGCCCCACCCATACTTCAATGTTCTGGTTCTGAGATCTAAACAGTTAGCAGCTTGGGTTCTCCTCTTGCTCGGTGGTTACTCTATTTGTTTGATGGGTCTGCATTTGCAGAAAAAGACCTGGAATGGGATAGCATGACCATGGAGACCTCCCGCCTCAATCTTAAAGCGCCAGCATATCAACATGGGGGGTGGCAGAATCTAGCTCTATATAAACGCTCTCTCTGAACAGGCATCACCAGGACAACTCATTTGTAAAATTGCACAGAGGGATTCACAAAGCCACAACCTGAGATCTGTGTCTCTGTCTTACTATCCAAAATACATAACCACATCAAACGAGGAAATGCCTTCCTTTGCCATCCCAACCCAAGAAGGAAACAGAATAAGACAGAGACAAATGGGGAAAGATAAAAATGCATACAATTTTGGATGAATATTTTTAATGTTTTCCTAGATTAATGGTATAAGAGGTGCATGAAATCCTCAGTGATAAACATGAGATAGATAGATTTGTTCTGTAATCCACAATCATACTTTGTAACTAAAATTCTCTTTTTAGTAAGCAAGATTTCAGATAGAACAAACTATGAACTTCATATGTATTTCAGTAAAACAAATCACTTTTTATTCTATTTTAGCTGACTGTTTCCCTGTTGTATTGTTTAGCCTTGTATAGCTCTGCATTTAAGACTCTCAGCCAAATTTGCCCTCTATTACTCCAGGGGGAGAAGATTTTGGCCCTATTTTTTCTAGAATCAGAATCTATTTAAGTAATCTGAGGTTTGCATCAGTTATGTCCCCACTCCAAGGCAGATTGTACCTGAACTTACACTGAACAGGGCTGGAGAGAGAAAGAGGAATGGTCCACCTCTTCTTGTAGTCAGGACAGTTATTTAAGCTATAAGGAGTGGAGGGGCAGGGTAAGCTAGGGTTCAATTTAAGGGAACCCAGAGAAAGTCCACTAGAGCAAACTAGACACCATGAGCAAAAAGACTAAGGAGCAAAGAAGGATGTACGTAAATGCAGTGATGAGTCTGCAGCCATTCACACAAAGCAACTTTTTCCCAGTTTCTGCTTTGCTGCATGTCACATACAAACAAAACCAAAAGTCTCACAGTGGAACTTATCTGAAGTCACCAAGTTTTTCCTAATTTCAGGTAAAAAAAATTACATGAAACCACTGACTGTGCTATGGTGTTCAATCGAGAACAAAATAAATGTAACCGGTATGAATTCTACATTAGGGGCCTATGTTTGACATTGACATTGACATGTGAGAGTCACTCATATATGAACTAACATGAAAGGTTCAGATGACAGTCCATACACATGTGTAACATATATAAAAATGACTACATGCTTTCTGTGTTTATGATACACATGTTCTTTCTAAATAGGTTACCTCAAAACTTATCTAGGAGCAAACCCCAGTGAACAGTTTATAACAAGATCACAGATCAGATAAATGTCTTCTGGACTGGGGTTTCACAACAAAAGTTTTACCTGGCTCTAGTCCCAGTGGCTGTATACAATAGGCTAGCTTGTAACAGTCCAAAACTCATACAGTTGTTGTTGTTAACTCAAACTATTACAATCTAGTGGGGATATAACACATACTAAAACAGTTACCTAATAATAAGACATATTATAGATACTATGAGGTCAGACTGTGACTGCCCCTGTGAGTATGTGCTAGAGAGACAGGAAAGAAGTCCTTTCCCTTCTTAGAACATTCATTCAGGAGTGTGAACACTTTGGGCTGGATCCAACACCTACTGAAGTCAATGAAAAGACTCCTATTGGCTTCAATGGATACAGGATCAGGCCATCTTAACACAAAGGGGGACATCTAGCACAGCCAGCAGAACTTGCCCCAAATTGGGCATGGTTAGGCAGGTAGGGGACGGGGGCCTAACCACCAGGGTTCTTTTATGGCCTAGAGGCTGCCCCTGGGGAGGAGGGCACATATTACTCCTTTTTTTAAATGAGTATTAAATGCTGTTTCTGGCACTGGTCCTCCAGTGCCTCTGGAGCCATTATGCAGACTTATGACTTGTGAAAGTGCCACTACAATGCTACACATCCACTCCACCCCACATGCCCCCCTGACACTGATTCTGATACCCATAATTTAGCTTGTGAGAAAGTACACATTTGACCATGCATTTATTTATTACAAAAAAACTACATTACAAAAGTAAGTTAAATACACGGAGCTATGTTTAAATAATTCCAAGGAACAAAAATCCAGGAAATTCATTTAAACTCTACTTCTTTCCCCCCTGCTATTTGTAGTGAGGATGAAGTGTCAGCCATAACTTTGAATTTCCTGGCTTTCATTATTTTGAAAAACTCAAGTGCTTGGTGTTATTTAAAATGGGGCTGGTTTTGGGGGAGTTTTTTGCATTTAGTTATTTTACAAAGAAAAAAAGTTATAAATATATATTCATACAAGATACATTTTAAAGACTGCAAGTACCTGATCCTCAGCTGGTGTAAATGATCTATGCCAGCTGAGGAACAGGCTCGAAATGCATTGAAAATACATTCCAGTTAAATCAGCTCTCAATAAACAGGGAAACATTATAGTTAATTTAGATGATTTTAAAATCTCTATCATCTGGTATAAAATTAGCTTTGTAACTCAGCACCACCCGCCATCCTTATGGAATGGTTCTGAACACTGCATTTGCCTTATATTTCCCCAGCCATCATTGAAATGTAAAAGAGCAATTGACATAACAACATATCAGATGTGGATTATTGGTTTAGAACCTAATCCAGATCCCAGGAAACCTGTCAAGCAGATATCGAGAACGCCTGACAAGGAAGCGTGACATCTGCAGCAGGGGTGATATGCCAATTAAGAGTGCTTGTTTATAGCAACTTCACATGGCAATGTGAACGGTGAATGTAAATGATCAAACGAGGCTGGGAGGCTCTCCCATCATTCACAAAAGATGCTTAGGCGCTCGTTCCTTTGAATGCTGTTTTAGTAGTGGTCTAATACAATACATCTTAAGGAACATTTATACTGTGTTCACTGTGCATTCAACTGTGGCCACTTCAAAGGTTTAGCCAAGTATTTTATGGCCATGGTAAAGGGTTCTTATTGATTTAAATTACAAGCCTGGCTCCCGTCAGCTTCACTTGAGGGCAAAAATGCAATAAAATATCCCACAGCACAGAAACAGACATATTGCATTGACAGTCTTAAGAGATCCTTTTCATTATAATCACCCTCCGTGATTTTTTTTTTTTAAGGACAAGTTAAGCATAGAGAATTTTCCATTCTCTTTAAGTTTGGGGGGTTTATCCCTGAAATCTAGCATCAGGCCCATCCAAGAGAAGGCACACATCAAATCCTGTGGGTTTTCGTTTTTCACTATTTGTCAAAGACATACAGAATGTTTCCAGAATGACATTGATATATTGGCGAATGTTACCATGGAGTTACAGGGTTTGGTCATAAAATCATTTGCATACACAGCAAGCAAAATCCAAATATAATTGAAAGGAATGACTGACTAGTCTCTCTTAGTGTCTGGAATCCATTCTATTCCATTGGGGGATTAGTTCTCATCCAGAAAAACTTCACTCGGGATTGGGGGGATGAGGGGGAATGTTTTATATTGGTGTTCCTACTACTGGAAAGTTACGAGACATAGAAAAAGAAGAGAAGCAATCAATATGAAACATTGTTTATTGTTTTCTCAGCACAGCTGTATTAAAATGTAGTCACGGAGGAGGTTTCCTTACCAAAAGAGTATAGAAAAATAAAACTAAACCAGGCAATATTTTTGTATACTTTATATGCAGTTTCTTTATAATAAGTTACCTGAAATGCATCCTAGGTGGAGATAACCTCTGGACACACAGGGAAAATAGCAAATGACTATTACGTGTCTGACATTTGAAATAACATGTTTCTGGAGGGTTGGCATTACAAGAGTCATTTCACTTCAAAATGTTATTCCTAATGTAATTTTTTTAAATTCATAAGAGGCACTTGCTTGAATTCAGCATAGCACTAAAGTCACTCACAAGACAGAGGTCAAATTCATTTCATTTCTTTTATGTTTTCTTCTCTCTGCTGGATGAAATAAATGATTAAGCCTAGAACACTTGGCAGTTCAGTGAATGTGCTCGGTAGTACCATTACAAGATCGATTTTCTCAATACAGGAGTCTTTCTAGGGCGCACATTGCTTAGCTGACATCTGTCGCGGTTGTCATGGCAGCACCCTCTCCAGCATAGTGAGAGGTCAGGCCTGACAGGGAAGGCCTCGCCAGTTTTACCCTAGTCACTTCAAGGTTAACAGCCAATGGACCAAAGAAATAGGCAATTATAGTACAGTCAATTCTGGTTAAGGAAATGTCTGAGAAGTAAATATATCTGATAAGTGAATGAAAATGAAACAGCCAGTGTTATTTAGTCAGGTCTGCATTACCATCAGTATCCTTTGGTTTGGGCTTAATTGTTTTCAAATGTAATTTCGCTATTAAAACTCTAGCAAAGAAAATGATACATTAAACTTACCCTGCCATCAAACCCTGAGACCTGCATCGTGTACCCGGAACTCTGGCTGGATGGCTAAGTCTCCTTCGATAGCAAGTGGAAAGGAGCCTTTATTTGTGCACATAAATGGGGCAACAGCACCACAAACAAATGGGCACATAGTTACACTCAATCTATGCATACAAATACAGGTTGACCTGATATGGTCATATTTTAAAACGTGGCCCCGAATATCCTAACATCCATTCTGAATTGTAGCAAAGCAATTTTTTTTTCAGTCAAAAGGACTAGATTGGGGGGGAGAGGGGCTCAAATATAATTGTCATATAGAGAAAGTATTATTTTAATTGATACCCTTAGAATGGGACTGGAAAAATGACATGTGGAACTAAAATGTAAAGATTTCCAATTACACCCAGCATAGATCAGGAATTCCGCTCCTGACAATGCCTGCTCATAATGTCTTGAAGTTCATTATGGTAGATATATTCCTATTACCTCTCTTGATTAAATTCACTTTCAGGGCATAAGACAACTAGGGCTCAGAAAGGAACTGTCCCCATGATAGCTGATTTCATAATTTTCCATTATGGGAGAGTTTCAAGCTTACTGTGAAGCACTTGCAACTGGCCTCTGATGCAGCCAGGATATAGGACTAGAGCAACCATTGTTCCCATAGATTCCTGGTATGGCCATCCATATGCTTAGCGGTAGTAGGTTAGACCATGGAATAAGGAGATATTTAGATTTTACTGAAAATTATAGGAATGATAACACTTTTGCTTTTATTTAGCCTGTTATTTGGAGATGACGACAATGCCTAAAGTAAAATGCTATTTGAATAAAAAGGCTGTTTCCACTGAAGTTTAACTCCATTAGCGGTCAAGGTTCGTGATACTATCCTTCATGGGCAGTTATTGTCAGGTTTTCAGGTGATAATAAAAATGGGCAGAGTGAATTGGAGTGCCTGGTAGCCATTTGCTGGAGGAATAGGCTCTGGCCCTACTGTGACAGTTGAGTAGATGCTTCCTCATGGAAGGTGGGTGCTGAAGCTGTGGGGCAAGAGAATCCACTCCAGGGGCCCTGGAAACTGGCCAAAGGTTGGAAGGATAAGATCATGCAGCCCTACTTCCACAATCCTTCATCCCCACCTCAGTTAGGGGATTCTTTTCCCACCCCCCTGAAAGGGAAAGGCAGCTGAGTAGGGCTGGGCAGACAATTCAAAGAGCTTCTGCATCTACAGAACCTTCCTCTGAGCCTCCAAGTCAGCTGTAGCATTCAGGGGACAGGTGTTTCTGCTTAGTGCCCTCCAAACAGGCAGATTGGCTGTTGAGGCTCCCTACCCCATGCACTTGTGTCTAACGATGCCCAATCCTTTCCCATTATCCTTTCCCATTATCCTTTCCCATTATCGCTGGGATGTGGGGTGTGATTGTAGCATGTCTCATCCCTCTCCGCCGAGATATGATTCTGGAGGTGAGGATGCTTTACCCTTTCCACACACAGGTGCCATCTGATCCTGGAGTGGTTCTCCCTTCTTTGAAGCTTCGGTAATCATGCTACCTACACCCACCTGCCCTTTGCTGCTGCCATGGGAGAGCCCTATTGGGAACTGGGGCTTCTCAGCCATCATAGCAGATGGGCAGGGCTTATTACATTTCTGAAGAAGGTTTCCGGGGAAAACTGTCAGTACCCATCATTGCCCTTTACATCCCTGCTACTGTCATTGCTGTTGCAGGAGTTCACACCAATCCGGATTAGACTATGCCAGAGGCTCTGCCTCCTGTCAATCCCCTGCCTTCCTCCAGCTCAGCAGAGTAGAGGATTGTTCATCCTGGCAGCTGTAGCTACTCCTGAAACAGGCTATTTAAATCAGTGCAAACATTCAGCTATAATAAGCAAACCAAACAAAGAAAAAGAGATATGGACAGAAGAGAATGGAAATGGAAAGGATGAGGGAGAGGGAAAGAGCATAAGAAAACCAGAGGGAGAGGAAAGGAGAACAAAAGAAGGGATAGAAACACAAGAGGAAAGGGAAAGAGCATAAGGAAAGATGGGTAACAAAGGGCAAAGAGTGATCTGTGTGGAAATGGAGTAAAGAAAGAAGATAATGGATGAAAGAGCAAATGGAGAAGTAGGGAGATGTGGTTAACAAGGAACACAGAGGAACGGAAACAGAGAGGAAAAGAGAGGGGAAAATAGGGAGAGGGAGGGGAAAGATGAGAAGAAAGGATCTAGGAAGAGTATGGTTTTGTCTACACTCAGTTTACCCTCAAATAATGGTAGGAAATGATGTGGCCAGTTTATTAACAATGGAAACTCCACAACACTGGGGCATGGTTACTGAGAAAAAAGACAATCTTCCTCCCTAAGTCAATGATTTAAATCCAGAGTCTAAATCAGAACAAGATGATACTTTCCATCTCTCCAAAGAATCTTATGCAATCAACTTTTCAGATTTAGGCACTGATTTTGGAGGCCTTCAGTTTTGGGGTGCACAGCCCTACAGACTTTGGGCCTGATTTTCAGGTGGACATCCACATACATAGCTATGAAGCCCCTTTTGTGCCCATGAAAGTTCTGACATGGTCATCCAGGGAGGTGTGATTGGGGGTCTTACTCCCCCTTGATCTCCAGCGCAGCCCACAGACACCCAGCCACAATCTAGCTTGTGAGAAGTAATGTGTCTACTCATGGTAGCAAGCACTGTTCTTGGTAGCATGCACAAGTTCAGGCCCCTAATTTGCATTTCTCCTCAAATGTATCTCAATGCAGAATGGACACTTTTGCTCCTATATGTTGTGACTTTCTCAGAACACTGAAATCTGAAGATCCTAGGCCGAATTCTGCTCTTTAGTTTCAAGGGAATTTCTTCAGATTTACACTGGCATAACCAAGAGCAAACTTGGGCCAAAGAAAGCCTAAACAGAACAAAACTCAGTCCACCACATTTGTTATTGAAGACAATGGAACTGCAAGTGCTCATCATCTCTGAAAATTGGGCCACAGTGTTCAATTTTACACCAAGTTTTCAATACCACTTTGGCCTGATGATTTTTAAAGCTTATTTAGAATTCTAACAGGCATACTGATTTGAATAAGTGGCCTGGCATATTGTGATACTCTCCTGTGCCCTGCTCACCTTCCTATCCATCCTGTCCAAGAACTGAATGGTTTGACAGTGCCCTTCTGATGCCCTGTAGACTCATGATGTGCCTCTTGATGTCTGAGTGTTACTCTCTCTGTCTGGTAAGAAATTAATTTCAAAGTACACCATGTTTTTCCTGAGAACTCCCATTCGGTCTTTAAAAAGAAATGTTTATCCTTAAGAAGGGCATAGACTCCATTTATTTACCTGTTACATATAGTGAAAACCCTTGACTGAAAGCTCTTTGGGGCAGCGACTGTCTTTGTGAAATGTGCTCGTAGATATAGTGCATAGTAAAAAGGCACCGTGGTCCCTGACTAGGGTCCTTATGTGCTACTGCAATAGAAATAACAAAAATTAAATATGCGTCCCAGTTCTAGGGTCACAGTGATACCATTGTCTCCCATTCTAGTCATGTTAGTTGTCCCACAATTATTCATATCGTCATTTAATTTCCCAACCCTGATATAGTCTTTATGTAAACAAGACAGTGCAATTTATAATGTCCATATATTCTATGGAAGGCACTAGTATGATGTAGCATTTTAACCTTTTAATGTCCTATATTTCAGCTGGCACAGGTGCTCAAACTCAAATCAAACAGATCAAAATCCAGTCATGTTCCAGGCTGTGTAATCAAGGGGGATTAAACATGATAATGGTATAAATTTATGTTATTCATGAGTTAGACCTCAATCATATAACACGGGTGCTGGGGCAAGATTGAGGCATTTAACCACATGCCTAAATAGGGGGCATAATCCTTCCTGGAGCTACTATGGAGATTGGATCTGTGTGGAATGGGGGTAAGGGGTACAGTTATGCAGACCCCAGGGTTCCCCAAGTGCAGGGGCAGTGATTGTCCCTGGCCCTTGTACTCAACGAGATAGTTGAAGGTTCTGTCTGCTGTCCTACTGCACAGAGGCCTAAGAACAGGAACAAGATTCCTCCAGGCCTGTAATAACACCACAGACAGAACAAAACACACTCTCAGGGGTAGTTATTATTATAGCTATTTTACACAGCACAACAAATACGCATACCATTTAACAGACATGTCCCTGCAAAGAGAGCTTAGAAGTTAAGATATGACCTGATGAGGGATGTGATCAAATGTTGATTAGTAGAAGGAGGGAGAGTTACAACAATAAGCACATGTGGTTGCTTCAGCCATTAATGAGCACATCATAAGAGTTATATGTAAGTAGGATGCCCCTAGGTCATGATAGTATATTATAAGTCAAAGCAGAAATATAAAGAGTAGAATAATTTCTGAGACAAAAACTGTTTCCAAATTTATCCATTAGAAATAAAAAAAAATAAATGGGAGACTAGATGCTCAAACCCTTGAACAGGGAGTTCCCAGGTATTCTAATAACCAGTAAGGCTGCAGAAAAATCAGAAAGAAGTCACTAAAATTTTACAAAAAAAGATAATTTCTACTTTGTCTAAATTCCATTTTCATCACAACTTACCACCAATCTCTACCTGACCCAGATTCTGCATTGTGCAGTTCTCAAACAGACTTCTGGATACGAGCAGCGCCCTGGCACTGGTAACAATCAATAAACCACACATACCATATTTTTCTCATTGCTCCCAAATAACTTACTTCATAAGTTAAAAGTGTTCCACAAAACCTGGAGTGAAATTTTCCCAGGTAGCCAGATGGATGATAAAAGATGTTGTGCTCAATTTCTACAAAATGTTTGCTTTCACAGAAAAGTCCACATGCAGTGCTGTATTTTTGAGGCTCTGTGAACTCTAAAGGTCAAATTTCAAATGCTTTCACTTTTGCAGCAAATATTTGGCACAGTTCTACAGCTGACCATACAGCATAAACCCAACTTGTACTGACATCTTGCTAGATCACCAATGGGAGTGAACTTCTGGTCTTTGCCTAGGGTCCAGTGGATATTTCATTACAATCACAAAACCTACCAAGCTGGCACCTTTGTTGGCATTCTCAGCAGCGACACAAGGAATATGAGTGGACAGGGAGACTGAACTAATGCACTTTAGTTTGCAGGGCAGCTGATGTGATGGATCTAGCAAGAACCAAATTCAATTTATAAAAACAGAGATGTAGAACTAGAAAACCAGTGAGTGCTGCAAGTTGGAACCAGTAAGCATTAGAAAAGGAAAATGTGGAAGTTTATACAAGGCCTTCATTATACCTAGATCTAGCCAGTATTAATCATCCCTTATTTTTATAGCATCACATTCAGTCGCTTAAAAGAAAAATCCCAACTCCAAATATCAAAATGAACTGAATGAACATAGTAAGTCACTATGTTCACTCAGTTCAGTCTTCCTAACCCAAGGGGGCAGAAAATAAAGTACACTAAGGTACTTACATATGCTGAGGCATCCAATTGGATCAGCTGAACACATCATAAAAAAGATACTGTGGCTGAAATTCTGGCTCCACTGAAGGGGAGCTTTGCCATTGACTTCAATTGAGTCAGGATTTTCACTTCTCTGTTTATTTCATTTCCTCCAGATTTCCCCTTCTCTCCTCCTGGACATTTCTCCTACTGTTTCTCCTCCCTCCTTTCTCTCAACTCTTTTTAAACTTTCATTGTTCCTCTACTCTTCTTCTTTCCCATTCGTTCTTTTCTCTTCTCTATGTCTTACAACCTACCTTGCTTTCTGAGCTTGTCTACAATTTTGCCATGTTCCAACGTAGGTGTCAAGTTAGCTGACACAATGCTGGCTGCGGTTTAGTCCTCAACAGCTTGTCAGCTAGCCAGAATTAAACCCTGTTGGGAGAAAAATTCCACCTGTCCTGCAGGGAATCCCTGGTGCAAAAAGTAGATTTGCAAACGTCACCAATGTTTTAGTGTGGCAACAGTCTGTGGCATCGGTTTGGAGCTCAAACCAGTTAGGACATGTTGCGCCAACCCCTTCAGTCCAAAAATTCCATTGACTTCAGTGGTAGTTTTAGGTGCAGAGGGAATACAGAATTGGGCCTTGTGAGGAGGGGAAAAAAAGTGAAGCAAACTTCCATGCTAATCAAGATAAATCAAGCCATGACGTAGAACATAAGCACCACGTTCCATTCAATTCAGCTAGGGAGCTCAACTTGTTCAGCACTGTAGGTTATTTTCCATTTGTAATTAGAGCAACAAAGAAACAGCCTTTTCCTGTTCTGCTCCATCAGCACAGCTCCAGCAAACATCCTCATTTTCAATAACTCTTCCCCTTTATCTCACTCTGCCTGATGCCTAATAAGCTGATTGCTATTTACTTTGGACCAACAGCTAATCTGTTAATGATTGATTTTAAATTTTTACAGCCATTTGTCTCTGGCAGAACTTGAGACTGTGAGCAGCAGTCTTTTCCTACCTGATGAATGGCCTTTTCTTTAAAAAAAAAAAAAAAAATTAAGTCAAAAGTCTTCACTGTTACATTTTGCTGACAAACAGCTGATACTCTGTGAGCAAGGCTTAGAAATAAATGGTAAATCTTCATATAAAATTCACCAGCCTTTGAAACCGTCAGCAAATAATGTAGTGGATATTTTGTTAATAGTGGTAGAGGGGTAAAACCTTCTACATGTGAAGTAAAACATAATTGTACAATAAATTTACAGAGCTTAAAATTCTTAATTAACAAAATTGATGCTCATCAGCAGGACTGGGTAGGGGGAATGTAAACTAATACAGTTACTGTCCTTGAAAATTATCTAAATTGTATACCATATGATATATGTATTGGCATGATATATGCCTAAATGGCAATTTCATTTCCCATTAAAGGACTGCCAAATAGACAGTAGTTATTTTAATTGGTAAAACACAGCAGTGCTGTGCAATTTAATTGTTGAGTCTAAAAAGGGAAGAGTGAATAACAGCTGGGCTTATGTATTTGGAAAAGAACAGGCAAAATTCTACACCAGAGGGCTATGCATATTTATAAATACTGATTCTTCAACGAGCATTTAAGGATAGGCCCTTTAAGGAAAAAACTCCTATAGTGCTTTTCAACTGTAAATCTCAAAGCACTTTACAAAGGTGGGTAAGCATCACTGATGGGGAAACTGAGGCAAAAAAGGTCTGAGTTCAGATTAGAAATCCTCTAAAATTCAGAAGTGGTCAGATCCAGAGTTTTGGTTCAGGTCCACACCTAGATAATGATCTAGATCTCTGGATGAAATGCAACAGCTTTGTACTGAACTATCAATATACTCTAGCTATAAACTCTGTCTTATCCAGCTCAGGGACAGTGGTACATAGTGCAAGACTGATCCTGCAGAATCAAAGAAGCAATGTAAATGGATTCTATGCCCTGGAGGACAGCAGAGGGAAAGGGTGTGATCAGGACGTTTCTATGCCATGTCAATCCTGCACTTCATTTTGGCTCCCTGTGGAAATTACAGGCAGGGTGTAAGTTTAGAGCAGCCTTTAGGTTGCTCTAACACACCACCATAAGCAGCTCAGTGAACAGGGTGCTTTAAGCCACCTTTGCTCATCAACCATCCCATGCCTCACACTTTGTGCATTTTGGCCATATGTGTAGATCTAGACCAAAATACTTACCAAATTGCATCCATAACCTCTCAATTTCAGACAGAATTACACTAAGCTTAGTATCTTCAACATAAACTTAACACTTTCTAAGGATGTTTTAAAATATGGAGTACCATTTTAACTAGATAAACAGGAAATTTACTGGTGGGTACAGTATAGCATTTTGGTATTACCAGTCAGAGTTACCAAATATTGTTATAGAGCCCTTGCTTTACATTGACAGGCTGGTTATTTGCAGACCACCAAAAAGGAAATGCACAACTGTCTGAAGGATAAAAGCTCTAATATTATTAATATTTTAGAAGCTGCAAGACACGGAGGCTCCATCCGCTTTCAGCAGTATCATGGAAAGAATCAAGCCAGCTTGGGAGCAGGAATCATGGGCCTCCACAATGGTCTATTGACCTTCTTGTGAAGCAGATATCATGTGACAGAGATTGCCTATCTCTGCAGACACAATGGAAACAGGAGAAAATGTTAAATATAACCAGGTAGACAGTGATGAATTGACACACTGAAAAATCGAGCGCTTCAGTAATCAGCCTAAGGATCTGATACCAACAACATTTTTCAGTTTTGTCCAAATTCATTGAAAGGTGTAGTTTAGCAAGTTCACTTCTCATTGGGAAGACCTTTAATCTTTATGCCGGTTTTCTGATTGGATTCTGTGCCATCATCATTGGATTCTGTGTCATTGTTGTTCTTTGCATAGCAAACAGACATAACATTTGCATACAATCAAAATGTCCAATGGATCAACACAGCAGAAATTCTTTGAGTAGTAACACTCATTAAATTTAAATTATATATATATCTAGGGATGGCCATGGGAGCTCAGGGTCAGATTGTGTCTCCACCTTTGCATGGCTGCACAGATCTCAACAACAGTGAAACTGTGGTTCGGCTACTATGTGCTGGAGACAGAACATGGAGAAGTCAAAGATGGAGAATCTATGTCCCTGTTAAGCAGTATTCCACTGTGGCATACTCTGCAACAGTGTACAAAGGGAGGCTGTGGACAAGTCGGGCATGGTCTGGGAGAGTGGCTGGGATATGGCCACTAGCTTCTTTGGTGATAACCCACCCTAATGTGTACAATGGTGCTCTGTGCCCCACCACCTGGTTGGGAGCGCAATTACCTCTCTCCAGCTCCTGTATAGATCTCTCACACTAAGCTTATTTACTAAAAACTTGAAACAATGAAATATTACCAGTGTATTTAGCACTCTGAAGCTTTTGTAACCATACTTCTAAATTACAGAAGTCTTATTAATGTCTTTATGGTTTCATTAAATCTTTAGGATATTTATATTATCCAGAGAAATAATCTCTATCCATTAAGGGTATATAAATCCTTAAGCACAACTTTAAAAAATGCTATAGATATGGTTAGTTCATTGAAAAATACATAGGAAATTTAAAGAAATCGATTAACAGGATTATTATACCTTTCCTCCCAAATATATTTTGACCGTAATATTTTACTACAAAGGTCTGACTACTTGTGAAGAAATGCAGGGGAAGATGTACTAAAGCAATTAGCTGAATGGACAAAAATTATTCAACCAATGTTTGAAAGATCCTTCACCTGCGAAAAGTTGGACATACCTTTTCTCGGTATAAAAAGCCAGGTTCCTTTTACCTCTAAATTAAAGAGCAGGGGAATTTTACTACATATATTCATCTCAGTTATGTGTATTGAAATAATGGGGGCTCATTACCACAGTTATAACCTACATGTGTTAAAGCCTCAATCTACCAAAGTGATGCACACAAGCAAGTGCATGTGCCCACATAGACTCCTATTGCCCAACCTTTGTGCAGGACCTGGGGGCTGCCTATATGCATCATATTGTAAGATTGGAGCCTCACACATTAATTGCCTGAGTCTGACTCACTGCCCATTCAAGTCAATGAAAAAAACCCTGGACTTCAATCTGTGCAAGTATTAGTTGTGCAAGTATTGAATAGTTTCTCCAAAAGTTTGGAGAAAATGTATGTGTATAAAGGAAAGCAAATTTAGCATCCCTGGAAAATGTTTTGAACAGAAAACTGTACTCACACACACATTGTTTGGGTCGCATGCACATGCATTCACACTCACACACTGTTTTGGTTGCTAAGATTTAAAACAATGTTTTCATAAACTCTTAGCCTCTTTTTAAAACTATCAAAGAGCATCTTTCAATAGAGTTATCCCCACCCTTAGTTTCTAGGATGAACCATATTGTTGTTGGGCCATTGCCACATGGGATCACAAGTCCATAAACCAATTTCAGGATCTGAAAAACATCATCATGCTGGAGAAATATCATCCTGAAGATATTTTGATTCAGCCCCATCCTGGTGTGGTTTGAGAGTGCAGTAATGTCATGACTTTGTAATGAATGAGTTTGTCCCAGATAGCAAACGCACAAAAGCGTCAGCCCATATCCACCAGGCATTTCACATGGGATGTATCATCCTTTAAGACAATTTTGGGGGATTAGACATGTGATTATTACTATTTATTTGTATTACTGTATCACCCAGTCATAGTCCAGAACCCCATAATACGAACACAGAACAAAGAGACAGTCCCTGTCCCCAAAAACGTACATGTTGTCCTTGTTATAGACATTCTATTTGTAACAGTCAAATACTATGACCAGCGTGTTTTTCCTAATCGTTAACCTTTTTAAAACAAATTCACAGTTGTTGGTAATAATTGTACGAAGCTTGAAAATGCAATACATTTCCTTAACTATATTGTCTTCCTTTATTGTTTGAAACGCACTGATTGGTTATTGCAGGTTTACTCAGGAACACTAGACTGCTGGTATTTGCTTACTTTTAGAAATACAAGAATCTAACCATTTGGATTTTAAAAATTTCTATGTAGATTTTGCAAACACGTATAATAAAGAAGAATAGGGCAAAGTTTCAGGCCTATTAAGCTTGGATGAATGTCCTTTCGACCCATTACACTATCAGCATAACAACACTGATCCATTGCTGACAATGGTTGTCATCAGTATGTCACCTAGAACCAATGATATTAATGGTTTTCACCCATCCACATTTTCAGCTCCACTACAAAACGCCTATCAAACACACTTCAGGGTGCAGAGTTTGTCTTCAACATATAGTTTCTTAGCTTACACGGGAGTTTATTGTAAAAAATATGGGAGTAAATTCTATGGGTATGAATGGGGCTATGAAGGGGGTTGGTGGCACTGGTTACATCAAAGAGCAATGCAGGTAGGTGCTATGCAAGCTTCCCTCCACAAAGTCCTGTTGGTGCACCATACATCTTGACTTGCAATACTACTGCACAGCTGGTCCTGGAATTCTTTTGAACCAAGACTGAGAACTGTGCTAAGAGATGCACCAATATTCACTATACTAAAATGACACCACCAAACCAGGGCTCAAATTCAAGGAGAACACTAATTTTTAGAAAAAGATATTAGCTTAATATATCTGGGGAGCAGATAGAAATTCAGGACAGCTTCATCTTGTTCACCATGTCTTTGAGAGCTTAGTCATTCTCAACGGGAATTGGTACAATTTTAGGGCCTTACCCAAAGCCCATTGAAGTCAATAGGAATGTTTACTTTGATTTCATTGGGTTTGGGTCATCTCCTTAGTACATCTTTTTGCACATTGAAGGCTGGGAGAAAATACCTATCAGTGACAGTCTTAAAGAGCTCAATTTCATTTAAGATTGAGAGGTGACTTGATTACAATGTACAAGTACCTTCAGGGGAAGAAGATACCGGGTATTAAGGGGCTTTTTATTCTAGCAAAGAAAGGTATAACAAGAATCAATGGCTAGAAGCTGAAGCCAAACAAATTCAAAATAGAAATTTGGCACAATTTTTTAATTGTGAGGGTGATTCACCACTGGAACAAACTACCAAGGGAAGTAGTAGATTCTCCCATCTCTCGATGTCTTCAAATCAAGACTGGATACCTTTTTGGTAGATACATGTTAGCCAAGCACACGTTATGCTAAAGTCAAATTCAAGTTAAACAAGGGTAACTAGGTGAAATTAAATGGCCTGTGAGAGGTCACATTAGGTGATCTAATAGGCCTTTCTGGCCTTAAACTCTATGAAATCTATGAATATCAGTATATTTTCTTCACATTTGACCATAATGGATGACTGCAAGGACTTTCTGAAGTTTTTACATTTTTTTCTAGTGTCCTACTATAATGCCGTGGGTTTTGGCTAGACAGAACTAATGTTAGTGGGGATGAAGCAGTCAGGCACATAAAATTCTATTTTCAGTTATTTGGAGCAAATATTCAAGCAGATTTATCTTCGGATGTTTGTATTAGTATGAAAAATACATATATAAACCTATCTCCAGGTTGAAAATTTGTCTCAGTGATTTTCTGCTAAATACCATAGAAAATTTGTGGTCCTTTCCAAAGACTGCCAACATTTGTAATTCATATAGCCCATAGTCTCCTCAATCCTGCCCTCATTAGTTGACTGATTTCTTGCAGGCATCAGGATAGAGGTGAGTCTTGAAGGATTTTGATAGTTGTCCTACTGTTCCATTCACAAAGATCAGCATCAAAAGAGGTCTGCAGAAGTGGACAAATGAGCACTCAGGAATGGCTACATTGGCTGCAGGAGTGGCATTGCAATAAGCAAGGTAAGAGCAGTGCTATACAGGTCTTTGAAGCAATGACAAGGTAGCTTGAACATAAATAGAAAAGGGGAAGTCAGTGTAAGGATTCAAAGTGGTGAGGGATGGACAATGAGGCTAGATCAAAAGTCTATTTCCTCCAGGCTCCCTATGGCAGGTTCCCTTACTCTTCTGAAATCAGGTCACCTGTCCATGACACAGTTTCTCCATTCATGGAGTAGTTTGGTCTTTTCTGGACTAAACAGCTTCTTCTTTGTCCCTTCCCAGGGCTCAGCTTCCCCCAGTTGGTGTAAGACAAGTGCAACTTCCTCACATCCTCTCCGGAAGCCCCAGCTGGGGCCAAAAGCTGCAAGCCAAAGCTCAGTTCCTATCCCGAACCATCTATACTCCTTTGCCCATATGACCTTCTTTCGTTTATTTCATCGCACCCAAGAGACCTATATATGCTTCTCTCCAGGAATTTTCTCACAACCCCCTCCACAGGCTGCTTTCTCAGCTGTTAAAACTTTCTTGATCCCTGATCACCCTAAATTAAGCAAGAAGTTTGACTTGTACAGCCCCAGCCCACAGTCACACAGTTCCTAGACTACACTTCCCATCCAGACTACATTCCCCAGAATGCTTTTTTTAGGCCATGCTTGAGCAATAGTTTCCCTTAGAGGGCCCATGTACAGCCCATTACATACACTCCCCTTTTTCTGTTCTTTACCCCCTTTGCTCCCTGCATTCCCGTCTCTGTTTCCTTCCATCTCTAAAATCCACTGCCTCTCTCTGTTCCTCCACACCATTTCTCTCTCTTCTCTCCCCACAATCCCATCTCTTTCCCTCCAGAGTCAGACTCCGTTCTCTCTTCTTCTCTTCTCTCCCCTCCCATTATGCCTCATTTCATCTTTGCTTCTTTATGGGGTTTCTATTCTATTCAACTCCCAAATAAGCCTACCTTAATAAAGCCAACTTTTGCTACTGTTGAGATTCAGGGTAAATGGGTCTCCCTTCATTCTCACCATGTTACTTCCGCTTTGTGTCAGAAGAGCTGTTGTTGCTATCAAGGGTGTTTGTGGGAAGATTCCTCTATTCTGTTCTCCCCAACTTGTGTTAGCTGCCTGCAGCTGGGCCAGGTCCTCCATTATATTTCCTCCCATTGTGGTTGGAGGCTTCATTGGCAGTTCAGCAACTGGTGGGGTCAACTGGAGTTTGGATAAGAGCTGAAGGGCCATCCAGAATCTGAGTAGCTGTAATAGCTGGAAGTAGAGCAGCTTTAAAAAAAAAAAAAAACTTAACACATTGAGATAATTTTTCCCAAAAAGTCTGTTAGTGGTGTTCCTCAATTGTTAAAATTTCAAATCCCAACATTTGTCACCCAAAAATTTCAGGGTTTTTTATTTCCTGCCCACAATTAAATGATAATTCTTGAGAATGAACACTGACTAATAAACTCTTATTTGTTGCATTAAGAAATACTGTATCTGAACCCTTTTGAATTTGATGGGAGTAAGATCACACCTGCTACAAATACAGTAACATTTTCCAGTGAAATTGCATATATCAGAGCTTTGCCATTGCAAGGTTGTAAACTGAAAAACTGATTAGCATTTAGGCACATGAACATTATTAGTGAAATCTGGACCTTATTCAGTTTTCTTTAGGTCTCAATAATGTGCATTTTCCCTCAGAAAACAGAGTTAGGTAGGATTTAGGTTTCCATTAATGTAAAATTGAAAATAAAATTGAAAATAGCCCTAAAAACACATTTAATATGCACATACCACCTTTTTTCTTGGACTGTTGGAAGTCAAGGAATTTAAGCATTACAAAGAAGAGCATATTATAATGGGAACGTTTATGATGAACTTCATTGGACCTGAAAAACCAATATATTGTGGCTAAGCAGCCTTTCACCAAAGGGCCTGGTAGTCAATGTATAATGTATTCATTTAAATCATAATCAGTCAAAGAGGTTCTCTCTTTTTCAATTAAATGTATTCAAATTATTATGAGCTCTGTGCAGGTTGGTAAGCCTCATATTGTATTTCTATATTTAAAATGTTACATTTCCTTTCCTGTTGACTTTCTGAAACCTGCAATATAGTTTTTTTATTCAAAATAACTGAGCTCTTTAGTGCCTTTTTCAACTCAGAAGAACTCCAGCACTTCTGAGTGACCCTACAAAATTCAAAACATCTCGTGGTTCACTAAATGTGTATTAGTATGACAGAGGTATGCACGTGCTCATGCCACTTACTCTTAAGTGTCTGACTGCTCCACTCTTAGCAGTCACCAGTACACTCAAATTGTCCGAGGCCCTTCCTACTCTCACAAAAACAAAGTCATTATGCACAGGGAGCTGAGCAAGTGTGTGTGAACATCTGCAGTCCAAAACACAATGGGTGACTCACACTTTTGACCTACCAGTTTTGATAGCAGTCATTTAGGGCCCATTTTTAGAGATGCTGAGCACTAGGAGCTCCCATTGACTTCAGATGGAGTTGTGGCCAGGACTTCTAACATGTGAATGGCTTAATCTAAAAGCTGCATTCAGAAATGGATGGGAATCCAGTGAATGTTTGTTTGAAGATCTTCCTGAATTTTCATTACTCAGGAGAAACAAGATGCATTTTTCATAACCGTTACATGTTACAGTCATTATTCCATAAAGCACCTAGATACCTTGACTCTTTCTCAACAAATCACCCTAATCACTCATCTGATTCTATTCCTTGAACATTGATATCTATAATTCTACCCTGTGCCAACTTAATCCCATACAATTTTGTACTGTATCCCACACAACACTCTGCTATATAAATCAGCTCAGGTTTCACCTACTGGAGTCTAGAGTTAGAGACAGAGAGATGATGGTACAAACCAGAGCACTAGGACTGCAGAAGCTGCTTTTGTAGTGTGAAAACCCAGGTTCTCTCTGCAATCACCAGTGAAGATAAAGGTAACTACAGTGTTTGTGCCAGCTACTGATTTCCAGCCCTTGCTTCCTGCCTATTTCTACCCTTCCCAACACATACACTTTTTCTTCCATCCCTGTCTTTAATGAACAATGTGAGCAGTTTGCTACCTTCTCTCTTTTGAAGAAGAAGAAAAATGTATATGACTGAAGGTCTGCTTTCAACAAAGGAATCTCATTTTCCTCCTAACCTTCTAATTGAGCAGCATCAAAAGACAGACTCCGAACACAGAGGCTGGTTTAAAAATGGGGTCACCAAAATCTTCAGGAGTCCCAATGCTTGGAGGAGACCTTAGGGCTTTGGACACCAATCCTATCAGGCTAATAGATAATCTGACCCTAAACTTCCTTATCTCTACCTCCAGAACATTGTTAGAAATCATCCTCACTTTGACTCTGCCTCTGCTGAAATCCTATTTATACCTTTATCTCTTCTGATCCACCCTGACTACTAAATTTCTTTATTTTTCTCGGGCTTTTAAATCCCTATTGACTAAACTTCAGGAGGGATCTGGATCCTGACAACAGCTGACTATTTTCTTGCTGGAGGAAGAACACTATTGACCACTGACTTCTTTTCCGTCTCCAAATCCATTTCCGTGTTGTCCTGCTAGTTTTCAAAATGCTCTATGCTCTATGTCAACCTTGGCTCATATAATCTACTTCCCAGCCTGTTCCAGCTTGGTCTAGAGGTGAAGGAAAGGACTAGGGGCCAGTAATTTCTGCATTCAAGCTCTGGATGTGCCACTGGCCTTGGCAAGCCATTTAACCTCTCTACATTTTAGTTTCCCCATCAGTAAAATGGGAATTAGAATGTTTACTTAGCACTTTCTTAGGGTGTCGTAAGGATTAGTTAGTTATTGTTGAGGAAGCAGTTTGAAGATTAACAGCACTGTATAACTGTAAAGTATTATTGTTATTTATCTTAACTCATTTGCCTGCCCATTAGTCTCTGCACTGGGGATGGAGGGGAGTTTTCTCTGACTCTAGTACTACTCATCTGTCTGACATTCATCTTCACTTTGAATCACTTCCTCAATAAATTTTCCCTAAAAACCCAACTCTCCTCTTTAAATTACGATAGACTTTCTGTATAAAAACATTGATATTCTGTGGTAATCTAAAAGAAGAAAGCTATATGCATCTCAGTAGCATTACTCTAAATATATACCCAAGCGTAGAACACAGGCAGTGCAGTAACAGTGTTGTATACACACCTTGGATGTGTTATGAAGCATGGGAACATACGCCAAGCTCCTAGGGCACCCAAGAAGGGCAATATGACTAGAGTTGAACAATTTTGTTTCTTCCATAACCGCTCCAGTCTCAATGGACATGCACAAGACACTGTCATTATCCCTGGATAATTGACACAATAGACTGGAGTTGATTTGGTCTATCATGTCAATGTGTACTTAGGGAGTCCTCAGTCCATGGATCATTGGCATGCTATACTGTAAAATCTCAGTAGGAGCTGCTATGGTGTAGCGAGTCAATGCACACTTAGGGACTTCACCATTTGTGGATCACTTACAGCGCATCATGTCAAAGTATATGGGAAGCCTTTAACCGACAGGTCCGTGCATGCAGAGTAACTCTGTAGCCTAAAAATATAGATGGAATAGTTGTTTTAGTGTATAAGCTCACTTCATCGGATGCATCCGATGAAGTGAGCTGTAGCTCACGAAAGTTTATGCGCTAATAAATTTGTTAGTCTCTAAGGTGCCATAAGTACTCCTTTTCTTTTTATGGATACAGACTAACACGGCTGCTACTCTGAAATTTGTTTTAGTGTATATACATTTCCAAATGAATTTCAAGTTGTGAAAAAAGAAAATCCTAAAGGCATAAACACTGCTAGTTACACTACTATGTATGCACTGTAAATCCATGGACCTCCCAAATTTCTAGGATCTGCAAAATCTCATTGTAACAACAAAGGCAGAACAAAACAGCAGCTAACTGGATTTTTTTTTTAGCCTTCTGTACCTTTTAAAATGCTTGAATCACTGTTTTTAAAATACTGCTTACAAAATAAATTACTCCCAGGAGTCCTCTGTGCTAAAGGATCATTGATCATTTTCATAGGGGCACAGAAAATACTGTTTCCTGAAAATAATGAATAAATTGGTGATCCAAAAATGAGAATATGATGGCAGATAAATACTTATCAGTGGGTTCAATTTTTATTAGCCCCTAATTTTGCACCCTCTATTACAGGCCCAAATTAAAGAATGTAGATTTCTAACACCCTGACTGAACCTGCAAACCAATCAGTTTGTTGTCTAAGTGCGATCATGTGCACCTGCAATTTTAACAGGTTTCAGAGTAGCAGCCGTGTTCGTCTGTATTCGCAAAAAAGAAAAGGAGGACTTGTGGCACCTTAGAGACTAACAAATTCATTTGAGCATAAGCTTTGGTGAGCTACAGCTCACTTCATCGGATGCATCCGATGAAGTGAGCTCTAGCTCACCAAAGCTTATGCTCAAATGAATTTGTTAGTCTCCCAGGTGCCACAAGTCCTCCTTTTCTTTCTTACCTGCAATTTTGTAATCACAACAGACGCCAAGTACAAAAATGGAAGAGAGGCTGAGCTCCCTTTAGAAGTGTGTCCCCCAGTGGTCTGAAAATCAAGCACCTGATCCTCATCTGGTGTCAATCGGTGTCATTCCATTGACTTCAAGGGAGCTATGCCACTGACACCAGCGGAAGAGCTGGCTTCAGAGTCGGAGTAACGGGTTTCCAGTGCTAGCAGGGCTGCCACCCCCTTCATGCTGATGTCAATATACAGAACTCCAGGGCAATCTAACCAGGAGGGAGTTTTTTCAAATATGATCTTAAGGGGAAAAAAATTGAAAAAAAGCCACCAGTGCCCAGTCTGATCTGCCTTGGCATCATGTCTGAGCCTCCGCCCCCCCCCCCCCAGGCACTTGCTGCGCGTCGGGAGCAGCAAAACTCCTTGGCCAGAACACCCACCCCTTTTACCACCCTCCACAGAACGGCCGCCCGCGCGGCGGCTGCTGCTGCTGCTGCCGCTGCCGCCTGCCCACAGCCCGCCCGCGGCAGCACGCGCGCAATCGAGCGGCGCCACTACCCAGAGCGCGCGGCGGTGCCCAGCCCCGGCTCAGGCGGGAACCCTACGCTTCCTCCCCTGGCCCGCAGCCAAACGCCGCCCGGTTTCTGCCCCATTGACACCAACTACCCCTGTCCCACCGAGCCCGGCGCACTCAGCGGGCTTCCCCAACGACGGCCCCGGCCCGCGCCGCCCACCGCAGCCGCCCAGGCGGGGGCGCGCGCGCGCGCGCGCGGCAGGAGCCAGGGCGGCGGGGCTCGTTGGCGAGGGCGCCGGCAGGGGCCGTGGGGCTCCGCTGGCAGCTTCATCACCTCCGCGTGCAAAAACGACTGCAGGGGAACGCAAACGGCTTTTGCGTCGCGCCCTCGCCTGCCTGCCTGCCTGGTGCGCGCGGGCCGCGGCAGGGACCCCCCCAGCCGGAGCCCCGAGGCAGCCGAGCTTTTGTCCCGTGTAACGAGCTCATGCTTCTCCCCTCCCCCTGGCCGCCTGGAGCCCGGGGCCCGGCTCTTCCGGCACGGCTCGGGGGCAGAGCGGGCTCCGGCCTGACCTCCTCTGTCAATCACAGCCGGAAGAAAGGGGAGGAAAGCGGGGGAGATGCCTATCTCTCGCTGTACGAAATTCCTAATGAATGTTAAGCAAATTCCCTCCAGCCTGACAAGGTGGATCTAATTACTATCACAGAAATGTCAGCAGCGTGTCATTCTGCAGCTAGGATTTATCACCTTGAACTGCTGCAGAAGGGCTGGGCACCCCCATCAATAGGTTACTTATTGCAGACAGAAATGTCAGGCTGTGGCTCCTCGGTTGCCTCTCAGGCTCCCGCTTCTGCCTGTCTGGACAGCACAGGGGAAGGGTAGTGACAACAGGACGCTGTGTGGGGTAAAGCAAAAACCCAGCCCAAGGCGGCGGAGGGGGCCCAGAACAAACTAGGGAGGGTTTAGCTTAGGCATTCTGGTCCCGCCGCTCCTGCTGAAAGTTTAAAACAATTAAGGAGAACTTAAATAGCTTTGCCGATTAATTCTGCAAGGGATTCGGGTAACTGTCACTACATTGTGGAATGGTGAAACTACCAAGGAAAAGGGGACTTTAAGGTTGTCCAGGAAGGTGTAACTAGGAGTGATGGGATGAAAGAGCACAGGAAAATGTTGGCAGAATAACAGGAAAGATTTCCTACCAGTGAGACCTGAGACTGTAATAGTCCCCCAGGGGAGGTGCTAGAAGCCCTTGCACTTGAGTAATTTAAAATTAGATTGCGTAAAGCACTAGGGAATATTCTGTTGGGAGCAATCCTGCACTGGTAGTGGAATAGAGACAGGATAACCTAATTGGTCTTTTTCAGGCAGAACTGGGAGTCTGATATGAGTGATCTGCCCCTCAGGCATTAGGTCTTAGCACGACCATTTTGTATCACTAAATGCCTGTTCCTGATTTTATGGATGGACGAGTCAATGAACTTCTAGGTTTGGTTAGCGGACATGAATATTTTAGTATCTGATGTGGGGCAAAGAAACTTTAGTCCTGGAAGTAGCCCTGATGACAGATAACAGGATTTGTGATTCTGAAGCATAAAGTTGGAGTTGCAAACTAATTTTTTGCTACAGAGTTGAATGCGTGGCTACCAGTTTTCTTTTGGTGGTCTTGATATTTTCATGCCTTGAAAAAGAAAGCATATGCTCTTAGCTAGGGTCATTTAGGTAGGCTGAAATATTTATCTCTTATGGCCATCCTGAGATGATTTTCATTTTGGATCCCAAAATATGACTTAGTTCAACAACAAGGTTCATATGATATATTGTGTATTAAAATACAACAGAATGCCACTGATGTATTAGCATCACATGTGTAGATAATTGTCTTATTATTTGCATGTGCTAATTTTGTACTTCAGACATCCTATTGAAAGACGTTTTAAACATAAATTTAGCAGTTAAGCTCAAAATATCATTTGGGGATTGACAAATGTTCATTCTGAGTCCCACAATTACAGGTGTTTGTCTCCAAAAAGTATTTCTCTCACTTTTTTTGGTACCCCAATAGACATGAACTCATAGCTTTTTTTGTTATTGTTAAATAGAACCATTTTTTGTTTTCCCACACAAAAGGTAGAGGCAACTAGACATCAAGTTGAAAGCATGCTAATAAAGACAGGTTTCAGAGTAGCAGCCGTGTTAGCCTGTATTCACAAAAAGAAAAGGAGTACTTGTGGCATCTTAGAGACTAATAAATTTGTTAGTCTCTAAGGTGCCACAAGTACTCCTTTTCTTCATGCTAATAAAGTGATGCATTAAATTTTTTGATTGTGTGGACACAACTACCCAATGGCCTAATACTTATATCCAGATGCTCCAGTCTTCATTCAGCTAAACATAGCTTGTGGAGTCAGGTTATAACTGGCTACAGACTCGGACTGTGAGCTAAAGGAGGATTTTCATTGCTCCACAATTAAGAGGCATTTTAAATGAACTACACATATGTCACACAGACACACACTCCTATGTGTGACATATTCTGTCCAGTGCACAGAACACAATGCAAGCAAGTACATAACATGGTAAGCATCACTCCACTCATGAGTCTGTATGCAGTATTGTTGTTTTTGAAATATGAGAATTTATTGCACATTTCTGATCCTAACATTCTAACACCCAAATATTGGTTTGCTTTATTTTAGTGTTTATTGGAACTTCAATCTCGTAAGAAATAAAACATGCAGTAGTCTATTGAATTTTAAGTGCTGGGTGGATGCAGAAAATCTCTACCTATACATTACTATAGTCAGATGGCAGTACATTTATTTACAAAGTGAAATTAAAATATGCATTCTCAACACCCTTCTTAAAGGATGCTCCTGTTACAACTTCAAAGCAGGGAAAAGCAAAATGGACAGCAGTTTACCAACATTTTTAAACTATGAACTAAAGAGGACTAATGGTTAAAGGACTAGGACTAAGGCTAAAGAGGACTAATGGTCACTTTCTTTTTCAGCAACTTCTCAAACCTACGCTAATGAGTAGACTTAGAGATCTTCTTCATTTAGCATTTCTCATTATTAATAAATTTTGCACTGACAACTACAAAGTGAACACTTTGGATTTATGCACCTAACCTAATTACATATGCTGCATGTACGCATTTCATTATTTACTTGACAGATTCATTCCTTGGCATCATAAATAATTAAAGAAGGATCAAATATTAACAATCAGACACATGTTAATTCTCCTCAAATCTGTGGAAACAAACACATTTTATTTTCTGTTCAACAAATACTGAATAAAATGTTTGCATCAGAAGGGTTAATGCTTTTTGTTAATAAATAAAGTTCTTGATTTTCATTTTTATTTTACTTACAATGAAAAATTAAAATGTACAGCTGTTCCATGGTTCCTGGAAAACTTGTAACTATTTTTAATAATCATAAAATGTTAGTAATTCCTTCCTGACAGCTAATAAATGAAACATTTTGGTTTGGTATTTGTCAGACAATTTCAAAGTTAGGGAATTTAAAAGATAAGGTCTGACCCTACTCCCATTAAAGTCGATGGCAAACTCCTCAGCTGGCACAGGATTGATCCCATAGTTTTCATTATTAGCCAATAGCAATAATTTGTGCCTGTCTCAAAAATGAATAAATAAATGTGTAGGCAAATGATTTGGTGTTTTGTTTAATCAGAACAAAGACCTGATTCTGTGCTGAATGCCCACAACTCGCAGTGAAGTCAATAGGAGTCACAGGTGCTTAGCACTTCTCAGGTTCAGACCCCAGTATTAATAAAGGGCCAGATTCTCCCTACGTCCCCTTATTCACTCTGATTAGTAACTTACTCTGCAAGGAGTTCCACTGAAACCAGTGGGGCTTTCCGTGAAGGAAGGTACTACACAGTGGGAATCAAGGTAGCCCAGTCTGGCCCAACAGCCTATATGGTACAGCATGTCGCCTGTGAATTGCTAGCACCCGTAACTCCCAGTCACAGGAGACACGCAACACCTTACAGGATTTAGTTTTTACCTTTTACTGCTTAAGCTTTACATTATAATTAAATATTCAAGTGAATTATTTGTGACCAGAACTTCTTCCCATTAACAAACCTGTCTGAACTCTCTTGCTTGCTGTGAGAACTAAATTGATGTTTAAATATTTTTCTACACATTATTCAATCTCTCCATTTGATCAGAAATATTCTCGGATTTGATCAAATTTACTTTTGGATATCACCTCCCACAATTTCATCATTTTAAAGGTGTTAAAAATTCATAAATTGCCACATTATTCATCATGCAAGATTAATGCCAACCTGACAGGTTTTGTAAAGATACGATGTTTTTTTCTGAGTGCACATAACCATATCTGTGTGAGATATACCCTGGTTGTTGAATATTGATTATTCCTATCTCCTTTCTTCTTTCTGATGCGAAAGAGAGAATATTAGGGTGTGATTGTTAGGGTTAGTGTCTCTCTGACCTACACTTGTACGATTAATAATTTATGAGTTGATTTGAAATAGATCTCTGTGAAATGAGCGGGCAATAAGCAGAGCTGTCTGAGATGACAAAGATTCAGAACAGGGCAACTCATGTACATCAGCTTCTCAGGTTCAATTTAAAAGCAAAATGAAACAAAAACTCAATACGCCTGATTTAGTAGTTAGGAGTTTGTTATCTGAATGCACAAAAAATATCACTGTTCCCTATTAAAAGTTTCAGCTTTTGGTCAAACTTTCTAAAGCATTCAGTTTCTTAAAATATATATTTTAGTGGAGAATGAATGAGCACTGCAATGTGAGAAAGAAGAGAATTTGTTGGTTAACCCTATAGCTGCTGACTATAATTGAGGTGTGAAGCAGTATCAGTTCAGGAACACAAACCCACTCTGCAAACCCATATTCACATGCGCAGTTCTTATGTGAGTAATCTCGACTTCAAAAGATAACTCTGAGGCAAGTAAGGATCAGGCCCCAAAAATGAGACCCTACTCTGTTGTGCACATTTGGTACAAGCCAAAGAGGTGCTGAAGCACACCTGCTAACTGTTTACACTACCATTTATGTCAATATAACTTATCTCATTCAGTGGTGTGCACCAGTTCTAAGTCAGCTGCCAGGCCCTGGCCGAGGCAGAATGCCACCCCCCCCCCCCGACCCCATCTCCGAGGAGGGGGAGAGGGTACTTTCATCTCAAGGAAGCCACTCCTTGCAGCATTCGGCCCTTTAATTTTAAAAGCCCATTTCATTTGTTTTGCAAACAAGGTTCATCACTTAGGGTAGGATCAGATCCTGCAAATATGTACTCACAGCAGTCTCTCTGAATTAAACAGAGCCAAGTCCTGATACCTTTATTCATGTTCAATACTTTACTCCACAAATAGACCCCTTGACATCAATAGGATTATTTGTGAAATCATGTGCTATTAAGCAAGTAAAGGTATCAGACTAGGACCTATAAGGACCACCCACATGCATGCATTATAGGAAGGGCCTCAATGGGATTGCTTCTCTGGGTAAGATCCAGGTTATTGATTACTAACTCTCAGAATGATCCACTTCTCCTGTAACAATGTTAAGTCCAAAACAAAACAAACAACATTTAGAATGATACAAACATGATGTACTCACCGTATACACAGGCAAAAATAAGAGAAACACTTGGATGAGCTGCCCATTGCTTTTCAAAGGATATTCTCAGTAATTTTGCACTAAGAAATGGACTAGCTGGTAGTTTACCAATGAGAGAGAATAATATTACTGTAGTAAACTGATGGCCTAAATGTATAGTATTTGGCGTCACTGCATGGACAATGTTCTTTTACCACTTATTTGTAACTCATTGAAATAGTGTTGTCTAGTTTGCCCGTCAAACACATTTATGTGATTCTAAAATGCTTAATCTGGATGGAGACATCACAGAGCTTTTTCTTCTGTGATGTGCTACAAAAAATGTGGATCAAGGAAACGTGTGGTTTACCTTATGTGAAGCAGAAAGGAGAATGTTATTCAAAGCAACATTCAGCCAACATGCGGAAACCTAGAAACTAGTTAATGTCTTGTAATAAGTCTGAAATGAAGATGTTCAACCAAGAAAATCACATTAAGCAGCACTAGCTAAGGCAGAAAAGAACAGCTTGTCAGAATCATGTGAGTGTTGTAGTGACATATAGACAATAAAATGGGATGACACAGGCTCTTCTCAGTGGGAATGTTTTCTCCTTATGTCTCTTGGGAGCTTCAGTGCACTTTCTTTATGGGAAACCTTTCCACTAAAAAATGGCAGCAAGCCCCTTGGAGGTCTTATTAAAATTCTTCTTCTGTGCTGTAAAATACATTGTATATGGCAGATGACAGTACCCCAACAGTTAATGCTGTATAGTGTAAAAGAAAGTAGCAGAGGCCGTCATACCAGCTACTGACATATTCCAGGAAAACCGCACAGTTGGCATCTTGGAACGGGAAATTAATCAGGAGGGAGCATTCGTTCATAATCCCATGTGCAGCAGGTGTCTAAAGTCATTTATTATTTACCATACATAGCATCAAATGTGTGTTTCACAGACAAGGGCAAGCGCAAGGTCCATGCCCAGAAGAACTTACAATGTATACATCTAATCCTGAAAGATGCTGAGGGCCTCCTGGAAGGAAATGAGTACCTTCACCTCTAACAGAAGATAATTTTTGCACATCTCAAGACGTCCTGCTTGCCTTTCTTACTTGAACAGTCATACTGACCCCTAAGGTCTTCTAAGTCTTGTAAGTAAAGGGAGGATTTGTCTCTTGCCATGCAACCTTAAGTAAGTCAAACCCTTGAACTCTCTGTACTTCAAGTTTCTACATTCATATACTGTTGGTACCTTCCTACATGACAGGAGAGCTCTGAGACTTCAGCCTGGGAGAGACTGTGAAACATCGGACTCACATGCCAGAAACATGCAGACAACACCCAGATCTTAAACATCGCTCCCATCAGGAATCCCAAAATTAGCATGCGGTTGAAGAACGGCCAGTGAAAGCTAAACCAAAGCAACACAGACATGAGTTTAGTGAAACAGGGAAAGAGTTCAGAGAACTGGCCAAAATGATAACAACTGAGGGTGTTGCTCCTCCAGTCATTCAGAGAATGAACAGTCTCTGGGACATTCTAAACCAGAAACTTCTTCCTCCTGCAAGCCAAAAGGCTAAACTTCATCTAAACAGACATGG
Organism: Dermochelys coriacea; assembly: GCF_009764565.3. NCBI lineage: Eukaryota > Metazoa > Chordata > Testudines > Dermochelyidae > Dermochelys > Dermochelys coriacea. The sequence continues at coordinate 208,487,784 of NC_050069.1, forward strand.
ACCAAGCCACGATGATCCACACATTTGTGACCTCCTGCCTGTTACTGCAATGCACTGTAGCTGGGAATTAATCCAATGTCTTTGAAGAAACTTCAGCTGGTGCACAATATGACAACTACCCTGTTAAGTAACACAGGTGAATGCAAACACAGCCCCTCAATGCCTTCTGCATACTGCACCAACTTCCCAAAGAATTTTGGATTGAACTTCAAGTTTTGGCCTTCATCTTTATGGTTTCAATCCTGCAAATGTTGAACTCTCTGACCCTGATTCAGGGGCAGGAAAGGAGGAAAACCTTTCATGGTGATAAGCAAGGTAGGCCATTTCCAGCAATTAACAAGAACATCTGAGGAAAGGTGGGCGGTGGTGTGTGTGTGGGGGGGGAGAAATAACATGGGGAAATAGTTTTACTTTCTGTAATGACTCATCCATTCCCAGTCTCTATTCAAGCCTAAATTAATTGTATCCAGTTTGCAAATTAATTCCAATTCAGCAGTCTGCCGTTGGAATCTGTTTTCGAAGTTTTTTTGTTGAAGGATAGCCACCCTCAGGTCTGTAATCGAGTGACCGGAGAGATTGAAGTTCTGCAACTGGTTTTTGAATGTTATAATTCTTGACGTCTGATTTGTGTCCATTTATTCTTTTACATAGAGACTGTCAAGTTTGACCAATGTACATGGCAGAGGGGCATTGCTGGCACATGATGGCATATATCACATTGGTAGATGCGCAGGTGAACGAGCCTCTGATAGTGTGGCTGATGTAATTAGGCCCTATGATGGTGTCCCTTGAATAGATATGTGGACAGAGTTGGCAACAGGCTTTGTTGCAAGGATAGGTTCCTGGGTTAGTGGTTCTGTTGTGTGTTGTGTGGTTGCTGGTGAGTATTTGCTTCAGGTTGGGGGGCTGTCTGTAAGCAAGGACTGGCCTGTCTCCAAGATCTGTGAAAGTGATGGGTCGTCCTTCAGGATAGGTTGTAGATCCTTGATGATGCGTTGGAGAGGTTTTAGTTGGGGGCTGAAGGTGATGGCTAGTGGCATTCTGTTATTTTCTTTGTTGGGCCTGTCCTGTAGTAGGTGACTTCTGGGTACTCTTCTGGCTCTGTCAATCTGTTTCTTCACTTCAGCAGGTGGGTATTGTAGTTGTAAGAATGCATGATAGAGATCTTGTAGGTGTTTGTCTCTGTTTGAGGGGTTGAAGCAAATGCGGTTATATCGTAGAGCTTGGCTGTAGACAATGGATCGTGTGGTATGATCTGGATGAAAGCTAGAGGCATGTAGGTAGGAATAGCGGTCAGTAGGTTTCCGATATAGGGTGCTATTTATGTGACCATCACGTATTAGCACCGTAGTGTCCAGGAAGTGGATCTCTACGTAAAAGAATAAATGGACACAAATCAGACGTCAAGAATTATAACATTCAAAAACCAGTCGGAGAACACTTACTACAATCTCATGGAATAGAGGGAGAGAACAAGAGTTCAATTATTTACAGATTTAGGCCTTTATTAAATGTATTGTAATGCATTCAGAGGCCACTGTGATTAGATAGGGAGACAGACAGACATATGACAAAGCATCTGAAGTCCTCAGATGTAGCCCCTGACACCAATGGACACAGCAGAGGGTGGGCGGGAGTAAAGGAGTCAACTGTGGTTCCTTGAGTCTGAGGCTGTCTTTATGCCAGTCCCGGCATAGTTTAAAGCTAATGAAAAGACGCTGTATTGTTTTATGTGAAGAATACAAAATCAGGGCCAATCCTGTAAAATCGTATTCAAAGGTGTCTTAGTCATAGGCATAAGGACTCTTTCTGTCAGTCAAAGTTGCAGAAATGAGTCAAGTATAGAACAAGAAAATATGTGTTTCTCTGTAATTGCTTGATGGCCACTCTGTTAGCAATGGAAGACAAAAATCTTACTCTGTAAGTACATGTGATTTCTGGTAACATGCAAACACATACCTGTGAAATAAGAAACAAGATTTTGTTTTGTTTTTAAATACAAGCTGTTTGCATAATTCTTCCTGGCCAGAAACCTGTACAAATGGCATTAAGGGGAAAAGACTTTTTCAGAAAAGAAAATATAGATCTCAACACATTTTCAATATATGTGGTTAAATTGATTGTCATGTGCTACCAAGTTTTTTATCTCTAAAATGATAAGTTGTAAAATAAGATCAATTTTGAAGAACTAATTTGATTATAACATGAGGAAATAATAATGGAGGGCCATATCATAGCATAATTTGAACAACTAGTAGTCCCAATAACGTTAATAGGGGCTACTAATGACTGCAGAATTGGCCCAAAATCAATATCTTTCCTACAATTTCTAATCAACACCAATCCTGCTTTCTCAGGCACCAATTCCAATGATAACACCTATTGATATTAACAAGATTACAACATTGCTACTAGTTTCCCTAAATGGAAATTCTGTCGATGCTGCCCATTTAACCAATATGTACAAGCGTACACTAATTAACTTCATCTTCTCTCCCTTTCTCTGACTCTGTAATCAGCAAGGTGTGTACGCTGCTTCTCCCTTCCCCAAAATAAACACAGAACTCTACTATGGGTGCTGTAGCCTGAAAAATACTTCGGCCAATGTTATCAAATGTGACTAGTGATTTGGATGCTCTGGTGTTTGAATGCCCAACCTGAAATGCACCAAAAGGGACCTGATTTTGAGTGGATGGGTAATCATTGCTCTCTGAAAATTAGGTGTTTTTGAGATGTCTTGAGTTGGGCATTCAAAAATTGAGGCCCCAGAAATCATATTTTTAAAAGTACTCTGCATCCACAATTGTGGCCAGATTCTCAAAAGAGCTTGTTACCTAGCGTCTCCCATTGGGAAGTCCTTTATAACGCAGAAATAGGCAACGGACAATTGCTATTCCTTTCCAAGATCGCAACAGACTTTCTGTGCAACCATGGGCAAGTCACTTAACTGCTCTATGGCTCAGTTTTCCCATCTGTAAAACAATAGTACCAACCTCCTGAGGTGTTTTGAGGCTTGATTAATTGTTTGCAAAGTGCTTTGAGATCTTTGGGTGGAAAGCGTTAGAGGAAATATAAAGTATTTTTATTAATTGCCCTGTATCCCTCCTTCAGCATCACACGTCAATGATGTTGTGAAGATACTCAAGCAAAAAGGTGTCTTAGATTTGCCGTCAAAACTCAATCACCAAGATCAACTGATAGTATACAGTGGTCAAGGTTTTTTTAACGACAGTTCTGTATTTTATGGGCCAAGAATGATTTTCCTGATTTGGATAGATGAAGTCATATTCTGCTTCTTTCCCCATTTCCTTAGCCTTTACAAAGCAGCAATAACAAAGGACACTGAAGTGCGATCTTTTATATCACCAAGAAGTAGCAATTATTGGGAAGCTTAACATGAACAGTGTGTCTAATGCATTTTTCAGCCCTATACTATGAAACTATCCAACCAATTGCTATACATAAGGTACAGCATGGATAAGCTGTATCTTGATGCTTGGTGAAGTCAATGTAGCAAAATTCCCATTGTCTTCTGTGGAGTTAGGATTTCACTCTGAGAGTGCTGGGGAAAGTACTAAATGCTGTGCTACTTTACAACCCATCTAGACTTATACTAAATTCCCCAGGGAGAAGAAATGGGCCCCAAATATTGCTAAATACCACAAAAAGCAAAATATAGTCCTGTGTCTACAAAAAACACTGTGGGCTTGTCTACATGGGGAATTCACAGGTTAGTTAGTGTGAAACAGCTAGCGTATGCATTAAAACTGCAATAGCTACTGGCATAGTGTGTAGTGTATGGGGTGCAATCCAAACCAGTGAGGGGTTTTGTCACAACCTGCCCTGTAATCCTGGGTCCATGAAATGCCCTGCTACTGTAGCTCACAGCCTAGACACCAGCAGCCAGCAGACAAACATGCAGGTCACACCCAAGTGTCTGTGTGCTGTACATCCCCGGATCAGCAACTCCGGCTCCAGCCTCCTGTCTATAGCACAACAGCCCCACCCTGGCCACCACCAGCCTAAGTTACTTCTTACAGGGTGACCTCAACATACTCCCAGTCCCAAGTTTTCCCCAAACCATGTGCTCTGCAAGTGACAAAAGCACATTACAGCTTATTAACTTGACTGAGGTAAATATACCTTTCCCTTCAAACAACACTGAGTTGATTTATAGTAAAAATAAAACAGATTTGTTAACAATAGGACATGGTTAAGTGATGCCAAGTGAAAGAAATAAAAATAGAGATAGTTACAAGCAAATAAAAGTGAAAACCCATAGTCTAAAACTTAAAATCTAGCACAGTACAGGCTTTGTTCAAGATGGTTCCTCTTGACAGTCATTCTTCTTCCCAGTCATGGCTGACTTTCCTTCAATCAGGACCTTCCACAGAAGCACAAGGTGCTGGGTTCCCTTGTCTTCCTAGGTGAAAAATCTTTGCCAATGCAGGTTTCTCACCTATATTCAGTTCTCAGAGACTGCAATCCCTCCTTAGTTGAAGGACCCATCTTTCTCAGCTTGCAAGAGCTCTGGCCCCTTGTATCTGTCCAGTGATGGATGACAAAATGGCTTTCTGTCTCTGCTTAAATCTCTCACAGTTTAATGACCCTGTTTCAAGAGGCAGGTTGATCTCATGCTGGTCTTCCCTTCCTGTGGGCTTCCCATTCCTTTGCTGATTTAATGTAAATGAAACTTCCATTGTTGTTGTCACACCTTACTTAATTTCATTGGTGACATACAGATTGCTGTGATGGTCCCTTCTGTCTGGGAGAGACATGTTTCTCCCTTTGTTTGGTCACAGAGTGTAAAGCATAACAGAAAGAAGTATTCATAATTCTTTATGTAGTATTAATACATACAATTAACAATGATATTAATCAACAATGGGTTTTAAGCTTTCAGAATACGCTTCACTCGTTAAACTTTTATTGTATAGTAATATTGTACATAATCAGTTGAGTCAGTTGCTTGTCACTTGAGGTTCAGACCCCTCTCTTGATAGCTCAGATAAAATTTCTCTCTACTGCTGGTGTGTAGACGCCTCGCAAGCTGTTTCCTTCCCCTCTTGTTAGCTTTGTTTACCTTTTATGTAAATGGATCTTCACTGTGTCTGCCTGAAGACCAGACTGGTCAGAGACGCAAACACTTTCCTTTGTCTAGAATAGACCTGTTTACCAATTCCCCATGACATGCCTGGTTTAAACATACTTTAGTCATAATTTCAGCATATGTCCATAACTCTTAATACACACTTAATGATCAATGGATTATTAGATTTCCAATGACATATAACACTATAACTTTTAGATACAGTTTATAACCATAATGAGTTGGCGTACACTGAATTCGTCAGGGCAGTTGAAACTCATTACCTGATACCAGTGAGGTCCTTGCCCTCCGGCACTGGGATGATCTTAGGGTAACAATGGGTAGCTATACGCTGCAGTGAAGAGCACAGATAGATGTAACTGGAGAGGAGAAATATGAGAAACAGAAATGAGAATGGTGTTTACAGCCTTACTCATCATCATTACTATTTATTATCCCACATTCAAGAACCAGGACCAAGAGAAAAAGTAGACATCTAAAAATGTTTACTGCATGAAATCAATTGCATTACAATACAGATTAGAAAACAAAATAATCAAAAGTTTGTCTACCATGTTTTGCATAAATAAAAATACATCCTGATAGTATCTGAAAATATTCCTAAGCTCAAATAAGACTTTCGTCGGTTTTACAGGCAAAAATTAACTACATTCAAAAAGGCCACCTGTTGGTTCGAAGAGGACATAATTTTAACCTAAGCTGCATGTAGGAAAGGGTACTTTTTCAACTTGAGCATAAGCAGCAAACAAGATGGTACTAAAATAATGGTAACAATCCACCATTTGAATGAAATCCTGGCCCCACAGAAATCAATGGAAGTTTGGCCATTGACTTCAATGGGGCCACCATTTCATCCTTCATTGGGTCTAGGCAGAAATTTGTATTTACCCTCTATAAACAAACTAAACTTTTAATGAGCCATATATGTTTGTATTCTTCAGGTACAAAATATCTGAAGCAAAAATGAATTAAACTGGAAGGTTTGACTATTCTGAATGATAATATACACAGTTTTTGCCTTGCATTGTATGTTAATCATCTCAAAACAAAATAAAAATCTGATCTCAAAGTTTCTATGTCACAATGTTTGTTTTTTAATCAACATATATCTTGCAAAAACCTTCACTATTACTAATAATAACCACTAACTTTCATTTTGCAAGCATCCAAAATACAAGATAATATTAAGAAAAGAATGTAAATGATTCATACTTTGAATTTGGTCACCTGAAAGAATCAAAGAGGATGAAAATACTTAAAAATACAGGACCTACAAATAAACAAAACCTTAAACATGCTTTGTTTTGTTGTTTTTAAATAACGTTAAGCTTCATATGCGAGTGCATTTAATTTAACAAGAAAATTAGTTATGCTTGATCAACACTTAATGAGAGTAAAAATTTGGTAAAATGTATACTTAACAGTGTAAACTGAGCCGTTCTTGATCACTAAGAAAAGCAAGTACAAAATCGATGAAGCGACTGTTAGGACAGATTCATGTAAATCTGTAAAAGATAAATGTTGTCTTACCTGTGGATAAATAAAAATCTCCATGGCATATATTAAGATTAATTTATCAGGAAGCAATAAAAAGATATACTTTAAAGGGGTACGATCAACTTGCAATCTGGTCTTTTTTTAATAAAATGAGTTAAACCTATTATCACTATTATTATCTAACATTTATATGGGCAGCCTAAAGGCCACCATTGTGCTAAGCACTATCCAAATGCATAATAAATGATAGGTCTGCTTAAATCTAACTGTATTTTTGGTACCACATTTGCCCCCTGTCAAATGTTGTGGTTTCACAGCCATATTTGCCTATTTATAATGCTGTTCTCTCTCTTTTGCTGTTGTGCAGAAGACCCACACAAATAAAAAACAGACCTAGTGCACTGACTATGCTGGGGAAACACTGAAAGTGACTAGATACAAAACTTGCTGTCAAATGCACAAAGTAGAGAAATCAGAAAAAAGGGAGAAATATTTTTTCCTTAATGTCTTTCAGTAAATTGTATTAGTAACAATAGTAGATAAAAACTTTATAGACAGAAAATGTGATTTTTAAGTAGATGGGGTCTGGTTCAGTGCATTTAGTGTTCCTTCTAAGAACTTTATTGGTTTTCTGCGCAATAATTTATGACTTGCCAAGGAAAGATAAAAGGTCTAAGACTGTTTTCTTCCAGATATAAGCTGGAGTCTGGATACCTTATTATTACATTAGTGCCCAGAGACCACAATGGAGATTGAGGCCTTTTTATGCTAGACACTGTGCAAACACATAATCAGAGACAGTCCCTAAATAGGGAAAACAGACAAAGGGTGGGAAAGGCAGTATTATTATCCTCCATTTTACAAACAGGAAAATGAGGCACAGAAGAATTAAAAGCTTTGCTAAGGTCACACCGGTAGTCTGTGGACACGCCAGAAATTTAACCTAGATCTCTTGATCCAATCCCTTAAACATTAAATCACCTTTCCACACTGCTTACGAGATAACTCATAAATTCTGCACAGAGGGACTAAGGCACATATTAAAGTACAGGCACCTCAACAGATTCATTATTTTTGCCCAAGACTGTGTGTAGCCCACTGTCTAGGAGACAGTAAGTGTGCTCCGGAGAAGGCCAGCCTGCATTATGAGTTGCCCTAGTGCTCACTTACAATTAAAGCATTGCACCAACTCCCTTTTGGCCTAAACCTAGAATCTCCTGGCTTCTGCAGTCTTTGACTCTCAGGCTCTGTGCTACAGGCAGAGAATGTTTTGCAGAAACACCTGCCTCCTCACATTTTAAACCTTAAACTTCCCCCAGAACATCTTCAGCCTGTGGCCTTGTCCTCTCCCTTTAGCTCCTGGTAGCTGCACTCTCATTGTGACGGGTATTAAGGTTTTCATTCAGCTGCAGATGCTTGGGACCTATATAAATATTAGCAGAGTGAGCAAAAGGGCCACTCTTCCCTACACCACTAGGATAATATCTTCTCTCCCTCCCCACACACACACACACTTTTTTTGTCTCCCCTATCACCCATTATCCCTTTAACGCGGAGCAGGGCTGCTGATTACAAAAGAGGCAGTTTGACTCCAGCAATAGGTCTTCTTCACTAATCCTCACTGTCATAGAAATTCCAGCTGCTGCAAGAATAAGAGGTTCAATCCATATTTGCCAGCTCTAATATGAAATCTGTCAGGGCCCAAATTAATGAGTTCCAAATTCCTTACATCACGATAACAGGTTAAGACTGGTCAATTAATTACATAAATCCTTCCCAATTCATTGTGCATTTGCAGGCGAGATTGTGTCTTACATTACTCCATGACACAGGGCCTTTTGGCTCTTGTTGTTCGGCAGAAAGGCCCCCATTTAAAGGCAGCCTGCCTGCCACAGTGAAGTGTTAAATGTCACGCGTTAGATTTTCACTTTTCTGTAATTGCTTTTGTTAAAAAAAATAAATTAATTCAAGGGCTTAGAGCTGCTATGTGTGTATGGAGGGGGAGGATTAAGGAGTGGGCCCCTCAGAAAGCCATTGTCTCTCCTCACACAGAATCTAACACCCCAGCAATAACTGCCACTGCACATGGGGAAGGTGGATCTATATGTATTTTGTAGCGATGGATCCTTTACCTTGGCTAAAGAGATGCCCAGGTTTGGGAATTGGCTGGGTTGTGTGTGTGTGCGTGTGTGTTTTAGATGCAATGAACTCATTAAGCTCTCTGTGTCTGGTGCATACTCTGTAATCTCCACCTTTTGGGAGGGTCCCATACAAACCAGAAGGGCCCTGTCACCCACCACAGAGATTTAATGCATTGTTAAGAGGGGCTGGGGAACAGATTGCTGGAGTCGAACGTCCCAGAGAAGGGCAGGTGGCGACGGCTCAGCTTTGGGCTCTGCTCCCAGCTCCTTCAATCTTCCCGTGCGGGCTCTCAGCCTGGCTGCGCCTCCCTCCGGCCGCTAGGTGCATTACACACAGAGGTACCAAGAGGTCTCTAGGCCCAATCGGGTCAGGCAAACTTGGTGCTGGGAAGCAGGGCCTGCCTCACGCCCAGGCCGGATAGAGTCGCCCCATCATGCACAGAGGCGATGCTCTCTCTTCCCAGCAGAGTCTCAGACTCTGCACTCCCATTGCAGGCACTAGGTTTTCTAATCTAATGGAAAGGAAGGACTGACCAAATTGCATTGGCTTGTTGTCATGTGAGCAATGCACAGAGGTTATTTTGCTATTCTTTTACTTAAAAACGAAAAACCCACCTCACAAAGCATCAGTTTCTTCCAGTCCCGGGGGAAAGAATTCATGGGGGCACAAGTGTCGCGGCAACTAGATAAAGCCATGAAGATGTGATGGAAGGTGGGGATATTGAGGGCAGCAAACAGGAAAGCGTTGGCCATGCTCTGGTAATTGCGTGGATTGGGATTTGAAATGTAACTGCAGAGAGGAGCAGGCTACCCCAAAACGAAGGGGGCGGCACACTCCTAGCGGATCACGCACTCCCAGCTACCGCTCCTGTACACCCTCCCCCCCCCCCGCCCCCCAAAACCCCACGTTTCCTCCGGCTCGGAGCCTCCTCCGGCCTGCCCCGAGGAGCCCGGCCCCCTGGGGTTCTGCAGAACAAAGACTCCCATCGCCCAGTGACTGGCAAGAGAGGCAGCCTCCCTGCAGCATCCCATTCTCCCAGCCCGGCTCCCACGCCCGCGCCTCCCTCCCAGCCTTTTGTTTTACATTCATATGGGGGGGGGGGAGGAAGGAGGAGGAAGATACATTTAAAAATAAATCAGCAGCGCCCTGAAAATGTCCGATCCCTGCAGAGCTCCCCAGGCACCCCCCTACCACGCTCCTCCAAACTCGGCTTTCTTGGGGGGTTGAGGGGGATGCTGCTGCTGCTGCTGCTGCTGGCTTCCCCCCCCCTCCCCCCCGCCGCGCGGCAGCATCTCCTGGTGCTTTTGTATTTTTCAAGTGGGGGCGGGTGGGGGTCCAGACCCAGAGCTCATGCACGAGACTTTGGGGCTCCGGCTCTTGGGGCGGACAAGCGGCAACTTGCTGCGTCTCCCTCCCCTCCCTTTTCCATCCCCCCCTCCCTGCCTCCCCCGCTGTTGCTATGGGTTGCGGTTGCTACGAGTTACCGGATCAAGGCCGGCCAGCTTCTTCACCTGACAAACAGCCCCCGGCAGAGCCCGGGCGCACGGAGGCGCCTGGAACACACACTCGCGCGCGGGGAGGGAGCTGCCGCGCGAGCCCCCTGCACACACAGTCAGTCTGTGCTTGCAGCTGCAGGAAAAACTACAGCAAGTGGGGTGGGGGGGAAGAGAGGATGAAGGCCCTGAGGTAAGAAACTAGCAAAACTCAACTGAAAGGGCTGCCAATGCTGCCTCCAGGAGGAAAGACAGGAGGCGATGCGGGGGGGGGGGGGGGGGCTGCTGATGACTCGGCACTTGTTGGAGTAACTGTTTGCCTCTTAGCATGGAGCCAGATGGCTAGTGAGGGGAATTTATAAAGTTAGGAATTCATGGCAGGAAAAGGTAGTTTGAAAGCTTCACAGGGGAGAGCACAGGCAATGAGAGGAGAGCAGCAGGCGCTGGAAGAGTTTGCGCTGCTAGATCAATTGGTGGCAAATGTCAAAAAACTGGTGGAACTGTGTTCCTAACAATCAGGAAAAGTTTTAGTTACAGGATCAGTTAGTGAAAGGTTTGCCGTGTAGCATTCTGTAGGCAAGGGGAACTGCTTACTAAGATACAGCTACAACGAGAGAGCAAGGTTTTGGAAAGTATATTTGGGTTGGGAAAGTTTCTGATTTGCAGGTTTTCCAGGAGATGTGCTCAGCTTTGCCTTAGTACTTGCAGTGATTTCCTCATGGAACTGGAACAGTTTTGTATTTGCCAAACCGAGGATGACGATTTTAAGTAGTATATATTGTAATTGCAAACTTAGATTCTAGAGGTATCCTATCAACAAGGTATTATTATTTAACTTTCCACGAGCAATCCTACAATAAAATAGCAAAACATAATATAATATTAGGTTTCAGAGTAGCAGCCGTGTTAGTCTGTATTCGCAAAAAGAAAAGGAGTACTTGTAGCACCTTAGAGACCATAATATAATATTGTATAATTGCTTATGGAAAATTGATAGGATTAGGAATACTTAGAAATATATACATATATATTATGGGTATCTCACAATTCAAGAACTCTAAATGTTCCAAACCAAAAGGAGTATTTTTGGTTCCTGTTATAAAACATAATTCAGTTATCTTCTAAATATGGTTTATTCAAATAGGCAAAAAAGCAGTTTAACCTGCAATGGAATATTTTTAATTTTAAGAGGAAAAGTCTATTTTTCTTTAAGTATTAAAGGCCTTTCATGAGAAGAATCAGTCTTGACAGTGGAAGTACTGAATTACATTTTTGTGTTTAAAAGAAAGAGTGCAGCATTGTAAAAGTAGTTTAACAACAACAAAAACCCAACCTTTTTGGGATAAACATTGATCATCATTATTGATCCTACTACTGTTGTTATAACTACTTAGAAATGTATGGTTTTATTTTACCCAGTCCTTAAAAGGGTTGCTAACTTTACATGCTTCTTGTATTACAAACAGATAATATCACAAATATAATTGGATACTTTTTAATATAGTTCTGAAAACCTATCTTCAACAAATCACAAAAATATTTCTAGAAACAAAAATGCACAGAATTTGGAAAAGGGGAGCACAGAATTTAGAAATGTGTGTTGAGAAAATAACTGTCAAGTTTCTTACTCTTGTTTATAAAAACTGAGCTGTCTGTTATTGAATGAATTATTTTCTTTTAAAAGAGGATTTTTGTTACCTTGTTTATAGAAATGTTTCAGTTGCATTACGAGTAACAGGTTGTTGGAATGCTGATTTAGAATATCCTTGAGTTAAATATGCATTACAATTCAAACATATAAATGACTGGGGCTATTTATGTTTGTTTAACAACACAGCAAACACAAAAATATGTGAGAAACAGAAAACAGTGGAGAGTTACTAAAAGTCATGAAAAAAATAAATTAGGAAATGGATTTTAAAAATAAAATAAATCTCATTTACAAGTTAAAACAGAGCAATTTATTTTTGTCATTTAATTACTTAAGAAAGTTCTATTTCTACTAAACTTTCTTATAGAAGTGTAAGTGTAGCAAAGCAGCAAAAGAGGAACAATTAAAGTGATGTAAGATTTTGGATGCAGGAGTGGCACATTCAAAATCCTGACTGAAAAACTAGACAGAAATGTCACTTATAGTAAAATACAACAAAAACCAAGAATCAAAACCTCAAAAAGATGTTTCTTGTAGAAAAACAATAGTGGACGTAGTGCTAAAATCACAACATACACTAATCAAAAATTTTAAGAAGTTTTATATTTAAATTTCACAAAATAAACATAGCCTAAAACATTTACAATGTTTACAATTGTTTTTTCTTGCTACATAACAAACCCTAGAACAGAATATTCATCATCATTTAACATGAACGTTTCCACTAATACTAGGTATACAGAGAACTCAAAAGAGTAACATTTTAAATTAATTTCCATGAAGAATAGGAAGAAGGTAATGTAATAGATTTTAGAGCACAGATATAACTTGTGAAGAGTGTGATAAAGTTAATAACAATACAATTATTATGATCCCAAGTATTTATCACTGAAACAGGCTGCTTTGCAAAATCTCCTTAATACACAAAAGACAAGATCCCTGAATTATAGAAAGTAGTCACAAAGGTTCTCCAACTCTTACATTTGCTTTACTTTTAAACAGATAGTCAGGATGAATGTTAGCAGGCCACAAAGTGTAAAGTGCATTCAATGATCTAGTTCAATATTAAAACAAAACAAAACAAAATTAAATCCAACCCCCAATAGTATGGTAAACAAAGTGATAATTAATTTTCTTCTCTAAAAAATTATTCCAGTTCTTAGTTTTTGTTCATTTCAAGATTTTTTTCACTGATGTTTTGGGCATCTTTGCTAAATAATAAGTCCATCAATGAGGCAACATATTCCAAAAAAAGTCTGCACTTTGCAATAGCAACTATCTTGCCATGATAACTTGTTGCTTTATTAATGCTAGTGCTGTGATATGAAAATATTTTGTTGACTCTTCTACACACAAGCAGAGATGGCAACTAGATATATTTGTGCAATTCAACAAAACTGAGCAAAAGAAACGGATATTTATCTTATGAAAGTGCTACCATGAAGAGAAAACTGGGTCAGCGTAATTACCTAAGAGATGAGATGTTATCCTCAAGCTCTTAAAACACACCTTTCTAAAACTATACATATTCCCAGCTGGATGATTTAAAAACACATCCACACTAACTTTTATTAGCTGGCCAATTAATTATACATTGTTTCTGTAATTCACAGGTTAAAAGATACTAACTACCATATCTTTGTCAGAGACAAAATCCATACTGGACCTGAACTTGCAGCACTGAAATCCAGGGGAGTTTTGCCATTATTTCAATGGGAATAGGATCAGACCCACTGCCTTGTTTTTAATAACAGTTAAACATCAAATATAAATAAACACTGAAACATTTTTATGTTTTTAAAGCAGTTCTTTTAATGGGTTTCAGAGTAGCAGCCATGTTAGTCTGTATCTGCAAAAAGAACAGGAGTACTTGTGGCACCTTAGAGACTAACAAATTTAGTGGGTGACACACAGGAGACCATTCTATTCTTGCATTTTTTCAATGGTTTCTTCCTTGTATTGACAGGCTCTGGGACAAGCCAACTCATAGTTGCTGCTATAAAGAGCAAAGCAGATTATAACAAATGTTTGTGGTTAAAAAGTTGTGTCCAGGCATGCCATTTGTGAAAAAGTCAATATTTCAATGTGTTTACTACAGTAAAAGTGAAATAAAAAACTCCAGTTATTTCAGTTTGTACCCAACAGCTTAGCGTTCTATATTTGAACAATGTGTTATAGCTATGTGACTATCAGCCTTTTGAAACAGGGCCGTCCAGAGGATTCAGGGGGTGTGGGGTCTTCGGCGGTGGAGGTCCTTCCGCTCTGGGTCTTCGGGGCACTTCGCCGAAGACTTGGAGCGGAAGGCCCATTGCCACCGAAGACCCGGAGTGGAAGAAGCGGCGGCAGGTTTGCGGCAGCGGGTCCTTCACTCCGGGTGTGTTCAGCGGCACTGAAGGACCCGCCGCCAAAGTGCCGCCAAAAACTCTCGTGGGGGCCCCTGTGGGGCCCAGGGCAAATTGCCCCACTTGCCCCTCCCCCGCCCGGGCAGCCCTGTTTTGGAAAGACAGTTTCACTTCATTTAAAATATTAACCTAGAACAACTTAGCTAACATTTTCAGACATAGGTCCCTCAGTTTGATACCTAGAGTGAAATGTTGGCTCCATTGAAGTCAGTGCAAAATGCCCATTGACTTCAGTGGGGCCAGATTTTACGCATGATTTTCACAGGGAGGGAGCAATCATAGCTCCTACTACGTTCCATGAGAGCTGACGGTTTTCAGCACCCCTGGAAATCATGTCACATTTATTTATGTGCCTAACTTTAGGCATCTATGTTTGAAAATGTTGGCCTCTGGCTCTTGTGCATGATAAGAGCAAGTTTTCCATAAATATTGGAGAAAGTCTATATCTCCAATTGTCAGCAACAAATAGCACAGATTCTGTTTTCCTTAAGTCACCATGCTATTTTAAAAAGTTAATACTGTGGTCTATATAACTTCATTACCAATGTTACACAACTGTTTAGAATGAAACTTCTCTGGTATAAAGATCACAAAGTTGCTTTGAGTATATTTTAATTTGATACACAACTTTAAAACTAATGTAAAATAGCTTTATTTTTTAAGATCTAAAATACATCGTCACCCAGGGAAATATTTTATCAGCCATACTTGGCAATAAAGCACCATTAGCCCAATATTTGTCAAGATTTTAATGGCTGCATAAACCTAAATATAGTAGGCGACATGTAAATATAAATCAGTGCAATTTAATAAAAGCAACAAACAAAGAAACAGTTTCAAAGCTGTTTGAAAATTGAGAGAGAACACATTATTTTGCTGGTCTTAAGATGGCAATATACAAATGATTTTTCAGGATTCTTCGGGGACTGTGCTTGCTTTACATCCACGTGAAATGCTGTCATCACTGCTGTGTCCAAGCCTGGAGGATGAACTACAGAGAAGGGGAGGAAAAAAAATAAAAAATAAAGAAAGGAAATTGGTTTTCACAACACACTCAAAGCCTGAGTAACAGAGGAGAACTTTAATTATCTCCAGTCACAAAGAGAGACAGGAAATTTGGACTTTTAATTAGCCATTTGGAGTGCAGTTGGATATTTTTTTTAGCAAGATAATTTAAACGCGAATAATTCAAGTCTGACTAAATGAAATTCACATAATCAGAATGCAGATAATTGAATTTCTACTGCATTCATTAATTCAGTGTGGAGGTGTGTGTGAAGACTTCTATGATGAGCTGTCACAGCTCAATAAAATCTCAGTCAATTAATTTTTTCATTATCTTAGTATTACATCAACAAAAAAGTGAAGTCTGTGTATGTATATATGTATGTATATCGGAATGTAAGGAAGAAAATAACCTCTCTGAATCAGAATCTGCATCATTTTTTCCTCTCTTTCTCTCTTCCTCTTCAATAGGAAAACGTCGTTTCAAAGAGGCAAACTTATGAATCGCATCAGCAACGGAATATTTTGTTTGTCCAGATACACAAGCCTCAATATCTTCTGGACTTAGCTGAGTCTGTAAGAAGAGGTGAAGTCTACTGTCCGAAAGCAATAATGCATTTTGTAGGATCCTTTAAAAAAAGAAAAACACACAATTACTAGAACAATTTCTCAAAGGTGTCCGCTTTTAAATGAATCCCAAATTAGCTTCAGAATGCACTGCACATAATAAAATGATTAGGTATGTGTTACCTTTTTATTACATTATCTGGAATTTTAGGTGAGTAAAAATATGAAGCTAATAGTTAAGAACATCTGTTTTAAGAATAACTTCAAGGGCGTTTCTTCCATTTAACCATCTGTTATTACCATGTGGATCAATTAATGATTGTAAGGGGGGCAAAGGCACATGCACTTATGGAAATTTGATCTACATTCAAGAATTGTCTACATTTAAAAATACTAAACTATTTTAAAAATTCAATTGTCTGATTTCTCTTGGGGGAGTGGAAGAAGGTGAAGGAGTTTAGAAGCATGAAAACTCAGGACTTTGACATACTTGTGAAATGGAATGCATGTGCACCAACAAAAACTAGAAGTACATATTTACACTTTTACAAATTTATACATATTTAAGGGACAGTAAAAATGCCATTGATGTACATTGATTTAAATCTGCTTATAAAATGTTTTCAGTAAGTTCTGACAATACTCTTCATTTTAGCTGTTTTTTGAAAAAGTCTATCTTCAACAGCAGTTTATGTTTGTGAAAATAAGCCTTCAAATGCATTTAGCATAACCTGTTTAATCATGTGAACTGTGTAATCCAAGTACAATGCATTCAAAAAAACTGGAAAATTAAGAGTTTCTCTACAAGGACTGAAATCTGAGCATTAGCATTGCTACTCTGAAAATGCAACGCTCCTGCAATATTTGTATAAGGAAGGAATTGCACAATAGATCTATTCTAACATGATCAGCAGACGACAATAAGGGCCTATTCCTACAAAATGCTGATGTGCATGCATAACTTTACTCATGGGAGTAGTCTTTTTGAGCTCAATGGGAATACTCAGCATTTGCAAAATAAGGGCCTATGACACTAACAACTAACATTGCGTGCAAATTTACTGCAGTATATTTAAGCAAGCCAGAACCGTTCAGAATTAATGTTCACCTACTTACAAATATTTAAGTTAGTTTTTAATTATCAATATCTTTTCCATTTATTTGGCAACATTACTGAATCTAATCAGATACAAGACAATAACATAAGAACTGGTGAAAGCAAAATAAATAAATAAAAATCAACTGTATTATAAATACCCTAATTAACATGAAGTGTATAACAGACTGGTTCTTCCAATTTTAACCATGTGTTTGGACTGTAATATTTTAAATATAAATGAACTCTGAAAACTGTTCTCTATTGTGACCAATATACTAATAATATTTAATTATTGTAATATACTTAAGGATTTCTGTCTTTATGTTAAAGGAAACAAAATGAAAACAGACCTATAATATAAAACTTTAATTTTTGGGGTATTGTGTATGTTTGCACACACACTTGAAATTGATAAGTTTGCAATAATGAAAAATATTTGCAGTGGCCCATCATGATCTATCACATTCCATGTGAAATTATATATATCTGAGAGAGTGGGGCTGCAACAGAGATTACTTTTGGCTACTGTCCAAGATAAGGCCATTTTAAAACATTGATAAAACTCAGCTTTTATTCTGATAGTTTTCTTAAAAATAGACATCACAAATAGTCTTCCTTAAAATCCATGCATACAAAGTATTAATGCACAGTACATTTAAAAATATCTTCTCAGTAACCCAAAAGAAACCACCTAATAGTGTACAAAAATGAATCAAGCCACAGAACCTACAAATCCACATACCTCCCTCCTCGACAGCAACAACTTCATGAATATAGTTTGAAAAGCCATCATTCATTGGCCACTCTTCGTCAATGTGAAATCCCAAACAAGAAATGACACAAACATGAAACAAAAAGGAAAAAAAAAACCCAACCATACCATACAATAAATACAGATTTATAGTGTAAGCACTAGAGGTGTAAACTCATTCCTTTTGTTTGTTTCCTTAAAGTAAATCTTACTGGAATTTATGTTCCAGGTTTAAAAACAGATAACAGTGAGGAGATTCACATTTTTGCAATACTAATGTCTGCATTTCTAATTCAGAGTAATATAGTAAAAAGCCAGCCCATTAAATTCAACGTGCATAAGCTTTAGTCTCCCTAAAGATTTTCCTGTATTGTACCTTCAGTAGCTTCCTGCCACCCAGGCTAAAGTGCAAGTAACTAACTGTTCATGAGATTATGCTATACTTGCAGCTTTGTTGCTGTTTGAAATGTATTTTCTTTTCTTTATAAAATAATGGGTAATCTTTAAAATTGATCTTAGATGGTTTGAGGCTTTACACCACAGAAGTAATGAGCACTAATGTCAATGATATTGGACACAAATTCATTTTAGTTTTATTTCATGTCCACAGCAATTCTACTAAGCCTTGAACTGCTGAAGCACTATTATTAACTTGCTGGTAACCTAACACATGGGAACAGCAAACAAAAGTGATAAGAGTACAAGTTGATCAGAACCTCAAGGCTACTGTCCTTTTTCTGCAGCTATAATTCAATTTCCAATTATACTGTACATTGGACTCATTATTTCACAGTTATTTTCTCTTCTGCTTAATAGTGCCATCTGGAGGTTAAATGAGTGAAGAAACACAGAGGAAGAATTAGAGAAAGATGTTCATTGAACCAATCACACACACTACCTCTATAAGGGAAAACATTTAAAGTTCTTTACTGACCACTGTAAGCCAACACGTGAGCAGTCATATAAGCACTCTTCACCTAGGTATGCCCTTGGAATGCCTGGTCTACTCTTTAATTGAGAAATGACAACTTTTGCTTTTTTCCTTCTGCACCAGCCACTTATATTGCTTGAAGGATGTAATTAAAAAGGAATCAAAATGAAAAATAAAGTGTCTGCACTATCCAAGTTCTAACTTTTTTGTTTTTATATTCAAAATATTCATACCTCCAAACAAGGACATGCAAGCTTCGTCACACGTTGTTGTTAGTATTGGAGAATATTATTATTACAGTAGCCCACAGGGGCCTCAACTAGGTTGGGGCACCATTGTGCTAGGTGCTATACAAGCACATAAAAAGTGACAGTCCCTGCCCCAAAGACCGTCCAGTCTAAACGACAAGACGTGACATGTAGATGTGACAAACAACTAGGCAGGAAGAAGTGGAGGAGGCATGGGGAGGTAACATACAATTAGGATGCTGCAGCACTGACTAACCATGTGTGCAATTTTTAGCCAATCAGCAATTACCACAATGTTCAATGAACATCAGCCTGTTTATTATTGCAAGTACCAATACAGGAACAGATTCTGACCTCAGCAGCTCTGGTATAAATCTACGGTAAATGAGATCAAAATCTGGCCCACACAGTTAGTTTATAAAAAAAAAATCACAGCTCACGCTGATAATTCTAGTATCACTTGAAAAAACTGAGTAGGCAGATTTAAAGGAAAGTCAAACTTTTCCTATGCCTACCTAGGATAGAAATTAATATCCTAATCCTGCAAACCTTTCCCCATGAGTAGTCATTACTCTCACATAATAACTTCCTTACATGAGTAAGGGTTTGTGGAACCAGGCCCTACGTTTGAATTAGAGATAATAAAATCTTTTTTATTTGTTGTTACAAGAATCTTTGTTGGTAAGCAGTGTTGGTAAAAATTTATAATATCTCAACCTTTACAGAAATGGGGCATAAAATATGGAGTCTTGCAACCCGACCCAAACCCAATGGGACCTAACTATAGGTATTGGGTTCAGGTCAGTTTGAAGATGAAAATGAGTTGACATGCTTAGATTGGGTTCGGGTCAGGCTTTAAAATTAGGCCTGAGCAGATTGGGGGCAGGCGCAGGGTCACAGGCAGCCATAAGGATGACTTGGCAGGATGGTGGTAAACAGTCCTTTGTCTACATGGGTCAGTGACTGGTGGAGGTGCTGCCACCAGGAGAGGTGGCGCTGTATTTGCATCAGCTGCCTTAAGACACACACACTGCGGTTCAGGTGCGAACAGAGAGAAACAACATGTCTGGCTGGGACCCCACACCAGGCAGTGCCTGCCCTGCACCTCACCCCTCCTGCCCAGCAGGAGGCTTTCATGGGGCTCTGCAGATAGGTACTCACCCTGCACCACCCCTGGGCCCATGCACCTGCAGTAGGGCCAGGCGAGAAGTGGTAGCGGAGGAGAGAAGGGGAGCTGCCCTGTGCCTGCATGGCAATGGGTCTCTCCTGCCGTGTGGCTGCCCTGGCTGGGAGTTTGGGGGACTGAAGCTCCACTGAGATATGGGCAACCCTGGGCTTCTTGGGGCAGCTGCAGGGGAGAGAAGGGGTGTGGGCCAGGTTTCTGAATGGCAGAAACAGCTGGGTCTCTTTGCAGCATCCTGGACATGCTGCTATGCTAGCTCTGGTTCCTGCCGCTCCATCCCTGACCTTGCAACCTGACATGGCCTGACTATAAAAGGGTCAGGTCAGTTATGAAAATGACGTGACACTCTCAGATTCGGGGTGGATTCAGGTCAGCTGTGGTCTAGTTGGGTTCAGGTTGGCATTTAAAATTAGACCCGAGCAGACCTCTAATAAAATTCCAATTGATATACAAAAGCAAGCATATAGCTTTTGAAGAGATGCTGTATGCTACATGGGGACTGTTCCCTCGCCCAAGCTGAAGAGAGAACATTTACAAAAGGCAAAACATGTGGTGTGTCTTATTTGGACAAAGGCCAAAATCTGGTTTTCCTCAATGTGATTTTATTAGGTATATTATACATTGTTCTGCTGGAGGAGAACAGCATATGGCTGAACAGTACAACTTAATCCTAACTAAAGATTTCCTGTATCTACTGTAACCTAATACAATGACAGATGCCCACTTGAATGTGTGTGGAAGGTTAACACTCTGATTTCGTTTTCAGCAAATTTACTCTGCCCATTTAGATCAGATCATGAGAGGGGGAAAAATAAAACCTACCAGAAACAACTGATCACAGCCTGTGTTCTGGTGCCCTCTATTGAACACACACACACACACACACACACAGATTCAAACATGGAGAATGGTGAAATACAGGCCACAGTCAAAAAAGCTCTATTTCCTCCTTTGCAAAATGTCCTATATTTCTTCATACTTTTTATAAAAGAGTAAACAGTACTGATAATAGGCCAGTGTGAAAGGCAGCAGGTGCTACCTGGGAATACGAAAGAGAATTTAACTAAATAGAGCAGCTACAAGGGCTGCCGGATCCCATACTAAGTGTTACTCACTACAGCACAGCTCATCAAATTTGAAATATTTGGAGCATTCTATTAAGAATAATGCTAATAGAAAGATGGGGCCCAATTCTGCATCACTTATTAGCCTGAGTAAACCTTATATGTAGTCAATGGCCCTGGTTCACTATTGTCCTGTACCTTGTGTAGTCATTTATTCAGTGCAAAGTGAGAGTAAAGTACAACCAGATCAGAATAGTAATGTTTAATCCACTTTGCAGTGATGCAAATGACTACACAAGGTACAGGGCAAAAGTGAACCAGGCCCATTGGGACTACACACATAATATTTACGCATGCAAGGTCGGGAGGCAGGATTAGGAACTGGTTTGGTGAATCAGCAGTGGACTTTTTAAAACATTATTTAAATCTGTTTCCATATTAATCTCGTCAGGAGATGTAATATTAAGCATGTTTCCCAGTTGTAATTTTCAGGAATAGCCACTCTCAAGAGATTACTAATAGATATTTATCTTTTTTTCTAAACCACACATTGGTATGAGCAAATAACTCCAGTTTCATTCAAGTAAAGCAAAATAGTGGAATGCAACTTAAATACAATAAATTGCTTTTGATAAATACATATTGGAGTTATTATAAACAGGAATGCAAATTATCATTTTAGGTAATTTTAGGCCCCAAAATTAAGTTTTGTGCAGAACAAATGGGTGAAAAGGAAGAGGGTCTAACAAAACTTAGTATTAATAAAGATAATTTCTTGATTTTTTTTCAATTCAGTAATAAACTTTTTTGTTTGAATTTAAAGGAGAATTCATCAGCATCACAATACAATGTCTTCAGGAATATTTCCAATGGGAAATGTGTAGTTTTCCTCATTCCCAAAAAGCAATCGATGACTGAAAATTAGCAATCTGACGTCTAGCTAATGAAGGCAGAGTTCTGAAACATTGAACTTGACAGTAACAAGGACTGAGTTATACAGTTCTTTTGTCAATCAAAATGATAATCCCCTATAAAACAAATGGGATCAGTGCTGGAAATATATGATAAAGCCAGATTCATCTAACCTCAGCTTCCAACATGAATTATAATGCTTTACTTCTGTTTCAAACTAAGGGTCAAATCCTGGCCCTGATTTATGCAGCAGGAAGAGCTGCAGAAACCCTGTATGTCTAAGTAACTAGCTGTTCACAGAGTTAACTAATCCAGAGGATGGTGTGTGGAGGTGGGGAACAACAAAGATCCACATCCACTCTCCAGCTGGGTAGTACAGAGTGCTTCAACGGCGCGGGGTAGGAACCTCATGCAAATGAGCCTCCTCTCCCCACCAGCCCGCCATAAATTCTCGCCCCTCTATCTTCCGTGGGTGCCCTGGGAGCTGCTGCAGTAACCTTCCCACACAGAGAGGTGGATGGAAGAGAGGAAAAAAAAAAGAAAAGAGCTAGAGATGGTGCGTTACGTTTTCAAAAGCAACTATGTGATTTAGGAGCATAGGTCACATTTTCAGAAGAGACTTAAGAGCCTATGATTCAAGGAGGGTTTTTGAAAATTTTACCCATGGCCCCATCTTCCTCAAGCTGGTTAGCACGTATGGCTTGTAATCCCTGTTCTGCTCACTCCCAGAAGCCGAGGGGGGGGAGGCAGAGAGAGGGCAGCAGCACTGTGTGTCATTCTGCCTGACAGGCACCTGTCTCCTTGCCCTGGCTAATAGCTCACTTTTGCTGTTTTGGCCTGTAGGGTCCATTCAGTTTCTCCATGACTGATTTCCCCTACTGCTCCCCCTGGAACACTGGAGGCACCAAACTGCTGTGTGGGGGTGTATAAAAGGGCAGAGCATCTGCATAAGTGCTACCTTGCTGTCTCAAAGGATGTTCCGTCTCCCACAGGAAGTGGTTGTTTACAGATGCACAGCCTGGCGGCCCTGGGGAGCTGCTGAGGGCTCTGTGCTATAGGCACTGTGGGGCACAGAATTTAGACCTAAAGTACTAAGCAATGTCAAAAAAAAAAAAAAAGTCCATAAACGTACATAAAATCAAGGCAGAGGAATTTGAAAGGCCCCAGACTAACCATATGTCAGTGCCACTATTTTAAATTGTTGGAGCATGTGTCATATGAAAAAAATCTGCAGTGATCCAGTGCTGGAATTATGCAGATCTCACGCTTGTCAATGAGTCACATCAATGCAGCTTCGGGGAAAGAATTCATGACATTTTGTTCCAAAAAAAGAAAAAACCCACAATCTCCAAAATAGAGGCGTCCAGAGCAGCATCCTAGTTCAGCTAATGGAGAGAACTTTTCTGCAAACTGGGACATCTGACATTCCATCCAGCGGAGGGCAGCGCCACAGGATGTCAATGCCAAGCCAATTTATCCTAACACAACCATATTTTACAAACTCCTTTCAAGTCTAGCTTTCCCCTGTGGCTGAGAATGTCTGGGAGAATGATGCCACCTTTCATGCAGCAATGAAGCACAAACATTTAAATCATTACTATAAGAGGAAAAACCCAGTTTAAAAACTTTGATGCACTGAACACTAATCATTTTAATGTTCACGGAGCAGCAATGTGCTTGAAATGCTCAACATTCTCCTATCCCAATACTCAGTTTAACTACAAGTATCCAAAAAGCTGAAAGAAAGTACATTTCTGTTTTAATGTCATTTCTGGAAACATAGCCACTGGATGGAAATACTCTATGTCCTGTAATAAAAGTCACTTTGGAGCAGTTTGGGCTGATCACCATTCCTATAGGTTTCATTTTAAAATTAGAGTATTTTTAAAAATAACAGTTATCCACATCATGGCACAGAGAAGGCTGAGAGCTCACACATGGATACCTGAACCACCACAGGCTTTATCCAAACCATCAGTATTCCCAACTCTTGAGTTGTTTTTAATCAGTGAGGTTGAGGGGCAATCCCTAGATCCTCCTCCATTCTCTGTATTACTGTCATGTACCCTCAAGCAGTATCATGACTAAAGTCCTGGCCAACAAAGATTAGATATGACTCTATGCAGGAACAGACAAGACTGATGGGGTCACTGTAGACACACACCCTCTCACCAGTTATTGAGCACACTGCTAACACAGATTTTCCAAAACTTGCTCTTCCAAAACTAGGAGCAAAGCAAACTCCGCTTAAAACTACGAGACACTGGCCAGGAAGAGCATGCGCCAAAAAGCATAGTAACTTGCTTAAAAATTCCTGCCTTTGCTACTACTAGTAGAGGTCCACACTGGTAAGTGCTACGGAGACTGGCGTTGTAGCTCTCATGTCATCTACTCATGCTCAGAGTAGCTCTAATCAAAACAATGGTTAAAAAGCTCGTGGCTGGTAGCAGCCTGACTTCACTAGCGCTCCTACCACTGCAGCCACAAATGGAGCTGCACCATTGATAGCAACGGTAGGACATTTTACAAATGGTAGAAAAAGCCACAAGATGGTACAAACATGGTTGGTCTAGTGCAGAGGTGGGCAAACTATGGGCCCGCAAGCCGTTTTAAGCTGGCCCGTGAGCTCCCACTGGGGAACAGGGTCAGGGCCGCACCACGTGGCTTGGCCTCGCTACAGCCGGGATGCTGGGTCGGGGCTCCAGCGCTCTGGCCAGGGTCAAGGCTGCACTATGCAGATCAGCCCCACTCCAGCCAGGGCACTGGGTCGGGGGCTGCTCCGGCGCTCCAGCCGGGGCGCTGGGTCATGGGCCGCACCACGCAGGTCCTGGAAGCCGCAGCATGGCCCCGCTCCGGCTCCTACGTGCTCCAATAGCCCCCTCCAACATGCCAATGGGAGCTGCAGGGGCGGTGCCTGAGGATGAGCAGCGTGCAGAGCCACTTGGCCACCCCTCTGCATAGGAGCTGGAGAAGAGACATGCCACGGCTTCTGGGAGCCATTTGAGGTGAGGTAAGCGCCGCTTGGAGCCTGTACCCCTTGGAGCCTCTCCCCATGTCCCAACTCTCTGCCCCAGCCCTGATCCCCATCCCGCTCTCCAAACCCCTCAATTCCAGCCTGGAGCACCCTCCTGAACCCCAAACCTCTCATCCCCAGCCCCACCCCAGAACGCACATCCTCCAGCCGGAACCTGCACCCCTTCCCGCACCCCTGCCCTGATCTCCCTCCTGTCCTCCGAACCCCTCGGTCCCAGCCCAGAGCATCCTGCTACACCCCAAACTCCTCATCCCCAGACCCACCCCAGAGCCTGCACCCCCAACCAGAGCCCTCACCCCCTCCCACACCGCAACCCCAATTTTGTGAGCATTCATGGCCTGCCATACAATTTCTATTCCCCGCTGTGGCCCTCAGGCCAAAAAGTTTGCCCACCCCTGGTCTAGTGGCTAGAATGCTAGGCTTGGACTCAGGGGACCTGGGTCCCAGCTCTGCAGCTAGCTGCTGGATAACTTTGAACAGGTCTCTGTGCCTCAGTTTCCCCATCTGCAAAACACAGATAATGATACTAACCTCCTTTGTAAAGTGCTTTTGAGATCTACAGATGAAAAGTGTTGTATAAGAGCTAGGTATTATTAAGCAGCCAGAGTGTTGAGCTAAATGCCATATTAAAACCATTCTTAAAACCTTTTTCTAGCTCAGGTTGAAGCCTAGCCTAGGAGGCTATTTCAAAAAATTCTTTTGCTCCATCCCTTTAAACAATGTTTTCACAAACCATGTCCCTTGCGAGAAGAGACAGGGCCTGGTTCTACTGTCCAAGTCTACATTGGAGAAATTTATCAAACAAATTTCCACTGGTGGTATCACCAGTTCAGGTGAAGGAGCGTTGGTGCTGGTGGGAGATTATTTTGATCACTGTTTTAGTTATGCTTGCTGGAATAAAACTTATTTGGCAAAGTGGTAAATATGGTGCCAACTGTGAGATTGCCTTATCTACACTAGGAGACCCAAACATAGGTATTAACCCCAGCTCAGCTAAACCAGCTGTAGTAATAGAGGGATTTTTTTAAATGATTCCTTATTTCAGAGAAAAGAAAAGGAGTACTTGTGGCACCTTAGAGACTAACAAATTTATTAGAGCATAAGCTTTCGTGAGCTACAGCTCACTTCATCGGATAAATTTGTTAGTCTCTAAGGTGCCACAAGTACTCCTTTTCTTTTTGCGAATACAGACTAACACGCTGCTACTCTGAAACCTGTTATTTCAGAGAGTTTCCCCAAGCCCACTGTGTTTAAGCAGAGTTTTCTAGAGAGGTGTTATCACTAGTTTCCTCACCACTGTAAACCTGTTTCTTTGTTTAAACATAGTTATCTCATTCTTGAAAGATAACAGATTTTACCAGAAGAGCATTTTTAACCAAAATAAGGCCATGAAATAATTTAAACACTGTGATGCTTCACAAAAATGCCAATTTCTAATCAATACACCGAAATGTGCAGAACTTCAGCTGAAATTTGGTAGCAACAGTTCAGCTGAAGTGGTATATACAAAAACGTGTCCATGAGGGACAGAGGAAATCTAAAAGAGCAATATATAATGCTCGCCACAAGATGGCTCTCCTGTACAAGAGATGAGCTGTCTAATACAGCAAATTAGTGACTTCATTAACAATAAAAACACACTAAGATGCAGTACTTACTTCTCAAGAAATTCTTGTAGGCCCTGTCGACGATGGTCCACATGATGGGGATTATTCATATTAAAAAAGGGAGTTTTAGATGGCAGTTCAGGTAATTGGCTTTAAAAAATAAAATACAGAGTTAAAACCAAAAATGAAGTGGCTGAGAAAAATAGTTTATGCGAGTGATCTAATTTTAGGAGGATAAATTACAACATCAGGCCAAAGGAAAAAATATCTTGGACAAATATAAAGCAAAGCCAGTCTCTGATGAATGGAGGGAAGAGAGAGAGAGAGAAATGTATCTTTGTGTACACATTTTATCATTTTGGGAGGTGCTCAGATACCACAGTGATAAGGACCATATGAGAACCTTGGTATACAGACACCTAGACTCCAAGGATTAACAGTTGGGTCAGGAAAATGTAGAACAGTGTAATTTACATTTTTGTTATCTTTAATGGCTTATCAAGAGCACTAGCTGTTCAAACTTGTATGCAACAAAATACAAGATTAAATGCGTTAAGCCTTACTAGTTTGGGGAATAGCTACCAAAAGATAATGGTGGAAGCCCCACTACTTGAGATGTTTAACTCCAGGCAAGGCAGGGGTACGTCTACACAGTGATAAAAAACTGTCAGCTGGCTTGGGCTCTTGGCTGAAAAATTGCTGTTTAAACATTCAGGCTCAGGCTAGAACCCAGGCTCTGGGACCTTGCAATGGTTCCAGCCTGAGCCCGAACAACTACATAGCAATTTTTCAGTCTCAGAGGCCAGGTCAGCTGGGAAATTTCTATTACTGTGTAGAAGTACCCGCAAACCACTAGAAAATATATTGTGGAAAACAACCTTGCACTGGTAGGGTACAGAGTATATGGGCTAAAGTCTTGCCCAACTCTAACTTATATGATTCTCTAGTAATAGTTCAGAACAGATAAAACCCTACCTGTGTGTGTGTCAGAGTATTAAACTTGTATTTGATGGAAGAAGGTAAATTTTAAAAAAAAAAAAAGTCACTCACAGTAGCACAGCATTCTTCTGAAGTCTCTGCCGCAGCCATACAAATTCTCGAAAGCGTCGTCTAACACAAGACGTTTTCCTTGTAAAGCACATGCTATTTGTCTGTTGGGAAATGAGACTCACTTTACCTGTAAATCCTTTGGACTTAAGAAAACAGCATAGATATTTGATACTAAAAAAAGGTACTGAGAATTCTGTCCCTGAAAGCTGAAGGACTGACTTCTATTCAGTACAGTATAATAGTTATGTAAACAGTTGTATCTTGAACCAGATCAGGATCAGTTTCTAACATCTCAGGGAAATATATTTTTCTTCACTTTGTTTAGAAAGCAAAGAATGATCAGAATGAAGACATCAATTACATCAGGTGAAAAAGTTTGTCAGAAAATGACTTCCAACAGAAAACTCCAATTTTTGCATTAAAAAAAAGTTTTTTTTAAAAAATAGCTCTGGTCATTACCTTGCAAACACTTACTCCTTCCAATCATGCATAGTCCCAGTTAAATCAATAGGTAGAGCCTTGCAAATCCATGGGTATCCACTTTATATCCATGGACTATATCTGCAGATACCATTGCAGATGCAGAAAGGCTCTAACAGGAAGAGCGGGCAGGCAGCTGTGAGGAACCGCGGCGCGGATCCTCCCCCTGCCTTGGGAGGAGGGTCTTGGGGTAGGAGCAGGGGTTGGGGTCATGGGCTGCTCGGGCCCCATGCCCAAGGCAGGTGGAGGGTCCACCACAGCTCCGCACAGCTGCCTGCCAAGCTGTGTTATGGCTGGGCTGCGGCTCTGAGCTACCCCCTTCCCGGCCGGAGCCCAGTTGGGGAGAGCTGCGCTGGCAGCTGTGGAGACCTTGGGTCCCTCCACATGTCCTGGGTGGGGGGCTGCTTGGGCCCGCTGGCTATGTTCCCTGTAAGCTGTGTCTCCATCCAGCAGCCTTCTTTGCACAGCGGAGGCGCTCACGGAACCCACCCAGGGACCTGCCGCAGCCAGGGGAGGCCGCAACCTAGCCCAGCCCCCAACCTGCTGCGGCCGGGGCGCCCTTCCCCTGGCCCCAACTCTGCCACAGCAGCCCTCTCCTGGCCTGAACCCAGCCCCAGCCTGGACCTGCTGGGGAAGGCACGCCTATCCTGCAGCCCCAGCCCCAAAGCTGCTGCGGTGGGAAGAAGCGCCTCTTCTTCCCCAGCCCAGGTGCTGCTATGGGTAGAGAGAGCTGAGGGGAGTCCTCTCTCCCCACCATAGCCCAGAGCACCCTTCTGCACCCCCTCACATCACCTTCATATTGCTTTATATAACAAAATTCATTCCGCACACGGGTGGGAAAAATTTGAGGGAACACTGCTCCCTACCCAGGATAGGTGGACGGTCCATCATGGCTCCCCACAGCTGCCAGCGCATCTCTCCCCGACCGGGCTCCAGATGGGGGTGCCTCGGAGCCTCAGTCCAGCCCCTAGTGTAGAGCTCTGCAAATCTGCGGATATCCGCATCCGCGGATAATTTTTGTGGATCACATGCGCAGGGCTCTATCAATAGGACTAGCATGAATACTTGCTACACAGGGAAAAGCAGATGTAATGATTGGGCCCTTAGTTACCAGTCACTTGATTGTTTGCCCTTACTAAGATGAATGCTTTCCTCCCAAACACAAGTAATAAGTGCTGACAGGCTTGTGGCTTTATTTAGCAATCATATGACTTTATGCTCTCAAACTCTTGCCTCAATATTTGAGTAATTATGCAAGATTTTTTTAATTTATATTTTCCACCCCAAAAATAAGAAAAGAAAAAAAGGGAGGGAAAAGAAAAGAAAGGAATGGAGCAGGGAAGGAGAGGAGAGTATTATCTCAGTTTCCATCCACTAGGAGTTAATCAAAGACTTCTAAAAAGTCAGACCAAATCTGTTCAAATCTGTTTGAGGTACTTCTTCTCAAAAATGTTACCTGCTCTTTAGCTGCCAGGTCAGCCCAGTTGCTGAGCCAAGCTTCTAGCCCTGGAGGCAGTCTGCCCTGCCACCTAAGCAGTATGAGTCGTTTGGCAACCAGCACTGCTCTAGAGAACAAGTTTTCCATGAGTTGGAGAGTTTCCAAGATGATGTGATATATCCCAAAACACAGTTTTGGGAAGTAATTTTTAAAGAGATATCTATTATCATATTAATCCTCCTGCCCACTTCTAGCCAAAAGGATTGTATTCTGGGACAGTCACAAAACATCTGAGCTCTTGGAAACCCACATCTCCATCAGCAGTTTCTTTTGGCAAGGTACTGTAACCTGTGCAGTGACCAGTGTGAATAAAATATAAATTTTCTATTGAATCAGCCTTAATTATAGATACATACAGTTTTTAATGCTTTGCAAGGTATTTCTCTGTTGGCTAGTTTTCAAGAATATATACAAATCTTTGTTCAATGCTTGTCGCTAACAATCTAAATTAAGAAGGGGTTTTTGGGCCACGAAGTCATAAGAAGCTATAACTGATCAGGTGAACCTATGGAGTGCTCTCCATATCTGCAACAATTCTGGAGCCTCTAGTGCTTCCAGCATAACAGGATCAAATAAATCCTTCAAGAGAGTCTTAAACTGCAGGTAATGGCAGATAGCTGGACAAGGTATGGTGTACTGCTGTTGGAGTGCTTGGAATGGCAGAAACTGAACCTCTGAGAGACCCAAATTATCCTCTTATGCATTCACTCTGTCCACATTACCAGTTTCTTGTCAATTTTCCAACAATGGGCTGCCCCAAAGTACAGCATCAATGTGTGACAAAGGATGTAATTTCACTTTTCTACCAAAGTGATCCATGTTTGTCTGGTAGCACTTTACACTCAAAACAGTAATAGGCTGAACCCAGTAATCCTGCCAACATGAGGGGATGGAAGATATTTTTTCATACATCATATTTTTCAATCTCAGGATCTAGATTGAGGAAATTATTATAATCCCTTCAACGTTTCATACAACAAAGTGTGGTAATGGAAGAATAATCAGCAATATTTAATTAAATGAAACGTATGGCAGATTTAGGATACGACAGAATCACAATTTAAAATGTATCCTTATTAGAATGCAGTACACTAAAATTATAAGCATTAAGAAAAACACTTAAAGTACCCAGATACCACAGAGCTGGGCACAATATAAATGTCTAGCCACATTGTCATAACTGTGTAAAAGTTCAATCAAATAGCTTGATAGATAAAACAGCTTCAGGAATTTTGATTATGAAGCAAATAACTGGATTATTCATTGAAAAGAGAGTTTTATAAACACTGATGCTTGAAATCCAATAGTTTTTCTTACTATGATAAAACCAGAGCCTATGCAAAGTCTGCCACATCGGTCGTCTTGTTAAGAATTTGAACCAGGAACAGTATCTGTCATAGAACAGAGCATACTAGAGCACACAAATGTGAGCCAGTGTGTATCATGATTAAATTCCCAGCTCTGTCACGGATTTGTTGCATGACTTTGGCCAAGCCACTTTATTCGTTGCTTTGTTTCCCCATCTGTAGAAGGAGCATAATAATATCTGCTGATGTCCCAGTGGTGCTGTACTGCTTAAATCATTAATATTTCTGAAGTGATCAGAGCCTTGAATAGATGTGCTACATAAGTGCAAAGTATTTTTACTATGTTATTTTCATACTTACATGAATGAATATCTCATAGTTTATATGTGAATGCCAAGAGTCTTCCTTCTGTATCCTAGGGTCCCGTACCAGGACAGTTACAAATTCCTGTAAGTGCATAATAAATCAAGCAATTAGTTTTAGAATAAGAACGGAGCTTGAAAGAGTCTTTGATTGTTGTGCTTTTCTGTGTTCAGATTAAAAGCTAAACTGCTGCTTTATAGAATGTTGCAATCCTTTAAAAGGAGAAGCAAAAACCAATGAATCATCTGAACTACAGTACATGTCCGGGAAACTCCTTGCCACACAGCTAACTAAAAAGGGAATTTTTCAAATTAAATAATATTGTAGATTTTTTAACTGTCAAACACACTATATTCATGGGGACTCAGTGATCTGGGTGGCGACAAACTGATTATCTAACTTGTAAATCACTGACTAAAAATAGTTGTGCAGAAATTTTTTCAAATGCCAATCATTCCATTGAGGCTTTACAAAAAATTCTCCATGGTATAGAATGACTACTACTTTATTAGCATTCTGCTGCTGAATCTATGTTTCCTCACCACTCTGTAAAATTTTTCTTAAATCAAAATATCTGAAATTAAGTTATATAAATGCTTAACACCAGCCCAAAGAGGCAGGAATTGTCTTTTTCCTATGGTCTAGAAGATCATCTCTTTGTGATCCACACCAGAGTAAGGGGCAGGGCATCACAGGCTACTCCAGGAGCAAAACAAGTGGAGAGATTTTGCCTTGCAAAGTCACAATCCCTCTCCTAGCTGCTCTGTGGAGGGAGGCCTACACCCGTCACAGCATATGCTCCCTGATGCACCAGTGAAACTACATAATTGGGCACACTGGAGGGGAACCAAGTCAAGGCTCTTTCCCACCTACCTGAATGTAGTGGATCTTCAGAGCCCACTTCTCCCTACACACAGGAAGCGGTGGTACAGTGTATTGACCCAAGGGAATAAGGAACACATGCCCCCTCAACTCTCTGGGTTGGCTTGTGGAATGGACCATGATGTGGCTCAGTATTTATCCAGTGCCCAGCAGAATGGAGTTCCAGTCAGGATTGAGGCCTTTGGGCAATTCTACACTATCAACAAGTACTGCTAATAATAGCTGTATGAGATTGAATAAATGCAGACACTTTCAGCTAACATCTCTGGAAGATCCTACATCATGTTAAGGAAATTGGCATAGCAAGCCTTAAATTCATATGTGAATATTAAAGTATCCTTTAAAATACAAATATTTGGCAGTGTGTCTAACTAATATGTTTGTATGGTAATTTAATAACCCGTTCAACTTTTGGAGGATAGTTACTGAACCAAATTATTCCCCCAGAGAAGAGCCCAAAATAGAGAGGAAAAACTGGACAGGATGCTCAAAGACATATGAATACATTAAGAGCTTGTCTACACATAGTTGTTGCAACGATTTAGTCTCTAGAGTGGACAGTTATACTGGTATAAAGGTGTTTATATTAGTGTTTGAGCCAAAACAAGCTATACTGATAGAAATACCTCTGTAAATACCACTGTAATTTCATCCACACTAAAAGGTTGCACTTATTTAACTACATCATTTTTTCCTATCAATTTAGTAAAATCAGAGAAAATACCGTGTTAGACAAGCCTCCAAGATGGAGAATTGACTATGTCCCATGACTGCATGTGTGGTGATAATACACTTTAGAAATGCTCTAAATTACATATAGAAACAAAAGAAAATCACTTTAAGCTATACTTTTTGAGTGGTAGGGGAAGAACAGGAAGGGGAGAACTGCATCAGCTCTGTTGGTAAGTGAAACAATTCTGGGAAAAGGGGCAGAGTTACTGACAAACTAACTTATTTTAGAAGAAGGTGGTGTTAAAAATGCAATGATCTATTTAAAAAAAATTTTGCATAGAGAAGGCTAGACTGTCAGCTGATGTAATTTTTACTTCAATAGAGAGCCACACTGATTGACATCTGCTGAGGGTCTGGCCCAGAATTCTGAACTCAGTGTTACTTATAGACTAATTTTTACTTTTCTTTTCAGAAACCAAAAAGTACCGACACAGAGTGCTCCCAAGAATACTTCTACCCTCAACCCACAGATACCGGAAAAGACTGCTTTGTTTCTCAACTGAATTCCTCTCTGCCTCCAACCCACCCAACCCATATACTCCCACCAGTAAACTGCTAACTAGATAAACAAGTGGATGTTTTAAGAATTGTGACATCTGTGAGAGGAAAGGATGTGTTCAGACTGAAAGAGCATTTGTGCATTACATGTGCAAAGAGACATTTGTGGTCTGGATTAAATAATTCATCAGATTGAACAACTGTTTTTTCATGGTGATTCTATTTACTCTTTCAGCACCAGAGAAACATTCAGGACCTGATTCTCCATTGCCCTGCACCTTGTGTAGCTTTTAAGGCTAGTGCCAACTGGATTCTGATTTGGTGGCATTTTACACACGTCAATGGCACAGTGCAGTGCCATCAGAGACCATAACCTTTTGGGCCAGATTCTCAGCAATGTAAACTGGCACACCTCCACTGAAGTCAACTGCGCTATGATGATTATTTCAACCAGCTGAGGACCTGGCTCTTAGTTTGCTGATCTATCACCTCTAGGGTAACCACAGGTTTAAACTGAAAGAAAAACACACAGCTGGAACGTGCAATGGGAGAGTTGGATGGGAATGAGCACTCCCTCTCCAAAACAGAAGAACTTGACATATCAGGTAAAAAACCAGGGCAGGAGAAAAGATAATCTCCCAGTCTCAAATGTCTATACTGCATTTTCATTCTCCCAGTCTAATCCTATTTTACTGTCTGCATATCTTGCTCCCCATGCCTACATTTTGCTCTTCTCCTGCTAGATTTTCCTATTTCTTCATCTTGTTTTGTCTTCTCTTTTTTTAGTTTTTCCTCTGCTCCTCACCCTTATCTCTCTGTTCCATTTTAGTGCTATGTACTCTTTCACTCTTCTCCTACATGCTGTTCCCTTTCTTTCCCCACCACCCAAATACATAGCTTCAGCCAGTTGAAAGAAGAGGTCTCCATCAGGAACTGGGTCACTGTTCTTATCTTCCACAAAAGGCTTCCACCCCGGAGGACAAAGTGGGTTGAAGTCTTCTTGCAATCAGACCTTTTATTCCTTTCCCTTCACCATTCTTCATATACTCTGCCCATAATACCTCCTTATACACAGGTCCCTCAAATTATATTATTTCCCAAAAAACTTTAACTCCCCCCCACTCCTTTGCAACAGATCAAAAGAGCTGTGTAAATAAAATGTTGCTTTCAATATCTGTTATTCCAAAGTATTGACCAATTAGGGTAAATACCTCCAAATACCCCCAAACCAATACCCCAAACATTTTATGTCCAAGGTTTGATTCAGCCCTAACCTCTATGATCCCATAGTAGGGCAGTAATAGACCAGCTAGACATCTTTCACATTCTGTTTGTATAACAAAACAAGAACTGGGTTCTGAAGTGATTATGTACATTAGTAGCTGCTGGGTTCATCATAAACTGTACCACTTTCCGATGAGGAAGTGTGGCAAAAGAGCTAACTCAAAGCTCAGCTAATTATATCATTTTAATGAACACAGTGTGAACTTCACTTACGAACACCACAATCTCAAGCTAACAACATGTAGCAGGGTTGTTTTTTTTTTAAAAAAACAACAACAACAACAAAAAATACCAAGGCTAAAAGGAAAGAAGGAAGCAAGACAAATATTAACTAATGGGAAGAAAAGAAAATGTACAGCATTTCCCAATATCTATGAAATTTTCAATATTAGTGACTTGACTCCAACAAGCGGTGGGCAACTACAGCTATTGTTGCAGTCAGTGCTCCTTTGAACCAGGAACTGAATGCTTGGAATACCACAACCCCTTTCAACTCTTAGGCCTTATCTACACTAGAAAGTTGTACTGATTTATGTATACTAGTCTAATTAAAGGTTTCAAAGGGGTAGCCATGTTAGTCTGTATCAGCAAAAACAATGAGGGGTCCTTGTGGCACCTTAAAGACTAACAAATTTATTTGGGCATAAGCTTTTGTGGGCTATAACCCACTTCATCAGATGCATGGAGTGTAAAATACAGTAGGTAGGTATAAATATACAGCACATGAAAAGATGGGAGTAGCCTTACCAAGTGGGAGGTCAGTGCTAACAAGGCCAATTCAATCAGGGTGGGTGTGGCTCATTCCCAACAGTTGACAAGAAGGTGTGAGTATCAGAGGGAAAATTACTTTTTGTAGTGATCTAGCCAGTCTTTATTTAGGCCTAATCTAATGGTGTAAAGTTTCCAAATTAATTCCAGTTCTGCAGTTTCTCGTTGAAGTCTGTTTCTGAAGTTTTTTTTGTTGAAGAATGGCCACTTTTAAATGTGATATATGCCATCATGTGTCAGCAATGCCCATCTGCCATATACATGGGCCAAACTGGACAGTCTCTGCGCAAAAGAATAAATGTACACAAATCAGACATCAAAAATTGTAACATTCAAAAACCAGTAGGAGAGCACTTCAACCTCCCTGGACACTCAATAACAGACTTAAAAATGGCCAATCTTCAACAAAAAATATTGGTGCTGTAAATTGAAGCTGCCTTGTGATTATTACATCATAAATGTTTCACAGAATATATGCTTAAAGTGCTGTTATACTCTTAAAAGTACAATTATTTGTGATGCAGTAGCACCTGAAAGCCATATTCAGGGATGAGAGGCCCCAATGTGCTAGGAACTGTACAAACATAACAAAAAGACAATGGGAAAAATGGCATCATGAGGTTCTCATTTATTCTCTTGAGTAACTTTATAACAAATAGCTAAGTTAACAAATAAAACATTTTTTCCCCCTAACTGCCAGACCTGTAACCTTCACCTGGGATCCAACACTCATGTTTGGTGTTTTCTGGCTCAGATACCATGGCCAGCAGTACAAATTCTACAATTAGAATTTAGGACTAGTTTATACAGGGAAATTAAGTGGCAAAATTATACCGGTACAACTATACTGATATAGTTACACTTGCATAACTCCCTAATTCCAGCATAAAAGTGGCTTTTTCTGGTATTGCTTAAACCACTTCCAAAGTGACATAAGCTGACCCAGAAAAAGTCACTCTTATTCCACGTAGGGAATTGCCAGTATAACTAGAGAGGTATAAATTCATACCTTACACCAGCAAAGAGTCCTGTGGCACCTTATAGACTAACAGACGTATTGGAACATAAGCTTTTGTGGGTGAATACTCACTTTGTCGGATGCATCCCACGAAAGCTTATGCTCCAATACGTCTGTTAGTCTATAAGGTACCACAGGACTCTTTACCGCTTTTACAGATCCAGACTAACACGGCTACCCTTCTGATACTTGATACCTTATACCAGTATAACTTTCCTGTATAGACAAGGCCTTAGTTAAGAATATTGTTGATTATGAGGAAGAATGCAACCTCAGCTTACTTTCCTATATCCGAAATAGCTACAGAGGTCTAACATATCTTTCAGAACAGCAAGCAGACAGGGCCTGGAATACTAAGAGAAGTCCTAGCTATTTA
Source organism: Dermochelys coriacea (assembly GCF_009764565.3). Lineage (NCBI taxonomy): Eukaryota > Metazoa > Chordata > Testudines > Dermochelyidae > Dermochelys > Dermochelys coriacea. Next base: position 208,524,736 of record NC_050069.1, read on the forward strand.
ATAAGCAGGTACCAGCATAGCCTCTCTTCTGACCATAAATGCACTTCAATGCCTCTCTGCCTTTGTCTACACTACCCTTTTCATCAAAATATTTCTCTCCATTGCAAAGATTGGTGCAGCTCCACTGATAAGTATAAACAAGGCACCAGTGACGTTATTACTACCATGTTGTCTGGAATGGGGGCATTCCAGACATGTAGGGATACATGTGCACGACACAGTGATAAAGACGATGCAGGTGGCTTTTCTACACTAGCACTCTCACTGCTGCTTCCCATGGTGGAGCTGCATTGGTGTTGGCAATGGTGGGAAATACGTAGGGGAAAAGGCTAATGTAGACACAACCACTGAAAGCTGAAGGTATCAGGAGTCTTCTTGTTATGATTAGCCATAAAGAGGAGAATATGTTGCAAAAGGAACTGAAGCAAATGCAAGAAATATTCTTAAGGTTTGCTTCTGCTGCCAATTTCATTTGTTCACAATAAAGCATATTGCCCTGCAATAATTGGCAAACCAGGTGCTCTGTACAAAGTTTGAGAGCAAAAGCACTAGGTCTCTGAGAAAGCATAAATAACATGAAGAATTGTGGGGGGGGTTATACTTTTAATCGTAAAATAGATGTCTGCCATGGAAATAGCTATCTTTAAAATAGTAAAAATTACTGTGAAGGATAAAAAAAACCCTCTCATTGTTTAGCTATTTACTTCATCTACTCAGTTGTGATTTCAGTCAAACCATTGTAATGAGGGAAATATCAGGTGATAACCTCATGTTTTAGAGTGTCTGAAACCACAACTGGTACTCATCTACTTATTCACTAACTCCAGTCCAGTCATTTTCCATGAAGCTCCCTTAAAAAAAATAAAAAAGTTCTTCCAATCAGTCTGCCTATTATTAGCAAACCAATGACATAACTTCAAGGATGAAAATGGCTACATAGCCATCACTTTTCTCCAATGCATCCCAGCACTCCTGTTACTGTTATTCTACACATTCAATTCTCTTTAGTGAGTTTCTCACCTAACAGATCTAATTCATACTTTAAAAATTCAAATGTCTCATATTGTCCTCCAAATTAGCCAATAGAGCTACTTTGACATACAGAGTGGAATCTGCTATTTCGCCACCTCAAACACAACAAAACAATGTGTGAAAAAGGAGGATTTGGTTTCAAAAGAATTTGGTCTTGTATTGCATACAGGTCCTAACTGTGTTTTAATAGTTTTCCAAATTGTGCCAGAGTCCTGGACAAAGAATCATAGAAATTTAGGGCTGGAAGAGACCTTGAGAGGTCACCTAGTCCAAACCCCCATGCTGAGGTAGACTAAGTATACCTAGACAATCCATAATAGATGTCTATCTAACCTCTACATTCAAAACCTCCAGTAATGGGGATTCTACAACCTCCTTAGGTAATCTATTCCAGCACTTAACTGTCCTCATAGAAAAGTTTTCCTAATAACTTAAATTTCCCTTGCTGCAGATCAGGCTGATTACATCTTGTCCTACATTCAGTAGACATGGAGAACAATTGATTACTATCCTCTTTATCACAGCCCTTAACATATTTGAAGACCGTTATTATGTCCATCTTCACTCTTCTTTTCTGAAGACTAAACACACCCAGTTTTTTTAGCCTTTCCTCATAGGTCATACCTTTCTAACTAAACCTTTTATCATTTTTGTTGATCTCTTCTTGACTCCCCAGTTTGTCTATATCTTCCTTAAAGTGTGGTACACAAAACTTGACACAATACTCCAGCTGAGGCCTCACCAGTGCAGAGTAGAGCAGAATAATTACCTCCAGAGTCTTGCATACAACACTCCTGCTTGTAGACCCTAGCAGAATATTAGTCTTTTTTGAAACTGCATCACATTGTAGACTCCTATCCAATTTCTGATCCCCTATAAATCCCAGATCCTTTATGCAATACTACTGCCTAGCCAGTTATTCCCCATTTTTGTACTTGTAAATTTGCTTTTTCTTTCCTGATTGGAGTACTTTTCACTTGTTTTTATTCATGTTCATCTTGATTTTCAGACCAATTCTCCAATTTAACAAGATCATTTTGAATTCCAGTCCTGTCCTCTAAAGTGCTTGTCACCCCTCCTAGCTTGGTGTCATCCACAAATTTTATAAGTATTGTGACGGGGCAAGGCGAGACGGCTATGGAAGAGTAGTCTTATTGGGCTCCGGGAAGTGGGCGGGCGAAGCCCGTCCACTACTAAAGGATCCCCCCCAGCCTAAAAGGGGGATCCACAGGACCTAGATACCAAAAAATTCCAGGGGACAATTAATAAAATAACAGGGATAGGAGTGTGGTCAAAGGGTCAAACGAAGGGAACCGGACGGGGACACTGAGCAGAGAACCCCGCACAGCGCCCACTGCTCCTCAAAGGCGTCAAGGGAGTCAGAGGACGCCACCCAGAGGAACTCTGCCCGGATACGTGAACGGACTGAGGATCGGAAATAGGCCCCACAGTCACAGGAGACTCCATCGGCCAACCTCCTCACTCTGGTTTTGTAGATGGCCATTTTAGCTAGGGCCAGGAGGAGGTTGACCAGGAGATCCTGTGACTTTGTGGGGCCACGGATAGGGAGTACATAAATGAGAAGGTGAGGGGAGAAGTGCAACCAAAAACATAATAAAATATTGGTGAGGAGCCGGAATAGGGGCTGCAGCCTGGCACACTCCAGGTAGACATGTGCCAGGGTATCCCTCACGCCACAAAAGGGGCAGGTGTCTGGGATTGAAGTGAACTGCGCCAAGTACACGCCCGTGCTCACGGCTCCATGAAGGAGCTGCCAACTGACATCCCTGGCGGGCCTTGGGACTAAGGTGGAATATAGGCTGGCCCACCGGGGCTCCTCACCCTCCAAAGGTGGCAGGAGGTCCCGCCATTTTGTATCGGGGCAGGACACGAGGGTGCGGGCGTGAAAGGTGTGGAGCACGAGCGTGTAGAGATGTTTTCTTGGCGCGGTTTGAAAGCAGACCAGCTGCATCTCGTGCAGCCGGCTTCTAGTGAAGGAGTCGGTTGGGTCCACGGGGCAGGGGTCCAATTAAAAGGTCCGGCGGGCCTGGGGTAGAGGGTGGGCAAGGCGTGCCCTCGTGCAGGACCCGGTCGAGATGAACCCGAGCAGAGGGCGGCAAAGCGGCCTTCACCTCCTGAAATATGCGCCGGGGAGTACAAGGTCTGGAAAGCCCCATGCGCTGAGTGAGCGTCAGGGGATCCAGCCAGTCTCCCCAGTCATAGTCCAAGAGGTCTCCGACTCTTGTGACTTCTGCCAGGACCAAACTCTGGAACACCGAGCGGGACTCCGCCCCCTGCAAACGGAGCTGGGGGTTGTGTAGCAGGGGCTCCGCGAGGAGATCTGCCCCCTCGGTGGCCACCACGGACCTGGTCATTGTAAAGAGTTTCCAGGTCCGGAGAAGGTCCTTGTAGAAGAGAGGCAGCCCGGAGAGGTCTCACGGAAGACCTCTCGGATGGAGATAAAGGAGCTGCCGGTCGTATCGGAGCCCTCGGAAGTGGCGCAGGAAGGCGTGCGCCAGTATGCTCCACACCTGACTACCTGCACCATAAAGAAGCCTTAGTAGGGTCTGGAGGCGGAAGACATGGACCTGAGTGAGCAGACATTTTAGGCCCTGCCCTGCCCTCCCTCCTCCAGAGGTAGATGAAGAACACCTGCAGGGACCCAGTGCAGTCCTCAAGAACCAAAAGAACTCCAGAATCGATGTCCGGAGGTTGGCCAGGAAACCCGGGGCCGGGACCAGGGTGTTGAGCCGGTACCAGAGCATGGACAGGACTAGTTGATTAAGCACTAGCGCTCTCCCTCGAAGGGAGAGGCACCGGAGTAGTCCTGTCCATTTCCAGAACCGCTCTATCACCCCGCCCTCTAAATTCTGCCAGTTCTCCGGTGGACAGGGATGCGTGGCAGAAAGGTAAACGCCCAGATACAGCAGCGGACCCGTGCTCCTCCGGATGGCCTGAAGCACGGGTGGGAGGGAGCTCGCCTGCCGCCAGTTCCCTACCACCAAGCCAGAGCTCTTGACCCAGTTGACCCACGTGGAGGAGGCTGCCGAATAGATAGCCTGGCAAGCCTCCACCCGCGCCAAGTCGCCCGGGTCCTGGACCACGAGGAGCACGTCATCAGCGTACGCCGACAGGACCAGCCGCAGCTCCGGCTCCCGCAGCACCAACCCTGTCAACCTCCTTCGGAGGAGACAGAGGAAGGGCTCGATCGCCAGAGCGTACAGCTGGCCCGACAGGGGGCACCCCTGCCGTACTCCTCGCCCGAAGCTGACCGGTTCGGTCAGGGTCCAGTTGAGCCTTACCAGACACTCTGCGGAAGCGTACAGCACCCGGAGAAAGTTCACAAACCTGGGTCCGAAGCCAAACGCCTGCAGAGTGCTCAGGAGATACCCGTGATCCACCCTGTCGAACGCCTTCTCCTGATCTAAGGACAGGAGGGCGAACGACAGACCATCCCTACACCCAAGTTCCAATAAGTCCCGGACCAGATATAGGTTGTCGAAGATGCTGCGGCCCGGGACGGTGTAGGTCTGGTCTGGGTGGACCACGTCCGCCAGCACGGACCCTAGCCTCAGGGAGATGGCTTTTGCCACGATTTTGTAGTCCGTGCTGAGGAGCGAGACGGGACGCCAATTTCGTAAATCGCGGAGGTCCCCCTTCTTCGGCAATAAGGCGAGCACGGCTCGCATGCACGAAAGAGGGAGGACCCCGCTCTGCAAAGACTCGGCCCAGACGGTGACTAGGTCTGGGCCCAGGACGTCCCAGAACACACGGTAGAACTCCACGGTCAGCCGGTCCATGCCCGGAGATTTATTGGTGGGCATGCGACGGAGGGCTTCCGAGAACTCGGCCAGAGTGAAAGGCAGCTCTAGCCGGTCTCAGTCGCCCATGCTGACCGTCGGGAGCTCCTCCCAAAGCACTCTGTAAGCGTTAGGATCGGTTGGATCCGGGGAGAATAGGCTTGCGTAGAAGGCTCTCGCCCTCTCGCACATCTCCACCGGATCCGTGAGGGGGGTGCCATCTTCTGCCAGTAGGCAGATGATATGTTTCTTAGCCCCCCTCTTTTTCTCCAGGGCGTAGAAGAAGTGGGAGCCGCAATCCATCTCCCGAAGGAGATGGATGCGGGATCAAAGAAAGGCACCCCGGGCCCGATGGTCCTCGAGGGTCCGGAGCTCCTCCCGCTTCTCCCGGCACACTCCGCAGAGGGGTGGATCCTTGGGGCTGGCGGCCAGCCGTCTCTCCAGCTCTAAGACCTCCCGTTCCAGATGCTCTATCACCGCATCCGTCCGTCGGTTGGCGCCCCGGGTGTAGTCACGGCAGAAGAGCCGGGCGCGCACCTTCCCTAAGTCCCACCACCATCACGCCGAGGGAAAGGCACGCCGATGCCCTCGCCAGGCCAGCCAGAACTCCTGGAAGGACGCCACGAAGCCCGCATCCTCCAGCAAGCTGTTGTTAAAATGCCAATAGGCCGGCCCCGGCCTCTCTGCGCAGAGGGAAGCTGTCACGGTGGCTATATGATGGTCAGAAAATGGGGCCGGCCGGATGCTGGAGGAATGGGCTTGTGAAAGATGAAAGCGTGATAAATAAATGCGGCCCAACTGGGAGTGGCGCGACCGATGGGCCTCCACCCGGACAAAGGTGAACGTGGAAGTGTCATCCGGGTGGTGGTCGCGCCAGATGTCCACCAGGGAGTGGTGTTCGACTATCTCCTGGAGGACGGCAACAGCGGCCGGGCTCTGCTCGGTCCCCGAGCGGTCCCGCTCCTCAAGGGTGATGTTAAAGTCCCCTCCCAGGACCAGGCACTCCTGAGGATCCAAGGTGCCGAGGAAGGCAGATGCCTGCTGATAGAATTGCAGTCGCTCCGGGCTCACTGCTGGGGCATAGATGTTGACGAGGTTGACTACCAGCCCCTCCATGCGGACCCGGAGGTGCAGCAGGCGACCCGGCACAGCCTCGGCGAGCCCCAGCACCTCGGGCCGTAGGTCAGGGGAGAACAGGGTCGCCACTCCAGCCGTACGAACTGTGAGGTGGCTAATGTAGACCCTGTCCCCCCAATCCAGCCGCCAGCTGTCTTCAGCGGTCGGATCCCTATGGGTCTCCTGCAGGAAAACCACAGAGTACCTCCCCTCTCGAAGGAAGGAGAGCACCTGGGACCTGAGGAGACCCATCCTACAGCCACGGGTGTTCAATGTTGCGATGGTAAAGGGTGCCATGAGGAGGGCTGGGGGGGATCCTCGCCGGCAGGGATGCTCGTGGCTCCTGGCGGGCCGCGCAGCAGTCCGTGACTCACCCCGTAGGTGAGTAAGGAGTCACGGAAGTGGCAGACCCGCTGGTAGGCCGCGGCGCCCTGCCTCCCGGTCCTTTTCCCCTCCCCCATGAGGGCCCTTCCGGCCCGGAGGATTTGATTAAAGTCCCCCCATCGCTGGAGGGCAAGCTGGACTTTGTTGCGGGAGCCACGGACGTCTTCTAGAAACTCCCGCAACTCCTCTCGCAGCGCATGGGGGGCTGGGGTTATGGTCTGGTTACTCCCCGACGGGGCCCTTGGTACAGCCCCGTGGCCCACCTTGACGGGCAGACAGGGTGCGGACCCCCGACGGGGCTCCTGATGGGTTGAACTGAATGCTGGGGCGATAGGGGGCGGCGGAGGGAGGATAGCATCCCCTGGTGGGTCGGGACGGGTAAACACAAAGCCCACTCCCTGGGAGTCATCTGTTGGAAAGGGGAAGGAGACAGTCCCAGGGGTGGCAATAATATCTCGGGAGGTGGGCGGGATAAGGGCAGGGGGCAGGGGTAGAGGTGAAAGTCTGGGTCGGGAGAGGGCTCTCACTGATGCCGGGCGCAAGCTCTCTGGCGGATTTGGCAGCCACGGCATCAGGGAGGTGGACTTTCTTCTGTAGGGTCCTCTCCCGGAAAAGAGGTCGAATGCTCCTCACCGGCGAGGGATGCCCCTGATGGCTCAGGTTCCAGCCACGTGGCACTGGCCGTCGCCTCAATTGGCTCGGCGGCTCTCAGCAGGGTGCCCTCTGCAGCCGGGTTGATGGAGGAGTCCAGGGACTCCTCAGAGGTGGGAGCAGAAGCAACGGTTAGGGGGAGGGAACATGGGGAAAGGGGGGCTGGAGTGAAATTGGCCAGATCGAGGTCCGCTGGCATAGGATCGTCCTCCCCCTGGGTGACCGGGGTCAGACCCAGGGCCTCGATCTCCTCATATATAGACGGGAAATTGTTTTCCGCTACCCCGGGATTCTCCCCGCCGGCACCTGACGCGACGTTTACTTCGGGGCACACTGGGGTTTCAGATGGTGCCTCGGGGGTCTAGGAGGGGAGGGACTCCCGTGGAGGGGAGATACCGCCTTCCAGTGCTGCCACGTCTTCCCCAGCCAGCTCTGGTGGATGGAACACACCCATGGGTAGAGCGGAAGGCTCGGCATCAGTGCCCCCCTTCCTGGTCTTCCGGGGGGCCTCCGCGTCAGATGAGAGGAGCGGAGCTCGAGCCTTCTGCTTGCCCCGCTTCCCCTGGACTAGGGCCCAGCCCTCCATGGCATCATCCAGGGGCTGGCTAGCAGGGGTTGTGTCAGGGGGCAGAGGCGATGGCTCAGGGACTCGAGGGGGTAATGGTGGGGCAGCACAACGGAGGGAAGATTCCCCTTGGGGCGGGCTCTCTCCCATGTTTGGCGATGTCCCTTCCGCACCCTCCTCCACAGGCCCCGCCAGATTGCAAACAGCGGGGGCGGGGTTCTCCCACTCATCTGGGCATAGTTGGGGAGGTGCCCCTTGGGCCTGAGCGGGAGCAATGGTGGACTGGGAAGGAGGAGGGGTGGTTTTGGGCGCTGGGCAGCCAGGGGCGCCGGAGATGACGGGGCCGGTGCCCTGCCGGGGCTCGGGGGTCCCGGATGCCCCTCCTTGCCGGGCCAGGGGGCAGTCCCTCTGGCAGAGGGTAGCACCGGGCCTCCCCCGTGGAGTAATGTGCCCGGTAACGGGCCTCCTGGTAGGGGACTAGGAAGTACCCCTCCAGCGCCTCTCCATCACGCGCCGCCGGCGGCAGTCGAAGCTGCACTTGCCGGCGGAACGAGAGGATGTGACGGAGGGCGGGGTCTTTGCAGCCCAAAGGGAGAGGGCTGATGACAGAGATGGGCTTCCCCAAGGTAGAAAGGGCGGGTAACAGGGCGACATTGGGGAGAAATGGAGGGACGGAGGTCAGGACCAGGCGGACGCCCAGGTCCTCTAGCGGCTCTAAGGGGACAAAGACGCCCCCTACCCGCATCCGTCTTCTTCGGGAGATGGATTGCGGCTCCCGCTTCTTCTACGCCCTGGAAAAAAAGAGGGGGGCTAAGAAACATATCATCTGCCTACTGGCAGAAGATGGCACCCCCCTCACGGATCCGGTGGAGATGTGCGAGAGGGCGAGAGCCTTCTACGCAAGCCTATTCTCCCCGGATCCGACCGATCCTAACGCTTGCAGAGTGCTGTGGGAGGAGCTCCCGACGGTCAGCGTGGGCGACCGAGACCGGCTAGAGCTGCCTCTCACTCTGGCCGAGTTCTCGGAAGCCCTCCGTCGCATGCCCACCAATAAATCTCCGGGCATGGACGGGCTGACCGTGGAGTTCTACCGCGTGTTCTGGGACATCCTGGGCCCAGACCTCGTCACCGTCTGGGCCGAGTCTTTGCAGAGCGGGGTCCTCCCTCTTTCGTGTCTGGTAAGGCTCAACTGGACCCTGACCGAACCGGTCAGCTTCGGGCGAGGAGTACGGCAGGGGTGCCCCCTCTCAGGCCAGCTGTACACTCTGGCGATCGAGCCCTTCCTCTGTCTCCTCCGAAGAAGGTTGACAGCGTTGGTGCTGAGGGAGCCGGAGCTGCGGCTGGTCCTGTCGGCGTACGCTGATGATGTGCTCCTCGTGGTCCAGGACCCGGGCGACTTGGTGCGGGTGGAGGCTTACCAGGCCATCTATTCAGCAGCCTCCTCTGCATGGGTCAACTGGGTCAAGAGCTCTGGCTTGGTGGTAGGGGACTGGCGGCAGGCGAGCTCCCTCCCACCCGCGCTTCAAGCCATCCGGTGGAGTACGGGTCCGCTGCTCTATCTGGGCGTTTACCTTTCTGCCACGCATCCCTCTCCGCCGGAGAACTGGCAGAATTTAGAGGGTGGGGTGATAGAGCGGTTCTGGAAATGGACAGGACTACTCCGGTGCCTCTCCCTTCGAGGGAGAGCGTTAGTGCTTAATCAACTAGTCCTGTCCATGCTTTGGTACCGGCTCAACACCCTGGTCCCGGCCCCGGCTTTCCTGACCAACCTGCGGACATCGATTCTGGAGTTCTTTTGGTCAGGACTGCACTGGGTCCCTGCAGGGGTTCTCCATCTACCTCTGGAGGAGGGAGGGCAGGGCCTAAAATGTCTGCTTACTCAGGTCCATGTCTTCCGCCTCCAGACCCTGCAGAGGCTCCTTTATGGTGCAGGTAGTCCGGCGTGGAGCATACTGGCGCACGCCTTCCTGCGCCGCTTCCGAGGGCTCCGATACGACCGACAGCTCCTTTATCTCCATCCGAGAGGTCTTCCGCGAGACCTCTCCGGGCTGCCGGTCTTCTACCAGGACCTCCTCCGGACCTGGAAACTCTTTACAACGACCAGGTCCGTGGCAGCCACCGAGGGGGCAGATCTCCTCGTGGAGCCCCTGCTACACAACCCCCAGCTCCGTTTGCAGGTGGCGGAGTCCCGCTCGGTGTGCCAGAGTTTGGTCCTGGCAGAGGTCACAAGAGTCGGAGACCTCCTGGACTATGACCGGGGAGACTGGCTGGATCCCCTAACCTTGGCTCAGCGCATGGGGCTTTCCAGACCTTGTACTCCCCGACGCATACTTCAGGAGGTGAAGGCCGCTTTGCCGTCCGCTGCTCGGGTTTATCTCGCACGCCCCGCCCACCCACTACCCCAGGCCCGCTGGACCTTTTAATTGGACCCCTGCCCTGTGGACCCAACCGATCCCTTCACCCCTTCACTAGAAGACGGCTGCACGAGATGCAGCCGGTCTGTTTTCAAACCGCGCCAAGAAAACATCTCTACACGCTCGTGCTCCACACCTTTCACGCCCGCACCCTCGTGTCCCGCCCCGATACAAAATGGCGGGACCTCGTGCCACCTTTGGAGGGTGAAGAGCCCCGGTGGGCCAGCCTATATTCCATCTTAGTCCCAAAGCCCGCCGGGGATGTCAGTTGACGGCTCCTTCACGGAACCATGAGCACGGGCGTGTACTTGGCGCAGTTCACCACAATCCCAGACACCTGCCCCTTTTGCGGCGTGAGGGATACCCTGGCACATGTCTACTTGGAGTGTGCCAGGCTGTAGCCCCTATTCCGCCTCCTCACCAATATCTTATTACGTTTTTGGTTGCACTTCTCCCCTCACCTTCTCATTTATGCACTCCCTATCCGTGGCCCCACAAAGTCACGGGATCTCCTGGTCAACCTCCTCCTGGCCCTAGCTAAAATGGCCATCTACAAAACCAGAGTGAGGAGGTTGGCCGATGGAGTCTCCTGTGACTGTAGGGCCTATTTCCGATCCTCGGTCCGTTCACGTATCCGGGCAGAGTTCCTCTGGGCGGCGTCCTCTGACTCCCTTGACGCCTTTGAGGAGCAGTGGGCGCTGTCCGGGGTTCTCTGCTCGGTGTCCCCGTCCAGTTCCCTTCTTTTGATCCTTTGACCGCATCTTTTGATCTTTTGATCCAGGGACCTTTGACCTGTCCCTGTTATTTTATTAGTTGTCCCCCGGAATTTTTTGGGCATCTAGGTCCTGTGGATCCCCCTTTTAGGCTGGGGGGGGATCCTTTAGCAGTGGACGGGCCTCGCCCGCCCACTTCCCGGATCCCAATAAGACCAAGATAAATGGCAGCTGCTCCAGGTCAATTAAAACACCTGGGGCCAATTAAGAACTTTCCAGAAGGCAGGGAGAAGGCTAGGTTGATTGGGACACCTGAAGCCAATCAGGGGATGGCTGAAACTAGTTAAAAGCCTCCCAGTTAGTTAGGTCAGGGTGCATGTCAGGAGCTGTGGGAAGAAGTTGTGCTGTTGGAGAGACTGAGTAGCACACACCATATCAGGTACAAGGAAGGAGGCCATGAGGTAAGGTGAAGTGGAGCTTGAGGAAGTGAGGGCTGCTGTGGGGAAAGTAGCCCAGGGAATTGTACATGTCATGTTTCTAAAAGGTCAGCTACCATAGCTGATACTATTAGGGTCTCTGGGCTGGAGCCTGGAGTAGAGTGTGGGCCTGGGTCCCCCCCTCCCACCTTTGCCCCTGATTAATCATTGAGACTGGGAGACAACGGAGACTGTGCAAGGAAGGAGAACTTCTCCTCACCTCCCTCACTGGCTTATGATGAAAATGGCTCAGTAGACTGTGACCCTTGTCTCTACAGAAAGAAGGGTTACGTGGAGGGTCACAGTGAGCCTCTGAGGCTAGCGAAATCCGCCAGAAAACGCGGGACCCACGGAGGCAAGGACAGAGCTTTGTCACAAATGGTGTTAGCAGTGGGATTTCGTTCACAGCGGAAGAAAGAGGTTTTTTAAAAAAAAAAAAAGCGCACTGAGGGTTTGGATTTTTTTTTTGTTTTGGTTTTTGTTTGTTTGCTTTGTTCCACAATGGAGGAGGTGGTAAGAGCTCTGGTACAAGCCACGGTAGCCCAGCAGGAGGCCACCTGGGTTCAGGCAATGGCACAACAGAAGTCTCTGTGGCTACAGCAGGAAACCAATCAATTATTGATGAGCCAGGAGACCCAAGATCGTGCTCTCTTGAGAGAGGTGGTGGACCAGCTGAAGATCCTCAACACCCAGGCCCAGGGGTCCGACGGGACGCAAACCCTGAGGGCCACTGGTTGTCTGCCAAAGATGACATCAAGAGATGACACAGAGGCATATCTCCTCTCATTTGAAAGGACTGCTCAGCGTGAGGCATGGCACCAGAAGCAGTGGGGCAGCATCCTCGCCCCTTTTTTGTGTGGAGAGGCCCAGAAGGCCTACTTTGACTTGCCTGCCACAGACACCACTGACTATACCTGTCTGAAGGCAGAGATCCTAGCACGAGCAGGAGTAACGGCAGCGGTAAGAGCCCAGAGGTTACATGAGTGGAAATACCAGGAGAACAAACCCCCGAGGTCCCAGCTATTCGACCTCATACACCTCGCATGGAAGTGGTTACGGCCTGCACACCTTGGGCTGGAGGAGATTTTGGAAACCCTGGTCATAGACCATTACATGCGGGGACTGCCGCCAGATCTCCACAAATGGGTAGGCCAGAACGATCCGTCCACGTACGACGAGATGATAATGCTGGTAGAAAGACAGATGACAGCCAGGGGACTGACCCGACTACCCAAGGAAGGCCCCTTTCGAAGGAAGCACCCGACCCCAACCCTGGAAGTTTGGGCAGCCAAACCCCAAGTCCTAGGTGGAAGGGGGGGCCCGAAAACCAGCGGGGATCCCAGAAGGAAGGGATTGGCCTGAGTGGGGGGAGCCCCGGGACTAAACCTCCTAACCCCCAGGATAGGGGAGTGATTAAAACCGATTATAGATGTTATGCATGTGGGGAGTGGGGACACATAGCAGCACAGTGTCCCAGCACCGAGGAGCCTATGCAATGTAACTTGGGGGATTGAGAGGTCCCATGCCCCCTTATCCATCTCGCGGGGGTCGCATAAGCCCCGCATAATTACACCAGGCCAGTGAGGATAAATGGAGCAGAGACTACAGCGGTTGTGGAAGACAAAAAAGGAGAGGAAGACCGCGAAGGCCTTGGGAACCCAGATCCTGACACAGGGCCAGAAGACCTCCCTAGTAGGCAGATGAACGCGAGCAGCCAACAGAGAAACTTCCACCACAGAAGGTGAGCCAGAAACTGCCCCCAGCCATGATAGCGGCGAGCCGTTGGAAGAAGCAGAAGCCGGCCCCTGGGAGCTTGGGCAGGTTAGTCCTGGGAGAGAGACTTTTGGGCAGGACCAGGCAGAGGACCCCAGATATGATAACACCAGGAAAGAGGTGGCCGAGATTGATGGGATACCCGTGGATGGGAAGGTCCAGGGTCCCGGACCTTACTTTATAGTGAAGAAAGATCTCCTGTACCACGTGGTGCAAATGCAAGAGCAAGAGATACAACAACTTCTGGTGCCACGAAAACATCAAAAAGCCATATTGAGTCTCGCCCACAGTCACCTGTTTGGAGGACACCTAGGGGTAGAGAAAACCCAGGCACGGATCCTGCGGAGGTTCTTCTGGCCGGGAGTACATGAAGATGTCCGGCGATACTGCACCTCTTGTCCAGAGTGTCAGTTACAAAGCCCTCGCCCGCACTTGCGGGCTCCTTTAGTACCTCTTCCAATAATAGAGGTTCCTTTTGAACGGATAGCCATGGATCTGATAGGGCCCCTAGAGAGGACAGCTCGAGGCCACTAACATGTGCTTGTTGTACTGGACTATGCAACCCGGTACCCGGAAGCTGTTCCCCTGCGCAACACAGCTTCCAAGACAATAGCTAAGGAGCTAGTACAGATCTTTGCCCGGGTTGGGCTACCCAAGGAGATATTGACTGATCAAGGGACACCTTTCATGTCCAAGTTGATGAAAGATCTCTGTTCATTGCTCCATGTACACACCCTCCAGACCTCTGTATACTACCCGCAAACAGATGGCCTTGTGGAAAGGTTCAATAGGACCCTCAAGGCCATGATCAGGAAAGTGGTGAGCCGGGGTGGGAAAGATTGGGATACCCTATTGCCTTACCTCATGTTCGCCATCCGTGAGGTTTCGCAAGCCTCCACGGGTTTCTCTCCATTCAAACTGCTATATGGGCGCCACCCTCGGGGCACATTGGATATAGCCAGAGAAGCCTGGGAAGAGGAGCCAAATCCCAGAAGGAACATAGTGGAGCATGTACTGCAGATGAGAGATCGGATAGCCTGAGTTACGCCCATTGTACGGGAACACTTGGAGAGAGCGCAGGAGACCCAACGAACCCATTATAACCACCAAGCGAAGCTTCGACGGTTCCAACCAGGGGATCGGGTGATGGTACTGGTGCCCACAGCAGAAAGTAAACTGTTGACCCAATGGCAGGGACCCTACGAAATAATCAAAGCCGTGGGAGAGGTGAACTATAAGGTGTGGCAGCCAGGCCGCCGGAAATCGGAGCAAATTTACCACATCAATCTTCTAAAACCTTGGCACGATCGAGAGGCATGCTTAGTCATGCAGGAGACCCTTCCCCAGGAGGATAACTTGCATGAGCAAGTGAGGATATCATCTGACTTGATGCCAATCCAAAACATCGAGGCAGCCGACATGATTAATCGCAATAGAGATGTTCTCTACAAAACCAGGGCGGACAACTGAGACCTATCACCATATCCGCATGATCCCCGGAGCCAAGATAACATTGAGACCCTACCGAATCCCAGCAGCCAAAAGAGAGGAAATCAAGGCCGAAGTAAAGAAAATGTTAGTATTAGGGGTTATTGAAGAATCTTACAGTCAGTGGTCCAGTCCAATTGTTCTAGTGCCTAAACCTGACGGTACCATGAGATTCTGTAATGACTTTCGCTGACTGAAAGAAATATCCCAGTTTGATGCATACCCCATACCACACATCGACGAACTGGTTGACCGACTGGGTAGTGCCCAATTCTTGACTACACTGGATCTGACAAAAGGGTACTGGCAGATTCCTCTGACCATAGAAGCTAAAGAAAACACAGCATTCTCCACCCCGGATGGGCTATTCCAGTACACTGTCCTCCCTTTTGGGCTACATGGGGCCCCAGCCACATTCCAGCACCTCATGGATAAGCTGCTGCGCCCCCATACTAGTTATGCAGCTGCTAGATGATGTCGTCATCCATACGCCAGACTGGGGAACCCACTTGGAGAAAATTGAGGCAGTACTGCGCACTTTAAGGCAGGCTGGCCTCACTGCTAATCCCGCTAAATGCACCATAGGGCTAGCAGAGGCTAGGTACCTGGGATATATTGTGGGAAGGGGCATAGTGAAGCCCCAAACGAATAAGTTAGAGGGAATTCAAAACTGGCCCCGGCAGAGCCGAAAGAAGCAGGTCTGTGCGTTCCTAGGCGTGGTAGGCTACTACCGACTGTTTATTCCCCACTTCGCCACTAGGGCAAGTCCCCTAACGGACCTGGTGAAGGCCCGAGGTCCAGACATGGTAAAGTGGACCGACGCAGCAGAGGGGGCATTTACAGACCTTCGGATGGCCCTCTGTAATGACCCCGTACTAATAGCCCCAGACTTTAACAGGGAATTTGTTTTACAAACAGACGCTTCCAAGGTGGGGTTGGGAGCAGTTCTGTCGCAAATGGTGGGAGAAGAGGAACACCCAATCCTCTACCTAAGCAGAAAGCTTCTCCCAAGAGAACAGAAATATGAAGTAGTCGAGAAAGAATGCCTTGCTGTCAAATGGGCTATGGAGACATTGCGTTATTACCTCTTAGGCCGGCGATTTAATCTTGTGATAGACCACGCACCCCTCCAGTGGATGCAGAGGAATAAGGAAAAGAATGAAAGGGTCACCAGGTGGTTCTTATCCCTCCAACCATTCCAGTTCCGCATATGGCACAGGGCTGGATGCCACCATGGCAACGCTGATGGCCTGTCACGAGCAAACAGCCTGGCGTCCCAAGTTGCCCAACTCTATGGTATTGAGCAGGAGGGGGGAATATGTGATGGGGCAAGGCCAGATGGCTATGGAAGAGTAGTGGGAGATTAGCTCCAGGCTAAACAAATCCCTGATACCAGGATAAGTGAAATGGCAGCTGCTCCAGGTCAATTAAGACACCTGGGGCCAATTAAGAACTTTCCAGAAGGCAGGGAGAAGGCTAGGTTGATTGGGACACCTGAAGCCAATCAGGGGATGGCTGAAACTAGTTAAAAGCCTCCCAGTTAGTCAGGTCAGGGTGCATGTCAGGAGCTGTGGGAAGAAGTTGTGCTGTTGGAGAGGCTGAGTAGTACACACCATATCAGGTACAAGGAAGGAGGCCATGAGGTAAGGGTGAAGTGGAGCTTGAGGAAGTGAGAGCTGCTGTGGGGGAAGTAGCCCAGGGAATTGTACATGTCATGTTTCTAAAAGGTCAGCTATCATAGCTGATACTATTAGGGTCTCTGGACTGGAGCCCGGAGTAGAAGGTGGGCCCGGGCTCCCCCCCACCTTTGCCCCTGATTAATCATTGAGACTGGGAGACGACAGAGACTGTGCAAGGAAGGAGAACTTCTCCTCACCTTCCTCGCTGGCTTATGATGAAAATGGCTCAGTAGACTGTGACCCTTGTCTCTACAGAAAGAAGGGTTACGTGGAGGGTCACAGTGAGCCTCTGAGGCTAGCGAAATCCGCCAGGAAATGTGGGACCCATGGAGGCAAGGACAGAGCTTTATCACAGTATGCTTTCCACTCCATTATCCAAATCATTAATGAAAATATTGAATAGTACCAAACCAAAGAAAGATCTCTGTAGGACCCCTCTGGATACATCCTCCCAGTCAGAGAGTGAACCACTGATAACTACTCTTTGAGTATGGTCTTCCAACCAGTTGTGCACTCATCTTACAGTAATTACATCTGATCATATTTCCTTAGTTTGCTTATGAGAATGTTATGTGGACCATATCAAAAATCTTACTAAAAATCAAGATATATCATATTTACTGCTTCCCCATCAAGTAGGCCAGTAACACTGTCAAAAAAGAAAATTAGGTTGGTTTGGCATGATTTGTTCTTGACAAATCAATGTTGGCCTATTATTCTCTAGGTGCTCACAAACATATTGTTATAATTTGTTCCAGTATTTTTCTGGGTATAGAAGTTAGGCTGCCTGACCTATAATTCCCCGGTCCTCTTTGTTTCCCTTTTTAAAAACAGAATCTACTGTGACAGACTGTATTCACCCCTTGCACACTATTGTAAGTCTTTGTACAAGGTATGCCTTCTGAGGTATCATTTGAAAATTTACAATTTTGGACATTATGGTCAACAATGCTGGTCATTATTGTTCTCGTAAAATATGTGTGGCAACACTGTTTAATGTAAAATTATAAAATTCCACTGTATGGTGTTACTAACACATGTTCCAAGTCTGGATAGTGGCCAAACCAGTTCCTCGGAGACAAAGTCAAGCTGGCACCTCAACCAGGTGTAAACAAGGCCAATGGGCCATTACCTGCTACATGCCCTTTCTTTGGTGGGAAACAGGGCACAAAAAAATCTACAACTTAGCAAAGAAACAGCATGGGGTTCCCATCCACACAGACTACCTGTCACCATGCTCCCAGCTGGAGAGGCTTCTCAAAGTGGGGAAGAGGACTATAGAGAGAAAGGAGAGACCCCAAGAGTACCCCCCCTTTCTCTCTGCCCACAGAACCTGAAGGATAAAGGAAGCAGCACTGGACAGGGGGAGGAGTCCTGACCTAAGAGTATGGCCAGTAATCTACTAAAGCATGTGGTGAGAAAACCTTGCTTTGAATTTAATACAGTTTAAGTTAGGCAGCAATCGTGTTTTAGCTCTATTTTGCTTGTAACCATTTCTGACTTTTATGCCTGATTACTTGTACTCACTTAAAATCTCTCTCTCTCCGTAGTTAATGAACTTGTTTTATCTAATCCAGTGTGTTTGAATTGAAGTGTCCAGGAAACTCCATTTCTATTAATTAAATGACAGACCTTTTATAAGCTTGTACTGTTCAGGTGAGGGCAGGGCAGTACAGGACATACATTTCTGTGTGGAAATCTAACACTCTGAGTGTGTGGGAGTCACCCTGCAGTATAAACAAAGTGGGTAAGAGTCAATGTGTGGCTGGCTACAGCACACACACATACACAAAGCTGGGAGTGACTTACATGCTGGAGGCTATTTGTGAGCAGTCCAGACTGGAGGCTACAACAGCAAAGCAGTGTAAAGGGCACCCCAGGTTAGAGGGCAGGGGCACATAGCTACTCATTAGTCTGGATTGTACCCTGCATATGTCACAACTATGTTTGTTCTTCTCCAGTCCTTGGGACCTTAACCATCCTCCAGGAGTTCTCAAAGGTAATCATTAATGGTTACAAAATTGCTACAGCTAGGTCTTTAAATACCCTAGGGTGAATTTCATAGATTTCAAAGCCAGAAGAAAGCATTGTGATCATCTAGACTGAACTCCTGTATAATACCGTCCATAAAACTTCCCCAAAATTATTCCTGGAACATATATTTTAGAAAAACTTCCAATCTTAATTTTTAAATTTCAAGTAATGGAGAATCCACCACAACCCTCAGTAAAATTGTTCCATTGGTTTTTGGGGGTTTTTTTGTTTTTTGTTTTTTTTTTTACTTTTACCATTAAAAATGTATACCTTATTCCCAGTCTGAATTTGTCTAGCTTGAACTTCCAGCCATTGGATCATGTTACATCTTTCTTTGATAGACCGAAAAGTCCATTATCAAACATTTGTTCCCCATGTAGGTATTTACAGACTAATCAAGTCACCCCTTAACCTTCTCTTTGTTAAGTTAAATAGATTGAGCTCCCCGCGTCTATCACTATAAGGCATTGTTTCTAATCCTTTACTCATTCTCATGGCTCTTTTCCAAACCCTCTCCAATTTATCAACATCCTTCTTGAACTGTGGGCACCAGAACTGGACACAGTATTCCAGAAATGCTCGCTGTATCAAATACAGAGGTAAAATAATCTCTCTACTCCTACTCAAGATTCCCCTGTTTATGTATCGTAGGATCACATTAGCTCTTTCGGCCATAAATTCACACTGGGAGCTTATGTCCAGCTGATTATCCACCATGACCCCCAAATCATCAGATCCTGCCATCTGAATACATCTAAGTTACCTAAATATTCTTTAGCCTGTTCCTTCCCTATTCTGGCTTGTGTTCCTTCCACATTGTTGTTAGTATTAATTGTGTTAAGCAACTGTCACCATTAACCTTTTTAGTGAAGACTGAAGCAAAAGAGGCATTAAACTCCTCAGCCTTCTTGGTCATCTGTTATTAGCTCCACGAAAGAGGGGATCTACACTCTTCTACATCTTTCCTCTCACTCCTAATTATAAGACCCTTTCTTACTGCCTTTGTTAGGTGCAACTCAATTTGTCCTTACATGCTTGTGCTATTCTCTTGTACTCCTCCTTAGCAATTTGGTCATTAAAGAGCTCTTGTGGAAGCCATATTAGCCTCTTAGTCTTCCTATCTTTCCTTCGCATTAGGATAGTTTGTTGTCCTGTCTGTAATATTGTCCTTTTGAGGAACTGCCAGCTCTCCTGAACTACTTTTTCCCTTAGTTCTTCTTCCCATGGGACCTTACCTACCAGTTGTCTGAGTTTGTTAAAGTACGCTTTTTTTGAAGTCCATTGTCCTTATGCAGAGGCACCGTCTTTCCAGTGTGCCAGGGCGTGCTTGACCCCCAGCCCCCAGCTCTGCCCCAACCCCCACCCTACCTCTTCCCACCCCGTCTCTTCCTGCCCTGCTCAGCCCCCTCCCCCAAGCACACAATGCCCTCGTTCCTCCCCACTCCCTCCAAGCACCTCCTGCATGCCACGAAACAGCTGATCGCAGGAGGCACTGGGAAGGAAGGGGGAGGTGCTGATCAGCAGGGGCCACCAGTGAATGGGAGGGGCTGGGGGGAAAGTGAGGTAATCGGGGGGCTACGGGTGAGTGCTCAGCACCCACCACAGAGTTGGTGCCTATGTCCTTATGCTCTCATTTCTTCCATGCCTTACAATCTTGAACTGAGTCATTTCATGATCACTTTCACTCATGTTGCCTTCCACCTTCAGATTTGCAAACAATTCCTCTCTGTTGGTCAGAATCTATGACTGCCTCACTTGTTACTGCCTCCATCTTCTGAAACAAGAAGAAAAACAATGAGGAGTCCTTGTGGCACCTTAGAGACTAACAAATTTATTTGGGCATAAGCTTTCATGGATGCACAGATGAAGTGAGTTTTAGCCCACGAAAGCTTATGCCCAAATAAATTTGTTAGCCTCTAAGGTGTCACAAGGACTCCTCATTGTTTTTGCTGATACAGACTAACACGACTACCACTCTGAAACCTGAAACAAGAAATTGTCCCCAGCTGTGATGGAGGTGTGCTCCCCAAACTCACCCTGAAGGGATTAACATAGGCCAGAGGGTGCAATTAACCTAATAGGCTGCAAACCATGAGACCATTTAAGTGACTGCTCCGGGTCCCGCACTTCCGTGTGTGTGTGGGGGGGCACTAGGCCATCTTGGGTTGGGTGGAGTTGGGGTGCCTGGGGGGCCAGGCCAATCTAGGGGGCAGGGTTAGGAGTTTGTGGGGGCCAGGCCAGCTGGGAGGTTAGCGGGGAGCCTGGTGATGGCAGCGAGGGTCAGGCCTGCATTCACTGGCAGGGAGTACCCCCCAGCACATTGTATTTCTTTTTCTTGCTTGGCATCACGGGGCTCAGTCTCCAGCAGCGACCCCAGCCCAGCCCTGCTGGCTCCCAGCATCGACTGCCGCTGCACCAGGCGCCAGCATCCTAGCGCCGCCGGAACACGCCAGCGCCAGGCTGACCCCATCCATTGCCCTTCTGTCCTGGATCCCTCCCTTTTCCGGGACCCCCCCCAGAACAGGGGGCCCCCTTGCCCCAGCAGATGTGCCACCCTGTGACTCTCCATCATCCCTCGCCCCCGGCACTGGTGTCCCCGCCCCACACCAGATTTAATCTGTATAAAAAAATGTTAAGGGGAGCCCATACAGGCTGATTTGTCCTGGGCCCCGCACCCCTCTAAGGACAGCCCTGCAGGTAGCAGAAAGGGAGCTGCAGGGAGGAGAGCTGCTGTCACTTTCCCTGGGACAAGGAAGAGTTTGTCTAGCAGACTCCGAGACCAGGGTTTAGCTAGTCGGGCAGACAATGCAAGCTTGGGATAGGCAATATAGGAACTAATTCTGGGGCATGACAGGAAGGTTCGTGGTAGTATTGACCTTAGCTGTTGGAGACAGGATCCATGGGCTGGAACCCAGTATAGGGGATGAGCCTGGGTTCCCCTACCAGCCACTGAGTGAGTGGCACAATCTAGGCAATGAATTTGACGACTGTCTAGGACCATTCATTCTAGTCACTGAGTGAGTGGCTCAGCTAAGGCAGTGGAGTTAAGGACTGCCTGGGGCAGTGTGGAAGACTGACAGTACTCCAGATGAGGAGGACTGCTGTGACTTGTTTGGAGGGTTAAGGCACGAAGATGAGGTGTAGCAGCTCCTGACGAGCAAGAGAGAGGCCACAGAGCGAGAGCGTGAGATGACAAGCCAAACAACTGCAAGAAGAGCTTCAATAGCTCAGACATGGGTGAGGTTTTTCATAGGAGTGGGTGGGTAAGATTCTGTGGCCTGCGCTGTGCAGGAGGTCGGACTAGATGATCAGAATGGTCCCTTCTGACCTTAGTATCTATGAATCTAAGAGACTCTCAGGCTGGCAAAGCTACTCCCCAGACATGGCCAGAAGGACGTGCTCCAGTGATGAGTACAGGTCCCCATGACACCAACACATTCCAAGAACTCATTGGACGTTTTGAGTTCTGCTGTATTACTTTTGTAGCATATATTTGGGTAGTTAAAGTCCCCCATTATCACCAAGTCTTGTGTTTTCGATATTGGTTATTTTAGAAAACCCTCATCCAGCTCCTTCTCCTGGTTTGGTGATCTATAGTAGACTCCTACCATTACATCACCCCTATTTTTCCCCCCTTTTATCTTCACCCAGAGACTTTCACCTGGTCTGACTCTCACCTCTTTCTGAGCCTCAGAACAAGTGCATATATTCTTGATGTACAAAGCAACACCTCCTCCCTTTTTTCTCCTACATGTCTTTCCTGAGCAAGCCATACCCCTTTATATCAATATTCGAGGCATAAGATTTATAGCTCTTCAAACATAGCTTCCCAATTTTATTCTAGGCCAAGGCAGTGGAGCATAAGGGCTGCCTACACAGCAAACTTTATCATTTAGGGGGATTCTTTTATAACACAAAAGTCCCTTAATCATGATCAAACAGTTTGGTCTTGGCTTGTCTAAGCAAAATGCCAGTGCATCCATCCCAGCAGCAAATTACAAGTGCCCCAGACCAGTTCAGCTGCACAGCATTCAAAATAGAGCCAAGACTCCACCCAATCCCCACCTACCTGCCCTGAGTGCAGGGAGCAGCAGGCATGAGCACTGGCTTACTCTCGTGTACCTGGATCCAAGACCAGATTCTTACTCTCTGATCACCCCTGTGTGAGCTTATAGTTCAAGTCACTAGCAATTAGCGGGAACATGCAATTTGCAGTGTTCATCAGTTTAAAAGGGAAATATTTCAATAATGTACCACTAAAAATAAACTCATTAGGCAAGCCACTCAACAGAAAAAAATACCAGCATGGTACTTCATGGCATGAGCCACAATAATGGAAGCAATATAAATCTCCAAGGAATCATACAGCAAAACTGCCTGCTATGTTTATTTTTCAGTTATAGCAACTCAACTTTCACAAGGTTTGTGTTTTTGTTCTGTCTCATTAAACAGAAATGTTGATTTAGTTTGGGCCAATTGATTAGTTGTCATTCAAACCCATAACCATAGATATATATTTTAATTATAAATTAAAGCTGTGTGCATGAATGAATCTATGAATTCACTTTAATGTCTAATAATAAATAAACACCCGTACATAGGGGCCTATTAAATTCATGACCATGAAAATCATGTCACGGACTGTAAAATCTGGCCTTTTGTGTACTCTTACACAAAAAAGTAGGGTAAAAGTATACAGAAGTACACAGCATTTCTCAAAGTGGGGATCCTGACCCAAAAGTGGGCCCCAAGCCTATTGGGGTGAGGGTCGCAGTATTATCAACCTTACTTCCACACTGCCTTCAGAGCATAGCAGCTGCTGGCCAGGTGCCCAGCTCTGAAAGCATCATCACTGCCAGCAGCAGCAGAGAAAGGTGGCAATACCATACTACGCCACCCTTCCTTCTGTGCTGCTACTGGCATTGGCACAGCCTTCAGAGCTGGGCACCCGGCCAGCAGCTGCCACTCTCCACTCTGCCTTCAGAGCTGGGCAACTGGAGAGCAGTGGCTCCTGGCCAGGCACCTGGGAGTGTAAATTATTACAGACACATGGAAGAGGGGTGCGAACAAATAAGTATGAGAACCACTGCCCTCAAACAGTTTCCCCGCGTACCTCTAGCTATAAGAGGGATCCAAAGTTCCTGGACAGCCTCCCACCTCTTTTTTCCCCCCAAGATCTGGATACCTTTCAGTTCAAACCCCTTCCATTTCAAAAGCATTTGCAGGGATTTTTTCTTCAGTCGCTATAGATATTTAAAGTGGGGAAAGCTCCATCCTATCTTAATTTTTGAAGACTGAAGTTTTCTTTTCAGTTTTAAGCTGTTCCCATTTGCTCTGATGGTTCCTCATTGTTTTTTCCTGGGTTAACATTAGCTAGATACTTGAAGCCAGTTGTATCTTTTTGGGGAGGTTGTCCCTTTCCAACTGATTACTTCACTGCCCTGTTATGAGGTGATGCTGAAGAAGTTGCACCACAGTTGCGATTACAATTTTCTTCATAATATTATATGTATAAAAATACACACACATATATTCATCACCGTAACCTGTATTCACATCTCATCATGACTACTGAGCTCAGTGTATTACAAGCTTTCATAAAAGAGCTTACTCAATATACTCTGACAGTTAAATATCACAGTATGCAAATAGTTGGTTTAACTGCTTATTTGGGGTGGGAGATTAAACCTTTGTTTTTTATCCTTGAGGTGTCTGGACTTTCACAGGTGTATCCCCCTCTTTCTCCACTACCATATACCCCTTTTCTATTGTCAGTTTTCCATTGCTCACCCTGCTCTAATGGTCCTCAAACTATGGGACATGCCCCCTAGAGGGTCACAGAGGAATGTTCAGGGTGCCATGTGGCCAGGCCCAGGCCAGCCCCCACAGGGGGTGGGGCGGGAGCACCACACTTCCATCCCTACTCCACCCCAGCCTCGCTCCTTCCCCAACCCCGTTCAGCCCCCAGTCCTGCTTTGCCTCCAGGTCCAGGATAGTCCCCATGGGGGCTGGGAAGGGAGTGCCATGCCCCAAACCCAGCTTTGCCACCACCCCCATTCAGCCCCAGTCCTGCTCTCCCTTTGGCCCAGCTCCACCTTCAGGCCAGATCCACCCCCAGTCCCACTCCACCTCCAACCCACTCTGCCTTCATTCCCTCTCTGCCCCAGACCAACTCCACCTCTAGGCCCAGCTTCTCCCCCATCCCCAGCTCTGCCTTCAGCCCAGGCTGTACTGCTGAGGAAGCCTTGGCTGTGTAGTAATGGAGGGGGGACACAGACAGATTCCGTTGATGGTGGGGCGGAGTGGGGACACAACTGGAAAAGTTTGCACACCACTGCTCTAATGGTTACCCAACAAGTTAGCTTGCCCCTATGCTCTTCCAAGCTCTGGTCTACAGCGCTTTGTACAGTAAAATTCTATCAAAACTCACCATCAAACTTGGCATTCATTTATTATTGTTAAAGTTACTTACCTGTTTTTCATGTTTTGGGGTCATCCTCAAAACAGAAGATAAAAATCAACCTGTAAAACAAAATGGGAAAACTAGTTAACCCTTAACTTACTGCAAAATAGGGCTATGTAATCCTTCTGCCACAAGAGAACAGGCCAGATCAGGTTCTATACAATATCGTGCCTAGGGGTCTCTGAGAGAATAAACAAGTGGCTTGAACCCCTACCTAAAACTATACACTTCAGATGGAAAATGTCAACAAATGGAGTGGAGGCACAGTACAAGTTCCCTCATGGGCATTTCCCTGGCACGCAGGAGTCTTTTGTAGACAGAGATGGAGTAGGTGCTGCCTATACCTTTCTCCCTGCAGCTTCTGCATAGTCCTGTGTGCCTGGGTTAGGGGAGTGGAGGATGCGATACACTCCATCCAGCCACAGATGGTCCTTTGAGGAACTACAGCAAAAACTGGGGTCTAAACTGCACCCCTGGAGCTGGAGCCAAGCAGAAACTCGAAGAGCTGCAAATGGCTTCCTGACACTCTCTTCAGCTGTGTCCAGCATGATCTGGATTAAGCAGATTACCTGACCTATTAACTTTCTTTGCACAATAATTTATAAGTATTCATCTGCTCTGAAACAGGAACTGGAAAAGCATTTTGCAAAATGTATTGTGATATCTTATTTCATAACTGCTTACAGCCTTACTTGATGAATCACATAATATGCTCAGTCCAATTATACCAGAATATTACCAAGATCTCGTCCACACTAAAACTGGAACCATGCCAGCAAGAACCATGACGTGGGGTTGTTGCTATCTGGGTTCCAGCACAGCTTCCCTAAGGAGGGTGGAAAGGGGTCCTTCCCTCCCCACCTGCCCCCCAGCCACAGTATAAAATCACTAGAGTAACTTTTTGAGACAGATTAAATATTAATAAATACTGTGCAAAACAGTATGAATAGTAATGTGGGACTTTCTCTGCTTCTCACAAAATTATAAAACTGTGCTATACGTTACATAATCTATAGGTATTCTCACAATTCATAAGGTCATACCTATAGGCACAATATGGATCATAAAGAAGCACACCAATATGAATTAGAGTGCAGGATTATTTCTGGAATCATATTATACATTGGGAATAAGATAAAGAACATCTGCATTAGGATTCATATAGGGATTTTTTTCATAAATATGTCTTAAAACATGCTATAGATAACGATGTTCTAGACTGGGTTGTAAAGAAAAATCTTCCCATGTTATGAGTGACTTTCCAGAATACATTGGCTTTAGGTGTGGGTACATTTCATGGAGTCAGAGTTATGTTGTGGGGGGGGGGGTTAAGTTCTTCTCTAAAATTAGTGAATGTGTTCAGGATAGATGAATACTGCTGAAAAGCTAGACTGGGTTGTATGCAGTTTATATAGCTACACACAAACACCTATATGGAAGTGGTGCCCGTGTCCAAAATTAAGTTATCTTGTATATGGCTCTACAATGTTGCATGCACCTCTGACCATTGCACCTACATTCTACCCACTAAGCTAGTCTCTTCCGGGAATACATTCCAAATCTCTGAGTAGTTTCAAAACAACTTTTTCTTTCCAAATCTACCTGAAAGAGAGTGCTATTTCTCCCTCAGGATTACCCACAGCCCAGAATGGACAATATTTATCTGTGCACCAGTGAAGGTTTAAGGTTCAATTTCACATCCTTAAAGAGCAAAAAAGGGAGCTTATACCATTAAAAAGGATAAACTACCACATCATTGGTACCTTCCAAATGATATGGAAAGCACTTGCTTCTCGCTCTGGAATGTCCTGAGCTATCAGACTTTCCAGTCAGTGAACGTTATATCTAGAAAATGTACTACTAGTAATTTTAGAAGAGTCTTACATGTTTATTAAATTGAACTTTATCCATATGGAAACTGGAACCAAAATAACTAAACTGTACCTAATTCACACCTCTAATTATTTAGGTACAAGTCTGTGTGTGGACATTCTTAGGTCCCGATCCTGTTTACACACATAACTTTACTACACTGAGTAGTTCCATTGATTTCAATGAAATTACTCATAATAGCAGGATTAAGTATACGTGTAAGTCATTTCGGGGTCAGGGCCTTATTTTGGAATAAGAGTGTCCAGATTCAAGCATTCACCGAAATAACTAAAGTGAATTACAACAAATTTAGTTATTTCAGTTCCAGTTTCCATGTAAATAAGGACTTAGTTTTATTTTCCCTGCCCCGGAAGTCCATACAGTTGAATGCACAGCAGAGAGATACAAAAATGTAGTCCCAATATATTTTAAAAACCTCTACAATATTTCAAAAATACTTTTTCTGCAACATATGGCATATATGTAGTATATGATGATGTTGTTTAACAAAGTTTTATTAACATGCCTGCGGGCGGAACTGATTAGCATATTGTGTTTTGCTACTCTGAAGGTGAAAGTTGTCCTTCAAAGCAGACATAAGATAACATGTTTTACCAATTACCAACATGTCCAAACCAGTTTGGAGGAAAAATTATTTTATTATATCATTAAGATGACGTGACCCCATTGTTTATGATGAGAACTAGGGCTGAGCAAAAAAATTTCAAAAATAAGAGTAAAAAGCATAAGCTTTTGTGGGCTACAGCCCACTTCATCGGATGCATAGAATGGAACATGTAGTAAGAAATATATATATACATACATTCACAGAAGGTGGAAGTTGCCATACAAACTTTAGAGACTAAGGTGCCACAAGTCCTCCTTTTCTTTGTGCGAATACAGACTAACAGGGCCGTTACTCTGAAACCAAAAATAACACTGGCAGTGGGGAATTCTGTGAAAATGTTTACGATATATTTCAAGCTGCTCTATTTGTGAAGTCAGTAGGTTCTATTCTATAGGTTCTTATACCACCTATGATGCTGTATGATTGAAATATAACCATTTATGTCATTAATATTGCCACTGTTGTACAAGTACAATAAAACTTGTACAAAGTACATCATGTAAGGAGTCAATGGAAAAGTTATGATTAATTAAAGATGACTATCTTCTTTAAATCCATGTATCACCACTTTATCTGAAGTTATAAATATTGGCTATAGATCTGTATCCCAAATGTGTTTGTTCCTGAGCTAATACCCTCCTGGTAAAATCTACATTGAAGCCAGACAGCTTTGTGTTGAGGCCCATCAAAAGGCAATGAACTCTCACAATGGGCCATTGAAAAAACTCATTCTGCCCACATGGATCTTCCTGCAGATTCCAAATGGCCAATGGCTGCACCTGTGAGTCAGCAAGCCATGTAAGGGACTCCATCTTGTGCCCGTATCTTTCCCCGAACTAGGCCATGAGCTTTGTTTGAGATAGTAAAATTCCATCCACATGGCAGAGGATATAAAAGACCCTTGGAACATCTCCATGTTGCCTCTTTCTTGTTCTAATACTCTAGACATACAACTAAAAGGAGCACTCTGACTATGGACTGAAGACCTTCCAATCTTTTGGAAGCTAGCAGAGACTTTTCAAGCCAACAGTCTGTTGGCTACAAACCTGATCCAAAGGAATGATTGTGTGTGTGTGTGTGTATACCATTTTAACTCTCTTTTCTCTTAAACCTTTAGATTTTAGTTACGAAAGGATTGGAAGCAGCGTGATTATAGATTCATAGATACTAAGGTCAGAAGGGACCATTCTGATCATCTAGTCCGACCTCCTGCACAACGCAGGCCACAGAATCTCACCCACCCAATTATAGGGTAAGATCTGAGTTATATATTGACTTGGCAATGTGGCTGATCTCTTGATCAGAAGAACCCTTTGTTTGATTAAACTGGTTTTCTATAACCACTTAAAGTCTAGTGTCTGGGTGGTGAAATAAGTTCTGGGAATGCCTAAGGAGACTGCTTTTAGAACAGGAGTACTTGTGGCATCTTAGATACAAACAAATTTATTAGAGCAAAAGCTTTCGTGGGCTACAGCCCACTTCATCGGATGCATAGAATGGAACATACAGTAAGAAGAGGGAGATGGATACACACACACACACACACACACACACACACACACATACAGAGAAGGTGAAAGTTGCCATACAAACTGTAAGAGGCTAATTAAGATGAGCTATTATCAGCGGGAGGAAAAAAAACTTTTCTAGTGATATTCAAGATGGCCCATTTAGACAGTTGACAAGGTGTGAGGATACTTAACATAGGGAAATAGATTCAATAGGTGTAATGACCAGCCACTCCCAGTCTCTATTCAAACCCAGGTTAATGGTATCTAGTTTGCATATTAATTCAAGCTCAGCAGTTTCTCACTGGAGTGTGTTATTGAAGCTTTTCTGTTGCAAAATTGCCACCCTTAAGTCTTTTACTCAGTGGCCAGAGAGGTTGAAGTGTTGTTCTACTGGTTTTTGAATGTTATGATTCCTGATGTCAGATTTGTGTCCATTTATTTTTTTGCATAGAGACTGTCCAGTTTGGCCAATGTACATGGCAGAGGGGCATTGCTGGCACATGATCGCATATATCACATTGGTAGATGTGCAGGTGAAGGAGTCCCTGATGGCGTGGCTAATGGGATTAGGTCCTATGATGGTCTCACTTGAATAAATATGTGGACAGAGCTGGCATCGGGCTTTGTTGCAAGGATAGGTTCCTCGGTTAGTGTTTGTTGTGTGGTTACTGGAGAGTATTTGCTTCAGGTTGGGGGGCTGTCTGTAAGCGAGGACTGGTCTGTCTCCCAACATCTGTGAGAGTGAGGGATCATTTTTCAGGCTAGGTTGTAAATCTTTGATGATGCGCTGGAGAGGTTTTAGTTGGGGGCTGAAGGTGATGGCTAGCGGCGTTCTGTTGTTTTCTTTGTTGGGCCTGTCCTGTAGCAGGTGACTTCTGGGTACTCTTCTGCCTCTATCAATTTGTTTTTTCACTTCAGCAAGTGGGTATTGTAGTTTTAATGCTTGACAGAGATCTTGTAGGTGTTTGTCTCTGTCTGAGGGATTGCAGCAAATGCAGTTGTGTCTTAGAGCCTGGCTGTAGACAATGGATCGTGTGTAGTTTGTGTTCTGGATGGAAGCTGGAGGCATGTAGGTAATATAGCGGTCAGTAGGTTTCCGTGGTGGTTTATGTGACCATCACTTATTAGCACAGTAGTGTCCAGGAAATGGACTGCTTGTGTGGATTGGTCTAGGCTGAGATTGATGGTGGGATGGAAAATTGTTGAAATCATAGTGGAATTCCTCAAGGGCTTCTTTTCCATTTTTGACTTCTTGTTAACCAGCGTGGTGAAACAGAAGCTTATTTTTGTTTCTGGCTTGGTATATCTAATGGTAGAATAACCACCAGTTTGCGGGTGAGTCTACCTTATTTCTCAGCAGTTTGACCTGAATCTGGTATTCTCAGCTGTGACCCACTGAGGTACGGTGACACCACCTTCATCACCACAGCATCTGAACAACTTTCAATAGTGCATTAAGCAACAGGACTAACATCTGTGGTTCATTTTTTCTCTCTCCTCCCCTCTCATGGGGGAAACTGTGTGCACAATGTAGCATTTTGGTAATTTTGATTAGGTTTTTATATGTATAAATATATACAGGCTATAAAGTGCGTTAGTGAAGGCAAGGATGAGGAAGTGTGCCTTGCACGTGGACCAAAAGGTAGTAAGGTTTGTATTGGGCCTTACATCCTGTAGGAGTCAGTTCCACAGTCTGGGACCAGATGCTTGTGAAAGTTGGGTTACACAAGCAATTCATAAAAACCTGAATCTCTAGAGAGAACTTCTGTCTTCAGCTGCCAGTGTTTGAACTCAGGTTTCAATAAATAGACTGAGAGGACTAGAATGAAGCCAAATATTTGTTTCTAAGACCAGGAAGCTGCAATGCCATCTCCTCCATCATCTGTACTTTAACACTGACTATAACTGTGGCTAGTACCTTTCAAATCAGCTGGTACTCTATGTGCCCATTTGCCACTTTCACCAACCCTATTGTAGCAGTATATCGGGGAGAAAAGCTGCACCTTTTTGCCTCCCCAGGACTAGTACCCAAGCAATTCTATCTGCTTCCTTCATCCCCTTTGGGAAGCCAGAGACTGTTCACTCTGTGTCAGATGCTGGCTATCCCCACATAAGCAGCTCAGACCCCATTTCAGTTTTCAACAATAATATTTTATTGGCAATTGTAAAGAAAAGAGAGAGACTAATAAAAAAATAAAGGCAATATTCAAATGCCTTTTAAAAACCCAGGGTCTGATTCTGCTTTCCCTTCCATCAGTATTTTACCAATGTAATTGCCTTGACTTCAGGGGAGTTACTCCATATATGCTAGTATAAATTAGTGCAGAATCAGACCTAGTATCCCATTTAAAAAAAATTTGCTCTATGATCAAGTATCTAGTCCATGACTCCTACTGTCTATTACAGTAAGCCTACCATAAAGCTAACCTGAAAGTTCAGCAGAAAATGAGAGGCATTACTGCTTGCTCACTCCAGCAAGTGTGAGCTACCGTGGGATCCCCTTTCTATGGGGCAGCTGATTTTTTTTAATTGAAAAATTCAGATAAGTTAACAATAGAATTGTATGAAGAGCAAGTATGTCATATATGCTTGGTACTTCACTAAATCTATTGAGCATAGAGGTAGTCTATAGGTGGACCACGAGCCAAATCCAGACCGCCAGATGCTTTTGAACAGTCCCCAAAATCATTTTATTTACTCTTTTTTATTATTTTCTCTGGAGTCTGGACCTTGACTATACCTTGACTAAGACATTTAGACCTTGACAAAAAATAGTTGACTACCCCTGGCATAGACCAAAAAAGTAGTCGGAAACAAGGAAAATCCTATAAAGTTGTAAAATCAGCCAAAGCTCTTGGCATCTGAATGCATGAGAAAAGGAAGAAGCCTTCCAAACTTTTGTAATGCAATTACTATTACTACTAGTATTATTACAGGGGATCTTTTATATTAGAAACTTTAAATACTAAAACTTGCATCAATTTTTAAAATTTCTTGCATTCAAATAGTAAATTGCATTTCTCATTTCACAAATTATGTAGTCAGCCCAGCAAGATTAAATTGACTTAAATGGGGCCAAGATTTCATTCATAAAATTGTAAACATTTTGAAAAAGACGTGATTTTTTTTCTTCTTCTTCTGTAAATCAATAAAGGGACTTGATATATACTGCAGTTTTCTAGCAAGTGTAAGACTCACTGAAGCACTGAGTGCAGGAGTCAACAGTTCAAATGTTTGCTTAAGCAAAGATCCTCTTTTAAAAAACCACAGTTGTGACTGATATGGCCTGCAGAAACAAAGCAGAATGCTGCTAGTTCTCTTAGTCTTTACAGGTTTCAGAGTAGCAGCCGTGTTAGTCTGTATTTACAAAAAAGAAAAGGAGTACTTGTGGCACCTTAGAGACTAACAAATTTATTTGAGCATAAGCTTTCGTGAGCTACAGCTCACTTCATCGGATGCATTCAGTGGAAAATACAGTGGGGAGATTTATATACACACCAACACGAAACAATGGGTTTTATCATACACACTGTAAGGAGAGTGATCACTTAAGATGAGCTATTACCAGCAGGTGGGGGGGGGAGGATAATCAAGATGGGCCATTTCCAGCAGTTGACAAGAACGTCTGAGGAACAGTGGGGAGGCAGGGGGGAAATAACATGGGGAAATAGTTTTACTTCGTGTAATGACCCATCCACTCCCAGTCTCTATTCAAGCCTAAGTTAATTGTTTCCAGTTTGCAAATTAATTCCAATTCAGCAGTCTCTCGTTGGAGTCCGTTTTTGAAGGTTTTTTTGTTGAAGAATAGCCACTCTCAGGTCTGTAATCAAGTGACCAGAGAGATTGAAGGGGTCTCCGACTGGTTTTTGAATGTTATAATTCTTGACGTCTGATTTGTGTCCATTTATTCTTTTTACGTAGAGACTGTCCAGTTTGGCCAATGTACATGGCAGAAGGGCATTGCTGGCACATGATGGCATATACCACATTGGTAGATGCGCAGGTGAACGAGCCTCTGATAGTGTGGCCGATGTGATTAGGCCCTATGATGGTGTCCCCTGAATAGATATGTGGACTAAGTTGGCAACGGGCTTTGTTGCAAGGATAAGTTCCTGGGTTAGTGGTTCTGTTTACAGTGAGTTTCCATTGACATAGTAGGGGGAGAGAGAGAGAGAGAGAGATGTATACACGATGGGGAAGAAGAATCAACAGAAAATGTGGCAGATTTATAGTCTCAATAAAATGTTTTCTGGCCTGCAGGGAAGAAACTCACTGATTTAAATAGAAAAATGTGTTCCTTCCCTGTTTTGGTATCAGACTGAATCTTATTTACTTAGATTTAGATATAGATCCATTATAGAGGAGCACCTATCCCTTGGGCTAGGTACTCCTTGACAATTGTTAAATACACACCATAAAACAGACCACTCCTGTAAACCTTTTGAACCATTAAACCAAGCAAACTATTTAAGATAATCAACCAGAGCCTTACTATTCCCTTACAGCGGGCCATGTAGTGTGCTCTGAATGTTAATAAACTAGGCGTATTACAGATCAAGAGCAGGGTAGAGTTCCAAAGTTGAGAGGCCCCCCCTCAGAGAATGCTTAGTTCAGACACTATCCAATGAACAGGTGTAAGCAAACTACAGCCCGCAGGTTGAATCCGGCCCCTCAGGGCTTTGGATCCAGACCCCGGGATTGCCACCTCTGTGGCGTCGTGGGCCCCATGCCACTACCAGAAGTGGCCGGGACATGGTTCCAGCCAATGTGAGCTCCGGGGGAGGTACCCACAGGCAAAGGCAGCGCGCAGAACCCTCTGTCCTCCCTCCCCCAGGGGCTGCAGGGACGTGGTGCCAGCCCCTTCTCGGAGCAGCGTGGGGCCTGCATCCCAAACCCTCCTGCCACCCGGCCCTCCAGCCCCCTTCCTGGAGCCCCCAGCCACACCCTGCACCCCTCCTACACCCCAACCCCCTGCCCTGAGCCCCCTGCTAAACCCCACACCCTCCTGCACCCCAACCCCCTGCTGCACTTCACACCCCTCCCACACCACTGCCCTGAGCCCCCTCCTGCACCCCAACTCCCTTCCAAGCCCCCTTGTACACCCCGCACCCCTCCTCTGCCCCAATCCCTTGCCCTGAGCCCCTTCCTGCACACCGCACCCACACCCTGCACTCCCTCCAGCACCCCAAACCCCTGCCGCAGCCCTACATTCATGGACCTGCATGCAATTTCCCCACCCAGACGTGGCCCTCGGACCAAAAAGTTTGTTGACCTCTGCAATAGAACATTCCCAGGAATATCATCTTGAAAATTAAGTTTTGCTATTAGATGGGTAGCTGTGACACTGGCAAACCAGGTGCCAGCTTATGCCAAGGTGCCCATGCCTCTCTTGAATACTGACAAACACACAGCTGGAATCAGTCTGGCTCACCTGTGTGTCAGTATTGTTAAAATGGGTATAAAAATTATAAAAACATGTTTAGCCTTTATTGAATGTTTGTAAGTTGCTGCATGCATTAATCTCACTTATAACCTCTGTATTACATATTGTAAGGTAATATGTGAGCATTTGCTTTGTAAGCCTCAAACTGTGTAAATCACCAGACAGGAAACAGATACTAAATTGCTGTGAAATGCTGGCATCTAAAAGAAGGTGTCAGGTCAGGGGTAGGCAAACTCCAGCCCATCAGACCTTTTGATCCAGACCTCAAGCTCCATTGCCTTGCTCCAGCCGGGGAGCGGGATCAGGGGCTTGCCCCGCTGCGTGAGCCCAGCGCTCCAGCGTGTTCAGGACCTGCATGATGGGCGTGAGGGGACACATGTTTCTCCACCTGCATAAACCAAACGCACCTCATGTACTGTCAGAGCCTGGAACATGCAAGCCCACATGCCTGCTACTTGTTGGCTTAGGTGATACTTATGTTTTAGTAGTGTTAATTTTCCATTATTGAGGATAAAACAAAGAGTAGTTGGCCAGGGAGTGCTCTGTGGCCGTTTCAAAGTTATGGGCTGTCAGAACCTACGTGGAGGAGGAGGAGATTTCTGAGGGCAGGGAGCTGGTGAATCTCAGTGAGTTCCAATGACTGGAAGCTGATGCCCAACAAATCCAGGCTAGAGAGAAAGGGCGTAAGTTTGGTTTAATTATTGTAATACGTTGTTATGATGGTATATTAATAATTAAGGTTTTATATTTTTCTCCACTAAAATGTATCTTTATTTAATAAAGTTTATTTGACCATCTCTGAATTGTTAATTTCGTGAGCACTGATAGCCCACCATATAATTTCCATACCAATACCCAGACGTGGCCCTCGGGCCAAAAAGTTTGCCCACCCCTGTGTTAGGTCCTGCCAGAGAAGGCCCATCAACACCAGATAAATTACTGTGGAACATCAGAGAACAAAAGACTTTGTTGATTGGATTCCCCCCACCCCCAATCGCACCCCACCATGAAAAGGAGACATGCAAGTGAATTTCTCCCATCAGCTAAGTTTGCAACTCAAAGAAGGGGAAAAGGAATAAAAAGTCCTAGAAAGGAGGAACAGTATCTCTATGCTGCTTGGACTCCGGAGAGCAAGGTTTTCTCAGCATAAACAAGAGATCCCCAGTGTTAAGTCTGGGTTAGCCCTAAGGAACATATAGAGCTTGCTTATTACAGAAGCTTCTATTACCCTTTGAAACTTAAAACTAGGGCTTGTGTGTATGTTTACCTGCTTTAACCTTATAAATAACTCGTTTCCTTTTCCTGGTTAATACATCTTCAGATAGTTATGTAGGATTGACTACAAGTGTTGTCTTTGGTGTGAGCCCTCAGGTCAGTTGCACCTAAGATAAGTGACAGGTCCTTTGGGACTGGAAGTAACCTAAATATTCTTAAGTATCAGAAGGGTAGGTGCATTAGTCTGTAAAAGCGGCAAAGAGTCCTGTGGCACCTTATATACTAAGAGACATATTGGAGCATTACCTTTCATGGGTGAATACCCACTTTGTCGTATTCACGTAGTGGAAATTTCCAGAGGCAGGTATAAATATGCAAGCAAGAATCAGGCTAGGGATAATGAGGTTAGTTCAATCAGGGAGGATGAGGCCCTCTTCTAGCAGTTGAGGTGTGAACAAGGGAGGAGAAACTGCTTTTGTAGTTGGCTAGCCATTCACAGTCTTTGTTTAATCCTGAGCTGATGGTGTCAAATTTGCAAATAAACTGAAGTTCAGCAGTTTCTCTTTGAAGTATACTGTTGTGATTTTTGGTGTAAGGGACCATCTATCACAAAGGCAAGCTTGTTTAGATGGCGAGAAACATCAGAGTACCCAAGGGGACTGTCTGACTTCAGGGTTAGGCTGTTACAGTGCTTGAAGAGTTTACACTTGATAACTGGCTGGTGAAATTTGTACCCTGCTTCTTAAACAGTCTCCCCTGAGATTGATACACTCTTGAGCCACTGCAGGACAGGTTGACACTAACAATTTCCCTACACTCCCAAACCTAACTAATAGCCAAACTTAAAGCAATACTATATAGGCACAAAAAATTGCCAGTGAGCACACTCAGGGCTGGCCTGAGCACTAAGCAAATAAACATGATCAAAAGAACCAATTGCCAATCCTTGAGTGAGTTGCAGAGCTTGAATAGGATGCTGGGGCAGAAAGCAATCTCTAAATCACTGGCAGCAGAATATGGAATAAAGGAGAGAGAGAAATCTCATGTCTCCCAACAGCTTAAGTTGTATTTATATTAGATTATATGGCAATTGTATGATCAGCCTTTTGTTATTTGGTGGCATCTGCTGGTTCTTTTATGTGTTCTGATATTATTCACAAACCTCTAGTCCATTCCACAAATCTTCTTGTTATGCTTCCCGTAGAACAAGAAACACTGATCCCCTGTTCAATATCTATCCATCCATCTTTGGATATCTCTAAAGGAGCCAACCTAACAACCAACTTCAATTGTTGCTAGGGAAGAATAATTTTGTTTTCAGACCTGGGTAACTGTTGACCATTCACTACCAAAATCTACCACATACAACCAAAGTCCTCACATGCATTTTCTGGTAGCTATTTCATGGAATTTTCCTTCTAGGGTTCCCTGTGACAGATCATAATTAAATCTCTAACAATACTTAATGCTCACTGTATTCTCCTTTCTCCCTGACTTTGAAAAATAGCAAGGATGACAAGTTATTTTGAGCATCTCTACAAATATAAAATGATCCTTGCCATTTTACTGTAGTCATGATGAGGGAACAACTAATGTTTAAACTTCATCTTCACGTAGATTCCATTCCAAATAACCTATACAACTCAAACGCACACTGAATTTACTACGTTCCAGAATGAATGATCTTTCACGGGGATTTATAAAGAAAAATGCAGATATTGAGAGAAAAAGTGAGCAAACAGGAGGGAGGAACTTAATTTTAAAATAAAAAAGGGATAATAGAGCTGGCTATTTCACAAGAGATTGTGTTACTGGGACATTTTTTGTGAGGAGTCAGAAGTCCTATACATGGAACACAGGACAGCCGAGGCCTTCTGGGAGTGACTGACATATTTGCTTTTGCTTAAGGCCCAGGCTCAGGGCTATTTCTAAGGGTATGTGGACACTGCAATTAAACACTCACAGCTGGCTCATGCCAGCTGACTCAGGCTCAGGGGATTCAGGCTAAGGGGCTGTTCAATTGCAGTGTATATGTTCAGTCTCGGGTTGCGCCCCGAGCTCT
Source organism: Dermochelys coriacea (assembly GCF_009764565.3). Taxonomy (NCBI): domain Eukaryota; kingdom Metazoa; phylum Chordata; order Testudines; family Dermochelyidae; genus Dermochelys; species Dermochelys coriacea. Next base: position 208,562,055 of record NC_050069.1, read on the forward strand.
GGGACCCTCCCACCTTACAGAGCCCGGGCTCCAACCCAAGTGTCTACACTTGGATTTTTAATTGTAGCGTAGACATATCCTCAAAGACCACGTCAGGCAGGGGTATGCATTGGATGTTCTTCCAACTCACTGTTAATAGATCAGAAGAAATGGGAAGCAATATCTTACCCTGTTATTGAACATAGCTGTTCAATGGCCAAGAAAAATATTTTCAAACTTTAGACATCTAAATGTAATTAGATTTATAAAATGCACATTCTATAAAGTGAGACAAGGTGGGTGAGGTAATATCTTATTGGACCAACTTCTGTTGGTGAAAGACAAACTTTTGAACTTCTATAAAGGAATAAATGGATCATAAAACCATTAATTCTTTTACAGAACTGGGATATGTGCCTATTGCAGAACTACTGTCTATCTTCAGAGGGAATATATGTTTTGTTTGGATCACCTCAGGACCACACTGGGGGTATAACAGACATTTTAGGAAGGCTAATGAGTTCCACTTTTTACAGAGGCTTACTTACAGGGGGAAAGCTAATTGTCCTATGTGAAGTGAGTTGATAGTCTCTGTTCAGGTCACTGTAGCCACCACCACTAGTTTCAGCAGAGGCAAAGGGTGTGGCACTGGGACTACCCTCTCACCCCTAGAGCAGTCCTTTCAGAAGAATAGAGTTTGCAGCCCAATGGAGAGAAGAGGTGAGAAATGACTTGGCACTGCCCAAAGCAGGACTATTTCTGTTTATTAAAGAGCTTTAGTTTCCAATGTTACCAGTCTGGCATCTCTTACAGGTACTAGACATTTAGGCTAGGCAGGATTTGATATAAATCAATAGATATCAGCAAACATGGGTTTCAGATGACACACTGAAATCAACAACAAAAAATATCCATTGGTAACAAGCAAGTTCAGCCTCATCCTCCCCACCCCCCCACACATGTGCCTTCAGGGATTGGTTGTCACCAGCCCAGTGACAGTGGAGAGAGCCCTCTGCAATCCTGCTATCCTGGGGTGAGTAAGTGGAGCTGTGCGGAGCTGCAGAGGGCTCCCTGTGCTGCAACAAGGCTGGCAATACCCACGCCGACAGGTACAAGGAAGGCTGTGGTCCTGGTGGGGCCGAGCGGAGACCCCCAAGACAGCAGGGCTGCAGAAAGTTCCCTGTGGTGACACCTGATTCCTGCAGGCACAAGGTCCAGGCAGGCTGAGGAAGCTCCTGCCAGGGCAGAGACCTCTGGCCAGCAGTGCAAGGATGCACCGCTGCTGGAGCGGTGGAAGGCCACTCTGAGGCTGAATGGCTCAGTCCCTAGGTAGGAGTCATTCATCAGCCAGGTAGCCTCCCCCAACTGGGGGCTTGTCCTCCACCTCATGGTCCTGGCTAGGTCCTGCCCTGCCAGGACTGTAGTCTTCCCTACACCTTACACTTGCACGGATCCAGTGTCACTGGCCTCTCTATATTTAACATAAAATTCACACACACAAGAAATACACTGCATTAACAAACAATTCCTCACATCACAATAAGCTCTCCTGTTTCAATTTCACTTCCCCTTATGTTTCATTCATGTGTGCTTCCATTACTCCACATGCAGACCTCTCTAGACAATTTTGAATCAATTCAGCTCTGGTGTAAGCTATTGACTTCAACCAGTGTTATACCAGCAAGGAATATGACCCTCAGTGTATTAATAAGTAGGGTTGCTAGTTCCCTTTTGGCTATAGCCTATGACACTCAAGTGGGATTGTGAAAATACTCACTTCAAGCTGTCAGCTGAAGTCAAGCTGTTCTTTCATAGATTATAAAATCAGACGGGACCACTATAATCACTGTATAGTCTGACCTCCTGCCTAACATAGTCCATAGGATTTCCCTGGATTAATTCCTGTTTGAACTATAGCATCTCTTTTTTAGAAAGACATCCAATCTTGATTTAAAAATTTCTAGTGATGGAGAATCCATCACAAACTCCTGAGTTGTTCCAATGGTTAATTATCCCTCACTTAAAATTTTTTGCCTTATTTCTACTCTGAACTTGTCTAGCTTCAACTCTCAGCCACTGGATCTTGTTATAGCTTTGTCTGCTAGACTGAAGAGCCCTCTATTATCAAATTTCCAGAGGAAGGTACTTATTGACTACGATCAAGTCACCTCTTTACCTTGTTAAGGTGAACAGATTGAGCTCCTTGAAACTTTCTCTATAAGGCATGTTTTCCAATCCTTGGATCATTCTCATGGCCTTAGAGAATCAGCTGTGGTAGATGCAGATGGACCCCATCACTCATATGTTAACAGACGCAAGACTACTTACATAAAACATACAATAAGTTACTTCCTGCAACAAGGAAACAACTTAGTATTAAAAATTTTAAGAGAGACAGACATATGGGGCATTTATGCCTAGGTCTGAATCGTTCTTCCCACAAACAAAATCCCACAGATTTTGTCCATTACTCTAGGCCATGGACATGTCTATTTCTGTTTGTCCAAACAGGATCTCTGCTTCTCTCTCATACCTCAGTTTGGCATTCACAGCATCAACTTGTCCTTCTCTTGCTGCCAAGCTGCAGTGGAGCTGTGGTTACTAGAGCACTGCCCCATTGAAAATATGAGGAAATAATCAAAGGAAAATAAATGTATCTTAATTCTATGCAGTATTCAGATGTTAATTTAACCAAATTAAAGCTCCACAAGAACCAGCTGTCCTTGTGCCTCAGGTTGCCAATGCACATTCCAGTCATGGTCTTCCACACCAGCAGCAGAAGCACTTCATTGACGTGCCTATTAAAAGGAAACAAGGACAGTTTCAAACGAAACTGGGAACTTTTCCATAAGGGACTCCTAATTATCAGCAGGATTTCGGCAGCCACAACCAGTGCTTAATTTGTGCTGGGGCTCAGCCCCAGCACCTCTAGGCTTGGCAGTTCATAGCCCTGGAACCTCTGGATTTGCTGCGTTGGTTATGAATGTAAAAAAAAAAAATTGCTTGAGCCCCAGCACCTCTTTCATTACAATTTAAGCACTGGCCACAAGCCAGCAATGAGGGACAATTTCAAAAACAGCCCTTTGGTAAAGCATGCTGAAGCAAGTTACAGAGTTCCTCCTGAAATTTGGACTTTGAGCAGCCACTGTCAAGACGCCTAGGTGAAACTGCTCATATTCATGCAGGACTTCAGCTCAATGGCTTATGAAATGCTCATCTTATAGAAAGACTTCTCTTTAACGTCATGATGCCTATTTCCAATCAAGCATGCTCACCATTCTACCATGTGGCAAGCACCCTTGCTATCAAGAACTGCTCTATCAGGAAAATGAATTGAAATCACCTAAAAAACATCTAGGAGAGTGTCATGCATTACTCAGGAACCTGGGAATCAAAGAGCCATTAATTTAATTAATCAAACTCAATTATCATCAGCCTTCCCCCAAAAAATAATTATACACACACCAGCACGTGACAGTGACAGACAGGTGATATTACATGACTCTGCAAATGAAATTGGGATTTATTAAGCAAGTCTGACTGTGTCACCTGCACTCTGTCTAATAATCCCTCTCTAGCTGCAGAATGACTCACATTCCAAACCTCTGAGAAGCTTCAAGATGGCCATAATTTAAAAAAAAGACATTCATACACAGCCTACAACGTATTTTCTTTTTCTCCCGTCTTCCCATTGTAGAGTCCTCAGATAGCGGACAGAAGCTCCATCAAGGGATCTCATATACTTTCTGCTATTTCATCTGGTTTCCTATTACGTCAGTCTAATCTTGGTTAGAGAACACTCAAAAGGCCAGAGCTATGCCAATTATTAGGCAACTATTGGAGATGGTAGGCATGGGTGGTGGAACTGATTTCGTGATGCGTATCAGTTTTCATCATGACAACTGGTTATTCATTGGGGAAGGATGTGAGTTTGTTGCAGTGATTCTGGAAGCATTCAAAATTCTTCTTCTATAGCTCCAGCTCTCCAACAGTGCTCCATGCAGAACGTGCTACTGGTCCACAGAGAGATAGACTGTCGCATAATGTGGGCTCTGCTACTTGTTTGCAACAGCCACTAACTACATTAAATAAATTTCCTAAAGTTACTTTTCTGTGTAAGCAATTGCTGTAGTTGTCACAAGGGTATTAGATAATGGTCTATGAGAGGAGAGGTGATCTTCACAAACAGAAGGGCTGGTAGCTCACAAGACTATTTCTCTGTTAATATGTATTCTTGCCTTACAAAAATGTTTGTGATTCCCTTTTCTGTACCCTGTGAGAAAATGTTGTTTTTAATCTTATCTTACAGCTTTATCCTGGCACCTATTGCTTCAGTATCTGAGCACCTTCCACGTAAAATCAAAAGTTTAGTGTAGGGAGTCAAACGTGTGTTGATTTATATTCAGTTACAAAATACAAATACACAGATGTATATATGCACTAATACAAATATGCATACATAATACACACACACACACACACCCACCCCCACCCACCCGCAGGTGCTCAAATACTATGGGTGATGGGCAGCAGTATAAGACCCTAAGGCAAACATTTTTGTATGATGCACTTACAAACAAGTAAAGTGGAGCTTTGTCACTTATACAAGCTACAGTTGGAAAGAGAGGCAGCAGCAAGGATCCCATGCAAATAAATAGAGACTGAGACCTGACTTCAAAGGAAGTCAGTTAGTTACACAAATACATTAGGGGATGTGGGCATGACCCATCAGCATCCTGGAGCCTTGGCCAAAATCCTTGGTTAGAAGGAAGATCTTGAACCTATGTCAGAAACAATATGGGCATGTCTAAGGAGTTAAACATATTATAAATGTAAATTAAGTCTATTCTGAAAAGTATTACTTTCTCAAAGTATGTCTCTGGAATAACAACCTTGTAATTATGAGAAGGGAGGACCAAATGCTGTCCTTTTAATGCTAATTGAGTAGAGCAGAAGCTAGTGAACACAGTGCATGCTTACTGCAACACTACTTTTTTCATACATGCAAAGGCTGCTCCATCTGATCCTTCCCCTCCACACTTGCTCCTTTTAACGTTCTGAACCTTTTGCATACTTTGTTATCTGAGGTCCCAGCTTGGGCCTAGCTCCAATCATTTCTTAAACTTCTCATCTAATTTATGTTTTCTGTATTTAAAGATTTCTGCTACTTTGAATTGCCTTTCCAAAGAGTTACTTTTCTTTTCTTTTTTTTAAAAACAACCGTCCTTGTTCTGTTTTGCATGGCGTGTCAAAACTGGTATTTTTGAGAAGCAGGGTCTGGTCACCCGTAGGAAGTGTACTACAATCTGGTCTGTTTCCTGAGACCAACGAAGTAAAATGAAAAGGAGAAGTCTGCTCTGAAGTACAGAACTAGAACTACCAGCCCAATATCAGTGGTCTGAGGAGAGGTCTGTAAAGGCAGACAGGGTATATATATTGTAAAGTAAAATAACCATAATAAATGCAAAGGTTTTCATCTCTTGAATGACAGCATCCACTACACTTCCCTTAGACTGACCAATCCCAAACAGCTTACACAATTGCACCAAAAAGTATGAAGAAAGATATGAAAAAGAGTTTAGCAAGTGAAGTCAACTCTCTGTGCATTCTAATCTGCTCTACTTCAAGTCACTGTGCTTCTAGGATAAACTTAATTTACCAATTCTCATGTTTTAAGGCCAGAAGGAACCATTATAATGATCTACTCTGAGCTCCTGTATGACACAGACCTTAGAATTTCACCCAGCTAAAAGAACAATGAAGATATAGTACCACAGATCCTGGCATGGGTTAGTAACACATGGACATGCCAGGGTTCTGGGCAGGCTTATATGGTACATGCTGCTGCATCTTCACTGCTATTTTTAGTTGAACTAGCTAGATTAAAACTATATACCTATACCTATATACCTATCTGAGCGGCAGTCGCTGCCAACCCCAGTGAGATATACCCTTTGACCTCCTAGGAGATATTAGTTAAATAATAAGAGGAGGTAAAAGGCTATTTGGGAATAGCTTATAATTTTAAAAGAAAGAAAAAGAAAAAGAGATCTGAAGACTTGGCCAATTATTACTTTGACCACACTTTATTGGTACGTACCAACTCTTTCCTACACCCTTCATCAGTCTGTCATTTTAGACTGAACGCTCCCTGAGTTGGACTATGCCTTCCTGTATTTGTTAGCACAGCACCTAGCACGCTTTTAGGCACCTCTGAATTTCAATAATAAAGTACAGCATCCAAGGGGTCAGACAAGTAGTTTCCCTGCAAACTGGGGGGGGAGGGGACGAGACATCTCGTACATGTGTTGTTCCAGAGGTCTCACGTTTACTCCTGCATGTTTGGGAGAGGCAGCAAATCGGGCCTCGTCTACACAATAAACTTCACTAGTTTAAATCAGTTTTTAAAAACCATTTAAACAGGTGCAAACCCCTGTGTGAACATTATTTCAGTTTGAGTGGCTTATTTTACTTTATTTTAAGCATCAACTTTAAGCTAAACCCAAATTAGTGACTCTTCACCACTGCCCTGTTCCACCCACTGAGGAGGCGCCGCTGGCTGGCACTGGTCAGCTTTGGCCTGTGCCCAAAGCCACTACAGGGGCAGGTTTCAGAGCAGCAGCCGTGTCAGTCTGTATCCGCGAAAAGAACAGGAGGACTCGTGGCATCTTAGAGAACACCCGATGAAGTGAGCTGTAGCTCATGAAAGCTTATGCTCAAATAAATTGGTTAGTCTCTAAGGTGCCTTTTCTTTTTGCAAATACAGGGAAGGGAGACCAAGGCAGGCTAGATCCATCCCTATCTGAAGGAGGCAAGGAAGTGCCAGGAGCTGTGCAAGATGACACTCTGCAGCCAAGGTGAGAGCACTTCAGGTCACCCTGGGTGGAAAAAGGAGGCGGCTTGGGACTGGTTACCTGCCTAGAGGCTACGGGCTGCTGTGATATCAGACCTTTGGTCATTGCCTATCCACCACAAATTGGGACCCACCCAAATTTCCATGCCTAGCTACACCACTAGTGTGGACAAGGTTAGAGTACTTAGCCTTGCTGAAAGCAAGTTCAGTCACAATGGCAGTTGTGAACACTTGTGCACGGTTGCAAATTCTTGTGAGTGGGGATGTCACAGGCATGTTAGACATGTTGACACTGCCAAAATGCTCTATCAACAAGGCTTATGACTACATATGTTACTTAGCTATTACCCTTCCCCCTGTAAAGTACTGTCTTCCATTCAGCTTTTGAATTTACCCTTTAATGCTGGATTTTTAGAACCTCTTTCTCCCCTGGTCTGAGTAAAATTCCCATTCCCAGAACATGACCAAGATCTCATTATAACAGATACCAAAATTATGACTAATCCAAAACTTACATTCCAACTACACAAGTGATTAAAAATGACAAGTTTATTAATAGACACCCAATTATATTATAATTATTGGGTGTATACAAAGAATTGGCTAGGAGTTAGGACCTTGAGGGAAAGGAGCAGCAGGAAACTGGAATTAAGATTCCAATAATTTGTTGGCTGCACATACACGGAAAGGTCATGGTGTTTCTCTCCTAAATGAATCACTGTTCACATTCCAGTAAAGCGGATGCTTTGTTATAAAAATATAGTGTTTCCTCTTCCATCTGTCCACTCTGGTAGGGGGAAAAAAAAAAGTATTTTCTTAACCCAAAATACTAAAGGACAGACACTTCAAGACAACTGCAAGGAAAAAATCATCATCATGCTCACAAGACACGTTTTCATTTCACACTCAGAATTCCCCAAGACATCTTATGGAAGATCTCCATAACAGAACCCTTATGTTTCAGTGTTTGTTTGTTCTTAGACAATGGAAGTACATCAGCACACATCCCACTAGACCTCTCTGTGGCATTGTATGCCACTGAACACAAATAAATCCTGCCTCTAAGATGATGCAGGAACAAACAGAAACTCATTTGAAATGGCTTAAGTCCTTTCTTTCAGGCCAAGACTATAGGGTTGTTATGAGCCCTCTCCTGCAAAGTTCAATCCTCTTGCTCTTATTATTTAATATCTAGTTGTTGAAGCTACTGAGGGAGCAAGTCTGAAGTGCCCGCAAGATGCAGACAGTACCCTACAATGCACCTCTTTTACAGCAAATGTAAACAGCACTGTAACAAGGGGGTCTGTCCACTTTATGAGCAATGGAGCCTGGGAGTCAGCCAACCCCTGTTCCATGATGTGCCCTCTTTATGAAAACTGGTGTTCTAGGGATCAGCAGCCAAGCTGGGAATGGGCTCAGGTGTTAATCAGGTGCCTCCTGACATGATAAAACCCAGTACTGAGCTGGGGAAGAGAAGCAGAAACATAGGGTTAGGGCCTGTGGAAAGGGTTCCTGGACGGGAACCATCATCTGCGTGTTGGTGGGCTGAGGATATCTGCCATAAGTAAGCCCCTTTGTTTTCAGTTTAAACCAATTTTTACAGAAAAATTCCTGGGTTTTACAAAGTATTATTCATTTTTTTCTGATTTTTACATTGCTTTTGTATCATTCAAATTATATATATATATATATATATATATATATATATATATATATATATATATATATATATATATATATATATATATATATATATATATATATATATAAAAACCAACTTGTTTTATTAGGAAAATACAATACCTTGTATTATCATAATACATGTATCTCACATGCATTAGTCTGTGTCTTTATGCAAAGCTGCCTGTTGAAGTAAGGTTATGTATTAGTCTAGAAGATACACACTATAAACAAACAGGTATGCACGCAAGTTTTGAAGTGTGTGCGCATCTGAACGTACCAATGAATCACATGCCCATCACGTACACATTTCAAGCTGTTCACAGATAACAGTTTAAAGATTTGACACACTAAAATGGGAAAACAAAAATCTCTATCAGAATATGTTTCAGAACATAAGGAAGTATTCAAAAGCTTTAAAAAAACAAAAACAGGATAAAGTTGAGCGTATGCGCTGCAAATGGTGCAGCCCAATTATTAAATATAAATATTTATGAGCTAATAGTTCTAAGTCTACAACAGTAAATGGTTTATTCAAATGAAAAGTTTTATTTGGAAATTAGAGCTATATTGTTTTCTTAAACTCAGAGGTAGTATTGTGTTTTGAGTTCTGTTTTAGTTCTGCAGCAAACCACACTGGTGAACGGAATTCAAAGCTACTGAATACTCCCTCCCCCCCGGTCTTTCCATTCATCAAAATAAACCCCGATATTTACCCAGAAAAATTAATCTTTTTTGCACTGATTTTCGCCTGTTTTTATTGTTGTAATAATGAACACTGATAAATTCCCAGGAAAAATATTAAAATAAAAACTGAAAACAAAGGGCCCTAGCCATAAGTTACAGTACAGCCCCAGAACCAAGGAGAAACAGAGTGCGAGTCCAGAGACCAAGGGAAGCTCCTTGGAGCAGGATCAGAACTCAGATGCTGGTGGGATGAGGAAGCTTGACTGAATCACAGCCCAGCCCCAGGAAGGAGGGCTGTGGAGCCCCTGTACCAGGGGTAAGCAGTTTGAGAGTCTAAAGACCAGGGCACAAGGAAACTGTGGGAAAGACTCCGCAGAGAGGTCGGGGCTGGAGCAGGACAGTCTGCTCTCCTGGGGTCACCTGAAGCCCTGGAACAAGAGTGAACTGGAAACCCAGGGAAGGAAGGATAATGGCTCAGAAGGGCCAAAGGGGACTGTAATATGTAAGGACTTAACAAATTAGGTCCCAAGAGGGAACATGTAGTTTTAGTATTCTACACTGCGAATGAATAATTGGGGAAAAACCTGAGGGAATTGAAGGCAGGGTGCCTGTAGTGCCTTACCATGCCGTAAGGGGATGCACTCTGGGACTGAACCCTGCTACAAAAGCCATCATCCAGTTATCTTAATGTCAGGAAGAAATCAGGACCTGGATGAAGAGCAACTAGCTAAAGCTGAACTCAGGTAAGACTCAGACAATGTCGGTAAGAAGAGGAGAAGGCTTCAAAGAACTTGCCTCTTCTGTAACATTCCTCACCGATGAGGGCCTGATCCGTCCTTGGATTGTCAAACTGGTTTTCAGGGTTTGGGATCTTTTTGCAATTCTTAGGGCCAATGGGTGCCCTGATAGCCATGGGGGTAAACAGCGTCTGCTTCCAACTGCAAATGGACAGAAGATTGTGTCCCATCCCATTGGATGTAGGCTGCCCATAGAGATCCATGAATTCATTACCATTTGGCTTGATCACTTCATCTCATATCTAAGAATAAAGCTCCAGCTCATATAAAAAGCAGCAGCCAGTTTCCTTAGCGTCACAAGTCACTGTTAATAAGTCATTGCACTGCTCCACTCTCTGCAATGATTTCCCATTGAATACAGAATTTGGTTCAAGATCCTGTCTTGATGTTCAGAGCCCTCAGTTAGGACTGTTCATACCAAATTACCTCCTCTCTTTCTCTCTCCGATGAAGTGAGCTGTAGCTCACGAAAGCTTATGCTCTAATAAATTTGTTAGTCTCTAAGGTGCCACAAGTACTCCTTTTCTTTTTGCGAATACAGACTAACACGGCTGCTACTCTGAAATCTCTCCACACTAGTTTCAATGGAACATTCATCCTGTTGGCCAGCAGAGGAAGGTTTTCATAAGAGATATGCACCTAATTATAGATCTAACTCAGTGACCAGAGTGGCCACAAGCCTACCCATTTCCGAAAGCTAAAGGCCAAACTCATTTCCTTGATATAGCTCTTCTTCAATAAATTCTTCACCCACACAAACAAATACATGTTTCAAAACCATATACATTAGCCAATCTATTTTTACAGGCTGGGAAAGGAGAGAGAGAGAGAAAGATTAATTGTTTCTATTTTTAAATAGTGGGCAGAATTTAGATATTATATTGACTGGACAATATAAATACCTAGACAGACGGATTTGGGGCTAAATTCTTACACCTAGTCCCTTTGACGTCATTAGGGCCTTTTGAGTGAATGAGTAAGATGAGTAGGATTTAACACTCAATATCAAGATTTATTTTGTCGGGAGCCTGGCATTCCTGGAGGATACAGCTAGTTTTCTCCTAGGCTCAGATCCTCAAAGAAATACAGGCTCCTAACTTCCACTGGTTTCCATGGAAGTTAGGCACCTAAATTACTTTTAGTATCAGAAAAAATAAGCTGAAGAGTTATTTTCCTGTGATTAAATAGGTTTTAGCAGAATTTTTAACTAGGAAAAAGATCACCTGATCTTAAATTATCCACATGCAGCACCGTTCCTTGATTCCAAAACCAAGAGCCTATGCATGCTATAGATCACATATGTGGAAGTGATATCAATATAATATATTGCAGAGACATGCCACATTGAATTAGTCACCGGTCCTCTGCCAACTTCTCCATCTGGGTCAGGATTACTTAAAACATTCCAAACCTCTGAGCAACTTCTAACAAGTTGTTGGGTTTTTTTGTTTTGTTTTAAATCAACCAGATAGAGAAATGTTTCCTTCTTTTCCTCCAAATGTGAAGAAATTACAAAGACATATGACAAACATGTAGGAGTTTGTGGTGTCCCATACTAAGGTCATCAGGGATAGAATTAAGAGGAGTTTCATTAAAAGAAGTTATAAAAAGGTTCCGGTATTTCTTGATAGCAGCACATACATCCAGGACAACAGCTCCACAGTTCATCTACCAATACCAAACTGGTTAACTAAAGACCATTAGCAATCGTGATGGCAAGCTTCCAGACAGCAATGGCCACATGCGTCTCCATGTGGAAGGGAACTCTCATGTAGGTGTTCCACTACTACAGCTCTGGGGTGAGCTCTGCACAGATTTCTAGTAAATTGGGCTCTCTCATCCTTAAGACCATTGTTGGTCTTCCCAGGTCTGCAGCAGTATCCTGTTCACTAGGAAGTGCAGGTTGCCTGAGTCCAGAAGTGGCAGATCACTAAGAGAAGCCCTTGCTCCTAGAAAACATCGTACAGAGGTCACTGCTCAATTTCATCCTTCTCCTGTGCTCATATTGCCACAGCACCACCGTGGCTGTCTCTCAAGTTACCCAAAGCATGACTGCCAATACATGTGCATCTGCCAGTTTGTATTAACTAGCATCAGGATCACAGCACTCAGCCATGTCTCCCCCCATGCTGCCTGACAGCAGTTTGACAATGGCACTGGCTTGCAAAACCCAGATGAATAATGGGATAAAAGGAGAGGAATCATGGGAATTTTTTCATTTGACCCCAAGTCCCAGAATTCCAGTGGCTTCTAGTAGGTATCCTATTATGTGCCACAAGAAAAATCCCCAAATGTATTGAGCCTAGCGGCAGAACATTGCACCATGGGATTTCTGCCCTGAATGCTGAGCACATATTTCAGTAAAACACAGCACCATGTGGACAAGATGATTCAAAAAGCAACCAGCTTTAACTGGCATAAAGCAATGAGGACAAGGTGCTTTTGGAACAATTGTTCCTAATCAGTTGACACATACAAACAATCTGAAACAACTTTCAAGTGTAGACAAGCCCTGAGAGAGACTGTGGAAGGTAAAGATAATATTTACCCAGCCACATCACAAAATTAGGAGCAAGGAGAAACCAGAAAACTGAAAGTTTATAGGGGATCAGACTTAAGCATAAAATTTCATGTACCACAAGGACAAAAAAAGAAGTGATATTTTTCCATTGGGATGGTAACAGATTGTGGGCAAAATGCACCTTAAAAAAAAAAAAAAATCACATAATTCTAATTACTATATTTTTCAAATATGCACTTTAAAGAAGATATTATTTCAACCATCACAATCTCAAAACAGCTAGATCTAGGAAGTAATACTTGTAACTTTATAATGTGAAAGCTGGGAACTTCTTTCAGGTAGTATAAAAGCATTAATCTCTAACTCTAGCAGTTCATGTTGCAGCCCAAGAGGAAGAAAATGGGGATTTTAGAGTACACAAGCAAAATTTCACTGATGGTTATCAATTAACTGCCATATCTGGAACTTTGGACCTCTCCTCATAAACTCACCTAGAATTAGTATAAATATATTCAAGTAATACAGCTATATTTTTTATTTAGGTATATAAATTCAAAATGTATTAAAATGCTGGTAGAATTTCTTAATGAATTTTCAGTTTTATGAACAGTTGTGTATACATTATATGCCATATTGAAACAAACTAATACTAGTGTCCAGTACGGGATTTATAAGAAAATGATAGAAAAGTGAACATTGTATGAATTTGTGAAAACTAACATGGCTGTTTTAAAAAAATCAAGATGGGAAAGAAGAGAGCAGAAATGTGTGGGTGGAGGCAAAATTCAATATAGGAGGAAGTTAAAAAGTTATGTTATAAGTAATGAATATATTTGTCTGTCTATCCATCAGATGTCTCTTACATTAGATTGTGAGCTCTTTGAGCAAGGAACTTTTTGTTCTGTGTTTGTACAGTGCCTAGCACAATGGTTCTGGTCCATAAGTGGGGATTCCAGATGCTACACTAATAATTATTATAATATTTTAAGGGGCCTTATTCTGATCTCACTTTTGCTCTAAGTTTACTATTTACTGCTTTACACTGATAGATGAGAGAGCAGAATAAGGCTCAAGCTTTATAAATCCATCTGGTGCCTTGGTGACGTGAACATACCACTTACAATGTTTTTAGAAAAGCTCAGTGGAATTAAAGCCTTATTAGATAAAGCTGGGCATAGTACAGGACTTCTTATTTATAGCCAACAGCCGCAGTTTATCAAAGAAAAAAAACCCTATGAAGTCACAGTAACAGTGTTCTGTGTGATATAATTTTGCTTAACAGTCTAGTACAGGGAGAAATTATTTCTCTGTTGTTCCAATTAGTACTTTATACTATACTGGAGAAGCAAGTCCTGTGATAGCTAACCAGTTTGCAAGAAAGGCATATTCTGAAAGGGAATCAGTAATAGTTTTATACCAAATGTGGGATCTCAAATGGAAAAAGTCCCCAGTATACATATAACAATCACACCCTTGAGCACTGCTATAGCCAGTGTCCCCAAAGGTGGCAATAGCTCAGATCTAATTCATTTACCTAAATTTCATTAAAAACTGCATCCCTTCACTCCAGTAAGCCCAAGCCAGTGGCCCATTCTGTAGGAACTGGGTCTGGGAACAACCACTATGTACTGATTTATACTACTACTATACAGTAGTGCCTTGATTGTGTTACAGGACGGTTTGGTTTTCCTGCACGCACAAGACCAAATCTGGTTGCAACTATGGTACATGTAGCACAATTATTGTATCATTTGCCCCAAGCCATACAGACTGGGTCTGCACTAAGATTTCCTTAAAATCTCCCACCCCTTGTACTAGCCTAGATCTGTGGCTAGCTGGGCTCACCTGACTTAGTGGTATGAATACAAATAGTCAATTTACCCGGTTTCCCTCACCATTGCTACTGCAACAGGGGGAAAGCCACCTAAAATTGCCACGGTAGGCATGGACCTGAAGAGCGAATCCCAGACTATATAGCCCACGGCATCTCATATGACCGTCCCTATTAAGTGGAAGTGCTGTGGCAGCGGGGCATTAGCGTCCACTCGAACACAGATCAAGAAATTCATTACCCCTTTTGGCGCTTCAAAGACAAGTCAAGACAGGAACTGCTTGTCGACGGGGGACGTGCTAAGTCTCACCGGCCGCCCCTGGTTCTCAGCCGTGCTGGCTGCCAGCAGCTCCGGCTTTAGTAGGGGAGCCAATGACTCCCGTCCTAGGCCACCCGACGGCAAAGGCGGCTCCCCTGGACGCAGAGGGTTGTGAACGAGGGTTCCCCGTCTCCAGACCCCAACATCCCCACGCCCGGCTGGCGCGGAGCCGCAGACTCCGGCTACCCGGTGCATCTTGCCTCCTCCCCACGGGCACCCGAGCGCCTCAGGGTGACAGCGCCGCCCAGCGCCGGCCCTAGCAGAGCAGAGAACGCAATGACCCCCCGCGGGGCCAGGGAGCCCGCCCGCCGGACAGCGCAGCTGGCGCCCCTGCGCGCCCCGCTAGTCCTGTCCACACGGAGGGGCAGCTACTAGCCGCCGCCCGGAAACGAACCCCCAGCTCGGCCCCGCTCTCGGCCGGCCGCCGCGTCTGCCCTACTCACACCAACAGCGGCGGCTCCCGCGCTCCGCCCGCTCCCCAGCCGCGGCGCCGGCACGGACTCGGCAGGCTGAGCAGCCCGGGCACAGCCGCTCACCGAGCCCAAGCCAGCCACGGGCGGGGACTCGGCGCTCACGTGACCCGCCGCGGGCGGAGCTGCGGCCGCGGCGAGGGCCCGCTCGGCTGGCGAGCCTGGCCGTGCCCCGCTGGGAGGGCACGTGGGGGGGGGGAGGCGGGAAGGAGGACAGGCGTCGGCGCTGGAGGCGGATGGGGTCCGCTGGGCGCCAGCGTCTGCGGCTGCCCAGTCAGCCGCGCCATCCTGCGGCGGCTGCAGCTGTGCTTCCGGGGGGGGGGGGGTCACAGCAGGTGCCTCTGGCGGGGTGTCTTGTGTGAATCAGGCTGAGGATGACTTCACCGCGTCCGGCGGCTAGAGGCTTCGCTTTATACATGCAACTATATCCCCCTCCCTGGTCCTGATTGTTCGCACTTGCTGTCGGGTCTCCTGATCTGATTTAGCATAAAGCAAAGTTCAGGACTAAAATATTCTGGGAACGTAAAGAGCTCTCTGCAAGCCAAAGCTTGTCTCGCTCACCAACGGAAGTTGGGCCACTAAAAGATATTACCTCACCCACCTTCTCTTTAAAACACCCCTCTGATATTCTGCACTCCACTCTGGTTGCCTAACCACCCATTTCAGGATCCCGCTTCTTGTCTTCAACCTTTTCAAGGGGGCAATAAGGCAGATGAACCCCAGATTGGGGACAGGTTTCAGAGTAGCAGCCCGTGTTAGTCTGTATTTGCAAAAAGAAAAGGAGGACTTGTGGCACCTTAGAGACTAACCAATTTATTAGAGCATAAGCTTTCGTGAGCTACAGCTCACTTCATCGGATGCATTCAGTGGACAGGTACCCTCAGCTGTGGAATTTATTGCCTCCATTAAATTTACAACCTCTGGAGCCTGAGTTTTGTCACCTTAAGTGCAGCATGCAAGGCTTATCCGCCTCAGCTAGCCTTTTGCTAAGCACATAGTTGTGAAATGGGCAGTTACGTGCCCTGGGATAGAGGTCACATATTTTATTTCTGGTGAGTTAGGCCCATTTGGGGGCTTAGAAGTACATGGGACCACAACAGACTGGGGACCATACAATGTACCAGACTATACCAGGCCAGGTTGTGACAAAGAGAATTAAGGAACAAAAGTTTTTCTATCTTAGATATAAAATAAATGACCCAAGACTGCAGATGCCTTCATATGTAGAGATTTCACTCAGGCATACTAGCACTCTGAATCTCTCAAATGTATCAAGGCAGAACATCTTTTCTTCTAGGAGTCTAGCAAATCAAACTTCCCTTTATTCCCTCTTCAAGAAAAGCTGGGATTTTTAAGACTTTTGTTTAAGAAAAAATAAAAGTGAATTTAAGAGAGACACGTCCAGCTCATTTTAATTTAAAAATAGATTTTGGGGAACTCAGGATAGCAACAGTAGTAGCTGTCAGTGAGGAAAGGCAGAGGCAAGCCACAAAAACCACATTTCAGGAATCTGCCCCAGTTGTTACCGTAGATGTTGTAGTCTAGCAACTTCTGCAAATGAAGGAAGAGCAGTGAGCAAGGAATTAAGATGGGCCCATAAGCCAGTGATCCGCTAAGGGGTGGGATGTATAGTGTAGAGTCCAGGGACTTGGGACTTGTCTACACTGGCAAGTTTTTTTGATTAAACTAATATCACCAAGGAAAAATCGACAAAAGCAAGGTCACCAAAGTGTGTCTACATTTGCTCCCTCTGTCGACAGATTGTGTCCACATTCTGGGCACCTTTGTTAACAGTGAGAACAATGGATTATGGGTATGTACCCCACAATGCCTGGCAGCACCATCCATCACTAAGTGTGGTGGGATTGCGGAAACGGAGCGCGGCACATGTGCAAAATGTACCGTCATGCACCACTTTGTGTCCCAGCCCTCCACAGGTCTCTGGATTCCTTTTGCACTATTTTTCCAACTGTCATTCTTTTATACTGTGCCCCAGCATCTGCAGTGAGAGAAGATGAATCCCGCACTTCTCTCCTATGTGCTGTTAGCTGTCAGCTGCCATGAGGACATCGCACATGGCAGCACAGTTACTCACAGAGTTCCTCGCAAAGTTAGCGGAGGATGAATCGCAGGCACCCGAGTGTGATATGGACGGCAGCAACTTATCAGTGCTTTGTGCATTCACAGAGCAGCTGTGTACGGTAGACCGTCACTTTTGGGCTAGGGAAACAAGCACTGATTGGTGGGATGGCATTGTCATGCAGGTGTGGGATGACGACCAGTGGGTACAGAACTTTAGGATGCATAAAGCAACCTTTCTGGAGCTATGTACTGAGCTATCCCCCAACCTGCGGCTCAAGGACACCAGATTGAGAGCTGCCCTTCCGGTAGGGATTGAGAGCTGCCCTTCTGGTAGAGAAGCATGTTGCAATCGCTGTCTGGAAGCTGGTGAATCCAGACTGCTACCAGTCAGTCGCAAATCAGTTTGGAGTAGGAAAGTCCACTGTTGGGGCTGTATTACTCCCAGTGTGCAGAGCAGTAAATCACATCCTGCTGCATAGGACCATGACTCTGGGAAATGTGCATGAAATAGTGGATGGCTCTTCAGAGATGGGTTTCCCTAACTGTGGCGGGGCGATTGATGGCACACACATTCCAATTTTAGCACCAGACCACCTTGCCTCTGAATACATCAATAGGAAGGGATACTTCTCCATGGTGTTGCAGGTGCTTGTGGATCACTGGGGGTGTTCCACAGACATCAGTGCAGGCTGGTCTGGAAAGCTGCATGATGCACGCATCTTCACAAACAGTGGCCTGTACAGAAAGCTGCAGGCGGGGACTTTCTTTCCAGTTCACAAGTTAACAATGTGGGATGTGGAAATGCCCATAGTAATCCTGGGAGACCCGTCTTACCCCTTATAGCCCTGGCTCATGAAACCTTACACAGGGCACCTGGACAGCAGCAAGGAGCATTTTAACAACAGGCTGATCAGGTGCCACATGGTAGTCAAATGTGCCTTTGGCCGTTTGAAAGCTCACTGGAGGTGTTTAAATGGCAGGCTAGACCTTACAAAGGATAAAAATATTCCCGGGGTCATAACCGCGTGCTGCACTTTGCATAATCTGTGTGAATCTAAGAGTGAAAGTTTGCTCAGGTGTGGAGCACTGAGGCAGAGCACTTGGCTGCACAGTTTGAACAGCCAGATGCTAGGGCTGTCAGAGGAGCCCAGAGGGCTGCTATTAACATCAGAGAGGTTTTGAGGAACCACTTTGACAATGAGGGGCAGTAACACATCTCTGCTTTGGAGTTGCTTCCCTGTTGCATCCATGTACAATTTTGGGGCAAGATCCATGCAACACAATGCTTTAGAAATCTGTTCCCAAGAGTGAATTGATTGCTATATGCTTTTGTAGAACACAGAATAAAAACGCAGTACCATTAAATACCTTAGCCTTTATTTATTGTTAAAAAGGGTAAAACCTCACAACTGTGTGTGTAGCTCCAGCTATCATTGTGCAAGCTGTGAGAGGGGGTGGAGTGATGCGGAAACTCAGGAGTGCTGTGGAGTGAAAAGGAACGTGCGGGCATAGAGGGGGGTGGGTTTAGCAAAGAATTGTGTATCTGCTGCAGTGGTGCTTGAACTCAGATCTGCTCGGTCTGCAGCTGTTTCAATGACTTGAGCATCTCTGTCTGATCCTCCATAACTTTTATCATCCTCTCTGCCGCTTGCCTAGCAAAAGCAGCATTCTCTTTTCTGTCCTGCCTTTTGGCTTCCTAGCACTCTTCTGGTTCCCTGGTCTGTCTCTCATTGTGCTATAGAGCCTCACGGAACATGTCTTCTCTGCTGCACCTAGGTTTTTTTCTTATCTGCCACAGCCGGTCCACAGGAGTGCGTGATGTGCTCTTCAAGGTCTGTGCTGAACAGAAGAGGGATTGTTACATTCCAGCAAATGACTGAAACATTTTAGTAAAGAGGGCATTTTGCTAGTAGAAATTACTTTCTTTCTGAGACTCTAGGCAGGCACACAGCTCCGCAGGCACCCCAATCATGGTGAGTTTCAGGAGTGGGCGGAAGGCGGTTGTGCTTACGGACAAAAAGGTCACAGCTTGCAGGGAGCTTATTCTAAAATTATCCCACACTTTTTCAGAGGTGGCCAACCTGCTGGCTGACATCTCCCTGCTGAGGGTGACCAGAGAAACCAGGACTCAGCTGCTGAATGCTTGAGGCTTTCACCCCTGTCTATATGCAGCTCAGCTATGTGCCGCTTTGGTCCCAGCTCCAGTGTTTGCTAAATGGCATGGTACAGTTTCCTACAATGGGGGAACTAACAAGGCTACAATCCTTTGGACTCTGCGGCAGAGGATTAACAAATAAGAAACTTTCCAGAGCCTCTCTCTGGAGGATTCCCTGCAGGTCTTGATGTCCATCGACACTCTGGTTGGCCATGCAGATTAGCTACACAGGGCAATGTCCAGCTCACAGAAAACACTACCTGCCTCCCACTTTTCAATCCCCTACACAAGACACAGCAACTTATCCGGAGTCTCATCTGCTTCCTGCTCCCCGCTGAGCACTTCTGGAGTGAAGAAAAGTCCTGGCTGCCAGACCGACCGGACGACCCCATGGGAGCACCACATCCTCTTCTGGCTCAACTTCTTCATCCACAATTTCAGACTCTGGGTTACCCTCTCTTTCAGTTGCATATGAAGTATCCATGGAGCAATCGGTGATGGAGGTGGGGTCACCTCTGAGGATAGCATTCAGCTCCTTATAGAAGCAGCAGGTCTTAGGTGGACCACCAGAGTGATGCTTTGCCTCCTGTGCCTTATGGTACCCCTGCCTCAGCTCCTTTATCTTCATTCTGCACTGCTGTGTGCCCCGATCAGAGCCCTTTTCGCACACGCCTCGAGACATTTGCCCATATGTGTCCCAATTCCTATGGGTCACTTGCAGCTGTGACTGAACAGACTCCTCTCCCCATATACTGATCAGATCCAACAATCCAGTGGTGGTCCAAGTGGGAGTGTGTTTGGTGCGATCGCCAGCCATGCTCACCTGGGAAGCTCCTCTGGGAAGCCAGCAAGCAGGAAATGAGATTTAAAAGTCCTGGAGATTGCAAGGGGGAGGGGCGGATTGGCTGCATGGCAGCAGAGTTCAACCTGCTGACCAGAGCGGCAGCATGGGAACTGTGGGATACTTTCTGGAGGCCAATAAATTTTTTTAAAAACCTTGTGGTGTCTACACTGGCTGTTTGTCCACAATAAAGGAAGGAGAAAAGACAAAAGTCTCTCACATGGGTGGACGTTTTTTGTCGACAAAACTAGGCTTTTTTTTTTTCTTCAAAAAAAGTGACCTTGCAGTGTGTACGCTATCGCTGTTTTGTCCCCAAAAGCCAGTTTTTGGGGACAAAACTTGAAAGTGTAAACAAGCCCTTGGTAAATCATGCCCTGCTTTTCTCATGTCCTTTTGGAATGTTTTTCTTGTAAAGATATTAAAATAGCAACTACTTTCATCTTTAGTATTATTTACCTAAATCATACACTTGATTGCTGTCTATTAAAGTTTACAATAGTTTATTGAAACATACATGTAATATTGTGGAAAATGCTGGGGGGTGGGGGGAAGGAGTTCTCAAGTGCAGTGCAGCAGCTTTGCACCACATCTCTAGTGCCGTGTAATCTCTCCCTAAAACCATCTGAAGCAACCCACAGAGATCACCCAAGTGTAAGGGTAATCCTCCAGTGCTGAAAAAACAATGTAGGGACTCTTACTCCACTCTCTTTCCTTACTACCATAGGAGGGAATGCAGGACATGGCCTGAGAACACCCCCGTGCTATGCTGATCCTCTGCTGTGTTCTCAGTCCCCTGTTGCTGTTGCAATCAGCATAAACTAGAGTTGTCCTAAGACTGCTCTAGCATGCTCCTGGGAGTGGAAAGGCAGTCCTACAGAGAGGCTGCATCAGCATAAGGTGAGTGCAAAGGTGACCTTTATGTCATCATTACACACACCCCTGACCTGCGCTCTGTAGTTTATCTACACCACATTACACTGACTGTGAAGTGCTTACATTTGGGCATATATGTGTTAGTGATGCTGTTTTAATATTATGATAGGTTTCAGAGTAGCTGCCGTGTTAGTCTGTATTCGCAAAAAGAAAAGGAGTACTTGTGGCACCTTAGAGACTACTAACACGGCTGTTACTCTGAAACCTGTCATTATGCAAGGCACTGAATTTAGCCGTATAGAGTGGTTATTATATTTTAAATTTGTTAGTCTCTAAGGTGCCACAAGTACTCCTTTTCTTTTTGCGAATATTATGATATGAAGTGTTGTTTTAGCTGTATCAGTCCCAGGATATTGGTGGAACAAGGTGTGGGAGGTAATATTTTTATTGGACCAACTTCTGTTGGTGAGAGAGACAGGCTTTTAAGCCTTACACAGAGCTCTTCTGGTCTGGGAAAGGTACTCAGAGTGTCACAGCTAAATACAAGGTGGAACAGGTTGTTTAGCATAAGGAGTTAGCACATATCTAAGCCCCTTCGTTTTCAGCTTAAACCAATTTTTACCAAAAAGTCCCCAGGTTTTACAAAAAATATTCAGTTTTTTCTGATTTTCACCCTACTTTTGTATCATTCAAATATATAAAAATAACTTGTTTTATAAGAAAATACAATACATTGCATGAGATATCGTCTATATCAATAATACATTAGTCTGTGTGTATATGCAAAACTGCCTGTTGAAGTAAGGCTATGTATTAGTCTAGAAGGTACACACAATAAACAAACAGGCAGGCATGCAAGCTCTGAAGTGCATGTGCATCTGAACGTACTGATGAATCTCACACCCACCACGTACACATTTCAAGCTGTTCGCAGATAACAGTTTAAAGATTTGACACACTAAAATGGGAAGAAAACAAAAATCTGTATCAGAATACATTTCAGAACATAAGGAAGTATTCAAAAGTTTTAAAAAAACAAAAACAGGAGAAAAGGATGAAATTGAGTGTATGCGCTGCAAATGGTGTGGTTTAATTATTAAATGTAAATAGTTATAGGCTAATAGTTCTAATCTACAACAATAAACTGTTTATTCAAATGAAAAGTTTTATTTGAGGATTAGAGGTATATTATATTAGAGGTTGTTTTCTTAAACTCAGAATTGGCATTGTGTTTTGAGTTCTGTTTTAGTTCTACAGCAAACCACATTGATGATCAGAATTAAAAGCATTAATCTACTGAACACCTTCCCCCGCATCTTTCCATTCACTAAAATAAATCCCAATATTTATCCAGGAAAATTATTAATAGTTTTTTGTCCTGATTTTTACCTGTTTTTGTTTTTGCAGTAATAAACACCGATAAATTCCCAAGAAAAATTAAATAAAACAAAAACTGAAATTGAAGGGCCCTGCACATATCTCATTGGACCATTCAAGGTGAAGTGGTCTGTCAACACCTCTCGTCATAGGGGACAGAGGGGAAAAAAGGCTGGTGGGGTTGTTAGTGATTCTGCTTCAGTTTGCAGTAGCGTTAGCAAGCAAGCTTCAACACTGCTGCACAGTCCAGGCACTGGGATGTGGTGTGGGCACCTTGGCCTTCAGTGGGTTCTACATGCTATTGTCTTTATTGTCTCACTAGCAATGCGCAAAAGTGCTGCATCTTTGTCTGCCCACTCATTATAACCTTTTGCTCCAGTGGACAAAATGGCCAACAAGGATGAGAAAGTGTGACTAGTTGTGCATGACCTAGTATCACTTTAAACAACTCTCTGTGCAGTCTATCAAACTCAACAGAGATTCCATCACTGAAGGCAAGAGATGAGTTGTGAATTTACTTCTGAATATAGGGAGGCCTGGGATCCTTTGTTTTCTTACTTAGTCCTTATATCAAATATGATCTGATCTTTCCTGTAAGACATTGAATTGAATCAAGTTCTAGGGGGAAACTATGTTGTATGGCCTCAGACAATAGAAAGAAGATGGTTATTATTAATTTGAATGACGCAGAAGTAGTAGTAGTATGCAGAAGTTTCAATCAGATTGAGGTACCATTAGGTCAGGCACTGTGCAAACCCTTAGGGACAGAGGTGAACAAAGGTGACTTCATTGTGATTATTTATGAAGCAACATGCTATCCAGAATGAGTAAAGGTAGGAGAATCTGGGCCCTAGCAAGAGACACTCCCTGCCCCAAAGACCTTGCAGTGGATGTAAACAGTGCAACACCCAGCTTTTGTTTACATCAGTCTCTTTTTCTGAAAAATTTGCCGTTATTGCTAAAGCTGATGCAGTGTTAGCAATGATGGGAACACTAGGCAGGGTTCTAGGTGACTGCTGGGATTTTAAATTACTGCATCCTCTAACCCTACTCAGTGCAGATTTATATGATATGATGGTAAAAGCACTGATGTTCACCAGCACCTTGTCTACATGAGGGCTCCCAACTTTGCCACGTACTACGGAATTTTTAGAGCAGGGCAGTAGCAGAGTCTACATGGGTCAGTTAGTGCACAACACCTTACTGTGGACTAAAATTTACACCCCTCTGGTACAGACTAAAGCACTGTGTAGACAAGCCCTAACACTGACAGGGACACAGTGTTACGTACACTAGCTATGTGCACAATTTTCAGGTTTCAAGTCAATTTTTTAATATGGCTTAAATAAACCAGAAATCTCCTTGAGACCGGTAATCCCCCACTGGCCACCTGTGAGTCATTGGTCCCATTTTCTGCCCTTGCAGTGGATTATTCTGGCAATGGTAGTTTCAGTTTGGTGATTCAGGCCTGGTCTACACTTAAAAAGTTCTGTCGGCATAGCTATGTCAGTTAAAAGTATGAAAAAAATCACACCCCTAACCAGCATAGCTGTGCCAGCAAAAGCCCAAGGTTGATGCAGTTATATCGGCAAAAAAGTCTTTTCCCAGGTTAGCTTATTTCATTCAGGGAACTAGTATAAGCTATACTGGTAAATGAAGCTGGAATTAGCTGCATCTCTGCTAAGCAGTTCAGCTGGTATAGCCTAAGGCATGGTCTACACTTAAAAGTTTTACCAGTATAACTATGTTGGTTGGCAGCGTGATTTTTTTTTTTAACTGATACAGTTATACTGGAAAACACCCTATGTGGACGCAGATATACTGGTATAAAGGTTACATATCAATATAGTTATTCCCTCATTCCCATACAAGAATAGCTACACTGGTATAAAGCATCTATATACTGCTATATCTTTATCCACACTAGGGGGTTTGTTCCCTTTTAACCATACCAGTATAGTTAATGCAGTACAACTTTCCAGTGTAGACATATAATCACTTCACTTTCCTGAAGTGGTTAAAATCTCTTAGGGCATGGCTACACTTGCAGATATAGAGTGCTGTGAGTTAAACCAGCCCTCAAAGAGCACATTACGGAAAGCGCTGCAGTGTGTTCACACTGTCAGCTGCAAGCGCACTGGCATGGCCACATTTGTGGCACTTGCAGCGGCATGAGGAGTGGTGCATTATGGGTAGCTATCCCACAGGGCACTTCTTCCCATTCTGGCGCTGTGACTTGTGGGAAGGGGGAGGGTGGGGCATTCTGGGTCCTGTCCCAATGTCCCATGATACATCGCTTCGCATCCCAGCAGTCTCTATGTTTCCGTCCACATTTGGCACCATCTTTCAACATTTTTGTACTGCGTGCACTGTCTTCCTTTTTGGTCTGCAGGAATGGATCCTGAAGTGCTGAGGAATATGCTGATGGGTCTCGCCAGCACGTCACGTTTGGCAGTCGAGTTACTCCTTAAGCTACACGACAATATCGACTCACATAATGCATATGACATGAGATTTCTTGTGGCATTCACGGACATGCTCACCACCATGGAACATTGCTTTTGGGCTCGGGAAATGAGTGGTGGGAGCACATTGTCATGCAAGTCTGGGATGACGAGCAGTGGCTGCAGAACTTTCGGATGAGAAAAGTCACTTTCATGGGACTGTCTGATGAGCTCGCCCCCACCTATGGTGCAAGGACACAAGATTGAGCGTTGATCTGATGGTGGAGAAGTGGGTAGCTATTGCAATCTGGAAGCTGGCAACTCCAGACAGCTACCAATCGGTCACTAACCAGTTTGGAGTGGGAAAGTCGACCACTGGAATCGTGTTGATGCAAGTTTGCAGGGCCATTAATCGCATCCTGCTCAGAAGAACCATGACTCTGGGTAACATGAATGACATTGTGACTGGCTTTGCATAAATGGGTTTCCCTAACTGCGGAGGGACGATAGATGGGACTCATATTACACATATTCCAATTCTGGCACCAGCCCACTTAGCCTCTGAGTATGTTAATCAGAAGGGGTATTTCTCTATGGTTCTCCAGGTGCTTGTGGATCACTGTGGATGTTTCATTGACATTAACACAGCGTGTCCCGGAAAAGTGCATGACACACAAATCTTTCAGAACACTGGCCTGTTCAGGAAGCTACAAGCTGCGATTTTTTTCCCAGACCAGATGATCACCATAAGGAAAGTCAAAATGCCCATTGTGATCCTTGGAGACCCCGCTTACCCTTTAATGCCGTGGCTCATGAAACCCCTACACAGGGAGCCTTGACAGTAGCAAGGAGTGGTTCAACAACAGGCTGAGTTGCTACAAAATGACTGTGGAGTGTGCTTTTGGCTGTTTAAAGGGTCATTGGCACTATCTGTACGGGAAGCTGGACTTGGCCGATGACAACATCCCCACGGTTATAACTGCGTGCTGTACCCTCCATAACATTTGTGAAGGGAAGGGTGAAAGATTCACTTAGGCATAGAACTCGGAGGTTCAAAACCTGGAGGCTGAATTTGAACAGCCAGAGAGCAATGCTATTAGAGGGGCCCAGCACGGGGCTGCAAGGATTAGGGATGCCTTGAGGGAGCAATTTGAGGCTGAAAGTCACCAGTAATGTTTGTTGCCCTGCACGAGCGTGGAAAGCAGAGGTTCCAATGTTAGTAGGAATCTGTGTTTGCTACATTGACTTGCAGTGCCTGTAGCTTTCCTGGGCTAAGGTATCTTTAACTTAATGCAACAATAAAGAATGTTTTCAAAGCCAAAAATCCATTTATTGAAAAGAAACACAACTGCATGAAAAACAAAAGGAGTACTTGTGGCACCTTAGAGACTAACAAATTTATTAGAGCATAAGCTTTCGTGAGCTACAGCTCACTTCATCGGATGCATTTGGTGGAAAAAACAGAGGAGAGATTTATATACACACACAGAGAACATGAAACAATGGGTTTATCATACACACTGTAAGGAGAGTGATCACTTAAGATAAGCCATCACCAACAGCAGGGGGGGGAAGGAGGAAAACCTTTCATGGTGACAAGCAGGTAGGCTAATTCCAGCAGTTAACAAGAATATCAGAGGAACAGTGGGGGGTGGGGTGGGAGGGAGAAATACCATGGGGAAATAGTTTTACTTTGTGTAATGACTCATCCATTCCCAGTCTCTATTCCAGCCTAAGTTAATTGTATCCAGTTTGCAAATTAATTCCAATTCAGCAGTCTCTCGTTGGAGTCTGTTTTTGAAGCTTTTTTGTTGAAGTATAGCCACTCTTAGGTCTGTGATCGAGTGACCAGAGAGATTGAAGTGTTCTCCAACTGGTTTTTGAATGTTATAATTCTTGACGTCTGATTTGTGTCCATTCATTCTTTTACGTAGAGACTGTCCAGTTTGGCCAATGTACATGGCAGAGGGGCATTGCTGGCACATGATGGCATATATCACATTGGTAGATGCGCAGGTGAACGAGCCTCTGATAGTGTGGCTGATGTGATTAGGCCCTATGATGGTATCCCCTGAATAGATATGTGGACAGAGTTGGCAACGGGCTTTGTTGCAAGGATAGGTTCCTGGGTTAGTGGTTCTGTTGTGTGGTGTGTGGTTGCTGGTGAGTATTTGCTTCAGATTGGGGGGCTGTCTGTAAGCAAGGACTGGTCTGTCTCCCAAGATCTGAGAGAGCGATGGCTCGTCCTTCAGGATAGGTTGTAGATCCTTGATGATGCGTTGGAGGGGTTTTAGTTGGGGGCTGAAGGTGATGGCTAGTGGCGTTCTGTTGTTTTCTTTGTTGGGCCTGTCCTGTAGTAGGTGACTTCTGGGTACTCTTCTGGCTCTGTCAATCTGTTTCTTCACTTCAGCAGGTGGGTATTGTAGTTGTAGGAATGCATGATAGAGATCTTGTAGGTGTTTGTCTCTGTCTGAGGGGTTGGAGCAAATGCGGTTATATCGTAGCGCTTGGCTGTAGACAATGGATCGAGTGGTATGATCTGGATGAAAGCTAGAGGCATGTAGGTAGGAATAGCGGTCAGTAGGTTTCCGATATAGGGTGGTGTTTATGTGACCATCGCTTATTAGCACCGTAGTGTCCAGGAAGTGGATCTCTTGTGTGGACTGGTCCAGGCTGAGGTTGATGGTGGGATGGAAATTGTTGAAATCATGGTGGAATTCCTCAAGAGCTTCTTTTCCATGGGTCCAGATGATGAAGATGTCATCAATGTAGCGCAAGTAGAGTAGGGGCATTAGGGAACGAGAGCTGAGGAAGCGTTGTTCTAAGTCAGCCATAAAAATGTTGGCATACTGTGGGGCCATGCGGGTACCCATCGCAGTGCCGCTGATTTGAAGGTATACATTGTCACCAAATGTGAAATAGTTATGGGTCAGGACAAAGTCACAAAGTTCTGCCACCAGGTTAGCCGTGACAGTATCGGGGATACTGTTCCTGACGGCTTGTAGTCCATCTTTGTGTGGAATGTTGGTGTAGAGGGCTTCTACATCCATAGTGGCTAGGATGGTGTTTTTAGGAAGATCACCAATGGACTGTAGTTTCCTCAGGAAATCGGTGGTGTCTCGAAGATAGCTGGGAGTGCTGGTAACGAAGGGCCTGAGGAGGGAGTCTACATAGCCAGACAATCCTGCTGTCAGGGTGCCAATGCCTGAGATGATGGGGCGTCCAGGATTTCCAGGTTTATGGATCTTGGGTAGCAGATAGAATACCCCAGGTCCTGGCTCCAGGGGTGTGTCTGTGCGGATTTGTTCTTGTGCTTTTTCAGGGAGTTTCTTGAGCAAATGCTGTAGTTTCTTTTGGTAACTCTCAGTGGGATCAGAGGGTAATGGCTTGTAGAAAGTGGTGTTGGAGAGCTGCCTAGTAGCCTCTTGTTCATACTCTGACCTATTCATGATGACGACAGCACCTCCTTTGTCAGCCTTTTTGATTATGATGTCAGAGTTGTTTCTGAGGCTGTGGATGGCACTGTGTTCTGCATGGCTGAGGTTATGGGGTAAGCGATGCTGCTTTTCCACAATTTCAGCTCGTGCACGTCGGCGGAAGCAGTCTATGTAGAAATCCAGGCTGCTGTTTCGACCTTCAGGAGGAGTCCACCTAGAATCCTTCTTTTTGTAGTGTTGGCAGGAAGGTCTCTGTGGGTTAATATGTTGGTCAGAGGTGTGTTGGAAATATTCCTTGAGTCTGAGACGTCGAAAATAGGATTCTAGGTCACCACAGAACTGTATCATGTTCGTGGGGGTGGAGGGGCAAAAGGAGAGGCCCCGAGATAGGACAGATTCTTCCGCTGGGCTAAGAGTATAGTTGGATAGATTAACAATATTGCTGGGTGGGTTACGGGAACCATTGTTGTGGCCCCTTGTGGCATATAGTAGTTTAGATAGCTTAGTGTCCTTTTTCTTTTGTAGAGAATCAAAGTGTGTTTTGTAAATGGCTTGTCTAGTTTTTGTAAAGTCCAGCCACGAGGAAGTTTGTGTGGAAGGTTGGTTCTTTATGAGAGTATCCAGTTTTGAGAGCTCATTCTTAATTAATCTTAATCTTAAGAATCTTAAGATTAATCTTAAGAATGAGCTCTCAAAACTGGATACTCTCATAAAGAACCAACCTTCCACACAAACTTCCTCGTGGCTGGACTTTACAAAAACTAGACAAGCCATTTACAAAACACACTTTGATTCTCTACAAAAGAAAAAGGACACTAAGCTATCTAAACTACTATATGCCACAAGGGGCCACAACAATGGTTCCCGTAACCCACCCAGCAATATTGTTAATCTATCCAACTATACTCTTAGCCCAGCGGAAGAATCTGTCCTATCTCGGGGCCTCTCCTTTTGCCCCTCCACCCCCACGAACATGATACAGTTCTGTGGTGACCTAGAATCCTATTTTCGACGTCTCAGACTCAAGGAATATTTCCAACACACCTCTGACCAACATATTAACCCACAGAGACCTTCCTGCCAACACTACAAAAAGAAGGATTCTAGGTGGACTCCTCCTGAAGGTCGAAACAGCAGCCTGGATTTCTACATAGACTGCTTCCGCCGACGTGCACGAGCTGAAATTGTGGAAAAGCAGCATCGCTTACCCCATAACCTCAGCCATGCAGAACACAGTGCCATCCACAGCCTCAGAAACAACTCTGACATCATAATCAAAAAGGCTGACAAAGGAGGTGCTGTCGTCATCATGAATAGGTCAGAGTATGAACAAGAGGCTACTAGGCAGCTCTCCAACACCACTTTCTACAAGCCATTACCCTCTGATCCCACTGAGAGTTACCAAAAGAAACTACAGCATTTGCTCAAGAAACTCCCTGAAAAAGCACAAGAACAAATCCGCACAGACACACCCCTGGAGCCAGGACCTGGGGTATTCTATCTGCTACCCAAGATCCATAAACCTGGAAATCCTGGACGCCCCATCATCTCAGGCATTGGCACCCTGACAGCAGGATTGTCTGGCTATGTAGACTCCCTCCTCAGGCCCTTCGTTACCAGCACTCCCAGCTATCTTCGAGACACCACCGATTTCCTGAGGAAACTACAGTCCATTGGTGATCTTCCTAAAAACACCATCCTAGCCACTATGGATGTAGAAGCCCTCTACACCAACATTCCACACAAAGATGGACTACAAGCCGTCAGGAACAGTATCCCCGATACTGTCACGGCTAACCTGGTGGCAGAACTTTGTGACTTTGTCCTGACCCATAACTATTTCACATTTGGTGACAATGTATACCTTCAAATCAGCGGCACTGCGATGGGTACCCGCATGGCCCCACAGTATGCCAACATTTTTATGGCTGACTTAGAACAACGCTTCCTCAGCTCTCGTTCCCTAATGCCCCTACTCTACTTGCGCTACATTGATGACATCTTCATCATCTGGACCCATGGAAAAGAAGCTCTTGAGGAATTCCACCATGATTTCAACAATTTCCATCCCACCATCAACCTCAGCCTGGACCAGTCCACACAAGAGATCCACTTCCTGGACACTACGGTGCTAATAAGCGATGGTCACATAAACACCACCCTATATCGGAAACCTACTGACCGCTATTCCTACCTACATGCCTCTAGCTTTCATCCAGATCATACCACTCGATCCATTGTCTACAGCCAAGCGCTACGATATAACCGCATTTGCTCCAACCCCTCAGACAGAGACAAACACCTACAAGATCTCTATCATGCATTCCTACAACTACAATACCCACCTGCTGAAGTGAAGAAACAGATTGACAGAGCCAGAAGAGTACCCAGAAGTCACCTACTACAGGACAGGCCCAACAAAGAAAACAACAGAACGCCACTAGCCATCACCTTCAGCCCCCAACTAAAACCCCTCCAACGCATCATCAAGGATCTACAACCTATCCTGAAGGACGAGCCATCGCTCTCTCAGATCTTGGGAGACAGACCAGTCCTTGCTTACAGACAGCCCCCCAATCTGAAGCAAATACTCACCAGCAACCACACACCACACAACAGAACCACTAACCCAGGAACCTATCCTTGCAACAAAGCCCGTTGCCAACTCTGTCCACATATCTATTCAGGGGATACCATCATAGGGCCTAATCACATCAGCCACACTATCAGAGGCTCGTTCACCTGCGCATCTACCAATGTGATATATGCCATCATGTGCCAGCAATGCCCCTCTGCCATGTACATTGGCCAAACTGGACAGTCTCTACGTAAAAGAATGAATGGACACAAATCAGACGTCAAGAATTATAACATTCAAAAACCAGTTGGAGAACACTTCAATCTCTCTGGTCACTCGATCACAGACCTAAGAGTGGCTATACTTCAACAAAAAAGCTTCAAAAACAGACTCCAACGAGAGACTGCTGAATTGGAATTAATTTGCAAACTGGATACAATTAACTTAGGCTGGAATAGAGACTGGGAATGGATGAGTCATTACACAAAGTAAAACTATTTCCCCATGGTATTTCTCCCTCCCACCCCACCCCCCACTGTTCCTCTGATATTCTTGTTAACTGCTGGAATTAGCCTACCTGCTTGTCACCATGAAAGGTTTTCCTCCTTCCCCCCCCTGCTGTTGGTGATGGCTTATCTTAAGTGATCACTCTCCTTACAGTGTGTATGATAAACCCATTGTTTCATGTTCTCTGTGTGTGTGTATATAAATCTCTCCTCTGTTTTTTCCACCAAATGCATCCGATGAAGTGAGCTGTAGCTCACGAAAGCTTATGCTCTAATAAATTTGTTAGTCTCTAAGGTGCCACAAGTACTCCTTTTCTTTTTGCGAATACAGACTAACACGGCTGCTACTCTGAAGCATGAAAAACAGAAAGAGCAAGGGAGTGGAGTGGGGAATGGTTCAATAACAGATTTGCATATGTCCTATTATCTTACTCAGCCTTCCTGTCTGGAGTGCTGCACTTCAGGCTGGCTAAAATGCATAGTGATGGGAGTTGCAGTGGGTAAGGGTCATAGTTTTTAGGGCTGGGTGGTGAAACTACAGGTATTGGAGGCAGCTGGTGGCGATAAGAACCTGGATGTGCGGGAAAGTGGGTTGGAGGTGACATGGGGACACAAGAGAAAGAGTTTTGGGACAAGGGCTGTGGGGGGGTGGGCACGGTAGTTCTCAGCCTGCATTTCTACAGCGCTCCATAATGCTTAGCAGCTGCTCTGTGCTTTGGTGCTGGCGATCCGCATTCTGCTGGCGGACCCTCCTTTCACTCTCCTACCATTCCTGCACTTTCTGATTTTCATTAAGGGACTGCCGCATTATTTCATGCAGCATGTCCTCTTTGCCTCTACGTGGCCGATTCCTAATTCTTTGGAGTTTTTCAGCAGGTGATAACAAGGACAGCTGAGATCTCAGGGTTGCATCTGTAAAGCCAAAATGCAACACTTAACAGAGGCAGCATTGTTCACAGCAGACAGAGCAATGATTCGCCCTTACTTAAAGACAAGCACAGTCTACACAATAGCAGAATTTGCCCATCCCAAAGCAAGTGCACATAACCCACAGGAGCCCCAAAATGGTGAGTAAGCACAGGGGCAAAGGGGACTGATTGTTTCACGGCTGTACTGTCCTCTGGGGTTCTGTGCCTTGGGGAAAACTAACAGCTGCAGGGGGCCCCTATACTGAACACTATCCCCACATTTTCCACAGTTCATCCTGGAAGATATCTCGCTGCTGAAGGTGACCTGGGAAGCAAGGGAGGGTCTTCTACTGCAATGTGGCTTCCACCCTGGCTCATATGCAGCGTGCCTGTGTGCAGCAGTGGTCCCCCCGCCCCTCATGGCACAGTGGCACGGACATGTTAGCCTGACTGGGACAAGGAGTACAGTAGCTCTGCAAAGGAACCTGCACAAGTGCATTGCCCAGCTTCCGCATGAGACCTTGAGGAGATCACTGAGGCCGATTACCGTGGTATGAGAGAGCACATCAACGTCCTGTTCCGCATCTAGGCATGTATACAGCCCTAACTCTCCTTGCCCCAAGAGCCCACACCAAACGACTTCCTTCCCAAAATAAAAGCTGCTTACTGGGAACCTCCTCTGGTGTTTGTCCTTCCCCAAGCATCATCTGCTGCAACTGGCTAACTTCCTCCTGGCTTGAGAACAGCTCCTGACTGCATGCATCTAGGAGTGCCGGGGTGTCTCCCTCCTCTTCAGCACCCTCGCTCCCGCTTTGCTCCTCCTCCTCCTCCACCTCCTCCTCCTTATGCCTTATTGAACTGGGCTCTGAGGTGTCCATGGTGGTCCTTGGAGTGGAGGTGGGGTTGCCCCCAAGTATTGCGTCCAGCTCTTTGTGGAAATGACAGGTCGTGGGGGCAGCACCAGAATGGCAATTTGCCTCATGGTCTTTGTGGTGGGCATTCTGCAGTTCCTTCACTTTAACCCTGCACTGCAGTGTGTCCCGGTCATGGCCCCTTTCCATCATGTCCCTTGATATCTGCCTGAAGGTATCGTAATTCCTACGGCTGGAGCACAGCTGGGACTGGACAGCTTCCTCCCTCCAAACACTGATGAGGTCCAGCACCTTGCCATTGCTCCATACTGGGGATCATCTAGCACGTGGAGGCATGGTCACCTGAAAAGATTCACTTAGAACACTTCATGCCTTGCTTAGCAAACAGGAAGGGGATTTTCAAAATTCCCAGAGAATTTAAAGGGCGGGGTCTGACAGTTGGTCACATGAGGGCAGGGCAGTAGAGTTCAAAGTGATGAACAGAGTAGCTAGAACAGGCATTGTGGGACACTTCTGGAGGCCGATCAGAGCGCATTAATAGACTAGGGCGTCCACACTGGCACCACAGTGCTCCAGCCGGGGCTCAGCAAGCGTTATGCTTCTCGTTGAGGTGAATTACCAGGAGTGCTCCAGCTGCGGAGTCTGGGCACTCTACGTGCCTTGCCAGTGTGGATGTGTCAGGAGTTAGGGTGTCCAGGGCTGCTTTAATGCACTCTAACTCGCAAGTGTAACCATGCCCTTAGGAAGAACTTATGACACTTAAAGAAGAAGTATTTTTCACTTGCAGCAATTGTCCTTCAAGTACCACTTTCAGTATTTACTTTTTTTAATGTAATTTATTTTATTCCTGTTTCAGATTTTTATATTCTGTCTCTCTTGCACCTCATTTTGAATTGGAACTGTGCACTACATTTTGCTATAAGGACAGGAATTGCAGACATTTTCCAGATGGAACAGAGGTTGGAAAACATCAGGACTCAGATGACTGTATGAAGTGAGCTACAGAATGTACTTGTGAACTATACAAATTTTCCTATAGGACTATTTTGCTCTTTCATACTCATATGCTATAAAAGGACCTGGGCCAAATCATTCCCTCATTACAAAATACAGGGTCCATGGAGGGTACAGTGTTCATGGAGTGGAAGACTGCACCAGGATCTCCTTGATGAGTTTCCTCAACAAGAGGAGGAAGGGTAGGGTTTGGATAGCATTCTGCTTCCAAACCTCATGGATTCCGAGGGATCTACAGTAAACACACGTGACTGGTCTACCCTACAGCTTTTGCCATTGCTACTATCTTGCACTGGTGGTGAATTATGCATCCTGTTTTTGCCAGTGTAGACTACATATGCCTATCTCCAGCTTTTGGCTGGTGGCTCCAACTTTATATTCTGTTCTTCAGCCACCACCATCCCAGACTTTTAGCTAGCTGTGGATGGGTCGGGGCCATTGGCTCAACCTGCATTCCTTCCTTCTCCTGACAGCCAGTCAGGCTGCCCTCAACTCTTTCATGATCTCTAGTGAGAGACTCAGAGGATGTTGTGGGGAAGAACTCAGAGTAGGAACCACTGACCTGTACCAAGGAAGGGAGCCAGGAGCAAAACAGCAAAAGTAGGAGGAGCTCCTGCAGCTGCTAAGTAAGGGGCCCCACCTAGCCCATGTGGATTCACATGGGGGAAATGGTGGGAAGGACTGAGGGGCTGGAGGAAAAAAACTGAGAGTCTGGGGGAAGGACTAAGGCCCAGATGCTCAATGGTATTTAGTCACCTAACTCCCATTAATGTGAGGTAGGTGCTTAAATATCTTTAAGGGTTTAGACCTAATAGAGTGGAAGAAGAGGGGGAATTAATGGATTGTAGGGAGGGATAGAAGTGGTGGAGGAGGAAAAATTAATGCAGTTGGGGCTAAGCTGAAGACGACTGTGTTTGTGGGCAAGTTTTGCATGGGGAATATTTGCAGCAATATTTAAAGTTTGCAAAAAGGAAACAACTGTTCTTCAGATAACACTATTTTTGTCAGACTTTTTGTACCTGACAGATTTTGCATAGACACAGCTGCCTAAAACTGTGTCTACACCAAAAATTTTGTGATGTTCTGTCACAAGTGCAGCTCCAGCTGTCATAGAAATGATGTAGACTAGCTCTTGGTGTTTTTAACCACCCCTTTTCCAACCCACTGTGTGAAGGGTTTGTCTACATGGGGAAATTGACCAGCAAAACTATAGCAGAATAATTGTAATTACTCTACTCAGAGTGACCTGAAGAAGAGCTCTATGTAAGCTCAAAAGCTTGTCTCTTTCACTAGCTGAAGTTGGTTCAATAAAATATTTTACCTCACTCACTTTGTGTCTGTCCCAGCACAGCTACAACAATACTGCATCCACCCAGAGTAGTTATTCTGGAAAAGGTCACTTTGATTCAGGAATAAAATAAAATTGGCAAAGATATCACTATGCCGGGGATTTTTTCACGCAGAAAAGCCCTAAGTATCACAGTGGTTGAAATGCCACCGTTGTCAGGTGTGATGGGTGAGCACTGAGTGGTGGTGGTGGAGGTCAGACTTGATGATCTGGTGGTCCCTTCTAGCCTTCAACTCTATGACTCATTAGCACCTTGCCTGAACTGTCAATTGTCCCTTCATAGAATCATAGAATCATAGAATATCAGGGTTGGAAGGGACCCCAGAAGGTCATCTAGTCCAACCCCCTGCTCAAAGCAGGACCAAGTCCCAGTTAAATCATCCTAGCCAGGGCTTTGTCAAGCCTGACCTTAAAAACCTCTAAGGAAGGAGATTCTACCACCTCCCTAGGTAACGCATTCCAGTGTTTCACCACCCTCTTAGTGAAAAAGTTTTTCCTAATATCCAATCTAAACCTCCCCCATTGCAACTTGAGACCATTACTCCTCGTTCTGTCATCTTCTACCATTGAGAACAGTCTAGAGCCATCCTCTTTGAAACCCCCTTTCAGGTAGTTGAAAGCAGCTATCAAATCCCCCCTCATTCTTCTCTTCTGCAGACTAAACAATCCCAGCTCCCTCAGCCTCTCCTCATAAGTCATGTGCTCTAGACCCCTAATCATTTTTGTTGCCCTTCGCTGTACTCTTTCCAATTTATCCACATCCTTCTTGTAGTGTGGGGCCCAAAACTGGACACAGTACTCCAGATGAGGCCTCACCAGTGTCGAATAGAGGGGAACGATCACGTCCCTCGATCTGCTCGCTATGCCCCTACTTATACATCCCAAAATGCCATTGGCCTTCTTGGCAACAAGGGCACACTGCTGACTCATATCCAGCTTCTCGTCCACTGTCACCCCTAGGTCCTTTTCCGCAGAACTGCTGCCGAGCCATTCGGTCCCTAGTCTGTAGCGGTGCATTGGATTCTTCCATCCTAAGTGCAGGACCCTGCACTTATCCTTATTGAACCTCATTAGATTTCTTTTGGCCCAATCTTCCAATTTGTCTAGGTCCTTCTGTATCCTATCCCTCCCCTCCAGCGTATCTACCACTCCTCCCAGTTTAGTATCATCCGCAAATTTGCTGAGAGTGCAATCCACACCATCCTCCAGATCATTTATGAAGATATTGAACAAAACGGGCCCCAGGACCGACCCCTGGGGCACTCCACTTGACACCGGCTGCCAACTAGACATGGAGCCATTGATCACTACCCGTTGAGCCCGACAATCTAGCCAGCTTTCTACCCACCTTATAGTGCATTCATCCAGCCCATACTTCCTTAACTTGCTGACAAGAATGCTGTGGGAGACCGTGTCAAAAGCTTTGCTAAAGTCAAGAAACAATACATCCACTGCTTTCCCTTCATCCACAGAACCAGTAATCTCATCATAAAAGGCGATTAGATTAGTCAGGCATGACCTTCCCTTGGTGAATCCATGCTGACTGTTCCTGATCACTTTCCTCTCCTCTAAGTGCTTCAGGATTGATTCTTTGAGGACCTGCTCCATGATTTTTCCAGGGACTGAGGTGAGGCTGACCGGCCTGTAGTTCCCAGGATCCTCCTTCTTCCCTTTTTTAAAGATGGGCACTACATTAGCCTTTTTCCAGTCATCCGGGACTTCCCCCGTTCGCCACGAGTTTTCAAAGATAATGGCCAAGGGCTCTGCAATCACAGCCGCCAATTCCCTCAGCACTCTCGGATGCAATTCGTCCGGCCCCATGGACTTGTGCACGTCCAGCTTTTCTAAATAGTCCCTAACCACCTCTATCTCTACAGAGGGCTGGCCATCTCTTCCCCAAATTGTGTTCTATCAGTGTCGATCCCATGCACCCAAAAAATGCCACACTGGTGCCTGGTTGATCACTTTACAGGATCTGTCTCATATGCACCAGTTCATATATGGGCAAGCTGTACTTCTTTGACCTTGCCTTCAATAACAAACACACACAGCATAATACATATTCAATAAAAACAAAATGAAAAAACTCTCTCTCTTGCCCTTGAAGAGAGAAAGAGGGAATCATGCATGACAAATATTAATCTTTTGTTCTGTTTTTGTACAGTGCCTAGCACAATAGGGCCTTGGTCTGAGGCTGTGGCTCCTAGGCACTACTGTAATACAAAAAAATAATAATAGTCACACTGCTTAATGTATTTCTGGAAGGCCTATAGATATGGTCATCCATGGTATAAGAATCTGAATAGAAAAGAATGTAGCAGTTTGTTTAATTCAAAGGGAACCTTGTCAAATGCTTTATATTTATTATTGTTCAATAGCTGAAAATACTTTCCCTCAACAATTTTGCCCTTTGCAATTGGCAAATAGTGATTTATGTTGTTTGTTTTCATTTAAACAAGCAGGACACATTCGGTTTATTTCGTGTGTCCGATTCATATATATATTTTTATCCTATTTTCAGAAATTTACAAAAATAGAAGGAAGGAACTGAAAGCAGTTGGATAATATTGTTAACCACAAAATAACTCATTCCATCAAACTGTTTTGACAGATAATCTTGTCTCTAAAATTGCCAGAGGTATAAAGCTGTTGGCCTTGTTTTGTCCTTGTGTGCGTTTGTGACTGGGGGAGGATTTTGAATAGGACAGAGGACAAACAAGTTTTTTAAGATACAGAGCTACTAGAAATTCTAATGACACAAATGCACCTGATTCAAATTACTTTTTCAAGTGAAACACCATGTATGTTTAAACAGTAACCCCAAACTTGCAGTCTTAAAGGTGCCCTGCATTAAAAATAAAAGAGTTTGTGTTTGTAGTCTATTTTGTTTGCCTTATTTTTTTAAGAGCATGAAAAGGGGTTGTTTTGGTTTTTAAAATCTGCTTGTTTTTTTTACATTAGGAATTCCAATCTTATGTACCCTATTATTCTTGGATTACTCCATGGAAGACTTGATAACTAGTAGAAATATGACACCACTAGTCTGAAGAGAAGAAACTGAGCAATGGAGAGAGGAAAAATTGTTTAATGAAAACTTAACTTTGTGATCACCCATTTAATTCAAGCAGCAAACAAACTCATTAGGAAAGTTTCAATATCCCTACCTCCTTCCTAAAAAAAGCTCCAATTCCAGTTCTCTGGTACTCCATGGAGTCCTCCAGCAAAGAGGGAAGACAAGCAACGATATTCTCTCCATTTGTTTTTGCACATCACTTTTAACAAAACCACACACATAAATACTGAGTTGAATTGTACAGATTTCTTGGTTCAAAAGTTGTGGCCATAGTTTGTTAAAGTGGTGGGTTCAGTGTGGTCAATTCAGTGCCATAAAAGGTGGTGTGGAGGTGCAGGTATGTGTTGGTGGCTTGGAGGATACAGGACATAAACTCATGTTGTAACTGACTGGCTGTTGAGTT
Organism: Dermochelys coriacea; assembly: GCF_009764565.3. Classification (NCBI taxonomy): domain Eukaryota; kingdom Metazoa; phylum Chordata; order Testudines; family Dermochelyidae; genus Dermochelys; species Dermochelys coriacea. The sequence goes on from NC_050069.1 coordinate 208,601,102, forward strand.
GGCAGCAGTGTCCTTAGTCCTCCAACAGGGACTGGATGCCCCCCTAGTCCTTCAATCCCCAGGGTGGGGGGGGCATGACCCCAAGCCCTAGAGCCAGCCCTACCTCAGAGACCCCTGGAGGCCCTGTGCAGTTCTAGCACTGTCACGGCTGCCCTATCCCAGTCCTGCATCCAGCAGGAAGCACAAGCCTTAGCCTCTGCCCAGCCCCATTCACTGCGGCCTTCCCTTTATTAGGGAATGGGGCTTAGGAAAATGGTAGGCAGCAGCAGGGGAGGGTTTGGGGGTGGGAATGTGGGGCTTTGGGGAGTGGAGAAAAGGGGTGGGGAGGGTTTTGGCAGGGTGATGTTTTACTGGAGGCATTTACTGGGAGAGTTGTGCAACAGGAGACTGTGGCAGGAGGAGGGTTTGGGTCATGGGCGGCATGTAGCTTAGGCTGGGGATGACTGTGCCTCCCCAAACAGCCCCATGTGGCTCCGCCCATGTTCCACCCAAAGGCCCCCTCCTGCTGGCCGCTAGTTGCTCCACACCCCAGCCCGGGCAGGCTGCCTCCTCTTCTGGGAAGCCTAGTGGGTGGGGTTGGGGCTGGGACTTGAGGTGGCACTGGGGCCACACCGCTTGGTGCTCTTTCGGGGGCTGGGGAGCATCATCCACCCACACGGCACTCCAGGGTTGGAGGCGCTCGGGTGGCCCAGGGCTGGGGGGATGGCCTGGTGGCCGTGGGGGAGAAGGGAAGGGGAAGGGGAAGGGGGGGTGGGAGGAGCAGGGCCTCAGGTGGAACGGGCGAGCTGGGGCAGGGACTAGCCCTCCCCGCGCCCATGGTTCACCCACCGCCCATAGTTTGGGTTTATCTGGGGCCTGGGAGGGAGTTGGGGTCTGTAGGATAAATATGAAATTAAAGAATTAGAGTTAGCTTAAGTTTGGTTAAGGAAATATATATGTGTTGTAAAGAAAGGCCCTGACTAGCAAATAGAAGGAAAGCCTTGAAAATAATAAGTGGAAGGCCAGATGGAATAAAGTAGGAAGGATGTCTGGTTCAAAGAATAACTAATGAGATAAGGAGAAGTTTCTAAAAAGAAGGCCTCTGACCAACAGGGGTAACTGCAGATGATTTTAAATAAACAAAGAGAACCGGTCTTAAAATGAGCCAACATGCATAGGCGCCAACTAGGAGGGTGCTTCGGGGCTGGAACACCAACGGGGAAAAAATGGTGGGTGCTGAGCACCCACTAGCAGCACCATATCAGCTCCCCCCTCCCCCAGTGCCTCCCGCCTGCCAGCAGCCCTGCTGATCAGTGCCTTCCTCTCCCTCCCGGTGCCTCCTGCCCACCGAGATTAGCAGTTTTGCAGAGTGCAAGAGGCTCTGGGGGAGGAGGGGGGAAGAGCAAGGATGCAGTGTGCTTGGGGGAGGGGGCGGAATGGGGTGGGAAGGAGTGGAGTGGGGCAGAGCCCCCCCACCCGCCGATTGGAAAGTCAGCGCCTGTGCCAACATGGACCTTCCCAACCCCCACACCAGTGTTAAAGCTGATGTGAACCCACCGGCAATGGAAAAACGAACAGCAAGAAGGAGGGGAGGAAAGGCCTTGGGAAGAAAGGAGGTTGTAAATATTATCTGGATTAAGACTGGAAATAAAGGTGAACTCAAATTGGTTTTTAGATGAGGTCAGAATGACATACCTTGTTTGCTGAGGGGGATAAAAAAGTAAACTCTTAAAGGCTTCATTGCTAGTATCTGCCTGATCATACTGGGGCTAACCAATATGGGTCTAAGCACCCCTGGAATTAGCCCATGTGTAAGTATCTTGATAAAATTGATAAAAAGTTGATAAAAAGTTTTGTTACTTTTCGGATGTAGTAAATTGCTTATTGTTTAGGCTTTTTAGGCACGTTTAGAACAATTGTATAAGTCCTTTACATTAGTGTTTGGTGGTTTCCCATATTAATAATTTCAAATATTAATAATTCCAACTGGGTGTGTTTATTTGGGGATGGAGTAGCAGGGGGCTGAATGGGTTTAAACAGGAGCTGGGGGTTGTGTGGGGCTGTGGGAAGGGGATTGAGACAAGGTGGGTGGGAGCTGTGGGAAGGGTGGGTTGGGAGTTTATAGCAGGGTGGAGGGGTTGGGTGGGAAGCTGTTGGAAGGACTGGGAGCCACAGGGAGCTGTGTGATGGTACCGGTGGCCACAGCTAGCTATGACCATGCCTGGCTCCCTCCTCCACAGACATTTCCCCTCTCCTCTTCTCTGTCTGTCTCATTTACTCACTCGATGGCCCTGACCCCAACCCCAAACTTCACTTGAAAGCACCTGGGAAGGACGGATTGCTGGCCTGCTGCACCAGGGACAGGGCTGGCTTGCTGGGAGCTATCTTCCCTCAGGACAGCCTCTGTCCACAGCACCATGTTGTGTTGCAGACTCACCTCGCTGCCCGTCACCAGGCTCTAGTAACTCTCCCTTGTCTTGCTGCTGCGCAGCCAGGAGGCTTAGCGCCAAGCAGGCCCTGATGCCGCAAGTGGCAGGGCTTTGCCTCCCAAGCTGGCCTGTGTATGGGGGTACTATGGTAACTCAGATTGGCATGGGGCTGAGTCCCCTCTAGCCCTAGCTATCTACCACCTATGAGGAGCTCCCTGGAGAGTCAGGTCTCACCCCACATGGGTCTTCCTCCTCATCCACCACTGTCCCCATCCCATGCACAGGTCATAACACCACTTACTGAAATTTGGGCCAGCTGCCTCTCCATTATGATGGAGGCACACTCGGGCCAAATTTGAGTGAGTGCTGTTGCAAAAAAGTTGCAGTGTGTGTTGAAAGTTGTGGTTTCCACAACAAGATTGTGGCCAGTGATTTTTCTTACAGCCTTACTTATCTATTAGTCACAAACATAAGTAAACAAACAGCAAGTGAAAATGATAAAGTGATAAAATATATACACTTCAATTCAAATTTCATTTTTGTGACAATAACAAAGCAGACTATTATCATGTAAAATAATGTCTGTTAATCAAATGTGTGTGGTTTAGGTGCTATTTAATTTATCCAGAAGTTTCTTATTACATCCCAAATAAATAGCTTCTACGTTTGTATTTTGCAGAACTTTAGATCAATGCTTTGGCTGTTTTTGTTCAAGAAAAAGGACAGGGGCTTCTCCTCTACCTCTCAGTCCCCCTTCCTCCCTAGTTCTCCTACCTCTGGTTCTCTGTAGTAGACATCCAATAGTCCAAGGACAGGAAGAATAGGCAGCTAGGCCTATTCCCTACTGCGCTCTTCATGGGTCATCTTCTTGGTGGGAGTGTTAGGAAAGATATGGTCCACTCCTGATCTCAGTCCATATTCCCTTACTAAACAAAACATTGAACAACAGAGTTTCTTGAGGATACAGTTTCACATGGAGCAACTGAAAGTGGCATTCCAATGAACTGGCATCTCAGCAGAGGAAAACATGTATGGGACTTGAAGATAATATGGGAGAGTGGTCCATCATTTGCCTCACACCACAGTCCTGATGTCGTCAGGGATAGTAAGAGTAAGAAAGAATAAGAACAAGCCACCAACAGTCTGCTGTTCTGTCAGGGAGCTGAAAGGCCCATGCTACCACATGTATTTGTCCTTTGTTTCCTTTAAGGCAGTGGAGCCAATGGAATTTGAAGAAACTTCTGCTAAGATGTTGCCCTCAATCTGCAGAATTTTGTGATTAATCCTACCTTACAACCCTTCAAAAAAGAGCTGCTTTTAAATCTGTTTTACAGATGCATTTCTAAATGAAGATCTCTTCAACATGGCAGGTTACCCTGATTTTCCACTACAGGGTTTCTTGGGCTAGATGGACAACTGATCTCATCCAATATGGCAGTTCTAACCATCCTATGTTAGCCACCTCACTAGTGCCTATCTAATTACTGTTGCTAAGACAAGCTTTCACTGTCCCAGGACAGAAAACTCAGTTGGGTGTAGAAGTCTACAGCATTATTATGGAGAGAGCACAGGGGGAGCCTATAGTGGGGAACAGACGGAGGGGGAAAGTTTTTCTGAGGAGAGATCAAGGAAAACAGGAAGACTTGCTGAGGAAGGTGCTGAGTTATACACTGAGTCTGGGATGAGTGTGATTCCTGGGAGGGGTGGAATTGAGAAGAACATGCAGGCTTACTGACCAGGTTGCTTTGGGAAGCTGTGATTGGGACAGAGAGACAGGAAATGCTGGAGCTGGGAGAGCACCCAGGAAAGCAGAGATGTCAGTTATGGAGGGGAGTTTGGGGGAAGGCCAGAGCCTGGAACTATTGGGCAGAACCTCAACAAAGTTTGTCAGATAAAATGGCTGCATTACTACATGGATTGGGGAAAAGGCCGGTATCCATCACAACTTAGAAGAGTACAGTTGTTCTACTGGTAAACAGGAAAACAATCCCATGGGTGCATTGGCAGGGAAACTGTCCCTTTCCCAGACCAGCATGGAGACACAGAACATTTCTGATTTAGGGAACACAAGGATGAAGAGTCTATTCTAAGAAAATTATAGGGGGAGGGCATAAAGCAAAGCACCTTTACATGTGCCCTTAATGTTGATTTTTATTATTAGTTTATTCGTTATATCAAACTGCAGGGGTCACAAGGTTATTACGTAGGGGGGGTCGCGAACTGTCAGCCTTCACCACCAAACCCTGCTGTGCCTCCAGCATTTATAATAGTGTTAAATATAAAAAAAAGTGTTTTTAATTTATAAGGGGGTTCACACACATAGGCTTGCAGTGTGTAAGGGGTCACCAATACGAAAGTTTGAGAACCACTGATACACAGCTCCATAAGATTGTTTTTATCTTGGGCTAATGGATTGTCAAGTAACTTGAGTACATAACAAAGTTTGTAAAGCTAGAGTGGATATTCCCCACATAGTCCAGGCTATTGTTCTTTAGACCGGAGTAAAGGTGTGTTTACCGTACATGTGTATAATGATTTAAAATACAAATAAGAACAGATCACCTGCTCTGAGGAGCATGTTTGTTTCTACACTTAATTTTTGTATTTCTATAACTATTTTAGTTACAGGTGTGATGTTTGTACCCAAATAGTTGCACTGGTACAATCTCAGATATGGATGGAGTTATACTAGAAAAAGGTGCCTTAGACTGGTACAGTTTATTTTCTTTCCTTGATGGACATAATATACACAAACATAAGAACCCTCTATACCAATATAATTGCCTCCACATTAGAGGAGTTTCAGAGTAGCAGCCCTGTTAGTCTGTATTCGCAAAAAGAAAAGGAGTACTTGTGGCACCTTAGAGACTAACAAATTTATTTGAGCATAAGCTTTCGTGAGCTAGAGCTCATTTCATCGGATGCATTCGGTGGAAAATACCTTTTCATCCACTCCCAGTCTCTATTCAAGCCTAAGTTAATTGTATCCAGTTTGCAAATTAATTCCAATTCAGCAGTCTGCCGTTGGAGTCTGTTTCTGAAGTCTTTTTGTTGAAGGATAGCCACTCTCAGGTCTGTAATCCTGTGACCGGAGAGATTGAAGTGTTCTCCGACTGGTTTTTGAATGTTATAATTCTTGACGTCTGATTTGTGTCCATTCATTCTTTTACGTAGAGACTGTCCAGTTTGGCCAATGTACATGGCAGAGGGGCATTGCTGGCACATGATGGCATATATCACGTTGGTAGATGCGCAGGTGAACGAGCCTCTGATAGTGTGACTGATGTGATTAGGCCCTATGATGGTATCCCCTGAATAGATATGTGGACAGAGTTGGCAATGGGCTTTGTTGCAAGGATAGGTTCCTGGGTTAGTGGTTCTGTTGTGTGGTGTGTGGTTGCTGGTGAGTATCTGCTTCAGGTTGGGGGACTGTCTGCAAGCAAGGACTGGCCTGTCTCCCAAGATCTGTGAAAGCGATGGGTCGTCCTTCAGGATAGGTTGTAGATCCTTGATGATGCGTTGGAGAGATTTTAGTTGGGGGCTGAAGGTGATGGCTAGTGGCGTTCTGTTATTTTCTTTATTGGGCCTGTCCTATAGTAGGTGACTTCTGGGTACTCTTCTGGCTCTGTCAATCTGTTTCTTCACTTCAGCAGGTGGGTATTGTAGTTGTAAGAATGCATGATAGAGATCTTGTAGGTGTTTGTCTCTGTCTGACGGGTTGGAGCAAATGCAGTTATATCGTAGAGCTTGGCTGTAAACAATGGATCATGTGGTGTGATCTGGATGAAAGCTAGAGGGATGTAGGTAGGAATAGCGGTCAGTAGGTTTCCGATATAGGGTGGTGTTTATGTGACCATCGCTTATTAGCACCATAGTGTCCAGAAAGTGGATCTCTTGTGTGGACTGGTCCAGGCTGAGGTTGATGGTGGGATGGAAATTGTTGAAATCCTGGTGGAATTCCTCAAGGGCTTCTTTTCCATGGGTCCAGATGATGAAGATGTCATCAATGTAGCACAAGTAGAGTAGGGGCATTAGGGGACGAGAGCCGAGGAAGCGTTGTTCTAAGTCAGCCATAAAAATGTTGGCATACTGTGGGGGCATACTGTGGGGCCATGCGGGTACCCATGGCAGTGCCGCTGATTTGAAGGTATACATTGTCACCAAATGTGAAATAGTTATGGGTGAGGACAAAGTCACAAAGTTCAGCCACCAGGTTAGCCGTGACATTATCGGGGATACTGTTCCTGATGGCTTGTAGTCCATCTTTGTGTGAAATGTTGGTGTAGAGGGCTTCTACATCCATAGTGGCTAGGATGGTGTTTTTAGGAAGATCACCGATGGATTGTAGTTTCCTCAGGAAGTCAGTGGTGTCTCAAAGATAGCTGGGAGTGCTGGTAACGTAGGGCCTGAGGAGGGAGTCTACATAGCCAGAAATCCTGCTATCAGGGTGCCAGTGCCTGAGATGATGGGGCGTCCAGGATTTCCAGGTTTATGGATCTTGGGTAGCAGATAGAATACCCCAGGTCGGGGTTCCAGGGGTGTGTCTGTGTGGATTTGTTCTTGTGCTTTTTCAGGGAGTTTCTGGAGCAAATGCTGTAGTTTCTTTTGGTAACACTCAGTGGGATCAGAGGGTAATGGCTTGTAGAAAGTGGTGTTGGAGAGAGTATTTTCCACCGAATGCATCCGATGAAGTGAGCTGTAGCTCACGAAAGCTTATGTTCAAATAAATTTGTTAGTCTCTAAGGTGCCACAAGTACTCCTTTCCTTTTTTGCGAATACAGACTAACACGGCTGCTACTCTGAAAACTATCAGTACAGTCCATGTATCACGTACATCTTAGAAGAATGATTCCATATTCTCCTGTCCCACAGAGGCTATCACAGAGAATTAGGACTGTTCTTAAAGAATAATTTTAATGATTGGTTTTTATTTAATCTCTGGCTTTTATGGCACAAGGCCACACACCATTTATGAAAATATGTAATAGGATTTTTCCTCACATAAATGTTTGCATGGCCATTTTAATAAGTGCAATAACATTTTAGGGCATGTGTGATGCTGGACTATTGCCTCTTCTTGGCAGTGATGGGACTAAACTTTTTGAGCCGAATTGCTTAAGTTGCAGCAATATCTCATCACCACATGAATCATTACAAAGCCAGGAATTCTATTGTCTGATATCCTCTGATATGAAGATTCACATCAAAGGAGGTGGTGTACTTTGCATTGCTATGATAACACAGATTGTTGCTTTGTCTGCTCTAAATTACTTGCTTAGAGGCTTGTTTGATATTGTCTTAGCTGGCCAAAGACTTTCAGACCAAGGAATATTTTAGATGTGTAAATATTCCTTAGCTATCCATTCTTTCAGACAGTTCATTGATTCATCACTTTCAAAATATGGTTTGATTTACCTATTTCAGATTACAAATCCCAAAACTCTACAGCCATGTCTTCATTAGGTCTTCTAAGAAAAAAAAACTATTTGGCAGCACTAATTAAATCCTTAGTGTAAAAAAGGATCTGGCAGTTTGGGGGCATTTAAAATCATCTGGTAACCACCAATGCCAATATTAGTGCAGCCAAACCAGAAGGGGCGCTGGTGGGAATTTTTTTGAGTAGACAAAACCTATTGGATTCTCAGCCTGAAGAATTACTGGGGTTGTTTTGTTTTATTGGAGCCAGTGTTAAAATCCTAGTAGAGACAAGACACAGGTAGTTTTTACCTTGATGTAACTAGGTGAGGTCAACTCTGGATAAGGGTTACAGTGTCAACCTCACTTAGCTACCTCAAAATATCGACCATGTCTTGTTTCCACTAGGATTTTACAGGGAGACAGCTAACTCACGTCAGTTATAGCAAGGCTGCATAATTCCTAGTTTGCCCAGTGCCTTCTTTAACAGGATCCTTTTCTGCCTCTTGGAGACACACCTCAGGGTAACATCCTCCAGCATAAGGATAGCCTGTAGATGAGCATGTGCAATTACTAATCTGTCCCTTGGGAACCCATATACACTTCTCGGGACACCCAGGACTGAGAGTCACCTTGTGGGCAACTACCTCCAGTAGGTGAGGAGGGAATCTTGCCTGTGTCCGCTAGATGTTAGCTCCCTAACACAATTAGCCTGTCAGCCACTCAAGGAAGCACTCTCCTCTGAGCTATACCAGCCCTGTCTGTCTTTTCCCTGCAGGGTGACAACAGATGCACCCTAGCCCCGTAATCCCTTCAAAGTGTCCCCCTGTGGTATCAAGCCCCTGATTACTGGATATCCCTTAGAAATCCCAGATCCTCTGTTCCCAAAGGAATAGTATCCTCCAGTTTACAGGTTTCAGAGTAGCAGCTGTGTTAGTCTGTATTCGCAAAAAGAAAAGGAGTATTAGTGACACCTTAGAGACTAACAAATTTATTTGAGCATAAGCTTTCGTGAGCTACAGCTCACTTCATCACTGAATGCATCTGATGAAGTGAGCTGTAGCTCGCGAAAGCTTATGCTCAAATAAATTTGTTAGTCTCTAAGGTGCCACAAGTACTCCTTTTCTTTTTTCTCCAGTTTACAGTTTCATCTTAGCCCCTAGCTCCTGTATTCCACACAGCACTTGAGTTCAATTATAGTAAAACAAAATGAAATTTAAGAAAGAGTAGACATTCCGGTAGAAACAAGTCTGAGTGCTTGGAAAACAACTATAAAACAAAAACCATAAAACACAAACTAGGACCTTTACTTATTAATAGCTACCTTTCCTATCTAATGGCTTCTCACTCCAAAGTTCAGTCTTTTGCAGCACTTGCAAGCCACAAGGAACTAGGAGGACCCTCAAAAACAACAAGGAGTCCAGTGGCACCTTAAAGACTAGATTTAATTGGGCATAAGCTTTTGTGGATAAAAAACCACTTCTTCAGATGCATGGAGTGAAAATTACAGATGCAGGCATTATATAGGAGGACCCAGTTTTTCATGAAGCACCCCCACTCATCAGGGTATCTCCTCAGAGAATGGATCTAGAACAGAGTGTCTTTCTCCACTCTCTGATATACTGAATCAGTCTTTTGTCTTTATTCACAGATCCCCTCCCTGTCAAAGCTTTCCTGTTCTTTTCCAAATGGTTTTAATGTTTATCATTTGTGTTTGATGGCTTTCCATTGACTTCTCCAGGTTAGTGCAAAGGTAGACAATTGAGCAATACATTATATAATCAGCTAACCAGGGAGGGCCCCAACAACTCCTTTCCGCTTGAATAGGCCATGACCAAAACATATTTCCTGCTGATGCACTCTCACTCCAAGATAAGAGCATAATTCTTACTATAATTGCATTATTCCTTAAATATTACCCATAAACACATCTCACAATGATTAGAAATATATTTAAGTTACAAACTTTCAGTAGAGACCTCACATACTATCCTTTATGGATAAATACTGTAAAAGCAGGGTATTAGGTGTAGTGAATTTGTCAGGTCTGAGACAGGAGCAGCTTGCAAAGAACAATGAATTATTTTGTTGACCTATCTACCACCTCCCAGAGAGACGATTAACTACAGCAACAGAAAAGCCCCTTCCATCAATGCAGCAGTGTAGCTGCAGTGCCGAAGCTATGCCTTTGTAGCCGCTATGGTGTAGATATGGCCTGGGAAGAGCAGAAGGAAAAAGAATTCTAGCATGGAGAAAAAAAGCAATATATTTTCATTCTTGTCCTGAACACTAGTATTGGGACAAGAGAAAAACCTTACATTATTAGCTATTCTCCTGCACCTGATGCACCACACACCTCACAGAGAGAGGCATTATCAGTTGCTGAACACCTGGCAAAGAGAGAGGACAAAGGACATGTTTGCTGACCTTGTCACAACATCCTAGCAGAGGGCCAAAAAGACAGAAGAGTGGAGGGAAGGTTTCATGCTCTGGAATAAGAATAGGGAGCCATCAAGGAAATGTATGGACAGAAAAAGGGTCATTCAGGAAAAGATTCTAGGCATGATGCAGAAGCAGACCAACTTCTGGAGAACACTGTTGCTCATTGCAACCTAGTAGTGTTCTGCAGATGGTTGAGAACACAGGATACTGAAAGCCCCCTTTAAATCCTCCAGCTACAAAGGGCAGGCCCTTCCCATGCTATTTCATCCCCCAAGACAAGGAGAACAACCACAAGCCCACTTCTCTCCCCCCTACTCTCACAGATGTTGTGGAAAACATAGCAAGCAGCTATAACACTAGGCAGTTATTTCTCAGAAACATCCAGTCTTATCATTAGACACCTCCACCTTCCCTTCTGCCTTCAGAATACACACTCCACTGTGGTTCTGCAGCTACTCTGGGTACAGTTAAACAGCTCCTTTCTCCTATCCAAGTGCTTTGTTAAAGGGTTCATAAACCAGAGAAGCAGAGGGTAAGCTGGCTATGTTTCCCTGAATGACAGGGGGAAATCACAATACTATTAATGTCTTGGCAGGAAAAATTCATTTTTTCATTGCATAAAATAGGAATAAGTTTCTAAGATCCTGGTGTCATGGACCTTTCCAGACCAGCAAACATTAATATATGTGATCAACCAGACTTTGCATCATCATGGAGAAGTACCTCTTTCTGTGGACGAATTCTAAGGCCTGGTGGTGGGAAAATAATAGGCACATGGGTCCCATCAATGGATCCAATACAATTTGGGAACCCCCACCATGTTGTGATGCTCCCACTAGAGCATGAGGACCAATCTCAGGGCAGTCTGTTATTTAAAAAAAAAAACAGGGCACAAACCCCAAACTGGTCATAAGTTCGAAAACTTAGATTTCACCAACCAAGTCCACCAAGTGCCGTCAGGACTGGGACCCCGCTGTGCTAGATAATGCACAAATACATACAAAGACAGTCTCTGAGAGATCTTCTCCATCTCTAAATTATATACAACTTAATATGTATTCATATCTACTTCATAGCACAGCTCTTATCATCCAGATTTCTCAGAATGGTTCTTATAAAAATTGTCACTTGTGAGAAGACATTAATAAAAAGTCTTACATTGAGAATGTGGTTTGGTTTTATTCCCACTTCCTCTCTCAGTAAGCCTTGTGGTAGTCTACTGATCAAGGACTAGTCACAATTACTCACAGCCAGCATCTGAACTCTTCTAAAAGGCACAGATCACCCATTAGCAGGTATTATGGCCACAGTTGAGTTTGATTATCCACTATGTGCTTGCTGAAGGACACTTTAGAGCAGCGATATTCAAACTGAGGCTCAGGAGCCGCAAGTGGCTTTTTAATGCATCTCCTGCAGCTCTTTGCAGCACATGATACTAAGGGCTTGGCTACATTTGCATGTTATACCGCAATAAAGCCGCCCAGAGCACTCTACCTTGCTCCCCGTCCACACTGGCAAGAAACATAGAGCGCTCTGACTCCCTGGCTAGAGTGCTCCTGGTAATCCACCTCAGTGAGAGGAATAATGTCTGTTGCGTATTGCCTGAGACGCCCCAGCATCAGTGTGAACGAGGAGTTATGTTACTGCGCTCTGATTGACCTCCAGAAACATCCCATAATCCCCTTAAGCCAAGCGGCCACTCTTCTCATTGTTGTGAAATCGGCTGCAGGAATGCGGAAGTGCCCTTTCAAAGCTCCGTTTCAGACAGGGGCTGCTTATCTGGACTGAGAAAGAAGCAAACATTTACTATTTGCTTTGAGTGAATGAGTGAGAGAGAGAGAGGGGCGGGGGGGGGGCGTCTGAATTTACAAGACAGTATGCTGACACACTCTCAGCATCCCAAAAACCCACTCTCTCTCTCCCCCCACATACACACAACACACGCCCTGTCACACTCCACCCCCACCCTTCAAAAAGCACATTGCAGCCACCTGAACGCTGGGATAGCTGCCCATAATGCATCGCTCCCAATGCTGCTGCAAGCGTGGCCACACCAGTGCCGTTGCAGCTGTCAGTGTAGACAGACTGCAGTGCTTTTCCTACTGCACTTTCCGAAGGCTGGTTTAACTCAAAGTGCTCTACATCTGCAAGTGTAGCCAAGCCCTTAAACACTGCAATTTAATTATTAGATTGGTTAAGTTATTAACCAATCAGAATGCCTTTACTATGTTATTAACCAATTGTAGTTGGTTATAATACTTGGTCAGTTATTTTGCTGTTGAGAAAAAATAGATATAGTAAATGAAACCATGAATTCACACTACTGTGGCTCTTTTGGGTAATGTTCATAGATATTAAGGTCAGAAGGGACCATTATGATCATCTAGTCTGACCTCCCGCACAACGCAGGCCACAGAATCTCACCCAACCACTCCTGCGAAAAACCTCTCACCTATGTCTGAGCTATTGAAGTCCTCAAATCGTGTTGATGGCTAAGTTGGCTCCTGAGCCCCTGAAATACGAGTATCACTGCTTTAGAGCAAATGTTGAACATAGCCAACTGGCAACTAGATGAATTTGAACTTGGACCACTGCAACCATGACTAAAGCCTGGTCTACACTATATAGTTAGTTGCACCCAGCTACATCACCCAGGGGTGTGAAAAATCCACATCCCTGAGTGATGTAGTTAAGCCAACCTAACCCCTAGTGTGAACAGTGCTAGGTTGGTGATCTAGCATTGTAAGTGTAGACAAGCCATTACTATTAGTTCAGAACCCCTGATGCTTTGCAGACAATTAAAAGATGTTCAGTCCTTCCCAATCTTACAATGTAAGAGAAGCTTACAGTGTAAACCAGATATCACCACAACAAGGGATGACAAAGTGGCAAGAAGCAGGGGCATAGGAGGTCAAGGGTTACAATAACTAAAGATTTATGTACAGTTATGTAATGCATTTTTTAAAAAAAAATATTAAAATATGTGGGGACTCGGGGCAGAATGACATCAAAGTGGAGGTTAAGGATAGGACAGCAGGTGGAAAAAGTACATTTGAGAAGGGACACCAAGGAGTCTGAGATTGCTTGGTGCAATGTACAAATTATGTAACACAATTAACCAAATTGTATTGGGCAAAAAGAGGAACATTTTCTTTACCCATTTTCTTTTTTCCAGATCTTCTGTGCTAGTCTGCACAGTTCCTCCCTGCCAGAAGGTGGAGACAGTCCATTGAGACCTTTTGGTGATGTCAATCCCTGCATAGAAGGGGCTTACTGACTCCCACAGTTCAAAGCAATTCACAACTTTGACTTGAAATGTCAAAAACAAACAGAAATTTAATAATCACAGTCTGCACTAGTATAGACTTATTGAGGAAAAAAAATTTAACAAAGGCAAATTTCCCTCTCTTCAATAGTTTTGGCAAACCTAGACACTTCTGACCTCCCAAAACAGTGCTGTGCCATACATTAGAGAGAAGCACTTTCTTACTGAAAAATGCATGAATTGATGCATGAATATTAACCCATTGTATTTAGAAAAGGTAAACAAATATCCTGGTGGCTGCCTTGGATATCTCCAGTAATGATGCACACAACTTTGCCACCCAGGACAGAGCCAACTTTCAACTTGGACTTTGACAGCATCAGGACTTGTTTGCTTGAGCTGAAAAGTAGTTCCTTGACAAGGAGCTTTATCCAGTTGAAGAGAATGGATCTGGACTCTGTGCAGACCTACAGCCCTTTCAAGAGATTCATAGCAGTCTTGTAAGAACCAGATAGTGGGGCCGAGTTTCAAAATGGTTACAGAGACTGGAGCAGGACAGAAATACGATATCCTGGTTTAGGTGAAAGGATGATGTTATCTTCTGTATAAAGCACAGAACCATTCTAATAATGGCTTTACCTTGGGAAAAAAAAAAAATCAGGTGTAGTTCTTCATAGGCAGGCCTTGAAGCTCTCTACTGTCCTAGCAAAACATATAATGCTTGGCCCTCACCTTGTTGTTTTGTTTTGAAAAACCCTTCCATTCCTCTACACCTCCCCCCCAGTTCCAACGCAGCCAGCAAGAGCAGGAAAACCACACTGGTGGGCTGCTTTCTGTGGAAGTCTGGCAGCAAGGGCACTTCCTAGCTTTGGAGCTCCTAGAAGAGCCATGCATGTTACATAAGAACAACTATACGGGGTCAGATCAAAAGTCCATCTAGCCCAGTAAACTGTCTTCTGACAGTGGCAAGTGCCAGGTGCCCCAGAGGGAATGAACAGAACAGGTAATCATCACGTGATCCATCCCATCGCATTCACAGCTTCTGGCAAACAGAGGCTAGGGCAGTGATCTCAAACTCAAATCACCATGAGGGCCACAAGAGGACTAGTACATTGGCCTGAGGGCGACATCACTGACATTTTTTCATACAAAGATACAAAATCCCCCTGCTCTGCCCCTGCCCCCACTCCATCTCTTCCATGAGGCACCATCCTGCCTCTTCCCACTCCTTCCCCGCTCCTATTCCAACCCCTTCCCCAAATCCGTACCACCGCCTCTTCTCCACCTCCACCCCTGAGCGTGCTCCATCCCCGCTCCTCCCCCCTGGAAAGTCCTAAGTGCCACCAAACAGCTGTTGAGTGGCGGGATGTGCTGGGAGGTAGGCGGAGGTGCGGGGACACAGCACTCGGGGTGGGGGGGGGAAGGGGCGGAGGCAGGGGAGCTATGGCAGGCCTCAGGAAATAACTCCGCGAGCCCCGTGTTTGAGACCCCTGGGCTAGGGACACCATCCCTGCCCATCCTGGCTACTAGCCATTGATGGACCTATCCTACATGCGTTTAGCTAATTCTTTTTTGAACCCTTGTTGCAGTTCTTGGAGGGCTGATACAAAGCAAGTGCAGGCTGTTAGTCTCTTGTGCAACAGAAGCAAATGCACATCCAGTGTAAGCTTAGAAATTCTGTGTGGCCTAGTCCATTTTCTCTTTTGCTCAGTCAAGTAAGGGCACTGATACTCCACCTACTGGTGACAGAAACAACTGAAGTCTTAGACAGGGAGCAGGCAAGTATACATCTCCCAGAGAAGAGAGCCATCTACTGCATACTCCCCATCGTTGCCTGAAATGTTTTGGTTAGACTTTGTAATTGGATAGCATTTGTATCAAAAACAGCTGTACCGGAGATACATTATCCTACTTGCTTTAATGCCCAAACCCAGCAACTACTGTATTTCAAACTATCCATGAATGACAACGTTCTTCAGAGGAGTAAAAAGGAGAGGGAAGGAAAGAGGTTGACAAACAATCATAAGTACTGGTTTAGATTTTCTTTTTTTTATATTGAGATAGTATATGTGTTGTCAGCAGCCTCCCGTGGAAGATCAATCCACATGGATGATATCTTAAGATACATGACTATAAAAGGAAAAATTCACAGGAAAGGAAAAAAAATCCATAAATTCTGAGAATTTGGGATCTCCCTAAGGTTTTCTGTGGAATTGTAAGAGGTATACCAATATAGTCCTTTCAAGTAAGCAAACTGAACAACAGCACTAAGCACAACCATTTCACCTGAATGCTAATAATTAAGCCTATTACTATTAAAATAATGACATTTAAATATTTCTCAGCTAATTGCAATAGTGGAAGCATCCAGGTAATAGACTATTTTAGCATGGCTTTTTGGTGCACTAAAAATATCAGGCTTATCTCCCCTGCTTTTGCTGAACCACAGGATGATGACATGAAAGCTGAACTGAGACACAAAGATAGGTTTAGTTCAAAATTTTGTTTTTGTTAATTAACTCAACCCCCTTGCAAATATGTAAGGCAATGATTCAAGAGTCTGCTACTATGCCCCTAAATTGAGAGTTGACAGAGCTCCAGGCTTCAGTTTTCTAATCTTTAAGCAAACATAGGGGAGACAAGATATGATATTTATCAGGAAAACCCAACAAAGCTACCATCCACCACCATCTCTTTTTATTATAATGGTGTGGGAATTTCAAGCATTCCTTATAGGTTACACAGAAGGAAAAAAAAAAAAAGTATCATGTTCTCCTCCTCTAAGTCACTTTGAAAATAAGTTTGGTGTTGTAGAACTGGGAAAGGAAGTTAGCGAGAGCTTTTAGCTTATGAGAAAGAGATTCAGGCAACAAAAAGCAGTAGCAGACAGGAACACTGTACCTCACTGGCAACTCCAATAAGGAAAGCTTTCTGAAGAAAGCAGTAGTCAGGCATAAAGAAAAGGAGTACTTGTGGCACCTTAGAGACTAACAAATTTATTAGAGCATAAGCTTTCGTGAGCTACAGCTCACTTCATCGGATGCATTTGGTGGAAAAAACAGAGGAGAGATTTATATACAGACACAGAGAACATGAAACAATGGGTTTATCATACACACTGTAAGGAGAATACTTGTGGCACCTTAGAAACTAACAAATTTATTAGAGCATAAGCTTTCGTGAGCTACAGCTCACTGGCTTATGCTCTAATAAATTTGTTAGTCTCTAAGGTGCCACAAGTACTCCTTTTCTTTTTGCGAATACAGACTAACAGGGCTGCTACTCTGAAACCTGTAAGGAGAGTGATCACTTAAGATAAGCCATCACCAGCAGCAGGGGGGGGAAAGGAGGAAAACCTTTCATGGTGACAAGCAAGGTAGGCTAATTCCAGCAGTTAACAAGAATATCAGAGGAACAGTGGGGGGTGGGGTGGGGGGGGAGAAATACCATGGGGAAATAGTTTTACTTTGTGTAATGACTCATCCATTCCCAGTCTCTATTCAAGCCTAAAGTTAATTGTATCCAGTTTGCAAATTAATTCCAATTCAGCAGTCTCTCGTTGGAGTCTGTTTTTGAAGTTTTGTTGTTGAAGGATAGCCACTCTCAGGTCTGCAATCATGTGACTGGAGAGATTGAAGTGTTCTCTGACTGGTTTTTGAATGTTATAATTCTTGACGTCTGATTTGTGTCCATTCATTCTTTTACGTAGAGACTGTCCAGTTTGGCCAATGTACGTGGCAGAGGGGCATTGCTGGCACATGATGGCATATATCACATTGATAGATGCGCAGGTGAACGAGCCTCTGATAGTGTGGCTGATGTGATTAGGCCCTATCATGGTATCCCCTGAATAGATATGTGGATAGAGTTGGCAACGGGCTTTGTTGCAAGGATAGGTTCCTGGGTTAGTGGTTCTGTTGTGTGGTGTGTGGTTGCTGGTGAGTATCTGCTTCAGGTTGGGGGGCTGTCTGCAAGCAAGGACTGGCCTGTCTCCCAAGATCTGTGAGAGTGATGGGTCGTCCTTCAGGATAGGTTGTAAAGCCTTGATGATGCGTTGGAGAGGTTTTAGTTGTGGGCTGAAGGTGATGGCAAGTGGCGTTCTGTTATTTTCTTTGTTGGGCCTGTCCTGTAGTAGGTGACTTCTGGGTACTCTTCTGGCTCTGTCAATCTGTTTCTTCACTTCAGCAGGTGGGTATTGTAGTTGTAGGAATGCATGATAGATAGACAGATGATGCAACGCATCATCAAGGATCTACAACCTTCACAGACATTAATGCAAGCTGGTCCAGAAAGGTGCGTGTCGCACACATCTTTTGGAATACTGGCCTGTTCAAGAAGCTGCTATCAGGGACTTTCTTCCCAGACCAGAAAATCATCGTACGGGAAGTTGAAATGCCCATTGTGATCCTGGGAGACCCCACCTACCCCTTAATGCTGTGGCTTATGAAGCCATACACGGGGCAACTTGACAGCATCAAGGAGAGGTTCAACAACAAGCTGAGCAAGTGTAGTTGAGTGTGAATTTCGCCATTTAGAAGCCCACTGGCGATGCCTGTATGGGAAGCTAGACATGGCCGATGACAACATTTCTATGCTTATAGCCGTGTGCTGTACACACCCATAATATTTGTGAAGGGAAGGGTGAAAGCTTCACTGAGGGCTGGACCACAGAGGCGGAGTTTGAACAGCCAGAGACCAGGGCTATTAGAGGAGCACAGCATGAGGCCATAAGGATCAGGGATGCCTTGAGGCAGTAATTTGAAGCTGAAAACCACGAATATTTGTTGCTATGCTCAGGATTGCAGTGCTTGTAATTCTACGAGGTGATTAGTGCACATGATGCAAGAAGGGGTCTTAACCTAATTGAATGTTGCTTTACATGCTATTTTTGCTTTCACATAATAGAATAGAGATTGCTTTCAAACAAAATTATTTTATTAAAAGACAACTGGAGGAGAGACTCAAACAAAAAAATTCATCAGCAGGGAGGGGCATGGGGAAGGGAAGGTCTCAAGAGGAGGAGGGGTCCTGGGTCAGCTACAGATTTGTTTATGTCCAGGTTTATGTTTACCCAACCTTCTCCTTTGAGGTACAATGCAGCGGGTGCTGTACTTCAGCAGGGCCAAACTGCAGAAGGATGGGTGTTGGTGCAGTGAGTAGTGGGAGTTGTCAGTCCTGGACTGTGAGGAGGGAGGATTGGAATGCTGTGGGCAGACAGTGGAGCCAGGAGGTTGATAATGCATTGGGGATGTGTGTGTGTGGGGTGGGGGGCACACGGGCAAAAGTTTTGCCACAGCAGCTATAGGGGAGAGCAGGCACGGAGCTGCTGGGGTGAAGAGCTAGTATCACCTGGACCATGTCCACTTGGTGGCTCCATAACATTTAAGTGCCGCTCCATGGCTTCTTTCTGGTGTCCTGCGTTCTCCTTTTGATCCCTGTTTTCGCTGTTCCACCGTTCCTTCAATTCCTGTTTCTCTGCGATTGAGAGCATCATAACCTCACAGAGAAAGTCCTCCTTAGTTCTTCTTGGGAGCCCCAGCCCCTCTCTTTATCGGTGGCAGAACAGCTGCGCAGAATTAAAAAATAGCCAAGGTCATCTCTGTGAAGTTTAAATGCAACATTTTACAGAAGCAGTATTGTTTGCAACACAGACAACACTGATTCAGTGCTTTAAAACACAGCCAGTACTGACACATGTCACAAACTGGCTGACCCCAAGCAAGCACATGAGCCACAAGACCAGCAAAATGGTGAGTAGTGACAGGGGCAGAGTAAATCTCTCTTCCTGGACCCTGCTGTACACTGGGCACATGGCTCTTGGGGAGAGCCAGCACTATAGGAGGGGCCTGATAATCATTCCTGTCCCCACACTTTCCTCAGGAGGTGATCATTATGGGAGACATCTCACCGCTGAGGGTGAGCAGGGAATCAAGGGAGGGTCTTCTCCAAGCCTGTGGCTTCCGCCCTGGCCTCTATGTGGCTCGCCTGTGTGCAGCAATGATCCCCCCATCCATCTCAGCAAAGTGGCATGGGAAAGTTACCGTTAATGGGGCAAGAAACAAAGCAGCTCTGCTGAGGAACCTGCAGCAGCGGATTGCCCAATATCTCCATGAGAGTTTCCTGGAGATCATGGGAATCTCCCTCAGAGAAGGGAATCAACAGCCTGTTCTGCCACTCAGACTAGGCATGCGGTGGGAGACAAGCCTGCTTTCTGCAACCATCCTGCCCCCAACAACTTGCTTCAGCATTTCTTAAAATCAGATCCACTTACTAGGGGCTTCCTCTCCTGTTTGTGATTTGCCAAGGTCCAACTGCTGTGACTGGCTAGGTTCCTCTGGGGTAGAAAATAGCTCCCGACTGCATGCATCTCTGGCCTCCGAGTCATCCTCTGCCTCTGGGTCCCCCGTCCCCTCTTTCTCCAAGGATTTCCTCCTCCTGGCTCAGTCCACTCTCAACTGGCATGCAAGCCAACGAAGTATCCCCAGAGGCCTCCGCAGTGGAGTGGAGTCACCACCGAGTATTGTGTCCAGCTTTTTGTAGAACTGGCAGCTCGTGGGCACAGCACCGAGCAGCGGTTTGCCTCCCGCGCCTTGTAGTAGGCATTCTGCAGCTCCTTCACTTTGACCCTACACTGCAATGTGTCCCGATCATGGCCCCTTTCTAACATGCGTTATGAAATCTGTCCGTAGGTATCATAATTTCTATGGCTGGAGTGCAGCTGGGACTACACAGACTCCTCTCCCCAAATACAGATGAGGTCCAGCAGCTCAGCATTGCTCCAAGCGGGGGATCGCCTGGTGCGTGGAGGAGGCATGGCCACCTGGAAAGATGCAGAGACCACTGCACAGACCACCACCAAACAGGAAGGGGACTTTCAAATTTGCAAAGGAATGTATGGGCTGGGAATGACGGTTGGTCATGTAAGGGCAGGGAAGGTGAGAACTGGCCTCCAAGAGGTGTTCCACAATGCTTATCACAACGCTGTAAGTGACACGGTGTCTAAGCTGGCACCACAGAACTGTAGCCCCCGGTGCAGAAAACTCTATGCCTCTTGTCAGGGTAGTGGTTTTATTTAAAAGAGTGCTACAATGGCGTAGTTTCTATGTACTGAGTGGCTTGGCAGTATTGGGAGTTACTGCACAGAAAGCTGCTTTACTGCGCAGAAACTTGCCAGTATAGACAGTGCCACAGTTGCACCAATACAGTGCAAGTCACAGTACATCTACACAGGGATTTGCACCAACATAATTATGTCAACACCTACAAGATCTTCACCAAGCATTCTCAAAACTACGATACCCACACAAGGAAATAAGGAAACAGATCAACAGAGCCAGATGTGTACCCAGAAGCCTCCTGCTGCAAGACAAGCCCAAGAAAGAAACCAACAGAACTCCACTGGCCAGCACATACAGTCCTCAGCTAAAACCTCTCCAACACATCAGTGATCGACAATCCATCCTGGACAACGATCCCTCACTTTCACAGGCCTTGGGAGGCAGACCAGTCCTTGCCCACAGACAACCTGAAGCATATTCTCACCAGCAACTACACACCACACCATAGTAACTCTAACTCAGGAACCAATCCATGCAACAAGCCTCTATGCCAACTCTGCCCACATATCTACACCAGCGACACCATCATAGGACCTAACCAGATCAGCCACACCATCACTAGTTCATTCACCTGTACGTCCACCAATGTAATATATGCCATCATGTGCCAGCAATGCCCCTCTGCTATGTACATCGGCCAAACTGGACAGTCCCTACGTAAAAGGATAAATGGACACAAATCAGATATTAGGAATGGCAATATACAAAAACCTGTAGGAGAACACTTCAACCTCCCTGGACACATAATAGCAGATTTAAAGGTAGCCATCTTGCAGCAAAAAAATTTGAGGACCAGACTTCAAAGAGAAACTGCTGAGCTTCAGTTCATTTGCAAATTTGACACCATCAGCTCAGGATTAAACAAAGACTGAATGGCTAGCCAACTATAACAGCAGTTTCTTCTCCCTTGCTGTTCACAGCTCAACTGCTAGAAGAGGGCTTCATCCTCCCTGATTGAACTAATCTCATTATCCGTAGCCTGATTCTTGCATGCATATTTATACCTGCCTCTGGAAATTTCCATGACATGCATCCGACGAAGTGGGTATTCACCCACGAAAGCTTATGCTCCAATACATCTGTTAGTCTATAAGGTGCCACAGGACTCTTCGCCGCTTATGTCAATGTAGTGGTGCAAAAATCCTTAAGGTAGGCAGGTTATCACAACCAATTCCTCCTTACGGAATAAATTGTGAGAGGTTGGGGTGTGGAAGAAAATTCAGGATGTGCTGTGCCATTCAGTGAATAGCATTACCCTGCAGGAGACTATTTCAGAAAGTATCTTCAAAGCAGGCTAAAATATGACCTTCCAATAAGAAAGCCCTAGGGGACAGAACTGCAGGACTGTAAATAAGATTAAGGTAAAATGTTCAAGAGTGCCTAAAGATCCTTAATCCCAAGTGATTCTCTATGAGATTTAGGTTCCTAGATGCCTAAATCACTTTTAAAAATAGGACAGACACATTAGCAACTCCAAAAAGGTTGCAAAGTGGCCAAGACAATGAAGGACAGTCTACCTTAGGCACAGAGTGAAGTTCAAAACCAGAGCAAGGAAATGCTGGAGAGCAAGAAGTATTCCAAAATGAAAGTCTCAATCACCCTCTGTCCAGGCACAGATAAGTGGATGAACTTCAGTGAAAGATGTCCGAATGCATCCAATTTTATTAAGAATACAGAGTCTCTAAAGGTATTTACATAGGTTATCCCTGATGCTCTCAGGAAAAGGATCAGATGTCCTTGAGGTAAAGGTAAATACAACTCCCCTTCTGAAGGAGGTGGCTATAATTAAACACTAAGCTTTTGGGAAAGTGCTGAAGCCAGGTTGGAAAGTGGGGGGCAGGAGGGGGGGAAAAAAGAGAGGAGGGGAAAAAAAATTCAGAATCTGAAATGGACATACCTACATTTTGCCTTTTGGGATAACGCTAGCCCAGGGGTGGCTGACCTATGGTTCCAGAGCTGCATGTGGCTCTTCAGAGATTAATATATGGCTCCTTACCTAGGCACGGATTCTGGAGCTAGAGCTATAGATGCTAACTTTCCAATGTGCTGGGGAGTGTTCGCTGCTGAACCCCCTGCTCTGCCCCAAGCCCTGCCCCCACTCCCCCCCAGGCCCCTTCCCCTGAGCCTTGCATGCCCTCGCTCCTCACTTGCGCAGGAGGCTATGGGAGGGAAACAGCTGATTGCAGTGGGCAGGGGAGTAGGCGCTGATTGGTGGGGGCTGCTGGCAGGTGGGAGGCACTGGGGAGCAGATGGGGGGGCTGCTGACCTATTACTGTGGCTCTTTGGCAATGTACATTAGTAAATTATGGCTCCTTCTCAGGCTCAGGTTGGCCACCCCTACACTAGCTGGTAGGAAAAACAGAGAGAGAGAGATTGCAGATTTCAATGAATTTATGGATTTTGAAGTAGCTGTCCTAGATATTTGAAATTAAGTATGTACCATTAGTCTGCTTTATATAAAGTCAACTTCAAAAACACTCAACTAAATACTGCTTCTAGTCTGGAACTATTTAACCCAAAATGTTTTGCAGGACCATGAAAGGCATTTTGGGAGCTTAGGTTTCTCACTTTAGGAGACTTTAAAGCAGCCAGGGATAGCGAGATAGCTAGCTCCTACCCATGTCAAAGTGTGGATTCAAAAGCTCCTGCAGCCCCTCCTCCATTTTAAATGGAGAATCCCAGGCACAGTTGGGCTGTGCATATCACTGCATTGATGCCTCTACTTCATTTGTTGCTCACTGTGAATTTGTAGTGTTTCAAATTCCAGAGCTCAACAACTAAATTGTTGCGATAACAGTGGACACTAGCAGCTAGCACTAGCAGCTGACAAAGCTACTTAGCTTCACTGCAAACATTAAATTAAGGTACAGTGAAAAAATCTAGCACTCCCTCTAAATGTCCTCTATCATAAACAGGCAGGAATTGCTCATCAGCCCTGTATCTAAAGGCTGAATAATTTCTGCACTCCACAGCTCCTCCAAAATAAACTGCATTCAGGGGACAGAAGATGAAGTATAGGAGAGGATGCAAAAAAGACAAAAGAAAGTGGTTAAGAAATAAAATGGCAGACGGAAATATATTAGAGACAGTGGCGGGGAAAAAAAAAGAAAGATAACTTTAAAGAATACAATCACACCAACATTAAATTGGCAATTTTCCATTTTGGTAGACTGACCTACTTGGTCTTCCAATCCCCACAATTAGAATTCAAATGCTCATGTGAGTTTGTATTTTAAGAGATGTCATCAAGGGAAACTCCTATTTTCTAATTCTCCCATTCCCAAGCATAAAGTTTTCTCCTTGTTTCACCAGAGCCTGGATTTGGTGACCTCTAGAACATCCTGGAAGACCTGTTTTTCCCTCAGGCATCTCCAAAGGACATGGTTGGGAAGATATTGTAGATGATCTCTATTCTTTTTATGATTATGGGTCTAATTTGAGTGTTCTGTATTGCTATTTTATGGAAGCTTAATATTATAGAAATATTGGCAGCAACTCACAGCTAGGACTGGAATCTGAAACAGGTTTGAAATGGGGCATTAAGTAAATAGTTTCTCTATATGTAGCCTTTTGACAGCATTAGTGTATGAAAACTATTTTTCTATATAGTTACTTTGGTTTCTTTTCATAAATTTAATCAGTGTTTGAAATTGGTCTGTCTGAAACTTGTCTATGATAGACTGCTATCTACACAAGTTAGTAAAAAGGGAAAGTATCTGGTAAAACAAGTAGATTGGACTGAATTTTTAAAACTACCTTTTTTTTATTTTACTAACTATTCTCATAACCTTTCAGTTATCTTTTAGCAGAGGCTAGAGCAGGGGTGGGCAAACTTTTGGGCCTGAGGGTCACATTGGGGTTGCAAAACTGTACGGAGGGCCGGGTACGGAAGCCTGTGACTCCCCAAACAGCCTGGCTCCTGCTCCCTATCCGCCCCCCTCAGAACCCCCAACCCATCCAACCCCCCAGCTCTTGTCCCCTGATCACCCCCTCCTGGGACCCCTGCCCCTAACCGCCCCCTGGGACCACATCCCCTTATCCAACCCCCCCACTCCCTGTCCCCCCGACTGCCCCCCCGCCTCCCGACAGGCCCCCTGGGACTCCCACTTCCAACCCTTCCTGTTCCCTGTCCCCTGACTGCCCCCCAGAACCTCCGCCCCATCCAACTGTCCTCTGCTCACCAACTGCCCCCTGGGATCCCCCGCCCCCTTACCATGCTGCTCAGAGCAGCAGGAGCACGCCGCCTGGCCAGAGCCAGCTGTGCTCCCTGCGCTGCCCAGTAGGAGCTACAGGCCAGAGTGCTGCCTGCGCGGCAGCATATCTACAGGGAAGGGCCAGGGGCTAGCCTCCCCGCCCAGGAGCCGGGCAGGATGGTCCTGTGGCCGGATGTGGCCTGCGGGCCATAGTTTTCCCACCTCTGGGCTTGAGGATAATCCTTTCGAGACCATTCTTCTTTCAGAGAAAAAAAATCAAAGAATGGCACTTGATGGCCACTATCTCCCATTTTCTGAGCCCACAGGCTACTCTTAGTTAAGAGTATGACCATTTCCCTTCAATATGTGCAGGAGGCTCAGGCGCCCCTTAGTAAAGAAAGGCCAAAGGGAGTGCAATCAAGTTGCCCTCAGGGAAGTTGGCATCTGTTTATGCTTTCAAGAGATAGGTTAGTGTGAGGAGCAGGAGAATGAGAAGGGGACAAGATGGGAAACTGGGGGTGTGTATGTGCAAAGACTGTGGAGGACAGGAAGGGAAACAGAGACAGATGCAGGAGACACCCATTGAATACAGACAACTGAGAGCATGATGAGAGAGGGACAGTGTGGTAGGGGAAAGGATGAAATAAGAGGAAAGATGCCAGCTTAACCATTTTAGCTGTTGGGGAAATGGAAAGGCTCATAATTTGTTTAATTTAAAATTCAACCTGAAATACGTGATGATCACATGCTGGATCTGCATCTTTTTTCAGTCTGCTCAAAGTGACTTCC
The DNA here is from genome assembly GCF_009764565.3 of Dermochelys coriacea. NCBI lineage: Eukaryota > Metazoa > Chordata > Testudines > Dermochelyidae > Dermochelys > Dermochelys coriacea. The sequence continues at coordinate 208,626,732 of NC_050069.1, forward strand.
ATCCATGTAGGGAACACCATGTCTCCACAATAATCCTTCCTACACAATACTCAGCCCTTGTTTACCAAGTCAGAAGTCAAAATCAGGTTTCTCTCTAAAAGGGAAACTGCAAACATTAGACACCAGTCTACTGGGACAACTTCCAGTTCAATATTTTGATGAACTGAAGACTAACTCAAAGCTCAACAACACTTCATATTATGTACCAGTTTTTTTTTTTGTTTTTTAAATTGAAGTATCAATATAAAGGAAGAATATAAAACTATTTTATTGACCACTGTTCACCAGTATTTACAATAAAGTAAACAATATACAGTATGATAACATTCAAATTACTACAAAGTTAGTTTTTACCTGGCCTCTTTGGGACTAAATTACCTCGAAGACTAAAAAGAATGATTCTACATGTTACGGGGCTAGGTTGCGGTAAAGAAGATACATGCACATCAATAGCATAGAAGACTATAAAACATCTGTGAGTTTGTTTAAACATTTGTTATGATTCAGTAATAACTATGGAGGATCATGAAGGTTTATAAAAGCCTTTACCTAATATGGAGGAAATAGTATCAAATGTTGTCCTTTCATTAATGAAGCAAGTTGCAGAAAGCCTTTATTTACTTGCTGTTGATGCAAAAACACACTACTGCAAAAAACATATCAAACTCAATTCTCATTAGAATGTAGAGGTTTCTAACATTGCTAATAAATCAAAAGAATAAAATCCAAATCCAGGTTTTAATATTCATATATATATATAAAAAAGCAATGCAAATGATTATTGTGCTTCATCTTCCGGACACGAATGCCAAGTTAGTCGCTCTTCATAAAAAGCAATTACAATCTGAGGACATTTCATGTTAGCTTCTTTGGCCAGCACCAAGTCTGCCTCATCCGAGTCTTTCCTAAGAGGGCAGGGTTTAAAAAAAAAACAAAAACAAACAAACACAAAAGTCTTGAGTTTAAGAGCTATTACTAAACCAGATGTGTTTGAAATTGATATTAGAATACATTTCATGATCAAGGAGCAGAGGTAGGAGTTTAAATTTTAGAAATATCTATCCCTGTTAATCACCACTAGCAACTTTCCAGAGGCCATCACTCTGAGAAGGTCCTCTTAAAAGGACATCAATTAAAGATCACAATTTTTAATTAATAGCAGTTTCAATACAGCAATCCCCAGTTTTCCCTGCCAATTTGTGTTTTACAGTCACATCTTCCCCTCAATAAAAAACGTTTTTCTTTTCTGTTTGAGAGATCCACACAGACAAGAAGGGAAACACTGCACAAAGAAAACACTGACGACACAATAACAAAGGATAACCTATCTAGTATTATGCATTGCTTCTAATCTCATGTAAAACTTTTCAGACAGGTGTCACAGACAGTTAAATTGACAGTGTCACTCTGGGTAAATCGGACAATCACAAACTATTAAATCCAATTGGAACATATGCAATAAACAATTTATCAGACTGCAATTTCTGATCCCGGGTCAGAGTGAGAGAAAATGCAAGACAGACACAGTTGATACCCCTGTATTTTAAAAACTTTTCCTGATTTCACATGCATGTTAGAAGTAGGCTTGTTGCATATAACAAAGCATAAGCTAGCCACAAAGACAGGAAATAAGAAAGAACAAGTTCTCTCATTTTCGTTGTATTTTTCTCTGGCGTTTCATTTCATAATGCTACAGAAATTCCAAATTGCAACAACCTGCATTTTATATACATCCCAAACTTCATGTATCCAATACTTGTGGTTTTTAAGAGGATGAGCAAGTGTCTTCTAAAGTGTAATCTTTAAGTGTCTCAATGTGGCAAACAAGTGAGACTCTGACATTTTTGGGGCAACTCAGTTGGACTTCATTGAGAAGAAACTTAGACATTTAAATAAAAGAATGGAAGCTACTATTGCACTGCCCACACTCCTCTGCAAAAAGCATAAATTCAATCTCTCATTAGTTTGACCAATGAATATTAGAAATGAGATTTCAATCTTACTCTTACCATTTGCTCAAGAAGGTTTCCAAACACAGAAACAAGTAAAATTGTCATCTTTCCTATCTCATTCCAAAAAGGAAAATGATTTCTTACCAGTTTAAAGACTTTGGATCAGAGTTGTCTGTACATCACTTACCATTTCATGAGAAACATAAGTTCTCCGCTGCTATCTGTGGCCCCAATTATCCGCTCAGGATCAAGACCTCTTGCAAACCCCCTTGGTTTATCAACCTATTAAAAAGGTTGAAAGTCACATCTAGTTTAACATTAATTTTACATAAATTTTAAGGCAAGTGTCAGACAAGTTACAGCTTACATCAAGTCAAGATTTATTTTGTCATTTTACGCTTTAGAATGAGCCACTGAATTAGTTAAATTTATATAATTAATATACACATTTATTTCAGAAAACTAGATAAGGCAGGAAGCATCTTTCTAGCGGAAGCTTAGTGTAAAGGTCAGGGAACATCGTAGCATCCCATAGTTCACCTGTATGATTGTATGAGTGACATGCAAACTGCAGCCAATTTCCTGAGTTTAGGAACGCGGCAATAGCTCTGAGTTGGAAGCGATTTCTGCAGAGAAATTAAAACCTAAGCCTGCAAACAGGTACTTTGTTGGGGGGGGGGGGGGGGGAGAATCTCAGTGATGTCAATGGTACCATGCAGGAATAACAGAGTATGCAGTCATTGTTTACACGACCATACCCTTAAGACTAAACAAAAAATCCCTCTTATTTTAAATTTCAATTTTTAGACTAATTTAATTTGTTTAACATTCAAATTTAAGGTTATTTTAAGAAGACTGCCTATCACATTATAAGTAAGGCTATGATTTACTAAAAACACCTGTCACTAAAAATCATGGACAGGTCACAAGCAATAAACAAACACTCACCACCCATGACCTATCCATGACTTTGCTGCTCCCAAAGCAGTGGCTGGTTCAGCTCACCCTGGGGCCGCTCCAGCTGCTTGGGCAGCCCTAGGGTCAGCCACACCGGCTGCTGTACAAGATATGGAGGCCCCAGAAAGACACGGAATCTGAGACTTCCAAGACCTCCATGAAAGACTCGCAGCCTTACTTATAAGATCTACACTATAGACCGGGGCGGGCAAACTTTTTGGCCTGAGGGCCACATCAGGTTTCCAAAATTGTACGGAGGACTGGTTAGGGAACACTGTATCTCCCCAAACAGCCAGGCATGGCCCGGCCACTGCCTCCTATCTGACCCCCCTGCTTCTCACCCCCTGATGGCTCCCCTGGGACTCCTGCCCCATCCAACCCCCCCTGTTCCTTGTCCCGATGGCCTCCCACTCCATCAACCCCCCATTGTTCCCTGTCGGCCCTGCTGGGACTCCTGCCCCATCCACCACCTCCTGCTTCCTGACCACCTCCAGACCCCCCACCCCGACTGTCCCCTGCCACCCCATCCAATCCCCCCCCCCCCAATTCCTGACTGCCCCCGAGACTCCTGTCCTATCCAACCCCCCTGTTCCCCACCCTCTGACAGCCCCAACCCCTATCCACACACCCCCCCCCCTGAACTCCCCTGCCCTCTATCCAACCCCCCCACCCCCGCACCACAAAGCACTGGATCAGGCTGTGGCTCTGCAACTGCATTGCCCAGAGCATTGTGCTGGTGGCATAGTGTGCTGAGGCTGCGGGGGTGGGGGGATAGCAGGACAGGGACCAGGGGCTAGCCTCCTGGACCAGGAGCTCAGGGGCCGGACAGGAGGGTCCTGCAGGCCGGATGTGGCCCACGGGCTGTGTTTGCCCACTTCTGATGTAGACAGTTTTACCAACTTAAGTGTCTCATGTCAAATAATTTTGTTTTATTGCAAACTAATGCCCACTGTGTACTTTTGTGCATCAGTAACAAAAGGTAAAGAACAGCTCTAGGAAAAGATGACCAATTAGCTTTTTCTCCCTTTGCCGGTCTTAAATGGCAATGGTATCTTTTCCTCTACCCCTATTTTCAGATGCAGACTTGGAAGGATTTTAGCCCAGTCATTACCCATGAGATAATTACTTTGAAATTAGGTTATTTAAGGCCTAAAATAATCAACAGCATCCCTTTAAAGCAGAGGTGGGCAAGCTATGGCCCGCCCAGTCCCAGAGCTCCCAGCCAGGAAGGCTAGCCCTCAGCCCCACCCCTGCAGCCTCAGCTCACCATGCCACCAGCGCTCTGGGCAGCGCGGCTGGCTCTGGCCGGGTGGCGTGGCTGCGAGCTCCTGCCACTCTGAGTGGCATGGTAAGGGGGCAGAGAGTTGGATAAAGGGCAGGGGAGTCGGGGACAGGGAGCGGTTGGATGGGGCAGAGGTTCTGGGGGGTGGCAGTCAGGGGACCGGGGGTTGGATCGGTGTTGGAGTCGGGCAGGGGGGCTGTCAGGAGGTGGGGGTGTGGACAGGCGTCAGGGCAGTCAGAGGACAGGGAGTGGGAGGGTTGGATAGGGGGTGGGGTCGGTCAGGGTACAAGGAGCAGGGAGGGTAGGAGGGGTCGGGGATTCGGACCAGGCTGCTTGGGGAGGCACAGCCTTCCCTACCTGGCCCTCCATATAGTTTTGCAATGCTGATGTGGCCCTTGGGCCAAAAAGTTTGCCCACCCCTCCTTTCAAGTTTGGTACATTTAGAAGATGTGAGAACAGATCCTGATATGCGAGTTGATTTCTTTGACTTTCAAGAGTTATCAACTTTTACTGTTTTAGTTCATAGGAAAATAGGAATTGCCATACTAGATCAGATCCAAGGTCCATCTAAATCCACTATGCTGTCAGACAATGGTCAATACCCGATGCCTCAGAGGAAGATGTAAAATCCCCACAGTAGGTAGACATAATAGTTACTTTAGAATCCTGTAAGACATTTACCTTTTCCCCTCCAATATGCATTATTTTGTACTTGTCAGTAATGAAATCATTCACCATCATGTTGCCCATTTTTCTAGTTTGTTTAGGTCTTTCTGAAATTCTTCAGCCCTCTCTGGTCATGACTAACCTAAACATGTTTTTCATTTGCAAATGTTAGTAGCAACACTCACCTCCCTTTCTAAATCATTAATATATTAAAACATTGGACCTAGGACAAAACATTGAGGCACCATAACCCATGATGAAAATTGACCATTTAATCCAGGTGTTCTCAAACTGAGGGTCGAGACCCCGCAGGGGGTGGTGAGATTAATACATTTGGTGGGGGGAGGGGGTGTCGTGAGCTGCCAGCCTCCACCCCAAGCCCCGCTTTACCTCCAGTATTTATAATGGTATCAAATATATAAAAAAATATTTTTAATTTATGGGGGGGCGGGGGGTTGCACTCAGAGGCTTGCTGTGTGAAAAGGGTCACCAGTACAAAAGTTTGAGAACCACTGATTTAATCCTATTCTCTGCTTCAATATCTCCTAGAGCCATAATAATATTCTCACCCAGGAATACTTAGCTTCTTTAGTGAACTGCAGCCAATTTCCTGAGTTTAGGAACGCGGCAATAGCTCTGAGTTAGAAGTGATTTCTGCAGAGAAATTAAAATCTAAGCCTGCAAACAGGTACTTCCTTGTGAAAAAAAGGAAGACGTGACTATTTATTCACTACTTTGTCATGTTCAAATATATTAGACAACTTTCTTTTGCAGAAGCCATGCTGGTTAGACCCTATCATGTCATGATCTTCCAGGTGTTTTGTTATTCTGTTTTTAAATTATTGTTCTAAACCAATTTGCTAGGTATAGATGTATGGCTTGTCTATAATTCCCTGGATCACTCCTAGAATTTTTTTAAATTTGGGTACAAACATTCAACATAAGAAAAAGCATTTGTATAGCAACAACTTCAAAATACTTACAGAATCCCTCTTTTTCTTTGATTTACTGTCATCAGATTCACTATCTGATAAAGATTTTCTTTTACCACCATCTGTTTTTTCTTTACCAGCTTTCTGGGAGTTCAGAAAGGCTTCGATTAACTCCGGACAATCTAAGTTTTCTTCAGGCTCCCATGTGTTGTCAGCACTGAAACATACATACAGCTAGCTCATGAAAACCTAATTTAGCCACGTAACTCACAGTAAGCAAAAGCTTCTTCCCCAGTACATAAAACAGGCTTCTTAAAGAAGAGGGGAGTCTACTTTATATTCTTAAATTACCTTGCAATCATCAGATATGCACTTAGAGTTATGCTCTATTCTGTTATTGCTGCAGACCAACTGCTGACAGAAGATACAGTACAGACACCCCCATTTTTTTTTAAATCCCTACCAACCCACCCAGTAGAAGCTGGCTGACCCTCAAAACTCTACTCTCTTCCTATTTAAACACTTTCAAATATCGATAGGGAACCATATAAACCGTCTGGGGGCATAAGAAGAAACTAAGTCTGAAAACTATACAAGTGTGCTTAGTTTTATTTGCTACTTAATGTCAAATCTATTAACTGTGTCCCTAGACAGTACAAGTGCCTTCTCAGTCGATCATATGCACCAGTAACAAACATTGCACAAACATGGGAATCCAAGATATTTTCAGTTACTGAAATATGCTGGGATATCTTGAGGCAAGTCCCATAAACATCCAGACTAAACAAGTTACTGCTATGTACATCTGAGCAGAATATGCACTTTAGGAGATGATAGTCACACTATGGCTGCCTGTCTATTTCGAGCAATATGCAATTATAACAAATGTATTACTCTTGAGGGAATTCTGTGCTACAAAGTAAAAATCCTGTGCACATTTTAAAATTCTGCAGTTTTTTATTAGTCAATATTCCCCAACTCTTTCCCATCCCCTTCCTAATGCCCCTCCCCAAGCACTATCCCCCCCGCCCATCAATCCCACATGCCCCTCTCCCAGCTCCTTCCTCCCACTCCATGCTCCCTTCCCCCATGGACACTCACTGGATGGCTCCCAGCACACAGAAGGGGAGCACAACTAGCACTAGAACCCAGGAGGCAGTGTCCAGCTGCAGAGTCAGCGGAGCCAAGCAGCACCCTCCTTCACCCGGCCAGTTCTGTGCTCGCAGAAATAGAGGGGAAGCAGTGGCACAACCCCACATCTTTGGGGGGCAATGCCTCAGTGAACTATGCCCATGGACATCCCTAGGTGCCCACCTTCCCCGTTATTTTCTGCAGGGAAGAAAAGAAATCTACAAAGGGACATGAATTCTGTGCGCATGCAGTGGCGCAGAATTCCCCTAGGAGCAATATGTGCAAGACTGTGGATGTGTTCTAACAGTAGGTAGGATACATGTTTAAGGGAAATTTTTTTTTTTTTGCGCAGCTGATGAAGTGTAATCTCCCACAATTAACACTGAGCAGAGTGATTCACTACTCAAGCAAGCCCAGAGTTCCTCGAGTGAATTTAGCTTAGTTATCCATGTCTTAACTATATGGGGTCAGAGTTTCTCTTTAGTGCTTTAGCACCAACTTAGCTATCTTTAAAAAAAAAAAAGAGTTAAATCAGTGCAACATCTAACGTGCATGCAGTTATATCAATAAAATGTGTTCATGTATACATCTATACTGAGAAACAGGAGCAAAGTACAACTATTAGTGAGGCCTTATTGAATATTACAGTTACTTCAGATTTTCTTCCACCCTGGTCTCAAAAAATCCTTAAGACGTTAAGTTAGAAGAATGAATACATACTTAAAATAGATCTGCTTGTTTTGAAATGCTATAGGCTACTGAAGTTTGATAAGCAACCAACAGAAGCTCCAGTATACAATATCCCTTTCCCTTTCCCAAGTTTAAAATATCAAGGGCATGGCTACACTTGCAGATGTAGAGCACTTTGAGTTAAACCAGCCTTCGGAGAGCACAGTAGGGAAAGCGCTGCAGTCTGTCCACACCGACAGCTTCAAGCGCACTGGCCTGGTCACATTTGCATCACTTGCAGCGGCACATTATGGACAGCTAACCCAGCACGCAAGTGACTGCAACATGCTTTTCAAATGGGGGGTGGGCGGAGTGTGACAGGGAGTGTGTTGTGTGTTTTTGGGGGGGCGGGGGGGCCGAGAGCATGTCAGCATGCTGTCTTGTAAGTTCAAACAGCAGCAGACCCCCTCCTCCACATTCCACACTAATGGCTTGCTTTGTTTCAGAGCAGATAAACAGCTGGCTGTCAGAAACAGAGCTTTCAGAGGGCATATCCACATTCCTGCTGCGATTCAAAAACAATGACAAGAGTGGCCACTTGACTTAAGGGATGTTTCCAGAGGCTTATTAACCTAGTAACCACCTCTTGGTGAGGTGGAGTTTTTCCATTGGCATAGGTAGTCTTCCCTGAAGCAATGCAGCTGCACCACTGCAGTGTTTGAAGCACAGAAAAGCCTTTACTTCGACAGGCAATAATACAGTGGAAAGTATCTAATGGATTTTAGGGGCTATGAGAAAAATATACATTTGGAATTCCTTACTCTGTAAATCCTTTCCATTTCAAGAAGTATTCAACCTTCCCATTCACTACACGTCTGTCCAGGACTTTCTCCACAACAAATTCTTCAGGCTCTGCTTCTTCAACTTTTTTACCTTTGCCATTCTGTTTCTTTCCCATTTTGTGCTAAAAAGAAGTTAAAATTATATTTATAATATATTTTATACTGCTTTATGTAGCTATTTCAATGATCCTTTACAACCTTTACTCACTACATAGCAGAAAAATGGCAACTTATTCATACTGGGTCCAGGGCTCAAATTCCTATTAGGTTAGAGCAGGTAATCTGAGTGCCATTTTTTGTAAGTTGCTGAATAAAATACCCAAAACTGAGAAAACAGTTCTTTTTAAAGGCATAATGTTTTGCCTATGCAATCAATGCCTCCTTTCCCTTAATTGTCATTCCACTCCTTCCTCTAGTGCCAAAGACTCAAAATTTACAAGAACTTCTAGAGTAAACATAACTGAACACCCACAAAAAAGGCAGTGGGTAAGGAACAGCATGAAGGCATACACAAAGAAGTAATCATTAAAGGAACTGTGGGGAGATGGACCAAACAGAAAGGGAATGATATTCTGGCTACTAAAGAAAGAAAACCAAAGGCAATTAATTACTACTTTTCTCTCACTCCCTCCAAAAAAAGGGAAAGTGTGGAGGGGAGAAGAGCTAAAGACATATTGCTATACCAATCTGGATGCCCAATAACAGCTGCCAGCAGAATGTGTTACTTGTAACATTCCATAGCTGCCATTCTCCCTCCATCTTTACCCATGGACCAATGTACCTTTCACTCAAACATATTACAGAGGTTCAAAAACCCAAGATAGCTAAGCTTAAAGAACAGCACTTAATGTATAAAATTTATCTTATTAAAACTTTACAGAGATGTTGTATTTAAGTGTACATTAGATATATTATTGTATAACATCCTTTAAATGCTTAAAATAAAAATTAATTACATCCACATCATCCTCAAGGCATTCCAAGTTCAATAAGGCACAATTAAAATGTATTAGAAGGACACAAGGTATTTTTCAAAATTTCCTTGTTCATAATCCTAAAAGGCTTGAAACAAGCCTAGTACTAGTTATAGAGTAGCAGCCATGTTAGTCTGTATTCGCAAAAAGAAAAGGAGTACTTGTGGCACCTTAGAAACTAAACACATTTATTTGAGCATAAGCTTTCGTGAGCTACAGCTCACTAATGCATCTGATGAAGTGAGCTGTAGCTCACGAAAGCTTATGCTCAAATAAATGTGTTAGTCTCTAAGGTGCCACAAGTAAGCCTAGTACTGTCACATTGAGTGTTTGGAGCTCTATGGGATTAAGTGCAGAGTTTTGGTTGCCATTTTGGATGCGCTCCTTATGGGAAAGCATTCAAAACGGCAGAGGGACTTTGAAGCTCCCACAATGCAGTCCTATGGGAGCATTAAAATTAATTAATGCTGTCACATTTCCCTTACCAATGTATTTTCCTACTGAGCACAGGCCTGCTATTATAGCATTGGTCATGAGTACTATCTGCATTTTGAGAAAGCAATGAATCAGTTTGTTTTGAAACTCTACATAAGAGTTAGATAGACTTTCTAGAGTTTGAGGAAGGGTGGGTGTTTTGTTTTTTAAAGGGGATATCATCAAGTATGTCAGGCTCAAAGTTAGTTCTTTCCACTTTTTGTAATTCTTTTCAAAAACATATGTAATCCTTGAGGATCCTTTTCCTAATTAGCCCTTCCCAAATGCCACCAACTTCAGACTCCTGGTTAGAAACGTACAAATTGAAGGTTCATACAGCAAAATACAAAAAAGGGAATAGGTTTCAAGATTTCTATTCTAAACAGTGAGTTTATACATATAAAGATACCAAACGTGGTGTTTGTTTGGGGGATAGGGGGATTTAAAATAGAGCAAGCATTTACAGTCAGATTTAAATCTTTATTTGTATGTCCCAGAGATGATATTTTGAGCAAAGCACCAATGTCTGAAGAGCGCCAACTTAATCACAGGTATTTTTTGGCTGAGAGAGAGAGAGAGAGAGAGAGAACACAAAAAGAGAACAAGGATGCAAGAACAAGACAGAAAGAAAGGAAAAATATGAAGATGTCAAGCTATCCTGTGAAGGCAGTTTCCTTTAAAGGAAAGAAAGGAGTGGAGGACAGAAGAGCGAAATAGGTAGAGATGGAAAAATAGCAAAAAGTGAAGAACAAGTGAAATAATGCTCATAGCACAATAGTAGCAACATTACAGTTATAATTGATGAGTAAACATGTATTCAAATGAATATAACTTTCTGAAAGATTCTCCTTTGGGCTTTGACTCAGTACCAAGGGAAATTATTTTGAGAAAGTGGAAAAAAATTAATTCACCCTCTTATTCTCATAATTTAAGTACAAATGCTTTTTAGACCTCTAAATCAATTAAAAAACTTAAATTTGGCGGGCACAAAGCCTTCCATGGAAGCATACGAGCTTTGTTTTTTTAAAAAAAGAAGCTTGCTTGAAAAATTGTCATGAACACTTGAAATTTACTGGACATTACTGATTTAAGCATGCCTCATATGTACACGAGGACAGATGTTCAAACTTGTCGTCTTGGCCCTCACTACATCCTATTATGCCTATCTGACTGCATGGCCTGAAGAAAAATTGTGCATTCATCTCAAATTTTGGATGCTCTGTGGATGGATGCTTCTACATGCACTTCTCCCAACAAAAACACACGGTATCTGAAGTTGTTAATGGAAAGAATTGTCACTAGACCCATTTGGCCTCTTTTTCCGAGTCCCATATCTGAGAACACCATATCCTGGGCATTTTAATGTTGCATGTTCGAATAAAGTGTACTTTGCTACTTTCCCATATTCAAAATTCACATAAGTAGAATACACACATTTCCTTCAGTGTATCATCACTCACCTTTTTAAATTTTATACAAATGAAAGATTATAACATTAATGTAGCATTGTGGTAGATGGTTCAGATATACAAAAGTCAGAAACATCAAAGTTACAGTTTCAAGAGAAACACTAACTGTCCCCCTCATACACTCAGAGAAGCATGGTTCCTATGGAAACCATTAGCTGATTTTCCTGACCTGTGCAGCTAAGTTCCTAAAAAAAACACCACTGACTGCATTAATAGGTTCTCTTCCCCTCCTCTGAGCATTTCGGACCTGATATTACTCTCCCTCATGTTAGAGAGTTGGGGCACTAACTTGTAATGGAAGGTTCTTAGCTTGATAAAGTGTTTGCAATGTCATTGCTTACACTGTCACAGTCCAGTGGGGGGGGGGGGGGGGAAATGAGGCAGTTAAGGGACAGGAGGTGATGATATTAGTATTTAATTTGTCTGGATATGGGATAAATTAGTATTTATTGACTAGTAATAAGTTTAACAGCAGGCTTTTTTTTTAGTAAATGTCATAAGAGTACACAATTCTCCCTCCTTCCCCACATTTAGGCTACATAAAAATCTGTTTGCCTATTATTTTTCCACCAAGTAAACCTAGCACTAGAGTTCTGCACTTCTGTCCTTTACAAACATGTACTGCCATTAGGTAAATGCATATTAGAGCAACTACTGTGACATCCATTTGTCCTTAATTTCAGAGTTTTTTGGCTCATAATTTAATATCAAGAAGTTTCACAGTAACTTGATACCTGTCAAAGCCCTGTTATAATGGCCCAGGTGGGGGGAGACATTTAATAATCTCTGCTCCTCTGAAATCGAAGTGAATTGTTATTTACTAGTAATAGTTCCAACAGCAATTCTAACTATGCCCCGTCACATCAGTATTAGGTATTAGTACTGTTCCTGTAGTTGCAATATTTTTTCCCTGAATGGCTACGGAGAAGTTAAAAATGAATATGTTTTTGCCCTTTTTAAATACACAATGAATTACATTGGGTGCTGAAAGGAGGCTAAAAAATTCAAAAGTGTTTTCTGTTAAAGGTTATTAAAACAATCTTCACTTTAAGTCAGAGAGCTGAACTGGAGCACAGACCTCCATTATAGAGAGACATTCTTTTGTTTTGTTTGTAAGATGGCAGTTTTATTTAAGCCAAAGTTAATGTCCTTTCTATTAGCCTTACTTTCTGGATCTGAGATTTTAGTCAGAATAATGCTGGGGAGGAGAGATGTGGATGTATCTTCTACATGGAGATGCCAAGTTATAGTTTTGAAGAAAAATACTTCGCTTAAATCCTTATATATTTTAGTGCTCATGAACTTACCAATGTAGTTTTATTGGAGGCCATTTTTATTGCAGACTTGCAGAGCTTTTACTAGAAAAATGCATGACAATTAAAAGGAAGTTTACATTACTCAGTGAAAGGCATCCCAATACAATAATGGTCCTTGTTCCAACCCCCATGTGTTCACTGCACATAACATTTGAAGTGTGGATTAAATCCAGAGAACTAGATTACTAGTTTCTCCGACAACCCACAAACACACCATTATGCTAGCCATCACTCTTGCTACTGATTGTGTAGGAAGGGTTACAAGAATGTCCTTCCACCAGCATAAAGCAGAGATGTTTCAGAGAGAGGCTGGGAGAACCATTAGGATATACATTTCCTTAAACCCAAACGGGAAAAAAGTGTTCGGATTCTAGCAGTTAACCAAGAGATATTTAAAAGCACTTTCAAGATGCAAAAGTTAGATTTTAATTAGCATCAGCTAAGTATCTGTAGTGTAACATAGTAGTGAGTTACCAGTAACCCTGACACAGCAAGAAATACATATAAACTGCAGATTATGTTAAAGCAATTGTAATGTTGCAAATTTAAGGATCAGAAGGGAAGAGTTAAGGCTAATACAGACATTAACTCTGCCAAATTGCACACATTGTATATTGAAGACTAAAATGCTTAATTAAGAAATATACATTTCATTAACCTAAACAGATTATACAAAAATATGGTCTGGATGAAGCAAACTCATCCCCTTTCCCATACAATTTCTCACACTAATCACCTCTGGGCACAGATTTCACCACCCATCTCTGCAAACTACAAAATGAGCAAGACAAAGGTAAACCTTTATTAAAAGGCCAGAAGAGGCCTTTGACTCAGCAATCCCGCCCAATTCTCATCTCCTAGCAGCCAGAGAGGTGGTATTGTAGCCAAATCCGGTGGGGGGGGGGGGGCAGGCAAAGGGTGAGGGTTGGGCCCTGCTGCTGGGCACCTCATCTTGTCTCCATTGAGATGAGGGGAGGGAAACAAAGGCCCGTGGTAGAGGAATGAAGGAGTAAGGCTGCACCCACAGGCTTGTGGTGGGTGCACATAAAAGGCCTACGTGACCTAACGGGACTAGGCGAGCCAAATCCGGTGGTTTTGCCCCGAGTAGGGCCAAGCCGCAGCCCAACATAGAGGGGGAAGCCCTGCGCCCCTTTCCCCTTGTGGGGGAGGGAACCGCTGTGGCCACACGACAGCCGGCCCCGGCAAGTCATGTGCGCTGCCCAAAGCCGCCCGCCACCATTTCACACAGCCACCCTGAAGAGAAAGCGACGGCCCCTTCCCAGCGCCACGTTGCCCCCTCGCCAAGCACGACCATTGCGCGCCAAGGCCAAGCCAGGCGGACCGCGGAAAAAACCGCCCCCCATGCGGGGGGGGGCTTCGCTTTGTCTACTGAACGCGCCCGCTCCGCCTCCACGCTGGGTGCTACCGCGTCTCCCCAGGCTGCCCCCCAGCCCCAGCGACTAACCGCTCTCCTCTCCACCCCCCTCGCGTTGCACCCCGCCGGGGCCCGAGAGCCTTCCTCCTACCTCGGGGGAAGAGGCACCCACTAGAGATCCCGGGGCTCAGCTCCCTTTTCTCCCGCCCAGCGCCGCCGCCACTTCCTTTCAGCTGGGGCGGCTGCTAAAGGCGGGCAGCGGTGGCGGCGTTGGGGGGGCAAGGACCGCTGCAGTTACACCAAACACGAGCCCAGCTGCAAGGGATTTGGGGCGCTGCCCAATTCACGGCGAGGTTAAATTGGAAGCGAGAGAAAGAGAAGGATACAGACTTCAATGGTGCCCGGCGGCTCGGGTTTCCCGTCTCCTCCTCGCTCCCTGCGCGCACTGAGCAGCAGCAGCGACATCTGAGGGGGGTGGGGGCAGCGGCTGGGGCGGCTACTGCGGGGTGGGAGCGCTGAGCTGAGCTGCGCGCTGGCTGGCGGCGGGGCACAGCGCACAACGCCGCCTACACGCTCGCTGCAGCCTCCTGCCGCCGCCACTGCTGCTACCGCGTCGCCAGTGCGGGAGCGAGAGGGGGGCCAGCCAGGGCTTCTCTCCGAGACGGCAGCTTGAAACACGGGGACGCGGCCTCAGCGAGCGCCTGGGCGAAGCAAGATGCCTCGCGGAGACAGAGAGAGCGACTGGGTGAGTCCCGGGCCCCCATGAGAGCGCGCTATGGCCGCCTGGCGAACGGCCACCGCCGGCCTCTGCCTGGGCGCGGCTCCGAGCCGGGACGGGCCCAGCGCCCGAGCGCAGCGCCGGCGGGGGAGAGGCCCCGCGTCGGCCGAGGGTTGGGGGTTCGGTGACGGAGGGGAACGTGGGGGCCGGTGGGGCGAGGCGGCTCCCGCGCGGGGAGCGGGGGAGGGGGGGAGGCAAGTAGAGGAGCTCGGGGCCCTTCACTCCTTTGCCCGGTGGGGGGAGGGGGGAAGATGGGGCCATGCGGCCACTTTCCCGAGGGCGGGCGGTGGGAGAGCGCGGCCATTTCCCCACTGAGCTCGCCGCGGGGGGGGGGGGAGCCGCCGAAGCGCCATTTCCCCGGCGAGGCGGGGGCAGCACTCACCCTTTGTGGCGGGGTCTGCTCTTCTCGCTCGCTCTTGGGCCTGGCTGGCGGCGTCTCAGGGCTGGCGCCCAAATCTAGCCACTTCTCACTTCCTCCCAGGCCGCCAGAGGCGACGGGGCCAGCCTGCCAACAAAGGGGATCTCGGGGGCGCACCACCCAATGCGCTCCGGGTTTGGCCCACGGGCTCCTGCCTGCCCCACAGGTGGGGAAAAGGAGGCCTTTGGCTAATTCTCTCTCTCTCTTGGGGCGAGGATCAGTCTCCGGGCAGCTTCGGCAGTTTCCGGGGAAAACCCGAAGCGGGAGCAGACCCCCGAGCCGAGCAGCTTCGGCTTCGTTCGGCCACCAGAGGCTCGGCGGCTTTTTTGCCGGAAATTACCGAAGAAGCCATTTTAGGCGAGGATTCCTGTTTCGGCTCTTCCCGGAAACTGCCGAAGCGCAGCGGATCACGGTCTGCGCCAGTTCGTTTTTTTCCGGGCAGTGCCGACGTGGAGTAGGTCCACGACGACGCCTGCTTCGGCCTTTTCCGGAAAAAGCCCTCGCTAGCGGCGTTGCTGAATTTTTACTACGTTATTGAAACACAAAGAAACATCCCGCAGAACTGCGGGCGCTCTTGGGGGGGGGAGGGGGTGTTTAATTCGAGTCGAGGCCAAAACAGCCGGAGACTATTATGAGTGGGAAGGGGAGCGAGGGACGGATCAGTGCGTGGCGATGCATTTAAAAAGACGTCATAGTTAAGGCAGCCACTACTGGGAAGGTTGGGTCGTATTCTCAAACAGGGTTACGTAGCCCACGAGGTGTATGGCACGCAAAGTCGGGTTGTCCAGCCGCGAAAGGTGCGTTTTAGTTTGTAGCATTTAGTACATTTGCGTAATAAAACGCTTATTCGCAAGCCTGTGCGCTGTTAGCGCAGCTCTGGTCGTTGGAACTTTCCCGTTAGCGGATGCGCTTGGTGGCGCAGTGGGCGAGACTTGGTGGTTTTCCGTAGCAGAGACGTTAGAGGGGAAGGAAGGTTCTGGAAGCGCCGGCGGCGGTTGGGCTGGTGCGCGGCACAGGGAGGCGGGGGTACGCGCTGCGGCAACGGCGCAAGCGGAGGCGAGTCCTAGAGCCGCCCGACAAACCGTTTAGCCGAGCTCCCGTTGCGCTAGCGAGCCGCGCGCGCCCTAGGGGGGACCATGGAGGGCAGTAAGCGAACCGGGTCTCTCTCCGGCCCTGCGAAGCGCCGGGATCAGGCCGGGGAGGCACAGATGGTAATGGCGCTAACGAGGGGGAGGGGTGAATGGGCCGGGGAGGGAAGGGAAGGCGGCTGGGTCCTGCGGCAGGGAAGCTCCGCCGGGAAATAGCTAAGAGGGGTGGCGGGCAGGGAGAGGAGGATGCGCTGAGTGGAGCGCCCCCGTTACCTGGTGCTGCATCTCTCCGTGGCGGGAGGGGTGGGGGGTGTCTGGGAGCAGGTGGGTTGGCCGAGAAGGGCGGTAGCTAGTTCTCCTCCGGCCCGAGGGAGAGCGGGGGCAGCCGGGGGCCCTGTTCCCGAGGGTGGGCGGCTGGTGGAGCGGCCCTAGCCGGAGAAGATTTTCTCCTCCTCCTCTGCGGCATCGCTCTCCCCGGCGTGGGCGCGCGCCCCAAAGCAGCAACCATTTTCCTTCTCCGTCCACGGGCGGCTGCCCCTGCCTCCCGGCGCTGCCACATGGCGGGCTCGGCGCGGCCGCCGCTTTGCGCTTCATGATCTCGGGCCTTTGCGGCGCCAGTCCGGCTGCCGCGTTGGGTGGGGGCGCCGAGGAGGACTCGTGGAGTCGCACACGAATACGACTAGCTCCTTTTGAGCAGAGTCTGCGCGGTGTTGAGGGAACGGGGAATCTGACCCCCTCCCGCATCATCCCGTAGGGGCCTCGTGGCTCGGCGCTCCCTTTTTTTTTTTTTTTTTTTGGCGGGCACCCAGTTGTCGGATGTTGAGTAGAAGCGTCCGCTCTCCTATCTCTGGCCGCCATTTTTGCTGATTATGATTTTTAACCTGCTTGAGTTTGCAACAGTTCTTTCCCTGCCTCTGTAGCTGCTGTTCTGTAAAACACATTCCTTGTCATTGGACGCCGTCCTCTCAAATAGAGATTTCTTCACCCTTTGTAAGTTCGTGGGACATAATAGAAGCTCAACTGGCAGACTCCTAAAAAGAAAAGCAGTACTTGTGGCACCTTAGAGACTAACAAATTTATTGGAGCATAAGCTTTCGTGAGCTACAGCTCACTTCATCGGATGTGAGCTGTAGCCCACGAAAGCTTATGCTCTAACAAATTTGTTAGTCTCTAAGGTGCCACAAGTACTGCTTTTCTTTTTGCGAATACAGACTAACACGGCTGCTACTCTGAAACCTGGCAGACTCCTAGTCACTCATTCAAATCTTACCCATCATTCGCTCCTGTGAGGGGAGGATGCATTATGGGAAGCTTTAAAGACCACTTATACCCTATTTTTCTATTATAATTTGGGGGGGGGGGAGTTTTCACCAAGAGTATCTATCATAGAAGGTGGGAAAACCATCAGATGGTTTGTGGCATGTGTATTTTATACCAATTAATGTTAACTTTGGTATTGATGGTATTTCATTTTACCTGAAGGACTTCTTTTAAGTTGCCCTATGAGACTCTTAGGCCTTGCTTTTCACTACAAGCATTAGACCAGTGTAGCTATGCTGACTGAGCTCCCTAGTGTAAAGAGTCTACTGGTGGGAAGTGAGTTTCTGTCAGCAGCAGAGTAATCTGTGTGCTCCTCTTCCCCCTTCATTCCCTAGAAGTCTCAAAACTCCAAATCCATGTGCTATCCAAGGCAGGGCATGGCACAGAGTCAAGTATTTGAGCAAGTCAGTACTGTACTTTGGGTGGGACATGTTATTTTTGATGTACTACATTGCAGTTAAGAGTTGAGACTCCAATGGCAAACTTCAGAATATTATTTCTGTAGCTCATCCTTAATGGAAGTGTGTGGTCACGGTATGAAAACTTTAGTACTGAAACTTATTTTATTTTTAGGTTGCAGCATACATTTTTTGTTGTTTGTTTTTTTTTTCCTTTTGGCTGAAACAGTTCTTTGCATATAAGGTTCTCAAACTTAAATTGATGTTTACACAAAGGAACAGGGGGACTAAGCTGTTAACTGGGCTATCTCCTTTTTCCTTCCTGGTCATGCTGCCTGCCTCTTGTCTCAGTAACGTATTGCTTGTATGGTGAAAATATAACAAAATTATATATAATTTTTAGCTGTTCTGCAAGAAACTAGTTACCAAGTGTTCTGCAGATCACTAGAAGTTTCATGTCATAGATTCTAGTAGGTAGACAAGGTGGGGAGGCATTATCTTTTATTGGACCAACTTCTGTTGTCTTATCTCATCTTTCTAATGTCCTAGGCCCAATATGGCTACAACAACACTGCTTATTTCAGTAGTTATTTACAGGGCTTGAAATACCTTCTGAAGATCATCTGTTGCCAATACATGTAACTTAAAAATACCTGGTTTGGTAGTCTGCTTGCATGCCAAATGATAGTGATTTGATCTGTTTCATTAGTATTCCATTTCTGCCAAATACAGTCTGTTTTCTCCCCCCAGTTAAGAGTTTGAGGTAAGAGGATGTTTTGTGAAAAATAAAATGTTTTATGCAAATATCTTGTATCATAATATAGTGGCCCAAATATTCCCATTCACTAATGGTAGATTCGGGTCCTTTATCTTCCCTTTCCTTCTCTTTTAATTGTTCGCAACTTGAGGATTGTGGGGTTTTTTGTGTGCTTTTGTTTTTTAAGGGCGAGGATTTTGGGGGCCTGTATATGGGTTAGTATTGACTCCGCTTTTGATAACTGTGTGCCTGTTGCTTTCCTCAGGCTTTGCAGATTGTTTTGCAGCAGTGCAGTAAAGTAACTAGAATGATAAAATTGAACAGTAAAACTTTTTACATCATTGATGCAAACCTATGTACTGACCGCAGAGCCTGAGAGAGGCAGCAGGATATGCAGCTATATCAAAAGCAGATTTGGTATTCTTTCTCCAATTTCATTCAGCTATTGGGGCACACTATGGAAGTCTTGCTTTAGGCAAGATCAAGAAGCTTTTATTGGTCAGTGTGAAAATTCAACTGGAAAAAAAATTAAAGGGGATACTGCTTTTAAAACTATTTGGGAAAAAAAATCTTATGTAATTTTTTCAAATGCTCAATGTTAGTTTTTGATTACCTGTTAGACTACCTTTTCTTTCTCTCAACATGAATAGTGAAACAGATTAGCCAGCTACGCTTTTGTTGTTAATCTCGTTCTGTTCAATATTATTGGGTTCTTGTACCCTAGTCTAATGCTCCATTGTTAGCAGTATAATATATACAAGTTGTTTTTGAAGCTATTTCTATTAAAATAAAAAAAATCGAAGTATTCGTGCATGTGTGTATGTAAAATCTCAGTTTTTACAAATTCTGTATTGGAGCAAATTTGACCAAGCCAATCCTCTCATGTTCTTGAAGACTTGAAAATAACCCACTAAAATTTATCAGTATTCCCAAAATTTACCATTAATAAGTGTCTCTTCATCCTAAACATGATGATTCTAAAGGAAAAAGAATCTAGCCTTTCAAAATTACTTACCCAAGTGAGTGGGAAAGCAGAATATTGTGAGGAAATAATTAAGTAGCCAATATTGGGGCAAACAAGTGTGACAAGGCATTCATTCCATCTTTTTGGTGGTGTTAACTGCTCTGGAAACTTTTACTGACTTGAAATTTCTAATTGTGCTAATAGCTGCTTCCTTTCCAAGGTAGTGATTCTTCTCCAATTTCATAATAAACTCTTCAGTTGTTAATTGAGCTCTTCATAACTTTGGCTATTTTGTGGTAGCATCTTGGTATCATCATGCTAGCCGCAGTCACACGCAGTGAAAATTGTCCCTGATTCAATAAACTTCAGCTATTGGCCGTTTTGTTAAGATAAATTGCTTTCATTCCTCCTCTTTATATATTGCTGTTTCAGTATCATACAATATTTAATGTACTGTATACCAGGGTGGCCAAACTTACTGACCCTCCAAGCCACACACTAGAATTTTCAGAAGTTTGAGCTCCAGGCGCACCTGTCTAAACCCCACTCCTACTGAAGCCCTGAGCCTTGACAGGTTTTCCCACAGGGCTGAAGCCCAAACTCCCTTTGCCCTAGTCTGGTAGGTGGAGGATGGTGGGGGGCTCAGCAAGCTGCCCTTAGTGCAAAAGTGCTGTATGAAGCTTGTGAGCCTTCCTTTGGACATCCCGGTATATACCTTAGTTTTCTGATATCCTTCATCACCTGACGAGCAAAAGGTAAACTTGTCTTTCTGAAGGCTAGATTTTTTTTTTTTTAAACTAAACTATTGAAAAGCTGGTAAAATAAAATATATTGTATAAGAGCTTACTGTTGCTTAGAACTACAAAACATAAAATCTGTTTGCCTTCACGTAACTTTCCCAGAAAACAGCCCCTATATCTTACTCTAAAATACCTACTTCCTTTATTGTATGCCTGATTTTGAAATTTTTTTTAACTGAGTATGTATCAGGTCCTGCCTATTGTAGAACACTAGTTCAGAATATGTAGTCTCCTTTTTTTTTTTTTTTTTTTTTTTTTAAAGTCTGTTTTGTGTAAATTTTGCCTGGGATAGGCATGGCCACAACTTTCAAGCCTCTTTTGATACAAAATAGACCTCAACAGTAAATGTTGAAAATAAATAAATGTTTGTCTTGGAAGAGTACTTAAGATACAATGAGGAAAGAAATGGTAAGCTGCTTCCCACTTGGGGCCTGATCCTATTCATATTAAAGTCATTGGCAAAACTCCAATAGCTCCTTAATATGCACCTCATGAGAGCTTTAATTGTCCATATGTGAATGAATTGATGAAAGATACTTAATAGCTTAAGGTTTTTGGTGTCTGAGCCTATAAGTTTTTATTTTATTACAAAAGATGCTCCCCCCACCCCCATTTTGTGTATGCGTCATATAGAAGCTTTCAGAGTAGCAGCCGTGTTAGTCTGTATTCGCAAAAAGAAAAGGAGTACTTGTGGCACCTTAGAGACTAACAAATTTATTAGAGCATAAGCTTTCGTGAGCTACAGCTCATGAAGTGAGCTGTAGCTCACGAAAGCTTATGCTCTAATAAATTTGTTAGTCTCTAAGGTGCCACAAGTACTCCTTTTCTTTATACAGAAGCTTGTTTCTCCTTTTTCTGGTTTGTATTGGTGAACATCAATTCGAGCACAAACACTTCTTTATATTTAAAAAAAAAATAACCTGCGTTTTGGAATGAACAACATAAATCAATATCTTCTTATCTGGTCTAGTAAAGAGACCACAGCTCATCTATTATAATCTATGGGGGGGTTTTAAGACGATGCTATTGCAGGGAGGAAAACTTGATGGCATTTTAGTGGACGTTTCTCCAGTTCTAAGAGTACTTAAAACCTAATTTTAATTTTTAATGTATTTATGAGGGGAAAGAAGGTAACTTTAAAAAACACTGAAATTGTAAAGAGCTACTTTTATAATATATGGGTCTGTATTGAATGGCAATAATATAACTTCAAATAAGCACAATCTTTTGTTGAAAATGAGTATTTGTTGACATTTTTGAACATGTCTGAAGACTTAGTCTGACTTTAAACAGTAGTATGGGAGAATTGCAAATGACATCAATACTATATTTTCTAAATTAGAGAGAAAAGGAGCAATTTCGCAAACTGTTCATTGGTGGCTTGAGCTTTGAAACAACAGAAGAAAGTTTGAGAAACTACTATGAGCAATGGGGGAAACTTACAGACTGTGTGGTAAGTTGCGTGAACTAATGTATGCTGATAAAGTGGACTTAAAAACTTCGTAAAAATTGCATACCATTTTCTGAAGTATTGGTATAGCAGTAGATTACTGTTGTGACATATGTTGAAGTATTTAGAATTTTAACTGAAAATATAAATTGGTGGGTACTTACATAACCCAGACACCTGAGGCTCTTGGCCTCAGTCTTGTCTTTTTGCAGGAGATCCACAAGTTAACTTCGCATTATGCATGTTGGGAAGGGTAACATTTTAATAAGAGGGCAAATGGAAGCATTTAGTTGATCCCTGTATGCTTCATGTGAGATCTTTAGAAAGCTTTATGTATAAATTGCAGTTGAAGTCAACAATTTCATGAACAATATGCATGATGGAGGGTAAAGCCAAGTTTTCACTGTATTGCAGAATTATACAGTTCAAATACTTACTTTAATCATATGAGTAATTGGGTTAAAACATCTGCTTTTGTGTAGAAAGCAGGAAAAATCTAAATTAAAGATATGTAAACTTATTCTGTTCAAGGCCCCATCACTTTTGGTTTTTATTTTGTTTTAAATTTCTCAGAAATCTATTGGTGTTCATTACAAAATATACAAAAGGGGTAAAAATTGGTGCAACCCTCCCCTGCCCCTCAAAACTGAGAATTTAAACTTTGGGGGATAGGAGGACAGAAAAAAGGGGGGGGGTGGGCAAATAGAGTATTTATTTGTAAGAGTATTTAAAGTAAAACAGATTTGATCTCCGTCTGGAGCAGGTTGCCGGAGCCGGAAGGTTCTGACTTTTTTTTTTTTTTTAGGACTTGAACACACACGGAGAGAAGCAGGTGTTAATCTTCCACTACATTGCCTTACTTTAACAGACAGCTTCACATTTACAGAGTCCTGGTCTACATCTAAAATTAGACTGACTTAACTACATTGCTCATGGTGTGAAAAATTTTGTGCCCCGTGAAACATTTACCTAACCGCCACTATAGATGCAGATAGGTCAATAGAAGAATTCTTTTTGGAGAGGTTGATTAACAAAATCAATGGAAAAACGCTTTGGTTGATGTAGGAAGCATCTGCACTAAGGCGCTATAGTGGCACAGCTGTAGCATAGGCCTACCCTTCGATTAACTTATTAGTAACGCATCTACCTAATGTATTGCGTTTTCTTAACATAACCAGTATTTTCATGTACTTGAGTGGTCCAGTAATTAGGAGAAAATTTATTAAAAACCAAATAGCAGCGTTTGTAAAACTGGGAAGTTTTTTAGTAAAAATTTGTCAAACTGAAAACGAAGTGCCTTGTTTATACTTAGCAGTAGTATGAAAACTTAGTAGTGAAACAGTAAAACTTCCTGATTTCTTTTTGCAGGTGATGAGGGATCCTGCAAGCAAACGATCGAGAGGGTTTGGTTTTGTAACATTCTCCTCTATGGCTGAAGTTGATGCAGCAATGGCTGCAAGACCTCACTCAATTGATGGAAGGGTAGTTGAGCCAAAACGAGCAGTAGCCAGAGAGGTGAGCAAAGTACTGAAAAGCAAAGAGGCTTTTTACATTCTGAAAGATTAATGTCTCTGATTTGGTGAGAAACTAGCTTATTCTTACTGATAGACATTTCAGTGCTTACTTTTTTGTGTAATTAAGAGTCTCTGGTTAGGGGCACGTGCCTTTTTCCTTTCTCCTTTAGCTTGTTACCACTTTTAGAAGCTTTACAGCAGTACACATGTAGAAGTTGACTTCTGCCAGTTTGAATTTAGGACTTGATTGACAGAAGCCATTTCAGTTTTTTAGGTTGAATGACTGCTGCATTGCTGGGGGGTTAAATATCAAAAGTTTAATCCCTACTGTTGTAGGTTGGATATCCTAGTCAAAGAAGAAGCGTTTGGGGAGCTGTTCTTTTTGAGACTACAGATCAAGGGTGAGATTCTGGCCCCATGGAAGACAATGGGAGTTTTGCTAGTGACTTCAGTGGGGCCAGGATTTCACCTAAAGTTATCTGGCGCTTAAAAGATGAAGTTGTCTGGAATGTGAATATAATCAGTTAAAATGAAAAGGACCCAGTCAGTTTATAGATCACAGTTCTGTCTGGAAAATTTGTTCCTTGCTATTCTTGAAAGTAAATGAGATTTCTCTTAACTTGTCAGTTTTATCAAAATATATTGATCTATTTTTTTAACATATCTTTTGATTACACTTCATGTATAATTTTCATTCTTTCTGCAGCATAGTCTGTTTCCCCTCTTGCTTGTTTAGAGCTTTTCGCGTAGCAACCAGAGGTAGTTGCTTTAAAAAAATAGAAAATGATTGTAAAATTAAAAAAAAAAAAGGCAGAGGCATTCCAGATAATACGCTTTACCTGAAAACACTATAAACTAGCTTCTTGATACTGATTAGATTTCAAGTTGACTGTCTTTTAAGATCTTGAGAAAGAGTCCATATGCAAAACTTTCTTCCACTAGTAGTTTTGGAAAAAATATTTTTTAATTCTTTCAAGGAATCTGGAAAACCTGGTGCTCATGTTACTGTGAAAAAGCTGTTTGTTGGTGGAATTAAAGAAGATACTGAGGAACACCACCTTCGAGACTACTTTGAGGAGTATGGGAAAATTGACACTATTGAAATAATTACAGATAGACAATCTGGCAAAAAGAGAGGTTTTGGCTTTGTTACATTTGACGACCATGATCCTGTGGATAAAATTGTATGTAAGTAAACTTCATTCAACAATTTCATCTAACAATATTGCTACTTAAGGTCCCGATATAGAGAACACATAAGCATGTGAGTAAGTTTTTTTGAATGTAATTTGGATTAATTCCATGCATAAATGTTTGTAGGAACATGGCCTTAGTTTTGAATCTTCCATTTATAAATTTGATGGGATCATGCAGTAATACTACCTGAAATTATCCTCAAAAAGAAAAGGAGTACTTGTGGCACCTTCTGGATGATTGGAATTGGTATTGCAAAAATGTGAGGAGGGAAAAATTATTTTATCTTTGGCAATTTAGCCATTCCTGAGTTAAACTCCAGAAGCAATGTTTACTGCATGTAATTTCTTCTTAAATTTTTATGATTTACAGTGCAGAAATACCACACCATCAATGGCCATAATGCAGAAGTAAGAAAAGCTTTATCTAGACAAGAAATGCAAGAAGTTCAAAGTTCTAGGAGTGGAAGAGGAGGTATTTGAGTTTCACTTCATGCTCTTAGGTTCAGTTTTCCTATAATACATACATTAACAGGAATCTAAAATCCATCCTAGGTAACTTCGGCTTTGGGGATTCGCGTGGAGGTGGTGGCAACTTTGGTCCAGGACCAGGAAGCAACTTCAGAGGTGGATCTGGTAAGGCTACCAGGCTTATCACTTTTTTTTTTTCTTTTGGATTTCAGTTTGCTCTGTAGGTTACTACCATCTACTGTAGTATTGGCAACAAAAAAACTTCTTTTAGGAAAGACTAACAAACCTCTTATTAAAAAGAAACTAACCTTTGTTATTAGAAATAACACAATGGAAAAGAATCTATAAAATATGAAGTCAGTGTTTTTGAGCTGTTAGTTCACGTAATACAAAGAAGCACTGTAACCTCGTCTGAAGTAGTCAGAAGTTTTTATAAAGAAAAAAGCAAAAGTGGTCCATTTTAGAGAATGTATACAAAGTAATATAACAGATTGTTAGAGTAAATTATTACAATTTCAGAGTGAGCTTTTAAGTATACAAGTAATTGGCAACCAGGAAACTGCTACCTTGACAATCTTCAGTTTGAGTCCAGAAATGCAACTCCTCTTTAAGAGAAGAAGATTATTTAAGGTGATGGTTGTATGCTTTGTTTCTGACAGATGCACAGTTCTTGGTTTAGGGTGCATATGTCTGAAGTTTTAAATTCAAATGACCAGAAAGCTTAAAATATTTTCTTAAGTCCATTATACTTTTCTCGTATAAACCCCCTAGAAATGGCTGTAGGTCAAAAAAAAAATTAAGGTTTAAAAATAAGAGAAATACCAGTCCCCAAAGGGATTTTATTTATCCTTGGAGAAGGTTAGTCACAGTTTGGAAACTACAGTTACATTTTGAAATTTGTATTTCAGATTAATACAGCAGTTTATAATAATGAAAGTTCATGATCTGTGTTTAGGGTATTAGGTTTCTCCTGCAAGAGTGGTGTCACAAATACCATATTTGACATCTAGTTTTTGAAACGGACATACACAACTATAACTTGCTTTAAATTTTTAAAATTGAGGTGACATCTTTATATATTTTAAAAATTCCACCTTACTATTAAGAGTAAACTTTTTTCTAGTTCCGTACAGATGAACTAAAAGAAATACTTATTTCCAACAGATGGATATGGAAGTGGTCGTGGATTCGGTGATGGATACAATGGATATGGTGGAGGACCAGGAGGTTAGTGTAGGCTAGTGGATTTTTGTAACTTCTCATACTTGAAAAGGTTCTGTATTTTCTGTTACTAATCATGTTAAGCAGTAGAGCCATATTGATCTGGTTCAGGAACAATAAATAACTGCTGATGTGTTTTTAATCCTTGGTCTTTAACTGTGTGGTTTGCCATGCATCTAGGGATGACCATGTCTTCCCTCATTTCCTGCCCGTGAAAACTTGGTGGTCCTATCTGCAGTTTTTCTCATTTTCTTTTTCAGCCCTAATCTCCAGTGCTAGATTGTTCTACACCCAGATACCTGCACTTTCTGATTAATGTATGCAAGCATAACCAGTCTGGTTGTTTTCCCTAAGGCCTTCTTGCATTCAAATCCATGTTTCTGATTTTGGAAGTATATAATACTGTTGCCACACTACTCAAAGTAATTAATTCATCCTGATGGCTCATGCTTATGTACAGTTTACTCCCCCATGCCAGAACCACACACTCAGTCTTCATCCTAGTAAAAAATCATGTCTTACACTGTGGTTTTTCCTTTCTATACTAATGTTTTGTTCTTTTGACTTTGCAGAAAGTCTGTCAAAAGAATTGGTAAAGAAAGTTAGTGACTTTTTAAAGACTTGAAAATGTGGTACTAGCTTCGACTGTGTTGCTCAGCAGTGCTTTTCTAAACTATTAAGCTTTCTGAAAAATTTAGGATTTATGTAAAGAAAACTCTTTAGACCTAAATATTATATATTGGTAACATTTCTGTTTTAATCGTTAGGCAAAAACTGCAGTTAGGCTAAACAGTTAAGGGGGAGTATATAGCTTTAAAAACTTCAATTATTTGTAGAAATCGCCCTTCAAAACTTCCTGTTGGCCTTTTTGGCCTTCAGTAGACTGATGCTGAAGAAAATTAAAATCTTAGTTTTGGCAGAACACTGTGCGATCTGAGGAATAGTACAACTAACTTTTTATAATGTAAAGTTACTATTTAAAGGCTTATTTCATAATAGGTGGCAATTTTGGAGGTAGTCCTGGTTATGGAGGAGGAAGAGGAGGATATGGTGGTGGAGGACCTGGATATGGCAACCAGGGTGGGGGCTACGGAGGTGGTTATGACAACTATGGAGGAGGTAATACATTTGCTTAAAACATTTAAGTGAAAGTTTAGTTTTGGACTAGCCTGAGCAAGATTATTGACTTGAGAACGTTTCACTTCATAAGTGTTGTCAAAACCAGTATGCCATTTTCTATGGTCAGTGAAGAAAAATAATTGACTTTAGTGACACATTCCTCTTTCTTTCGTTTTTTTATCTTGATTTGTTGTGTTTGTAATAACATAGAGAAATAATTCTTACATTTAGCTCTTTTTGTGTCAATAATATAGGCAATTATGGAAGCGGAAACTACAATGATTTTGGAAACTATAACCAACAGCCCTCAAACTATGGTCCAATGAAGAGTGGAAATTTTGGTGGTAGCAGGAACATGGGGGGACCATATGGTGGAGGTATTGTATATGTCATGGGTTGAATTGGGACCAAACTTTTCAGTGACCTTTGATCCATTGTAGAGACCAGGGGACACCTACCAATTAACCTGTGTAGAGAATTGCTGCATAGTCTTTTATAAATCCAACTTGCCAGCAGAATTTTAGAGCCAGTAAGCAGTAGTGCAAAGAGTGGTGGTGGTGGTCTGTGAGTGCGCCCAAAAGAAAAGTAAATTGTCTGTCTGCATTAAAACAATGTGGTGGTTTCAAAGATCGCTATTTGGTGTGATGGCCAGTTTTCTTAGAGCTGGAACAGTTAGGTTTTTTTGTTTGTGTGTGTGGTTAAAATTGTACTTGGGTCAGGTATGAACTCTGTTATCTGATCAATATAGAGTTTGTTTTTGGGATACTAACTTCATGTACATTAAGTCTGTTTGTAAAATATGATGTAATATCACACTTCTTCCCTGCCTCTCCCAAATTTTAGTGTTAGTAAATGTCATAGGGATATCAGTCAGACAATAATTTAGTTTCGGTAATGGGTTAATAAGTCTCCTATTTAAATTCTTAAGCATTAGTTAGGGTGATGTGAACAAATTATTTACTACGGTAGTAATTATCACCAACTCGTTACTCGCCACTAAACTGTTTTTTCTCTCACATATTAGGGTCATTATAAAATTTTTGCTTTTTTTTTTTTTTTTGGTCAGCAGCTTCTAAGCAGTAATGCTTTTATATGTGGAAAGCACGCAAAGGGAAAGTGACTTCAGACCAGTCCTTCTGTAAGGTGTAGTGTGTGGGTGGACTGCTAAACCCACATAATACATGTTGCAGGATCAGGCCCCAAGAGTGCAGCATTATTTTCCTTATTTGATTATATGTTTAAACCATTGGAATTTCTCTTGCTGCAAGAATCTAGTGTTCTGTTTTCAAAATGTGGTTACCATGGCAGTTCGGGGGGGGGGAAGGGGGAGAGGAAATAATCTCTCATACAGGACAATGACAGGTTAGCTTTATATTCAAGATGGTGCGCACATTGTCATCTTGAGTTAAACTGAATATAAATCTTCTTGTAAATGTACAGTAAATGTGCCTTTAAAAAATAAAGATGTAAATGTCCTCTATCCTGTTCCACAAATGCAGGAAACTATGGTCCAGGAGGCAGTGGAGGAAGTGGTGGATATGGAGGGAGGAGCCGTTACTGAGCTTCTGCAAACTTGCCATGGGTAAGTATCTTTATAAGTGCTAAAATTGCAGTGTTTCTTGAGACTTAGCTGCAGGAGTAAAAGCTTTTTAGGATCATATTATCTTTCCTTTAAAAATTCATTAGATGGATAATTTCATAACCTATTTTTTACTCTTTACTTCTGTTGAAACAGGCTTCACTGTATAAATAGGAGAGGATGAGAGCCCAGAGGTAACAGAACAGCTTCAGGTTATCGAAATAACAATGTTAAGGAAACACTTATCTCAGTCATGCATAAATATGCAGTGATATGGCAGAAGACACCAGAGCAGATGCAGAGAGCCATTTTGTGAATGGATTGGATTATTTAATAACATTACCTTACTGTGGAGGAAGGATTGTAAAAATGCCTTTGAGACAGTTTCTTAGCTTTTTAATTGTTGTTTCTTTCTAGTGGTCTTTGTAAGAGTGTAGAAGCATTCCTTTGATAATGTTAAATTTGTAAGTTTCAGGTGACATGTGAAACCTTTTTTAAGATATTTCTCAAAGTTTTGAAAAGCTATTAGCCAGGATCATGGTGTAATAAGACATAACGTTTTCCTT
This sequence comes from Dermochelys coriacea, assembly GCF_009764565.3. Classification (NCBI taxonomy): domain Eukaryota; kingdom Metazoa; phylum Chordata; order Testudines; family Dermochelyidae; genus Dermochelys; species Dermochelys coriacea. The sequence goes on from NC_050069.1 coordinate 208,656,407, forward strand.
TTAAAAAATTTAAGTGCGTGTGTAGAGTTAAGAAGCTGTTGTACATTTGATTTAATAAAATAATTCTAAAGGAAATACTGTGTAATTATAGATTATTTTTTTTAAAAAAAAATATTGTAAAATAAGGCAAGGAGTGGGTAGTATAAGGTCCCACAAATAATACAAAGCTGTTTGTTGTACATGTAAAATTAAATGCTGGTCAGAAAAAGTATGTTGTCTGTAAATTATCAGGTTTAAAATATCTAGATAACTTAAGGGATATCTCTGCAAGGAGAAACACCTTTTTAGATCTTTTAGATGCTGCTTCTTCAATGGCAAGGAAAGGAAATATCCCCAGCGAGGTACTCTTCCAGGGACACAGGTCTAGTACAAGAGAACTCTTGAAAACGGCACTAAGTTCAGCCAGTCTTAAAAAGCTGTGCTGTATTTCTGCAAAGCTTTAACTACCGTAGTTTTATAAGGATGCCAACGAAGGCTGAGGGTGTAGAGCAAAATAGTTCTAAGCTTCAGTTAAACTTCTTTAGGTAAGATCTTATTTACTTTTCCTTTCTTAATGTTCCAAAAACAAGAAACTAATACTATATGACAGTCTCTTTCAGTATAGTGGTTATCATATGTAGTTTAACATAGCAATGAATTGAGTTAACCATTACCAACTGAAGAGAATTTTGTGAATCTTATATTTTTTTTCTTGTATTAAATTTTGACATCACATTTTCTTAAATTTCAGCTACTTAACATATTTTTTTCCTACTGGAATCTAGCTTTGATATGAGCCATGGACAAGCACTGCTACTGTACACTGCTACAGTTGAACAAATGAGACCTGCAAGTGTCCATTAGTAAAGTTTTGCAAGGGTTCCATACCCGATGTTGGTAGTTAAAATGGTAGGTCGCAAGTTAATTAAATCATAAAATGTTCTTTACACTTTGAAATCTTTTTATTTTTCTTAGGGATTTTGATGGTTACAAGTGCAATGAAGATAAGAGTAGTTGTACAATAGCGTTAATGGTGTTGGAAGTGAAATGTACTGCATATGTCTATTTTGGATACTGTATTTTATGTAGCGCATTGCACCCTGAAGGATCCCAAGAAACTTTAGATTGTTTATATAATAGAGAATTTTCTTCGCTACTGAAATGCATCTACCTCTCGTAAGCAATATGAAACCCATTCTTCTTTAATGCTGCATGTATTTCTTTAGGAGGGCAAGAGGAAAAAAGTCTTCAGTTGTGACTACAGGTGGAATTTTATATACTGTATATGCAGACTGTTATTACCTAAATTGGAATTTGGCTAGGATACTGAGGTTTCCACTGTCTTTTATAGTTCTTACAGCTAATAACTCTTAACACCAGATTCTGTCACCCTTACACTCTTCTCATTGAAATCAGGAAGATTTTACATACATATGCACCTTGGCATGTGTAAATTGGTAGAATCTAGCCCCTAGTTTATTTTTTGTATTGGTTTCATTGCCTGAAACAGGCTGCACACCTAAAGAACGGGTATACAACTAACCAAAGGTGTATTCGTTTTGTGTTCTGCACACTAATGAATTGTTTATAATTTTTGAAACTGCTGAAGTTCTTCCATAGGTAATATGGATAGACCTACATGATAAACATCTTCAGATACACTTTATTTTTTTTTTTTTTTTTTTCCTTTGGCAGGAAGGTGCCATGCTGCAGGTAACAAATGAAGAAGTGGTCAACCACAGACATGCTTCAAGAAATAAGATATTCTGAATCATCAGAAAATAATTGCTTTTTCTGGCTTCATTAAAAATCTATAGGTTAAATGAATCCTGATAATAAAACATCTCAGTTAGTACAGTCTCCTGTAATGCTGGGGTTTTTAAAAATATAAAATGATAGTAATAACTGTCTGTAAATCTCTTGAATAAAATTCAGCAGGCTAGGAAAAGCAGACCATTAATGTTATGAAATAACAAATGTTATGTGAATAGAAACATTAAATACATATTTTCATAGCTATAAAATAAAATATTTTTATACCAAAGTAGTTCTAGTGTAATGATTAATAAGCATAATGTGTTAACACTGTTCCTATACAATTAAGTTGAGCCTTTGAGACTTTTAAAACATACATTTCATTTTGAGGGAGATTAAAACAATTTGACAACCATATTGATATAATTTGCATATCTGAGTAATCATTCACATGCGTGTACTAGTTCTCTGCTGGGAGAAACAGCATTTACGCAATCAAGAAGCTACTTTGATTTTGGACAAACTTTTTTCATTTGTTTCTAAATAAGTAGCTTTTTGGCTACAATTTTTATCACACTGAATGAAAGTCTCTTCTGATTGTCTTTGAAAACTAATTGCTTAAGACTATTCAGATTAGTCAAAACTTGTTAAATAGCTGTCTTATTTAGAAACAGCTTTGCATTTAGCATGTAAGATGTAATGCAAAACTGTGATCTACTAAAACCCAAGATGACTTTTTTTGTTTGTTGCTTACGGTGTATAATATTACACCTGGGGGAATTCTGTTCCACTGCGCGCGCACAGAATTCATGTCCTCTGTAGATCTCTCTATTTCCCTGCAGGAAAAATTTCCTTTCTGATGGGGAAGCAAAAGGAAGCTACAAGAACTGTCACATGACCCCTCCCCAGCAGCCAGGGTGAATTGTTTCAGGTGTCCAAAGCAGTCGGTGGAGAGAGAAATCACTGCGAGGCTGGTGGCTCCTACCCTGCCCGGGGCTCAGCTGCTAGTCCTGGCTGGGTTGGATGGGACTCTCTCTCTCTTCCCTTGCAATGAGGGGCTGGGGCCAGGTCAGACCCACCACCAGAAACATCCCTCAGCGGCATGAAATTCTGTGCACACACACCCTCTCCCCCTTCACCCCACTCTCCCTCCCAAGTTTCTGTCCACATTCTTCCTCAGACTCCTCCACCTGCAACTATATGGGGAGGTGCAACCCTTGTGCATCCAGGACTCCCATCCCCCACTGAGCCTCACCCTCTATATCCAGAGTCCAGTTGCACCTGCACCACCCCACCTAGCTCTCTTCCCCCCCCCCCCCCCTGTTCTTGAACCCCTATCCCACCAATTCCTATCACCCACACCACGCTGCTGAGCCCCTCTGCTGATCTCCAGCCATCTTCACCTGGGCCCCCTGCACCCGGAATTCCCAATGAGACTTTGTGCATCCAGATCCCTCTTCTGAACTACCTGCACCCAGATTGACCCAGCCCTGGATTCTTCCACACATGGATCCTGCCAGGCTAAGCCTGCTTACCCTGCCTCTGGATCAGGGGTCAGGGCTGGCCATGCATGCAAGAGACTTCCTCTCCCATGCCATTTTGGTGCACTTGGAGTGGAGGGGCAGGGCCAGCTATTGCACCTCAGAGTCACCATGGCGGAGCTGTAGAGTGATCTCTCACCTCTGTGCAGCCAGTGGTCTGTGCTGTCCACTGTCATACTGGAGCCTCCACATTTATTGACAAAATATGCAGAGTTTTAAATACTGTGCATGGAATTCTCTCATGAGTATAACGTGTATCCTCTGAATTACACATAAGAGGTTGAGATACGTTCCAGCTTAGAAGTTACTTGGAAAGCAAAGCATTTCAGCCTTGTATTGTTTGACTTTCCACTACATTGAGTTTAAAACAAAGTTGGAAGCTATTATGCTTAGCTTTTCTATAGTAATAGACATTGTCTTTATGCATTCTTGAAAATTATTAAAATGATGTTTTGAGGCTTTAGTATAAAATTCCTTTGGTAAAACAATGTAGCAAACCTTGAATTGCATAGTTAATTGCGGGGCTGCACAGAAGACAACAGCTAATCATGATTGACCTAGGTCAGACCTGTAGTCTCTTGATATGCTTTCTAATTACTCAGGAGGCTTCCTTCCCTGCTTGGACATGTAACATGATTTGAGCCTAGTCCAGTTTACAAAAATTGTTTTGCGTTTAGCAATTCTGTATTCGCATCTCAACTCACTTGGCAGCTTAAGGTGCAAATTGGAAGAAAAACATTTTGGGAGGAATTATGCATGCCACTGGGGAGGAATTCTTGTGCCTTTTGTGTTTGTATGACTCCTATTTTCTATTTGATATAAAAAAAAAATATACCAGTACTTCAGCATTGTGTGAATTTAGCAAAGGCGAAAGCATGATCTGTGTTTCTCTGTGAGGCTATGCCACTTTCCCTCCCTGTAAAGAGAGGGGTGGGGGGCAGTGGTGACATAAATGGGGAAAAATGCTAAGACTGTGGAAAGCTGCAACATTTTAAGGTGTCTCACTATAGCATACTTCATTTATTTAGGGATATTCTTAAGAATCTGGACAAACAAGATTCTTGTGTTCAGTGGCGAATTTAGTGGAAAGTTGTGGTTTGTAGTCAACATAATACTAATTCTAGTAATTCTCAATAAGTCCTGCAATGTGTGGTTATTGATCCTCCTCTATCTTTAAATAACCAGTCTTCCTTTTTTTCCGTCAAACTACTATGAAGTCACTTTTTTGCAGAGTAAATCTTCATTTAAAAATTATTTTGCCATTCAAGATACATGCTATGTCTCAGTAAAAGTGAGTATTACAGCTGGTACTTAGCTTTCATAAAACTGTACAATAAAGAATAAGGCAAGATCATATTCATTCACTTACATCAATTTCTGAAATTACCTGTGTCTGCCAAAGAACTTCCAATATGCTGCAGACAACTGAGGACCTGGTTGTAGATTTTGCGATTGGGTTACCCCACAAAACAGGAGGCATTTTAATCTTAAAATGGTCAAGAGTAAGTCTTTCCTCCTTCATTCTTCAAGGTGGAGGTGAATGAGTGCATTACTTTGGATGGCTGGAGGACCAAAGGAAAGCAAACTCCTACATTGTGCAGGAGTGTAGCATAGCAGTGATCAAAATTACAATTGATGGAGAGCCTGGCGTGTAGGCAGAGAAGCAGGAATTTGAGACCAGTTGGCCCCTCTCTTTCCAGCCTCCTCTTCTGTGTACCTCCTAAAAGATGAGTGGCATTCTTCAGATTCTCAACTACCCTTGCTCTAAAGGATGAAATTTACAATCTGGAGATCTGACTTGGGATCCTCTGCCACACATAAGCTGGTTGGTTGAGCAGCAGCACAAGGGGGGTTGGTCTGAGCTGCTGGAGAAAGTCAGCTGGGAATTCTGCTCAGCCCCTGGGTCTGCTTTTGTGTGCATCCCACAGGCCCCTAAAGTGAAGGTTCTGTGGTTCCAGTTCAAGGGTTGAAATAGCAGCAACCCCAATCTGGGACCAATGTGGGGTGAATTTTTGCCTGTAAATAGTGAGTTTGGGTAGGGAGTTCACTGCATAATTCAAATCTATTGTGCTATGTATGGCATATGCACATTGGAATATGTTAGTGACAATTCAGATTTCACATCTGTTCCTTTTTAGGTGCACTATGTTTCTATCTAGGCTAATATTCTGGCAACCTGATTGATTAGGAGAGGCAGATATTGGATGGGAATGCAGTGAGGCCTTAGGTGCTCCTTAAAGTGTGAAGCAAAGTGTCTGCAAGTAGAGGCACTTCCATCCCAAGGTGCATTGGAACTCAGTTATGTACTTCACTATAAAATTATCACACTGATATTTGAAACGCTCTTTCCCATAGAGGATACATGTTGGCTCAACATACCTTTACTTTGTCTTCAGGTTCAGGTAATAGTAATAGTCATTGTTTTGGTAAAATAGGGAAAAGAAATTACTGGAGTTGAAATTTAAGAGACACTAAGATTAACCTCTTCTAAAAGTGGTATAGGTAGTCGGCACTTTATTTCAAAATATCTGTATGACCTCTTCATTTCAATACTCCTTTGTTGCAGAAGTGAACAAATGAGGCATCAAAGATGGGCACTAGAGGGAAAGGAGCCCTAAGAGAATAGGCTAGAAACAGTGGAAAAGGTGAAGACATGGAATCTATGATCACTATGTAGTATACTTGTAAAACCAGATTTCAAATAACCATACTAATCTAGATTAGCTCATAGCTACCAAATAGATCAATTATCTACCATAAGAGATGTCACTACCTGATCAAGAAGGGGTTAAAGATTTAAGGGATAGAAGAAGCAGGTTAGTTAGATTTGAGGTGCAAGGGCAAACTTTTACAGAAGCTTGCTTGCACTTGTACTTAAACATATTGGGTCAGGTCAAATAAACCATTTTAGAACCTGACAGCCTTACCATTTTCCATGAAACTCCTAGGTATTTAATATCTGCCAGTCAGATTTTTGGCAAGCAACTACATTCTCCCTTTAAGATTCCTTTCTTCTGTGTGAATTTAACTTGTAATAAGTGTGTTTAAAGGGATTAGTCAGATTAAAAACTACTATATTGTAGGTACTACTGATAACTCTTTAAAAAGAGAAACCAAGTGTTAAACAATGAATTTAGCAAAGTAATAGTTACTAATGTTTCTATTTTGAGCTTGGCATTAGCCTTTTTCATGGTATTCTACTGAATTATACTAGGGAAAAGATAGTTCTCAGTGAAACTGGTTGAAGCCCAGAGAGAATTTCGTATATGTGTTATGAAATAAAAAGCCTTGAGAGACTTCAGTCATATATCCTCTTAAATGTTAATACGGGTTCCAGACTAAAATGGCAGACTTTTAAAGATCTAAAAGGGTAAAAGTTGTGGGTCTGTACACAGCTATTTTTAAATCGTATGGTGTGCCAATTAAATTCCTATTGCTGTGATCAATGCCAGTGATTAGCAGAGACTAAGATTTAATCTTCCTAACATTCTTCAACCCTCCAAAGTTTTTTGTCTTCAAGGCTGGATCAAATCTTAATCATTCCTTCAGAGATGCAGAATGGGACTCGGCTAATAAGTCACCTTTTGAGAAATGGAAAATACTTGTATAGGAGGAAGCGGCCTGTTTTGTCCTTAATGTTAGATCTTGCCTAGGAGCCAAATTGCTGCTGGCCGCTTCCGGGGCGCAGCACAGTCGATGGTGACAGGACAGGCGGGAAGCCTGCCTCTGCGCCCCAGCTGCGCTGCTGACTGGGAGCCACTGGAGGTAAGTGTGCCCCAATCCCCAGCCCTGAGCCTCCCCAAACCCCTCATCCCAGAGCCTGCACCCCAGATCCCTGACCCCCCTGTGCCAGCCCTGAGCCCCTCCTGCACCCCCAGCCCAGAGACCTGGCCCCCAACCTCTTGTCCCAGCCCAGAGCCCTCTACCACACCCTGAACTCCTCATTCCTGGCCCAACCCTGAGCCCCTCCCACACCCCCAAACCCTTCATCCCCAGCTCCGTTGGGTCACGGGCATCAACAATTTTCTTCAACTGGGTCCCCAGGAAAAAAAGCTTGAAAACCACTGTTCTAGGAGGTGTGACGGTTGTCCACTAAAAACTTGGACATGTATAGAAATCTTTTAATGCACAAATACAGTGTGAATGGAGCATTGTATAGGAGCAGACTGTTACTCTGTCGGGTAAGTTTTTTGCATTATGAGGAAAGTAGGTACTTGGTTAACAAAATATGAATGGATAGCCTTGCATCTGCTGCTCTAATTACTGTAAACATAGCTGCAGCAAATTTAACACTGTAGATTCATGCCATGATAAATGGCATGCCTCGTCCAATTTTTCTTTGAAATAGAAGTTATCTTGGCATTTCCTTTGTATGTACAGCATCTTACATGTTTCATATAGCACTTTTCTGAGTTACTGGACACTGCTGCTGTGGTGTGCTTATACTATTCTTGGTTTATTTAAATAAAAAAAGTCCCAATTTTTGTGTTAGGATACCAGCTAGCCGCATAACTACATTCTGTATCAGATGCTTATAATACTTAAAAGGTAACATTTTTGGTGTAATGACAGGTTTCAGAGTAGCAGCCATGTTAGTCTGTATTTGCAAAAATAAAAGGAGTATTTGTGTCACCTTAGAGACTAACAAACAAATTTATTTGAGCATAAGCTTTCATGAGCTACAGCTCACTTCATCGGATGCATCCAGTGAAGTGAGCTGTAACTCATAAAAGCTTATGCTCAAATGTTAGTCTCTAAGGTGACACAAATACACCAAAAATAAAAGGAGTAAGTTCTTTTCTTATCTCACCGCTACATAGTTGTTTCTTAAAATACCTTTTCAGACCTGTTTTACGATATGTATAAGAAAGGGAAAGTGATCTATTGTGAATAAGGATGTAAATACCTTTCAAGATTTCGTGGCACAGATAATCTAGTATGTCTTCATTCTAAGCAATCATAAGGCAAGTAATATAGTACAGTTGATTTTACCTGGAACGTTTGAGAAAACTCTTGGCAAATCTGACCTTTAATTTGTTTTTAAACAGAATTTTTAAGGTGCTTACAAAAGAATTTAGAACAACCTAAAAACTTAAAAAAAAAAATAATAATAATTTTCCTTTGGATAAAAGAGAAGAGTCAAGTTATCCAGACTGTAAAAAGACAGTAGATAGTACATCACATATTTGAAAACAAACAAATCATAGGAAGTGTCTGATTCACCACTGCTTTCTTTCATGTTTACATAGAAAAATGAATGGTGTTATACTGGCGTAAGACTAGTGTAACAGATTGTACCTGCTTCAATAATTTCAATATGTACTTAGAGGAAAAAAATGTCAAAATAAGTATCAAATTAATGAGCAATCCTAGTTTGTTTGAGACTATAAGTGTTTGTGTATGTGTGTATATATCTTGTGGGAGAGAGGAAAAGTCTGAATACCCTCCAGGACCTCTTCAGAAAACTAGTACAAAAAGTATAATTTATACCTATAGAAAAGAGACATAAATTAAATACATAAAACCACACACAATTTAAGCCAAACCTTTGCAAATCTAAGTCTTCTGCTTTTTAAAAAAAACTCTGCCAGTGCTAACAGACTCAATCAAAATTTAAGGCCACATTACCTTCCAAGAGTCATGTACTTAGGAAGAAAAATACGTTTTTCCCCCTCCATTTGCAACTCATCTCAATTTTGTACCGACCCCCCCTTTTTTTCACATTGATCCTTCAATTTCTCTACTAAATAGGGAGAACTCTCCTAGTTCCAACTGTGACAAAACTTGTATACCTGTCTGCCCCCTACAACCCTTTTTCCATACAATTATATCAATGTAATATTTATTTGCAAATACTGTGTGCAAACTCATTTTAAAGGCAACACTAAGTAGAAATTATACTTCTGCTGGTGGCCTGGCATCCTCCAGTAACTCTAATTACATCTCAACAGCTCAGTCAAACTAGCAGGTTTTTACTGCTGTAGCTTCTAAGTGTTCACAATTTACTATATTTTTATATGTAAAAACTTCCTAGTAATTAAAGATGCAGGCCACCTGCACAAGTCTCAAAATACTAGTTTGGGTCTCTTTTTTTTTTTTTTTTTTTCTTTAACATGTTCATATCCCCCCCCCCCCCCGTCATCAGAATGAGTTCTAAATAATGTAGCGATCTTATTTTTGTTTCTGTTCTGATGTGACCAGTCTCTTAAGTATTATCAAAACACTGCCATTACTACTGCAATGAAGAGCATACTGGCTTGGATTAACAGGTCTGCCCTGGTCATCCCTTAACCTATTGAAAACTACATGATAAAGGCCACTTAGTTTTTGCTTCATAAAGCTAATTGATTTATTGCACTGAAATTTCTGCTGCGTAAGGTTCTCTTTTTGGGCATGAAGCTTACACACATCCTCTTCCAAGTTCAGGATCACATCTAGTTTGTTTGCGGCAGTTCTGAACAGCAACCTTGTTTTTTCCTCTTCGCCTTATGTCATGTATAAGTGATATTTGAGTATCTGTCAGATAGAACTTTGATAACATGTTGTTGAACGCATCAATAGGCATGCTCACAATTTCATCTACAGAAAATGGAATTCTCAGGGCTTTGATATGGCATTCATCATGGCTAAGATTATCTGTGTTATTGAGGCACCTGCCCTTTATTTTGTTTGATTTCCCAGATGATGAGGAATGATGCTCAGAAGTGGATGCTAATTCATTTGGCAGCTGCGTGTAAGTGTGGTTATGAAGAATATGTTGAAGTGGGGATTCCCCACAATAGTTTGAATCGCTTTGATAGTCCATATGGCAATGTTTACTATGCTCTAGGTAATGACCCCCTACAGCTCCTAAGCCATCATGGGAAGTATATTCTATATTGCTACTGTATCCAACAGTACCTTCATTGCAGGTTGAAACAGATGATGAATCACAATTGCTTGAAGAGGTTGTGCTCTGGCTTGAAAGTCCAGAATCTGAGTCAGGTTTTTCAAACAGTTGAGAGACTTCCCTAGGATCAAAACCTTCCAATGCTAATGCCATTAGATTTATCTCATCAAATATGTTCTCATCAAGGTCTGAAAGAAGATTCTGGCTTGTTAGGTTCCTAATGTCAACAGATGTAAATAACCCCCAATTAGTCCCATTAAGTAATGATTCAGGGTTTATGATGCTAGAATTTAACTGCAGAAAGGACTCTTGTCTCTGTATATTCCTTATTTCTGGATTTACCCTACTGCTGTGGTTTGATCTCAGTAACATAGCTTCACGGAGGCTGATGTCATGGCTAATAGCCTGGATCAAATTTACAGGGTAGTGAGAAGATGATGAATTCATGCCTCTACTACTACTGCAAGCAACAGGTTGAGTAGCTCCCAGTGAAATTTCCTAAAAGGAAATGGAAAAAATATACAGAATCAGCAACTTTTCTCACCTCCGCACTCGCGCGCGCACACGCTTTTTTTTCTTTCAGTATTCTCCCTACTATTAGAATCTACAATACTACTAAACTTTTCTATTATCCTACTTGCACACAGGGTCTATCTAGTCTACGACTATAGAATTTCCCACAGACTTCATCCTTTAGCACAGAATTGTGCTCTAAAATTTAAGATATTAGAAACATGAGCAGAGTCCAGCCACTACAGTGCTGTCTTCCTAAATCTATCGACAGCTTGAAACAAGCTGTGTGAGTTATGAACTACCCCATTCAGCATAATGGCTTGATAAATGGTCCTGTTTAACTTTAAGATGTCAACATTAGCTATTTTAGTGATCATGCTGGAAGACATTCCCTAAGAATGAGAGAGAAGCACGTTGACTGGATATGTTCTCATTGCAGAGATAACTCAGGTGAGCGGTACCCAATAGAGCCTAGCCCAGGAAAGAGCAGCCATACTGCAAAGCTTTAGTCAAATTACTGCGTCCTTACTGGTGCTGCACTCACTTATGTGTGTTGCTGGGACTTCTGGGGCATGTCCCATAGTTCTTTGTGCCTTAGCAAGCTGAGCTACTGAGTGTTTCCCAGTGAATGGTGGGAGAACGTCTCCCATTCTGGACAGCTTGGGGAGGGAGTTGTGAGAAGGCACTGAAGGTCTACCAGCATTCTAGTGGCTTAGCTTGAGTCTTCCCTGCAAAATGGGCAGGGGTCCAGCCTCAGTGAAAGCATCACTTGGATTTCATTCTATACAGAAGGATGGACAGCTAGCCCGGTTTGAAAGCACCATCACACTTGGGTCAGATAGGGGGGGGTGTGTGTGTGTGTGTGTGTGTGGATTGTAAAGGTGTTAGCGGTAACACCTGCGTAACAGTGTGGGTTAACTGTACAGTAAAGACACACCTTTAAACTGCCTTCCTTCTCATCCACTAAAACAGTTTTCTCTCTCCTACTGTCAAAACCTCTAGGTTACGGTCTCCTTCAACATTTATATATAAAACTTCTAGAATTTCCAGCTAATGCAAAATATGGGGAAGCAAGATTGTATTACTCATCATATTGAATTCATTATTTTCTTTCAATGTAAATGAAGCTGCTGTATAACCTCCAATTTCCAAGTGCTAGTATGCCAAAGAAGCCAGGACCTTGTCATGGCATTTAAATCCACACTGTTGCAGAGTAGACAGGCCTTGGTTATATTTTGTAGCTCCTAACAGTACAAAATAATTATAACAGATTGTAATGTTCTGTTTATTGACTCAGCCTCTAGCACTCAGTGTAGCTGCTCTGATTTTTATCAAGTCCAAGGTTCAAACAATAGTCTTAAGAATAACTAAAAGCTAGTTGAGTTTTTTTTTTTGTTGTTTTTTTGTAGATGAAGTAGTTTTAAGCACCAGCCAAAATCTGGCAAATGTCATTTTAAGCCACATTTTCTTTCTTGGGTGGGCGGGAACAGCTTGCTATGCAAAAGACACTGGCAAATGGGAAAGACCACACTGCAGTCTCACTGCACACAAAATACTATCAAATGCACAAATTAAAAAAAAAATTGAAAAAATATTTTCCCCCTTTAATCTCTGTTATGTGCCAAATGTTAGTAACATTTATGGAAAGTCAGACAAAATATACTTTGAAATGTAAAGTAAGGTTTTAGAATTTAGATAAACTTTGATTCCTTTACAGCTTCATTTGATGAACAATGCTTCATTGTGAATATATCACAGTACATAAAGATAACACCTTTTTAGTAACATAGGATTTCTAAAACATTTAAAAATTAGCTGAGAAGTGGGAAGAGACCCTTTTATCAAAAAATGAGGTTTTAATATTTTCAGATGTCATCTGATATTCAGATTTAACTGTTTACATGCTGAAGCTATGCCTGTCCCAATATTTTGCATATTGTGAGGGCCTATTTCTGCTTAAGTTATGCAACTTCAACCCCCTTTGCAAACAGATTTACAAACACATAACAGAGCAAAATTCGACCTACCGAGCGGTTCACTAACAGAACCAAGTCTGGAGCCAGAAGCTGGATTTAAAACAGAAAAGTATTATAAATAAACTAATGAGCATATAACAGGTCATCTCTACCAGAACAGGAAAATGTTAGGTTATGAAGTTCTATCTGATGGTTATTTAGGGGGATGGTAGGAAGGATTTGTTTAAAGTCAGATGACAGATGCTTGGCTCCATCATCTAGCCAGAATCAAAGATGTTCTGTACCAACTGTGAAGTGAATGGCAAGGTGTCCCCACAGTTAAATCCTACATATTTTCACTTACAAAGGGGCTTATCAAACTGCAGCTCAGTAAGCAAATAATCTCAGATGCACTGGCACAAATCAGGGGGTGTGTGTGAGTGAAAATGAGTTCTTCTAAAAAATAAAGTTCTCTACTACACTTTCCTGTAACTCAGGTGACAGGAGAAAGTCTTGCCATATTTCTTCTATGGAGTTATCCCATATTAGCCCTGCTGTAGAGTGGGAGATAGAGCTGGTGTTTTCAATTATGCCCTTAAAAGAAACACAAGTTTTTTTTTCAAGATCAAGATCAGTTTTTTTTTAAACTGTTAGCAGTTAAAAGGCCCACAGTTGCTAAACACAGACTGTGAAAATACTGTCATAAGTATCCTGTTTTATATAGATAAACTGTCTTGTTGTGTATTACCAAGGGGCACTGGGAAGAACTGGAATTTTTAAACAGTTTTCAAATGATAAGTTGTATAATTTTACAGATTCAGGAAGCAGGTAAGTAATGACTATGTTAAAAGTTAATGACCAGAGTAGCTTTTTACAACAGAGTTTTCAGATAAATTACTGAACTACTTGTGACATACTCCCTGCTTCCTCTTTAATTAAATGGACTATCCCAGTTATCCAACTATGCCAGTTATAATCCATTGTTAATACAGCTGGGAGTTTTCTTATTTACCTCTAGTGCATTTTCTGTCTGTGATGACAGCAGCAGCAAATAGTCTTCCAAGAAGGGAGAGGAATCTATGGAATTTCTGTTGCTCTGCAGTGGAGGAAACAAAAACACTTTGAAAAGCACAATTTAGAGAAAAACAAGCAGTAAAGTAAGAGGTGCGGGGGAAGGGAGCACAGTCCCGTCTCTGCTGAAAACAGAGGGGAGAGCTCCCTCTCCTCCCACTCTGGTTTCAATCCAGTTGGCTCTAACCATCAGACACAAATGCAGATTCAGTGGTTTGTAATTTTAAGCAAGGGTCTGAAATATGCAAAAACTTAAGCAAATTTTGGCTTTCTATCACATCCCCACCATCATGCAGATCCCATACTAGCAGTCAGTGTATCTCTAGGTTGAAGTGTTAGGTGGAACACTAATCCCATTAAAATTTAAAAAAAGAAAAGGAGTACTTGTGGCACCTTAGAGTAACAAATTTATTAGAGCATAAGCATAATGCATCCGATGAAGTGAGCTGTAGCTCACGAAAGCTTATGCTCTAATAAATTTGTTAGTCTCTAAGGTGCCACAAGTACTCCTTTTCTTTTTGCGAATACAGACTAACACGGCTGCTACTCTGAAACTTAAAATTTAAAGTGTCTCTCAAGCCCCTGAGGGGGCTGCCAGAAGTACAAAAGAGCACAAGTGCTCTCCTTAGCTTGCTGCTCCCTTGAACCAGTGCAATATAGTGAAGAGCACTGGAGCTGTTAACCCAGTTAACATCTTCATCATTCACCTGCTTTATCTTCTCCCCATCTTGCGATTCTGATTGTTCACTTCCTTTATTCAGATAATAGTAATCCAAAGCTTCCTGACCAGTTTTCAAGTCTACATCCTGAAGAGTCAGAAAAAGTATATTCATGCCAAAAATAATCTTTAAAAAGACACCCCTGCTTAATTCAGCCATATTATATAATTTCCAGTGAAACATATATCTGATCATATTTAAATGTCATAACATGACAAGCTGAGAATAGGACTGAAGTAGGATAGAATCCTGCATGTGTAATACACTAATGTATGCTCTTTATCTCCAGTTTTATATGGGGATACTGAACCTCCTTATGGTATAGCTAGACATTCTTCTGCTTCACTCACCAGCAGGGGATAGTTGAATTGCATAGAGCTGCAAACGATGACCCACAATTGCACTGCATATAAAAGCAGACACTTCCATAATTTTTTAATATACAAACATGCTAAGCAGTGACACACAACTTGCATGAAATTGTGCTCATGGTGATATGACAGGAAGGGGTTTGCAACTGCAATTACAGTAACTATTTTGTTTCCATGTAGGCAAAGTCCAGGACGGAGGGGGTCAGAATAGTTACTTTTGTAATTGTCTACATATAACTTAAAACTCCATTGCACAGTAGATACATTGTGACTATTTTCCATCCCAGTGTGTTATTGTGGAATGACATCCAGAAGACACTGAAAGCAAAAACTTTTCAATATTCTGAAATCAGAATAATGTTGTTTCTGGTGTTTGAGACAAATGGATAGCAGAAGCAAACGTACTGGAACTTTCAAATGAGAACTAAAAAGATAATGTCTACAATGGATAACTCCATTCTCTAGAATGGAATGTTCTTCAACAGCAGAAAAGATAGGTTCCAATTGAATATCAAATGTTACCTTCTCTGTTCCAAAATCGTATGTTGGAGCACCATGAATTTAGGCTTCAGGCTTTGTTGATCTGCAGACATGAACTGTATAAATTCTCCAACTTGAATCAGTTTCTCTCCTATATAGAGCTTTTTCTGAACTTCAAAAAGTGTCTGTTTTTTTTTAAGTACAACTTGATACAAAACACAGACTCAAAATCATCAGAAATGTCAAGAAAGCTAAAAACATAGAAAGAAAAAGTATTTTAAAATATACTAAATGTTCTTTGGAAACAAAGTAACTTAGGACCCTAATTTTATTATACAACTTTTTCAAAAGTCATAAGGGAACCCTTAATTTTAAAAATAGACTTTTCCAATGGTAAACAGGCATCAAGTGCATTAATCAATTCATCTGATGCAAGTCTTTGCAGTGTAGATAATGCAAAGCTTTTGAAATTGCATTAGCCTACAATGGACATGCAACAGCTGATAACGTGCTATAAGTCTATTGTGTAGTTAGGCTAGCCTTTAACAGCTGTTCCATCATCAGGAAGACAACTCTTTTCTGATGCTTCAGAATGGTTAGTTCCTTTATAAGGGCAAAACCAGTGGTCAAATATTTCTACAATCTATAAAAGTCAGTAGTTTTCATGCCTTTACTGTCACCACCGGTTCAAAGATAGGAAAGGATCTGAAAACTATCACTTCAGGAGGCCAGGACCAGTTTAGGCTTTAGCGTTCACATCCAATGACATCAATGGGGTGGGAAAGTTCACACTTCTCAGAGCCATTGGTTCAGATTGTCCGCAGACTCAGGAAGACAACTCTGCAGAAGGCAACATTCAGTTCATATTTGGAAGATTTTCTATACAACCATAAGAGCTAGAGCCATATAATATTGCCTTTATATAAATCCATGGTATGCCCACATCTTGAATACTGCATGCAGATGGGGTTGCCTCATCTCAAAAGAAAAAAAAAATGTACTGGAAATGGAAAAGGTTCAGAAAAGAGCAACAAAAATGATTCAGGGTATGAAACAGCTTCCACATAAGGAAAGTAAGCATAAATATTAATATAATTCATTACTATCTATTATTACTTCAATAAGACTGGGACTTTTCAGCTTGGAAAAGAGAGGACTAAAGGGGGATATGATAGAGGTCTATAAAATCATGACTGGTGTGGAGAAAGTGAATAAGGAAGTGTTAGTTACTCCTTCTCATAACACAAGAACTAGGGGTCACCAAATGAACTTAATAGGCAGCAGGTTTAAAACAAAAGGAAGTATTTTTTTATACTACACATAGTCAACCTGTGGAACTCTTTGACAGAGGATGTTGTGAAGGCCAAGACTATTAACGGGGTTCAAAAAACAACTAAAGTTCACGGAGGATAGGGCCATCAGTGTCTATTAGCCAGGATGGGCAGGGATGCAAAACCATGCTCTGAAGTGTCCTTAGCCTCTGTTTGCCAGAAACTGTCAGTGGATAACAAGGGATGGATCACTTGATGATTACCTGTTTTGTTCATTCCCTCTGAAGCACCTGGCATTGGCCACTGTCAGAAGACAGGATACTGGGCAAGATCAGTGGTTCTGATCCTATTTATCATTGTGGGCCACATATGCAGCTCTCTATGTATTATGTAGGCTGCATCCACACAATATATATACTACCTGTATGACCCTGAGGATGTCACATGGGCCACAGCTGTGTGCTGATTGGGCTGTAAGCGGTCCGAAAGCTGGAGGTGGAGAACCACTGGGACAGATGGACCATTGGTCTGACCCAGAGTGGCAGTTCTTATGTAAAGACTTACTCTAAAAACAAAAAACAAAATAAAAATACCCTTCAGATCTATAGGTTTTAGAGTAGCAGCTGTGTTAGTCTGTATCCGCAAAAAGAACAGGAGTACTTATGGCACCTTAGAAACTAACAAATTTATTAGTTAAGCTCACGAAAGCTTATACTCTAATAAATTTGTTAGTCTCTAATGTGCCAAAAGTCCTCCTGTTCTTTTTTCAGATCTACAGGTTCTGAAAATGCTGCATCATGTTGAACAGGTTGAATGTTTGACACCTCTGGATTAGTGCACTAAGCACAATGTTGAGAGCCAGGGAATCCCAAATTCTATTCTCACCTCTGACGCTTGTTGATTTGAATTACACTAGATGATAGAATTTGGGAGTAAGTTTGGTTAGTGGATTAGGCATCAGCCTTGCATCTAGGAGGCCTGGGTTCTTAATCATGGTTGTGGCATTTGCTTGGTGTGCAACCTAGGACAAATCACTTAAACTTTCAGCTTCAGTTTACTAATCTTTAACATTGAAGTAACAATATGGACTTAGTTCATAACTAATGTTTAAAGAGTGCAAAGTATTAAGACACAGGTGGGAAAGAGGTCTCATCTCTAGTAGCAGCAGACAGTACAAACCAGCATTCACTGCCTTTCCACCCATAATTGCTTCAGAGCATGCATTTCACAGTGAGTCAGACGTTCCAAACTTGACCCCCAATTATTTGTGGACATTGTTTTTATTGCTGGTTATTCGCTTTCCATTATATTTAGTTTTAAGCCTGGACTGGAAATACTCACTCCATTGTTGTTGTTAATCTGTGTGTTGCTTTGCTATAGATGTTAACAGATTTCTCAAGCTACAGCTTGCTCTTAAGCTAACATGCATTCTCTGTCCTGCTAAATTGATTTTTTCACTAAGTTCTCTACACTTTAAACAAAGTCAGATTGCACTTTACACAAGTTTACACCACACAGTACAAGACAGACCTGTGCAAAAGAGCTACAGATATTGGTTACACAACCAGCAGTGTCTATTTTACTATGCTTTGATTAAGTAATAAAAATATCTAGTTCTTATACAGCTGCTTACTATCTGATTACTGCTGCTATTTGTCTGTGTACTATCAAGTCAGTTCTCTACATTCATAATGAAACAAAACATCCTTTTTTTCCTCAGACACAGATGTTGGATCATATTAAAGAAGTTCTGTATTAAAATCACAAATGAGTTTGATTCCCCATAGTTTAAATTCCAGGGTATTACTAATTAAGAGGGAGGTCTCTTGGTTTTTGGCTGCTAATTGTGTTAGTATATCCTAAAACAGGGTCTGTTCTCAAAACAATACTTTGTAACCACAACAACTCACACAGAGAGAGACTCAAAGTGATACTTTGTAACAACAGAAACAGCACACAGAGACTCCCCGCCCTTTTGTTGTATTTATCTCGCTTTGTTAACAATTGTGATTAAAATAGAGATAGAGGATGGATGGATGCTTGGTGTGGATAATAAATGAATGATCAGGGAGGTGCCAGTCTAAGAATCCAGTGTCGATCAGCCGAAGAAGGCGTCAAGTGGAAACAACTAGAGGACCCCCCGGAGGGCAGACTGGAATCCACCCAACAGCCTCAATGATGGGAGAACCAAAGAACCAGCTAACATCTGGCAGCATGGAGCCGTCAGGAATGTGCCATGTGCTGATTGATTCAGCAACAGCATGATGAAGCAATTCCCATAGACTGGCATAGGAATAAATTCCTATAAAAATGGACTCTAGAAACTGAGAACTTTGGGGTCCAATTCTTCAAACCAACTTCAAGGAGCATCAGATGAGCATCTGACAAGGCCCTGCTCCCTCCGCATGTCCAGGCCACCTGGCCAGTGGCTTGGCACGAGCAACTCTAAGGCTGGTAACTATGATAACAACCTTGCAGAACCTCTGTGTGTGTGTGTGTGTGTGTGTGTGTGTGTGTGTGTGTGTGTATGAATGAATGAATGAATGTGAATAAATATGAACTGAATGTTATAGCTATAACTAACTTCTTACTGGTTTCAGAGTAGCAGCCGTGTTAGTCTGTATTCGCAAAAAGAAAAGGAGTACTTGTGGCACCTTAGAGACTAACAAATTTATTAGAGCATAAGCTTTTGTGAGCTACAGCTCACTTCATCGGAAAGCTTATGCTCTAATAAATTTGTTAGTCTCTAAGGTGCCACAAGTACTCCTTTTAACTTCTTACTATGATTCTTTCTGTATTCACAATAAATGTGGCATTTTTCCTTTTCCCCTTTAATAAGATCCTGCTGGTTTTTATTTTATCGGTATAACACAGACGTTTAAAGTCCTCTGAAAGGGACATTATCCTTTGAAATATAATCACAGTTTAAAAAGTTTGGAAGATAAAACAGTAGCATGGGAAATATCAGGATTATGACAATCAGGCTGCCTTGGATTACATATTTTATGTAATGCCATGTCTAGGCATTTTATTAAGAGCCTAAATAACTCACTTGACTAATTTTAGCAAACTGAATATTACATCCATGGTTTCAAATGCTGCACCTGTCTAAATCTATTATTATTTTCAGTATCTCAATCCTGAAAATTTACTCTGGGCTGCAAATAGGCATACGCTATTGAAGATACCCTTGTTGGCTTCAGAACAGTCATGACAGTCTATTGGATCAAACACACTTGCGGGCTGGGGCGGGGGGGAAGTATTTACAAAGCACTGGGTCTATGTCAACCATCATGTTTACTTGAAAACACACTATTAAGTGTGTGTATGCAATATATCACACACATTTATACATACGACTCCTCTCCCAGAATGCAAATAGTGATGGACAGAATTAGAAGCAAAATACATAGCGCTATGGTATTTTTATTAACTTACTGCAGATGTGTAAACTACACAAATTCAGTTACCGTACAGTTCGTGACTTGAAAAATCACTGACATCCCTTTAAAACATTCAAAAATTAGTCTTTTAATGCATTTCTAGAAAATATTTAATAGACCTTTAGGTTTTCAGTCAAAGTGTTTGGGGCCACCCGGGGGGTGTGGTGGGGTGTGTGGAAGTAGGGCCATTTGCCCCAGGCCCTGGGCCCTGCAGGGGCCCCCACGAGAGTTTTCGATGGCACTTCAGCGGCGAAGGGTCCTTCACTCTGCTGAATAAACCCGGAGTGAAGGACCCGCTGCTGTTTCTTCTGCTCCGGGTCTTCGGCAGCAATTCGGCGGCGGGAGTCCTTCTACTCCATGTCTTTGGTGAAGTGCCCTGAAGACCCGGAGTGGAAGGACCCCCACGCCGAAGACACCAGGCCCCCTGAATCCTCTGGGGGCCCTGAAAGTGTTTGGCCCTGCATTGGCTCTCTACACCATGAGTTAATTTCAGCCTGAAGGAAGAACTAGTAATAGAAAGGATGAAGTGATGTGTAAAATTGATTTTGTTCTGTGTTTGTGCAGTGCCTAGCTCATTAGGAGTCATGGACCAGGAAGCCAGGTGCTACAGTAATACAAATACTAAATAATAAACCTTGTGAACTGTACAACCACTTGTTTATTTACTATTCTCTTCTAACCCACTGATGCATTCCTTCAAACTGTATTCCCTCCAGAGTTCTCTTCATCCACTACCTATGACCAAATCTGCAATAGAAACTTTTGCCAGTATAGCAATGTCAGTTAGGGGGTTGATTTTTGACAACATTTCTATTCTAACAAAAGCCCTCATGTAGTTGCAGTTATACCAGCATAAGAGTCTTTTGCGACTATAGCTTATTTTGCTCACCGAACCGGTTTAAGCTATACAGGCTTCTATATGCAATTTTTTGCCAGCATAAGCTGTCCACATTTCTAGTGTAGACCGTTAATCCTCACTTTCCCATCTACAGCCCCAATGCCCTCCTCTCTCCACCTCCACAGTCCTTCTGCAAGTCGTCTTCTCCCATTTCCTCAGTTTCCTCTCCTCCATCTTTCTCACTCATCTACACTTTGACTTCCAGCCTGTTGACTCCTCTAAGGCCATTCTCACTAGGTTCTCTGCCAAGTTCAAAGACCTTTTCTCTAGCCTTATCCTGCTCAAGCTGTCTGTTGCCTTTGACTATCAGTTACTCAATCCTCCTTGGGCTTTTGTAATTCTGTGCATGACAGGATTCTTCTGCTCTCTTTCCCTTGGTAGCTTCTCCTCTCTAATAGAGTCTCTCAGGGCTCCCTCCTATTCCTCTTCTACAACACCATACCCCTGAGCAACCTCATCCATTCTCATAGTGCTAATTACAGTCTCTATACTGAAACTCCCATATCTACCTCTGTTCCCTATCCTCTCCCTCTCTGTTCAGTCCTACATCTGCAAGTGTCTCTGGACATCCTGGAAGAAATATAGTCCTTCCCTCAGGCTGACCAAGTGAACAAGGATCTTCTCTTCTCCTTCACCTGTCCTCCTCTCCAAAAATACCCATCTCCCCAATCCCCTTTTTATCATGGTCAACAATGCCCTTGTTCTCCCAGTTGGTAAATCACACAATCTTGGTGCTATATTTGACTGCTCTCTTTCCTTTTCCACTACTCCCATCCACACTGTCACTAAATCCTGCCAGTACTTTCCCTATAAGAAAAACATCCAGGCTTTCCTTACCATCCTTACTGCTAAAACCCTGGTCATTTCTCATGTTGGCTACTGAAGTCTCTTTCTTTGATCCTTTCCAATTAGCAGTGTATCCTCCCAAGTCTATCTAACTTGCTGTAGAAAAGTCCTCTTCCCTGATCACTGCTCTAACTGGGTCACCTTCTCTTTGAATCACTGGTCCTGACTGCTGATCCGCTTCTACATCAAATTCAGACTTCTTTGACCTCACCTTTGCTCCTGTCTGCATTTCATTTCCTGCAATTTGCCCCCTAGCCTCTGCCTCCCTGGTAAGCCTCAGCATTTCCCTGACTCTCTCCCATAAATGCCTCTTATGGACCTCCCACACCCAGAGTGCCCTCCCACATTTTTGAGGTTGCATTGCACACATCAAGACACTTCCCAAGGTTTAGCCCTCCAACTCTGACCCCCACTCTACTGTTCTGGCCCTATTGCTTCACTTGGCTCTTTCAAGCCCTAGACACATTGCGGCTTGCTGTAAGACGCACAATCAGAACACACCATCACCCACTCTTGGATCCAGCATTAATCAATATTTTCATTGATGGAACAGAGAGCATGCTTATAAAATTTGCAGATGACACTAAGATAGTAGAGGGTTGCAAGCACTTTGGAGGACAAGATTAGAATTCAAAAGGACTTTGACAAACTGGAGAATTGGTCTGAATTCGACAAGATAAAATTCAATAAAGACAAGTGCAAAGTACTTCCCTCAGGGAGGAAAAATCAAATGCACAGCTACAAAATGGGGAATAACTGACTAGGCAGTAGTTCTGTTGAAAAAGATCTAGGGGTTATAATGGATAACAAATTGAATATGAGCCAGCAATGTAATGCAGTTGTAAAACAGCTAATACTCTGAGGAGTATTAACAGGAGTGTCATGTAAGACAGGGGAGGTAATTGTCCTGCTCCACTCAGCACAGGTGAAGCCTCAGCTGGAGTACTGTGTCCAATTCTGAGTGCCATACTTTAGGAAAGATGTGGACAAACTGGAGAGAGTCCAGAGGAGAGCAATGAAAATGGTAAAAGGCTCAGAAAAATCTGACCTATGAGAAAAGGTTAAAAAATGGTATGATAGTCTTGAGAAAGGAGGACCGCGGGGGAGGGGGTGGGGGGAAGAGGGGAACACCTGAAAACAGTCTTCAAATATGTTAATGGCTGATATAAAGAAGATGACACTCAACTGTTCTCCAGGACCACTGAAGGTAGGACAAGAACTAACAGGCTTAATCTGAAGCAAGGAAGATTTAAGTTAGATATTAGGAAAAATGTTCTAACTATAAGGGTAGTTAAACCCTAGAATAGACTTGCACGTGTTTGCAGTGTAGAAATCCCTATCATTGGAGGTTTTCAAGAACTGGCTGGACAAACTCCTGTCAGGGATGGTCTAGGTTTACTTGGTCCTGTCTCAGTGCAGTGGGCTGGACTTGTTGACCTCTTGAGGACCCTTCCAACCCTGCATTTCTATGATCATATATTGTTACCAGCAATATGAATTTAAGAATTGCATAACAAAAACTAAATCTGCATTACTTCACTGAAACGACAACACTCATTGGAAAAAGCAATTATACTGTACAATTCAAGTAGTTCTAATTCCATGTAAAGCCTTTCAATAAGTTTAAAATTAGGGGTCAGGCTATATCCTTACAGTAGCTTAGCTCCCTCAACTGCTCTTTTCTTAAAAAAAGATAGCAGATTTTACTGGGCACTATTAACCAGCCATATATATGCATCCAATGAAGTGAGCTGTAGCTCACGAAAGCTTATGCTCTAATAAATTTGTTAGTCTCTAAGGTGCCACAAGTACTCCTTTTCTTTCAGCCATATATAATTCCCTTAAAATAAGATCCCCAAACATGGACTTGTAGACAAGTATGAAAACAAACAATAACATTATTGAATTAGCACTTGCTTCCTTGACTTTCATAATTTATAAACAATGTAATTAAATTAATAATTAAATCAGGCATTTTAAAATTGTGTGTGTGAATTCAGTACTTGCATAAGGTACCAGACAAACACAGCCCTGGAAAATGGAGCTAAACTACACAGCAAATCCAGCTTGGGTGTAGGATACAGCTTTCCCAGCACTGCCAATGTGCCTCACTCCTGAGTTGGAAAGAGTTGCATACAGGAGTGAGTCAGGAGTTCAGCTTCAATGCTCACTCAGGTCTTCAGCATCTCTTCCAAGACTGCCAGCCATGGTGCTGATTAATGTCATCTGTAATACTGGTTTCTGTGATGTTGACCACATAGGCAAGTAATACAGCTATCACAAGGCTCCATATCCCATTACCGGTCTTCTGACCCAAGCAGTCCCCACCTGTTTCTCTTGAATGAAAAACAGCAAACCCCAATGCCTTGGAAAGGAAAGTTCTACTCTAATTCTTACATCCCACTCCTGCAAACACTTACATGAGAATACCTTATGTATGTACACAGTCCCGTTAAATTCAGTGGGGCAACTCTCATGCATAAGTCTTTGGAGAACAGAGCCTTAGATTGTGAACTTCTTTCTTAGACTGTAAGTTCCTTGAGGCAAGGATTGTGTCTTCCTGTGTGTTTGAGGATAGATGCTATTGCAACATGAATAATAAAAATAACACCATAACTTGCTGTGCTAAGATCTTTAAAACTCCATATTCACATCTTTTAAGGTGTTTTTGGAAAACGGGTCTGTAGTGTTACCTGATTAAAATATGGCCATATAGATAATTGTTGCAACCACTGATATATATTTGCAACAAATCTTGTACAAAATGTGGCATGTAATATGTCTATAAAATGGTTATAATTTGCTGGTTATGATCATGCTATCTGTATGCATGTATCGTTTTTGTATTTGAAGTTATGAGTATTGGCTCTATACCTGAATTTCAAATGTTTGCTCTTGGGGTAACACCCACAAAGTAGTTAGCCAGCACATCTTGGAGGGACTATGTAAATTAGGTGGCCCATCAAAAGAACACTTAACTCACAATGGACCACGGGAGATACCCATCTACACTGAATGGACTTTTCTGTGAACTTTTCCATTTGAAGTATAGGTAATGGTTCCCTGCAATGATTAAGCAAAATTATGCATGGACATGTGACTTGCTCATGTGACTCCAAACCCCATCTTTTACCTGTAATTTTCCACTACGTGCTGAGGGCTTTGTTTGAAACAATGGGTATCCCTCCACATGGCAGAAGCTATGAAAGGCCCTGCAAACACCTCCATTTTGTCTCTTTTCTGCTCAAACCTCTGAACTATGGACTTCTATTAATAGGAGCATTCTAACCAAGGGACTAAGGTATTTCCAATGATTTTGAAGCAACCAGAGACTTATCAAGCCAGCAGTTTATTCCATCACTGCTACAAGCCTAATGGAAGAACTTTGCATTTATTTTATGTATTTGATTCCTTTAACCAATTTAACTCTCATCTTTCTTTCTTTTCAGAGTAGCAGCCGTGTTAGTCTGTATTCGCAAAAAGAAAAGGAGTACTGGTGGCACCTTAGAGACTAACAAATTTATTAGAGCATAAGCTTTCATGAGCTACAGCTCACCTTCATCGGATGCATTTGGTGGAAAAAACAGAGGAGAGATTTATATACACACACACAGAGAACATGAAACAATGGGTTTATCATACACACTGTAAGGAGAGTGATCACTTAAGATAAGCCATCACCAGCAGCAGGGGGGGGAAAGGAGGAAAACCTTTCATGGTGACAAGCAAGGTAGGCTAATTCCAGCAGTTAACAAGAATATCAGAGGAACAGTGGGGGGTGGGGTGGGAGGGAGAAATACCATGGGGAAATAGTTTTACTTTGTGTAATGACTCATCCATTCCCAGTCTCTATTCAAGCCTAAGTTAATTGTATCCAGTTTGCAAATTAATTCCAATTCAGCAGTCTCTCGTTGGAGTCTGTTTTTGAAGCTTTTTTGTTGAAGTATAGCCACTCTAAGATCTGTGATCGAGTGACCAGAGAGATTGAAGTGTTCTCCAACTGGTTTTTGAATGTTATAATTCTTGACGTCTGATTTGTGTCCATTCATTCTTTTACGTAGAGACTGTCCAGTTTGGCCAATGTACATGGCAGAGGGGCATTGCTGGCACATGATGGCATATATCACATTGGTAGATGCGCAGGTGAACGAGCCTCTGATAGTGTGGCTGATGTGATTAGGCCCTATGATGGTATCTCCTGAATAGATATGTGGACAGAGTTGGCAACGGGCTTTGTTGCAAGGATAGGTTCCTGGGTTAGTGGTTCTGTTGTGTGGTGTGTGGTTGATGGTGAGTATTTGCTTCAGATTGGGGGGCTGTCTGTAAGCAAGGACTGGTCTGTCTCCCAAGATCTGTGAGAGTGATGGCTCGTCCTTCAGGATAGGTTGTAGATCCTTGATGATGCGTTGGAGAGGTTTTAGTTGGGGGCTGAAGGTGATGGCTAGTGGCGTTCTGTTGTTTTCTTTGTTGGGCCTGTCCTGTAGTTGGTGACTTCTGGGTACTCTTCTGGCTCTGTCAATCTGTTTCTTCACTTCAGCAAACTTCCTCGTGGCTGGACTTTACAAAAACTAGACAAGCCATTTACAAAACACACTTTGCTTCTCTACAAAAGAAAAAGGACACTAAGCTATCTAAACTACTATATGCCACAAGGGGCCACAACAATGGTTCCCGTAACCCACCCAGCAATATTGTTAATCTATCCAACTATACTCTTAGCCCAGCAGAAGAATCTGTCCTATCTCGGGGCCTCTCCTTTTGCCCCTCCACCCCCACGAACATGATACAGTTCTGTGGTGACCTAGAATCCTATTTTCGACGTCTCAGACTCAAGGAATATTTCCAACACACCTCTGACCAACATATTAACCCACAGAGACCTTCCTGCCAACACTACAAAAAGAAGGATTCTGGGTGGACTTCTCCTGAAGGTCGAAACAGCAGCCTGGATTTCTACATAGACTGCTTCCGCCGACGTGCACGAGCTGAAATTGTGGAAAAGCAGCATCGCTTACCCCATAACCTCAGCCATGCAGAACACAGTGCCATCCACAGCCTCAGAAACAACTCTGACATCATAATCAAAAAGGCTGACAAAGGAGGTGCTGTCATCATCATGAATAGGTCGGAGTATGAACAAGAGGCTACTAGGCAGCTCTCCAACACCACTTTCTACAAGCCATTACCCTCTGATCCCACTGAGAGTTACCAAAAGAAACTACAGCATTTGCTCAAGAAACTCCCTGAAAAAGCACAAGAACAAATCCGCACAGACACACCCCTGGAGCCCCGACATGGGGTATTCTATCTGCTACCCAAGATCCATAAACCTGGAAATCCTGGACGCCCCATCATCTCAGGCATTGGCACCCTGACAGCAGGATTGTCTGGCTATGTAGACTCCCTCCTCAGGCCCTTCGTTACCAGCACTCCCAGCTATCTTCAAGACACCACCGATTTCCTGAGGAAACTACAGTCCATTGGTGATCTTCCTAAAAACACCATCCTAGCCACTATGGATGTAGAAGCCCTCTACACCAACATTCCACACAAAGATGGACTACAAACCGTCAGGAACAGTATCCCCGATACTGTCACGGCTAACCTGGTGGCAGAACTTTGTGACTTTGTCCTGACCCATAACTATTTCACATTTGGTGACAATGTATACCTTCAAATCAGCGGCACTGCGATGGGTACCCGCATGGCCCCACAGTATGCCAACATTTTTATGGCTGACTTAGAACAACGCTTCCTCAGCTCTCGTCCCCTAATGCCCCTACTCTACTTGCGCTACATTGATGACATCTTCATCATCTGGACCCATGGAAAAGAAGCTCTTGAGGAATTCCACCATGATTTCAACAATTTCCATCCCACCATCAACCTCAGCCTGGACCAGTCCACACAAGAGATCCACTTCCTGGACACTACGGTGCTAATAAGCGATGGTCACATAAACACCACCCTATATCGGAAACCTACTGACCGCTATTCCTACCTACATGCCTCTAGCTTTCATCCAGATCATACCACTCGATCCATTGTCTACAGCCAAGCGCTACGATATAACCTCATTTGCTCCAACCCCTCAGACAGAGAGAAACACCTACAAGATCTCTATCATGCATTCCTACAACTACAATACCCACCTGCTGAAGTGAAGAAACAGATTGACAGAGCCAGAAGAGTACCCAGAAGTCACCTACTACAGGACAGGCCCAACAAAGAAAACAACAGAACGCCACTAGCCATCACCTTCAGCCCCCAACTAAAACCTCTCCAACGCATCATCAAGGATCTACAACCTATCCTGAAGGACGAGCCATCACTCTCACAGATCTTGGGAGACAGACCAGTCCTTGCTTACAGACAGCCCCCCAATCTGAAGCAAATACTCACCATCAACCACACACCACACAACAGAACCACTAACCCAGGAACCTATCCTTGCAACAAAGCCCGTTGCCAACTCTGTCCACATATCTATTCAGGAGATACCATCATAGGGCCTAATCACATCAGCCACACTATCAGAGGCTCGTTCACCTGCGCATCTACCAATGTGATATATGCCATCATGTGCCAGCAATGCCCCTCTGCCATGTACATTGGCCAAACTGGACAGTCTCTACGTAAAAGAATGAATGGACACAAATCAGACGTCAAGAATTATAACATTCAAAAACCAGTTGGAGAACACTTCAATCTCTCTGGTCACTCGATCACAGATCTTAGAGTGGCTATACTTCAACAAAAAAGCTTCAAAAACAGACTCCAACGAGAGACTGCTGAATTGGAATTAATTTGCAAACTGGATACAATTAACTTAGGCTTGAATAGAGACTGGGAATGGATGAGTCATTACACAAAGTAAAACTATTTCCCCATGGTATTTCTCCCTCCCACCCCACCCCCCACTGTTCCTCTGATATTCTTGTTAACTGCTGGAATTAGCCTACCTGCTTGTTACCATGAAAGGTTTTCCTCCTTCCCCCCCCTGCTGTTGGTGATGGCTTATCTTAAGTGATCACTCTCCTTACAGTGTGTATGATAAACCCATTGTTTCATGTTCTCTGTGTGTGTGTATATAAATCTCTCCTCTGTTTTTTCCACCAAATGCATCCGATGAAGTGAGCTGTAGCTCACGAAAGCTTATGCTCTAATAAATTTGTTAGTCTCTAAGGTGCCACAAGTACTCCTTTTCTTTTTGCGAATACAGACTAACACTGCTGCTACTCTGAAACCTTTAAATGGTTGAGAAAACAAGCTGTGCTGAATAGAATGTATGTTCCTGTTTTTGTGTCTTTTTGTAATTTAAGGTTTTGCCTAGAGGGATTCTCTGTTTTGAATCTAATTACCCTGTAAGGTATTTACCATCCTGATTTTACAGAGGTGATTCTTTTTACTTTTTCTTCTACTAAAATTCTTCTTTTAAGAAAACTGAATGCTTTTTCATTGTTCTTAAGATCCAAGGGCTTGGGCCTGTGGTCACCTATGCAAATTGGTGAGTTTTTTTACCAAACCTTTCCCAGGAAGGGGGGCGTGCAAGGTTTTGGTGAGGATTTTGGGGGGAAAGACGTTTCCAAATGGCTCTTTCCTAATAAAAAACCCGGTTAGACGTTTGGTGGTGGCAGCAAATGTCCCAGGGCAAAAGGTAAAATAGTTTGTACCTTGGGGAAGTTTTAACCTAAGCTGGTAAAAGTAAGCTTAGGAGGTTTTCATGCAGGTCCCCACATCTGTACCCTAGAGTTCAGAGTGGGAAAGGAACCTAGACAACCCTTGTCTTGGTCCCTTTTCCAACTTTGACTTTTCTCCCTCTCTGCATTCAAACCCCTCCTTACTTACTTCTGGAGCAAATTTTTCAGTAAGAATCCATGGGACGTCAATTTATAATTTTTGCATTGCTACAATTTTAAGTCTTCTGCCTATATAATATAATCTTATGTGTGTGATCCAGGAAAAAAAGACGTAAACTTGTTTAACTTTACTCATGTAAGTAGTATTGTACAGTGAACAGCCTACTCACACCTAAATAATGTCACTTTTAACATGCTAAACATAGTTCCATTAAGTTTACAAGGCTATTAGTCATTTATACCATATTTTACTTTACAAGCCATATGTTTTATTAGTGTTACTATTTGATTGGTTTGATTAGTAAGGCAACAAAACATTATTGTGAAGCCTATATTTTATTACAAAAATCAATTTAATGACAGCCTGGTTCCACAATAGTACATACCAAGGCTATGCTGATCTCAGTTTGTTGCGTAACAATCTAATGCAGAAACACATATACAGCTCTACTTGTTCTTAAAGACTGACCAGCCTCCATAATACTACTCTGTCTCTTCTCAGAGCACTAAAGAGAAAAACAGGTCAAACTGTACTATAAATGACTGCATGTCCAGATAGGACACATCAGCAACTGTACTTTTCATTTACATTTTTACATCCATTTGTCTCTCAGGCCCATGAATATCGAGTTCCCCAAAACTGATAAAAGAAAAGGAGTACCGGTGGCACCTTAGAGACTAACAAATTTATTAGAGCATAAGCTTTCGTGAGCTACAGCTCACTTCATCGGATGCATTTCCGATGAAGTGAGCTGTAGCTCACGAAAGCTTATGCTCTAATAAATTTGTTAGTCTCTAAGGTGCCACCGGTACTCCTTTTCTTTTTGCGAATACAGACTAACACGGCTGCTACTCTGAAACCTGTGATTATCCAAAACTGATATTGTCTGATCCATGAGAATCCACAGCATGAACTTTGCTGGCAACTCCATCCCCCAGTGCTGGATGAACAAAGTAAATCCAGTTGTTTTTCCAGTCAGTAGTTACCTAAGTTTCTTGACTTGTTTTTAAAACCTTACTAAACCAAACAAACAACAAAATACTTCCTTAAATCCCCTTACCTAGATTCCAAGCTCCAGTCCTGATTTCTGGTGGGGAGTCTAAGGCTATGTCTACACTGCCACTTTCAGTGCTAAAACTTTAGTCATTCAGGGGTGAAAAAACACGCCCCCTCCCCCCCCGCAAGCCACAAAAGTTTTAGCACTGAAAAGCGCCAGTATAGACGGCACTTTATAGCTGGGAGCCCAGTTCCTGGCAATAAAGCTACTACCGCTCGTTCAGGGTGGGTTTTTTTTTTTAATCGCTAGGAGAGCTCTCCCCCGGCGATAAAGCACGTCTACACTGCCCACTTCACACCGCTGCCATGGCCGCACTGTAACATGGGGAGTGTAGACATACCCTAAGAGTGGGAAGCTGCCAATAGCACTGGACTACCTTTCATGAAAGGCAGAAGTAAAAGCTACAAATTAGCTGAAGTGCCTTGTAATCCTATTTATTACTGCAGCCACATTTTTACAATACAGGTGGCCTTTATTTAAAGGTATGGAAATAATATTTTGTAAAAAGGCTGAAACTTCCCTTCTGTCTTTCACTTTGTGCGCAAGTGCTAGCCTTGAAAAGACAGCAGGAATTTCCTTAGAGGATTATTCAAAAACACATTAACAAAAGAGAAGATGACCATACATACTATTTTCAATATGTGAGAATGTCCCCAAAATCTGTCTGTTTATTAAGGTAACTACCATAATAAAATAAATATAAAGAGAAAGGATCTTTAAACCTATGAAAGAGTTTCAAATTACAATACATTTTATGCCTGTTAATTTATTAGGAAGCTAGATAATTTCGTGGAGAAGACACTAGATTTTTCATTCTAGGAACCCATTTATGTTTCAACTGAAGAGCATTGAGATTTGGGATTCAGTTTACTAGTCTCTCTCTCAACCACACTATACTTTAGGGAAGTAGGGCTCCAGAAAGGTCCAGAGCTAAATTAGCACAGAAAATGAATCATTCCTCACTCCAGTACAAGTGATCCCTTTAGGTTAGGGTGGAGAAACTAGTTCTGCAACTACCTACATAAATAATATCAATACAGTACAGAATCATAACCAAGGTAATCCTTGTGCAAAATTGTAATATTAAGAAAAATTAGGAGAGGTTTTTTTACAATATAAGTATTCTTAATAATCAGACAGCATCAGTTGCTGTTGATCACTGAACTCAAGTTATTGAAAAAATCTTAGCCCTCAGAGATTAAAATTTAGTATGCAATTAGTAATTTAGTATTATCATGTAAGTATTATTTTACTTTAGATTGCAAAATATGTCAAATATGTTTGCACAACTTAATGTTATTATTCATCTACGTATCACTGCTTGCCACCATGGTATTAGATAGTGGGTTTATAAATTATTTAAAAATCAAAGCACTGATTCTGCAAAAATTACACGAGTAACTTTACTCCTGGGTGTAGTCCCGTTAAACTGAATGGCTCTACTCACATGCATGAAGTTACATGCATGTTTAACTGTTTTGCAGGATCAGGGACATGGATTAAATAGGTTGCTGAAGTTAGTATAGGGACACATATTGCATGTGTCTATAATTGAACAATCTAAGATAAACTGATCATGATTATCAGGTACAACTATATGTTTTGACCTGGTTTATGTCACTAATCAACTACTGTAATAAACCAGAGACAGTTTGAAGTGTTTCATCTAGCACTGGTGAAGCTAGAGTTCAGCTCTGGCACAATAAAATGGCCGAGATTTATGGTGACAGTATTATAAAGATATTGACAAAACCAGCTATTAGACAGTGATGTACATATGGTCCACCACAAGTAGTACTGTATAGTGCAGTCCCAGTTTTGATGGATCATGGATAAATTACATTTAAAAGTGTCCATGTGCACACATTACGAAAATACTTAAAGCTCAGGCCTTAATCCTGCAACCCTGATTTCAATAGAATTTAAAATGAGTAAAATTAAGCATATGGTTAAATCTCTGCAGGATTGGGTCCTCATGGGTATTCATAAGTTTCAGAGTATCAGCCCTTTTAGTCTGTATTCGCAAAAAGAAAAAGAGTACTTGTGGCACCTTAGAGACTAACAAATTTATTTGAGCATAAGCTTTCGGAAGTGAGTTGTAGTTCACAAAAGCTTATGCTCAAATAAATTTGTTAGTCTCTAAGGTGCCACAAGTACTCCTTTTCTTTTTATGGATATTCATGTGTCCCTGATTATTTTGTTAAAAACTGTAGTCTGCTTGCTGACCCAGTTGTTCATCAGTTTTTGTTAGATTATAACCTTTGCAGAGCTAAAATTACTTATTTATTTGGTCTACATTACTTATAATCAGTGTGTACAGTTATGGTGCTAGAGTGAATAAAGTAGATAATGGAACCTTGTTATTGGTATAGACTTTTTTAGCACATACCCAAGATCATTTGGAATTGAAGGTCTTTTTACAGACAGCAGAAAAGTCACCCTGTGTCCTCACTTCTTGAAAAAGCTCTGACAGTTTAAGAAGCTGCCTCCTTTTCCTTCCCTTTCCTCCTTTTGTTACAGGATACACAGTATTATGTTCAGATTAAACCTCTGTCTCCTCCTCAGCTGGGACATCATGAAAGAAAGAAGCATTTTGAGATCTAAGCTTCCTGGCAGTTCGGCATGGGTGTATCAGCAGCTCAACATTTAGGATTTGTCACATTACAGGGGCAGGTGCAAGTTGGGGCATTCAGATCCAAACCCAAACCACCTCCTGCCAAACTTTGTTTTGTGGAAGGCAGGGAGGCCAGCTGGTCCTAGCATTCCAGGCCCCTCCCCAGCAGTTCTGCAACACGGTGCAACACCCAGTTACTTCATATGCAGAAAAGGGGAAAGTGTGAGGAGCATCTGCCATGGATGCATCCTCGAGGTAAGGTGGGGATGTGTGTGTTGTCCCCAGCCTCCTTTATGCTGGGGTGTCCCCTTGGCAGGCGGGATGCCTTCTCCTCCTCTCCGATCTGCAGATACCCACTTTCACCTGCAGAAGGTGCGCGAAGGGGAGGCAGGTCTTCTCCCCACCTCCCCAGCCTTGTGGGTCCCCACGCTACCTCTGGACTCCAAACCCCAGGCGGGGTGTGATGTTCTGTGTCCTCCCCTGCCCCTCACCTCTAGGGCAGGGCAGTCACTTCCCCCAGGGCTGGGCTCGGCTCCGAGGGCCGCTGCAGATCCTCCATCCCCTTCCTCCTGAACCTGCTGCTGCAGGCTGCTCCCCCGGGCGGAGCAGGGGCGGCTGGGGCTCTCGCTGGGGGCATCTCCCCCGGCGCCACTGACTGGCGAGGAGGGGAGCACCCCATTCTCCTCACCGGCCATGGCGTGCACCAGCCAGCCCCCAGCGCCCGCACCTCCCGGAGCAGCAGCAGCCGGTCCTTGTCCCTGTCCCTTTCCGGGCACTTGGGGTGCGGAGGGCTGCTCCCCGCATCCGCATGGAAAGCGCCCAGGGCCCTGCGCTGCGGCAGATCCTGGTCCAGCCGCAGCCCCGCCAGGCTGAGCAGGAGGGCGACCTGCAGCAGCAGCCCCTCCTCGGAGCAGCAGCGCCTAATCAGGGGCTTCATCCGCACTCGGGCAACTCCCCCAGCGGCTCGCAGCAGCCGGCCCCAGGGGAGGCCGGGGCAGCACTTGTCTGTGCTGGGAAGGGAAAGAGATCCATAAACCTGGAAAATCTGGATGCCCCATCATCTCAGGCATTGGCACCCTGACAGCAGGATTTCTGGCTATGTAGACTCCCTCCTCAGGCCCTACGCTACCAGCACTCCCAGCTATCTTTGAGACACCACTGACTTCCTGAGGAAACTACAATCCATCGGTGATCTTCCTAAAAACACCATCCTAGCCACTATGGATGTAGAAGCCCTCTACACCAACATTCCACACAAAGATGGACTACAAGCCATCAGGAACAGGATCCCCGATAATGTCACGGCTAATCTGGTGGATGAACTTTGTGACTTTGTCCTCGCCCATAACTATTTCACATTTGGGGACAATGTATACCTTCAAATCAGTGGCACTGCCATGAGTACCCACATGGCCCCACAGTATGCCAACATTTTTATGACTGACTTAAACCACCGCTTCCTCAGCTCTCGTCCCCTAATGCCCCTACTCTACTTGCACTACATTGATGACATCTTCATCAACTGGACCCATGGAAAAGAAGCCCTTGAGGAATTCCACCAGGATTTCAACAATTTCCATCCCACCATCAACCTCAGCCTGGACCAGTCCACACAAGAGATCCACTTCCTGGACACTATGGTGCTAATAAGCGATGGTCACATAAACACCATCCTATACCAGAAACTTACTGACAGCTATTCCTACCTACATGCCTCCAGCTTTCACCCAGATCACACCACACGATCCATTGTCTACAGCCAAGCTCTACGATACAACCGCATTTGCTTCAACCCCTAGAGACAAACACCTACAAGATCTCTATCAAGCATTCTTTTAACTGCACTACGCATGTGCTGAAGTTAAGAAACAGATTGACAGAGCCAGAAGACTACCCAGAAGTCACCTACTACAGGACAGGCCCAACAAAGAAAATAACAGAACGCCACTAGCCATCACCTTCAGCCCCCAACTAAAACCTCTCCAACGCATCATCAAGGATCTACAACCTATCCTGAAGCCATCACTCTCACAGATCTTGGGAGACAGGCCAGTCCTTGCTTACAGACAGCCCCCCAACCTGAAGCAAATACTCACCAGCAACCATACACCACACAACAGAACCACTAACCCAGGAACCTATCCTTGCAACAAAGCCCGTTGCCAACTCTGTCCACATATCTATTTAGGGGACACCATCATAGGGCCTAATCACATCAGCCACACTATCAGAGGCTCGTTCACCTGCGCATCTACCAATGTGATACATGCCATCATGTGCCAGCAATGCCCCTCTGTCATGTACATTGGTCAAACTGGACAGTCTCTATGTAAAAGAATAAATGGACACAAATCAGACATCAAGAATTATAACATTCAAAAACCAGTCAGAGAACACTTCAATCTCTCCGGTCACATGATTGCAGACCTGAGAGTGGCTATCCTTCAACAACAAAACTTCAAAAACAGACTCCAACGAGAGACTGCTGAATTGGAATTAATTTGCAAACTGGATACAATTAACTTAGGCTTGAATAGAGACTGGGTATGGATGGGTCATTACATAAAGTAAAACTATTTTCCCATGTTATTTCTCCCCCCACCCCACTACCCACTGTTCCTCAGAAGTTCTTGTTAACTGCTGGAAATGGCCCATCTTGATTATCACCACAAAAGGTTTTCCTCCTTCCCCCCCTCCTTCCTGCTGGTAATAGCTCATCTTAAGTGATCACTCTCCTTACAGTGCGTATGATAAAACCCATTATTTCATGTTCTCTGTATGTGTATATAAATCTCCCCACTGTATTTTCCACCGAATGCATCCAATGAAGTGAGCTGTAGCTCACGAAAGCTTATGCTCAAATAAATTTGTTAGTCTCTAAGGTGCCACAAGTACTCCTTTTCTTTTTTGCGAATACAGACTAACACGGCTGCTACTCAGAAACCAGACAAAGGAGCCCAGCGCACAGCAGCCGCTCCGGCTCCTGCAACGAGCCACAAAGGGACCGGCTCCCCCACCTTCACAGCCCCAGCCACCCCAACCCGCCCTTCCCTAGGATGGCGAGCGCCAGGGGGCGGGCTGGGGGCACCCGGTGCTGGGGTGCTGCCACCCGCCCACGCCTGCCCGCCGCCACAGGCAGCTGCGCTGGGCCACCTGCCCCTGGATCGCACCCTCGAGCCCTGGCCGTGGAGAGAGACAGCCAGAGTGTGGGGCGGAGCCTCCCCGCTTCAGGCCGGGACACAGCCCTTGGAGCCCGCATGTGCTCGGGGGGTGATGGGCAGGGACTTGCCCCTCCAGCGGCATGTGCTGGAGGCACTCAGTCATTCCGGCTCCCAAGAGCCGGGCAGTTCGAGTCATTTTCCCGGCTGGGGCCAGGCTCCACGACTTGGCGTGGGAGGATACTCTGCAGTCAGACACTTTGTTGTTCTCCTCTCACTGTAACTCTGTCCTGCTGGCACAGCTCCAAGAGCAAGTGAGCAACTGAGGCTGGTTCAACTGGCGAGGCTCCAGGTGGAGCTGCGGAGGGGGGGAAGAAACAGGCCTCCTGTCTGTGTATCCTAATGAAAGGAGGAGACGGGACAGGCCGGCGACCGGGGAAAGACACGCAAAGCTCTCTGACTTGCATAATAGGTTTCAGAGTAGCAGCCGTGTTAGTCTGTATCCGCAAAAAGAACAGCAGGACTTGTGTCACCTTAGAGACTAACAAATGTATTTGAGCATAAGCTTTCGTGAGCTACAGATCACTTCATCGGATGCATTCAGTGCATTCAATGCATCCGATGAAGTGAGCTGTAGCTCACGAAAGCTTATGCTCAAATACATTTGTTAGTCTCTAAGGTGACACAAGTCCTCCTGTTCTTTTTGCAAAGCTCTCGGGGGATTGAGGTCCTCCTGCCCCCCCTTTTTTACTCTTCATCGCCCCTTCCACAGCATGCAACTCTCACAGCTCTGTGACTCCACTGGCTACTCCCTGCTCATGTGCCACTGTCACCTCACCCCGTCCTTGTACTTGCTGGGTTCTCACTTTTCCAATTCCCATCAGTAGTGCTCATTGGTTCAGCCATATTGCAGGTTCTGTAGGTTAATGTTGAATTCAGCCCCACACCTAAACCGCTGTATACATACTGATTTAACCCAGAATAGAAAAATACCATGTGAATTTAATGAAACAGAATTACCATGCTTGTTGCATAACACTTTCATTTTCTGACAGATATTAAGATTGCATGCTTAATATTGCACTAAAGGATTTTATGCGTTGCATTTCCGTTTTTAAAAGCAACGTAGAAAATAATGAGACTGTGCTTAATAATGTTAGCATGTTAAGGCCTAGAATCTGCTCTGTGTGGTAGTCCCCTGTGCCCGTGCCACGCCCCACTTAATTCACTTGGGCTTTTGTGCAGTTGTAAGGGTCCGCCTGTGTACAGCAGCTTGGTGAATCAAGTCCTTGGATTTTACTAAAGATGTTTATTACTAAGGAAACACCTACTTATGCTACATTTTAATGCTAATACTTTGTTCTTAATGCTAGACCTGAAAACTGGACTCCAGGCATATCCCCAAGGAGAAATTCTGAAGAATTCCATAGTGTGTCACTCTCTTCTTTGGCTCTCCAGCTAAGCATTTCTCCCATCCCAGCACACAGTTACTTTCCTTCCCCCAGGGTTAACAGTTTTCAGTCATTCAAACCACAACAGATAATTTATAATCCTACTCTAACCAGGAAAAACTCAAAGAAATTCTCAGCTTGCCTATGAGCTGCATTGTTCTACTGATTATAGGGCAATCATTTATGACCCTAATACAATAATAAAACTTAATGGTATATAGACACAGATTTTAAATACAATTCATTTGGTACCTAAATATCCTCAATTGTTTAAATTCCCGCCCCCCCCCCCCCCGTGTGACTATAATTTCAATAACTATCTACTTTGCACTATTTTAACTCACTTTGGGATTTATATACCTTAGAGTAGTTTGCTATTTTTGCTTTTTCCTTGTAATTACTTTGCTTCTACTCTCTGGGTCTTCTGAACAGGTCCTTTCCCCCTCCTGTTCTGCAGAATCTCTCCTCACCCCAAATCAGTTAAGTGTGTCAAACAGTTGTTTTGACACTAAGAGGGTCAATACCCTGCTGCACAGACACTGAAAGTAACATTTCCTAAATAGAAATTTCTGCCAGGAATGGGTAATATTTCTCATTTTTCTTTTGGCAGTGGTGATATTTCCCTTTTTCAGTTCTGCTAATTATATGCTATTACTCAACACAAGCTTCTAAAAAATATCCTCACTACAATGACTGATACTCTGTTGTCATTGACTTTTTTCAGTAATCCAAAGAAAAAGTCCATCTAATACAGGTTTCAGCAGCCGTGTTAGTCTGTATTCACAAAAAGAAAAGGAGTACTTGTGGCACCTTAGAGACTAACAAATTTATTTGAGCATAAGCTTTCGTGAGCTACAGCCCACTTCATCGGATGCACTTTGTTAGTCTCTAAGGTGCCACAAGTACTCCTTTTCTTTTTCCATCTAATACAGTGGTTCTCAAACTTTTGAATTGGTGACCCCTTTCACACAGCAAGCCTTTGGGTGCGACCCCCCCTTATAAATTAAACCAACATTTTTTTATATTTAACACTATTATAAATGCTGGAGGTGAAGCAGGGTTTGGGGTGGAGGCTGACAGCTCTCAACCCCCCCAAGTAATAACCTTGTGATCTCGAGGGGTCATGACCCCAGTTTGAGAACCCCTGATCTAATAGAACCATGTACTACCTATTAAATTTTTCTAAGTAGGATGAGACTGATGATTTCATTCCTGAGTTGGTTCATTTAAGTTCATCTAAGGTTCACATTGTTGCTGCAAAGAAATAAATTATGGAACGATCTATACAAAGCTAAAAGAACCAACTTTATTGCAATGCAATCTGTCCTCATTCTTGACAGCATAATGTGTTGTTGCTGTCTAAAGAATACATTTAACCAGTTTATTGTCTCTAGAACAGTGGTGTGCAACCTGCAGCCCGTGGGTCGCATGCAGCCCATCAGGGTAGTCCGCTGGTGGGCCGTGAGACAGTCTGTTTACATTGACTGTCCGCAGGCACGGCCGCCCGCAGCTCCCTCTCTTACATAGTAATATCATGCAATACAGGCTTACAACAAGGATAGGCTTCCCTGCAGCCCTCACTCCCCAGTCCAGGCTCACCTTTGGAGCCCCTCCTGAGCTGCCCTTGCTTCCTGTTTCCTCCCCTTATATTCTCTCCAGATGGCTTGTAAGCCCAGTGATTGTTACCCAGGTGCTCACTATCCCCCAACAGAAAGTGTTCCTCAACCTCAACTTAGGGTTGACAATTCTGGTTGGACGTATTCCTGGATGTTTCATACATGACATAATCCTGGAGGGTTGGCATTCCCTAAGCTATACTGGGCCTGCAACCAGAGGTGCCATCTTCTGAGTTGCTGAGGGGGTGCTAGACCTTCGCCCCAGGCCCTGCTCCCCAGTCCACCCCTTCCCCCTAGACCCGCCCTGCCTCTTCTTGCTCCTGCTTGACCCTCACCCCACCTTTTCCTGCCCCCACTCCACCCCCTCCCCCAAGTGCGCTCCACCCTTGCTCCTTCCCGTCTCCCCGCAGCACCTTCTGCACACCATTGAACAGCTGATTGTGGCAGATGGGAGGTGCTGGGAGGGAGGAAGAGGAGCCAATCGGGGGGGCTGCTGGTGGGTGCTCAGCACCCACTGTTTTTTTTCATGGGTGCTCCAGCCCCAGAACACCCACGGAATTGGCGCCTATGCCTGCAACCTTTGCCAGGCTGCAGCAATGTCAGTGATCAGGGTGCCCTTGCCTCATTCATTGCATAACCCTTACCTCCCCCAGAAGCCCCAATAGGCTATTTTGGATCTTTGAAGTTGTGTGAGGCTTCCAAAGATGCCCACATTCACAAGTAACCCTGCCTTGTGAGGGGCAGGGGGAAAGGGGCAGGTATTCTGGAGGTCCTGGTTGGTACATCATAGGGAAACATCAGTAAGGATGATGTTTTGGACACTTTTCAGGACTAGGAACCAGTGTTAGGCTTTGTGTAACTTTTCCTTTTATCGCCAATAGTGAGTGCAGCTCCAGAAATACTTGGAACATAATCTCAGCAAGGTTTGTGGCATTTTCTGTGCCTGAGTCAGCATTCTGCATGTTGCTCACCATACTTATCTTATCACTGCTTACCCCAGAGGAAATAATGGGTGTTTGGGGAAAATGTGGGCCAGTGCAGTGCTTACTGTAGCATATTTTAAATGCTCAGTAGTGTGAAATTTCTTTCTTTTGACAAGATGGTGGCTCTTTAGAAAGTCTCTTTGTGCAGATGCTCTCCTGTGGCTGCTGTTTGTGGAGCTCTGTTGCCAAGGATGACCCTTGAATTCAGCTCCCTGAACTCAGAGCAATGGCCTAGCCATGAGAGAGTAAATCTACTGAGATTGTGGAGAGAGAAATTGGAATCCCCTGCCAGCCACTCATTAAAGTGGAGTTAAAGTTGCTGTCACAAGTGCCTTATGCTCCCCGAATCCCTCCAGAATGTGGGACTTCAGACCCTTAAACCCAACTATTGGAAAACTAGAAAGTGCTTATTTAGGAGTGACAGAAGATAGACTTTGGTGCCAACAAGTTTGGGCATCCTGTCTTAAACCAATAGTGCAGCTATGGTGCGTGTCTGTTACTGCCTCAGATTACAAAGGTAGGTCCTACCCCCTCTGTCAAGCTGTCTGGAGTGGCTCATGAGCATGACTACCAACCTCAGGGCAGATTGTGAAGAAGCAGGGCACAGACCCCAAGCTGGTTATGAGTTCTATACTTAGATGTCACCAACCAAGTATCAAGTGTAAACTCCTCAAGCAATATAACATCCTTAACATGGATTCTCAGACAATACTCTTGGGTACTCTGGTATATCTTGCCACCCAAGGAAGCTTGCCTTTGTGATAAATGGCTCCTTACACCAAAAATCACAACAATATTCAGGTTACTCCCAGTCCCAAAGGACCAGCCACTTACCCCAGGTCAATTGCACCTTAGATCCTCCATCAAAGACAACTCTTGTAGACAATTCAATAATAAATTAACTAAAGATTTATTAAGTAAGAAAAAGAAATGAGTTATTTACAAGGTTAAAGGACATAAACAAACACACACAATGAGTTACAATCTTAGGTTTCAAAAGGTGATAGAAGCTGCTGTGATATGCATGCTCTGTGTGTCTTTTAGGACTAACCCCAGCTAAGCAGCTGGGGATCCCTTGCTTATGCTTGGAAATCTTTGCCCCTCAGAGTCCAAGCAGCATAAAGAGATACAGTTCCTTCTTGTCAGGGATTTTTATAGATTCATAGATATTAAGGTCAGAAGGGACCATTATGATCATCTAGTCTGACCTCCTGCACAATGCAGGCCACCGAATCTCACCCACCCACTCCTGCAATAAACCCCTCACCTATGTCTGAGCTATTGAAGTACTCAAATCATGGTTTAAAGACTTCAAGGTGCAGAGAATCCTCCAGTAAGTGACCCATGCCCCATGCTGCAGAGGAAGGTGAAAAACCCCCAGAGCCTCTTCCAATCTGCCCTGGCGGAAAATTCCTTCCTGACCTCAAATATGGTGATCAGCTGAACTCTGAGCATGTGGGCAAGATTCACCAGCCAGATACCCAGGAAAGAATTCTCTTTAGTAACTCAGATCCCACCCCATCTAACATTCCATCACAGGCCATTGGGCCTATTTACCATGAATATTTAAAGATCAATTAATTGCCAAAATCATGTTATCCCATCATACCTTCTCCTCCATAAACTTATTGAGTTTAATCTTGAAGCCAGATAGATTTTTTGCCCCAACTGCTTCCCTTGGAAGGCTGTTCCAGAACTTCACTCCTCTGATGGTTAGAAACCTTCATCTAATTTCAAGTCTAAATTTCCTAATGGCCAGTTTATATCCATTTGTTCTTGTGTCCACATTGGTACTGAGTTTAAATAATTCCTCTCCCTCTCTGGTATTTATCCCTCTGATATATTTATAGAGAGCAATCATATCTCCCCTCAGCCTTCTTTTGGTTAGGCTAAACAAGCCAAGTTCCTTGAGTCTCCTTTCATAAGACAAGTTTTCCATTTCTCGGATCATCCTAGTAGCCATTCTCTGTACCTGTTCCAGTTTGAATTCATCCTTCTTAAACATGGGAAACCAGAACTGCACACAGTATTCCAGATGAGGTCTCACCAGTGCCTTGTATAATGGTACCATCACCTCCTTATCTTTACTGGAAATATCTCGCCTGATGCATCCCAAGACCGTAGTAGCTTTTTTCACGGCCATATCACATTGGCAGCTCATAGTCATCCTGTGATCAACCAATACTCCAAGGTCCTTCTCCTCCTCCGTTACTTCTAATTGATGCGTCTCCAGCTTATAACTAATATTCTTGTTATTAATCCCTAAATGCATAACCTTACACTTCTCACTATTAAATTCCATCCTATTACTATTACTCCAGTTTACAAAAAGAAAAGGAGTATTTGTGGCACCTTAGAGACTAACAAATTTATTAGAGCATAAGCTTTCGTGAGCTACAGCTCACTTCCTCACGAAAGCTTATGCTCTAATAAATTTGTTAGTCTCTAAGGTGCCACAAATACTCCTTTTCTTTTTGCGAATACAGACTAACACGGCTGCTACTCTGAATCCAGTTTACAAGGTCATCCAAATCTTCCTGTATGATTTCCCAGTCCTTCTCTAAATTGGCAATACCTCCCAGATTTGTATCATCGGCAAAATTTATTAGCACACTCCCACTTTTTGTGCCAAGATCAGTAATAAAAAGATTAAATAAGATTGGTCCCAAAACCGATCCCTGAGGAACTCCACTGGTAACCTCCTTCCAGCCTGACAGTTCACCTTTCAGTGTGACCCGCTGTGGTCTCCCCTTTAACCAATTCCTTATCCACCTTTAAATTTTCATATTGATTCCCTTCTTTTCCAATTTAACTAATAATTCCCCATGTGGCACGGTATCAAATGCCTTACTGAAATCTAGGTAAATTAGATCCACTGCGTTTCCTTTGTCTAAAAAAATCTGTTACTTTCTCAAAGAAGGAGATCAGGTTGGTTTGGCACAATCTACCTTTTGTAAAACCATGTTGTATTTTGTCCCATTTATCATTGACCTCAATGTCCTTAACTACTTTCTCCTTCAACATTTTTTCCAAGACCTTGCATACTACAGATGTCAAACTAACAGGCCTGTAGTTATCCAGATCACTTTTTTCCCCTTTCTTAAAAATAGGAACTATGTTAGCAATTCTCCAGTCATATGGTACAATCCCTGAGTTTACAGATTCATTAAAAATTCTTGCTAAAGGGCTTGCAATTTCATCTGCACTTCCTTTAATATTCTTGGATGAAGATTATCTGGGCCCCCCGATTTAGTCCCATTAAGGTGTTCGAGTTTCGCTTCTACCTCAGATATGGTAATATCTACCTCCATATTCTCATTCCCATTTGTCATGCTACCATTATCCCTAAGATCCTCATTAGCCTCATTAAAGACTGAGGCAAAGTATTTGTTTAGATATTGGGCCATGCCTAGATTATCCTTAACCTCCACTCCATCTTCAGTGTTTAGCAGTCCCACTTCTTCTTTCTTTGTTTTCTTCTTATAGAAACTTTTACTATTGGTTTTAATTCCCTTTGCAAGGTCCAACTCTACTTGATTTTTAGCCTTTCTCACTTTATCCTTACACGTTCTGACCTCAATAAGGTAGCTTTCCTTGCTGATCCCTCCCATCTTCCACTCCCTGTATGCTTTCTTCTTTTTCTTAATCTCTTCTCTGAGATGCTTGCTCATCCAGTTTGGTCTACAACTCCTGCCTATGAATTTTTTCCCCTTTCTTGGGATGCAGGCTTCTGATAGCTTCTGCAGCTTTGACTTGAAGTTATCCCAGGCCTCCTCCACCTGTAGATCCATAAATTCTTTGTCCAATCCACTTTCCTAACCAATTTCCTTAATTTCTGAAAGTCAGCCCTTTTGAAATCAAAAACCCTAGTTGCAGATTTATTTTTGTTTATCCTTCTGTTCAGTTTGAACTGAATTACCTCATGATAACTTGAACCAAGGTTGTCCTCTACAACCATTTCTTCTATGAGGTCCTCACTACTCACCAAAACCAAATCTAAAATGGCATCCCCT
This sequence comes from Dermochelys coriacea, assembly GCF_009764565.3. NCBI lineage: Eukaryota > Metazoa > Chordata > Testudines > Dermochelyidae > Dermochelys > Dermochelys coriacea. The sequence goes on from NC_050069.1 coordinate 208,700,890, forward strand.
CTTGTTGGTTCAGCAACTACTTGATGAAGGAATCCATCAGCTATTGCATCTAGGAAAATTTGAGCCCTATTATTATTACTAGCACTTGTCCTCCAGTCTATATCTGGGAATTTAAAGTCTCCCATGATCATGCAGTTTCCATTAGTATTTACTGCATTAAAAACATTAAAGAGGGCTCTATCCATATCCAGATTAGATCCAGGCGGTCTATAGCACACCCCAAGCACTATCACAGGAGGGGCTCTAGTAGTTTTCTTCCCCAATGTGATTTTTGCCCAGATGGACTCTATTTTATCCATTCCATCGCTTCTTATTTCTTTACATTCTACCTCATCATTGATATACAATGCTACTCCACCACCTTTACCTTTATTTCTGTCTTTCCTAAACAGCACATACCCTTCAATACCTGTAGTCCAGTCATGACTACTATTCCACCATGTTTCTGTTATCCCTATAATATCTGGTTTCACTTCCTGCACCAGTAGCTCTAGTTCCTCCATTTTGTTACCTAGGCTCCTCGCATTGGTGTACAAACATCTTAATTTTTGTTGTTTGGCCTAGCTCACATTCTTTACCCGATTAGGCACGGACATTCTACAGCCAGTCTGACCTATTAGACTTGTATCCACACTGCCCTTCATTCCTGCCTTTTCCTCGTGACGGTGCGATTCTCTGGTCTATCCCCTGTTACCTCTGGCTGCTAGTTCTTTCCATTTCTATTCTCCCTTGTAATCCTCTTCAACCCATCCTGTATCCTTCTGGGGCTCATGTTTGATGTAATCTCCATTGACTCTTCCCCTTTTCCTATAGGACTAGCCGCTCTTCTCTTCTTCCTTGCCCTTCCACCTTCAATGACTACCTGCTGAGCCTCTTCTTCATTTTCCAACTCTGCAAACCTGTTCTTGAGCTCTATTTCTCCTTCACTAGCCCCTCTTTTCCTCTGCCTGGTTCTCTTAGTCACATGCTTCCACTGTCCATTTCCTTCACCCAGCAGTCTCCCGTCAGAGTTTTCTGGTCCTGCTTCCATCTGCAAGTTTGAGCTTTTCCCTTCAGCTGCCTCATGTCTTTGCTCCATCATCCGCTTGAGCCCCCTTTTAAACTCAACCAGACTTTCCACCTGCATCTCCAATCCTCAGATCTTTTCTTCCATCAGCTCTATCAGGTGGCACTTCATGCAGACAAAACTCTTTCCAGGTAGCCCCTCCAGGATCATGTACATTCCGCAGCTTCCTCATCCAGTCATCTTCATTGTGTCTTCCACTACTTGGGTGACTCCCACTGCTGCCTCTGTATCTGTCATCGCCTTCCCACCTAAATCTTGTTAATCTGGGAAACACAAACCACACCAAAACACCCCAACCCACAGTAAAAACAAACCCCCAACGAGCACCGCAATACAAACTCCCCTTACAAACTCCCCTGCTTACAGCTCTGTGTGCTGGCTCCTGTGCCACTGCAGCTGTCCCTTCCCCCACCGTTCATGATGATGGAATAAGTGTACCTGCATGTCTCCTCTTCTTGGGCATGGGGGGAGTGAGCAACAAAGTCTTTTGTCCTCTGATGTTCCACAATGGCTTGTCTGGTGTCTATGGGCCTTCTTTTGTTGGGCAGGAGATGACACCTCTTGTGGAAAACTAGTGTTTCACACTTGGTGATGCTTCTCTCCTGACGGTGGGGGTTTACAGTTTCAGAGCAAACGCTTAAATACTATCTTATAAAGTGGGATGCAGATAGCTAAGGGAGATGAATGCATGCAGCAACTCACAAGCATTTTAGGAAGTCTAAACACTGAGTATATTTTTTATAAATCTAATACCTATTTTAACAATACTCTCACACAGGTGAACCAGACTGATTTCCAGCTATGCATTTGTCCATGTTCAGTGAGGCCTGGGGGCCTTGGCATGAGCTGGAACCTGATCTGCCAGCATCACACACAAGATAGGCTTTGGTGTCAACAAGTTTGGGCATTCTGCTTAAACCAACAGTGCAGCAGCTATGGTGGGTGTCTGTTACTACCTCATCTTACAAAGGTAGGCCCTACCCCCTTCATTATTATCTACTAGACAACTGAGCAATTTATTTCTTGTTTGTGCATAGATTTGATTAGTGAATTAGTCCAAGACCAGTACAGAGGTGATGTTCTCATGAAAGACTCCCAAGCTGTTAAAAAACACTGTCATCCCCACCAGGGTTTGTTATTTCAGCAGTTATTGAGCCCATTACCAAAGTGTCGCTTTTATTTGTATATCTGGGGAAGTTAACAGCAAGTGTGGTCATTGCCAGGGCATCGCAGAGCCCTTCATATGAGGTTCTGTTACCATAAATCAATTTCATTGCCTCTTAAGCAAGGACTGCATAACAGTGATAGTTTATATCAGTTTGTCTGCTCTTAGTAGCTCATTTGTCACAGGGAGCACATCTCTCTTGGATAATTCTGACTGAAGGCTTGTTCTCCTGGTAGCTTGAAGATTATTGTTCCAATGAGTCAATAGTTCAGTTACTTGGTGAACATTTATGAAGTAAACAAAGGAGGCTGATACTTTGGATCCTATTCACCTCTTTGATTTTGTACTGGTGTAACTCCATTGACTTTAGTGGAGTTTCTCTTGATTTACATCAGTGCAAGTCAAAGGAGAAATGGACTCTAGACATCTAAGTTCTTCAAAGCCAGCCTTTTTTTTCTTCTTCTTCTTCTTGCTGACAGTTTCAGTCTAGTTTTATCTGGTGCATATCATTATTATAAAGAGTATTGCTATTTCTTCTGCTACTAAATTCAGATAATCATTTACTTTCTATAATATCTTATCAGCATACCTTCTTCCATGCAACTCCCTATGCTTTACACCTCCCTTATCAGGTCCATTATTCCTCTGTATAAACACAAACACACTTTTTCTATCAAGATGTTCAATAATGCCTAATGATCCCCCAGAGAAGTGTTAACAAACATCCCACTCTGTTATCAGTTGTTGATCCTGCTGGTAAAGGGTTAAGTGTGTCCTACTGACTCATTCAGATACTCTCCTTACAGTGTGTATGATAAACCCATTGTTTCATGTTCTCTGTATGTGTATATAAATCTCCCCTCTGTTTTTTCCACCAAATGCATCCGATGAAGTGAGCTGTAGCTCACGAAAGCTTATGCTCTAATAAATTTGTTAGTCTCTAAGGTGCCACAAGTACTCCTTTTCTTTATTCAGATACTACTTTACCTTACTCAGATATAAAGGAGGTGGGGAGTGGCTCTTTAGAGAAAGCAGATTTATGGTGTGAGATAAGTGGTCCTGAAGTGGGAACCTTTGCAGCAGCCAAGGTTAGTGAAGCCAAAACCCATAAGGGAGCAAGTTTTTGATTCTATACAGCGTGTGAACTTATTTCAGAGCAGTTTGGGAAAGAGGTGTTCACACACACAAGATTATAGATTTCAAGAATTTGTCTCCAATGCTTTGATAGCCTCTTAGTTTGCTAGCTTATTAGCTAACTGACTTCTGCTCCACTGATTAACTTGTCAATCTGATTCAGTCTGACCAAACTGGCACACTTTTTAGAACCCTCTCCTCCGGTCCTTGTGGCACCATTGTCTTACTTTTCATTGCTCCTAAGCTTCTTCCAGCATAAGAGATCTTACCACATCTATTGTTTGTAAGTCATTCCCATGTAAGTCCTTGCAGTACTTCCCATTCCTGCCACAGCCAGTTATCAAAACAAAATTCCTAAATGCAAAAATATAATAATCTCCTTCATTAATGTATTGTCAAAATCTGGCCCTACCCTTTATTTTAATTTGATTTTTTAAAGGAGGAGGTAACTGCAGTTACTGGAGTCAGAGGATGCTGACTTCTGTCATAGTGTATTTAGGATCTTGACTCTTATCATGTGACTGGGGCCAGCCCTCCTATATGTCAGGTATCAGATATTACAGTGATTAGATCCTCATAAATACCTGGATGGAGAGAGTCCCTTATTACCCCGTGTCTGTGGAACTTGAAATCACTGCACAGTGCTGCTGGGCTCCACAACTATAGAGGGAGTGGGGAATTAGGTTACCCATAGGCAGCCATGACCACTCACCCTCCCAGCCTTACCCCTATCTGTTACCCTGCTAAGACTGGCCTATATGGTGGGTGAACCCCTAGGGCTATGGTAATTCCTGCTGCCCCAGCAGGAGGGAGGTAATCAACTGGGATATATATATAGCCATAGAGGGCTGCTAAGGGATTGGGAAGGGGAAGGCAGTTGCTTTGTCATGTTCGCTGCCCGTACAGCAGATGAAGATCCTTCAGAAATAAAGAGGTCTCTCACTTGCACACCAGGCCAACTGTCCACAGGTTCAATGGGCCCTGTGTGGAGTCAGTTTATAGATTAGTAAAAAAGTTGCCATGCTCCTACACTATGCAAGTCAATCCCTGAGTTCATCCTCAAATGACAGACTGGCTATCAACTTACTCTCTTTCTCCAAATCCCTCCTCAAAACTCCCTTCTTCCTTCTGGTGCTCCATACACGCTCTCATGCACAGCTGCCTCAAACAGGAAACTGAACAGCCTGAGATTTTCCTCTCCAGTGACCCAACTCAGATGTCTCTCTGCCATCTGGGGAAAGAAAAGAAAGAACCAGTAGATTCCCTTCAAAATCAGGAAGATGTTTGATTTCCTACTTTACATGAGTCTCAACAGTAGTGGAGACCTGACCTCTGACCTCACACATTGTCTCCTTTATGGTCTGCCTGGACAGGACCCATCTTACTATTCCATTGGGAGGCCATTTGTCCTGCTCCCGAGGGCGTTGGTAGCCTGGCAGAGAGCTAAACTAATCAGAAAAGATTTTGTTTAGTCTGGAGTCCTGGATAAAAGCTTATTTTAGCTCTGAGGTTATTTATTTTAGCCGGGAGCTATATTATTCTAAAGCTACTATGCTAATTTTTGTAATTTATTTGATTTCTTATAGAACATACTTTTTTTAAAAAAGTATACTTCCTCCCTATATTTTTAATATTCATTTCTGCCTCTTTCCCCTTTTTGGTATCTGAGTCCATGATTTACAGTTCACCCATGTCAGATTGCTGTGTGCCTCGGGGGGTCAAAATATCCTAATTATTTGTATGGCCCTATGACCCACCAAGGCACTTCAGCAAAGAGAGTGTAGAGTATGATGACATCTATGTCTATCTTATCAACATAGGTTCTTAATCATACCTATCACCTTAGTATCTGACTGCCTTACCAAGAGAGGAGACATGGACTCTATATGTCCATTAGTGTCTGTGGAAACTGGTGCTATGTATGTACATATCTACAGGGCTCACATCATTATAATATCTGGGTTCCTAAAAGGCAGTTTGCAGAGAAAGGCAGTTTGCAGAGAAAGGCAGCTTCTAGCTATATTTCTGGCCTGGCCTCCTCTTGCATGGTCTTCATCGTCTGCTCTGACAACGCAATGCCAGCATCAGTACCCCCTGTGTCTCTTAAAGACATCTCTGTGCCGTCCATGTTTCTTCCATGCCATCCCTGATGACTGGGATGCCCTTCCCAGTCTCCACCAAGTCTCCACCTTTGCCAATTCAAACCACTCCTAAAAACTCTCTTCTGCAGACTGCCTACAAAAAGTGAGTATGTTAAAAAACAAACATGATAGTTCAACCACCAAAATGTATGTGTGCCTAAAATGAGTAACCTCAGAATCATATTTCTGTAGCCCACATCCTTCTTCACGCCACCTGCCTTAGTGGATGTTATATCCTCTCTGGACTGCCAAATACATCACTTAGAAGACTGTAAGCGCCTCAGGGTAGGGACCTGTCTTCTTTGTGTTTCTGTGAAGTCTTTAGCCTGGGTGTGGTGCTATAAAGTAATAAGAAATTATTATAATAATGAAGAATTGCTGATGGAGTGACTTGTCACTGAAGTTGCTAACTGTGTGTGTGAATGCTGGGTTTTCTCTCTCTCTCGGGATTGTGGGAGTTCCTGGGAGTTCCTGGGAGGTTGTGTTTGGTACATGCTGTGGGCACTAGCTGGATTTCTGTTAGTCTGTGTGTGTTCTTGTTTTTGTTACTTGCTCTTTGTTTTGTTGTTGTTCCCCCCTGTGATGGCACGCCTGCCCCACACTGAGCTTTAAGAGGTTAATAGAGCCTTATGGAGGCTGCACAGGAGCCAGCCAATCAGAGAAGGGCTGAGGAGAGCTGCTGATCAGATCCCAGCAGACCCCTATAAGAAGAGCTGCAGGGCAGAGCAGTTCCAGTCACTCCTGGGAGCTTGAGGAGGGAGAAGAACTGGCTGCCTTGCAGACTGAAGGCAGCTGGCACCCTGGACAAAGCAGTGCTACAGACAGAAACCCAGGGACCTAAAGGCAGCTCCTGGTGGGTTGTAGGGATCTGCAGGCTAAGGCCCTGAGGTAAGGGCAAAGAGGGTGCTGGGGCCGTGGGGAAGTGGCCCAGGGAAATCTACTGAGGAGTCAGAAGGGGTGCAGCAAACAGTGGCATTCCACAGGGTCCCACCCCCCACTCCTCCTTGTTCCTGGGGAAGTGACTAGACAGACTGTAGTTGCCACTGAGAGCAGTAGCTGGACAGGGATTGCAGAGATGACCCCTGGAAGGAGGGAGCACAGTGTGTGGCATGGCTGGAGGTCTCTGTCATTGAAAAGGATGCTGCAGTCCTTGAAGCTTCATGGGTCCAGGAGCAGAAGAGGTGATGGTTGGAACACCACCAGAGCAGGGTGCACTGGCTACCAGAGCTAATTCCCATATCAGTCATAAGGAAGTGCTGCAGTGGTCAGTAGACCCCATTAGACCTCCCCCCTTTCTCCTTGTGGGGTGGGAAGTTTCTCTATGAGATCCACTGCAGATGGGTTTAGTGATTTGACCCATAACCATGGGATTTGGTGTGTGCCTACTGTCTCCTGCACTGTGGGGGAGGTGTTGCTGAATGTAGGTAAGGTTATTGGCTGTGCTAATATAAAATCTGCCTATCAAATAAGTAAATCCATAGTGATTTTCCTGGCCCAAAAGCAGTCTGTCAATTGGTTGGTACAGGAGGGTCTTTGGGTCAAGGAGTCTTTTGTTCCATTTTTTCCCCTTGTTTACTACTGCTACTAAAGTAACTTTTTCCAGTGTTACCCCTTGGTCACAATGAGACCCTAATGTCCCGTTCTCTCCCATTACGAGAAGGTGGTTTCTGCTGTTAGGATGAGTCCGTTGGGCTGCAAGAACCCAAGTGTGGGGTGTGTTATGTCACTTGGGCACCAGGTTTATGTGGTTTTCAAATAACCCTGAACAGCCATTGAGCCTTGTTTTAAAGGACCACATAGATGGGGCAGATGTACAGTGTTTGCTCCCTCTGAAAATATGAAATGTTTCCTGTGTGGTGACCCTGGTCAATGAGGGCTTCCTGCCCATGCACTGCTGACTCTGGGGTCCCTGGTAACAAGGTGGGACCCCAGGATTGCCAGGAGAGGGCTGGGACATCAGGGGACCAGCAGAAGACATCCTGCTTCTGCACTGCTAGCTTTCATCTCTCCCCTCACCTCATGTGGCCTGCTGTTGTCTAGGGAGCAGCCTTCCCCCTATACCCTCCCCAGGAACCCTCTGTTGTGACCCTATTACTTGTCCTTGGACAGAAGTAAGTAGGTGCTCCTCAACTTCCAGGACTCACAAAGAGAGGTTCTAGAGAAGGGGGTGAAGAACAGATTGATGGGACAGATTTATGCAGGACTAGTCAAAAAAAGCTAAGACTTTAGAAACTCCTAAGCTGAAATGCAGTGGCTGAGGGTGCAGCTCTGTGCTTTGAGAAGTGTTGTGCTGGGTGGTAGCTCCATGACTGGTGCTACCAGTGGGAATTTTCCCCTGGCATGGTGAGCCCTCATCTCCCCGATCCTGCATACTGCAGTGATGATGCTAGGTCCCAGCCTGGACCTGCACTGCCTGCCACTCCTGAAAAAAAGAGATATGCTCGCTGCTCCCACTGAATCTCTTACCTTAATGAATAATAAGATTGTAAAAGCCCTCAATATTTTTCTGAGCTGGTGGTCCGAAGGAGATGAAGAGCACAATAATGAGCTGTCTGACTCCTCACTGGTTCCTGTTGTCTCAGCCAGTCAGCTATCCAGGAAGGGTGGGTACAGTGTGCAAGAGATTAGTGGCTTTTTGGACAGCATTAACAGAAAGTGGGGAGTTGAGTTTGAGGCCTATTTCTCTGATTTACAATGCTTTGGCAGCTCAGCTGCCCTTGTCTTGAGAGAGACCTTGGTTGATTGTAAAACACTTCCATCTTAAAAAGTTGTTGAGCAAGGTCAGGACATGTGCAGGGACTGTACAAGATACAGAGGCCTCCCCATGGCTCATTTTGTTCAAAGAACTTCCACTTTCCTTCGTTTCTCTCTGCTTCTTGGCTCTTTCCTTCTAATCTCCATGGTGCTGCTCAACTCTGGCTCTCTAAGCATAGCTTATAGTATATTACATTTCATAGACTTTCAGGACAGAAAGGACTTTTAGGTCGGGATGGTCATAAAAGAGCATCACTTTTTGAATTTCTAGACAAACACAGGCTGATGTCCTTTTGCAAGAGACTAACTTAAACCCTGATAATCAGGGAACTGGTTGAAAGAAAGGGAATGGAAAAACTTTCTTGATCTATGGCGCCAATGTCATAAATATTGACCCCGTGGATGTTTTGGGGCTGGAGCACCCACAGGGAAAAAATGGCAGCCCCTCATCAGCTCCCCACAGTGAGGCCCCACTGATCAGCATTTCCCCCTCCCTCCTTATGCCTGCCAGGATCAGCTATTCCACGGAGTGCAGGAGGCACTGGGGAGTATGCGGCATGCTTGGGGTAGGGGTTGGAGTGGGGGCGGGAAGAGGCAGGGTAGGGGTGGGGCCTTGGGGGGAAGGTGTGGAGTGGGGGTCTGGGGTAGAGCTAGGGGTCAAGCTCCTTCTCCCTGCCCCCACCTTCCCCCAGCACATTGGAAAGTCGGCTCCCGTACCCAATATCACTGCTGGGGGAGCTGTTTTCTTTTTCCTGGGGTGCAGGGGCACAGATCTTGTCTGTGAAGGAGATTGTGCTGGGCTGGCTCCTCCAGGTATTGGCACTGTTGGTTTTTAATCTTTTTCAGTGTGTATGCCCCCATGGTAGGGCGAGACCTTGTCTCCTTTTTGCAGACATTTGCCCGTGCCATGCTTGGATGTGACTCTGATACTATTATTGTACTGGAAGGGGATTTCAATTGCACTCTAAACTGTTTTAGACAGGAACCATGAGGAGCCACACCCTCAGTCAGCCAGGGAACTGTCTCTCCTGCAGACCTGGGGGCTAGTAGGTGTTTTGGAGATTCTTTCACCCGCTGTTAGGTAGTAATCTTGAAAGTTACTCCCTACCAGGTCTCAGGGGGTAGATTGGATCACTTTTATACCCCAAGGCCAGTGTGAATATATTTTCTGTCTTCCCTGTCTCCCTCTGACTTGTCTGATCATCATTATGGCTCTGTCAGTGTGTCTTTCCCTCTTCCTGCCTGTGCTTCCAACTGGTGCTTTAATACCAAATTATTACAGGACTCTAATTTCACCCAGATATTCCCTGTGGTTTGGGAGCACTGGTGACTGCAAAAGCCACTGTATGAATCCCTGAGACAGTGGTGGGATGTGGGAAGGTCCAGGTCCAACTGGACATCTATGCTTCCAGGATGTTTTTCTTTCTGGGTTGGAGAAAAAGACTATGGACCATTGGCAGATCTCTTGTCTCTGGCTGCTTGTTTGACACCTGACCCTGCTGAGATCCAGACAGCAGCTCTTTCCTTTTACAGTACCCTGTAATCACCCAAAGCCGGTGAAGTGTTGGCAATGGCAGAGCAGCACCAGGGGTTACCCCGTCTAGTCGATGGGGCGCAGCAGTGCCTGGATGCCAGGGTGGCCACTCGCACAATCCTAGAACACTGGACATTCCGGTACTTCCAGGAACGGCGTGGGCCTGCCTCCGTCAACGTAACCCCACCCCGAACCAGCGTGCTGCATGGCGGTGGGAGCGGGCACCATTTTGAAGAATATGCTGCCCTGCCCCAGCGTGACCTCGCATACACAGTCTGGTTTTGTCTTGGTACCAGACAAGGGATACACATGACAAAAGCAAGACTGTCCAATTTAAAACCAGATGCGTGGCCTGCCTACTGGACATCCTGCTTCCATTACAGGAGCTCTCTATTGCAGACCAGCAGCTCTCTACAAGCAAGGCTTCGGTACCTGAATTCAACAAACCTGTCTGGTATCTTATTGGTCCTGACTTTTTTCTAGTGGTGCTGGAGCAGAGCCAGGAGAAAGAGCTTCCTGTCAGTGGCTGTAGGGCAGAGATCACCCTGTTTTCACAGAAAAGGAGACCTCTGTGACTTAAGGAATTGGAGACCTTTTCCCCTTCTCTGCTCTAATGATAAGATTATATCCAGGGCCCTACCAAGCCAGCTGAAGGACTGTTTGGACTCTTTGTTACATCCTGACCAAATATAAGGTATTCGTAGCTGCTGCATACTTGTTCTTAATTTGTGACATTTATACTGTCAGCAAACTTTTTAATCAGGCTGTGCGGCTTATTTCAATGGATCAAAAGAAGGCCTTTTATCAAGTTAACCATTGCTATTTTTTTGAAAATGTTAGAAGCTTTTGGGATTGGGGCAATGTTCACTTCATATATTTCTTTACCATAACATTTTTAGTGTCTTAAAGATTAATGGGGTCTTCCCAGTCTGCATACGTCAGGCTGCCCTCTGTCTGGGACGTTGTATGCCCTGAGTCTGGAGCTATTCATTCATCTCCCAAGAAGCCATTTGACTGGCTGTTTGTGCCAGGGTTGCTAGATGCTTTCCCATTTTATCTGTCGGCCTGTGGGGATGACATCTGTTTTCATCACGTCTGAAGGTGACATGCCGGCAGCTTGTGCCTGTTTACAAGTATATGAACAAGTGTCCTCTACCTGAATTAACTGGGAAAAGAGTAATTGGATCTTATTAGGCTCTTGGCTGTGCAGCACCCCCCTATTGTTGCCCCAACAAGTACAATGGGGTACCTCTGGGATTTAGGTGCTAGGCTTTTTTGTGTGTGTTTTTTTTTGTTTTTTTTGTTTTGGGTTTTTTTTGGATCTGAACAATACATGTTAAGGAACAGGGAGGGGGCTGAGGAGAAGGTGCAGAATCGCCTTCAGAGATGGCGCCGGCTCCTTCCTGGATTTTCTTTTTGAGGATGGGTTTTGATCGCTAACAACCTTGTGATCTCAATGTTGTGGCACCGACTGGTGTGGCTGGATCCTCCCCCAAGCCTCCTGGACCAGATTCAGAAGAACATTAACCGTTTTTTTGGGATGGTTACCACTGGTTGCTCCCTGCTTTACTGTTCCAGCCACCAACTGAGGATGGACAAGGGCTCATTGGCCTGGTCAGTAGGATGGCAGCTTTTCACTTACACTTTGTTCAGTGGTTGCTGTACTCAGACTCCTGTATGGCCTGGAGGTCCCTTGCCCTTTCTGTCCTCTATTGTGCTGTGTGGATGGGCCTTGACCTGCACCTGGTCAATTAGAATGGAGGCAAATCTAAATTCTATAGTGGCCTTTTTAACAGCTTGTGTACAGTGCACAGCCGGACCACACTTTTTTTTAGACTGACTCTTGGAAGAGCCACTGTTTTTTTTAAACCACTTTTTCTCTCTGAAGCTCTTTCCTGCAGGAGCCTATTTTCTGCCTTTACTCAGCCTGGATTGACCAACCTGTCCCACCCGATTGTTCATTGTTAGTCACACTGATAATAGCAGCAGCTCTGACATTTTTTGGATAAGGTTCTCGCTGAATTCCAGGCAGTGCTCCCTCAGTGGGCTGCACAACATCTGCAGAAAGTTTTTGCAGGGACTGTGCTTGCCGGCTGGAATTCTGTGTTCCCCTCACTGGTGGTCTGCCCTTCCACAGATGAGATCCTTGTGCTTCCAGGCAGTTTATTTTCCTGGTAAATGTTCCTTTTGTAGCCATGACCAAGAAGGAGCTCTACAGTATGTGTCAAGGTGTGGCTTTATCCCACCATCTCTGATCTCCCTGATACAACCTGGAGCATGGCTCTGTCCCTGGGTGACTCTACATGTCCCTGGCTTGGAGGATGCTGTTCAAACCTCCTCTTTCTAAGCACTCCAGTGACTTGCAGGGGAGGATCCTGCACAGCATCCTAGCAACCAGTCATTTTGTGAACCATAGCACCCCTGAGGTGTCTGTGCAGTGCCCTTTCTGTTTCATTTTTTCCTTTATCTCCCCTGTTTGAATCCTCTTTTATTTTCTGCAACAGCTTTTCAGCAATCTGGGGTTGGCTTTCTCCAAGCCTCTGCTTGTTCTGGGAGTGAGATGCAGTGCTTGCATTCGGCCAGTTTCCCACCTGGCTAACTGGTTACTGGGTCAGGCAAAACTAGCCATTTTGAAATCTCAAGAGAAAAGAGGGGTCTCAGTAAAGGGGTGTGATGTGTTAGGGCTGTTCCTGGCACTGATTGTGGCCAGTTTTCAGATTGATTATACCTCCTATAAATTGACTTGAAATCTGGACACTTTTCGGTCAACTTGGTGTATTAACAATAGTCTGAGTGAACTTGGTGGTGGTGATGTTTTAGTGATCTATGCTTAATGCTCACTAAAGAGGGCTTTGTTTTATTTCATTGGTGTCTTTCTGTGTATAGATTGTAATTTTATAACATTTAAAATCAGATTTTATGTGAATAAAGGTGTTTTTCATGTCATGCTTCTCTGGTTGTGTGATTAAGCCTTAGTAATAATATAGTAAAGTTACTATTGAGTCTCAAATCTATTCTAATTTTTAAATGTAAACAAAATATGTACTGTCCTAATTTAGTAACCCATATCTTGCACAACCCCTGTCCTTAGTCCCACCCCTTTCTTCCACAAAGGCTTTCAAGAATAATCCAAAGACAAATTTAAATAAAAGCAATGGACACCATTTTGAGAATGGAGCTTTGCCTGGTCCCCCACTCTAATGTACATTTAAATGTCTGAATTCTACCATTCTTCACAGAAAGCAATTAAAAACTATTCTATTACTTGGTACATACAAGAAATACAGAGACATCTGCTGGCCGATTTGTGGAGTTACTCCTTTAGCTGATGCACATATCTTTGTGCTTTTGATAGTGCCACATAGACCATGCAATATGTATATCCATCTGGCAGTGTGAATAATTTTTTAATATAAAACCATCAGCATTGTTACTGAAAGGAGCTGGAAGAGGATGAGGTGAGAGTTGCTGTCAACTAATGTCATTCAGCCTGCATCTAGTGCTCTGTCAAAAATGGAACAAGACACATTTTGGGATCCTGTATTCCAATAGGAGACCCTCATTCTCCCCCTTGTTTCTACTTTCTCATTATGTCAAAGACTCTGCGCTGTAGTGACTGTCCTCTAGAAGAGGTCACCTGCTTATCATTCCCTCTAGTCAGTCATTGTGACTCCATGTCATTTGAATAATGCCGGGTATTCTGCCTCCCCTGGAGGTCACCACACTACTTCCTACAGCAGTGCAACACAGCTAGAAAACCAGCCTTCCTGATACAGACAGGGGAATCCTCAGATGGAGTAGGTCTACCCTAATGGCTCCTTAGCCACCCCTTGGGGTAGGGGGCTTGCTCAGGTGGCAGGAGGGATAGCTAGAGCTTCGCTATACTCCAGACATCCCCAGCTGCCGCAATGGCCTTTAGGAGACATGGACACCTGGTGAAAAATAGAGTAATCATTCTGCTTCATGCTGGGGACCAAACTGGTGGCCATTTGGTGTAAAGGTTGCTTAATGTCCCCCACTTCCTGAGCTCCGCTGAGCATAGTTTGGGTGCACCTAAGATCTGGGTTTCCGTGCATTTATGCAAGCACAGAGGAATTGCTTTACTGAATCTATGGTCCATCTAGTCTAAGATACTGACTCTGGCCGATAAGAAGGAGCAGGAAGCCTGAAATTAGCAATTATGGGAGGACCTGCCCAAAGGGCAAGTTTCTAACTAACCCCTTTAATTAGAGGTAGTCTGACTTGCCTTAGGTTTTAAACTGCTATTTAACAAGGGGGCAACATTAAACCAGAGGAGCCTGTGTGTGAGGGTATAATAATGCAAACTTCCATCTGGACTTAAACCTGAAGTACAGTACCCATTACAGGGGACAGGGATGTGGGTACACTTTGCCCACATCCAGTATCAGGTATGTAAGGCAGCACTGGAATAGTTGTTAGTTATTTGTATTTTAGTGATATTTCATAATGACAGTGTAACATTGCAGTTTACAATAACTGTTTGCTAAATTGAATATTGGGAACCTTTAGTTAAGTTTTTCCTTAAGTTTTCAAATGACCTTTTCAGTGTTTTGAAAGTAATTTTCTTTCCAAAAGGACCTGGGTCTTTAATGTATAACTACTCCATCTAATTTATCTAATTCACTTGTGGCCTTATTCTGCTATTAGTCACACCAGCATAAATCCAAAATTGCCTTCAGTATGTTGCCACCAATTTATGCCAGAGAACAGAATTTGGTCCCTGAAATTTATAGCATTATAACTTATTCAGTAATGATCAAGAGTAGTAATTCATAGTACCTTTTTGGCAAAGCTAAACAATTCATTGTTGTCCCATTCACAAAACGACAATTTGCAAATAATTCATGAAGCTTTTTCCATTCTTAATGATCATTGGACTTGTATTTTAATTCTATATTTTAAATAGTCTTCTACAATTTTTGGCAGTGGCCTATGAACTAGTCATAGCTGACTCCTTTGAAAATCATTTCATCACTGTCCTGGTATCTTTGCCATGCAGAAAGCTCTACCTAATTATTTTTTGTCAGCCCATATTTACAATACAATGCCATTTATGCTTTTGACAAACATGTCCTGAAGCATTTTAAAAAACAGTTTTAAAATTATGACATGAAACAAAATTTGTGTCAAAGATGACAGGTAAGTCTTCAGTCTGGTTATAACAGAACACAGTTGAGACACAGAGCACTAGGTTCTGGGTCCCAATAGCTAAGCCCATATGAGCTGGATATTTGCATCTCCCATTGACGTTGGTTGCAGGTGCTTAGCATCTCTAAAAGTCAGACCTGTACTGTAGAGCCAGATTCTGATTGCATTCTAGTTTTATTATTATTTTATTTATTTGTATTACCATAGTGCCTAGAGCAGTGGTGGGCAACCTGTGGCCCGCGGGCCACACGCAGCCCATTAGGACAATCCATTGGCAGGTCACCAGACCATTTATTTACATTTGCACGGCTGCCCATAGCTCCCAGTGGCCGTGATTCACCGTTCCTGGCCAATGGGAGCTGCAGGAAGTGGTGGCCAGGCTTACGGGCCATAGGTTGCCCACGATCGGCCTAGACTTAGGCCATTATACAAGGTGATGTACAAACACAGAACAAAGATCCCTGCCCAAAGGGGCTGACAATCTAAGCAGAAACTAGAAATAACAGATGACTACTGTGATAGACCCAGGCCAGTTGGGTACAAAGTAGTAGAAGGGAGATATACTGGCCACTGGATTAGCAGTTTTCTGTTCCCTGACTGACCAGAGCAGGGGCTGCTCCAGGCTAATGAGAACACTCAACTCCAATTAACCTGCAAAGAGTCAGATGAGGCCATTAATGTGAATACCTGACTCTAAGGCCCTTCTGATACTATAAAAGGGCTGTCAAGGTTCCTTCCCCACTCTGAACTCTAGGATACAGATTTGGGGACCTGCATGAAAGACCCCCTAAGCTTATTCTTACCAGCTTAGGTTAAAAACTTCCCCAAGGTACAGACTTTGCCTTGTCCTTGAACCCTATGCTGCCACCACCAAGAGTGTTAAACAAAGAACAGGGAAAGAGCCCACTTGGAGACGTCTTCCCCCCCCAAGCCCTACACCCCCTTTCCTGGGAAGGCTTGAAAAAATCCTCACCAATTTGTACAGGTGAACACAGACCCAAACCCTTGGATCTTAAGAACAATCAATCAGGTTCTTAACAGAACCTTTGTCCCCCCCCCCGCTCCCTATTTGAAAGTATCTCGTCTCCTCATTGGTCATTTTGGTCAGGTGGCAGTGGGTTATCTTAGCTTCTTAACCCTTTACAGGTGAAAGGGTTTTGCCTCTGGCCAGGAGGGATTTTATAGCACTGTATACAGAAAGGTGGTTACCCTTCCCTTTATTTTTATGACCAGGGATCACTCCAGTCAGGCTGAGGGGAGGCAGAGGAGAGGAAGTGCGGCTGAAGGGCTGGTTAATGAAGACACCCTCAAGCCATCGGTAAGGGAGCCCTAAGGTAAGGGTGAAGAAGAGAGAAGTGGGAGAGCTGTGGGGAAGTGGCCCAGGGAAATGTAGCAACTCTGACAGGGAAAGGTTGGCTGCCAACAGCTGCTACCATTAGGTCCCTGGGCCAGAACCCTGGATAGAGGGCAGGCCTGGGTTCCCCCCAACCTGCCACTACAGAAACACCTCCTGGGAGGGGAAGACAGGCCCTTGTCAGGACAGGCTGCTAAACTGTTCGGGAATAAGCCCATAGGCACAACAGAGACTGTGGGAATTCTCTCACCAACCTCCTTGCTGGCTTATGATGAAAAGGGCTCAGTAGACTGTAACCCTGGCCCTAGAGAGAGAAGAGCTACGTGGAAGGTCACAGTGAGCCTCTGAGGCTAGCATAAACCACCTAGAAGCACGGGACCCACGGGGACAAGGTCAGAGCTCTGCCATGCTACAAACAGATGGAGGATAAGGAAACAATGAGACAATACTGGTCAGCATGACAGGCTGTGGTCTCAGCACACCAGTACACTAACTTGTCAAGTTTTTTGCAGGCATCATGGCAAAGGAGAGGTTTCTGGAAGGATTTGAAGATGGATAATGAGATGGCATTGTGGATGTTTGTGGGATGTGCTTCCCAAGAGCATGGGGCAGCATGAGAAAGCATGAAGGTGTGTATTTGAGAGTTTAACAAGTGGGCAGTGGATGCTGACATCCCGGGTTGATTGGAGTTGAGAATCAACAGCTTGTTACCAATAAGAAAAGATGGACTATGAAGGGCCTTGAAAATGAATACCATCAGTTTGTTTGATACAATAAAGAAGGGGAAGCCAGTGGAAGGCTGCAAAGAGGGCTGATGTGGTCAAAGCGATGAGCTATGAAAATGAGCTTTGCACAGCATTTTAAATTAATATGAATGGGATAAGATTGCATTTCTCAAGGCCAGAGAGAGGGATGATGCAGTAATCAAAATGAGAGTCTGGACAAGAGCTTTATCTGTGTGGATGAGTAGGAAAGACCATATCTTAGAGATGGTGTGCAGAAAGGATCAGCAAAATTTAGACATAGCCTGGCTCTGAGGACCTAGAGAGAGGTCTGAGTCCAAGAAGACACTCTGATTATGGTCTGAGTGACAGGTCAAGCAGGATGATGGTGGTGTCCATGGTGATCTAGAAAAGAGGGAGGACTTTGGGGGAGGGAGGTTAAGAGCTCTGTCTAGCCACATTCAGCTTGAACTGGCAGCTAGACCTCCATGAGGTGATGTTAAAGAGACAGGTCAAGCTTTTTGTTTGGACAGGAGATAGATCTGGAACAGAAAGGTAGATCTGTGAGTTGTCAGCACAGATATGATAGTTGAATTAGTGTTTGCAGATGAGACTACCCAGAGATAAGATGTAGAGGGGAAGAGAAGGGGACCAATGACAAGGCCCTGTGGGTCTCTCACGGAAAACTGGGGGTGGATGAGGAGGAGACTCCAAAGGACACTGAAGGAGCATTTAGAGAGGTAGGAGTAGAGCCAGGAAAGGGCAGGGACACAGAAGCCAAGGGCAGAAAGAATTTCAAGAAGAGCATAGTCAGCAGTGTCAAGGGTGGCTGGCAGGCCAAGGAGGAACTCCACTGGCTTCAGTGGAATTACTCCAGATTTACAGAGGTGTCAACAAGATCAGAATTTGTCCTCTAGAGATTGATTCTGCTCCGACACTGGGGTTAATCAGGAGTAACTTCACTGAAGTTGGTGTAAAACTAGTGTGATGGAAGAATCAGGCCCACAATTATCAAATTACTTTAAATGGGAATGAAGGAGCATATTCTCCATTCTGTAACACCTCAGTTCAATGCAGTTTCTCGTGTGTGTGTGTATATTTCTTACAAATCAGTACAAATATATAATTTAAGCCTGCTTGTAAGGTGATTTCCCCCCCCCCCCATGTCATGGGCCCTGCTTCTGTTGAAATGGAGGAAAAAATGCATAGAAACATTTTTGGATGGAGATGACTTTTTATCTGTACTATTTTCAGAGTAGCAGCCGTGTTAGTCTGTATTCGCAAAAAGAAAAGGAGTACTTGTGGCACCTTAGAGACTAACAAATTTATTAGAGCATAAGCTTTTGTGAGCTACAGCTCACTTCATCGGATGCATCCGATGAAGTGAGCTGTAGCTCACGAAAACTTATGCTCTAATAAATTTGTTAGTCTCTAAGGTGCCACAAGTACTCCTTTTCTTTTTATCTGTACTATGGTAGTGAACTGGAAGAAATTACATTTCTCCAATATTTTAAGCAAAATGTTATTGTCTTGCTCTTGATGTAACCTAGAATGATGTATGGCTAGTCTTAACTTGTGTGCAATATGAAACTTTAACTTTTCCAATCCTTGTACACTAGCTATGGTACTGGGCTTGTTTTTAGTTCCCGTAATTCTTATTATGCTTTGTCTTTGTGGCCTGGAGATTTCCCTTTAGCAATTGTGCCAAGAACACTAGTTTCATTTATGATGTCCATATTTATATTTAAGGACCATTAACTTCTCTGTTAAGCCTTTTTAATAGAGTACATGATTATTGCTGTCTACATAGTTTCCTAAGTTTTTTTTTTTTAAATATTTTTACAGGTAATATATTTAATTCATAGTCCTACATTCCAAGGCCAGGCCTAGATTCCATCTAGTGTGATTACCTATTCTGAAATCCTGTATGATACAGGCCAAAGAACTTCCCCAAAATTCTTCCTAGAGCAGATCTTTTAGAAAAACTTTCAATCTTGTTTTAAAAATTGTCAGTGATGGAGAATCCACCATGACCCTTGGCAAATTGTTTCAATGGTTAATTATCCACAGAGTCAAAAATGTACACCTTATTTCCAGTCTGAATTTGTCTATCTTCATCTTCCAGCCATTGGATTGTTGCACCTTTTTTCTGCTCGATTGAAGAGCCCATTATTAAATATTTGTTCCCTGTGTGAATACTTATAGACTGCAGTCAAGCCCCCCCCCCTCAGCCTCTTTAATCAGCTAAATAGATAGGCTCAAAGAGCTCAATCACTAAAAGGCATGTTTTCTAAACCTTTATTCATTCTCATGGCTCTTCTCTGAACACCCTCCAATTTATCAACATCCTTCTTGAATTGTGAGCATCAAGATGGGACACAGTTACAGCAGCAATCACACCAGTGCCAAATAAAGAGGAGAAATAACCTTTCTACTCCTACTTGAGATTCCCATGATCATATTGGTGTCAGGACCATTCTCCAGTGCAATAGTTCTTGATATCTGTCTCCGTTACAAACTATCAGTTAACTTGAGGTTATTGTGCATTAAGAAATAAAACCATTTCACAAATTTCTTTGAAAAACCCTTTTCCTTTGCTGTTCTAAAAGCATTCCTGTTACACCTCAACATACCAAGAGGTAGATCTGCTTGTTTCTTGCATGAGCATCCTCTGATCAAGATCCTTAGTCTTATATTCTTGCACAGCCTCAGGAGGAAGGGGATTTTGGGGCACATGTAAGGGTCCTAACAACCTATATTTAGCTATATTTTGGAATAGAGAAGTGGCAATGGTGTGGTAGTGCATGGGAGAGGAGCTAGGCAGAACGTCTCAGGAGGTGCTGAAGGTAACAGCTTTAGAAAGGATGTAGCCCTATGCTGCCTCCAGTAGAGGGCTCCTGGTGATTTTTAGTGAACAGGGGACACAGTTCCATGGCCATGCAACACACCCAGTAAAACAGCTTAGAATCATAGAATATTACGGTTGGAAGGGACCTCAGGAGGTCATTTAGTCCAATCCCCTGCTCAAAGCAGGACCAACCCCAACTAAATCGTCCCAGCCAGGGCTTTGTCAAGCCAGGCCTTAAACCTCTAAGGATGGAGATTCCACTACCTCCCTAGATAACTTCTTGTGTAGTGTTTAGTGCTGCTGGCCACACTAGCAGCACCCTACTGCTCGTGCTCAGTATGTGCTAGCTGTAGCTGCCCCATGCATGGGAATTTTGGGAAAGGACATTGGCACGGAGGCAAGTGTTGTTTGGCTCTGTACTTTCTGTGTGCTGCAGATACATACACATGCTCACCTGCATGCATTTGGCTGGAAAATGCCAGTGTTGTAAGGATTGTTGTAAATTCTGCTAACAAGTCACTTCAGGCTAGCATCTTTATTTCACTAGGCACTTTTCATAACATGCTAACTGACACTAGACCAGGTGGTTAATTTTCATTGCAGCTGTGGCGAGTCTGTTCCATAAAGCACTTTAGTTGATGATAGTTCTGTACTAGCATTTCCCGTCAGAATAAATATTGCAATGCTAAAGACAGTCAATAGTGGGATTCTGACTCAAGGTAAGTATAGCACTTATGGAACTTTGACTTTCAGTGACTGAAGATGAAATGGCCCAGCTGGATGACATGAGTTAATTCTGGAGAGACCATCAGATCTTTACACTAATTATGGGGGTTCAAGAAGAGTGCTAACTATCACTGTCACCCCATTGTCTAGTGGTCTGCTCCTGATTTATTTTTATTCTTTTTATAACACATTAATGGCAAGTAGCATGTAAAACTGTCTAAAAACTGACTTCTTTGTAATCTGGTTTAAAAGCGCTTTGCAGTTTTATCTGCTAATGTGCTATTTAGGAGCTAATCCCAATAGTGTTGCCAACTGTCATGATTTTTGGGGAATGTTTTTCTTAAATTCTAGCTTGTGGAAGCATGTGATTAGGTGAGAATCTCATCTTCCATTGAACAAAAGAGTTTCTAGTCCTCATGGTTGGAAAGAAAAGCTCGACAACATGACCAGAGTGTACTTTAAGGCTCAGTAACTAGAAGGCAAATTTCTTCCCCCCCCCCCCCCAGTTCCTGAATGTATTTTTGAAAAAGCCCCTTTAAAGCAAATCTCATGATTTGGGGTGGGGGTGGGGACCTGACTCATGATTTTTGAATGCTTGGGGAGGGAAATACAGAGACCAGCTCTGAAATGTGCCATGATGATACTATAGGACCAGGGGTCTCTGAAAGAACAGGATGATTCCATATTGTCTTGAACACCAACAATCCTTTAATACAACGTAGGGTTGCCAACCGGAACGCCCTGTCGAAAAGGGACCATGGCAGCTCCGGTCAGCACTGCCGACTGGGCCGGTAAAACTCTGGTCAGCAGTGCTGCAGGCAAGCTAGTCCCTACCTGTCCTGGCACTATGCTGTGCCTCAGAAGTGGCCAGCAGGTCTGGCTTCTAGGCGGAGGGTCCATGGGGCTCCACATGCTGCCCCCACCCCGAGCACCAGTTCTGCACTCCCATTGGCCAGGAACTGCGGCTGAGAGCCTGCAGGTGAGAGCAGATACAGAGCCTCCTGGCCCTGCCACCTAGAAGCCAGACCTGCTGGATGCTTCTGGGGCGCAAAGCATTGCCAGGACAACCAGGGACCTGCCTTAGCCCTGCAGCACTGCTGACCAGGAGCCGCCGAGGTAAGCCCGTGCCCCAACCTGGAGTCCCCTCCTGTACTCCAACCCCCTCATCACCGCCCCAGAGCCCACACCTGAGCCCAGTGAAAGTGAGTGAGCGTGGGGGAGAGTGAACCACCAAGGAGGGGGAATGTGGTGAGCTGGGGGGGGGAGCCTCGGGGAAAGGGTGGGGCAAGGGTGTTCGGTTTTGTGCGATTAGAAAGTTGGCATCCCTAACTCTAAAAAGTGGAGGAGTACTTGTGGCACCTTAGAGACTAACAAATTTATTAGAGCATAAGCTTTCGTGAGCTACAGCTCACTTCATCAGATGCATTTGGTGGAAAATACAGAGGGGAGATTGATATACACACACAGAGAACATGAAACAATGGGTTTTATCATACACGCTGTAAGGAGAGTGATCACTTAACATAAGCCATCACCAGCAGCGGGGGGGGGGGGGGGGGAAGGAGGAAAACCTTTCATGGTGACAAGCAAGGTAGGCTATTTCCAGCAGTTAACAAGAATATCTGAGGAACAGGATGGGGTGGGGTGGGGGGAGAAATAACATGGGGAAATAGTTTTACTTTGTGTAATGACTCAAATAGAGACTGGGAATGGATGAGTCATTACACAAAGTAAAACTATTTCTCCATGTTATTTCTCCCCCCCCCCCCCCCGCTGCTGGTGATGGCTTATCTTAAGTGATCACTCTCCTTACAGTGTGTATGATAAAACCCATTGTTTCATGTTCTCTGTGTGTGTATATCAATCTCCCCTCTGTATTTTCCACCAAATGCATCCGATGAAGTGAGCTGTAGCTCACGAAAGCTTATGCTCTAATAAATTTGTTAGTCTCTAAGGTGCCACAAGTCCTCCTTTTCTTTTTGCGAATACAGACTAACACGGCTGCTACTCTGAAATCTAAAAAGTGGTGATCTGCCCTAGAACTGGCTAATGGCTGCACCACACCCCAGAATACTTTTACTTTCACTTTCCACTGACTGTCAGCTTTGCTCTTACTCTGTCTATGGCAACCCATCTAGTGGGAGACAGGAAACACATTTGAATGCATTGATTACTTGTTACTTAGATTTGCTCTTTTCTGTTTTGACTAGTGAATCTTCTCCAAGGCAATGGTCTCCATTTTGCACCTTTATTTCTCTTTGACTGCAAATAGCAGATAGTGGCTGACTTTCCTGGCATTTTTCTCTTGTCTTGGCAAGCCTGTGTGTAATGTTTTAAAATAGGTTAAAAAGAAATCCAGAGCTGCAACACACAAATATATTTTTTGCAACTCATTTCATGGAAATGAGGTGTCTGATTCTACTAATTCATTCTGTCAAATTCAAATTTATTTTATTAGTCAGATTAATCACAGTGGATAACAAGGTTATTTCAGAAAATATATTAACTGGATATAACACAAAGGAACAGAAAGAATTCAGTGTAAAAAAGAAACAGGTTGGCAAATTTAAAAGGGGCCTCTAATTTTGTACCTGAAATTTTGCATCCACAATGAATTTCATGTGCATTCTTGCAAAAGCAATCTAGTTTGGAAGGTAGCTGTTAACATACAGATCTCTAACTGCCTGATTTGTAGTCAGAATTGTCATATATCCCACAAATCAGATCATCAGGCATCTAAATTGATTGCACCTCCCATTAATTGCAGGCACAAAATTGTAGGTGAAAAATGTAGCGACCTCTTTCGAAAATGTGGCTCACAGCAGTAATTTATTACAAGCCTTCCTTTTTGAGAATTCTTTGTTTTTCAAATGCACATAATGACACCAAAACCTGAAATTAGACATACATGACCAGTTGATGATACCAGAATAGTACATCAAAGAAAGTGTCTTGAGGATGACTGGTCAATAAATCTGCTTGACAATTTAATTGGTATAATTGATAAAATCCATATAACTACTAGGGAGGAAATTAAATTACTCTATACAAATCAGGTTGGAATTTAGATTAGTATTTTCTGGGTCAACTCTGTTTCATGCAAATTATGTTATTGAAGACCCCCTCATTCTGAATGCATGTGTTACTTTTCCCCATAAAAAGTTTATTAATTCCTCTACCGTGGCATAGGCTGGTACCCTCAACCAAAGCTGCAGGTGAGTGTGCGTTGCCGAGTCACAATCATCAGACAGTGCACTTTTTTTTGTTTGTGATCAGATTGCACACACTTCTTCAAGCTGCAGTTCACAATAGGGCTCTAGGGTTTAGAGACATCAAAGTACTATTAATCTATGTAATCCATGGAGGCCTTATAACATGTTAATCAGGAGCAAGTATTCGCAGAAAGAGGTTTTGCCCTTCAATGGCACCTATTCAGTGCTAAAATAAAGAGATAAAATTCAGGAAGCACTCAGTAAAATTCTGTGTCCTATGTTATGCAGAAGGTCAAACTAGATTATCATAAAGGTTTTCTGGCCTTAAAAGCTATGCAATATAATATAAGCTTAATGCAGGGAACAAACAAGTTTGCACTTATCTGATAACTAGTAGAAAAGCTGAACAATTATTTTTGGTCCTTTAGTTTCCACGACAGTGCGTCTGAGCATGCTCCACCCCTGTGAAGGAGTGAATGCCACGCAGGGCCCTGCAGCAATCCCCTTCTGTGGCTGATTCTGGACAGAGGACAGGGCAGGAATCATGGCGTGTGGCCTTGAGGATGCCTGCATTTCTGTTTGTAGGAAAGTTCAGAAAAATAGAGAAGATTCAGCGGGGCTCTGAAATGGGGGCGGAATAAACAAAGCTTAAAAGGGACACAAATTTCCGAGCACGCTCTGAAAGAGACTCCATTGCAGTGAGTGAAAGGAAGAGCCTTTCCATCAGAACATATTCTCCCCCCATTGTGAGGTAAAGGGAATAAAAATGCTCAGCGGTCTGCATGGCCACTGCATACCAGCTGTACAGTAATATTGTAATGAACTGCTTAGCCAATCATTGTTATGCTGGTGCGGTTAGCAGTTTGCTTCCAATATTGCATTATGAAAATTACATATTTCATGTAATCAGGTCTGTCTCTTACTTCATCCTCCTCCACTTATAAATCTTTAGAATGGATGGGTCTATAAATCACACATGCATTTTTCATTTATCGTTTATTTTAAGCCAGGCAGTTTCTTATTTAAATTGCCATATGAATAAATCTAATAATCCTTATTCACTTACATCATCCCAAACTTTAAATCTTGCTCTGACTGAGGTCATAAGTGAAATCAGTATTAAGGGCAAAACTAGCAGCTGTAACAACTGTAATAGCTTGCCAAATTATATTAAAGGGCTCAAATAATATTAAAAATGAGGAAGAATTGAATTACATTATTAAAGCATGCTATGCTGAATCAGGCAAACATTGGCCCTAACCAGAGATCCTGAATGTGCATATACTGAATTTATCACCACACTAGTGCATATGCCCAACTTAATCGAGGAATCAAGCACTTCCCTAAACACTTCTATTTATGAACTGTATTTGTATGTGATTCTGTATAGGCCTTAATGCAACACCTAAAGTCTGAATAGACATGGTGTTAAAAATCACAACACTCAGAGCAAGCCCATTTTAAGGTGTGGAGGAAAATACTTGCTGGGAATTCTAAACCAATTTGCACACCCTGGGCCAGATTTTGCCAATCTTGCTCACACTGGGCTGATTCAGATGTTTTCACTCACCATGGGTAGCACCTTCCTCCACAAGTAGTCTGTAGTGGGCTTCAGTTGGGGGCCAGCAGGCCTTCTGGTGAGGCACTGCAGCTGAGAGCCTGCAGGTGAGAGCAGCACACAGAGCTTCCTGGCTCTGCCACTTAGGAGCCAAACAATCTCCACAAACCTTGAGATGGCTCTTCCGGCCAGTCTGCGGCTCCAGTGGCCAAGCCACAGGTCGTCGTACCCCCTTGGAATTCTCCAGGATCTCTGAGGAGTCTGGGGGAAGAGGGAAGGCTAGGAGGACCCAGGCCTTCCTTTGGACCAGGACTCAGTGGAGAGGGGAGAGAGACGAGGGGTGTCTCAACCCTTTTGGGCTGCCAACCTAGATCAGCCTCCCCCTGAGCCTCTTCCTACCTTCCCTGTTTCCTTTCAGTTTAGGGCATGGCCCCAGCCTTCTGCTTACAGCCTACAAAGTTCAGGGCTTCAGATGCAGGGGATGGTGGGGCTGTTTCCCAGCTCATCCTCAGCCCTGGTCTACACTAGGAGTTGAGGTCGAATTTATCAGCGTTAAATCAATTTAACCCTGCACACGTCCACGTGACAAAGCCCTTTTTTCGACTTAAAGGGTTCTTAAAATCGATTTCCTTACTCTACCCCCGACAAGGGGATTAGCACTGAAATCGGCCTTGCCGGGTCAAATTTGGGGTACTGTGGACGCAATTAGACGGTATTGGCCTCCGGGAGCTATCCCAGAGTGCTCCATTGTGGCCGCTCTGGACAGCACTCTCAACTCAGATGCACTGGCCAGGTAGACAGGAAAAGGCCCGCGAACTTTTGAATTTCAATTTCCTGTTTGGCCAGCGTGGCAAGCTGCAGGTGAGTGCAGAGCTCATCAGCAGAGGTGACCATGATGGAGTCCCAGAATCGCAAAAGAGCTCCAGCATGGACCAAACAGGAGGTACGGTATCTGATTGCTGTATGGGGAGAGGAATCCGTGCTATCAGAACTACATTCCAGTTTTTGAAATGCCAAAACATTTGTCAAAATCTCCCAGGGCATGAAGGACAGAGGCCATAACAGGGACCCGAAGCAATGCCACGTGAAACTTAAGGAGCTGAGGCAAGCCTACCAGAGAGGCAAATGGCCGCTCCGGGTCAGAGCCCCAAACATACCGCCTCTATGATGAGCTGCATGCCATTTTAGGGGGTTCAGCCACCACTACCCCAGCCGTGTTATTTGACTCCTTCAGTGGAGATGGAGGCACCATGGAAGCAGGTTTTGGGGATGAGGAAGATGATAGCTCACAGCAAGCAAGTGGAGAAACTGGTTTTCCTGACAGCCAGGAACTGTTTCTGACCCTGGACCTGGAGCCAGTACCCCCCAAACCCATCCAAGTCTGCCTCCCGGACCCGCCAGGTGGAGAAGGGACCTCTGGTGAGTGTACCTTTAAAAATAGTATACATGGTTTAAAAGCAAGCATGTTTAATGATTGATTTGCCCTGGCATTTGCAGCTCTCCTGGATGTACTCCCAAAGCCTTTGCAAAAGGTTTCTGGGGAGGGCAGCCTTATTCCATCCACCATGGTAGGACACTTTACCACTCCATGCCAGTAGCACATAGTCGGGAATCATTGTAGAACAAAGCATTGCATTGTATGTTTGCAGGCATTCAAACAACATCCGTTCTTTATCTCTCTGTGTTATCCTTAGGAGAGTGATATCATTCATGGTCACCTGATTGAAATAGGATGCTTTTCTCAAGGGGACATTCAGAGGTGTCTGTTCCTGTTGAGCTGTTTGCCTGTGGTTGAACAGAAATGTTCCCCGCTGTTAGCCACGAGGAGGGGTGAGGGGCTAGCCACACGGTGGGGGGAGGCAAAATGCGACCTTGGAATGAAAACACATGTGGTATGTATGTAATGTTAACAGCAAGGTTTACCGTGAAAGAATGTAGCCATTGTTCTATAAAATGTGTTTTTAAATACCACTGTCCCTTTTTCTTTTTCTCCACCAGCTGCATGTGTTTCAAGGATCATAGGATCTTCTCCTTCCCAGAAGTTAGTGAAGTTTAGAAGGCGAAAAAAATGCACTCACGATGAAATGCTCTCTGAGCTCATGCTGTCCTCCCATACTGACAGAGCACAGACGAATGCATGGAGGCAGACAATGTCAGAGTGCAGGAAAGCACAAAATGACTGGGAGGAGAGGTGGTGGGCTGAAGAGAGTAAGTAACGGGCTGAAGAGAGGGCTGAAGCTGAAAGGTGGTGGCAGCATGATGAGAGGAGGCAGGATTCAATGCTGAGGCTGCTGGAGTATCAAACTAATATGCTTCAGCATATGGTTGAGCTGCAGAAAAGGCAGGTGGAGCACAGACCGCCGCTACAGCCCCTGTGTAACCAACCACCCTCCTCCCCAAGTTCCATAGCGTCCTCACCCAGACGCCCAAGAACGCGGTGGGGGGGCCTCCGGCCACCCAGCCACTCCACTCCAGAGGATTGCCCAAGAAGCAGAAGGCTGGCATTCAATAAGTTTTAAACTTTTAAAGTGATCTGTGGCCTTGACCTTCCCTCCTCCACCACCCCTCCCGGGCTACCTTGGCAGTTATCCCCCTATTTGTGTGATGAATTAATAAAGAATGCATGAATGTGAAGCAACAATGACTTTATTGCTTCTGCAAGTGGTGATCGAAGGGAGGTGGGGAGGGTGATTAGCTTACAGGGAAGTAGAGTTAACCAAGAGGCGGGGGCTTTCATCAAGGAGAAACAAACAGAACTTTCACACCATAGCCTGGCCAGTCATGAAACTGGTTTTCAAAGCTTCTCTGATGTGCACCGCATTCTCCTGTGCTCTTCTAACCGCCCTGGTGTCTGGCTGTGCGTAACCAGCAGCCAGGCGATTTGCCTCAACCTCCCACCCCACCATAAATATCTCCCCCTTACTCTCACAGATATTGTGGAGCACACAGCAAGCAGTAATAACAGTGGGAATATTGGTTTCGCTGAGGTCTAACCGAGTCAGTAAACTGCACCAGCGCGCTTTTAAACGTCCAAATGCACATTCTACCACCATTCTACACTTGCTCAGTCTGTAGTTGAACGGCTCTTGACTACTCTCCAGGCTGCCTATGTATGGCTTCATGAGCCATGGCATTAAGGAGTAGGCTGGGTCCCCAAGGATAACTATAGGCATTTCAACATCCCCAACGGTTATTTTCTGGTCTGGGAATAAAGTCCTTTCCTGCAGCTTTTGAAACAGACCAGAGTTTCTGAAGATGCGAGCGTCATGTGCCTTTCCCAGCCATCCCGCGCTTATGTTGGTGAAACGTCCCTTGTGATCCACCAGTGCTTGCAGCACTATTGAAAAGTACCCCTTGTGGTTTATGTACTCACCGGCTTGGTGCTCCGGTGCTAAGACAGGGATATGGGTTCCATCTATGGCCCCACCACAGTTAGGGAATCCCATTGCAGCAAAGCCATCCACTATGACCTGCACATTTCCCAGGGTCACTACCCTTGATATCAGCAGATCTTTGATTGCATTGGCTACTTGCATCACAGCAGCCCCCACGGTAGATTTGCTCACTCCAAATTGATTCCCGACTGACCGGTAGCTGTCTGGCATTGCAAGCTTCCACAGGGCTATTGCCACTCGCTTCTCAACTGTGAGGGCTGCTCTCATCTTGGTATTTGTGTGCTTCAGGGCAGCGGAAAGCAAATCACAAAGTTCCATGAAAGTATCCTTTCGCATGTGAAAGTTTCGCAGCTCCTGGGAATCGTCCCGTACTTGCAACATTATGCGTCCCACCAGTCTGTGCTTGTTTCCTGGGCCCCAGAATCAGCGTTCCACCACATGAACCTGCCCCATTAGCACCATGATGCCCACATTGCCAGGGCCCATGCTTTGAGAGAAGTCTGTGTCCATGTCCTCATCACTTTCGTCACCACGCTGACGTTGCCTACTCATCTGGTTTCGCTTTGCCAGGTTCTGGTGCTGCATATATTGCTGGATAATGTGTGTGGTGTTTAATGTGCTCCTAATTGCCAAAGTGATCTGAGCGGGCTCCATGCTTGCCATGGTATGGCGTCTGCACAGAAAAAAGGCACGGAACGATTATCTGCCGTTGCTCTGACGGAGGGACGGGTGCCTGATGACATGGCTTAGAGGGAATTAAAATCAACAAAAGGGGTGGCTATACATCAAGGAGAAACAAAAACAACTGTCACACAGAATGGCCCCCTCAAGGATTGAGCTCAAAACCCTGAGTTTAGCAGGCCAATGCTCAACCCACTAAGCTATCCCTCCCTCTGGTAGTTCAGGTAGGACTGAATCTCCATTGAAGTTTTCAAGGTGCCCCTGACAGATCTCACCAAAACAATTGTTGGCCATTGATTTCATGGAGGGAGCGAGGTGGGGGGGTGGGCAAATGAATACAAAACAAATCTGGTCTATTTCTTGTTTTGATACACTCCATTTATCTTTTACATCTTTGGCTGGCAGCAGATGGTGCAGTAGGACTGCTAGCCATCCACATCTCCTGCTTGCCCGGCAGAAGATGGTGCAATAGGACTGCTAGCCATCCATATCTCCTGCTTGCCCAGCAGAAGATGGTGCAATAGGACTGCTAGCCAGCCTCATCTCCTGCCTGCTCACCATAAGATGGTACAATAGGACTGCCTGCAGGACTAAAGAGAATGACCTAGTCGAGTCACTCCTAATTTAGTCCCTGCGCCCATGTCTGCCCAGGCACTCCTGACCAACCTTACCGAGGTGGCCAGGAGCACCTCAGACATGATGACAATGGCTTTCAGGCCTATTGCACCATCTGCTGCCGCAAGGCAATGGGTTGCTGCTGCTGTGTAGCAATGCAGTACTATGTCTGCCAGCACTCAGGAGACATATGGTGACAGTGAGCTGAGCGGGCTCCATGCTTGCCATAGTATGGTGTCTGCACAGGTAACTCAGGAAAAAAGGCGCGAAACAATTGTCTGCCGTTGCTTTCAAGGAGGGAGAAAGGGATGGAGGGCCTTACAACATGTACCAATGTACCCAGAACCATCCGCGACTATGTTTTTTTCCCCATCAATCATCAGTCAGAATTCCAATCGGCAGCGGAGACTGCGGGAACTGTGGGATAACTACTCACAGTGCAACACTCCTGAAGTCGATGCTAGCCTTGGTACTGTGGAAGCACTCTGCCGAGTTAATGCATTTAATGCACTTAGAGCATTTTGTGTGGGGACACACACAATTGACTATAAAAAAACAATTTCTAAAAAACCGACTTCTATACATTTGACCTAATTTCGTAGTGTAGACATAGCCTCAGAGTCCAGTTTTGTGTGTTCCCCCCCTTAGTCAGAGGGAAGGGCGATCCCAGCTGAGTCTTACTCACAATCGCGGTACATCCCCTATAGATCAGTAGTTCTCAAACTAGGGCTGCCGCCTGTTCAAGGAAAGCCCCTGGTGGGCTAGGCCGGTTTATTTACCTGCTGCGTCCGCAGGTTCGGCCGATCACGGCTCCCACTGGCCGCGGTTCGCCCTCCGAGGGATGTGCTGGCCGCCCTTCCTGCAGCCCCCATTGGCCTGTAGTGGCGAACTGCGGCCAGTGGGAGCTGCGATCAGCCAAACCTTTGGACCCAGCAGGTAAACAAACCGGCTCGGCCTGCCAGGGGCTTTCCCTGAACAAGCGGCAGCCCTAGTTTGAAAACCACTGCTTACTTGCAGCCAGTCTCTCTTCCATTCCTGCTGGACTACCAGAGCTCCCTTTTAAGCAGGACTTCCATAGGGAGCATGCCCAGCTTAGGGGCAGGGCCTTTTTGGCCCTATACTGTTCCGCCACTCCTTTTTTCCATGGTGTGGGGTTTGTAAGCCCCATCACATACCCATCCTCTCAGGCTGAGTGCTGCAGGGTTGGCCTATATGGATAGGTCTCCTCTGTCCCACAAAAAGAAGTCCATTTTCTCGTGGTCATATCCCACT
The DNA here is from genome assembly GCF_009764565.3 of Dermochelys coriacea. Classification (NCBI taxonomy): domain Eukaryota; kingdom Metazoa; phylum Chordata; order Testudines; family Dermochelyidae; genus Dermochelys; species Dermochelys coriacea. Next base: position 208,732,236 of record NC_050069.1, read on the forward strand.
CAATGCAGTACCTCAAACTTGTACAGGTACAGTGAGAAGTACGAGCGCATAATCCTCAAGTTATGGTCTTTTGTGGTGTTCTGCCACTGAAGAGCTGCATGATCCGTCATGAGATGGAATGGCTGGCCCCATAAGTAAGAGCAGACTGCTTCAAGGGCTCATTTTACTGCCAAGGAATCCTTCTCTATCACTGAGTATGCCATTTCCCAGGGGAACAATTTCCAGCTGAGGTAAAGGATTGGGTGTTCTTCTCCCTCCACCTCTTGGAAAATCATGGCTCCCAGGCTGATATCGGAGGCATCTGCAGGATAAAAGGTTTAGAAAATCAGGGTGGAACAGGATGGGCTCCCAAGTCAGTTGATCTTTTAATTTTTTGAAGGCTGTGGTGCAGTCCAGAGACCACTGGACTGTCCTGGGGGCTGTGTTTTTCACCAGGTCCATTAGCAGGGCCACAATTGTGGTGAAATCCAGGATAAACTGTCTATAATAGCCCACCAGTCCCAGGAAGCATCATACCTACCTCTTTGTGGTGCATGCAGGACATTCCACCAGAGCTAGGACCTGTTCTACCACAAAGGGGCACAGGCGCCCCCTCCCCACTGCATACCCCAGGTACATCACCTCTCAATTAGCCAGGCGACACTTGGCAGGATTAGCTTTAAATCCAGCACTTCTGGAGGCCCTGCAGTACTGTTGCAACATGTTTTAAATGCTCATTCCAGGACTTGCTATAGATGACGATATCATCGATACACACAGCTGCATCCTGATCATGAGGCTGAAGCACCCTGTCCATCAGCCTTTGGAAGGTGGCTGTTGCTCCATGTAGGGCAAACAGTATTGTCTGGAATTGGTACAGGCCAAACAGAATGTAGAAGGCTGTCTTTTCTTAGGACTCCAGAATCAAGGGGATCTGCCCCAGGCAACTGGTCCCGGAGCAGCAATGGTGGCGGCGGGGCCATGGGCTGCCCCCTGCCTGGAACAGTGGCGATGGTGACAGGGCCCTGGGTCACCCCCACCTCCAGGAGCATCAGCAACCACCGGAGTATACCCACCTCCAGCAGCAGCTCCACTGGAGCATCCTCCCCGACATAGCACCAAAGATTTAGTTAGGGGTATTTTTAATAAAAGTGATGGACAAGTCATTGGCCATGACTTTTTGGTTATTGCCCATGACTTGTGTAACCAGGCTGGCCTTGGTGGGACCCAACTGAGAGTGTCAATTCAGGACAAATTGCTTAAAGCATGGCAGTTACAGCCCAAGGCTGGGGTTCCTTTGCATACCAAGGAAACCAAACCAGCCAAACAGAGAAGACTTGAGTTTTACCCCACTGGCTAACCACAAGTCACATAAGCAATTCCCTTAAACACTTCAGTTTTCCAGTATCTCCACCAGTGCCACTCATTATGGGGATGAATGGTTATGAAAACCAACACCTCAGTAAAAGAAAAAAGGTTCTCCCTGTCCCAAAGTTGTTCCCCACTTAGTCAGGGGGAGGGGGATCCCAGCCTAGTCTTACTCCCAGTCCCTGTCCTTCCCCTGTAGATTGCTCTGCCTCAGTGGCTACAGCCTGCTGCTTTCTTGAAGCCAGTCTCTCCTCCATGCTCCCCCATGCTGGACTGCCAGAACTCCCTTTTAAGCAGGTCCTCTATAGAGAGCATGCCCAGTAGCTGCTGAAGATTGGAGCCTTCTTGGCCCAATACTGTTCCATCACATGGCCCTGTTAAAACCTGGTGCATTAAGTAGCATTTTACTCTGTAAATAGTCTCACTGGCTGAACTGGCCTCCTAAAGTAACAAGTCCCATTGAAATGCAAAATATAATGATTATTTAAAAGTGTAAAAAGGATAACTTAAGTGATCAAGAGCTATCTTATGAGCAACAGGTTATTTATCTGAAATATTCAGATATAAAAAGAATGGCAAGAGATCTCTTTGCTAGAAAAAATATTACACATTGCTTTAGAGACTTTAAAGAAAGTCTGTATTTTCTCCAGTGCCCCAAACTCATCATTTCATGTCTCACTTACTGCAACATCCTTCTTGCTAGACTTGACAAATGCACGCTTGTCCCACTCATATCCCTTCAGAATGCTCTGCCAAGGTCATTTTCCTAGCTTGTCATTTTGACCATGTCAGTCCTTTCTTTGCATCCTGTCATAAATATAAAGGGAAGGGTAACCACCTTTCTGTATACAGAACTATAAAATCCCTCCTGGCCAGAGGCAAACCCCTTTCACCTGTAAAGGGTTAAGAAGCTAGGATAACCCCGCTGGCACCTGACCAAAATGAACAATGAGGAGACAAGTTACTTTCAAAGCTGGGGGGGCGAGGGAGGGAAAACAAATGGTCTGTCTGTCTGTGTGATGCTTTTGCCAGGACCAGGTCAGGAATGCTCTTCAGAACTTCTGTTAAGTTAGTAAGTAATCTAGCTAGAAATGCGTTAGATTTCCTTTTGTTTAAATGGCTTGTAAATAAGCTGTGCTGAATGGAATGTATATTCCTGTTTTTGTGTCTTTTTCTAACTTAAGGTTTTGCCTAGAGGGATTCTCTATGTTTTGAATCTGATTACCCTGTAAGGTATTTAGCATCCTGATTTTACAGAGGTGATTTTTTTACTTTTTCTTTAATTAAAATTCTTCTTTTAAGATCCTGATTGCTTTTTCATTGTTTTTAAGGTCCAAAGGTTTGGGTCTGGGTTCACCTATGCAAATTATTGAGGATTTTTATCAAGCCTTCCCCAGAAAAGGGGTGTAGGGCTTGGGGGGATATTTTGGGGGTCAGACATCTCCAAATGTGCTCTTTCCCTGTTCTTTGTTTAACACACTTGGTGGTGGCAGCATAAGGTTCAAGGACAAGGCAAAGTTTGTACCTTGAGGAAGTTTTTAACCAAAGCTGGTAAGAATAAGCTTAGGGGGTCTTTCATGCAGGTCCCCACATCTGTACCCTAGAGTTCAGAGTGGGGAAGGAACCTTGACACATCCCTTCACCCTTTTATTACATCAAATATAATCTGCTTGTCTTTACTTCCAAGGTCCATCATGGTCAATCCCCACTTTGATTTGCTATTGACCCATTGACGCTGACCTCTATTTGGCCCATGAAGTCAGCCTCCATTGCCTATTTGTTAAATTTTCAAACAAACACCTTTTGGCATTCTCCCATACTGCCCCTCATACTTGGGAGTTACTCCCTGTAAACATCCACTAATTTACTTCATTAACCACCTTCAAATCCCTCCTCAAAACTTTCCATTGACATGATGCTTACAAAAAGCTTGACAATGGGTAGGTTGCTGGAGTGTTGAGACCACTGCCTCTCATCATGCTGCCCAATATTATCTCATTGTTTTCTTTTTCTCCCTGGTCTGTCTGTACCCATCTATTGTCTCTAGTCTTATACTCTTTGGGGCAGGATTGATCTTTTTGTTCTGTGTTGGTATGCTGCCTACCACAATGGGGTCTTGGTCTCTGACTGGGGCTCCTAGGCACTATGATAGTACAAACAACAGTCAATGACTGATTGCATGTATCCTGAAAATAGCTGGCAAGTTCCTAGAGAAGAGCTGTGTGAATAGCTAATTTTCTGGATCAGTGACTGAATTACAAAAAAAAATCAGGTTGACCCTAAATTACATTTTTTTCAAAATATTTCAGCAAAATTAAAAAGTCAAAGAAAATTTATTTTGATCTAAAAACAATGTTTCATTTGACCCAAAACAAAATATTTTATTTCATTTTAGGTGGGTTTTTTTTACCCTTTTAAAAAAATAAAAGTGAATCACAATTTGAAATGAAAAATCATTTTGAACTGAAAACAAAACATTTATTTCAACAATGACAAAATGAAATGTTTACCATGTTCTGAATTTTTTTTCAGCTGAAACAATTCATCGGATTCTACAGGAATTAGCAAAATGTTTCAGTTGACCCAAGTATGCATTTTTCAGTGAAAAAAATTTTTGTTCAAAAATTCTGTCCAAGTCTAGCCTGGACACCACATCTGTAATATGTGGATGAAATTTTTTGAAGTAGGTTCTCCCAAAAAAGGACAATCTAGATCCCTGCAAAATGAGTCATGTCCATTTTACTTTCTGCTATTTTAAATGTACACTCTCTCAAGATGGGCATTCACCTATTAATGATTAATGATTTATTATTATTATTAATTAGCATTATTATTTATTATTAACAATATTTGTGTTGGAGTAGCACCTAAAGGCCTCAATCACATTGGATCCATTATGCTAGGCACTATACAAACATATAATAAATGACAGTCCTTTCCCCAAACAACGTACAGTCTAAGAAACACAACATAACAGAAGAAACAAAAAGTGGGGGTGGGAGAGATGAGGTGACAAATAGTTGGATGTACACAATTCTCAGCTGTCCAGTAGTAATGTTCACTGGTCTTCACCTGCCTAGCCATTATCAGGTTGTACTTCATTCCATGCATTCCAGAAGAGGTGAGTTTTGAGGAAAGACTTGAAGGAAGACAGGACGGTGACTTACAGATTTTGACTGTGAGCTTTTCCAACTTGTGAACATGAAGGGCAGCTTGAGAGAAAGCACAGAAGTTTTTGTTGCAGAAATGGAGAATTGGGTGATTCCATAGTCCAAAGTACAGTAGAATCCCTGTCATCTGAACCGTGACTATCCTAACCTTCATTTCTAATGAACTGTGAGCAGGTCTCCGTGGTTTGCTCACCCCACCTCCTCCATTATCATTACATTTTTGGTGCCACCCAAGCAGTTTGTACACTCAGCATTCTGCAGTGGGATAAATAACACTTGCAAACATTTTGGAACCCAAACTAGTGTGCATCTGAAATAACCACACTATGATAGATACGCATTTCTAAGGATTGTTTGGCAATACCATGGACAAATTCTTTTGCTGTAACTCCTTTTATTTCAGTGGGATTGTATCAGCGTAATAGATCATAATTTGGTCTCTTGTGTTTAGCAAATTGAATGTTGTCAACCTACATCCTGTAGATGAGGAAAGAACTAAAACTACAGCAGCAGTGGGAGCATCTTAGTCACATCAGAAAGGCCAGTGAATGATAATCGGTTGATCAGAGCTTTTGGACTTTACTGATCTGAGATGGATTTGAAGTTACAATTTAGATATGAGGCTCTATATTCCTTTATTGTGTATCTATCTAGTTAGTATCACTGTTCCCCTTTTTGTCTGTTACAGCCAATTGTTGAGCCTTGTTTTAGATTAGATTGTAAACTCGGTCAGCGACTGCACTTAGCGCTGCAGGTCCCCCAATCTTGACTATTACACAGCACCTATCACCATGGTATCTAAGTGTCTTCTGACTCCCAAGAACTTCGAACATATAGTTCCCCAATTCAGAGCCGTTTGCAAGAGCCAAATCAAAACGAGTCAGTTTAGCTTGCATTTATGCATCTTTTTCTCAGATTAATGACTACGGCACGATCTTACTAATTTACACTAATGACAACCTACTACAAGTTACTGAATTTTGTGAATTAGCCAAAAATGAACAAACAGTTTTTAAAAAAACACACACAAAAAAACCCCATAAGGATAATGCATCACAAAACATTATTTGTTCATTTATTTTGCCAACTGTACTTTGGATTTAATTATTCATAAAACTTCATAGTACAGTGTGGTTGCAAATGTAAAGTAAGTAGCATTTGCACAGTGGTATGGGGAATACCTGTAATACTGCAGTAGCTCTAATTACTTTCAGACAATGAGTGTCAACATTTTAGTTATGACCATTATATACTAGTAAATATGGTACCACATAATATATTTTGTAAAATAATTAAATTTTAGTGATGAGACTTTAGAATAGTGTCTGCTATTAAATCTTTATAGAGTGAGAGAAAGACCGCCACATTTTTCTGCAGGTTACAAAATATGAAGTTCATTGGAGTATGGATTAATGAAGTTCTGCTCTGTTTTATTAGTTAGATAAGAGCATAACATTCCACAATAGGTGAAAAAATATGCATCAGAATAACAACATTTCTGTTATGCAAATGAAAATGTTCTGATAACCCTATAGCAGAGCACCAAACTCTGCCTTCCTTCAGTTCATTTTGGCCAGATTGTTAGAACTACAATCTGTCAATTGTTAAGAAAATTTCTCCTGCACAACATAAAACAAGGACATAAAGACACTTTGCATGAAGTCACTGTGGGGAAACCCTGGGACCTTCTGGAGAGCATGAAGTACTTCCATATCTCCCATTTATCACACAAGCATGCTAGCAGTATAGCCAAATGAGATATGTATAAATACCTTGCTAATCTACATTGGATGGTGCTTGTTTTGTAAGCAGGTCATGGTGACCCTGAGAAAAATCTTAGTTGCTTTTGTGTTTTCATTATTTATTCTGCGACACTGGGATTCTCTAGGCCTTTGAAAATGCTAACACGGAGAGAAAATAAATAACCAACATGTTATTTAGTGCCTTTCATCCCAACAGATCTGGAAGTAATTTACCAACAGTGGGCCTGGTGCTCAAGGGAGGGAATGGAGCTCAAGAAATCTTCCCCCATTATGCCATCTACATATTTGCCTGATCACAGTACTGGGACGTTATGAGTCGATGACTGCTACTTGGTATAGGACAGACCCACTTTCTATAGGGCAATTTTTCAAACAGTCAATTAAAAAAAAGTTTGCTTCTGTAGCAAGGTGTTCTGATCCTTTGAAGATTAGGAGAACTCTCCTGGACCAGTACCACCCAGTTACAAGAATAATACCTCTAAAATAGAGGATGTAAATATAAAAAGGGTAAATGCACACAAAAGACCACATTTCACAGCGAAAGACCAGATTTCTCGGTTCATGACATGGTTTTCATGGCTGTGAATTTGGTAGTGCCCTACCCCTCAGCAGTGAGGAAGAAAATTAGCTCAGAGGCTACTGGGAATTGCAGTTCCCAGGGTAGCTGGGCCAGTAGCCTGGGATTCTGCCAGGAAATTGGGGTGGACATATATGGAGTCTTCCCAAAAGACTGGGGAGAGACTTGGAAGGAGCCAGTTGTGTTAAGGGGTGTCTCCAGAGTTTGAGCAAACAGCTCACTTTTTTTTTGTATTTACTTTGAGGCAAACCCTTTTGGCAAGGGATTGAGCCAATCAGATTGTATCTCGCTACACAAGAGCTCTTTGTTGGCTGATCCATGGAGAAGTGTTTTTCTTCACCTCAAAGAACAGTATATGGCCAACACTGTCAATGTAGCTGAGACATAAAAACGTAGTTTTTTCCCCCTCTCCCAAAACTGGAAGGGTCTAGCCCTTTCTGTCTGTTTGACCTGCCACACAGGCTCTTGCTCCTGTTACTTGTAATCCCAGAATTCTTAAATGACTAGTTTGGTGGGTTATCCTTTATGGAAAAGCCCTATAGAATGTCATAAAGAATGAAGCTTCCTATAGAATGTTTAAACCAGACTATAACATATTATAGCATGGAGACAATTCTGTATTAAATTGTATAGCCCTTTTAAAGTCAAGCATATAGAATTCTGTTTAGTTTCTCCAGAACCCTATTATCTTCCATCCTATTGAATTCTATAGGACTTTCCCATACAGTTTTCAAGTCTCCCCCTCTTCTTTTGAAGTGGATTCTTTTAACCTATAAGATATTTGGCTTAGGCAGTGTAGATTTTTACAAATTTTTTCATTTATTTTTCTCTCCATGGAACTTTGTGTTCTACTTCATCCGGTCACGTTCCAATCACTTGCCTGCCTTTTAATATGTAACTGAACCTTGAATATAAAAGAGTCAGGGTCAATAGTGTGGACTCCAGCACCTGGGTGAAGTCAGTAGGACAGTAAGGCTAAATCTACACCGCACACAACTTTTGGTGGTGTGTAGTATATGTGTAGCTACACATTGGAGTGGAAAGCACACTGTCCACCCTGTGGTCTGTAGCTACACATGTCAGTGAAAGGCTCTGGCAGAGGTGAGGCAGTGGGGGAAAGGCTTCAGCAGCTCCCTATTGCTGGAGCCTTTCACTGGGACAAGGAAAGGCTCTGACAGTGGGGAAGCAGAGGCTGAGCCTTCCCCCCGCTGCCTTCCTCTGCCAAAGCCTTTGTCCTCTCTTGGAGCTTTTCTCCACTGCCAGGGCTTTTCCCTGCGCTAAAGCCTTTTCCTGTTGCCGGAGTCTTTTTCAGGGAAAGACTCCAGCAGCGGGGAGGCAGCATGGCACTACTCTGCTATAAATAACAGTATGGATGGGAAAGCCTAGCTTGGGCAAGTAGAAAGCCATGTAGTGTATGTATTCAACTACATGCCCACACCCTTCAGGTGTGGCTTTACTCTGCTCATGTAAGCTGTGCTTTATCATCTACACTGCTCTTTATACCCATGCTAGAGAGGTTACATGGGTATGTACACTACATGCCACCAAAAAAAGTGTGCAGTATAGTGAATCCCAGTGCAGAATTAGGTCCTAAGTTTATTTATGGAGCGTCTGAACTGGCTGAATTTTAACCTCCAATGGATCTGATTTTTTTAAAATGTCTTCTGATACTGTTACCTCTGATGTGTCATGATGGAACCTACTTTTGATAGAATTTAATTTGTCCATAGAGTCTTTACAGTAACTTGGCCTCTGGTCAGCCCTTTTGAGTTATGCAGCATGATTTAAAAAAGTCTCCTCTTAAAAATAAGACATATTTTGCATTCAGCTATCTCAAAAACATGTTTATTTTTGCTGCCCAAAGTTGACATGAATTTAATATTCAATGAGAAGAAGTATTTTTGACAAAAAGTATTTGAATTTTACTGATGGTCAAACTGCGCTACAGGGAGGTTAAGTGATATGCCGAGGATCTCACAGTAAATCAGTGAGAAAATCAGAAGCAGAGTTCAGACACATTTGTGTGTTTTAACCACTAAACAACATTGCCTCTTGCAGTGTTACACAGTCTGCTACCATAACTAGCCTTTCTTCTTCATAATATTCCTTCCTTCTTCCTTTTGCGTGTTGTACCTTCCCTCCAGATATATAACTTATCTCCCTTACTATGCTTGCTCTAGTTAAAATGTTGAGTCTCAAGGAACACTGGCCTATTGTTCTGAATATCCTATTTTAAAGACTAACTTTCTTTTGTCCATACTCCATAGCAAGCCTCTAGTTGCTTATGTAGGCCAACATTTTCAAGTATCCACTAGTTTTGTGAGTCCAACTTAAGCCATCTTGAGCCTAATGAGCAACCAAAATCTGAGGCCTCTCAAATTAGAAGCCATATTGAAAATGTTGGCCATATAACATTTCTGAGGTGAATAATACTTCTTCATGGATCAGCCAGAAGGGGGCTCTTGTGTAGCGAGAAGCTATTTATCTGCCCTCCTCTGGACCCAAGTTTGTCGCTTTCACAGCACCAGTCAATTCCTTTGATACCGGTGAAAAAAGCTCCCAAATCTTTACTCATTCCCTCCCTGTTGTTTCATTCATAAAGTATAATGCTGGAACTTTACTAAGCCCTGTGGACTGCTCCGTCCATGTGACTGAGTTACTTAGGGTTACCATATTTGAACATTCAAAAACGAGGACACTCCACGGGGGGAGGGAGGAAGAGGGGAATTTGCTCACACCCCCTCCCTCCCGGCCCCGCCTCAACTCCACCCCTTTCCCACCCCCTCCCTGCCCCATTGGACCCCTTCCCCAAATCCCCGCCCCGGCCCCACCTCCTCCTCTGAGCGTGCCGTGTTCCCCCTCCTCCCTGCCGTGCAAAACAACTGTTTCGTGGTGCAAGCGCTGGGAGCTGGGTGGAAAAGCGGGCACTCTCTCAAGTGATCAACATTCACTTTCTTTCTCAAATAATCAACATTCACTCTCTTTCTTGAATGATCAACTCTTCTTTGGGGAAAAATAATAATGGCAAAATCCCGGACGTTTTTAGATATTTAAAAATTCCTCCCAGATGGCAATTTAAGAACCAAAAAGCCGGACATGTCTGGAAAAATACAGATGTATGGTAATCCCAGAGTTGCTTCCAGCCTAACTCCCTATGTGCCCTGTTCCACTGGTGTGCCCTCAATAATAGTCCCTCCAGAGAACATTAGCTTTGTGAATCTAGTTCCACTGATCATGATACATCTTCCCGATCTTACAAATATATTAATATAAGCATTAAAAACAAATAAATTGATGCCCAAACCCCCACCTTGTATCCCTTTGGCCAGAGGTTGCTATTATATAGCTGAGTTGGAGTCTTGTCTTTACCACAGACTTAGCTGGTTACATAGTCTTTGAGATGGTGTGATTGCCTGTTGAAGAGACCAAACTAGGGAGTGACCCATCTTTCTCCCTGTCACCTGTCTCCAGACTAGCAAACTCTCTCTGTGTTGTTTCCTCCCTCCCTATGGGGTTGGCCTCTGGATGGTTTTCTGTCTCTCCATTCTCTGGTGATCTCTGTAGGCTCTCTCCGAGTATCATGTCTGCTAGCTTGTAAGTGGCTTCTGCTCCTTTAGCTCACTTGTATCTCTTGTGTAGTCACCTTGGGTACCACTACACCCCACATGACTCTTTTAGTCCACTCCTGGTATTTCTAATGGCTGGTTCCTCACAGGAATGCCTGTCTCCAGGGCTGGTAGGCTGACCTGTTGTACTCTAATGCCTGCTTTCTCAAATTGTTTGCCATCTCCATCCCTCTGGCTGCAACAGGCATCACTGCTATCAGGGTTTTGGTCCTTTGTCCCATGAGTGCCTGTGCTGGACTGTTTTGGCACCCCTGTTAAGGGGTGTTCCTGTGTGCCAAAAATGCTAACAAGAGGTCTGAACCAGCAGAAACAGCTTTGTGCAACAGCCTCTTAGCTGTTTTCACAGCTGATTCCAATTTACCATTACTCTGTGGGTATGCCAGGGAGGAGGTGTGGTGATCAAACTCCTGTTTGCATGCAAATTCCTTGAATTCTTCCAAGGCAAAAAGCGGAGTCCTGGGTGTGGGGCTGGCAGCCGGGACTTGCATGTGGGGCTGGGAGCGGGTAGCCCCGGGTGTGGGGCTGGCAGTTGGGACACCGAGTGTGGGGTCAGGAGGAGCAGAGCCTGGGCGCAGGGCTGTCAGTCGAAGCCCTGTGTAAAACCAGAGGGTTCTGCAGCACCCCCCACACCTCTAGTTCCCATACTATGCTCCATGGTCCCTCAAGGGCACTCACTTAAGGTTTCCAGCTTCTAGACATCACCTCTCTTGGGTAGACACTGGGTCTGTCTCCCTCCTGACCAGGGTTTTAAGTCTGCACAACTCCCTGCCCTACACTTTGATATCTGTGAGCAAAAGGCCAGTGCCTGTGCATTGCTTTCTGCCTGGGGGTTATGAACAGTGTATTGCCAGCCATTACAAGTTATAACATGCTGCCACCATGTTTCATTCACAAAGTGTGAAGCTGAATGCAGGTTAAAGTTGAACAAATGGAACTTTATTAAACCCTGTGGATAGGGTTGCCAACTTTCTAATTACACAAAACTGAACACCCTTGCCCCATCCCTGCCTCAAGGCCCTGTCCCTGTCCTGCCCCATCTCCAAGGCACAGCCCCCTCCCTCCGTGGCTCACTCTCCCCACCCTCACTCATTTTCACTGGGCTAGGGCAGGGGTGCGGGAGGGGGTGAGGGCTCCGGCTGGGGGTGTGGGCTATGGGGTGGGGCAGGGGATGAGGGGTTTGGGGTGTACTGTAGGAGGGGGCTCAGGGCTGGGGCAGAAGGTTGGGCTACAGGAGCAGGTGTTGGGGTATGGTTCCCAGCCAATGGGAGCTATGGGGACAGCACTTGGTGTGGGACAGGGTTCGGAGCTTCCCTGATTGCCCCTGTGCTTAGGGGCTGCAGGGACATGCCAGCCACTTCCAGGAGCCACACAGAGCCAGGGCAGGCAGGGAGCCTGCTTTAGCCCTGCTGTGCCGCCGACCGGACTTTTAATGGCCCGGTCAGCGGTGCTGACGAGAGCTGCCAGGGTCCCTTTTTGACTGGGTGTTTCGGTCGAAAACCAGACACCTGGCAACCCTGCCTGGCCCTGTGGACTGCTTTGTCCAAACTACTGAGCTACTTCCAGCCTAACTCCCTGTTCCACTGCCATCTCCTCAACAACAGTCCCCGCAGGAAACATTGGCCCTCTGACTTCAATTTCACTGATCATGATACACCTATATTAGGAATTTATAAAATTGAAATAAATCAGTCACATTCATCTCTGGTTTAACTCCATTGATGGCAGCTGAATCACATCACAAAATATTTTAGCCAATTAAGTTTTAATTTACCCCAGGGCATGTTTGTGTGTGGGCGGTGATTGGTGGATCAGTCAAGTTTTTATAAGACAAAAAGAAAAGGAGTACTTGTGGCACCTTAGAGACTAACACATTTATTTGAGCATAAGTTTTCATGAGCTACAGCTCACTTCATTTCAAATTCAGCAAAAGTAGTGAAGTGACACACTGTAACAAATAAAATCTTTTAAACTAGCTGATATGTGTTAGTGTCAGTAATAAACTTTCTGTAAGCTGTGCTATGCTGCTACATGAATAAAAACAAATGATATAGGTGAGTGAACTAATACAATCAATTACAGTATCAGCGGGATGCCTTGGCTTAAAGATGAAAGACTTCTGTTGCTCTAGCTTTTTTTACAACCAACTAAAAACCTTGATAAAATATCTTAATGTTGTGTCAGAAAAATGCAGCCTTGGTGGATGGGTTAGCAGAATGATGATCTATGAACACAACCATTTCTAATTTTTCTACAGCAAATGGAATGTTTTGGACTCATGCATGTTTGTCTCAGTTGAAAAACTGGGAAACCCCCTATAGAAGAGGTGGTGAATGCTTTTGAATTGACTTATTATTTCTCACTCACTACCTTCAAAGTAGTATCTGGCAAGATCTTGCAGTTTTCAGGGCCAAGAGACAAAGAGGAATTGTGGCTCATGATAAAATGAACGGATGGCTCCTGGTAATGTCAGATTTGAAAACTCTTTTGTATCCTGTCTGTTTCTGCACATTGTGCACTCAAATGCCTAACATACTTGTGAGATCTGTATAAATAAATGATAATGCTGATATTTGATGATAGCTTGCAGGAAGACTCACTTGTGAAGTGGTTTCCTGGGCATCCATCATAATCTACAATACATGACTACTATTAAATGCACAATCTAGATTATGAGCTATTTGAGACAAGGACTATCTTTTGACTGAACGTCTCTGTGTGGTGCCTCCCACAGTGTGGCCCTGATCCTTGATTCTATTCTATTCAGATTCTAAACTGTGTAGTATCTTGATTGATGTCCCTCGGGGGTAATGCAATACAAATACATAAATATTATTAGATTCTTATTTGATTAAAGTCCTTACATCCAGCAGATTAAAATGGTATGAAAACTTTATGGTATGAAAAGCACTGCTGTTGACTTATTTTCCAGATATGTTTCCAAATCAGATGCTTCCTTTGCTAAAGAAAGAGAGTATGTTACAGGGCTTGCCCTTGGGCTACAGAGCCTGGGTATACGCCAATCCTGGTTAAAGAATGAGCCCCACTGAGGGGAATCAGGTAATTTCCTACAAAGAACAGACAGTAGCTGCAGTAAGATGTGGGGGTGTGCAGGAAGTTGTAGTAAAACTGCAGTAAGTGAGTGAGGTTCTTACAGGGAAGACTCTGAAACCAGGGGAATTGCTTCAGTTAGGAAGGGTTGGAAGTAGCCTGCTAAGCCATGAAGGACTCCAACCAAATAGGGGAATCTGGGCTGTGCCCAGCTGAAGACTGGAGGAAAGACTTTTAGTTTTGAACTTTAAGTTAATCAATTGGACCCTAAAGAGGGCAGTTGTGATTGAGTGGAATACCACCCCCCACCCCCGCATGTGGAGTTTATTGGGGACTCAGGAAAGGAAACTGAGGTGTGGGGCTGGGTATTTTTGAAATTTTTGCAAAGGTTGGATAAAGTCACAAAGAGTTTTTATTGACAGGGAGATAGGAAGGCTGAGCATGTAATGTCAGTGATCCAAAAACCTCTTAATGGCAACTGGCAAGGGGAGTGCAGAGGGGTACTGGGATCTCTTGGGTCTGATACATACATTCCAGCTTACCAAAGAAGGTTATGTGAGCTGTTGAATGAAAACTGGAGATGCACTTGGCATCAAAGACACTATGTAAGGAGTTATGAGTATATCTGCTGAAAACATGTTATTAAAGTCTTCCTGGGAGCTTAGTCACCAGCGAAGGTGAAAAAACAGGTTTCCTATCAGATGAGAAATGCACATCCATCTACTTGTTTACATGTCCATTGAGTATTGTCTTGTTCGTAATAGGTCTCCATTACCAATCTGAAATGAATGCAATTGAAGGACAGTGGGTGCTTCAGAAAGAAGCTAACAGAACGAGAGAAGCAGCAGGGTCATGGAACCCTATCTGGTAGGTGCAGTTCAAAGGTTTGCTTGACTATATTTGTGAGGCAGGGAAGACACCTGGGACCCCTTCATTGAGAAAGGGGTCTCAGCACAGCTTGGTTGAAAATGCTGAAGAGAACTTTGGCTGAGAAAACTTTAGAGAGGAGGTTAAGCTGTGAGGTTAGTCTCGTCTCTTCTAAAAAGTGTTATGATTTTGTTTTATATGTAACCATTTGTTTCCTACTCACGGTCACTTGAATCTGTTTTTTGATAATCAGCTTATTTTTGTTTTCACTATAAATATCTCAGTGCTGTGGGATTAAGCAAAGTGATGGTCCTGTAGTGAATCTTGCAAGCTGCTGTGTACTGTTCCTTTGGGAAGAGCTGACCTAGTAATTCTGTGAGCATTCAGAGAATAAAGGGCTGGATACTGCAGGGAACACTCTGAGGATTGGTATTTACCTATTGCTGCTACCTGTACAGAGAGAGTGAGGCTAGCAGGGGCCCGGAAGGCAGTGGTTGTGCTGCCAGAGATTGGTGTTTTCAGGGAGCTGATCCACAGCAGGTGCAGACAAGACTGCTTCACACTAAGGGCAGGTAGTGATGTGGTACTGGACGTTCCCCAAAGGTACCCAGAATTATCACCCTATCACTCAGGTATGGACATAAATGTGAGTTAATGTCTTTTGAGAATGGTAACAGAGCTGAGATTCAAAAAGGAACATATAAAAATGGCAATTTGTAATAGTTTTGTAAACAAAAAAAATAGGCTATCAGACTCCATGTACAAGATATAAAGCTGCCCTCTCACCCATACATTCCTTTCTTACCTGAAGTTGTGCTGAACTATAGGAATTAAGTACCTTTCTGAATAGGGTAAATCATGAAATGTGTGTCTAATGATGGCTCGAGTGTAACAAAAACAGTACGGAGAATGAACTTTACAACATACTCATCCTTCCTCAATTGCCCTTCTGATAACATCATTATACTGGTTTCCTCTCTTCTTTTGTCAATTCAAACAACTGATCCTTTCTGCCCTACTCTCCTCATCTCTCTCTCTCTCTACCTTGGGGGGCAGATCCATAGCTGGTGCAAGATAGGATACCTCCATTAACTTCAGTGGAGCTATGACAGTTTATAGCAACTGAGGATCTTTCTCCTGGCTTGACTTAGGCCAGGTCCACACTAGAAGATTTTCCTGGTACAGCAAGGTCAGAGGCGTGTGGGTGGTATGTGTTTTTGGGGGAACGTGAGCAACATTTCTATACCAGCAAAAGCCCGAGTGTAGCTGTAGTTATACCAGCATAAAAATGACTTTGCTGATATAGTTTCGCTCTTGTTGAACTGGTATAAACTATGCCAGCAAAGGCACTTTTTTTGGGGCCCGTATAAGCTGAATCTAATATAGCTGGAATATTAGTAAAGCCATACGTGCAACCCTTTTTTTAGTTTATACTAGGCCTTCCACTCTACCCAGTTCTCTCACCTTAGTGCTCTCTGTCTCCTTCTTCCACTCTTGGTACCATCTGAACAACAACTCTTATGTTTTGCATCTGAATTCCAAAAGCAAATGGTACCCTGAGAAAAGGTAGGAACAGACATCCTCTGCCTTTGCACCAAACTAATTCCTTCTCAGTCTTCAAATCCTTCCTGAAAAACATTTTTTCTATGTAGCCAGCACAGTTTAATCTACCCTCTGGCTCTGTCTTCATTACTCCTTGTGTCTGAGCCTTTTGTTTTCATCAGTTTTGTCTATATTAAATTATAGTCTCCCTGAGGCTTGTTGCATCTTTGGAAAGGGATTTATTCACCTCTAGTGCTTTATAAATGATCATCAACACTAGCATATAAAACTTGGACAGCATATAGCTGCCTGCAGCAATGTGCTATATAAAATGGAAGAGACATGAAGGAAAATAATCCACACCCAAGCACTGCAATAAGTTCCTTCTCAAATTTCAGCTTCAGTTCAGTTCTAGCCTAAACACACTGATAACACCATCTGAAATCCAGCCATGTAATCTGTATAAAGAGAGAAACACTCAGTAAATGGGAGAAGATTGCATATCACAAAAACATATATGGCAGGCAAAGAAAGATTTCTCTAGATGCAGAAATGAATAGTTAATTCACACTCACTTAACAGCGAAAGCCCCTAAATGCACTTCTAATTTACAAGAAATCAAAGAAAAAGATGCATGTCAAGAACTGTAATCCTTTAATTATGCATCCTTTTAAAAATCTTATATCCATGTGGTAGGCATTTCTTTATAGGCAACTTCTTAGCTTCCTTCACATATAACAATAAAACATTGTTTTCTTCCAGTGAGTGTTCTCCTTGTGCAGTCACTGTTCACCTTATGGGGGAAACTCACTTATTTAGAAGATCAGCCTAAGTATTAAAAACCCAACAGCTATCACATGGAATCAAACTACTTGGTACACCTACATCTTATGTCCTGCTTCCTGCAGTAATCAATATAAGATGCTCCCAAGGAAGGAAAACTTTCATTTCCCTTTTACTATAATGCACTCAACCCAGTTCTAATTTTTCAATGTAAAAGACAAGCAGTTAAAAAAAAACAAAAAAAACACCACACCCTGAAAAATGTAAAACAACCTTTCAGGCCTTCTGCCTATATCATAAAGGAACAAAACTCAGCACAATCCCAATTTTGTTTTATTATCACCTCTGAAGTTAGCACATCCATCAATTGAAAATATAGGAGCTATATAAATAGATTGTATAACTGTTCAAAGAAACAAAAAGATTAAACACTATAGTTTTTCCAGTGACTTCTAGCCTTTTCCACTACAGCTCACTTACAAGACATAATAACTAAGGCCCTATTCAAGAAGGTACATACATAAGCACTCCCATTAACCTCCATGGGTATACTCATGTGTTTAAAGTAAAGCATGTTGGATAAATATCTTCCTTAATCAAAGCCTTTGGGGTTGAATTCTCATCTCCATTGCAAAGCTTGAGTTCACATAACTAGGACTGGGGCAGAACAGAAATCTCTTCCAAGTTGTACTGCTTTATCAGTACAAGTATAGTTAAGTGGTACCAATCCTTTAGTGTTGACTCTACACTTGTCTATACCAGTGTAGCTTGTTCCCCTGTGGGAAAGAGAATAAGCTATACCAGCATGAGGCACCTGTGATGAGGCACTTCCACCTGGAGCACCCTCCTGCAGCAGGCCACAGCATATCAAGTGCACCTGCCCCAGCTTCCCCTTTCAGAGTCCCCAGAAATAGCCCAAACAATCTCCCCAAGTATAAATATAGCCCTGTGGCATTCATTTATTTATTATAATGAGTCTCATACACATAAACCATAAGAATATGAGTCCCAACACTAAGTCCCACAACCATAGTCTAGAGAGTGCAGCAGATAAAACCCCAGCCTCCCTCACTCCATCCCAGCTCTCCAGAGCAGCCCCAGTAGTACCCATCATCCTGCTCCAAGAACTAGCAAGTATCTCCCTCTGCAACTCTTAGCCTTCAGCCCTCTCCAGCCTTAGATCTCTATCTCAGGAAAGACAGCTGACCAGCCCTCACCCCTTTTAAACTTCCCTGGCTTTACTCAGGAAAGGCAGCAGGCTAGCCCCTCTGCTGGCTTCCTCATAACTCCTCCTAGGCAAAGCCTGCAGAGGGCTCACGGTAGCTTTCCCCAGAGACTGCCTCAGCCCTAACTTAGATCAATTGCACTCAATTACTCTCTCTGTGTAGGGTCGCCTCCCCTGGAGCCTTTATAGCCCCAGGTGTTGCCTCACTCTCTTAACTGGCCAAATTGGGACCTCCTGTTCTGGCCCAGGGGTACCAGTGCTGCTTCATTTACAGGGACCAGCTACCCTATGGCAAACCTTTATACCAGCATTAACTATGTCTACACTAGAGGTTGTAGGAGATGGTATGATGGGATAATGTGATTTTGATAATTAATTGATCTTTAAATATTCAGGGTAAATAGGCCTAATCTCCTGAGATAGGATATTAGATGGATGGGATCTGAGTTACCCAGGAAAGAATTTTCTGTAGTATCTGGCTGGTGAATCTTGCCCATATGCTCAGGGTTTAGCAAATTTGCATATTTGGGGTCGGGAAGGAATTTTCTTCCTGGGCAGATTGGAAGAGGCCCTGGAGGTTTTTCGCCTTCCTCTGTAGCATGGGGCATGGGTCACTTGAGGGAGGATTTTCTGCTCCTTGAAGTTTTTAAACCACGATTTGAGGACTTCAATAGCTCAGACATAGGTGAGGTTTTTTTGTAGGAGTGGGTGGGTGAGATTCTGTGGCCTGCATTGTGCAGGAGGTTGGACTAGCTGATCAGAATGGTCCCTTCTGACCTTAGTATCTATGTAGCTTTATAACTGTTATGATAAAAAAAATACACACCTAGAACTGAACTGGTTACATTAGTATATATGAAATATGTGCATAGGCCAGGCATCAGGGCTGTGGCTGTGACTACACTATCTACTGAGTACCTGGTCCCTTACCTAAGGTTTGAATCCATGTTATTCATATTCCCTTTGCTGATGGTCCTGTGTCTCCTCTCCTATAACCTTAGAACATGTCTGGTCTAGGACATAGGGCATGTCTAAAAAGGTGTCGGCTAACTTGTTTTTAACTAACACATTTTAATTACAGGGTTTAACATGTTCTGCTGCTTTCTCTCCTGACAGCATTGCCATATTTCTCATGATTTATTGTGACAATCTCATGGTGTAATGGAGAAGAGTAAACCTCTAAAAGTGTTCCTCTTCTGTGTGTAGAATGGAATTTTTGCTATAGGAATTTAGGACCAGATTGTCAAACAAGCTGGGTGAACAATTGCATCTGCAAAAGGCAAGAGCCATTGTGAGTCTGATTGCAATGATCACACTTGTTTGTACAAATGCGAATGCAAAACAGCTTATTAGGAACCCTTGTGTACACAATTCCTCCATGCACAGATCTAATAGCCATAGGCACCAGACTGATAGCCTGGAAGACTGAAGTCCTCTATCCACAGAATAGTAAAGACCAGGTATCAACTGTGCAAGGATCCCCCATTTGCCCTGTTAGTGTGTCTCAGTCCTGTTCTGGAGGGAACAAGTCTAGAGGTAATAGGTTAATTTAGTCTCTGCTTTGACAATCCTCTGTAACTCTGTGGAGATTGCTAATAGCAATTTTTTTAGGTTTTAGGAGGTGGCAATCAAGAAATGGATTGTAACCATCAGCTCATTTAATAAGAGACTTCTAATGGAAGGAACTTGGGTCACTATGGAATTGGGCCCTATTTGAGTGTGTCCTAGAAGTGAAAGGTTCATTCAGCCATAGGTCCCATTGCTCCTGAGCCATCCAGTTACCCTTGATTCAGTTTTTAAAAAGAATTGAAATAATCTAGCATGATTTTTTTTAATTTTTATTTGAGGTACAGGCAGACAATTGTTATGACCCAGTAACTGGATCATTGGGTAACTTGTAATCTCTAATTAGTAATTAATTAACAAATTAAACACTAGTGAAAGATGTAATTTTCCATTGTTACAGGGCAAAATTGCATCCACACATTTTTCTGCAGTGAGTAGGGCCCAGATCCTCAAAGATATTTAGGCTCCTAACTTCCATTGATTTCAGTGATTTCAAGGGTCTTATTTATTTGCAGTTTTTCAGTGGTCTCCTCTTCAATTTCCCTTTCCACCATTGTTTGTCATTTTTTTCTTCCCTTTGTTGTTCTTCAGACTCTCTCCACACATACTGTCTGTATCACCTTCTAGTTTTTTGCATATGCTGTGTTTCATTAGGTTCTTGTGCCACATGGGTAGGCATTTAGACCTGTTCAAAGTGAGAGTAAGATACCACTAAATCAGAATGGGAATGTTTTGCGCCCACTTGGTTCTCAGTTTGCATAGGTGCAGATGAGTCCAATGGTATAAAGTAATGGAGACTCCAAGCTTTTGTATTTTCATTCCTTTTTCTTTTATTCTGTCTCATTCAGTTTCTTGTGCTCACCCATATTTTTTTCATTTTTTCCCCTGAATCTTACTCCTTTTTTTCTAGTCCTGAGTCGTCTTAACACAATCTATCCCTGATGTTAGGCCATGTTTCTGCATGAAAAGGATTATCACTGAAAGCTCAGCAGTGGTAGAATTCTTTCATTGGTATTGTTTGCAGATGTATTAATGGTTCTCATCTGTGTAATGCCAAATTGTACTAGTGGAGTCAAGGTTCTGTTAATGGCTTCCCAGCCTATTTTACCATTCTGGGATCTGTTCAGAATCTGTGCTCCCAACTGTGACAGATCTTTCACTGGTTTATGCAAATCTCCAGATCCAGTTTCAGTCTTGGCACTGTATGTTGGACTTGGATTTGGACAGTTTTATCAGGCAGTGACAGACCTGCCCAACCTGTCTGGATCACAGAGTCTGAATGACTCTGGGGTAGGCTCTATACTTTGAAGTTTTGTTTTTCTCTTCTAGCCTGGAACAAACCCTGTAATTACAGGTTCAGACCAATGTCTTGGCAGAGTGCCACAAGTTGCAAACACAATCATATGTACACTGAGAGGAATAGAATATATTAATCCCTAACAGAAAAGCAAAATGTGTGAAAACACTTTGTAGTTATTGGACATACTTTGACATTTTAGTTTAATTAAAGTAATCAACAGGTCAGAGAACACTCCTGTGCCCTCTAAAGTGAAGGGACATTTGAGAAAAGACTACATCTTGTTTCTTATTTAAGTACCTGCCATGTTCTCTGTAACTTTTGCTGGAGTGTGAGAATGTGAATGTGAGATATCAGCCTGTGAACACAGGTTGTCAAAATGATTACATTTTTTTTCCAAAGGGGAGAGGTTTCTTCAAGTAATGGATGACTGGTGTGCAAACTATTCAAAACAAAAACAGGTGCAAGGAAACAGGTGGGCTAAGATGGTAAATATGGGGTGAAAGAAGCAGATTTTAGCTTTATTTAAAATATTATTTATGGCTTGTAACAAACAGTGGTCATACTAGCACAGATGTTGTTCCTAAGTGATTTAGTAAGGTGTGTGTGTGTGTGTGTGTGTGTGTGTGTGTGTGTAAATTTGAGCTTCTCTTCCACAACCACAGATCTCCTCTGAATCAGTGAACATGGGAGCAGCAGTATATGAGTCTGTTCATGGCTCACTACTGTTTTCAACAGACTGCAAGAAGAAAAATGCTAGTGAAAAATTAAAAACTTTTAATAGTAAAAATGTAACAGAAAATAGAAACCTTCTAAATTATTATGGTTTTCTTTTTTTAAACATTGACTGTTTTGGTTGGGTTTCTTTGGTTGATTAATTTATTCAGATTATATAGCCAATGAAACTAAAACGTGCAGAATAAAACTCAGAGAAACTGCTGCTGCTCCAAAAATAAACATCTCTGAAACTAGCAGCTCTGCTGCTGCACGCCATTGTAAGGAGGGGAAAACCCTCAGACCGGTGATCTCCAAAAGGGGAAAAAAAAATATTTGTTCCCTTTTTTGCTTTTTTATCAGAAAGACAGCCTGAAAAATTTTTTTTAAGAAGGTGTGTGTGTGTGTGTGTGTGTGTGTGTGTCTTAGTGTTACATTAAGAATTCAGGCCAAGATTTTTAAAAGGGACTTGTGATTTTGGGTGACTCAGGGCCTGATTTTCAGAAGGTGGGTGCTCAGGTCTTTTTGAAAATCAGGCCCCTTTAAAGTATATCAAGTTAGATGCTGAAAAATGGAGGCACCCAAAATATTTTTTCTGTTTTAAATTGGTTTTTAGTTGAAAATCTCTCCAGAATAACATAAATACTGACTAGCAGAATAAAAATATTAAACTGGGACAGTACCCAGAGTAGTGAGGCACCTCACCACTACCTGTCCTTAGTGTGAATCTGTCTTCTCTATGCCTGCTGTGATTATCCCCCTGAAACCACAGGCCTTTGGCCGCACAAGCACTGCCTTCCAGGCCTGCACAGGCTCCCTTTCTCTGTTCAGATAGTAATCGTTACATGCCAACCCCAAGTCCTTGGAGTGTTTCCTGCAGTGTCTAGCTCCTTAGCCATTCAACCCTCACAGAATTACCAGGCCTGCTGTTCTCAAAGACACAGTACACAGCATCTTGTAAAACTCAAGCCAGGATTAACATTTTCCTCAATCCCACAACACCAAGATATATTTATGGTGAAAACAAGAATAAGTTTATTATCTAAGACTAGAGATTCAGGAGACAGTGAGTAAGAATATTGGAAACAAATAGTTACATATAAAATCATAACGTGCTTTCTAGAGGCTAAACTTAATTAACAGGTTAAATATTTTATCTCACCCAAAGGCTTCTTCAGCCTTTTCAACCAAGGTTGGCTGAGACTCCATTTTCATGAATGGACACACTGTCTGTTTACTACCTAAGTGCAGGTGACAGGGTGTTGTCTTTGCCTTCTAGAAATACACCCCCCCCCCAAATTAATTGTCTTTACTCCTAGACAGGATAATCCCCTGTGGCTTGTTTTTTCCTGTGTGCTCCTTTCCTGTTGATATCACACCTGTCTGTTAACACTGTTTGTTACAATGCTTAATTTACATCCTGACAGAGCAATATGATTCTCGCCTCCTGTTTGGGGGAATTGATCTAAGACATTGTCACCTTTTGGTGACTTACTTTTTCCTTACATGCTTAAAGAACATAATTTTCTGGTACAGATATGTAACTCCTTGCATAAACATGTTTATATATTTCACAGTGATACTGATGACCTGTGTGACACCAGCTTTCATTTGATACCTCACATGACATTCCTTGGAGAACCAGAGTGTACATACCAGAATCGGGAGATACCTGTATCCCTCTGCACCCCCTTTTCAGCTGGCATTAAGAGGTTCTTGGGTCACATAAACACAGAATGAATCACAGAATAAAGACTCTGATGGAAATATTGATTACTTGAGGTCTGATTGTGAGGCTTCTCTGTGCACAGGAATTTCTGGTCCCAGGGTCTAATTCTGAGTTCTAATCCTTGCTCTTCAAATGAATCATTCTGTGATCTTGGGCAAGTGATTTAGGCCCATATCCTCAAAGGATTTAGGTACCTCATGTCCATTGAAATCAGTGGGAATTAGGCAGCTAAATCCCTTTCAGGCTCTGAGTCTTAGAACTTGTCTTCATTACAACATTGTATCATGTCAGAACATGAAGTTAATGAACCCAATGCTGATCATGACTGATTAAACAGATTAGATCTAGTTTATATTCTCTA
This sequence comes from Dermochelys coriacea, assembly GCF_009764565.3. NCBI lineage: Eukaryota > Metazoa > Chordata > Testudines > Dermochelyidae > Dermochelys > Dermochelys coriacea. The sequence continues at coordinate 208,755,851 of NC_050069.1, forward strand.
ATGAAAGACAAATAACCTGCCTCTTGGGATCCAGTGCCTTGACTACTCAGCACTGACAACTACAAAAAAGATGTCATTGAGTAACAGCTTTCTGTAGTCACTTTTGTGTTCCAGGGGTGGTGTTTCGGTGAATAGAGCACTCAATTGTCTGTATGAGCAGAATATAGTGTTTTAGCCAGGTTACAGTTTTCATTCAAGCTTTGAGAAACATTTAAATGTTTCCACTTGAGTGCTACATCCTAGCAAGTGTGATGATTGAGCTCTGGGAACAAAGGTGTGGGCGTGTTTGCAGGTACACGAAGTTTTTCCCTGTTTGCTTTGTGAGCCAAAAATGCACAAGCCTTTTACCTCTTCTAGCCTCTGTGCTTCAGTGAGTAGGGATTATGCTGCATACCTAGTGTCAACCAAAGCTTTGTGAAAAGTGCCTAAAGTTTGTTGGCAAAGTAGTGAGCAATTTCTTTATGGCAAGCCATGAAGAGGACAACAAAGCAATGCACATGTTGAATGGGCTCAGTACCAGCTCTGGGTGCATCTACTCTAATGCTTCAGACTAAATTTGCTTTATTATGATGATAAACCTTAGCAGGGAGAAACAGCTGTTCATGGTTGCACTCCTGAGCCCTGATTCTGCTCTCAGGTACCATAGTGTACATAAGAATAACTCATTTGAGTTTACTGGAATTAATCCAGATTTACCATGATGTAAATAAGAGCTGATTATGGCCTTTGGCCCGGATGAACTCTACTACAGGTTTAAAAGCTGTTTGTAGCAGTCTCCAGTCCAGGTCTGCTGGAATGCTTCATGGACAGAGGAATTCCAAAAGGAAAGTGTAATGCTTGGCCTCCTCATTTCATGCCTGCAACCCACAAGGCTCTTCCATCTCTGAGCGTTAACTCCTCCAGAGTACAGACTGTCATGGGGTTGGGGTGGGATGCTAAATCAGTGTCCTTCCAGTCATGATCTTCTAGTGCTTTTTACTGGGCTGGCACCTAGATACTGTGATGGGCACATCAAAATGCCTGAGATGATCTATAGATGGTTGAGATTTTTCAAAGCAGCTTCAGGGATATAGACAGTGGTGAGCTGGAGCCGGTTCGCACCAGTTCGCTGGAACCTATTGTTAAATTTAGAAGCCCTTTTAGAACCAGTTGTCCGCGACAACCAGTTCTAAAAGGGCTTCTAAATATAACAACTGGCCGAAAGTGGCGCCTTAGGTGCCAACTCCGTGGGTGCTCTGGGGCTGGAACACCCATGGGGAAAATTTGGTGGGTGCAGAGCACCCACCGGCAGCTCCCCGTCCAGCCCCAGCTCACCTCCGCTCCACCTCCTCCCCTGAATGGGCCGCCCCACTCTGCTTCTCTGCCCCTCACACCCCAGGTTTCCCGCAAATCAGCTGTTTGGTCTGGAACTCATTGAGGGTCTCACCGCTCCGCTTTGCTCATTCTCTCCTGGAGGTCATATGCATATGCCCGGATAGTTTCACCAGGCTCCTGCTTTCTCTCAAAGAACTCCTTTAGTTGAGTTCCAATAGGTACCTTGTCTCCATACACTTCTAGGAGGAGTTCAAATACCTTTTCCACATCTTTCTTGTCTGCCACTGCCATGAACTTTACTGTGGCCTTGGCCTGGCCCTTGAGGTGTTCCTCTATGAAGTCTACACAATCTTCTTCAGGTACTCTTAGCACATGCAGAGCTGCCTTCACAGACTTCACCAACTTCACTACCATAATATCTCCTGGTCTTGTTGGGAAGCCACCAAACTCCATGACCTTCTGCTCCCGTGGGACATAAATAGTAGGGGGTTTCTTAGCTTCTGCTGCCTGTTGGTCTATTACTGCCTTAGCTAGTGATAAGGCTTCTCTCTGTTCTGTTCTAGCTTGTTGTAATGCCTCAGCTTGGTCTGATAATCTGCGCTGAAGTTCAGCAAACTGGGCCCATAGTTCTTCAATTCCAGCCATGGTAGGGTTCTTGACCAGGCCTGGACAGCGCAACCAGAACTCAACCAGTAAACCAGTGGGGTGGATCCTATGGATAGGATCCTGTTCGTGACGCCAATTATGTACATGGGGGAATGGTCCCACGGGTGGGGGAGGGGGGAACTTTCCTGGCTTCTGCACTACCCTGGTAAAATGAGCTAGCGGAAAGATCTGAGTCCTCACTCCCACTTCCTTTACCCAGAGGCCTCCCTGCCCTTGAGGATTCCCCTTCCACTCTCCTGTCTGGCAGAGTCCTTGTAACCCCAACAAGGCTGGGCCCAGGATTCCTCAGGGGCTCGACCCCCAATCTTGCTGTGGTCATCTAGGACAGGGGCTAGGGCGTCCCCACTCTGGGTACTCTGTCTGCATTGGGCACTTCCCTGACCCACTGATCATTTAATGCAATTTAAAGCAAATACAATTTATTTAATCAGCAATTAGTTTAAAAAGGAATAAGGAAAAATTGAAAAGGTTAAAGGAAAACACATCACTCCGCTCTGTGGCAGGGAACATTACAAACAGTGTCTCTGGAATGTCAGGGCAGTTCAGTCTGCTCCCTTTAGATCTTTAGATTCTTCTCAGGCCCTGGCTGTGCTGCAGGGATGCTGAGGGTTGGACACTTGCTCTGGCGGTGGCCACACGCTCTCAGGCTCTAGGTGGCAGGACTCTTCTTCCCAGTGTCGCCCCCACCCTGTCAGGGTTACGATCCACCTCCAAGTCTGGCCTGCAGGGCCTCTTGGTTCGGGGCATCTCCCTGTGCTGGGCCCGCTGTCCAGGGTCCCCCTCCATCTTCCCAGCTGCTCACCACACCTGGCTCCATACTACTCCAGCCCCAGCTCCAACACACTGTCTCAGCTCTGGCTCCATTCTGCCTCAGCACGGCTGCTGCTCTGCCTCCAGCTCCCTGGGCTGCTTCTCTGGCTGCTCTGGTTGCTACAGTTCTCCTCCCAGGGCAGGTCTGCTCTCTCTGGGCTGTGTCTCTGGCTTTGGGGCTGCAGCTCTGCTCCCAGCACAGGGACTGCTCTCTCTGGATCTGGCACAGCTCTGCTCCCCAGCTCAGCTTGGGCCCCTGCTTTATCCTTAGCTCAGCCCCACTCTGTCTGACCCAGGCAATTTCAGCTCACACGGAGGACGGGACCTCCATGGCCTCCTGCCTCCCTGATTAGCTTGCCCACCCGGTCAGTCAGGCTGACCTGGAGCATTGGCCTCTCCCCTTTTGGTACGGGGAGCTAGCCAACCAAAACACCCGCAGTGAATGTTAGTAAGTGGACAACCCCTTACAGTGGATACAAAACAAATCTGGTTTGAGATGCCTCCAGATGCATGCAATTTGTAGTGTTTCAACACTGGCAATCAGAGTTTGACATTCGTGCTCACCTCTTAGGAAAGGTAACAATTACATTCTCAACACGAAGGCTATAATGAAAAACGAGAACTGGCATGTGTCACTCTCCAAGTTCTCTCTACCTTGTCACCTGCCTACATTTCTCCCCTCCTCTCTGCCTTCATCCCTTCCACTCCCTGTGCTCTGCCTCAAATCTTCCATGACCATGCCTTTTGTTTCCTTTGCCCACTCCTGGCTTCATACCTTCTCTCAGGCCAACCTTTCTGCTTGAAATCACCTCCTGCATGGATGGCAGGTGGAGCCCCCCTTCAGGGAGGCTACCCCATGGCTCTGCCCCTTCTGCCTGTGCCCCCCAAGGCCAGAACCCCGAGTGCCCCCCTTCAGCCGGAGGAGCCCCCCCCACCTGCCTGGAGGAGCCCTAGGCCACCTGCAGCTGCGCTGTACCTCCCCTCCCCAGACCCCATGCTGCCTGGGAAAAGCCACAATGTGACAACGTCTCTTCCCAAAGAAGAACCTGAGCCTTTGATATGCCCCACACAAGTTCCAGGGTGGCTGAGGAGGTGGTATGCATTACTCAGCTTCCTGGGTTCATCAGTAATCTCTCTGGACTCCAGGGAGCTTACTGATGAACCCCAGGAAGCTGAATACCACATACCACCTCCTCAGCCACCCCGGAACCTACATGGAGCATAATAAAGCAAAATCTTCCCCCGCCAAACCTGCACCCGGGCGTCCTGTGGCTGCCCATGACCTCCTAGTTAACAGGTGCCAGCTACCAATCCTCTCCCTAAAACCAGCTGTAAGCACTCTTGTTTCATGAAGCATCCCAGCAGGCCTGGACTGGGTTGCTGGATAACCAGGCATTCGCCTAATGGATCAGGCTCATTCATGATCTACGGGGCCAGTTGCACTGGTACAGAGTGGGAGCTTTGATCTGAGCCCTGATTGCTCTGATCTCAGATCAAGCAGAACAAGTGGAGCCCAGGTCAGAGCTCCTTCCTGACATACAGTGGCCTGAGGGGGGAGGAAATGACCATCCAGGGGTGAGAAGGTCCCTAGGCCTGTAAGTGATGGGTGGAGTATGTGGGCATCAGTGTAAACATGGGCAAGAAGTTTGGGCATTACCAGTGTGTGGGTAACAGATGTTGTGATACTGAGAATGTGAGCTCACAGTGCCAGTGGATAGGGGTGACTGGTGGGACAGTGTTAGAGTTTGAGCAAGAAGGAGAGGTACAGGGGGAGACAGGGAAAGAGACTGGGGACAATGAAGAAGAGGCAGGAAAGGAGTGAACATGGAAACTAGTTAAGGAAAAGCAACACCACTAATAGTAGGAAGGAAGGAAGGAAGACTGGTGGACAGGAACAGAAAAGAGAAAGGAGGAGGAAGAAAAGCAAGGGATACTGGGGGAAATGATTTGATATTCTTGTTTAGTAAAGTCAGATGCCAAAATGTTGCAACAAAAAGCAACTGTTGTACGCGTGTACATCAATCTTCGGAGTGGCCCACAACATTCTGCCATAACTTCCCTTAATTTACCACCGCCACTGGTTTAGAATTGTCTGTCTTAGAGTGTATACTACTGCCCATCACCTGAGTGCCTTCCATGATAGCAACAGTGAAGTCCCTGTGGACTTCATGGAACCTCTGACATGTCTCACTTTTCAGTGTAACTTTTCCCTTTTTTTTTACCTTGTATATTGTACCCCAATGTTCTGCTAAATGTAGGGGATTCTGGGTAGAATTTTGTGGAATGGCACAAAAGATAGTGCCTGAAAAGAAGGGAGGGTGGGTAGAGGGCCGAAAAAAAGGATGATTAAGACTCAGGAGGCAGCACTGGATTCCTAGTTCAGACTGGGCAAAGAGTGATCAGAAAACTTGATTGGGACCATTTTGTGTAAGCTCATCAAAATTTGTTGCCTGGGCCTCTTTATCTGTCAGTCCAGGTCTGGATTCTAGAAATAATGACCACCCCCTCTTTGTATTTGGTCTCTGTTGTAGCGTACCCATTTGTGCCTTTAGTCTGTAAGCTCTTTAGAACTGGTATTTTGTACATCGTTAGCCTACTATATATAGGGTTGCCAGCTTTGGTTGGACAAATTCCTGGAGATTTCATATGACATAATCTTAGACTCCAGGACATTCCTGGAGGGTTGGCAACCAAATATAGCAACATGTATGCTTATAGCATTATATAAATAATCTATAATGATAATAGGGGATTGATTTCAAATATATGGCAGCTATTAACTTTTATTTGGTAACAAATGCAATTTATGACAATGGCTCTATTCTAGCCAGGTGTTTTATGAAGTGGGCTAGAAAAATAAAGTCATGTCATGGAGTAATTCTCGTGGTGTTTTTTTTTTTAAACCAGGTTTTAAAAACCTCTTGGGCCAGATTCTCTGACCTTAGGCTTTGTGTAATCTTTTATGCCCATGCAAAACTCAGTTAGATGAGAACTCTGGTGCACGGGTGTAAATGACCACATACGGTGCAGAGTAAAGGAGAATCTGGACTGCAATCCTTTAATTAGAGCTTTCCCAGTTTAGTTTTCCTTCAGCTTGCCCTGAGTGAGATAGGCTGCAATTCCTCAGTATCTCATTAACCACAGGCTCTTTTCCTAGTTTTAGTTTTAATCTGATATTTGTGGATAAATGACTGTTGAGCAAAGGATGGAAGTTAATGGTAAATATTTTATAAGAGTGAGAAAAAGTTTCATGTAGCCCCTGGGACCAGATGCAGACCTGGGATCAGTGGGTTCAAGCAATTGCACCTCCTGGCTCTGGATTTGACCACTGGTCTTCTATTCATGATCTTACACTTTCCAACCTGTAGCACTGTATGTAGCTAATTTCTCACTGGAGTATAGCATAGGCATATAAACAGCAGCACAATTCAAAATCTCAAAAATAAGGTCTGGGGGATTATAATAATCAGGGAATTGGTAATAGATTGTATGGCCTTTCATCTCTATGTTACCTGTTCAAATCCAATTCCGGCAGGCAGTTGATCTAAAATTATTACCATGGGATGGTGGTTCAGTGCTCTCTGTGAAATTAGTTTGGGAGTCTCTATTCAGTTCCTAATGGATGTGTGTCCAAATTACAAAACCCACCACCATCAGTGCTGGTTGGCAGAAAGGAAAAAGGTTACAAATAGACCTGGAGATTGATTAGGTCCTAATGCTTGGGAGATTTACTGTGATTTCAATAGCACGAAGGTTTAGTTTTTGACCTTGATGCAGTACTGCAACAGAGCATGGCAGGGCCCCCTTGGCTCTTGCCTCTGCTAAATCCACAAAGTCACTCTGAGACCCTGGGGTTAGTAACCAGTGATGATCTGCCAAAATCTTAACAACCGGTTCCCTCATCACCACACGAGGGGGTCGTGGCCCGCCCCCCTGGGACTCCTGTCCTATCCAACCCCCCCGCGTCCTCGATGGCCCCCCCGGACCCCTGCCCCATCCACCCCCCTCCTCTGTCCCCTGACTTCCCCCAGAACTGGGCAGGAGGGTCTCATGGACCACCATAGTGGGCCCACCCCAAAGAGCCAGAGGGTCCTGCCGGGGGGCAACGTGGGGAGTCCTGGCGGTGCTTACCTGGGGCAGCTCCTGGGAAGCATCTGGCAGGTCCCTCTGGCTCTTAGAGGTGGGGTAGCGTAGCTGGCGGGGAGCGGCTGCTCCCCCCACTGATCACATCAAAAGTGGTGCCTTAGGCACCGACTCCCTGGATGCTCCGGGGTTGGAGCACCCACGGGAAAATTTGGAGGGTGCAGAGCACCCACTGGCAGCTCCCCACCTCGTGCCCGGCCCCAGCTCACCTCCGCTCTGCCTCCTCCCCTGAACAGGCCGACCCACTCTGCTTCTCCGCCCCGGGTTTCCCGCGAATCAGCTGTTCGCGCGGGACGCCAGGGAGGGCTGAGAAGCGAGCGGCGGCTTTGCGCTCGGGCCCGCAGAGGCGAGCTGGGGCCTGGGGGCACGAGGAGGGCCACCTGCACCGCAGCAGGTAGCCTGGGGGGAGGGAGGGCACAGGAGAACCGCTCACCGCCGCCACCCTTGGCCTGAGTCGGAAGCCACCGCTTGCTTCTCAGCCCTCCTTGGCTTCCCACGCGAACGGCTGATTTGCGGGAAACCTGGGGTGGGTGGGGCAGAGAAGCAGAGCGGGGCAGTGCATTCAGGGGAGGAGGTGGAGGCAGAGTGGGGGTGAGCTGGGGCTGGACGGGGAGCTGCCGGTGGGTGCTCTGCACCAACCAATTTTCCCCGTGGGTGCTCCAGCCCCGGAGCACCCACAGAGTTGGCGCCTAAGGCACCACTTTTGGCTGGTTGTTAAATTTAGAAGCCCTTTTAGAACCGGTTGGTCCGGTTCTAAAAGGGCTTCTAAATTTAACAACCGGTTCCAGCAAACCGGTGTGAACTGGTTCCTGCTCACCACTGGTAGTAGTAACCACTGGTGCAGTTTATTCATAGACTTGTTCCTACCACGTTTCACCATGTACAGTTGGCCCTTCACTATCAGCAGGAGGGGAATGCTACCCCCTGCTTCCAGTCACAGCCTTTTCCCTTTCTTTCTGCTCCCCCTTTGGCTTCCTTCTTCTGAGGCTTTTATACAGCCCAGGCTAATTAGGCAGCAACTGTCTCAGCTTCCCCAATTAGGGTCAGGTTATCTTCAGCCAGCTCTAAACTATCCCCTTAAATGGGAACTGGCATGACACAGAGGGCTGAATCAGCAACCGTTTGCCCAGCTCGCTGTCACAAGTACCTTAGCCCATGCTTAACTTTAAGTACTCCTGTTAAAATGAAAGGGACATAAGCATCTCTATTTCCTTTAAGTTACAGTTTCTAGTTAACATTAAATCTTAAATAGATGTATTACCAAAGGAATGTTACAGTTAGCAAGAACCTGAGCATTTAAAATATGAAAATAAATGATTACAGTATTCAAATGCCCTCAATTTTATAGTCTCATAAATACACACATGTAAAATATCACATTGTACATTTCATAATCTTAACCCTTCCCCTGTGATTCCACCTGGCCTGGGGATGGAACACTGCTTGACATAAGCACAAGTACAAGGTTTTCAAAACCCCTTGCCAGTGCCCTATCACAGAGGCAGCTGAATGAACCAGATAAGGGTCTGAATCCACCCCTCAGAATCAGACTCTCAATAATTTTGTGTGACTGCAAAAAAGAAGTAAAAATGGAATTTGTCTTTTTTTACAGCCAACAAATCTTGTGGTTGTCTGATTTGACTGAGGATGATGCTTTGAAGAAGGCCTGTGGACCCAGAAAGAGTGGTGGGAGGAAGCATACAGTTTTCTAAAGCTCCCTGATCATGTTTTGTTTGCTACTTCTCCATAAACTGCTCCCTCTTGCTGAGAGATTGCTGAGATGGCTTCTTCAGGCCATCCTCTTGCCTACAAGTTATGTTCCTACAATCAGGGAACAGAAATAATACCATGTTACTTTTCTGCCCAATCACAACTTACAAGTAATCAGCACAGTTTGCATTTCAAATATATATATATATATATATATACTCTCAAATGCTTGCAGTGAACTTTTCCAAATCAGTTCAAAAAGGAAAAAAACCCTCAAAAACAAACATTCAGTAAATAAATATAGGTAATGAATATATTAGGTGAAATCACAATTGGCATGCAGACATTATGCAAGCATAAAAAAACCCCTGATGCATTGAATAAATTGTTGGTGAATGATTCCCACTCGATTCTATTAGCTGTTACTGAACAGCACATACCATTAACATCTACGGATAGTTCTGTTTCATCAACAAGATTTTCAGCTGAACATTGACCTATCAGGGGCTCAGCCCTGCATTCTTTGTATAGCCATCATTCTCTTTGAAGACAATGGGAATTTTGAGAGCATAAATATTGCTTTGGGCACGGGATATTACACCAGACTTAATACAGTTGCCTTGTAAAATCAGAACTATTTAACATGTGAATGCTTACATCACGCAAAAGGTTTAGCAGCCACAGTCAGAGGAATGTACTTTACAAACATCCAAGTGGTATTTGGTTCTGAACCTGTTTGTTTTCAAGCACTAGTTTTGATAGACATGAAAGATAGGACTTGTCTGTTCAAAATGTGTGCCTAAACCCTGTCCGTATGCCAGTGCAACAAACTGCCATGTAGATAGGACATTTATATGTGGATAGAGACTGTACCTCAACTCACAGCCCTACAAAATGGTGAAAGAGAATTTCTGGCCTTACAAAAAATTACATGATGAGCATATGGAATTTAAGGAATTTATTTAGACTGGAAGTTCTTGGGATCTTGCTCTCTTGTTTTTCTGTATGAAATTTAGCACATTTTTGGCTTAACAGGACATGCAAGGCATTTATGAACCTGGAGATGATAGAACCTGAAGACACGTGGGATTATTATTTATTTCAGGAGCTGCAGAAAAAAATGGAAGGATTTGTGGAACATTTGAGTGCTTATAACTATTTAAAAAGTTATTTTATGGCTAATAACTCAGAATACAACAAAATAGGTACATGAAATAAATATTGTAAATTGCTGGGATGTTTTCTGATATGGTCAGAAAGAGAAACAAAGGAAGAAAAGTTTTGACTCTGACTCCTGTTTAGCATCATGTGCACACCTTTATATTTTCCAAAGGAGACTGAGATTTCTTTAACTTTACCATAGGTTCAGGGTCTACGCATTTGCAGGGTGAGCTGATCCAAAGGCTTCAGTCACTACTTCAGTTTTTGCTTGGAGTCAAGCCCTAAGTAATCCAGGAATAGGTAAGTAAAGCTAGTGAATAGGTCACTGGACTGAGACTCAAGAGACCTAGGTTCAATTACTAGCTCTGCTGCCGGTTCACCTTGGGCAAGTGTTACTTCCCTGCTCTGTGCCTCAGTTTCCCCAGCTGTAAAATGAGGATAATGATACTGACGCCCCCTTGTAAAGCTAGGTGGCATTATTATGAATGGGGATTGGGGAAATAGATATTAAGAGCAATTTCAGAAGACTATACCCTATATCTCTCCACCACTCCCCATCGTGGAATGAGGCAATCTCCTTTGGGAAATATTATTCCCTAAAGTCAATAAGGCTGCCCTCTGGTGAGATAATTTAGTGATGAACTCTGTAACCTTGGTGCATGAGTCCACACTTGTACGCTTTTTAACTTATCTAGCTTGTTTTATTGTAAATAAAGGTGCAGTCTTTAATTCCCAGTAAATAGTGGCTAGGCTCTGGATGAAAGGGGGGAGGGCGAAGGAAAGGATTTGTCAGCATAGTCATGATATTGACTGAAAGTAAAAACTCAGTTCTTTAATACTTTGGGCACCAGCATAGGCTAGATTTTCATAATTATTGTACGATTGTAAATCAAGGATAGAGTTGTGCTCGCTATTGGAGACCAGGTGCCCCCCCCAAGTGTTTAGGTTTAATTTTCATTTCAGTGAACTGTCCTCTTCCAGCTTCCTATATTTATTTACTGAGCCTCCTTCCCTACACCTCCTCTGCCTTTTTTACTTCCAGTCCCCCAAGGCTGCACGCAACTGGTGTGTTTTTCAGGGCCTTACCGCAAAGTTGTTAATATTTTTCAGCACTCTTGTGGTCCTGATTTAACATGGCACTTAAGCACATGCTTAATCAAAGTAGTGGGTCCAGCACTAGAATGGTTTTCAGGAGTGCTGGGTTCAGTTCTTGGCTTTGTCTGGTGAAGGAGCTTGGCTTGTTTAGCCTAACTAAAAGAAGGTTGAGGGGAGATATGATTGCTCTCTATAAATATATCAGAGGGATAAATACAGGAGAGGGAGAGGAATTATTTCAGCTCAGCACTAGTGTGGACACAAGAACAAATGGGTATAAACTGGCCACTAGGAAGTTTAGACTTGAAATCAGATGAAGGTTTTTAACCATCAGAGGAGTGAAGTTTTAGAATAGCCTTCCAAGGGAAGCAGTGGGGGCAAAAGATCTATCTGGTTTTAAGATTCTACTTGATAAGTTTATGGAGGAGATGGTATGATGGGATAATGGGATTTTGGTAAGTAATTGATCTTTAAATATTCAGGGTAAATAGGCCAAATCCCCTGAGATGGGATATTAGATGGATGGGATCTGAGTTACCCAGGAAAGAATTTTCTGCAGTATGTGGCTGGTGAATCTTGCCCATATGCTCAGGGTTTAGCTGATTGCCATATTTGGGGTCGGGAAGGAATTTTCCTCCAGGGCAGATTGGAGAGGCCCTGGAGGTTTTTCGCCTTCCTCTGTAGCATGGGGCATGGTTGACTTGAGGGAGGCGTCTCTGCTCCTTGAAGTCTTTAAACCATGATTTAAGGACTTCAATAGCTCAGACATGGGTGAGGTTTTTCATAGGAGTGGGTGGGTGAGATTCTGTGGCCTGCGCTGTGCAGGAGGTCAGACTAGATGATCAGAATGGTCCCTTCTGACCTTAGTATCTATGAATCTATGAATCTATGGTGGGTGACCCAGGGCAAGTCATTTCACTGCTCTGTGCCTCAGTTTCTCCATCTGTAAAACGGGAACAATGATATCGACCTCCTTTGTAAAGTGCTTTGAGATCTACTGATGAAAAGAACTAGGTATTATTAATGTTTTTACACTAGCAGTCTTGTGGAAATCAATGGAGTTATGCTGATTTACACCAGCTAAAGGTCTGGCCCATAAACTCAGAGATGCTCAAATGACTGCCTTAGAGAACTTGACATTCAGCCAGGGTAATTGTCTTAGTTCAGTGTTGACTGTGCAATGAAAGGGAGATCATTTTATAATTTTGGAGGTGGATGAGAGGCAACTTGATAGCTCTGGAGAATTGTAATTAGATACAAGGCCTTTCATCTCCAGGTACATTTTTTGTTACTTACACCCAAATTTTCAAGCAGGTGCATAATTGCTCATGCCTTATTGTGAGCATTCACCTTATGCATGGTGCCTCCTTTGATGTGCATGTGCAAGTCAGGGTACCTATTTTTGTTCATGCTGTAGGTGTGAGCAACTCCCTGAGCTTCATGCCTTCACTGAAGGGGTTAGTTACCCATGTCAGATGTGTGCCAAAGTGCATGTGACTATACATGGCTTCACACCTCCACCTAGAATCCTGGCTAGGTGCTTGTAGTCAAAATCAACTAATCAATCTGTTTGAAATCTGGGGCCAAAATTATTTGACCAGATTCTGAAATTTTCAAAAATCGGTTTGCTCACTAACTTTAGCAATAAATGTACTGTAAGAAAACAGTATTTCATAACATTTCCAGATCTGATTTCAATAGTTATGGTTTGGCAGATCTCTTCTTCCACAGCAGGCAAAATGCAATTAAATGGTGTCAGATGTAAGGGAAAAATAATGAAGTTTTTCTTCCATAAATCATAAAAACCTTAAGACTTTGCAATCTTGTAATGGTTTTGTAATCCAAAACCTCTGCTTACATTACTTTATCTTTATGAAGGTGATATAGAAAACATAACACAGTGTACTAGATTATAAATTATAATTTTATGAGCATCAAAAAATGCGAACTTGCAAAGCTTATGTTCATGCTTATATGTCCACATATTTAAGTGCCAGCAGATGTTCTATGATCAATAAAACTCAATTTATATACATTACTCTGAAGCGTGCTTGGTCATAAATGCAAACTGGGAATATCTAACTTCAGTGTGAATATGAATGATGATAATCAGCTATAAAGTTACAATAGAGATTGCTGGTGTGGTGAGTCTTATTTCAATTTGAGAAATAAAGCAGTTATCGATTTAATCCAGATTGCTTGATTTAGAATCTTAACTACAGATTTACGGAGAGAGCAAATGGCTAAAATTAATTTAAAAAATGTCAGGCATGCTTGACTGCCAAGGATCTTGCTTTCTATGGCAACATAGTTGTCCCTTGGGAATATAAGCTCTATAGCAAAGTGCTCCTGAATTGTGTGGTTTGCACTGATAACTATAATAAAACCTATCCTTCTTTGGAGGTGTCTACTGATTGCCCATAGAGATCAGAAGAAAAGCAGCGTTGTGGATGTTTTGACTTTTTAGTATTGAGTTTCACACCCAGTAGGTGAAAGCAAAAACTGAACTAATTTTGTGGGGGTATAAGATAACGCACACAAATTTAAATGCACCTGAGCAGAGCAGCTGGAAAAGCAAACTAGTCAGACGTGTTAGGGGATGTGTTCGTTTTAGAAAAAAAAAGTAAGTCAGGAAATGGCAGTGTCTGTAGTTTACATTAAAAATGTAAAGACAAAGGAAACAAAATTGCTAAAAAGGAAGGAAAAGTGACCATTCAGTCACCTTGTTTTTCATATTGCGCCCTTTGACCGTATTTTGTCTATGTAACTCCCCATCCCTGTGGAGTTATTCCACAGCTGTTACAGAAATGTCAGGGCAACAGTGGTGTTCATGGCCCTGCACTCACCTTCTTGGGATGAGAGGGGGCTTAGCTAGTGGTTCTACGTTGTTGCTGACCCACCGATCATGATCTCATTCCTCCCCCAGCCTACCCTCTGTCTCACCCCAAAAGTCACAGAGACAGCTACCATGGAGGACTACTCTCTAGAATCCACCTGGGGCTAAGGATAGGCACCTAAATCCACATTTAGGAACCTGAGTAAGTGCTCAGATATTCAGAGGTCCTGAGCACCTGCAGTTTATCTGATCGTCAATGAGAGCCTTGAGTACTGAGCACCACTGAAAATCATGCCATCCATTTAGTTGCTATAGTATGGTTTTATTAAATGTTGGCCATTATTATTACCATTATTTTAATGATACATAAAATCTGCCATTTAATTTCAAGGGCATTAATCAGTATACACATTTGATCAGATGAGTGAAAAACTGTCACGGTTTGGGGTGCAATTCAGACCAGTGAGAGGTTGTGTCACTGCTTGTCCTCAATGTCCTGTAGCCCTGAGTGCCTTAAAATGCTCTGCTGTTCTAGCTTCCTGTCTGGACGCTCCCAGCCAGCATATAACCATGTGCTGAGCGTGGGCTTGTCTACACTGCGAAGTTGTAGACAAAACTTTTGTCTTTCACGGGTATTTAAAAAAGCCTCCCCGCAAAAGACAAAAGTTTTGCTGATGCAAGTGTCAGTGTGAATGCTGCTTTGTCAGCAGGAGCGCTCTCCTGCCAACAAAGCTAATGCCGCTTGCGGGGCTGGAAGTATTTTGTTGGCAAAAGCGCCGACAAAGTACTGAAAAAGAGCGTTTACTCTTGCTGACTTTTAGCCACAAGGCTGTGTCGACACCGCCTTGTCGCTAAAAGCTGCATAGTGTAGACAAGCCCTGTTTGTCTGTGTCAGCCCTAGTTCAGCAATACTGACTCCAGTAGCCTGGTTGTTACACCACAGCCACATTCTGGTCTCCAATAGCCCAGGTTACTCCTACCCAAGTGACCTCAGCACACCCCTCCTCAGTTCTGAATGTCCCCAATACTATCTGCCCTAAAATGTCCAGCCCTCTCCTGAAACATTCAGAAGAGTCATGCGGTTCATTGCTCAAAAGCACAGCAGCTTGTTGCTTTCGCTGGAATTAATAATCACTTCAATTCAAAAGTAAAACAAGTTATATAACCAAAAAGAGAGGGGTTTTAAGTGAGTTCAAGTATAAGGGATAAAGACAAAATGGTTACAAGCAAATAAAAGTAGAATATGCTTTCTAGGGGCTAAGACTTACAGACTTGGTTCAAGGTAGATTTCTTACTAATCTTTTTCTTTCCATCTCTCTAACAGGACCTTCCACAGAATCACAAGGTCCTGGGTACCCTAGTCTTCCTAGGTGAAAGATCCTTGCCTAACCAGGTTTCTCACTATATTCAGTTCCCAAAGACTTCAGCCCCCTTGTTTGAAGGACCCATCTTTCTCCGCTTGCAAGAGCTCTGGCCCCTTGTGTTTGTCCAGTGGTGGATGCCAAGATGACTGCTTCTGTCTCCTTATATCTTCCCAAACTCACTCTTTTGTCCCCAGACTCAGGATGACCTCATACTTTTCTTCCCTTCCTGTGGATTTCCCATTCCTTTGTTGATTCGTATATAAATGGGGCTTCCATTGTTTTTGGTCACACTTTCTGCTTAATTTCATTGGAGATGCGTAGATAAGTCCCTTCCCTCATGTCTGGAAGAAACCTGTTTCTCCCTGTGTTTACTCAGAGACTGTAAAACATAATATAATTAAATATCCATCTTTCCAGGTTTAGTATGAATATATACATTTCACATTGATTTCAATCACCTGTGTGCCATTAGATTTCAGAAAAGTCCTTGATACACTTGTATAGTATGGTGATTTTATGTACAAACAGTTGATTCAATTAATTATCATTTGAATTGAGGGTGCAGACCCTCGCAAGATACTCTCCCACTCACTAGATTGATGGCTTTGTTTACCTTTTATGTAAATATGCCTTCATTATCTGTGCCTGACGACAAGCAAATACACATTCTTTTGTCTAGGGCAGTCTGGGATTATGCATTGCTTGCCAAACACATTTTCAGAATTTAATTCTAGCACATATCCATAACTCTTTGTACACACCTTGTATATACATCACACACAAATATTAATGATCAGTGAGTTATTAGTTTTCTAATGATATAGTACATGCCAATTTTGGGCATATATCATGACAGTGTGTTAGGTGTAGTGAGCAGGAGTGGATGGCTGAGGTTTTGTAGCCTGCAAAGTACAGGAGGTCAGATTAGATGATCATGATGGTCCCTTCTGGCCTGAAAGTCTATGAGCATGTCAGATCTGACAAGAGTTGCTGACACAAGAGTAGTTATCCACCAGTGGGCCTCTGGGTCACAAAAAACTCTGTTGGATTTGGAGAAGAGCCCTTAATCTGATCTGTGAACTGGCTGCTAGTGTATTTTCACAAGAAACATACCTTGGTTTTGCCTATTTAACCTCTGAATGTCATTTTCAGTTAGATTAATGTCCTGAAGCAGCATTAAAACAATGGGCCAGATGAATTCCTGTTGAACTCATTGGCGTTATACCATGGAAAAATTTGGCCCACCAATTTAATAGGTGCTAGTTTATGGAATCTGTAACTCATATGTCATTTTTTAAAATTATTAATCATTTTTGTGAGCCTCAGATGTTTCAAATATAGTCTTAAATTACTACCTCTTTTCTTGTCATTCAATAGGTTATCTTAACAAACTTGACACATATGGTGTGCCATGATTAAAAATGACAGCATTTCCAGAAACACCTTGCTACTGGCAACTATAATGTGAAGGAAAGGATACAGCCTGAAAAGTTAGTCCATATTTCTTCCCAATTGCCATATGTTTAGTGAAGCAACTTGTATGATAATTATTTCACTTCTGCCTCTTTAACACATTATTTTAGAATCATAAAGACTGAATGTTAGTCTTGGTTAAGCTTAAACCTACAAGAATGCCGCAATTAAATTTTCATTTGTAAGTTTTCTAAAAATAAACCTCCTTAGAAACATCATAAATTGTAGAACGGAGAGAGGCTTTTGATCAGATTGTAAAGGATGTTTACCTAGTTCAAGTATTCTTTAGAAAGGGTGCATGTTGTTGATCTTTTGTATAAGTTACCCATGTACAAATAAGGAGCAGCATCCAGTTTATACAGCATCTAGCTCTGAAGAATGTTAGTAATGAGTAATACCATCACCTGCAAATGGCTGTTTCGTGAACAAGTTTCATGCTCACTCCTCAGTTACAGCTTTCATTCTTCCTCACTCCCAAAAGTGGGCCTGATTCAAAGCCCATTGAAATCAATGGAAATCTTTTCATTGACTATAATGGGCTTTGGATCAGTCCCTAGTATTTCAGTATACTGTTAAGGTATCGCTGCTTTTTCTCATATTGTAATGGTTTATAACTCAGATGTTCCATCTCTTCTTAACTCAACCCCAGTGGACCCCCTTTTCCAGGTAGCTTAGGGAAATTTTCCTGTAACTCTGCAACTTTCCCGTGATAGTTTACTGGTGTTATCATGTTAATGAGGGTTCTCTGACTGGAGACATGGAAAATAGGTCTTCATTTCATAAAAGCACTGGTTTATTTTATTGCTGAAATAATCCTAATCTGTATACAATAGAATGCTATGTGGCTATAGCATTCTGGGCTGTGACCTTGTCTGATTTAATACATTACCATGGGGGGTCTGGTCAGTATTTGGATGGGAGACCACTAGTATTAGCTCATTTGCTACAGAAAGAAAGCATTGGTGATTCAAATAGGTAGCATTCTGCCCACTGCATTAGTACCAAACCAATGTCCCAAAATGATGTTCAGGAAATGAGTTTGCTGCAGGAGGTGCCATGTTTAGGATGTGATAGACAGCAAAGGTCTTGACCACTTGGTTGCCATTTAATATGCCATGGATCTTCATGCAAGAATAGATAATGCCCTAGTCAGTTTCCACCTAGGGTAACTATATTCTGACTACCTAATATTGCAGCCCTAATTTCACTTGGATAATATAATCTTCACTTCTTACGCTAAACTGTTGTTATTGCAGTGTACTGATGTGAACAGCTACTGCGCTCTACCCCAGGAGTGGCTGCACATCAGCACTAGGCAAAATGATTCCTGGATAGTTTGTTAGTCAGCTGCTAGACTTGAAAACCTTTCTGGGATTATTCTCAATGAAAGCTGCTATATAAATGTAAGTGACTATCATTACACCAAATTGTAAAGAGACACAATAATGCCCTTTGATTATTTAGAACAAAGATGTACCTTTGAGGTAACTCACTGTTTAACCATTCTGATTAAAACAAACTTCATTTTATACTTGGCAGGATTGGATCATGATTAATTTGGAGAAGTATACGTCTATTTTTCTTATCATGTGCCTACATTTCACTCATTAAAGTTAGTCGAAGTTACGTGTATAGTTCATGGGGAGAACTTAACCAAAAGGAAGAAAGTGCAATGCTTTGATAGAGCTGGTAATGAAACATGATCCTCTTTTAAATAATCATTTCTAGGTACTACAAGATGCAGCTGAAAGTTCTGTGTACAAATGAAACGCTCCATATTGAATTGATTGAATGTATTAATATTGGAATTATCTTTTGTGTACTGTACATACCAAACACACAACAATATTATTTAATTTACTGGTCTCCCTTTCTCTGTAGCTGATCACTATTTCCTCCAGTTATCATCATAATTATGGTCTGGGTGTATTTGTGCACAAGAACAATGCAAATATGGCAAACTGAAATTTGGTTTCTAATTCACTGAAATAGTCATGGTTTGAATATATTTTCCCATTATTTGCCTAGTTTTCTTCACTAAATAGTTAAAATGCTTTAAGTTTCTTCTAAGTCTCTTCATTTATTTTTGACGTTAATATTTATTGGGCTCTGTGTAGAATATACTTAAAATGGAGGATGATATATGTGTCTGTCTCTATGTGTGTGCATGCCGCCATCTTGCCACCTAATGGTGAAATGCATAAGGAGGGCCCTACCAAATTCACGGTCCATTTTGGTCAATTTCACAGTCAAAGGATTTTAAAAATCATAAATTTCAGCTATTTAAATCTGAAATTTCACAGTGTTGTAACTGGAGGGGACCTGACCCAAAAAGGAGTTGTGGAGGTGGGTGACAAGATTATTGTAGGTGGGGCTGTGGTACTGCTACCCTTACTTCTGGGCTGCTGCTGGCGGCTTTGAACGCAGAGCCGCCACCAGCAGCAGCACAGAAGTAAGGGTGACATGGTATGGTGTATTGCCACCCTTATTTCTACGCTGCTGCATGCAGAGCTGGGCCCTCAGTCAGCAGCCGCTGCTCTCCAGCCACCCAACTCTGAAGGCAGCAGTGCAGAAGGGTGACATAGTGTGGTTTTGCCACTTTTACTTCAGCGGGGCGCTGCCTTCAGAGCTGGGTGCCTGGCCAACAGCCACCACTCTCCATCTGCCCAGCTCTGAAGGTAGCGCAGAAGTAAGGCTGGCAATAACGTGACCTCCCTAAAATAACCTTGTGACCCCCCTGAAACTCCCTTTTGGGTCAGGATCCCCAATTTGATAAATGCTGGTCTCCCCCGTGAAATCTGTATAGTATAGGGTAAAAGCACACGAAAGACCAGATTTCACGTGGGGGACCAGATTTCACAGTCTGTGACGCATTTTTCATGGCTGTGAATTTGGTAGGGCCTTCTGCATAAGAGATAGTAGAGCGAAGATGGCTGGCTCGCTTATCTGGAGTCTTCTCTGCTTGTGATGTAAATACTAATCTTAGTCAAAAGTCAAACCAATGGCAGGCCATAAGATGCCATTAGATACATGCGTTCAGATCTCTGGAATTTGGTGGTGTGTATGTTTTGAAGCTGAAAAGTGGCTTCTGCATCACATTTTGACTCCAGTGGTATGATGTCATCCCTGGAAACAAGTGACTATTCAGATGCCCATGTCATCGGTGTTTGTGATGTGGGAGGTTCATAAAACAGGAAGTGGTTTGACCCAAAGTGGTTGATATTTGCCAACAGCCAACATTAAATTGCATTAAACTATCCAAAACAGGTGAATATGTAAATGAATTTTATAGGCCTGTTATGTCTAGCCTCCATATATCTATATTCACTAGGGAGATGTCTGGCTACCCGTACTTCGTAAATCTCCTCCTCCACCATTCTGTATGTCACAAAAGTCACCATTTACAAAAGGGTGTCATTGTCAAAGAACCATAAAGGGACCCCTGTCCCTAGCCATCTCATCATCATCCTGTTCTTGGAAAAACTGAACTAGGAGCATACCAACTCTGAGTCTAGACTGAGACCAGTTTAGCCCAGGACAGATGAGCAGTCCCACCAGTGTGGAAGTGATGGTATGCACAGACTTCGTCCCAGTGCCTGGAAGGGGCCTCAAGGATGAGTGCACCTCCCGAGTCTCTCCAATCAGTGAAGAGGCTGATTAGACTCACTTATACATGGGAGAAGTAGCCGGGGGCTGATCCATAGAACTATATAACATTTTCCAGGAGTGACATAACGTAATGTGTTCAAGAAGGAGTATGAACACAAGCAGATGTGAATGGCAGGGAGCTAGGGCCCTTAGTTAGCTAGTGGTGACAAGAGAACTGTTCCATTCTCTTCCCCCCACCTTGCTGAAGGGCCATGCTGCAGGACTCATCATTTTACTGCTTCAGCCACATAGTAATGGTATGAACAAAACAAAAAACATCAGAGGATAGGGTCAGGGGGCTCTCTTGAAAAAAAAATGGCAATGGGCAAAGTGGGAGCTGGAAGAAAACAACAAATTGGGCAGCTTAGGGAGATCCACTGTGTCTTGTAAATCTAGGCTGTGTCCCTGCATTCCATTAATTCCTGCATTCCTTTAGCCACTTTCCCCTTGAAACAGGGAGAGATTTCAAATGACCTGAACTCTCATGTAATTATTAATAGAGGATGTTTCCACCATCTCAGCACACTGATAACTGTAGCTTGTGTCATCATCACCCTCTGCCTTAAAGCCCACCATTGTGCCTACTGTCACAGAACATGAAACCAGATATTAAGGTGTTGTTTTGGGACACCATGATCCTCCGACTTGCTTCTTGAGAATGGGTGTTGCTTTGTGGATTCATTGACCCTTTGATTGAGGGCATCTGTTGCTATAACATGAAGGAGGTGTGTGGGGAAGAATTGTAATGTTTTTTACCTGGTGAGATTTTCTAATAAAGAGCCAGATATTCTGTCTGGCCAAGCTGTGACCAGTGCCAAGTGAGGGGGAGGAGGAAGCAAAGGTGGTTTGAAGTAAACTTTATCATCTCCTGGTCCTGGGGCCAGCTGGGGGCACTTAAGGGGATTCTAGCACCTTTCTCTGGAACAAATGGTATTCGTTATTATCAGAAACAAAATGCTGGATTAAAGGCACCACTGGTCAAGTAATAAGAATTCAATGGATATTTGTTACAATAGAACTATTTTTTTAAGTGCATGTTGTATTGTTGGCCTTTTAGTAAACAGTAGCCAAATTTAGGGTCTTTCCCTTTGGAAGAGAAATAAGTGATGCAGAAGCAAGTATTTTTAGTGTAATTTGTTTATTTACAAAATGGACACAAATCCCGAGCAGAGGTAGGTCTTCCATGACCAGAGGTAGTCACAAACAGCATGCAGGCAACTACCTTCTTGCAGAAACCTCAGGGAAAGTCCTTTCACCAAGAAAAATCTCTGTTGGGTCTCTGTCTTTCCCAGCCTTTTCTGGAATCTATCTTCTAAAAACAGAGGGTAAAATCCCAGTTCCACTGAAATCAATGGAAGTTTTGCCTTTGGCTTCACTGAGGCCAGAATTTCCCCACAGATCCTTGTTCCTGTCTCAACCCCTGGGCTTTACACATGGGAAACCCCAGTCCAAGGCTCCACACCTGTGATCACATGCAGCGGTGGAGCCAGGTTTTGCAACCAGGATGGTGATGGGTCCTTGGTGGTGCCTCATTCAGTGGGTGCATTTCTCCCCTGCCACTTCCTCCTCCTCCTCCTCCCCACCCCACCAAGAGGACTCTGATCACCCACAGCAGCACCTTCCACTCTAACCACTGCAACCCTAACTCCAGCCTGGTGTGGAGGGAAGTCCCCATGAGGAGACAGGGGGCTGAAGAATGAGTCCACCCTGCATTCACCTGCCAGCAGCTCCTGTCCCATGAGGCTGGTCCCAGCTCTCCATTCCAGCTGCTGCAACCTGGTTCATGGGCTTGCAGTGTTGCTCAGGTTTGGCCTGGCTGCCCCTCTCTCATGCCAGAGGGGTGGTTGGGCCAAATTTGAGTGAGCGGTGTTGAGACTGGTGCATGAGGTCACCAGTATTGCCAATCCCAAATGTTCAAAAATCGTGAGTCAGGCTCATCATGAGCTTGGGTTTAAACTCATGAGATTATGTAAAAAATAATCGATTTTTATTTGACTTCTGCTTTTTAAGCCTTTACGGTGCACTGGGGTCACATTTTGAAGCTTTCTCCATGGCCACGAGGGCTAGAAACTTACTTTTTCTTTAAGAAGGAAGGCTGATATCATCACATATCCACTTGGTTCCAGGAGCTGGGGCTTTAAGGAAAACAATATTTATCATGAGACTCATGACAAAAGCATGAGAGTTGGCAACACTGAGCCATATCGCAATACCTGGAGTGAGGAGCTAGGGCCAGCCCTGCAGGATAGGAGCTGCCACCGTTGGGAGAGCCCTATGTGTAAAGGCACTACATATACACCTAAATGCAAAGGGGAGGAGGCTGAAGGAGTAGTTGCCCTCTCTCCTATTAGCTCTGCTATTGATCACATGGTCTTCAAAGGCGGTTTGGGCATTATATACTTTTGTGCAGTTGCTCTGCAACACAAAGGCACTTTAGAAAGGCTTTGACTACTCATCCAGAGCATTAATCCACACATCCCCCTAGCAACTGGCTGGAGGCAGCTACTGCATGGTTAGCTCTTTCTATGGAGTGTTTTGTCCTGGGTGCTAACATATCAGTGACTGAATGTGGATGACATTAGCACCTGTTGCCACAATAGTACCCATGAAATATGCTTTATTGCCTATACTGAAATCTCAGGTCCTCCACCTATTCGAAGGAAAGCTGAAGTTTGTGCTGGTAGGGTCCATGTGTGACACACCTCCCCATCATCGTGCCTCAACCCTTTGGTTGTCCTTTGTATTACGATGTTGGTTAGAGGCCCAGCTGAGATTTGGACCCCACAGCAAGAGGCTCTGTACAGACATATTGTAGGAGATAGTCCCCCCAAAAGCTTACAGTGTGAGTGCAAACTAAACCCTAATCAGCAGTGTTTCAGTGGTGAGTGTAGTATTGAAGGCTGCATTGTTAAGGGCTGAGCTTCCCAGGTATGTCTACACTGCCCATGTTACAGTGCTGCGGCCGTGCTGTGATGTGGGCAGTGTAAACACGCTTTATCACCGGGGGGAGAGCTCTCCCGGTGATAAAAAAGCCCCACCCTGAACGAAGGGTGGTAGGTTTGTTGCCAGGAGTGTGGCTCCCGGCAATAAAGCGCTGTCTATACTGCTGCTTTTCAGCGCTAAAACTTTTGTCACTCAGGGTGTGTTTTTTCACACCCCTGAATTACTAAAGTTTTAGCGCTGAAAGTTGCAGTTTAGACACAGCCATCTGGGCGGGGCACTGTGAACCTCTTGTTGTTATGCAAAACCAGTTGGAGGGAACCAGGCACAAAATAAAGCAGGTCTCTTGCAAGCACCTTACTCCCTTAGCAATCACTGAACACCATAGTTAGGGTGCTAACCTGGGACTAGGGAGAGCTGCATTCAGTCCCCTGCTCCACCATAGACTTCCTGTGTGGTCTGGGGCAAGTCCCTTATTCTCCATGTGACTAGTTCCCCATCTGTAAAAGGGGAGTATTAATACTTCCCTCTCTCCCAGGGATGTGGTAAAGACTATGAGGCGCTCAGATACTATGATGACCATATAACTACCTAAAACAGACTGAAAATAGTTCATGCTCAATGCCCATTCAGTGCTGCACTCTCTACGGATATCTTCCCTGCTGCGGCTGTTAACAAAGGGGATACTTACTACTGCATGGGAGTATGATGGTAGTTTTGTCATATGGACACTCCCTTGTCAACTAGGAACTGGACTGAAGCTGCAACTTTTTTCTGTATTTCACATAAACCACTGAACAAACTCCGAATGGAAAAAACAGTCAGTCACGATGAAGCTGGTCTGGAGCAGCTTGCCTGTATGTGACTTTACAAACCTACTGGCTAAATCAGAGATCCATATAAAATCTAGCAGTAGGGATTTGTGGATCTCTGATACTCCCTGGGGATATCTGGGTCAAGAACCAATGACTAGATTACCCAAGATTAAAAAAAACATCCTTTTGATAGAAATAAAATGGCTAATATATTTAATCTAGTAATTAATACAAGTATAATTCAATGCAAATTACTGATATAAGTAAGTAATATGTTTTATTTAACCGTTTCATGTATAAAGAATACAACAAAATAAAAATTGCTCATTCAAAATGTGACTGCTGCATTTCCTGACATGTGACATGCCTCTCAATGAAGTGTCACATCATTGTTTTTTCAAAGGAGGCATGCTGCAGTGTAGGTGGCATGTCACAACTGGAAAGGCAGCTATTAATATGCTTGCACTTCTCTGAGAAATATGCCTCATGTAATAAAGATTTTACATCCCTCCCTGCAAAACATGGCAACATTTATTGATCAGTTCTGTAGAATTACTAGGGTATACAGTATGGTCCTGATCCTATAAACATTTATTCACATGTGTAACTTTATGGGTATGAAGTAGCACCAATGAAGTACTCAGTGGAACTAATCAGATACTTAAAGATACACGTGTGTTTTTGGTCATTTGTTAATTCAAGTCACAAAGACATGAGAAATTATGGCAAATACTGTATAGATACAGATAGTGCTATACATCAGTAAGATATTAAAACTGATCAACAAATTAAGGTAAGGAGGGAAAATTGTCAAAACATTCATAAGGCTTTTTTGTTTTCTAACCAGCTCTTACAGAAACTTGTATTTTCCTGATTGTAGGCATGCTGGCTCTGCTGTTTGAATTCTACAGTTTCAGATAAAGATGGCTTAGTCCTCATATAATGCTAATCTACATTCATGCAGTTCTATGTCTTATCAGGAAAGAAATTAGTAGGAAGTCTATTCTGGATTGGACAGCCAGAATGCAGTATATGGTAAGTAGACAACAATGTAAACACAATTGTATTTATTTGTTTTCAGTTAATACAGTGGGCCTATCACAGTCACACTATGCACACACAATAATTTAGATATTGCTGTTTGTATTTCTTAATGTTAACAAGGAAAAGCAAATGAAAAGATCTCCATCTGACCAAAACCTTTCTTCTGAACCCACCTTCTCAAAAATTCCCAAGGCTTGCAATGTGGCTGGAAGGATAACAAATTAAGGCACTATTGAACCAAACAGTGAAGAGAAATCCATAGTCAAGGGCCTTCTACTATGAATGCTGTGTCCTAGCCCTCAAGATATACCAGTCTAGGAACCATCAGCTTGGGCATCCCAACCTAACTCAGCTGTTGGGTCAAAGCACAAAGAGAGGTTTCTAAGATACTTGGGACAAGGAAAAATTCATAAAATGTTTCAAAGATCCAAACCTTGAATTGGCCCTGCAAACAAATTGGAAGCCAGTGCAATTTCTGGAGCAATGTATTCCCAGAACAAAATGCTACTAAGTGAGCACTAAGGAATAGCAGTTTCTATTATACATAGCCATGGGTGTAGGAAATATGGATATGAGAACTCTGCCCACAACCAGATCCACATCCACAGATTGGCCCAATCAGAGCAGTATACTGGATATATGTCAGTGCATACACACAAATGCCTATTTTTAAAATATACTATTATTCAAGCTAATATCCAATTAGAATTGAGTTCTGCACGTGCCCTTTCCCGCTCCGAGCAGGTAAAAACACCTCATGAACATCAGCTGTGTGTGGTAGTTTTGCATTAAGCTCACTACAGAAGTAGAAGAGTGGTACAACATGAGCTGTTTTCTGAATGCACAGCACAGATGATGATATCCAATCCACATCTAAGGCAGCTTTGTAATTATTAGCTCAGGAACTCTTGAGTTATTTTACATTTAACTCAGTGTGCTGTGTATTGGCACATGATAGCCATATGAAGGGCAGAAAGTGTTTTTGCCTGAAGCATGAGAACATAATCTAAAGAACAGAATTATTTTCAAGTGCCAAACAAAGTGCTGCCCAGTCATTGTGCCTGTGACCCCAGGGTGCCTGGGTAGCCTTCACTGAAAATGCCAAGGTTAGGGCAGGCTGCAAAAGGTAAAACAGATACTCTCAAAACTCGTAGTTAACAATGAAGTTAAAATAACTAGGAGTCCTTGTGGCACCTTAGAGACTAACAAATTTATTTGGGCATAAGCTTTCGTGGGTTAGAACCCACTTCATCAGATGCATGGAGTGAAAATACATGAGCAGGTATAAATACATGAAAGGGTGGGGGTTGCTTTACCAAGTGTGAGGTCTGTCTAACGAGATAAATCAATTAACAGCAGGATACCAAGGGAGGAAAATTAACTTTTGAAGTGGTAAGAGAATGGCCCATTACAGACAGTTGACAAGAAGGTGTGAGTAACAGTAGGGAGAAATTAGTATTGGGGAAATTAAGTTTAGGTTTTGTAATGACCCAACCACTCCCAGTCTCTATTCAGGCCTAATCTGATGGTATCCAGTTTGCAAATTAATTCCAGTTCTGCAGCTTCACGTTGGAGTCTGGTTTTGAAGTTGTTTTGTTGAAGAATTGCCACTTTTAGGTCTGTTATTGAGTGACCAGAGAGACTTTTTGAATGTTATGATTCCTGATGTCAGATTTGTGTCCATTTATTCTTTTGCATAGAGACTGTCCGGTTTGGCCAATGTACATGCCAGAGGGGCATTGCTGGCACATGATGGGATATATCACATTGGTAGATGTGCAGGTGAATGAGCCCTTGATGCTGTGGCTGATGTGGTTAGGTCCTATGATGGTGTCCCTTGAATAGATATGTGGACAGAACTGGCACTGGGCTTTGTAGCAGGGTTTGGTTCCTGGGTTGGTGTTTTTGTTGTGTGGTGTGTAGTTGCTGGTGAGCATTTGCTTCAGTTTGGAGGGCTGTTTGTAAGCGAGGACTGGCCTATCTCCCAAGGTCTCTGAGAGTGAGTCTGTGAAGTTAAACTCACCAACCAGTCACAGACTGTATTTCTGATCTCCAACACTGATTATCAAGAAGTTAAAAAGATAAATCACTCAGCCCCCTTTATTGCATTCCAGTTCTCTGGCTCCCAATCAGCACCTAGATCCAGTACAGTGAGAAGTTATTTAAAAAACTCTGCTAACTACACAAAAAAATTTTCTGAACCCTAAAGGGCCAGCCACATTACCAGGTCAATATTAGGTTGGACCTTACCCAAAATACCACGCTGCCACAATCCTTTAGTGTCTAAAGCTAAAGGTTTCTTATAAAGGAAAAAGAAAGAACAAGAAGAGAGTTGTTAAATGGTAAAGCAGTCAGATACATACAGAGACTTCAAAGTCCATATATCAGATTCTTAGCAGTTTGCTGGCTTGAAAGTCCCCCTGGAACACGTCCACAGCTTGAATGGATCCTTCAGTCCTTTATTCAGAGCTTTGTTTGTAGAAAAGTTATTCTAGAGGTAAGAAGCAGAAATGAAGACAAAATGGAGAAGATGCAGCTGCCTTTTATAGTCTTTAGACATGTGGTTTGTACTACTTTTGTCCAAACACAAGCTGCCCAGCACATGGCCAGGAAAAGTCTCTGTCCCCAGGCATACCACATGCCTTACTGACTCATAAAAGGTGTATTCCCTGGTTCCTTTCAATGGGTTCATTGTACAGTTGATGACCCTTGATGGGCCATCGAACAGAGTGCTGATGCCAATCTGTCTGGGGGTATCACCGAGAAGCACAGCACATGTTTGGAAATACAGATATACCATACATATCTATAACTCATAATACAAAGCTGATACAAACAAGATCATCATACTTGGCAAATTATAACATTTTTGCAGATACCTCACACGGCATATCTGGCACGATTCATTGCAATTTTATAATATTGGTATCAACAATATCATAAAGTGTCCCACATATTCCATACAGTATCACAGTTGAAGAAAATCCCATAAATCGTCATGTAGGCAGTATGCACCTTCAAACAGAGACCCTGTGTTTTGTAGCTTGACACACTGGTGCTTAAAAATCATAAATAATAGCCAGGGTAGCTGCTGCCTATACATCCTCTGATTTAATGCTACTGCACAAACTTGGGGAAGATGTTAAAAGGCACACAAGATAATTTCATGCTATGAAAAGAGTTAATTTAATGGGCCAGATGCTCAGCCAGTGCAAATTGGCATAATTCCATTGTAGTCTATGGAGATATATCCATTTATGCCAGATGAGAATCTGCCATGTTTTTGTTTGTTTTTTAATTAGTGTCTCTTCATCAATTCTTGGAGACCCTTTAAGAAATGGCTCGTAAAATAGCTCCTGCAAAATTTTCATATGCACCCATTGTGTTGGCAAATCTGCATGTACAAAATAGGTAATTGCTGGGACAAAACAGATTGTTGTGAGTATAAGTCCAACTATGTGTGTGTGTGTTTTGGCAGTGGGGGTTGTGTCCAATGTGTATTCACAAAATTTTCTGATTTTACAAATGTTTTTCTTTAAAGGGGACTAAAAAGTAGACAAAACTAGCCAATTGGTTTGAAACGAAGTTAGTTCTGTGGTCTCTTGCTGGTCTTGTACTGCGTATTCGTAGATGGCAAGGGAACTCAAACACATGGGAGAGTGGGATTTTGTTTGCATTGGCTAAAACAAATATTTTTTTAGTAGTATAAAAATAGGTGAAACAGGAAGACAGGCAGGACTGATGTAGAAGGAAAGCAGGTTTGTGCCTAATTCACTGGAGAAATTGCTAAAGAACATTTTATCATAATGAAAATATTACCCTTGGAACGACAGGAAGGTCAGCATCAATTTAAGTTGCCTGTCTTTTTAGTTCTAGTCACTCAAGTTAGACCTATCCAAACGCTATTGTAATTGAACTAGCTGATTTTATTCTAGAAAGTGTTGTTTCATTCATGAATCAGTGTGTGCTTGCTGGTGCCAGCTGTACTCCTTGTTCTTTACCATGGGCCCTTCCTAAGGGTGAGCCAGATGAGTGTTTTATATTATACTGAGAAAAAACCACCATTTCTGTGTGTTGTGCAAATGAGGTTCTTTCCGACCTCTCTCTTGCAATGTATGAAATTAGAGCTTATTGGGGTGCAAGTGGCTCATGATTAGAACCCCAGTGTACTTTGGGAATTAGAGGGGAGATTCCCAGGTTTGTAAAAATAGCAATTTTATTACTTATTAGCAAAATTATTCTTCAAATGCGCACCTTAGATCTATTGCATATTCTGCATGCACCAGAGCTTCTGTATAAGGACAGGTGCAGCATATGCAAGAAAGAACTGAAGGTAAGAGAGCCACAGTGCAAACTAGTGAGCAAATTTTACCCTACAATATTGGACTCAAGATGACCAGTTTCTTAAACTGGAAACTTTACAAAGAAAGTCCTGTTACCAGTGACATTAATGGAAGTTTTGCCAAAGATTTCACTGGGAGCAGGATCAGCCTCACAAATCATAAATCATTAACTTGAAAGCAGTCGACTACATTTTATTTCCATAACTATTTTTCAAGTCAACAAACTACTTGTGTCCCACTGGTTCTAGTGGATTTCTCTATTTTAAAGACCGGGAATATCATAGGAACTGGTAGAATCTTTTAAACTAGTAGAATGTCTTGTGTGGGCGCACCATGTTTTTTTACTCTTCAAAGTTCGTAATTAATCATTTAAATGTACTGTTCAGATATTGAGATTAAAAAAATTCAGTTGCATAGCAAATCACATCTCTTTCTTTGAAATTGACAACATATATACAAAAAACTGTATGAAAGGCAAAGGTAGTCAGATAGAAAGGCTATACATAACTATACTTTTTTTTAAAAAAGGAAGACACACACTTTAATTATGGTTCAAAATTCCTAGAAAGTATCACACAACATTTTCTACCAACATTCCAGAAGATGCTGTTCAAAAGTGACTGATACATTACTCAGGCAGCATCTTTTGTAGAAGAGACATGCAAAACCAGAATCAAAGTCTCTTGTTTGGTCATTCAGGAAAAGTAAAATTTTTTGTGTTGTGCATCTATAACTTGGTGATGCATCTGTAAGTGACATATCTCACCAAAAAATCAACTAGAAATACATCAGCATCTACTGTGGCCCCAAAAAAAGCATTCCCTCCAAAATGCTGAGATATTCATTCAAACTTACCTGGACATGTATAACTCATCTTGTGGGTATTTCTGTAATGTCAATTTACACCTGATGGCATTCCCTCCAATACATTAAATGAAATGTATACGAGTACTGTTTTACCAACTATTGTACCGTGGTTGCTCTTGTGTTATATGCTCCATCCATATTCGATGCCTTCCACTTATAATGAACATGGTTGCAGGAGACAAAGATTTTTCTTGTCACATGTATTCAATTCAATCCACGTTTCTTAGGTTATAATGAACGTTCAGTGATATAATTAATGTTTTGATGTGCAAAGGCAGAAATGAAATGAAGACACTTAAAAGGACTTTTTTTTCCCCACAAAATAAATGTTCCCCTGCTGTGTGACAATTCCTAACTTAGGCAAATATTCTTAAAAATCCCTTTTCTGAGACTTTTTAACTTAAAACCTTTCTGTGATCTTATTGCTGAGGAGCCTTAGCAAACAGGTATCAGTTTGATACTTGTTTTATTACTCTCAGGAGTAAACAGCCTTTAAAACAACAAATTAAACAAACATACAGAATTAAGAATAGACTTTCCAGGCAGGATTTTGAATAATCTTTAATGTCTACAATATAATCTCATTTACTTTTTAACTGCTTTTCACATTTCCATTTGCTTCTGCAGATTTACAATTTGGGAGAAGGATGGGAAAGACAACATTGCATAATATAGTCCTGTTCCACCATTCTGTTCCCTCTTTGGTTATGCAGAAAGCCAGTGGCAGTTATTATTTTAGAGTATTCTGCTCTCGTATGCTCACTGAATTACCATATGTATCTGAGGAAAAACTTTGAACAAGACCCAAGTAAAATCCACCACTGAGAAATTGTCTTTGTTAAAAGGGGATTATTTCTCACACACCTACTTCATTTGAGTTTTGCACATGCCTATCTGTTTGCGAGAGGCTGCCTTATTAGGAGAAGTGGGGTAAACTTTTTGTCCTGCTCTTTCCTCCCAGGTTATCTTTTCTCTGTTCTACATTACTGACATGTATTCATTAAGCTTTGCCACATGGCATTTTTCAGTCAGTTTGAAGGTCATAAATCCTGATTCACTAGGCTTGAGAAAACAAAACTCCAATCAGCTACTGAGTAACTATTGTCCTTTGCAGTGTTGTTGTAGCTATGTTGGTCCCAAGGAATTAGAGTGACAAGGTGGGTGAGGTAATATCTTTTATTGGACCAACTTCTGTTGGTGAGAGAGACAAGCTTTGAAGCTTACATTGAACCCGAAAAAAGAAAAGGAGTACCGGTGGCACCTTAGAGACTAACAAATTTATTAGAGCATAAGCTTTCGTGAGCTACAGCTCACTTCATCGGATGCATTCCTTTTCTTTTTGCGAATACAGACTAACACGGCTGCTACATTGAACCCGAAGAAGAGCTCTGTGTAAGCTGGAAAGCTTGTCTCCTTTATTGGACCAACTTCTGTCTCTTTCACCAACAGAAGTTGGTTCAATAAAAGCTATTACCTCACCCACCTTGTCTAACTATTGTTCTGTTTATTTGCTTCCTTTAAAAATTGTTGAAGCAAAAGAAGGGCATTTTTAGGGGCAGGTTGAATTCATTGAGACTCACTCATGTAAGTAACTGCTTAAGTGGATTGCATAACTGTGGCCTAAGTGCAGCATTGAGACTTTACTGCACAGTGTGGACTAGATCCATTTGACACTGAAGGCAATCGAAAGACTCATATTGATTTCAATGGGAGATGGATCAGGCCACATGTCCATGTAATTGAGAGGTTAGGTGTGCTATTTAATTCTGCTTTATCTTTTGACATTTTCAATTACCATTATATATATGGTTGTATTTTGAAAATTATAACTGTTTAATAACTAAGATTATGGTAAAAGGACTCAGCATTGTTTAGAGTTTAGAGCAGGTGATTAGGAATCCAGAGACTGCGGTTCTATTCCATACTATGTCACTGACTTGCTCAGTGATCCCATCTATAATATAAAGATAAATATATGGAACCTTTGTAAAGCACTTTAATATCCTCAGATGCAAGATGTTATAAGTGCTAAGTATTAATATAAAAATATAACATTTTAAAAAATACTACACTGCAGTGTTCTTAACCTTAATTTATTCAATGGCAATTTCAGAACTAGTCTATTATAAGGAAGTTTTTAAAAAATAATATTATAACAAAGTACAGCATTACAGAAATACAATAAAAATCACATTTGATCCAGAGAAAACAATCTCAAATATGATCCTAAGAATTACAATGGTGTGTCACTCAGTTCCTATGTATCATTTTTTTTATCAGTAAACAGTGCAACAAATTGTCTTAATATAATTGTTTAATTTTTAAATGTCCTATAATACTGATTGTCTATGGTTGAGTCTTTATTTATTGACTTTAATACCCTAAAAGCCACCTGTCTAATGAGAATTAGTTTCTCATCTTGAGTAACTTTGATTTTCGAATTACATTTAAATGTTGCGTCTTGTAACATGCTAATTGTTTTAGAATTTTAAAAAATAATGTTCCATCTTGCACAGTCATCAGCTTAATGAAGCTCCTTACGCAGAAATTCTTGCCTAGTCAGCTTAACTTTTTAAGATTACATTTAAACCTCATTTCTTCTTCACTTAATCTTAGCTCATGTGTTTTACCTTAAAATTAAAATTTGAATATTTTATGATAGCATATTATACTCGTGGTTATATTGTTGAAAGAATTCTATAGTTGAACAAAATAATAATGGAGTTTGCCTAGTATATTTTTGCATATTTATCAAGGTGTCATTATTAGTGACCTTATAGCTATGGTATTTTATGACACATAGACACTGTGCACCAAAATATGTTTTTATACCTGAGATTGCACAGGGTCCTAAAAATTGGTCTATTTCAGAAAATAAAAGGAGTACATATTGTACATAAAAACTACTGTAGTTTCTTTGAATCAATTTCTGTACAAAATTCAGATACATTTAACTTATCAGCTTTCTATCAGGAAACAATGTCCATATTTGAAAACAGTGGAAATTGCTTTTTTGTAACTTAATGAGATATATGATCGCCCTTGAAACCAATGTTCAGTGCTTTAAGAAAAATGTTTGGGTTTTCAAGGAATTGCAGGATGGCAAGCATGCGTAGGCAACAATATTTTGCATATGGAAACCTGCTATCTGAATTGGAACCAGATAGTTCTCATTGGAAAGGCAATTGCTGCTCCAGACCTAGTTATCTCCTACACAAAGATTGACAGTTGCACCAAGTTAATTATTTTAATGATAGCATGCTAAGCACCCTCAGCTCTTTGGTAAAGCTTTTATATCAGGTCCCCTGTGTCACTTTTATATCATGTCATTCAGTTCCAGAAACTTAAGGAACTAAAGCTGTTCATTTTTTCAATGACTATTGTATATTAGACATTCTTGATATCTAATGAACAGCAGGAAGAAGTGGTTAAACTCTAAGAAATGGATTTTATGCCCGAGGCTTTATTTGTTTATTTTTGTCTATATAGCTTGAAAATGTGTGATATTGTTAACATGACTTTAAAGTCACTGCATGCCCTGCTGTAAGTTAAACACTGGAATATAAACATCTACATTAAATCTGAAACAGACAATAAAATAAGAAAACACATTTCCATTTTCTGACTGACCTCAATCTCTGAATGAAGACCCTGCATGTTACATTAGCAGGCTGGGCTCCATTACACTTCTGCACGCTCTGCTCAATCTACTGAAATATTGATTTTTTTTTAACAGAGCACACACGCTGTAAAATCAATATTCCTGTACACACGACAGCTCGACAACAGCATAGCTAAGGCCGACTGGCCTCACATAGTGGGTCCATACCTAGAGACTGGGGATAGCCTGGGAACAAGAAGGAAAAAAGAAAGAAAGAGCATGGGGAAAGAAACAGCAAAACTAGGCATGGACAAGGAAAAGCAACATGAAGGCAAATATGAAAAGATAGGATATGCCTTATGGATAAAAGATACAGACAGACGGAAGGAGCGAGGATTTCTGGTTTTGATGACTAAGGAATGGAAGAAAAGGAAATTAAGTATTTAAAGGTAAGGCCCCTTTCCTCCCCCAAAATTCCCAAATATATTGTAAACATAATAAAAACAAGCACTTCTGTTTTATTACATAATATAAACTAAAAATTAGAGCACTTTAATTTTTTTCGATTGAATATTTTTCCTCTTGAGCTTTTACAGGCAGTGACAATTTATGTGTATTGACGATGGCCTTGATTCTACAAGAAGTCTTTAGGGGTACAGGATGCTACCCCTACAATGATCTAATGCAGGACTGAGGCATGAGTACTCACAGGATTGAGGCCTAAACAACCAGAGACTTAACCTTCCATTTCTTAGCCAGACAAAACTCCTATTAACTTCATTAGCAGGGTTACCATTTAGCTACCCTACTATTGTTTGACTGACTGAAATGAAGCCAGTGTTTCTTTATAATATAAACACTTTATTTCTGTTCTGTTTATGTATCCTTTACAAACTTGAACATACATTATTTATAGGCTAACATAGGAACCCTATTCATGTACTGAGTTTTCCATACTTTTAACAACCAACAGCTACAGAAGAAGCCTGAGGGCTCATCACGTAGAAGAAGAAGAATGTATTTCTTAAGCTTGCTTGTTAATAGTACAAAGGAAACAAACAGCAGCTTCTGCTGAAGACAGCTCCAACATGATCTTCCAGTAGAGCAAAGAACCCCATTGCGCGAAGCACCCCAGCCATGCCCCACTGCACAAGGGAGAGCTCTCCATACTCCATACCACCCCACTCGTGCAGTTAATCGGACTAAGACAAGCCCTGCTGCGGCACTTCAGCCAGGCGCACCATTGTGCTAAGGGAAAGCCCCCCTGCAGCGCCCCAGCCAGGCACCCCGCTGCACTAAGGGAGACGCTGCCCCCTGGAGCGCCCCAGCCAGGCACTGTCAGCCGTCAGCGCCCTCCCCCACCCGCCCAGCCAGCCAGCACAGCGGCTCCCAGCCGCCTCTGCCCCGAGCGGAGCGGAGCGGGGCGGGGCCCCGCGGCGGCCCCTCCGCCTGCGAGGCGGCTTGGCGCGGAGCG
Organism: Dermochelys coriacea; assembly: GCF_009764565.3. Classification (NCBI taxonomy): domain Eukaryota; kingdom Metazoa; phylum Chordata; order Testudines; family Dermochelyidae; genus Dermochelys; species Dermochelys coriacea. Next base: position 208,791,155 of record NC_050069.1, read on the forward strand.
GCTACAGCAGCCATGACCTCCGACCCCGGCCGCCGCCAGCCAATAAGAGCGCAGCTCGTCTCCGAGCCTAAAATTTCCACGTCGGCAAAAGTCAAGATGGAGCAGCGCGGCGCGGCGCGGGGCTGGGGGCGGCCGGTGCCGGGGCTGGGGCAGGGGCAGCGCCGGGCCGGGGGACGCAGCCGGCCGCGCAGCGCGGACACGGGCCGCAGCTCCCCCCCCCCCTCCGCCCTGCCCCGCCCCGCCTTCGGGGGACCGCCGCCGGCGCGGCTCCTTCGGCTGCACCGGGGGCTGCTGCGGCCGGAGCGCGAGGCGCTGCGCGGGACCTGTTGCGTTGGGAGCTGCGGCCGCTCCAGGTGCGGGCGGGGGAGGGGAGAAGGGTCCTGCGCGGGGGGGGGGGGCATCGCTCTGCCCTCGTGCAAGGAGAGGGAAGGGTGCATGGTTGGGGGGTGCCTCTGGCCCCCGTGCAAGGGGAGGAGGCTGAATGCTCCTCGTGTGAAGGGAGGGGTGCAAGGAGGGGGGGTGTCTCTGGCCCCCGTGCAAGGAGGGGGGGTGTCTCTGGCCCCCGTGCAAGGAGGGGGGGGTGAATGCTCCTCGTGTGAAGGGAGAGGGGCAAGGAGAGGGGGGGTGTCTCTGGCCCCCGGGCAAGGAGAGGGGGGACTGCCCAGGAATTCTTACTGGTTTTATGGGGAGGATCGCTTGCTTATGCTCGTCCGCGCTGGACAGGGCCCCTACTTCTTCACCTCCAGCCTTGTGTTGAAGGTGCTAACTTGTCCCAAGTCCCCTGGCATGTCTTGTGTCTGTGTGCATTGTGGTGTGCTGGCAGCCCCCGGGGTGGTCACCTTTCATGGGACACTAGAGCAGTGGCTCTCCCTAGCGAGCTTGAAAGCACCAGCAGCTGGACTAGTGTAACTCACTGGTGACACAACCAGCTGTTCCTGAATTGTTTCAGTCTGTTGTTCAAACCAGCTGCTGGTGGGGGGCTGCTGCAACTGGCATAGACTGGAGCAGCCATTTAGCTTTGGCGTTGTTCCTTTCCTTAGTTCTGGTGCTTGGATTCTATGCCGAGTTAATTGATTAATCAAAAGGGCTCCCCTCTAACTGTTTGCGTTCTCCATTTCCAGAAAGGGAGCCTTTCCACTTGAAGAAACGCTTGGTACCTGTAACTCAGGAGGATTTAGTCTCTTGAAGCAAAGTTCTGTGACACTCGGACTCTGATTATGATAGAAGTCAGTGCACTACAGAACTTTGTCTTTGGGGTCTGTAGCAGCGAAGAGGTTAATGCAGCAGTCCTGAAAGGCTCAGGTGGACACGTCACTACAATCTCCTTCCAAAAGGAGGTGGGATCAGAGGAGAGAATGAAATGGGAGTGGGAGAGCAGACCAGGGTTCACTTCAGTAACTCTGCTTTGGGCTTGAAACAAAAACTTTGCTTTTATAATCTAGTGGCCTGCTAGTTTCTGAAGATTTTGGATTAAAAATAGCACAACATCTGGGTATCGTAAAGTTATTTAAATGAGGCCAATTTGACTGCAAGTATAAATGTGGAACTAAATGCTACCAATTAGTGGTCATATTAACATGTTAGGCACTATTCCTATTTGCCTAATCTCTGTAGACATTATATAAAAGTTACTGAACACTTGTGCAAAAACCTTTAGTTTTATTTAAATAATTATGACAATAGTTAACTGAAAGCTATTTTAACTAGAGTTGAAGAAATGACTTGGTACTCTTCATTAGCAAGATCTAGGAAATGTTCCACTCAAACTATTACCATTGTCTGCAATTTGCATATTTTGTGATGTGCTACATCATAAAGCAATGAGTTGTCTTCACTTAAAAATGTGAACTGCTATGGGCTACTTGAATACAAGGCAACTTTGTTCCTGTATTTTTAATGTAGTTGGACTACTGTCAACATTTGTATTTAAGTACTTGCCGAAATCTTCCTTTTGAGGAAAAGGTTTTTGAAGGACTAGTCTAAATCAATGTTTAATAGTAAGAAAGATGTGCTGAAGACACTATAATCTGACACACAGACTACACTAGTGGGTGTTGCAGCTCACAGCAATGGTTGAGTTGGTTTTGAATGTGAACAGATGTCCAATCAGGTCCAGAATGAGGTGACCAAGCTCACTTCTGAAGCTAGCAACAGTATAACATTCACTTGTTAGCTTTAGAAATGCTGCACAATATCAAATACAAATGGTAAATATAAACTTTCTTTAAGGTGGGCTTAACCAAAAGATGATTATTCTTCTGATAGCCGAGGCAATTGTTTCAACAGCAATCAAAACAAATGAGGGTGTTTTGGATATTGACTAGTCATTACAAATTAAGTAATGACTTCAGGTGGCCCTTCAGCAACAGTAGCCTCTTCAACAAATAGTTGCATTGTAGTAGGGAATGAATGAAAATATAAATATATATATATTTCAGTATTTTTCTGATAGGGGTTTTGTGTTCATTAGTTTCTTTGATCTTCCACTACCCTAGAAACCTAAATCAACTCTTCCTGTCAGTCCATACCTGAAAGGTAAAGCAAGAGTATCAGCTCACTGCGAGTTGGGCTGCAATGTGAAAAGCTATTCTAAATATATATAGTTTCTTTTAGCCAACCTATTTCATCAAAGGGTAAGTAAAGTGAAGAGCATTTAGTGTATGGTAGCCTGTGTGGTCAATGTTATGGCTGTATTTGCTTTTTCCAGACCAGTTTTTGGCAATTGCCTGCTGTTTTAAATTGTACACTATGCAGTTGTTTTAAGAGAAGGCTTGGCTACTACTCTGTGCAGCTCTTTATCAGTATGGCTATGGGGCAACACCTTTTATTGTCAGGGCTAAAGTCCCACTGCTTATTTAACTTGGGAGTGGTTTCTGCCCCTATATAAAATACACACGGAGTTACTATTTTTCCATGTTTTGTACATGCTCAAAAGCACCAGACCTTAAGCAAAAAGGGCTCCCTAGTTTTAACACCTAAATGTTAGTTGTTGTTTTTTTTCAGTCTTCATTGCTGTGAAACACTTTTTTTTATATATTTAACACCATTATAAATGCTGGAGTCAAAGCAGGGTTTGGGGTGGAGGTGGACAGCTCATGATCCCCCCCACATAATAACCTCACAACCCCTTGATGGGTCCTGCCCCCCAATTTGAGAACCCCTGCTGTATTTGGAGTTTATCTTACACCAATCCTGGGTCTATGCTAGGACCAGATTCTGATGTTTCAAACTGTAAACCCTGAGTCTGTTAATATAGTCTTTCTGGATTTACACCAGTGTAATAGATCAGAATCTGTCCTTAAGTAAAGGCCTGATTCATTCTCTAACCTCTAAGTTGAATGTGTAAGTTTTGGGGTGAATTTTTTTGTTACTTACTCACCTGAGGAGTCCCACTCTAGTAAATGTGACTAGATACGTGAGTAAATTGAGCAAGCTTTGCCCTTAAAGTATCTGTTGGGAGATTTTTTTTCATTTGTCTCTGTGACTTTCTCACAATGTGCATTTTAGCTTGGTAGGGCATGTGACACTCAATACATGCCAATTTTCAGATGGGAGTAATACTTATATAGTGTACTTTAAGTGGCACTTAAGTTTTGATAGCAGGTGGTCAGGTGACCTGAGGCAGCTCTGGGGAAAAAATAAAACTAACAGTTCAAGAAGTCTAATACTTGTACTAAGGTATGCAGGTTCTGCTGATCATTTAGTGTGATAGCTTTCCAGTTCACTTTTACACTTGGTCATTCAAAATGCTGCTTTTTAAAAAGTACATATAACAATTGGCTTATTGTACATAACATTTTCTAAATCTTCAGAATAGAGTATAATACATCTGTGATTTAAGAATAAAATTGTAAAAGATACCTGTAGAGCCATGAAGGCCTACCACTGGGTTCAATATTGAACAGTTTAATAACATTTGATCAAGATAATGGGGATTAATTTGTCTAATAGCTTTTTATTTATTCTGCTTCCGTTTAAGTAATAAAATCTGACTGCTAAATTATATACGTGCATCAGAATAACTTATTTAGAGGTTGGCTTCTAGGCAGGGCAGTTTCTGCTCTAGGTTGTTGGACAATATAGATTGTAGAGAGAATATTCTAAACAGATATTCTTGCATTTCAAAACCAAGTGCCATTTAAAAAAAAGCAGCTATTTAAATATATGGGGCTCTTCCTCATAATGGGGAGAGCACCCCATTCTGCACATTTGTGTAAGTGTCAAAAGGGTGGGTTTTTTGTTTGTTGAAACTAGGCAAAATTTTAGTATAGCAAAAATGAGGGGAAGGGAAAGAACTAAGAATTCTAATATTCTAGAAGCCACAGAATGACACAGTGAAAGTCAGACATTTTCTATGTGTGGTTTTTATAGAATTTTAATGTTTATGCCATATTCCTTATTAAAATTAAGTGATTGCTCAGATTCATTTTTTAATGGCTGGGATAAATCCCCCAGATTAATCTTCAGAAATAATTAGTAATCAACTATTAAGTTAAGTGTAAGCAGAAATGGTGTTTAAAATTAACAAAATAAGTGTTCAATAAACACAACATACCAGACTTCAGAAGGCTCTGTTTAATTCTTGGCATGTTTATATTGATCTGGCTCTGCTCCTCAAGTGTGTGAATGCATGGCAAGGGGCTATTCCTAGCCTCCTTACTGAGGCAGATATCCCATGACAATCACTTCAGCTCAGACTCAAAAGCTGCAGTTATAAATCTGTGAATTTCTGCATTTCATTTGTTTTTGTGGCTCTTAGTGATTGAAACTGTCCTCTTCCAAATTCTTGGGGAAAGACAATGAGTTTCTTGCATTACTCTCAAGTCAAGTAAACTGGGCATCCATTCTGCTAGGGCAGTTGTAGGCCCCTGAAATTGCACAACTCAGTAGTGTAACACAGCTAGTCTAATAGAGTGCAAAAGCTGGCCCTCAAAGTTTGACTGTGGAAGCCAAGATGGTGAAACACAATTTGAATAAGTGAATTCTTATGGAGAGAGAACTATTTGAAAAGTTGCTTTTAATAGTCTATATTTTTGTTTTGGGAGGGAAATAGAAAAGCTACAAAAGATTGATTACAAATGACTTTAAAATAAGCTCTACCTACTTCATATCATAGAAGATTAGGGTTGGGAGAGACCTCAGGAGGTCATCTAGTCCAACCCCTGCTCACAGCGGGACCAACCCCAACTAAATCATCCCAGCCAGGGCTTTGTCAAGCCAGGCCTTAAACCTCTAAAGATGGAGATTTCACCACCTCCCTAGGTAACCCATTTCAGTGCTTCACCACTTGCCTAGTGAAATAGTTTTTCCCTAATATCTAACCTAGACTTCCCCCCCCACTGCAACTTGAGACCATTGCTTCTTGTTCTGTCATCTGCCACTACTGAGAACAGCCTAGCTCCATCCTCTTTGCACCTCCCTCAGGTAGCTGAAGGATGCTATCAAATCCCCCCTCACTCTTCTACAGACTAAATAAGCCCAGTTTCCCTCAGCTGCCTCGTGTAAATCATGTTCCCCAGCCCCCTAATCATTTTCATTGCTCTCCACTGAACACTCCAATTTGTTCACATCCTTTCTGTAGGGGGTGCAAAACTGGACACAATAGTCCAGATGTGGTCTCACCAGTGCCTAATAGAGGGGAATAGTTATTCTCCTCAATCTGCTGGCAATGCTTCTGCTAGTGCAGCCCAATATACTGTTGGCCTTCTTGGCAACAAGGGCACACTGTTCACTCAGATCCAGCTTCTCACCCACTGTAATCCCTAGGTCTTTTTCTCCAGAACTGCCACTTAGCCAGTTGGTCCCCAGCCTGTAGCAGTGCATGGGATTCTTCTGTCCTAACTGCACTTGTCCTTGTTGAACTGCATCAGATTTCTTTTGGCCCAATCCTCCAATTTGTCTAGGTCACTCTGAAACCTATCTCTAGCCAATGGCTCTGCAATCACATCAGCCAACTACCTTCAGCACTCTTGGATGCATTAGAACCAGATCCATGGACTTGTGCATGTCGTTTTTCTAAATCGTCCTTAACCTGTTTCACCACTGAGGGCTGCTCACCTCTTCCCCATAATGTGCTGCCCAGTGCAGCAGTCTGGAAGCTGACCTTGTCTTTAAAGACCAAGGCAAAAAAACCATTGAGTACTTCAGTTTTTTCCACACAATTTTTCACTAGGTTGCCTCCCCTCTTCAGTAAGGGTCCCACACTTTCCCTGACCACCACCTTGTTGCTAACATACCTGTAGAAAAACCTTCTTGTTACCCTGAACATCCCTTGCTAGCTGCAACTCCAATTGTGCTTTGGCCTTCCTGATTACACCCCTGTATTCTCGAGCAATATTTTTATACTCCTTCCTAGTCATCTGTCCAAGTTTCCACTTCTTGTAAGCTTCCTTTTCGTGTTTAAGCTCGCCAAAGATTGCTCTGTTAAACCAAGCTGGTCGTCTGCCATATTTACTATTCTTTCTGCACATTGGGATGGTTTGTTCCTGTGCACTAAATAAGGCTTCTTTAAAATACAGCTAATTATTATTCTTCCTGCTTTTAAAGTTGCCTTTTTAAACCATTTCTTAAGATGTTTGTGTTAACTTTGGATGGGCATTAAATCTTCAGCACAATAAGTCTGACCTATAGTTCATATTATAACACTGGAGGTGAAGTATTGAAACTTCTAATTCTAATTAGCTTGAATAACTGCACAGAGAGTAGTTGGTGTAAAGTAGGTGAAATTTAGCCTCGGGATTCAGCATTTATTAAGAACTTGCCTGCTCACTACTACAATATTCCCTGCTGCTGTAACTGTAGCAGAATAAGTTCTGCATATATGAAAAACCAGACTCAATTATTGAGGAATGTTACCTCTGTATGTTACTTTGAAAAGAGGAAAGTTGTAGTCTGAAGAAACAGCACTGAGCATAAGGAAATCATGACCGATTCTTTTTAGATACCAAATATTTTCATTATTTGGCTGAGATTGGCTTACTGCTGGTTTTCCTTCCCCCATATGTAAAATAAGGAGGACACTGTTTAAAGAAATTGTTCTGCACCATTATTTGGTTCACAGCTGCCATACAGATGAATGTGTTCTATAATTGTAGGGGATGAGTCCTATTTATGTATTTTGTTTCTTAAAGAAACACATCTGACTATGTAGTGTTGATCCATGGGTCCTACACATGCCTATCAACCTGTGGTGTGTATCACCCTGTGCATCAAATGCCTCAAACTACTATGTGGGTGAAACCAGACAAGCATTATGCTTTTGAATGAAGTCATACAGAAAAAGGACAAAATACCCTACCAGCTGTAGGCAAGCACTTGTCACAAAGCAATCACTCTATGGCTGACCTCACTCCTCCTCAAATGAAACCTGCAACCAGTCCTTTAAAAGATGAGCTTGGAAACAAATTCATAACTCTGCTGGACTCTTAACAAAAAAACAAACCATGGACTTAATGGATACTGGTTTATATGGCTCATTCCAACATTTGTAACACACCCTGCTGCCCACTAACCTTCCTTTGTTCTACAACTGCAGAGGTGTTCATTTTAAGTGGTGTCCTACACTATGTGTGAACCCATTATGCTGCTTAATCTGTCTGACTTTGTATTTAGGCTTCGTCTACACTGCCACTTTCGTTGATCAGGGGTGTGGGGGAAAAAATACAGCCCTGACGGATGCAAGTTTCACCAGTACAAGTTTCAGAGTAGCAGCTGTGATGGTCTCTTTTCGCAAAAAGAAAAGGAGTACTTGTGGCACCTTAGAGACTAACAAATTTATTTGAGCATAAGCTTTTGTGAGCTACAGCTCACTTCATCGGCTGCATTCAGTGGAAAATACAGTGGGGAGATTTATATACACACAGAGAACATGAAACAATGGGTGTTACTATACACACTGTAAGGAGAGTGATCACTTAAGATGAGCTATTGCCCGCAGGAGAGCGGGGGAGAGGGAGGGGGGAGAAAACCTTTTGTAGTGATGATCAAGGTGGGCCATTTCCAGCAGTTGACAAGAACATCTGAGGAACTGTGTGTGTGTGTGTGGGGGGGGGGGGGGGGGGATAAACATGGGGAAATAGTTTTACTTTGTGTAATGACCCATCCACTCCCAGTCTCTATTCAAGCCTAAGTTAATTGTATCTAGTTTGCAAATTAATTCCATTTCAGCAGTCTCTCATTGGAGTCTGGTTTTTAATTTTTTTTTGTCCTTGAGGAATTAGGGGACGAAAGCTGAGGAAGCGTTGTTCTAAGTCAACCATAAAAATGTTGGCATACTGTGGGCCATGCCGGTACCCATCGCAGTGCTGCTGATTTGAAGGTATACATTGTCCCCAAATGTGAAATAGTTATGGGTGAGGAGAAAGTCACAAAGTTCAGCCACCAGGTTTGCTGTGACATTATCGGGGATACTGTTCCTGACGGCTTGTAGTCTGTCTTTGTGTGGAATGTTGGTGTAGAGGGCTTCTACATCCATAGTGGCTAGGATGGTGTTTTCAGGAAGATCACCGATGGATTGTGGTTTCCTCAGGAACTCAGTGGTATCTTGAAGATAGCTGGGAGTTCTATTTCACATTTGGTGACAATGTATACCTTCAAATCCGTGGCACTGTGATAGGTACCTGCATGGCCCCACAGTATGCCAACATTTTTATGGCTGATTTAGAACAACGCTTCCTCAGCTCTCGTCCCCTAATGCCCCTACTCTACTTACACTTCATTGATGACATCTTCATCATCTGGACTCATGGAAAAGAAGCCCTTGAGGAATTCCACCAGGATTTCAACAATTTTCATCCCACCATCAACCTCAGCCTGGACCAGTCTACACAAGATATCCACTTCCTGGACACTACGGTGCTAATAAGCGATGGTCACATAAACACCACCCTATACCAGAAACTTACTGACAGCTATTCCTACCTACATGCCTCTAGCTTTCACCCAGATGACACCACACGATCCATTGTCTACAGCCAAGCTCTATGATACAACCGCATTTGCTCCAACCCCTAGAGACAAACACCTACAAGATCTCTATCAAGCATTCTTTTAACTACACTACCCATGTGCTGAAGTGAAGAAACAGATTGACAGAGCCCGAAGAGTACCCAGAAGTCACCTATTGCAAAACAGGCCCAACAAAGAAAACAACAGAACGCCACTAGCCATCACCTTCAGCCCCCAACTAAAACCTCTCCAATGCATCATCAAGGATCTACAACCTATCCTGAAGGATGACCCATCACTCTCACAGATCTTGGGAGACAAGCCAGTCTTTGCTTACAGGCAGCCCCCCAACCTGAAGCAAATACTTGCCAGAAACCACACAACAGAACTACTAACCTAGGAACCTATCCTTGCAACAAAGCCTGTTGCCAACTGTGTCCACATCTCTTCAGGGGACACCATCATAGGGCCTAATCACATCAGCCACACTATCAGAAGCTTGTTCACCTGCACATCTACGAATGTGCCAGCAATGCCCCTCTGCCATGTACATTTGTCAAACTGGACAGTCTCTACATAAAAGAATAAATGGACACAAATCAGATGTCAAGAATTATAACATTCAAAAACCAGTCGGAGAACACTTCAATCTCTCTGGTCACTCAATTACAGACCTAAGAGTGGCTATTCTTTGACCAAAAAACTTCAAAACCAGACTCCGAGAGATTGCTGAATTGGAATTAATTTGCAAGCTGGATACAATTAACTTTGGGCTTGAATAGAGACTGGGAGTGGATGGGTCATTACACAAAGTAAAACTATTTCCCTATGTTTATTCTCTCCCTCCCCCCCATTCCTCAGATGTTTTTGTCAACTGCTGGAAATGGCCCACCTTGATTATCATACAAAAGGTTTTCTCCCCACTCCCCCTCCCCTGCTCTCCTGCTGGTAATAGCTCATCTTAAGTGATCACTCTCCTTACAATGTGTATAGTAACACCCTACTGTATGTTTCATGTTCTCTATGTATATAAATCTCCCCACTGTATTTTCCACTGAATGCATCCGATGAAGTGAGCTGTAGCTCACGAAAGCTTATGCTCAAATAAATTTGTTAGTCTCTAAGGTGCTACACGTACTCCTTTTCTTTTTACCAGTACAAGTGCTGGTGTGGACAGCACTGTCACCAGGAGAGGCTCTCCTGCCACCATACCTAACTCTGCTGGGTGGGGTGGGGGGTTTAATTATGCTGGCAGGCTAGCTCTCTCTTGCCAGCAAAGAGGACTACATAGGAAATCTTACAGCAGCACAACTGTAGCGATATAGCTATGCTGCTGTAAGATCCCGAGCGTAGACATAGCCTTAGTGTGATCACTCTGGTTACCTTCCCTAGACCTGAGGAAGAGCTCTGTGAAGCTTGAAGGCTGGGCATTTCTTTCAACAGAAGATAGTCTAATAAAGGGTTACCTCCCCTAGCTTGTTTCTAGGACCAGCACAGCTCCTCCATCACTGCAAATTCTTAATGGTGTCAGTTATACACTCAGTATTTAAAGTAATTGTGCATGTCATAAAATACTAATTCTGGGGATAAAAAAAATCTTTAAACAGTACACACTAAGAGTGCTGACTTGCAAAGTTGTTCATAACCTACATAAGTAGTCTTATTAATGTCACTAAGACAGTGGTCCCCAAACTTTTCAGGGTCATATCCCCCCAAGCCTGGAGTGGGGCCTCGGCTCTTGGGGATTGGAGGGAGACACTGATGGGTAAGGAGCTGAGGGTGAGGCTGGGGCTGGGTGCAGAACTGCCATCAGGGAGTGGGGGCAGGGCCAGAGCAGAGCTCGGAGCAGGTTTGGGTGGTACTCCCTCCCTGTCCCTTGGTGGGGCTGGCCAAGTTGCTGTGCTTCCCTGAACTTTTCTCTGCACCCCTTTAGGGAGATATGCCCCACAGTTTGGGGACCTCTGCACTAGGAGCTTAGTATTTTGAAAGACCACTTAATTGAGCACCTAAATATGGATTCAGCATGATAGACACCCATATTTGAAAATGGCAGCTTCAGATACCTCTCATATGTCAACTAGTTCTCCTCTGAGTTGAGCAAAAAACAGCAGTGTCATGCTTTAGTATTACCATTAACAGAAAGGTGAGAACTATGACTAATATTGGTTTTATGAAACCTCTATCACTTTAAAAATATCATGAAGAGGAGAAACTCTTAGGAGGGAAAGTACTCCTAGAGCACTGAGAATACTGGTAAGTTACCATGTAGCCACCATACATTCTACACACAGGAGAGAAGGGAAGGAACAGTGGTCACAAGGATAGACCAGGGCATGGACAATCATACAGCGCCCAATGATGAGAAAAACCTGCTCTTACTGTATGGACCTCTTGGCATCCATGTGGAGCATCTCCCTTTTGTAGTACTCCCCACCCACTCCATCAGCATAAAGAAGTTAGTTTGCTTTAAGTCACAAGTCCTAAATCTGCATGGATGTGCTTCAACCACAAGTTGTTTGAAAAGCAGGGGTGAGGTCCTACGTGATTTGTGTTCGAAGCTAGGTTTGGTTTGTCCACTCTAACTTCTTTTCACATCTTGTAAATGCTTGAAGTAGAGCAATTAGCGGCAAAATTTAGGCCTGGCCTACACTAGAAATGTTACTGAAGCTGAATTGCTGTAGTATAGACACTACTGTGATAGAAGGGGTTCTTCCACTACTGTAGTAAACCCACCACTCAGAGGTGGTAGCTAGGTCAATGGAAGAATTCTTCTGTCAACTTAGTGGTGTCTATGCCAGGGCTTAGGTCAGCTTAATAACATTGCACAGGATGTTAAATTTTTCACAGCCCTTAGTGATGTAGTTAAGCCAATCTAACTTTGTAGCCTAAACCAGCTGTTAGGTCAACCTAGCTACATCGCTCATAGCTGTGAAAAATATCATGCCCTATGTAATGTAGTTATGTCAACCTAACTCCCACCGTAGATGCAGCCTGGGCCACGGAGGAATTCTATCTACCTAGCTACTGCCTCTGGAGCGGCTGGATTTACTACAGCAACGGAAAAACCCTTTACATCACTGCAGTGCCTACAATGCAGCAGTGTAGGTGCTGCTGTGCCACTGTAGTGCCTGAAGGGTAGAACTAACCAGCTATAGCTCACAATTTAAGGCTATGTTTGCTGAATATAAATAGCCTCTAAGGCAGTGGTTCGCAAACTTTTGTACGGTGACCCCTTTCACACAGCAAGCCTCTCAGTGTGACCCCACTTTATAAATTAAAAATACTTTTATATTAAACATTATGATACATGCTGGAGGCAAAGTGGGGTTGGGGAGTGGAGGCTGACAGCTCGTGACCCCCCATGTAAAAAACTTGTAACCCTCTGAAAGGTCACGACCCCCAGTTTGAGAACTCCTGCTCTAAGGGCTTGTCTACACTTTATACACTACAGCTGCACTGCTGTAGCGCTTCAATGTAGATACTCCTATGTCCAACGGCAGTGTAGGAAATCCTCCTCCCCCAGAGGCGGTAGCTAGGTCTACACGATGACTTGGGTTGGTTCAGTGATGCTGCTCGGTGTGTGGATTTTTCACACCTTTGACTGACAGTTAAACTGACCTAATTTTCTAGTGTAGATCAGGATTATTGGCTGGTCCATGCTGCAAAGTTAGGTCGGCTTAACTACATCGCTCAGGGCAATGAAAAATTTCACTCCCTGTGCGATGATGTTAAGCTGCCCTAAGCCCCAGTGTAGAAACTGCTGGGATGATAGAAGAACTCTCAGAAGTTCCTGCCTCTCAGAGAAGTGAATTTATTACAGTAATGGAAGAACCCCTGGCATTGCTGTGATGTCTACAATACGGTGCTACAGCTGTGCTGCTTTAGAGCACGTCTACACTGACAAAGTTACAGCGCCGCTTAGAGAGCGCAGAAGGAAAACCACTGTTGTGTGTTCACACTGACAGCTGCCTGCGCAATAGCATGTTCACACTTGCAGCACTATTCGGAGTGGTGCACTCTGGGCAGCTATCCCACAGAGCACCTCTTTCTCTTCTGCCACTAAGACTTATGGGAAGGCAGAGGGAATCGTGGGGCATCCTCGGTCCTATCTCAATGCCCTGTGATGCATTGCTTCACATCCCAGCAATCCATAGATTCATAGATACTAAGGTCAGAGGGGACCATTCTGATCATCTAGTCCGATCTCCTGCACAGTGCAGGCCACAGAATCTCACCCACCGACTCCTATGAAAAATCTCACCCATGTCTGAGCTATTGAAGTCCTTAAATCATGGTTTAAAGACTTCAAGAAGCAGAGAAGCCTCCCTCAAGTCAACCATGCCCCATGCTACAGAGGAAGGCAAAAAACCTCCAGGACCTCTCCAATCTGCCCTGGAGGAAAATTCCTTCCCGACCCCAAATATGGCGATCAGCTAAACCCTGAGCATATGGGCAAGATTCACCAGTCAGATACTGCAGAAAATTCTTTCCTGGGTAACTCAGATCCCATCCATCTAATATCCCATCTCAGGGGATTTGGCCTATATACCCTGAATATTTAAAGATCAATTACTTACCAAAATCCCATTATCCCATCATATCATCTCCTCCATAAACTTATCAAGTAGAATCTTAAAACCAGATAGATCTTTTGCCCCCACTGCTTCCCTTGGAAGGCTATTCCAAAACTTCACTCCTCTGATGGTTAAAAACCTTCGTCTGATTTCAAGTCTAAACTTCCTGGTGGCCAGTTTATAGCCATTTGTTCTTGTGTCCACATTGTGCTGAGCTGAAATAATTCCTCTCCCTCTCCTGTATTTATCCCTCTGATATATTTATAGAGAGCAATCATATCTCCCCTCAACCTTCTTTTAGTTAGGCTAAACAAACCAAGCTCCTTAAATCTCCTTTCATAAGACAAGTTTTCCATTCCTTGGATCATCCTAGTAGCCCTTCTCTGTACCTGCTCCAGCTTGAATTCATCCTTTTTAAACATGGGAGACCAGAACTGCACACAGTATTCTAGGTGAGGTCTCACCAGTGCCTTGTATAACGGTACTAAAACCTCCTTATCCCTACTGGAAATGCCTCTCCTGATGCATCCCAAAACCGCATTAGCTTTTTTCACAGCCATATCACATTGGCAGCTCATAGTCATCCTATGATCAACCAATACTCCAAGGTCCTTCTCCTCTTCCGTTACTTCTAATTGATGCGTCCCCAATTTATAACTAAAATTCTTGTTATTAATCCCTAAATGCATAAACCTACACTTCTCACTATTAAATTTCATCCTATTACTATTACTCCAGCTTACAAGGTAATCCAGATCCTCCTGTATAATATCCCGATCCTTCTCCGAATTGGCAATACCTCTCAGCTTTGTATCATCTGCAAACTTTATTAGCACACTCCCACTTTTTGTGCCAAGGTCAGTAATAAAAAGATTAAATAAGATTGGTCCCAAAACCGATCCCTGAGGAACTCCACTGGTAACCTCCCTCCAACCTGACAATTCACCTTTCAGTAGGACCCGTTGCAGTCTCCCCTTTAACCAATTCCTTATCCACCTTTTGATGTTCATATTGATCCCCATCTTCTCCAATTTAACTAATAATTCCCCATGTGGCACGGTATCAAATGCCTTACTGAAATCTAGGTAAATTAGATCCACTGCATTTCCTTTATCTAAAAAATCTGTTACTTTTTCAAAAAAGGAGATTAGGTTGATCTGGCACGATCTACCTTTTGTAAAACCATGTTGTATTTTGTCCCATTTACCATTGACTTCAATGTCCTTAACTAATTTCTCCTTCAAAATTTTTTCCAGGACCTTGCATACTACAGATGTCAAACTAACTGGCCTGTAGTTACCCGGATCACTTTTTTTCTTTTCTTAAAAATAGGAACTATATTAGCAATTCTCCAATCATTCGGTACTACTGCTGAGTTTACAGATTCATTATAAATTCTTGCTAATGGGCTTGCAATTTCAGGTGCCAATTCCTTTAATATTCTTGGATGAAGATTATCTGGGCCCCCCGATTGAGTCCCATTAAGCTGTTTCAGTTTTGCTTCTACCTCAGATATGGTAATATCTACCTCTATATCCTCCTTCTCATTTGTCATACTACCATTATCCCCAAGATCCTCTTTAGCCTTATTAAAGACTGAGGCAAAGTATTTGTTTATATATTGGGCCATGCCTAGATTATCTTTAACCTCCACTCCATCCTCAGTGTTAAGCGGCCCCACTTCTTCTTTCTTAGTTTTCTTCTTATTTATATGGCTATAGAACCTTTTACTATTGGTTTTAATTCCCTTTGCAAGGTCC
The DNA here is from genome assembly GCF_009764565.3 of Dermochelys coriacea. Taxonomy (NCBI): domain Eukaryota; kingdom Metazoa; phylum Chordata; order Testudines; family Dermochelyidae; genus Dermochelys; species Dermochelys coriacea. The sequence goes on from NC_050069.1 coordinate 208,806,435, forward strand.
AACTCTACTCGACTTTTAGCCTGTCTCACTTTATCCCTACATTTTCTGACCTCAATTAGGTAGCTTTCCTTGCTGATCCCTCCTATCTTCCACTCCCTGTATGCTTTCTGCTTCTTCTTAATCACCTCTCTAAGATGCTTGCTCATCCAGCTTGGTCTACAACTCCTTCCTATGAATTTTTCCCCCTTTTTTGGGATACAGGCTTCTGATAGCTTCTGCAGTTTTGATTTAAGGTAATCCCAGGCCTCCTCTACCTTTAGATCCACAAGTTCTTCAGTCCAATCCACTTCCCTAACTAATTTCCTTAATTTTTGAAAGTCAGCCCTTTTGAAATCAAAAACTGTAGTTGCAGATTTATTTTTGTTAATCCTTCCATTTAGTTTGAACTGAATTAGCTCATGATCAGTTGAGCCAAGATTGTCCCCTACAACCATTTCTTCTATGAGGTCCTCGCTACTCACCAAAATTAAATCTAAAATGGCATCCCCTCTTGTTGGTTCAGCAACTACTTGATGAAGGAATCCATCAGCTATCACATCTAGGAAAATCTGAGCCCTATTATTATTACTAGCACTGGTCCTCCAGTCTATATCTGGGAAGTTAAAGTCTCCCATGATCACGCAGTTTCCATTAGTATTTACTTTATTAAAGACATTAAAAAGGGCTTTATCCATATCCAAATTAGATCCCGGAGGTCTATAGCACACCCCAAGCACTATCGTAGGAGAGGCTTTACTAGTTATCTTCCCCAATGTAATTTTTGCCCAGACGGACTCTGTCTTATCCATTGCATCGCTTCTTATTTCTTTACATTCTACCTCATCATTGATATACAATGCTACTCCACCCCCTTTACCTTTGTTTCTGTCTTTCCTAAACAGCACATACCCTTCAATACCTGTAGTCCAGTCATGACTACTATTCCACCATGTTTCTGTTATCCCTATAATATCTGGTTTCACTTCCTGCACCAGTAGCTCTAGTTCCTCAATTTTGTTACCTAGGCTCCTTGCATTGGTGTATAAACATCTTAATTTTTGCCTAGTGCTTCCATCCGAATTTGGTGCCATCTTTCAACGATTTGTGTACTGTGCGCCCTGCTTCTTTCGGGCTGCAGGAATGGATCCCGAGCTGGTGACAAGAACACTGTTCACTCTGACCAACACATCACGAGTGGCCGTGGAGTTATTCCTTAAACTACAAAGTCAAGAGAAGTGCGACGTTGATCTCGCCACGTGTTGTAGCTATGACACGAGATTGCTTGTGGCTTTCATGGAGATGCTGATCACAGTGGAACGCTACTTTTGGGCTCGGGAAACGAGCACTGAGAGGTGGAATCACATCGTCGTGCACGTCTGGGATGATGAGCAGTGACTGCAGAACTTTTGCATGAGGAAAGCCACATTTATGGGACAGTGTGATGAGCTCGCCCCAGCCTTGTGGCACAAGGACACGAGAATGAGAGCTGCCCTGTCGCTGGAGAAGTGTGTGGCAATTGCACTGTGGAAGCTGGCTACTCCAGACTGCTACCGATCTGTTGCTAACTAGATGAGGTCCAGCAGCTCGGCATTGCTCAAAGCGGGGGATCACCTGGTATGTGGAGCAGGCATGGTCATCTGGAAAGATGTGCTGAAACTACTGCCCGCATCACCGAGCAAACAGGAAGGGGACTTTCCAATTTGCAAAGGAATGTAAGGGGTGGGGATGATGGTTGGTCACCTGAGGCCAGGGCAGTAGAGTTCCAATCAATGACCAGAGAGGTGAGAACAGGCATTGTGGGACACCTCCCAGACATAGGTGCCAACTTCTCCTGGTGCCGGTGGGTGCTCATGCCCCTGCCGCCCCCAGCACTGCCCCGACTCCACCCCTGCCCCTCCTGCTCCTGCCCCTATCCCGCCCCATTCCAACCCCTTCCCCAAATCCCCGCCCCGGCCCCACTTCCTCCCCTGAGCACGCCGCGTTCCCACTCCTTCCCCTCCCTCCCTCCAACAGCTTATTTCGTGGAGGCAAGTACTGGGAGGAGAAGTGGGGATTCGGCATGGTCAGGATAGGAGGTGGAGGTGGAGGTGAGCTGGGGCAGGGTGAGGAGCTGCCGGTGGGTGCAGAGCACCTACCAATTTTTCCCTGTGTGTGCTCTACAGGGAAATAAAGAGATATATAAATAAATAAAAGAGATAAATAAATAAATATATAAATAAAGAGATAAATAAAGAGATAAACTGAGCTCTAGTGTAAGTGGGTGGAACTCCCATTAATTTTGTACTGTTATTCATTAACCTGACACCTAGAAAAGCAGTAATCACTCACACCTTCAGCAGCAGGGTCTTCTGCCTGAGTTTAACAGTTGCTGCCTTTGCTTCTTGTTTCCAGACCAGCCTCCCAACCATTGACATTATCAAAGGGCTTTGCCTCAACAGCATTGTCTACACTTGCCTTTTTTAATCTTGAGTTACTTGATTTCCAACTAACTCAAGCTAGTTAATAAACCTGTAAAGGCTAGCATGTACACTCCCCTCATATTTGTTCCAGTAAAGCACAAATATTTGTATCCTATAGTGAGACTCCATCTCCCTCTTGAATTGGAAAAACCAGTAGTAAATATTTATAGTATGGTATCACCCTAATTGAGATTGGAGCCCCATTGTATGGGTGCTGTACAAACAAAGAAAAGAGACACATGCTGCCTTGAACATTAGTTCTAAGGAACTAAGCTGATTAGGTGTGTCAGTGACTAATTAGGCTAGGAACAGAAACTCTAATCAGAAGTCCCCGAGAACTTTGTGTTCTTTAAGGTCAGATTCATATTAGGAGCATGTTGTTAGTATAGCTAACCTGGTGTATTATACCAGCAGAGTTCTCCTAGCGAGGATGCAGTTTATACAGGCAGAGCTGAGTTTTTGCCAGCATTATTTATTCCAGCTCCTCCTCCCCCAGTCCCAGCAAAATAAGCTATATCAGCAAAAACACAGTTTTGCCAGTATAACTATAGCCTGGTCTACACACACTGCAGAGTTAGGTTGATATAAGGCAGCTTATATCGACCTAATTATGTCAGTGTCTACACTACAGCCTTGCTCCTGTGGATGTAAGTGCCCTACTACACTGACATAATATTCCACCTCCATGAGAGGCATAGGGCTTATGTCAGTGTAGTTAGGGTGATGCAGTGTCCCTGTAGACAATAGGTTACTTACATTGGCTGTTGGCTGTCATTCTTGTCAATTTCAGAGCTCTGCCCTGGAGTTGTGAAATTGACAAGAAAGGCTGGTAGGCTCCCTGCTGTGAACCCTATGTGACTCTCATTGGGGGCTGTCTCCCTGGCATGGGTGGGGAGCTCCTGCTGCTGCCCAGATGGGCAACCGGATGAGGAGCTGGGAGCTCCACCAGGAGCTGAGAGCCATTGCTGTCAGTCCCCCATACTGCCCCTCTTAAATCGGTGCAAGCACTCCTGGTGAGGACGTGCACAACAGGGCAGTGTGGACATGAAAAAATGCAATAATTACTGCAGTAGCTGTATATTGACTTAAGTTTGTAGTGTAGACATGCCCTTAGCTGCTTGAAGTAAATCTTAGGCTCCTCACTAAAATTTACCTCATCCAGCAAAGATGTGTTAAAACTACAATTGCCTAACTTCACTAGGATTTTAATACATGTCTGTTAACTTTTATGTTAAAAAAACCTTCCTCCTAGTAAAAAGAAAAGGAGTACTTGTGGCACCTTAGTGACTAACAAATTTATTTGAGCATAAGCTTTCGTGAGCTACAACTCACTTCATTGGATGCATTCTGCATCAATACATCCGATGAAGTGAGCTGTAGCTCACGAAAGCTTATGCTCAAATAAATTTGTTAGTCTCTAAGGTGCCACAAGTACTCCTTTTCTTTTTGCGAATACAGACTAACACGGCTGCTACTCTGAAACCTTCCTCCTAGTGAAGTCATGGCTTGAGAGACTGGAGGGAAAAGGATGAGGAGGAGGGGAACCCAGATACAAAGGTGAGATGAGAGAACTGGGGGAGGCAGAATGCAGAGAGATGGTGGAATAAGCAGTTTCAGGTGCCTAGAAGGAACATGTTAAACTCTGATCTTGAATTTTGAATTCAGTATTTACTTGAGCTTAAAATTTGGCAACTCTTATTTAGATATTTTAATTTAACTACTAGAAAATGATTTAAGGATTTACACTGGTGTAACAGAGCAATTTAATCCAGAAGCATTACACTTAAAGTTATGCTTTATGAAAGAAGCCTCTGCGTGTAGAAATGTTTGAGCTATGAAATACTTGAAATACTTTAATGTTTAAAAATATTGTACTTGTCTCACAATGCATTTTTCCTTTTGCACTTTACATTAGATTATTTACACTTATCTATATGTATATTTATCTATAACTCTTGAATATCCCTGTAGGAAAACAAATATGCATTTGAATTTCTGTTGTATCAATGAGAAAACCAAAAAACAGAAGAATCTAGCATTTAACTTTGAAAAATGTGCTTAGCTAAGCTAAACAATTGAAGTCCCACAAAAATTAAATTCTTCTTGTAACACAAACTCTGTAATTAAATGAACATCTTCTTCAGTGGGAAAGTGGAAAAGTATAAGAAACAATGCCAAGAAAACAAAGTTTCTTAACCCGCACATGGAATCAATATCAATAAAAGAAACACTAAACAAAATAGAAAATTTCACAGGAGTCCAAGGTTGAGATGAGAATAAAACACCACAGGAAATTGTTAAAGGAAATATCTTGCTGATAAGAAAAGGTTCCGGTTCCTAACCAGAGGCATGCTCCACTAGTCAAGTTCCAGAGAGCATTGACGAATAGGCAATAGAAGCCTGATCCAAAGTCCACTGAAGTCAATGGAATCTTCAGTGGGCTTTGGACCAGGTTCTAGAAGAATAATGGATTTGGATTCAAGTGCAAGGATATTTCCTCACCTACAAAAGACAATAATTGAACAGTAGTAGTATAAATCAGCTGATACACATCATGTAAGGATATTCAACCAACATACTTAATTGGCAATTTTAAAGGTAAGAACAGGCAAGTCTCCAATATTTTTCAAACACTTACTCTAATTGCAAAGTGATCATAGTGTCTTTCACCAGGATTTAATTAAGAAAAGGGGCAAGAAAATAAAAACTGAATCCTGCTATGACCGGATTCCTAAGGGAGTCAGCTGAGGTCACTCAATTAGGGTGAACTGCAAAGAATGGGGCAGACAATCCCCAAAGTTGGTGGATATTCCAATACTTATATATACCAAGCCAGCATAAAACAGTTTCTTTATTACCTCACTGGTTGCCCAGAAGCAAACAACACAGTTCCCTTAAAGTAACCCTGCCGCAGGCCTCCATCCAGACACCCAAGTCAGATATGATGAGGATTAATGAAAATCTTATTCATCATATAAAAAAGTTCTACCAATCCCAAAGGATTGGACACATTATCTCCCAGATTAATGAATATTCCACATCTTACCCAAATACACGTCTACAACCAATTCTTATTAACTAAACTAAAATTTATTTAAAAAGTAAAGAGAGAGAATGGTTAAAAGATCAATATATATACAGGCAGGAGTGTAATTCTTGAGGTTCAGATTCATAACAGAGATGGTGAGCTTTGTAGTTGCAAAGAGTTCTTTTAGAATTTAGTCCATAGGTTATAGTTCAATGTCCAATATCATATTCAGGGTATTCCAATTTAGGACTGGGATCTCAATCTTGCAACTCAAACTTCCCCTGATGAAGTTTAAGCAGATGTGAGATAAAAAGGATTGGAACCCAAACATATTTTTACAATTCAGACCTTCTTTGATGGGTTGGAGTCCCTGGGCCAACAATAGGCCCTCATTTCCTAAGCATCAATGTGATAAATGAAGGGGGGGGGAAGGAGTAATTCCCTTTTATGGACACCCAGCCAGCAGCTATAAAATCCTTCTTAGTAGGTGTTCTAATTGCTCTACCTTTAAAGGGTTAACAAGTCTCACTGGTATGCTTAGGTAAAAGGAAGTGAGTGGGCACCTGGCCAAAAGAGTCAATGGAAAGGCTAGAACTTTTTAAAATTGGAAAAAGACTCCCCTTTTGTCTGTCTGTTGTTCTCCCAGAGAGAAGTGGACAGAGCTGTAGCCATGCTGTAAGAAGCTTGGGCCAGGTATAAAAAATCATCAGTATCATACCTAGAAAATACTCATTTAAAACCCCAGATATGTAAGTATATCAGGAAATGTCTAGGAAAAAGTGATTAGGTTTATCGTTTTTATTTCATTATGGCTTGTGTGCTAACTCCAGGAGCTTTTGTTTTGCTTGTAACCTTTAAGGTGGACCTCAAGAAAGCTATTCTTGGTGCTTAATTCTTGTAGTTGTTCTTTTAAAATCTAGCAATAGCCTGAGTTCCCAGAGGTATTTTTTTATTATTAATAACATTTACCTTTTTTAGGAACAGAATTGAATTTTTGTGCCTTAAGAGGCTTATGCACATGTTGTTTAATCAGCTGTTGCCCCCCCTTCATTTATCACAATCACCCGGTAATTATTCACACAGATTAATATAAGGCAATTGCCTGTTTTTCACCATTCACAGATGATTTGCTATACATTTCAAAGAGAAATGAATACAGCGATATTCTATTTTTACAGTACATTTATGTCCCTTTGATCTCTGAATTAACAGAATACAGCACAGACAGGGACTGTTTGATTGCATTGTTGACCACTACCAATGTATATGTAAATACACAAAAACACAATCATTATCTCCCCATATGTCTTTAAGAGTTGCATTTGAGTCATTCATCCTGCAGGATGCTTAACCCTTTCTGGTCATGCCTCATACCTGCCTATAGAAAGATGTAACCATTGCGCTCATTTCAAATGATGTTGTGTTTTTATTTGGCTCTTGGACTTGGTCTCTGATTGATGAGACTACCACTTGCTTAACTTTAACTTTAAGCATCCGATGAAGTGAGCTGTAGCTCATGAAAGCTTATGCTCAAATAAATTTGTTAGTCTCTAAGGTGCCACAAGTACTCCTTTTCTTTTTGCGAATACAGACTTACACGGCTGCTACTCTGAAACTTAACTTTAAGCATGTGAGTAAAGTGCTTTACTGATCAAGATGTTGCTCAGTATAGAAGTTTGTTCACAATTTTGTTCAAACATGGTAAATTTTGTAGTGAGTAATCAAGTTAGATGATAAGATATTGACCATACTTAGCAGTTGGTCCATGTAGACAAAAAGAAGTCGTGGTCAGCATTGTCTCAACTAACAGATTAAACTGTCAGGTTTAATAATGCTGAACACAATTTTTCCTGGTCCCTGAAGACATCTAAACCATGTGTAGCAACATGACAAGTAGCAGGATAGTTCACTAACATCCTAAATACGTGAAAGTTTGTACCGTAGACAAAGCCCTAATTTCTTAGCCAAATCTCCAACCTTTTTGAAATCCACACGTTTCCAGACGATATGTTAAAATGCAGTCTGTTCAACAGAGTGGTGCTCAAAATGTGTTGTACAAACACATGACACACATAGTCCTTGACACAAAGAGCTATACATGTTGGTTTTAGATAGTAGAACCCCAAACTTTATTTCAGTTTCTAAAACAAAATAGGTGCCTATCCAAAGTTTAAGTTTAGGCAATCTGCCATTACTTAAAATCACATACAAAATTACTGAATACAAAAAAGAGCCTCAATCAACTTAAGTCCTTAACAAAATCCCAGTTATAATCAAGTCTTCAGATTGTTTCCCTTTCCATCAAACAATTGCTACCTTGATTCCCCGGACCATCTCTTTCCTTTCTTAACCAAAGAGCTTCTTTCATAATGTGATTTATTTGCGTGAAATCTCTTAGGTAATGGCTGGACATAACCCAATGGGAAAAAAATGATTTGGTGAGAAACTTGTTGCTATTTGAACATACTTGGTATCAAAATGCTGGTGCTCATTCCAGGTTAGAAGACACTATTACAAAAAATACTCTAGCATCTGGTACTTACGTTATTATATGGAAATATTGATGTAGGAAGGAGCTGCAAAATATAATTGTGGCATCTTTATAATACGTTTGTATTTTTTCCAATATTTCCAATAGTGTAAGCATGTTTCTCCTGGCTTGATTTTATCTAGTAAGAGAAAATATATTATTGTCATTTTGCCATAGATTTCATAGAGTTCGCATTAATATTTGCCACCTGTATTTCATCAATAAGGTTACAGTGCAGTTTATATTTAACTATGAAGCTCCAATACACAGCAGCTGTAAAAGAGGTAGCTTTACTGTTGTTTCTGGTGATTAGGTCAAGCGTAGAAATGCTTCCAGAAGGGAAAATTATTGAAAGATGATGATGGTGTATACAGGGACAAAGTAAGGTATTGACATTATTGACACAGACAGCTGCAGCGGCACAGGAGCTAGCAAACAGAGCTGTAAACAGGGGAGTTTGAATGGGAGTTCTGTTGGAGGAGAAGGCGATGACAGATACGGAGGCAGCTGTGGGAGTGACTCCTGTAGTGAAAGACACATTAAGGATGACTGGATGTGGAAGCTGTGGTATGTACATGATCCTGGAGGGGGGACCTGGTAAGAGATTTTTCTGCATGAAATGCTGTCTGATAGAGCTGATGGAGGAAAAGATCCGAGGTTTGGAGATGCAGGTGGAAAGTCTGCTTGAGTTTAGGAAGGGGTTTGAGCAGATGATGGAGCAAAGATATGAGGTATCTGAAGGGAAAAGCTCGGACTCACAGATGGAAGCAGGGCTGGGGAATTTTGAGGGGAGACTGGGTGAGGAAAGTGGTCAGTGGAAGCATGTGACTAAAAGAACAGGCAGAGGAAAAGACGGGCTAGTGAAGGAGAAATAGAGCTTAGTAACAGGTTTGCAGAGTTGGAAAATGAAGAAGGGGCTCAGCAGGTATTTGTTGAAGGTGGAAGGGTAAGGAAGAAGAGAAGAGAGGCTAGTCCTATAGGAAAAGCAGAAGAGTCAAGGGAGACTACACCAAATATGAGCCCCAGGAGGATACAGGATCGATTGAAGAGGATTATAAGGGAAAATAGGAATGGAAAGAACTTGCAGCCGGAGGGAACAGGGGAGAGACTGGAGAATAGCACTGTCACCAGGAAAAGGCAGGTCTATGTGATAAGGGACTCTTTATTGAGAAGAATAGAGAGGCTGTAACTAGAGCTGATCCAGAGAATAGAAGGGTGTGCTGTCTTCCGGGTGCTAAGATATGGGATGTAGACCTGAGGTTGAAAAGGATCCTAAAGGGAGCGGGAAAGAATCCCCTAATTATCCTTCATGTGGGAACAAATGATACGGCTAGATTCTCGCTGGAAAGTATTAAGGGAGACTATGCTAGGCTGGGGAAGACACTTAAGGAAATTGAGGCTCAGGTGATCTTTAGTGGGATCCTTCCTGTTCCTAGAGAAGGGCAACAAAGGTGTGACAAGATTATGACTGTCAACAGATGGTTTAGGCAGTGGTGCTATAAGGAGGGCTTTGGGATGTATGGCCACTGGGAGGTATTCACGGAGAGAGGACAGTTCTCTCGGGATGGACTTCATCTGAGTAGGGAAGGAAATAGACTTCGAGGATCGAGGCTGGCACAACTGATAAAGAGAGCTTTAAACTAGGAATTAGGGGGAAATGGTTGGGAGATGTCCAGGTAATCTCCACGCCAGATTTTAGCATTGAGAGGGAAGAAGACGAAGTAAGAAAGGATACAGCCGTGGATAGGAGAATGTATATAAGGAGCGAGGGCAGTGTGGATACTAGTCTAATAGAAATGGTTGTAGGGGACAATCTTGGCTCAAGTGATCATGAGGTAATTCAGTTCAAACTAAATGGAAGGATTAACAAAAATAAATCTGCAACTAGAGTTTTTGATTTCAAAAGGGCTGACTTTCAAAAATTAAGGAAATTAGTTAGGGAAGTGGATTGGACTGAAGAACTTATGGATCTAAAGGTAGAGGAGGCCTGGGATTACTTTAAATCAAAGCTGCAGAAGCTATCGGAAGCCTGTATCCCAAGAAAGGGGGAAAAATTCATAGGAAGGAGTTGTAGACCAAGCTGGATGAACAAGCATCTTAGAGAGGTGATTAAGAAGAAGCTGAAAGCATACAGGGGAGTGGAAGATGGGAGAGATCAGCAAGGAAAGCTACCTAATTGAGGTCAGAACATGTAGGGATAAAGTGAGACAGGCTAAAAGTCGAGTAGAGTTGGACCTTGCAAAGGGAATCAAAACCAATAGTAAAAGGTTCTATAGCCATATAAATAAGAAGAAAACTAAGAAAGAAGTGGGGCCGCTAAACACTGAGGATGGAGTGGAGGTTAAAGATAATCTAGGCATGGCCCAATATCTAAACAAATACTTTGCCTCAGTCTTTAATAAGGCTAAAGAGGATCTTAGGGATAATGGTAGCATGACAAATGGGAATGAGGATATGGAGGTAGATATTACCATATCTGAGGTAGAAGCGAAACTCAAACAACTTAATGGGACTAAATCAGGGGACCCAGATAATCTTCATCCAAGAATATTAAAGGAATTGGCACCTGAAATTGCAAGCCCATTAGCAAGAATTTTTAATGAATCTGTAAACTCAGCAGTAGTACCGAATGATTGGAGAATTGCTAATATAGTTCCTATTTTTAAGAAAGGAAAAAAAGTGATCCGGGTAACTACAGGCCAGTTAGTTTGACATCTGTAGTATGCAAGGTCCTGGAAAAAATTTTGAAGGAGAAATTAGTTAAGGACATTGAAGTCAATGGTAAATGGGACAAAATACAACATGGTTTTACAAAAGGTAGATCGTGCCAGATCAACCTAATCTCCTTTTTTGAAAAAGTAACAGATTTTTTAGATAAAGGAAATGCAGTGGATCTAATTTACCTAGATTTCAGTAAGGCATTTGATACCGTGCCACATGGGGAATTATTAGTTAAATTGGAGAAGATGGGGATCAATATGAACATCAAAAGGTGGATAAGGAATTGGTTAAAGGGGAGACTGTAACGGGTCCTACTGAAAGGCGAACTGTCAGGTTGGAGGGAGTTTACCAGTGGAGTTCCTCAGGGATCGGTTTTGGGACCAATCTTATTTAATCTTTTTATTACTGACCTTGGCACAAAAAATGGGAGTGTGCTAATAAAGCTTGCCGATGATACAAAGCTGGGAGGTATTGCCAATTCGGAGAAAGATCGGGATATTATACAGGAGGATCTGGATGACCTTGTAAACTGGAGTAATAGTAATAGGATGAAATTTAATAATGAGAAATTTATGCATTTAGGGATTAATAACAAGAATTTTAGTTATAAGTTGGGGACGCATCAATTAGAAGTAACAGAAGAGGAGAAGGACCTTGGAATATTGGTTGATCATAGGATGACTATGAGCTGCCAATGTGATATGGCTGTGAAAAAAGCTAATGCGGTTTTGGGATGCATCAGGAGAGACATTTCCAGTAGGGATAAGGAGGTTTTAGTACCGTTATACAAGGCACTGGTGAGACCTCACCTAGAATACTGTGTGCAGTTCTGGTCTCCCATGTTTAAAAAGGATGAATTCAAGCTGGAGCAGGTACAGAGAAGGGATACTAGGATGATCCGAGGAATGGAAAACTTGTCTTATGAAAGGAGACTTAAGGAGCTTGGTTTGTTTAGCCTAACTAAAAGAAGGTTGAGGGGAGATATGATTGCTCTCTATAAATATATCAGAGGGATAAATACAGGAGAGGGAGAGGAATTATTTCAGCTCAGCACCAATGTGGACACAAGAACAAATGGCTATAAACTGGCCACCAGGAAGTTTAGACTTGAAATCAGATGAAGGTTTTTAACCATCAGAGGAGTGAAGTTTTAGAATAGCCTTCCAAGGGAAGCAGTGGGGGCAAAAGATCTATCTGGTTTTAAGATTCTACTCGATAAGTTTATGGAGGAGATGGTATGATGGGATAATGTGATTTTGGTAATTAATTGATCTTTAAATATTCAGGGTAAATAGGCCTAATCCCCTGAGATGGGATATTAGATGGATGGGATCTGAGTTACCCAGGACAGAATTTTCTGCAGTATGTGGCTGGTGAATCTTGCCCATATGCTCAGGGTTTAGCTGATCGCCATATTTGGGGTCGGGAAGGAATTTCCTCCAGGGCAGATTGGAGAGGCCCTGGAGGTTTTTTGCCTTCCTCTGTAGCATGGGGCATGGGTGACTTGAGGGAGGCTTCTCTGCTCCTTGAAGTCTTTAAACCATGATTTAAGGACTTCAATAGCTCAGACATAGGTGAGGTTTTTTGTAGGAGTTGGTGGGTGAGATTCTGTGGCCTGTGTTGTGCAGGAGGTCGGACTAGATGATCAGAATGGTCCCTTCTGACCTTAGTATCTATGAATCTATAGACTCCTGGATTCTGACTGCCATCACATACTCCAGAATTAACCTTTTTAAAAAAATAAGTCTTGCTCAGCAATATCCAATGCACAGCTTGCAGACTGGATCTGGCCCACATTTTAAAAAAGGTTTGAAAAAAAATCTCCAAAATATGAAGAGGCTGGACACAGAGGCAGTATTGTCTGCTGACTGCTTGAAATACTGATAGAACTATGAGCTTCTTTTTCTAACCACTTAATTGCTTATTTGAACAGTAAAAGTAGATGTCAAGTCCACAGATGAGCTGGGGAATTGGTAGTTGTCTTCCCTGCAGCAAGACAATACACAAACACAGGGAATAGGGAAGGATACAGAGAATGGGCAGAAACATCTCATTACTCTTATATTTATTACTCTTTATATAATTTATAATCATAGTCCCATCATTACTCTTTTATATTTATTACTCTTTATATTTATCATCATAGTCCCATCAATGGGAGTATTGCTATGGATTGACTAATCACATAGTCCTAAACTTTTACCTTGCACCATAATTACAAATTGGATTCAGCTTTCTCTCCATAGAATAGTCTATTTTATAGTCTACTCTAGGCTGCTTTATGGCCCCAAAGGTTTGCCTTTTGGACAATAGTAGTTTTTCATTGAACTTTAAAAAACTTCAAAGCATAGCCTGTTTGAAGGAGAAAAATGAACAGGAAATCTAGAAACAAACATGTTCTAGGGAATCAAGGTACTTCCAGATAGAGGAATGGAAAGTGCAACAAGCAGCAGTCAAATACAAAATGACTACTTTAGGGCTGCAGCTGCTTGTCTCGGCTCAATTTAAAGGGCCACACCCAGAAAGGCATGCTGGAAAAATAGTCACTATAAGGGTGCAAGCTTGGCAGTGGGGGGATATCATAGTGCTAAGCTGGGAGAAGGGAAGGGTGAGCGGGTGAGCTGAGTCTTAGGCACTGCTTTGTAGGTCTCCTCTTCCATGAAGTACTGATATGTAAATGTCTTTGTGTGCTAGAAGCATTTACTCCTAGTACTTCTTGTAGGTTTCCTGGGATCAGTTACCACCAGTACATTCTTTAGGATAGAGGGGAAAATGAACTGCAACCACACTCCTTCAGCTATTCTTAAATACCCCTTTTAAAACAGCAGGGTCCATGTACTTGATTTCAACTCTTTGTCATCCAAGAGATGTGACACACACAAATTTAAACACAGGAATTAAGTGACTAGGAGGGGGAAAGGCAGCTCATCTGAAGAGAGAAGAGTTATTTATGGGACAAAGTACTATGAAGGGCAGATTTAAGATCATGTGCCCCTACATTAAGGGAGATACTAAATTGTAAGCAGGGAATGGAGCAGTATTTCAATAGTCTCCACTAACTACAATCACAATAAAGAGGAATTTTAAGATCTCAAATCCAGATTGTGGCTCTTGGGCTCTACAACTGCAGGTGTTTCTCAATTAAGAAGTTATGCAGAAAAAAAAGGTGTTGTTTGGATGAGGCGACTTAAAAATATAAATACTGGATATACTACTAATGCTCTGTTTATTGGGGCTTATGGTTACAGACTCTCTCCTTTCTGCAGTGATGTTTAATGCTGTGTTAGAAGTCTCTCCTCCACTCATATGTCCAGATAAACAAAAATATCTAAAACCTTCATTTCTTGTCTCAGAGAACAAGACTTAGTTGATGTCTGGAGGAAGCTAAGTCCAAGTAATAACTTTACTTTCATCTCCAAAGTTCATGACTCCTTATTTTGAAATATATAGCTTCTAAGACCAGTGTAATATTCATCACATATAATACACTGCTCTGCCCTTGATTAAGAGCATGAGATGTCAAGGACCAGATGCCCAGATGAAAATTTCCTTCTTATATGCTCAGTGACATTACAGAGAGGCCCAGAGGAGAGCATGATAAGAGGTTTAGAAAACATGACCTATAAGGAAAGGTTGAAAGAACTGAGCATGTTTAGTTTATAGAAGAGAAAACTGAGAGGGGAACATGATAAACAGTCTTCAGATAGGTAAAAGATTGTTATAAAGAAGATGGGTGATCAATTGTTTTCCATGTCTACTGAGGGCAGGACAAGATGTAATTAGTTTAGGTTGCAGCGAGGGAGTTTTAGATTGGCTATCAGGAAAAAATTTCAAATTCTAAGGAGAGTTAAGCTATCAAGGGAAATTGTGGAATAACTGTCACTGGTGGTTTTTAAGAACAGGGTTAGACAAACACCGGTCAGGGATGGTCTAGGCATACTTAATACTACCTCAGCATGGGAAGATGGACTAAATGACCCTTGAGGTTCCTTCCAGTCCTATGATTCTATGATTAGACAGAAATATTTTGAAATAAATCACAACAGGGCAGTCTCCTTAATAGGCTTTGTGCAATGCAACTAAGGCCTACATTAGAATAATGCCCATTAATAAATGACACAAATCAAAACAGTCTTTTTACCAAAGCAATTGGACTTGGGGCGGGGGGGAATCTAACAGCTGCTGCTGCTTCTCAGGGAACAGAAGCTCAAGCTGAAGAAATTCCATCCCATGCTGACATCATCATAGCAAGGACATAAGCAGCTCTCCCATATGCCTAAAAATTGTTGTGTACATTTGAAAATAAAACCAGTCCTATGCTTTAAAAATGTGCTGTCCCATTCATGCTGACTTATACTCATACTTGCAATGGAAGAAAATTTTTAAAAATCCCAAACTGATAGCAAAGTCAGGACAATATTTTCTGAGTTCTACGGGGAAAAAAAGTATTTACCCACAGAAGCTCCTAATACAATACAATTACATAGTTGTTTTGAAAACCTCAAAAAATTGCACAGATCGCTGAAGAACAAAATGTATAGTTTGAAGAATAGAGAACAGATGAAGTTCAACACAATATAAGGGACCTTTTAAATGACAATTTCCAAGGGCTTTTTAGGAGCTTTTAGTGCCTCAAATACATCATTTGTTCTATCACTGCCTTAAACAGGGAAACTGCCCTGTTCCTGTTTGAAAGCCTGTGTTATAATAATGACTCCTAAAAATATATAAATCCAGAAGATTGTAAATCACACTGGCTAATATTCTAACATTGCAAACTCTTTGGGGCAGGAAAAAATTGTGTGTTAGACACTGTACAAATGCATATCAAAATGGTATATTACTAGAGCTCTTAGGTACTACCATAATACAAATAATAACAATATCATTAATTATCTTAGACAATAAAATATGGCAAAAATTCTTAGCAAACAAATTACCTCTAGCCCTAGTACTAATTATTACTAATCTGTCTATATTCCTGGGGGAACACAAATAATAATAATAGGTGAATATTAAGCATTAATAATCCCACAACACAAATGAATAAAAGCAATTTCTCCTAGAAGTAGTTTCAGAAAAGAGTCTTTGAAAGAGTTCTTTGGGTTGATCTTTTTGTCGTCCTGGAGAAATTTATAAAAGACATCACTTTTATAACCATCATCACACTGTTACTGTTCTCCAATTGCAGGTAAACAAACCAGCCGGCCCGCCAGGGGCTTTCCCTGCACAAGTGGCAGAACAAGTTTGGGAAACACTGCTCTAGCACTATGGTCTATTGGAGACTTTTTCTAGAGTATAATACTACTGAAATTTGAAGAACCTAATTAAATTTAGTAGGGATTTCTATATAGGTACGTCTTATCTTCCATAAGATAGGTACGTCTTCAATGTGGTTAATAAAAGAAGAAACTTCAGAATTGGGGAAAAACTTATTGGAAGAAACACTCAGACAATGACCTCACTAAATAAGCTCTTTCTTTTTTATACAACTTCTTAGTTGAGAAACTTGCAAGTGAAAACCCCAAGCTTCACACTTTGGACTTGAAATCTTAAAATTTCTCTGAAAGATAATCAATGGCAAAAGCATTTGAATAGCCTTTTGAAGCCTCTTGAATACCCCTTTGCAACACTTACTAGCAAAAGCAATACTTTATACTGCATAAACATTACTACTTAGCTTCTGTCTGGAACAAAACGAACTCAGGTTTACATTTCAGATGCTCTAAATGGAATCATCAAATGCCCTCACTCATACATTGCTTATGTGATTGCTATCACATTCACTGATTTGGGGTATCGAGCCACTATTTCATATGTTCCAAGTGTTTAACTCTTTATTATGCATTCCAGGAAATGACCCACAAGACCAACTCTGGCACTGACTTCAGAGTACAGAACACAATGCCTCTGAGCAAAAAGCTTGTCCTAAATCTACTCACTGTATCAACAGAGCCCACATTGTAAATATGACAATGTGAAATCTAAACTACCTTATCCTACTGAAAACACACAGGATTAACATTACCAAAAAAGCCTTCTATAAACTTTGGAGAAAATATATACCAATATCATCATGGGACTTTACTAAAGGATCAGTCAACTGACTATCACTTAAGATTCTAAAAAACCTGGAGTATGTTCAAGTCAATCAGTCTGTTGCTCAAGATATTAATTATTAGTATGGTATTGAGATTTATAATGAAGATTAGATGGATGTCAGAGAAAGTTTGTTGATTAGACCTTTTAGTTACTATTCAAAAATATCATTAATTTGTAAAACGGCAAAAAATAAGCATTCATATACATAAGGTCAGCTCCACAGGTGTATAAGATTTGCAACAGCTGAAGATCTAGACTTGAGTATATTATGGTGTAATATAGTTTTTCCTTTTATATCTATTTGATATAATATTGGTATTCTCAGATGCTCTTGTTTCTTTAGCGCCAATATGCAGTAGTTAGTTTTACATGACCTACGAAGATTATGACATGACACAAGTTACTGCTGGGTCGGAGGGAGAGAAATACCCACAGTGGGCACTTTGGAAAAAGAGGCAGAGCATGAGAATGAACAATTCTAATTATAACAAAATCTAGTACAGATCTATCCAAACCTGAGTTTATTGAACCCATAGGGATTAGAAAACATGAACAGTAGCCCAGAAGCTGTTAATCAATTGCAGCAAGTACACAAAGTCCACTGGGAGGAAATTTACTTTGATGAGTAAAGCAAATATTACCAAATTAATTACCAAAATTTATGCCTTCTACAAAGGGCTATTAGAAGAAAATGAAAAGTTAGGATACGAGAAGGCAGGCATTGATCAGCCACTGTGAGGAGAGAAATATGGAAAGTCTTTTATATTTCCTTCATTCATACTGAGCCATATTAGAGATAATTTGGAGCCAGTGAAGTCTAGATTTGAGGGCCTTTTATTGAGAAGACTTTGCCCTTCCTATCCATACCTTCAAAACTAGAGAAAGTGACTAAAAAAGCCACAGTTTATCTTTGTTGACATAAGAATGCATATAAAGAAAAAGTCTCTTTGGTAACCAGCATCCAAAGCTAATAGAGCTTCATAGATCAAATCAACCCCTTTAATCGCATATTTGAAACTAGTGCAGACTTCATAGAATAGCTGTGATACATATGTTCCCTCTAGCTAGCTCCTCCAAGTAAGTGGGTAGCTGAATTTGACAGTAGCTATTTCTCCCAACCATCTTCAAAGACACATTCATGTACAGCATATTGCAGTAATCCGATCTGGAAGTCAAACAAGCTGTGAAAAGATCTGGTTTAGTGAGAAATGGTCGCAGCCATTTAACCAGACACAGATGGGGTATGGAGATGCACAGATGGAGGATGATTTTCACCTCCAATTTTGCCTGGGATTCAGGGAGCAAATGGAGCTCCTGAAGCATCATGTGTGGTCCACCTTCTGCCAGTGAGGATATACCTATTCCATCACAAGGGGCAAACAACATCTCTCTCTTTAGAAACGTTGATAGACAGCATCACTCCAATTTATCTGGGTTACACCTCAGTCAGCTCACTCTTACCCATGCCTCTGTCTCAAACACTGAGGAAATTGAGCAATTGCTCTGTGGGTCTGATGAAAAAAATGTAGACTGAAGACACTGCAGTTCAAATAATTTCACAGGCTGAGCAGGAGGGGTGATCAAATAGAACCTGTGAAACCTTGCAAGGAGGGACTCTCACAGTGCATGGGGCTGCTCATCAGAAACTCTCTTGGAGCTGTAGCAGAGGAAAGAGAAGGTTCATTAACACACAGCCTTTCTTACCCCTATCAGGATCAGCAGGGGGCTAAACAGAACCTTGCAGTCAATAGTATGAAAGGCTGCTGACAGAGCTAAAAGAATCGGAAGAGACATTTGTCTTCCTTCCATTGCTTGGAGTTCACCCAGCAAATCTAGTGTGGTCACTTGCTATATTCAGGTTAAAAGACAGCTGGATGGGATCAAGGAATTTCACAGGATAAAGTTTTTTGTTTAAATGTATTTTGAGTTGATTAAATTCAGTGATGCTGGTTTTAGATCTGGAACTTGCAAGGTTTAACAATAGCTTGGACCTTCCCTGTTAGGCAAAAATTGTCCTTAATGAATCTAGTAATACGGAAAACCTTCCCCTAGCTGTGATTGGTTTTATAATCTAGTTATATTTTTGAGGCAAGCATCTAAAAGTGACTCTGATAATAATACCTATCAAAATTTATGTACAGTTAAGCTCAGATTGGCATAGTTAACACAGTATCTTTTGTAGGTTCCTTTATGGGGTGAACCTGCTTATTTGGTCTAACAGTACTGTTTGAGAATTCCCTCACGCAGAAAAGCATTGGCAAGGAATAAAATATCATTTCTCCTTATGGCTCCAACATCAAGAGTAACTTGGCATGCAGTGATACAAATTATACAGCTGTATGATACCAACATTTTGTCTAAAGAAAAATTTTGCTATTGCCCTTTCTTACTGAAACTGCATATGCTTCTGTGCTGCTTTTCTGTGGATCTTTTTTATTCATTCAGTATTCATGTATCTTACTTCTAATGACATAGTACTGCTACTCTTCAGAGGCAGAATAACAGTAACAATAATATCCCACCATTCCCTGTGAACTGAGCATTAAGAGAAATCAATTATTGACATCAGTCAGTTTGATTTGATAGTACTAGAAGAAATGTATTATTGACAAATTTGGTGAACTACACCCTTCCACTCAATAAGAAAAGGAGTACCCGTGGCACCTTAGAGACTCCTTTTCTTTTTGCGAATACAGACTAACACGGCTGCTACTCTGAAACCTTCCACTTAATGTTCCACATTGAGTTCAGGCTGCTTTGTGAGGCTTTGCTGGTGCAAAACAGCCCAGAAACTTGAATAACCAGCCAAAGAAGTATTAGCCCATTGTAGGAGGATGTTCCAATAGTTTTTATTCCAGCTTATCCTTGTAGCTGACCAAGGGGCATGATCAGGGAAGGGATTGTGGTCAAGGCCTCTCTGCACCCTGATAATCCTCCACTGCCATAATGGCTGTCAGTAATTTAGAGGCTGCTCTGGGGGCAGGGATAGCGAGCATGAAGCTGGCCCTAGATTGTGGAAACACAGTGTTGTCTGATAGCCACTTTTGCACTTCTTTTGTGTTGCACTATGTGCTCCTCAGCTGCTACAGAGGAACTGGATCAATATGTATAGAAATGGAATAATGCTTTTGGAGAAGAATTCATGCAGAAATGGCCCAGAGAGGGTGGAATGCTAATACCCTAGGGTATACATATAAGATCTCGATGATTAGTGCTCACTGAGATTTTTATTTGGTCAACCAACTTCCTTTTCCCCCACTGGCTCAATTGCTGAGTAGACAGGATTGGACACAGAGGAGAAGACAGTCTTTTAAGTTAAAACACCTCAAGCATCAGAAATGGGTGGTAAAAGAGCTTTAGGGAGGGATTTTTCAAAAACTCTCAGCTTCGGCCGGAGTGCTCCTATTGAAATGAATGAAAATAGAGGCAGCCCAGCCCTGAATCCTTTGGAAAAACCCACCTTATATCCCTATTCTGCCTTCCTCTACATTATGGACACTGGCAACATTGGACAAGATACTGTCTCTTTTGTGGAATTAAATATTCAGCCTCTGCAGAGACTAAAACCTTCCACTGAAGGCCAGTGCTGGCGAGAGACATCATGGGTAACTTTTACTTTAAACAAGGGGAATGCTCTGAAATGTAGTTTTTTCTCTTAAAATACAATTCAGATAAACTATCTCGGGTTGTGGAGATACAAAGCTAATGTCATTGTGCCAAGTTTCCCTTACTTTAAGGCAGTCACTATCCTAATTTGGAGGACTCTGGGTTGGATGTATGTAATTGGATCTTGTTTTCTGAGATAAGACCAATCTGATTAATACCTCCAGTCCACAAAAAAAGAGCAGACTTCTAAACAATCCTTATTTCAGTCATCCATCAGCTCTTGACATCTACAGTATTACATACTGTAGCTGTCATGGAAAATATCTCACAGAAAGTCATTGCTTAACTTTCCACAATAATATTAAGCAAAATTATTTGATCTTATCTAATATGGTTGGCATAGGGCTTCCATATTAAAGTATTCTTTAAAAATTATAGATTTATAACTTAAAAGCTCAGCATTAGCAAACTTTCTGCTAAGTCATTCTGTAATAGTGACTTCCAAAAAGCAAGCCACCCTACAAACTAACGAGACTAGGCCAATAGTATGATCAATTGCACTTCTGTCTTCTTTCCATCTTGTCAGAGGCAGGAGTATTGGATCGTGTATTGCTGTAGAGTGATTGCTATACCAATTTTGTTGACATGGTACTTTTAATCTCAGATCCAATGAGAAATACTAGTCAGGTTTACTTTGAGTCCCCTTAATGGTTCTACAAAATCAGCAATGAAGAACAATCCTATGTTTGTTGCATGAGACTGAATGAGAAATTATTATATGTTGGTTTTTTTAATGAGGGAGGATAACTCTTTATAAACTGAGTTATCTGAGCCACATAGTTACAGACACCTAGCTTCTGATTCCCAGAATTCAAGTCTTTGAGCCAGTTTCTTACTTATTGGAGCAACTGGGTCTGGGAAGGCTCTGGAGATGACTTGATTGTTTTAGGGGTGGTTTTAATCTAATTGGACTCCTTTCCAGCATCTAGTCCATGGAGGCCCATAATGACATCAAAGTTGAAATGGGAGGAACATCGTGAGAGGGATCCTCAACTCGCCTCAGGATCAAAACATACTGAATTTTCAATTCTTTCCATATGTGTGAGAATACTGTTAAATTCAAACCCATGCTGTCTTGTGTTCCTTTATGACTACTCCCTCTCCTAGCATACTGCTGCTCAGTAATATTCTATGACAACTATGAGAACAAAAGACAAAAAGTTTTGCAGAATTTTAAAAAGTCCTCCCTGAAAGCTCTCAAAACAGCACTGAATCTACTTCCTAAGGGAAATCTAAAAACTAATTGATTAAATCCCCAGCCCTGTGTACTAGTTTTCATCTCATAACTTTGGGAGCAGAGATGATGAGGGACCAGTAAGTACAGTACATCCTGACCATCAGAACAGGAATATAAGAATGTTAAGTCCCAGAGGAACACTATGGGTTGCACTGATAACCTCCCTACTGTTTGCTTTTATAATCAAACTTGCAAAGCTTGAGAAAGGAGCTGAATGTGACTGGCAGGATGATATTTTACTACTTTTCTGACAATTAGTGACACTCCCCATGGTTTGCAAGAATGTAAATACCAACCTCGGACTGTCAAAAAACAGGTCACAAACCTCAAATTGGGTGTGACATCTGAAGATTTCACCAACCAACTGCACTAAGTGCAAACTCTTCTGGTAATTCTAATACCTATTTTAATAATACGAACACAGGTGAATCAGACCGATTCCACCTATGTATCTGTCAGTGCCCAGTTGAGATATGGGGACCTTGGCATGAGCTGGCACTTGACCTGCCAGCGTGACACAGTTGATTGCCATGAGGTTTTCATATCTCCAGAATAAAGCACTGTAAATTGATTTCAAAGTTTTGTGGATCATTGATGGTAATTCTATTCTTGGCAAGTTCAAGAGTTTGTCACTCTACATGAGCAATTTTTCTTAGATTCTCTTCTGTCAAGCCCCAAATGCACTCTTTACTGATCTCAGTTCCAGTTGTTTTAAATTCTGATCTTTGAGGTAAAAAAAAGAGTGCCATTGCTAAATATAGGTCTGTACAAATGAACAACACTCCTCTCCATGCTTCTGTAATATGATTATGAGGGGATTTGATAATCAATTTAAGAACAATCAATAAGGCTGTTACCTAACACAATTATCCTCTGCTTAACTCAGAAGAGCTAGATGTTAAAATTTAGGTTTTTAGAGATAACTACACTTGAGGAAAAAAAAATCTCAAACTCTGCCATGAAAGAGATAGAAGCACCTTGCAAAAACTCATGGTTCATTAGATGCCTTTTCAATTTTTAAATTCTTGACTTTAGCAAAGCTTTTGACACGGTCTCCCACAGCATTCTTGTCAGCAAGTTAAGGAAGTATGGGCTGGATGAATGCACTATAAGGTGGGTAGAAAGCTGGCTAGATTGTCGGGCTCAACGGGTAGTGATCAATGGCTCCATGTCTAGTTGGCAGCCGGTGTCAAGTGGAGTGCCCCAGGGGTCGGTCCTGGGGCCCGTTTTGTTCAATATCTTCATAAATGATCTGGAGGATGGTGTGGATTGCACTCTCAGCAAATTTGCGGATGATACTAAACTGGGAGGAGTGGTAGATACGCTGGAGGGGAGGGATAGGATACAGAAGGACCGAGACAAATTGGAGGATTGGGCCAAAAGAAATCTAATGAGGTTCAATAAGGATAAGTGCAGGGTCCTGCACTTAGGATGGAAGAATCCAATGCACCGCTACAGACTAGGGACCGAATGGCTCGGCAGCAGTTCTGCGGAAAAGGACCTAGGGGTGACAGTGGACGAGAAGCTGGATATGAGTCAGCAGTGTGCCCTTGTTGCCAAGAAGGCCAATGGCATTTTGGGATGTATAAGTAGGGGCATAGCGAGCAGATCGAGGGACGTGATCGTTCCCCTCTATTCGACACTGGTGAGGCCTCATCTGGAGTACTGTGTCCAGTTTTGGGCCCCACACTACAGGAAGGATGTGGATAAATTGGAAAGAGTACAACGAAGGGCAACGAAAATGATTAGGGGTCTAGAGCACATGACTTATGAGGAGAGGCTGAGGGAGCTGGGATTGTTTAGTCTGCAGAAGAGAAGAATGAGGGGGGATTTGATAGCTGCTTTCAACTACCTGAAAGGGGGTTTCAAAGAGGATGGTTCTAGACTGTTCTCAATGGTAGCAGATGACAGAACGAGGAGTAATGGTCTCAAGTTGCAATGGGGGAGGTTTAGATTGGATATTAGGAAAAACTTTTTCACTAAGAGGGTGGTGAAACACTGGAATGCGTTACCTAGGGAGGTGGTAGAATCTCCTTCCTTAGAGGTTTTTAAGGTCAGGCTTGACAAAGCCCTGGCTGGGATGATTTAACTGGGACTTGGTCCTGCTTTGAGCAGGGGGTTGGACTAGATGACCTTCTGGGGTCCCTTCCAACCCTGATATTCTATGATTCTATGATTCTATTCTACTGGTAGCTTGTTTGTCTTAAAATACGCCTCCACTGGAATCCATGAAAAGATAACAGCTTTTCAATTTTTATTCAAAACTAGTTGTATGTCCTAAATTTGTCTTTTGCAGTTTCTGAACTTGAAATATGGAAATGGAATCCTAAATCTTAGTAGAAGCTAGAGCTGGATGTGTAATGACAAAGTAGATAGGCAAATGTAATCACATATAAATGACTTGGATTTAATTTGCTGCTATTTATGGGATTGTTTTGTTTATTTGTGAATATTCAGATGATTGCTGGTATTTCATATAACTATCTGGGAAGCCAGAATTCACACCAGAAGGATTATTAATTATCCACTATTCATCACTTTTCTGTTGCAAAGTGTCAAATATTCAATCAGGGAACAGAAACAATAACCATGAGGTCAGTCATCCATCACAAATTGTACAATATCTAATAGTTGTAGTGAACAATTTGTGAGCCACACAGAGTCTGAAAATCATTCATCCAAATTACTCATAAATACCTGTAAATAATACCAACACATTTTCAGGTATCAGGAATGATTTGCAAACCAGGAAAGACCAGAATTTGCCAGCTATTCAGTGAATACTCTTTCACCAGCTCTAATAGAAACCCTGAAGGGTTGTTGAGTTTTTCAGTTCTTCTTTTAAATTTGTACTGAATTTGGTAACTGTACAAGACATCCGATTGGCCATACTGGAGAATGAAGTCCTCTGGCTAGCCACAGAAGAGGTTGAACATGGGTCACAGCAGTGCAAACCTCCCCATACTGCCATGATAATGTACCTCATCCCTGAGCTAGAGGTACATTTGCTAGGGGTAAGGAAGTAGTTCAGAGAAATATTTATCCAGTCTTTGCCATCTTTGCTGCTGAAACTGTCATTTAGGGCCTGATCCAACACCTGTTGGAAAGACTCCAAATGACTTCAGTGGGAATTGGATTGGGCCCCTATTGTCAATGGTCGAGATGATTTGGTGATCTGCACCTCTTCACTATTAACTGAGCTAGAATCACCAAATCTTTTCATACCAGCCACCAAACAGCTGCCTCACAGTAACAAGTTTTAGTTACACTGACATGAGTTACCTAAAGACAAAAGAACAAATTCCTTTTTCAGGGCCCTGAGTCAGCCGGTAGCCCCTCCTCTTAAGTCCTACATAGTATACTTCAAATTACAGTCTGGAGAGTGGGTAAACCGGTTTCTCAAAGACAAGGGACAAGCTGCTGCCTCCAGCCAGGTGCCACCAAAGTTGATTTGGCAATCCCCTGCCAAGTGGCCGTTCTTTGGCAACAAAGTGGGGGCAGGAACAGATCGATCTGCATTTTAGCAAACAACAACATGGAACTTCTTCCACCATGAGACTCCAGGTCTCCATCTCCATGGCTGGAATGAATGTGATCTAGGGGTGCCCCTCAGAAAAATGCATTTCAAAGGGAGACTGGACTGTAAAAGTTAGGGGCAAAAACAGCTCCAATCTCATGCATCCTATCTCTCTACCTCTCTTTTTCATCTAAGACAAAGAAACCAGTCCTTTGACTTTGGGGGGATCCTGACTTAAGAATTTGGTCAGCAATTCTGCTGGGAACATGTGGTAAGTATTTTACCTTGAACCAAGACCAGCTTGTTAAGTTTTAACTACTAGGAAGCATTTTATTTTGTAATTATTTCTGACTTTAATACTTTATACCTGGACCCACCTAAAACTTCTCTCTTTGTAGTTAAATAAACTTGTTTTATTTTTAATCTAAACTAATCCAGGGTTGTATTTAAACTGAGCTGTTTGGTAACTCCAGCTAAAGTAGCAAACTCTTGGATATTGACCCTTTACAGGGGCAACAGACCTTTTATACCTGAATTGCCCAGGACAGGGCTAGACAGTGCAGAACACACGTTTTTGGGAAAATTCGGGACTGGGAGTGTTTTTGGTCACCCTGCAAGTGGTAACCAAGGCTAGTGGAAACCAGAGTGTGCCTGGAGTTTTGCTGACAGGCTGCTGGGGTCAGAGTTGCTGGACCAGGACTGTAGCTATACACAGACACGCAGGGTGTGACCTGCATGCTGTTAGGCTGTTTGAGTGGCCCACAATGGGAGCTACAGGAGCAAAGCATTATGAAGCACCCAAGATCACAGGGCAGGTTGTGACACAGCCCCTCATTATTCTGGATTGCACCCCGGAATGTGACAAGCACCCTTGTTGGCAGCCTTAACAAGTGAGGGAAAAGACTGAATGGGCACAGTGGGGGGGGGGGGAATTACTTTCTAAGTAGTTGCTGATCCTGCAAAGACTTATGCAGGAAAGAGGCTCCCCTCAGAGTTTCCTGCTCAGTGTTTCCATTGGGGGAGGCATTTGGGGGGCTATAGGTTTAGAAGGGGGAAGGCCTCCAGCTCCATGAGGTAGGAACCTTTCATGACCGTGGAGGCAGGAGCCACCTGCACGGATGCTGTCCTCCTCTCCACCCTGGCAGCATGTCTGCAGCAGAAGCAACAACAGAGAGGAAGCAGGGAGCATTGATGCAATGAAAATACTGCAAGAGAACTGCAGAGAACTGCCACTCCCCTGTTCTGCTCTCCAAAACTGAGCCCTGAAACCAGGAGCTCCAACAGGGGGACTTCCATTGGAGTTTTTTTTGGGGGGGGAGGATGGGGCTTTGGAGCTGGCCATTATGTATTTCCATACACAATGAGCAGCCATATGCTGTCAGTCCCAGTTAGTTAGATTAAGTGGGATGGAACAAGAAAGAACAAAAATAGGGTCTCCCTCTGAGAGCATGGTGTGTGTCTCCCCCCTGGAACAATCTGCAGCGGCTCTGCCTTAGAAAAGTAAAGGTGCAGTAGAGAGGAAACCAATTCAGAATGATTACTAATGCTACAAACACCACACCAGCATTCCCAAACCTCCTTCCAGGGAGGGGAGAACCGACCACAGAGGAGATGCTCTGGGCTGAAGCGAGAATCTCCATGCCAGCGTGCTTATGCCAGTTAACAGAGCAGAAATCTGGCTCTGACTATTCAGTCAAAGGTCTAACTGAATAAAAACACCCTTGCCCTGAAGTTCTCCAAACTCTGGCGCTGGCAGACAGCAAAGGGAGTGAGTTCCAAAGGTTTATGTATTAAATTCCCTAGCTGGCTGCTGTACAGCTAGTCCCACTGCCAATCAGACAGCTCTGATAGATAGTGTTCATGGAGAGTAGTAGACTGATCAGAGGGATGCTGCCAGCCCCCAACTAGCTAGGTATTTCTCATTCATTGTTTTTCTTGATTAGAGGGAATGAAGTGCTTGCAGGAACCACAAGCCAAGTAATTTAGGTTAACAGATTTCTCTATACATTTCTGAGGCATACACAGTAGTTGGAAGGCTTCCAATATTAGCCTGGGGAATTTATCAGCATGAAAACAAGCAACTGGCACATTTTCTGTTTATTTTGTATTTCTCAGGGTTACAACACAAATTTCTCAACTTCATGAACTCTCCAGAAGAACTAAAAGTTCAGTGGAGTTGGCCTTTTCCTTCCTTCCTTTCCTAACCATCCTTTTCTCCTCCTCTAATTCTGAAATGTCTGAGCATACTCAGAATCTCACCTAGAGGGCTCTGCCATTGGCATAAGCAGGATCTGGAAAAGTCAGGCCTATACCCTTCAGTTCTCAAACTGGGAGTTGTAATCCAACTGCTTGGAAATATTTCACACTTGAAATATTAGTGCTCTCTCCATTTGTCTGTCTGTCTAATGTGCCCATATCTTCGCTAACTCATGTGGGAACTGCATAGGCTGGGAGATTGTCGAAGAAGTCTATAGGAATTAAGGCCCCCAAACCACCAAGATAAATATGATTTGGGTGTCTAAATCCTTTGGGTTCCTTTGGAAACACTGGCCTGAGAACATCTGATTATGTAAAATTTTTATTGTACTGTTGTGCCTGTATCAGAAAAGGAGTTTAGATGGTTTATGTTAAGGTACATAGTGAAAGTGTTTTACCTGTTAGGATATGCGCTCATGTCTCCTTCCCAAATGTCTTCATTTATCCTGTAAGCATTGCTGACATCAGTAACCCCTAAAATATGTAAGCAGCTACAATCTGTATGCTGCTGTGTTAATAATGTAACCTTCCATAGTATGAAATATACAGAACACTAATGGTCTGAGCTCAGGTTTTGGCAGGTAGATGAAGGAGGAATTAATTGTAAGCAACATTGTTTTAAAATGTATTTATTAGTCATTTTAAGTGTGTGTGTGTGTGTATGTGTGTGTGACTCCCAGTTATACCATTTTAAATCTGGAATAACTTCATTGCCTACTCTGGATTTTTGTGACTGTAATTTAGAGCAGATTTTTCTCTATAAACTGGAAAGTTTTGGGATAACAGAAGAATTTGTGCTCTTATTTTTTTAAAAAGCATTTCAAGTCAAATTTAAGATTATTTTGCTACTAGGCAATGAACAATAAGTAACTTAATTGCACAGTACAAATGTACTGCTGGATAGTACTGCATTCTGAAAATTAAAAAAGTTAGATGTCTCTCTGTGATGCTGTGTATAAGAAAGGTGACCATTTGTATCATTGTTGCTACCATTGTTACACAATTATCATAAATCTTGTACAAAGTATGACATGTAAGGTATCAATAGAAAAGTTATGATTTGCTAAGTATGATTATCAGCCCACACCACTTCCCGCAGCTTCCTTTGGCCGGGAATGGCAAACCACAGCCACTGGGAGCTGTGGGCAGCCGTGCCTGAGGACGGTCAATGTAAACAAACTGTCTTGCGGCCCACCAATGGATTACCGTGACTGGCCGTGTGCAGCCCATGGGCTGCAGGTTGCCCACCACTGCCTCAGACAGTGTGGAGCCAATGGCCACCCCCTGTGATTAAGCAAAATACATAGGAGCATGTGATAAGCTCATGTGACCTTAGATGCCATCTTGGGCCAGTAACTTTCAATTCACCAGGAGGGTGAGCTTTATTTTGGACAGTAAATTTCCAGGCACATGGCAAAGGATTTAAAAGACACCCAAGACACCTCTATTTTGCCTCTTTCTGATGGCTCTAACTTCTCTGGACTTACAACAAAAAAGGACTATTTTGAATTATGGGCTGAAGACCTTCTAATCTTTGGAAGTTACCAGAGAAACTTTTTGCAAACCAGCAGACTGTTCCATCACTGCTACAATCCTGAGCTAAGGACTTTGCAATCATTTGTATGTATATGATCTATTAAACATGTATAACTCTTCTTTTCTTTCTTTAATAAATCTTTAGTTCATTTACTAAGGATTGGCTGACAGCATGATATTTGAGTCGGATCTGAAATGGGGGTAAGTGTCTGATCTCTTGGGACTTGTAGAACCTCATATATGATGAATTAGGTTTTCAGTAACCCCTCACTATATTAGACCTGTTTGTCTCGCTGGGAGCCAATGGCTGGAATGCCTAAAAGGGACTATGTTTGGCTTCTGGTTATCCAGTGTGGTACTTCAGGAGCTCTTTTGTTTCTGGTTTGGTGAATTTAATTATAGAATAAACCATCAGTTGTGGGGATTGTCTGCCCTGATTCTTGCAGTCTGTCCTGATTGTGGCATTCTCAGTGTGGTCCATTCCAGGCACCCAATCACATGCTCCCCATCATCAATCAAAGTAACAGCATACAGAAATAAAGTTATTTGTCTCCTTCTATCATATGCAGCAGAATCTCAAAGGAAACACAAAGCCCACCTTGATATTTAATTAGTTATAAACGACTGGCGATTTGCAGGTGGTCAGACTCAGGTGATATATTTTATTAATGACGACAAACACTTAGGCATATATTTTCAAAAATGGCTAGTGATGTTGAGTGTCTCGGTTCTTGGGTACCCAGAGAGAGACACTGTCACAGAGCGGTCTGCTCCTTTAAGGGCCTGGGGAGCAGCTAGCCCTCGTCTGGAGAATAGCTGAACAGGCTGGTGCTGGGAATCATCTGACCTAGCTGGACAACATCAAGGAATTGGGGCTGATGAGTCTCAGCTGGAGGATATAAATGAGGGAGCCTGGGAGTAGCCTGTGTTAGGACTGCACTAGAGGTCTGTGAGTGGTCCCCATTTCTCCTCTCCCACAACTGGAAAGGGTCTTACTACTAAGCTGCTGACAGCTAGGGAGCCCCACAAGATAGGTGGGGAACAGGATTATTATTTTTTGTTGTTCTTCCATGTTTTTTTTTTAAATGTGGGAATAAATAGGGCATTGAAGTAAGGGCTACACACTGAACTGGGCATGGTGGCTTGATTTCCCCATGCTGATGATTAAGCCCACCAGCCTATGGACATCTTAAAGGGGCCAATGAAACCCCCCCTGATATGTTGCAAATTGGGCATTCGAAATCACTAGTCGCCTTTGACAATGTAGGCCTTGATTTTTAGGGCAGACCTTTAGCAGAAATGGGTTGAGAGCAATTTAGAACATGCAGTTACATTCATAAGTTGTGCATCCCAAAGTATGATCTTACCCTAGGTTTGTTTTATGTTCCTAGTGTACTTAGCTGGGGCTGCTATTTGTGTTTGCTTATTTAATTTTTATGCCAATTTTTTTCCATAAATACTAATAAACCCAAATGCTGATGAAGGTATTTGTTTAGTTCAATAAGCTTTCTTTATCTGTACAGTGACTGGAGGTGAGGGCTCTGTACATCTGTGTTCTTGTTGGTACATCTTGGGATATTAGATGGATGGGATCTGAGTTACCCAGGACAGAATTTTCTGTAGTATCTGACTGGTGAATCTTGCCCATATGCTCAGGGTTTAGCTGATCGCCATATTTGGGGTCAGGAAGGAATTTTCCTCCAGGGCAGATTGGAGAGGCCCTGGAGGTTTTTCGCCTTCCTCTGTAGCATGGGGCATGGGTGATTTGAGGGAGGCTTCTCTGCTCCTTTAAGTCTTTAAACCATGAGTTGAGGACTTCAATAGCTCAGACATAGGTGAGGTTTTTCGTAGGAGTGGGTGGGTGAGATTCTGTGGCCTGCATTGTGCAGGAGGTCGGACTAGATGATCAGAATGGTCCCTTCTGACCTTAGTATCTATGAATCTAAGTAAATTAACTACCATATTTTATATAGCAAATTCCCTAAGAGTTTTTAAATCTTCATCTGAATAGCCTATTATGAAAATGCAATAAATAAAATACACCATTACACAATTTTTGCTGTGTACTACTGAGAGATGTCTCGTGTGCCCCAGGGGTATGTATACCACAGTTTGTACTAGAGTAAAATACTTCTAATGGGGCAGATTGTGCCAGTTTACAGATGTATATTCAAGAACTTGCCATCAGAGGCAACGGAGAGTTCTGTTTAAAAACTGGTTGCACATTATGGCTCCATGTTACTACATGTACTAGCAACAGCAGAAGGCCTGATTGGTCCACTGCAGGATATGAGTAACTCATCATCGCCTTCCCTTTAGCAGGTCAGCACTCCCACAAAGATATGAAATGGAAGATAAAAGAAGCAGCAAGAGTCAAGGGGCCAAATTCTACTCTTAATCACACCAGTATAATATTGGAATAACTCCATTAAAATCAATAGTTTTCTCTTAATTTACAGCAGCATTTGGATGGATATGCAATGATTTTTATTTTAATGTGACCAAAGTGCTGTAATGGCTTAATTCTGCTCTACTGACTTCAGGTGTTAGGTCAATGATGAGGGCTTGTGAAACTCTCAACCTACATATCCAGTCTTGAAAAAGTTTTCTATGTACAGAACTTCCTTTGTCTCTGAAAGGAACTCCACACTTGGAGGGCTTGTAGGTGCGGCCCCTAATTTTCTGTGCTCAATTATTTGTTTCACCAAACCTAAAACAGGAAGCAGCAATGGTTTACCGCATGGTTTCATTGTATCTTCTGTGAGTGCCTCTATGTATTTTGCTGAAATGCAGTTTCCTACAGCGGTGCCACTCAGCGGATCTTAACAGCTGTCAGCGGCAACAGGAGGAGTAGCTGAGTGGGATTGCTTTTCCCAGTAGCAGCAGAACACAATTTCAAAAAAGATGAATAATGTTTAAGGCCAGAAGGGACCACTGTTATCATCTACCCTGATCTCCTGTATAACACAGGCCATGGGACTTTCCTGCATCACTTCATGTTTGCACAAGCTTGTATAGAAAGGCTATGCTAAAGCAATGCACTGATCTCCATAAACTGATACCAATCAGTGGATCTGACACATGGAATACAAATCTAAACACAGTTCAGGAAGCAGGGAGACTGCCACTGAAATTGTACAAAAATGTATAATTTCATAAGTGAAGTGAAAATCCTTCCCTGAGGTTTCACCTTGAGTCAGTGGGAAGGCTTTTATGAGCTATGCAGATGTGAGTTTTAACTCCTGCTATGACCACCCAAGCCAGACAGGTCAAAGAGAAGGGATCAGACAAAAAGCAGTCCGCTGATCCCCCAGGGTGTGGGTTGAGCAACTGGCCTACAGCCTAGCCTCGTAAGTTATGGAATCACAACAAGGTGGCTGTTCTGGCAAACAGCCTGATCCATAGGGATGGCAGAGCTTGTTTATGTCCTAAATGATGTCTGACGGTGCACGGAGGATTCAGACTCAAAGCAAAAATATCTCCAAAGAACACAACTTACTTTCTTCTTCTCTCTTAATACAGTCAAGAAAAAAGAATACGAATATAAATAGGTGTATATAAAAACCATTGGTGTGCATGGTGCTTTATCAACACATATAAGAAAGAAAAGTCTTTTTCACAAGGAGATTGCCATCTGTTAGACAGCTAGTGCACAAAACCCGCAAGACTGGGGCAGGGGAGTATGGGGCAGCTTTTCCTTCTTTGCATGACACAGTGTAAAAGAATTTCTTTTGGGAAATTGTTATTGCATAGCTGTGTGTGACTGGATTTGTGTCCTTTTGAAAGTGTAACTTTTTTTGTAGCTCAGTTTGTGTTTCATGCTTCTAAAATAAAAAGGAGTACTTGTGGCACCTTAGAGACTAACAAATTTATTAGAGCATAAGCTTTAGCTGTAGCTCACGAAAGCTTATGCTCTAATAAATTTGTTAGTCTCTAAGGTGCCACAAGTACTCCTTTTCTTTTTGCGAATACAGACTAACACGGCTGCTACTCTGAAACCTGTCATTATGCAAGGCTTCTAAAATAGATGCATAGTAACAAAAGATGCAATATATGGTAGTATGGTGCCCTCTGCTGCATATTAGAGTTACTAGCAACTACGTTTTTAGCATCACTACCCAGTGATGCCACATTGCCAGATGTCCTGTATTACTTAAAACAGTAAGTTAACAATAATGTAGCATTTCATTGATTTTTAAAAAAATAAAAATCTTGTAATGTGCTATACAGTGCTTGTAAAGATTGTATCACACAGACTACAGAATAACCATTAAGCTCCTATAGATTTTTCTAGAGCAGCGAGTTTGGATTAATGTTAATGCTTTTAAGTGTGCGGGGCCATAGACAGCACTAATGTAACTTCAGTGACTTCCATGTTTAGTTCAACTTAGCATATTGAACTATAACATATGTGCTGAAACCCTAACTAATTTTAGGCACCCAAAGTTGAAAATCTGGATGTCTGTTTTAATTAACCCACCAGTAAAAAAAAAAAGGGCGGGGGGAGGGAAGGAGGAATACATTCTCAGGACATTGAGAGTCCTTAATGTTTGCAAAGTGCTGCGAAATCCATAAATAAAAGATTTTTAAAGGTATTTAGGCACCTAAAGATGAAGCTAGGTACAAAATGGGATTTTCAGAAGTACATAGGCATATTACTCCTATTAAAATCAATGAGAGTTAGGCACCTGGGTGCTTTTGACAATCTCACTAGATGCACCTGCAGCTACATTTTTAGGCATCTTTAAACATTTAGCTTTAAGCGTAAAGTATTATTAATTACTAAGAGCCTATTCCACCATCCTGCCTCATGCTCACTAGTACCTATGGGCACCCAAGCCTGAAAATTGTGGACCTGT
The DNA here is from genome assembly GCF_009764565.3 of Dermochelys coriacea. Taxonomy (NCBI): domain Eukaryota; kingdom Metazoa; phylum Chordata; order Testudines; family Dermochelyidae; genus Dermochelys; species Dermochelys coriacea. Next base: position 208,840,325 of record NC_050069.1, read on the forward strand.
GTGGCTTTTCTCAAGTTTGCATTAGCCCTGCAGCAGCAGCCCTCCGAAGTCATGCCTCCCAGTCCCCTGTATTAATCGCTAGACCACGCTCCCTCTCACTCTTGACGTGTTTCATGAATATGGCAAATTGTCATCTTTCAGGAATAGCAATGCATTTTGTAATCAAATAAATACAGGAAAGCTAAGGGGGTTTCCTCAGAGGCTCGGGCATTTTCTTATCACTTCCTCCCATTAAAGGTTGAGTTTTGTAATGGATGAGAGGGATTTCTAGTTATGTGCCAGTAGCCTGATGGCACCCTTTAAGAGCGGAGAAGAAAGAGCAGCCTGCAGTTGAAGATGTGCTCTTTGCAGGATCAGGCCTTAAAATCCTTGTCTTTAAAACCTGACATACCAGCTGACCTAAATATCACAGTGGCTGGGAACCCATGAGCTCCTCAGTTTGGATGTAATTCATATCAAACCAATGAGCAAATTGTTGTCTGGCTTGTGCCATCTTCCCATATCATGGCTAGCAGTGTGGGGAGGGAAGCAGACTCCACAGACCCCCCCCACACACACACACTGAGGATGGGGACACAGGAGGGGAGGTATATATCAACTTGGCTCTGTCACCAAGTCCAACCCATGGCATAGCTGTACCAGCACATTGGACAGTGTATGCTGTTTATAGCAGGTGCACATTAACCTTTCCCAGAGCAGTGGGGAAATGTAAGTTTAAACTAGTGTAAATGGCGGATTCCCTATAATTTGACATCTTTAAATCATGATTTGAGGACTTCAGTACCTCAGCCAGAGGTTAGGGGTCTGTTACAGGAGTGGGTGGGTGAGATTCTATGGCTTGCAATGTGCAGGAGGAGGTCGGACTAGATGATCATGATGGTCCCTTGTGACCATCGAGTCTGAGTCTAAGAGGAGAGGTTGCGACTCTCCCAGTTCCAGTCTTCCTCCTGGGTTCTTCCATGATCAGTGCAGCAACATGCTGCCCCTTGCTCTGGGTGGGTCATATAGTCTATCTAGCCCTAAGCCATATCTCTCCACCTAGTCCTAGTGTACAGTAAAGTCCTCACAGTCCCTTCTTGGACATAGCTCATGTTTTGTATTTCTTCATTGTGGGGCACATTGCAGATTTAAATAACATTTAATTATTGGTAATATTTCTTGTGCTCATTAATATCCTGAGGGGCCAAACTATTGTTTCAATCTTCAATTAAAGTAACCATGATTTAAAACCAAGTAATCTGAGACTTTTTCCTTTACTGGAGATGCCCTCATGCATCAGGATTAGATTCTAGTTTTCTATACTATTGAGACTTCACATATGTGAACACGATGTTGTACTCAGTAAACAAGATATAATATCTACTTTTTATACCTGCTGAGTAGAGATCTATAAAGGGATTGTTTCATTCTTCATGAAATGGTTGCTTCTGAAATTGTGCTTTAAAATCAAATGCATTATTCAGTAACCATGTACACCCCCCATGACCCTTGCAAAACCCCAAGGTTTTGGAGCACACTTTCCAGGTGAAGCAGCCTAGCAGATCTGACTGAAGTATTATAAACAGAGGCCTACATTTTCCAAAATGGACACCCAAACATGGGGTATCAAAAATCACATTTTAAAATAAATTATATATATCAGAAAATCTGACTGAGACCACCTATGTCCCAAGATTTCAGCCTGCTGCTGCTCCTCAAATGCACTTCTACTCTGGAAAAGGACTGTCAAAATAGCATAAGCGTTCCATACTTATGGTCTCTAATGACTCCATTTCCAATGTGCTACAAGTAGAAAGTTGGGTTTTGTTTTTTTTTCCAGCTGCTGACCTGCAAACTCAGCAAGGGCTCTGAAAGCCAACCCAGGGCTTTCTTTCTCTCTCATGTGCCATCACCAGGTACTCGGGTGCCATCACCATCATAAGGTAGGTTCTGCAGGCCAAATTAGACCCTCAGTGACACCTGTGCAATCCCATTGCCTTCACTAGGTTCACACAACCTGGAACTCTTTAGATCTTAATAACCATTCTTTTGACAATGCCCAAGAAGGAACAGAACCCAGTTTGCTCTTGTGTTGATGCCACATAGCTAATAGGAGTAAATAAGTAATAAAAATTAACGTTGATATCTAAAGTCGGCAGATATGACTGAATGCAGAGAAGGAATAGATCTGATAAGTAGTAGGATAGTATTTTCACATAGTCCCTTGGGGTAGTTCTTGGGGTAGGTCTGCACTTTAAAGAGGGAGGCATTTTTACTTATTCCCAGGTATAAATATTTATGCTAGAATGGAGCTGATCTGGAAAGTGCCGATAAATAATGTAGGGTAAAATATACTACAGGGATGTTGTAATTATTTAAAAAACAAACACAACCCCCAAACCAAAACATAAATTTTATAATTAGATCTGGTCAGAAAAAAAATGTCCACTAAAACTTTTCAATTTTTGTGTTTTCAATGGAAACAACATTTTCCACAGAAAGCAGACACTGTTTGTAACTAGAAAAGCAGTACTTGTGGCACCTTAGAGACTAACAAATTTATTAGAGCATAAGCTTTCGTGAGCTACAGCTCACTTCATCGGATGCATTTTAGTGAGCTGTAGCTCACGAAAGCTTATGCTCTAATAAATTTGTTAGTCTCTAAGGTGCCACAAGTACTGCTTTTCTTTTTGCGAATACAGACTAACACGGCTGCTACTCTGAAACCTGTTTGTAACTGAAATCCCAATTTTGAAAGTTATTGACCAGTTCTATTTATAATCCCAGGAAATCTAAAGTTAAGGTTTTTCTTAAAAGAAACATAACTATGCTAAGATGTAGAAATGCAGGTAGATCACCCAAACAAGCTTAACTCTGCCCTATACCAACCACATAATTATGGTTAGGACATTTTAGTGTTTGTCGTCCCAGCTTACATGAAACTGATTTTTAAAGTATTTTAGATTTTTTTGGTTTTGTTTTTTTTCCCTCATGGTGTCACTATGGGGCAGAGATAGCTGGAGTTCCACATGATTGAACACTCACACCTCTACAATCAGAGACAGATTAAGATTTATTAGGGTCCTGTACACAAAGAATATTTGGCCCCCCACCCTGAAACCCCAGTGGCCCCGGACCTGGTGGGGGACGGAACAAGAGGGTCAAGCCCACCCACTTTTCAACATGGGCATAATAGCCTTGGCCAGGCGTGGAGGACCAGCAGCAGCAGGGGCTGCACTTTGTGGTTGTGAGCTGAGGTGGGCCTTAGCCCTCACCTTGCCACAGGGCTCCACCCCGGTTCCTCCTCTTCCCCCAAGCCCCCAAGCTGGAAGCCCAGGCTGCTGTGGGAAGCCCCAGACTACTTGTTTATAAAAGGTAGTGTTGATTGAATCTGAGTCCAACCAGCTGCCAGGATAGAAACTCCTGGGAAAGATTAATGGACGAGAAGAAAAAAAAGATCTGTGGCCTAATTCTCCGCTGGCGCAAACTGGTGCATCTCCATTGACCTCAATGTAATTGTGCCAATTTAAAACAGAGAGTTTGTCCCTTGTTTTTTAAAAGGTGTCCTTTCATTTTGCTTCTGGTCCATCTCTGAAAAAGAGAGCCTGATGCTACATTGTTATTAGCACATAAAACATGAGGTGATTTAACAAGAACAATTGCGTCACGAGTTTATTTGCTGAAAAGCAGTTTTCATGGACGCCAGCATAAAGATCGCATATGGTTTCAAAAATGATCATTCTTTCTTCTGTTGATCCTGACTGGAAATAAAGCAAAAACACTTTTTTTATTTTAAAGACAAAGTAGCTTAGAAATCACTTTTGCATTCTCATTTGCTGAGAGAATTGATTAGTCAGGCCTGATTTGACTATAAAGGTCTGGCAGCCTTCCCACATTGACATGCTAAACTGGCAGAATGGTTAAAAACAGATAGGAAAACATTAATTCTGTATATATTAAAAAAAATCATTCTAGCAATCAATCACAATCTTTCCTTTGGTTCCTTTCATCATCTAAATGGCCCTTATGACCAGACGACAAATCTTACCAGGGGTTGGGCGGGGGGAAACAGCTGCATATTTAATTTAAATATAGGGGTCAATTCACAAAGGCTGTGAGTTGTTACAACCCCAGCTATAGAGCCATGGCTCTTAAGTTCAAGCTGTAAATAGCTCACACTTTTTGCTCTGGAGGTCCCCAGTTCAGTCTCTGATGTGCCAGCCAAAAGGGCAGCCATCATAAGTACTTACGGATACCTACATACTGCCGCAGCTGTTTAACAGCACAAATTCCCTGGATCTTGGGACTCTCCAATGAGAAAGGCCTTATTCCTAAAGATGAGAAAAAATTTCACTGGATAATGATAATAATGGAGATATGAACAAATAGGTGACATGAACAAATTTGTAAAAGTCAAGTTCTCATTCGAATCACAAATGTCAGGATATATTAATTGGATTTGAATTAGTGCAGGTAGAAATGGGACAGAAGGAAGTGGGAGAAGAAAAGAGAAGGCAGTCAAAAATGCAATAATGCCTAGCTCCTATTTTGGACTTTTCATATAGAGATCTGAAAATACTTTACAAAGAAATGCAGGGTCTCCATCAGTGCCCTTTTATAGATGGGGGAAGCTGAGGCACTACAGAAGTGAAGTGATTGGTTCAGGGTCATGTATCACCTCATCATCAGAACTGAAACTAGAACCGTAGGGTGCAATCTTACCCTGGTTAAAGTCAATAGGCTTCCTGTAGACTTCCAGGCAGTCAGGATTTCCACCCATGTCTGCTGATTCTTAGTCTAGACTGCCAGATCATACTGCCTTAGGCCCCAGTCCTGCGATCAACTGTGCACAAGCATAGAGATAAAAGTCAATTCTGTTTAAGCTAATTCAGAATGTTCAAAAGAAGTTCTAAAAAGGCACTATAATAAAGAGTAAGAATACCCAGGTTTTACCTTATTGGTTAAAAAGCTAACCTTCAGACAAGTGAGTCACAGTTCTACTTACAGCTATACCAATGTAATTTGCAGCAGAATTTGTAAAGTAAATTGAAGATCTAGGGCCAAATTCTGCACTGAGTTATACCCATGCAGTCCCATTGCTTCCAGCTGGATTGCATGAGGTATAAATCAGCACAGAATTTGTCCCAAAAAGAGAAATATGTTTTCCATAAATGGTCTGTTCAAAGCACGCTATGATATCTCCATAGATAATAGGAAAGAAAGTAATTTTGTTCTGAGTAAAGGGAACAGTGATGAGAAGAAATCTCATTCCAAGTAGAAAGCTTTCTACTTGGTTACCACGCAATCTAATCCTGACAGTGAACCAGACTTGAAAAATGACATCCCCATCTCCAAGAATTGAAAGGTGTCAGAAACAGCAGCCATTCTGTGCTTTGGTCTAAAGCAATTATAAGCTCCTCACAAACTCTAAGACAAGAATTGATTTTCATTTCTAGATTATCGAGATGTGGGAGCAAGTAGGTCAGGAAATCTGACCCTCTCATAACCTTGTGGATTGGATTGTTCTCAAACCTGTTCAATACTGAAAAGAATTGTTTAGGGGGAAAAATCCTTCTGTCATATTATGTGCCCCCTTGAAATCTCAGGGCCTCTTGCTGTCATACCTCTTTCTGCTTCATAATGTCCTGAAATAAAGATATATAGTTTAAGGTGTTTCTTTAAAGAGGGAGCCAAATACTAATGCATGACTATCAGATAGAGGGGGCTAAAACTACAGCAGTAGGAAGGAATTCTGGGTCAGGAAAGTGTGGCCCAGAAGCTGTGAGGACAGAAACAAAACCTGGCTTTTCAGGGAACCCCAGACTTGCTCATATCAGACCTGTGCTGCTGACTTTCACTGGCACCATATATTTGATTTAACCAGGAGTATTATTCTGTGTTACAATAATGCTACATTTATACAGCATCTTTAATTGCAAAGAGGATCCCAAAACACAGTGCAAACTTATTCCCTGATTCTGCTCCCATTTAATTCAATGCAAGTTTTACCACTGATTCCCATGGGAGCAAGATCTAGCCCTTAAACTGAAATACAAACTATTTCAGTTACCCACCACTGAAATTCAGCCACTTCTGGGTGAAATGACACAGATTTTTAATAGCACTCATTAAAACAAATATTTAATGACAGGTTTCAGAGTAGCAGTCGTGTTAGTCTGTATCCTCAAAAAGAACAGGAGTACTTGTGGCACCTTATAGACTAACAAATGTATTTGAGCATAAGCTTTTGTGAGCTACAGCTCACTTCATCGGATGCATCCAATGAAGTGAGCTATAGCTCTTGAAAGCTTATGCTCAAATACATTTGTTAGTCTCTAACGTGCCACAAGTACTCCTGTTCTTTTTACAAATATTTAAAGTACAGGACTAAAAAAATATATTATCCAAACTATAACTACAGGCTGGTTTAGTTAGGGCAGAATGCAATTGTTCAGTTTGAATTGGGCCAACGCAATCTATTTGTGTACCACATCTGCAAGAAAAGTAATTGAGGATATATGGAGAACTAATGGGAAGAGACAGAAGAACACATAGATGCATATAGGTTGAGTGTAGCCATGCAGAGAGCAAAGGAACAACAAAACATACAGATGGTTTACAAGTTCAGAAAGAATGTAGCTGATAACCAGAATTTCAGACCATAGCACAAACAATTGCTTTATTTTAGCTCCATTTTTAAAACTAATGTGCTTCCCTGAAATTAGAACCAAGAAAAGGCCATTTTACCTTTGTCGTGTTCTACTGGTGAGTTAAATCAGGAAAGATTCAAAATAAAAAGAGCACCTAACAGGACATCCCTGCTGATGATTTTCAATCTGTTTAGCGCTAGCCTTCAAATTTAGAAAGTTAAAGTGAAATCATCTAAGAACAGACCACATTCAAGCTAATAAATAAATGCAAATGTATTGTTTTTAGGGTAAAGAACTCCAAAACAGGAAACTAAAGCACAATGGCTCTGCATGAATAAATGCTATAAAATTAGGGCAGGCAGCTGGCAAATCATTAATTAACAGTAGTAATGGTCTCAAACTAGTGCTCTGGGGACTCCACAGGAAATAGGAAGTACAAGTACGCTGGCTCTGGTTTCAGTTATGCATGTGACCTAGTTTCTTTTTCATAAATGATAACAAGAAAAAAAATGCCTGATCCACAGTATCACACCAAACATCACCAGCTGCTTTTGAGATAACACATAATGAATGAGTCACAGCACAGAAAGCTTTCTGTAAGCATTCCCCCAAACCAGACAGATGCAAAATGTATTCTAGGATACTAAGCATACCGGGCTGGATAATTAAAGTCATCATAAGGACCATTATAGAGAAAACCAATCTTAACAAAAATTGTGGTACTGGGACTTTTATTTAAATTTCAGCCTAATTTTTACATACCGGATGATTCATATTGTTTTCCAAAGTGTCTCCAGATATGTCAAGTGAATAGCACCATGCCTAAGTGCTCAGCTACTATGCAAATGAGAAATAATCTCAAGATTTATATGTGAATTATAGCCTCTTTTAGTAAATTAATTCAATGACAGCAGAAGGCGTACTGTCTCTGTGAAACATATGGAGGAAATATTGGTTCACAATAAATTTATTGCTGTAACCAACTTAACATGTCCAATAATTATTATACTTCACCATGTTGCTGATAAGTTTATATTGTGTATTGAAGATTTGATTCACTATTAACACAAGCTATATCTGCAGGGAAAAGCCAATAATCACTGTAGTTTAAAATCTGTACTCTCGTACTTCTAAGAGTGAGCGCTGTTGAAATACGGAATATTCTCCATACTGAATGATGGAAGTACCAATATCTGAGTCATGGGTAAAGCACTGAAGAATATACAAGAGGGACCAACCTTTGTTGGCAAGGGATGGACTAAAAGACTCAAAAAGTCTTACATTTTTCTCTTTCTTCCTTATGGGAAAATCCTACCCCGAATATCTGGAGCTGTAAAGGCTGAAGGAGCAGAGTGTGGTGGATCCCAGAGTCATCCTGCTGGTGAATGGCACCACAACTCAAGGCAAGCAGGGAGGGAAGTGTGCTGTGAGGAAAGAGGCTCACTTTGCTACTGTTCTTCTTAAGAGAAGCATGGATTTCCACCTGACATGGGCTGCAAAATATTGCATACAAGCATAGCAAGAGGGGACTGGCTATGTTGCCAAACAGTTTGAGCACATCCCCTTGGGGCCATGATGTACCAATCAGAGTGGTAGCTGATCTCTCAACTCAGTACTTATTTTAGTTCAAGGTTAGAAATATATCCTGCTACTGCTTGAAGGGAAAGACTCCCTGTGCTCTCTTCCCCATGCCCTTGTCCCCCAGTAGAGGACCTGCCTAGCAGAAAGCAGGTTTTTGCCCTATGATTCTGTAGGCCAAATCCTTAGCCAGGCTCACTGCTGAGTAGTTCTAGGGAGTTTCATGGGAGCTACTGTTGGAGTGGAAAGAATTCTCTCCCTTGGCCACTGAGGGACAGATATTTAAAGGTATTTAGGTGCCTTAATGTGCAGATAGACACCTAATTCCCATTAATTTCAATACAACCCATGGCTGCTACTGCAACCCGCTGTACATGCGAATGTATGAAGGAGCAAAGTAGCCAGTGGATTCATGTTAGTAGTAAAACCACCAGTCCTGCTGCCCTCACTCTTTTCTGACTCCCAAAGATCCTTGCGGGGAGACTACATGGAGCACAGCTGAATGAGCTGCAGGAGGTCGGGATCCCTGCCTCCTCTTCTGCAACCAAAACACACTGGTTCCATTGGACCTTGGCCCTCTGCAGATGTTGAGTGTGTTTTTGGGTTAGCAGAGGGGGCTGGGGTTTGCCCTTTTGTCTTCACTTACATCTATTTCTCTGTAATTGTAAGTAGGTTCTATTTGATACAGCTTCCCACATGGATTTTGATACACTGTGGAACTTTTCTGTAACCAAGAAAAATGACTCATGACTAGGTTAAGGTCACCTCCTGTTCATATGGGGGGAGATGCTGGAATGAAATAATGTAGTTAGTGCATCTCTAAGGCAAGGTTCCACTTATAGATCATAGATTCATAGACACTAAGGTCAGAAGGGACCATTCTGATCATCTAGTCCGACCTCCTGCACAGCGCAGGCCACAGAATCTCACCCACCCACTCCTACAAAAAACCTCACCTATGTCTGAGCTATTGAAGTCCTCAAATCATGGTTTAAAGACTTCAAGGAGCAGAGAAGCCTCCCTCAAGTGACCTGTGCCCCATGCTGCAGAAGAAGGCGAAAAACCTTCAGGGCCTCTTCCAATCTGCCCTGGAGGAAAATTCCTTCCTGACCCCAAATATGGCGATCAGCTAAACCCTGAGCATATGGGCAAGATTCACCAGCCAGATACTACAGAAAATTCTGTCCTGGGTAACTCAGATCCCATCCATCTAATATCCCATCTCAGGGGATTAGACCTATTTACCCTGAATATTTAAAGATCAATTAATTACCAAAATCACATTATCCCATCATACCATCTCCTCCATAAACTTATTAAGTAGAATCTTAAAGCCAGATAGATCTTTTGCCCCCACTGCTTCCCTTGGAAGGCTATTCCAAAACTTCACTCCTCTGATGGTTAGAAACCTTCGTCTAATTTCAAGTCTATACTTCCTGGTGACCAGTTTATAGCCATTTGTTCTTGTGTCCATATTGGTGCTGAACTGAAATAATTCCTCCCTCTCCTGTATTTATCCCTCTGGTATATTTATAGAGAGCAATCATATCTACCCTCAACCTTCTTTTAGTTAGGCTAACCAAGCCAAGCTCCTTAAGTCTCCTTTTATAAGACAAGTTTTTCATTCCTCAGATCATCCTAGTAGCCCTTCTCTGTACCTGCTTCAGTTTGAATTCATCCTTTTTAAACATGGGAGACCAGAACTGCACACAGTATTCCAGGTGAGGTCTCACCAGTACCTTGTATAATGGTACCATCACCTCCTTATCTCTACTGGAAATATCTCGCCTGATGATAAAAAAAATATACAGAAATACAAAAAAATACAAAAAATATACAGAAGCTAACCCTGACATATGAACTACTTCTAGTTTTATGCTTTAACACAGAGGGCTGCTGACTATCTTAAACTCTTTATCATATAACACCCCAAGCCTTTTTCTGGAATACATCACAATGCAAAGACCTTACTAAGTATTTTATTCATAAGGAAGATAATGCTTGTAAAGGAAGTTTGGTGTATTTCATTTATGAATCTGGAAAGCTATAAGGACAATCAGTATTATGAAAGCTACTCACCCCTACCATGAGAGGTAACATGGTGGGGTTCCCAGACAACAGTCAGCTCTTTGTCTGATACAGATTGTAACATTATGTGGATGTATCATAATCAAATATTCATTGTCTACTGAGAAGCGCTATGTCAGCCATAATGCCACAGTTGATGGCGTAACACTAGGCATCATGTAGTGATGTTCCCAGATCTGGCTTAATCCTGGAATCTTTTGGATGTCCCTGTGGGTAGTGTCAAGATGTATACCACTTCACATGCTGCTGGAGAGTTTGAGAGCAGTGTGTGCTGGAGTGTTTTTTTTTTTCTACCCAGGCAACATGGCCAAAGAGCATGCAATACCACTTTTGGATATAATGACCGATTGGAAGGAAGGCCAGATCTCTGCAAGACTGACATCCTGCACAAAGTCAAATCACTTTATGCTAAAAATTTGATGCTGACAGTACATATGGAATGCCTCTAGCCATTCCAAGTCTGCTTGTAAAGAGGGTCCAGGTTTCTGACCCATATAGCAATGCAGGTAGCATACAGGTTTGATAGATCCTGAATTTTGTCTCAGCGCATAGACACTTTTGCCTCCATAAGCAAGACATGGACTTCATGCAAGAGATGGCAAGACATATTCATCGAAGAATATCTGGATGGATGAGCAACTCCAAAAGGGAATAGAAAATAAGGAAGACAAAAGAGAGTGGAATGGCACAAAGTAAGGGAAATCAATTTGTAAACTTGATGTAAGTGGGTGCAATTCCATTGCCAATAGAATTATAACAGAATTCTACCTTGATTTATGCCTTCATTAATGGAGAATAAAACAGGTCTAATCTGGCCCCTAAAGCTTTGAAATAGCTTTGAAAAATCACATTCACAGATAAGACCCCAGTGCATCTAGCTTATTTGGCTGATTTGAATAGAAGGGCCTTTTGTTGCCCTTGAAAGTACTTCAAGATGAAAAAGAAAACTTGTTGAACAATTTCAACAATGTGTTTTGCACAAACCTATTATACTTCAGGTTTTTCTGCACTTTATCTCTTCAAAGTAGATCTTCTGTGGTGAATACTGGGAAAAATCAGCATCCTTTTGTAAGTTTGAGTTTGTCTATGATTTTCTCATGTAACATATACATGGTTATTTAATAGCATATGCATAGGATTTCTGAGTTTAGGTTTCAATCAAGAAGCACAAATAAAGTACCACGATTAAAAAAAGAAAACAGTGTTTATCCAATAACCTTTGGAAATGGTTATTTGTATCTAAGGGCTTATCTACATAGAGCAGAAATGTGGACTCTGGGGCTGCGATTTCTAACTTATTGAGCAATTGCTCTGTGTAGGCACTGCTTGTGTGCACTAAAGGTTCCCTAGTGTGCTTTAATATAATGTTATTTGAGAAGTGCTACATTAAAACGTCCTAGGGAACTTACAAAGAGTTTATACTACTCTAATGAGTAATATATATAATACACAAATGAAATGAAAAATGAAATTAATAAACCCCTCAAAACAGAATCCCTATGTATGCAGGACCACTTTTCCTTATGTCTGTCCTTTAGTAACAGTCCCCCATTCAAGACTCCAGTGTTGTTTAATAATACTATGTACTTCTCTAGCACCTTTCAGCGGTGGATCTCAGAATGGTTCGTATAAATCTGTTAACCAGTTAACACCTGTGGGGTAGGTATTAGTGTACCCACTTTACAAGCTTATAAACTGAGACAGAGGTTATGAATTGTTTCAGGCCACAAGGAGTTACACTTTTCTCATGCCCTAACCATTAGGTGATATTGTCTCCTAGAACAAGTGGTAATTTCAAGTGGACTGTACAAATGATTTTTAATCTTCATTCTTTCTAGATTTGTATTTTGGGGTTTGCAACTAATATTCTCTAAAGCTGGCAGTATTTTGATCAATGTTCTGTGCTGCCATGCAGGAAGTGATGTTATTCTCTGGAAGCTAATGAGGCAAGCATATTTTTTGTGCTTTCCCTTACACATGGTACATAGTAGTACTGTAGCCTTACAAGAGACTGCCCATCCTTGTAGTTACAAAATGACTCTTGCAAAGGCAGGTGGTGCTGAAGGTGGAAATGGAAAGAGCCATGTGTGAAAGGGGTGGGATGGGAAAGGATTATTAGGTATTATTATTATTTATTTATTTGTATTACCATAGAACCTGGGAGCCCCAGTCATGATCCAGGACACCATTGTGCTAAGTGCTGTACAAATATAGATAAAAAGATAGTCCCTGCCCCAAAGAGCTTACAGTTATACTGAGCTGTGGGAGGAAAATGGCCCAAAATGAGAAAAGGGTGAAAGATCTAATACCTAAATTGGTAAATGCTCATTGCTGAAGTAGGTGATCTAGGGAAAATCCATTCCTGGAACTCTGAAATCTCTCTGTTGTCATAAATTATAATTAATAGTATATGAGGAAACCAAAAGAGATCTCCTTTTTCCTTCCAAGTGAGGAGCTATTTTACATACTGTAATTTATCAAATAAAAATTAGAATTAAAATCTACTTTTCAAATACACATATAATCATTGAACCTCAGTCAGGAAGATTCAGTATATTCAGCATTTGGGCAAATTGCAATAACTGTAACATGGACAAAAAAACTCAATGGTTGATGTGCTTGATTATGCTCTGGTATTACTTTAAGTATAATGCATAATTATTTTAGGGTCTGATCAGATATCCATTGGAGTCAGTGGAAAGACTCCCATTAACGTCAGTGGGCTTTGCATCAGACTCGGAATGAACCATGGAATGCAGTGATTTATGATATTCTAGACTGAAATTGTAGTCCTAGGAACATAAGAATTGCCATAACAAATCATAACAGTGATTTATGTAGCCCAGTGTTCTGTCTTGGACAGGGGCCAATTCCAGATACTTCAGAGAAAGGGGCAAGTAACTTTACAATTATGGAATAATCTGCTTATAAGGCACATTTCTTTCTAACCATATGCATCTTGTATATGTCCTATGGTTTGCACTCTGAAGTATGAATGTTTATATCCCTTATAAATTCTTTTACTCCCCATTTTAACTGTTGATGTTTTTAATATACATATATATGTCTAAACCTTTTTAAAATACTACCAAACTTGGTCTCAATAATACCTTGTGTCAGTGAGTTCTGCGGGTTAATCATTCTGTATGTAAAAATATAATCTAGGCAGCAAAACTAAAACAAGATTAAAGATATGATGAGATTAGGATTACACATCAGTTGGCCAGTAGTAGAATTGTTGTTGTTCTTTGGTAGGCCTGATGTTATAATTCTGAATAGTAACAAACAACAATTAAGGTATATTTGGCTATCATCAAAAATTGTACATAATATCAATATTTAAGGTGTTTGCTACTTTATTGGGACAGATATTCAACTGGTAAAAAATGTCTTGTCTTGACTGAAGTCAAAGGAGCTAGCAGCTAATAAACTGCATTTTTATGCTTCACATTTCTTTACATCTTTTAACATATCCAATGGAAAACTGCAAAATATCTTCATCTCTACAAGTAGTCACTAAATTGTTTGCACATCTGCTAATACCTCTAATGTGCAGAACCATTAGAAGCAGATACTGTCGAGAAAAAACATTGAAGTTAAAAAAGCAACCCAGTAATTTGTAATCTAGCCAGGTAGTTTGTCTCTGGTTTCAATGGTTTTCCATGCCATGTGAGTAATTTAGCAACGACTTTAATAGGCATACACAAATCTTACACAAGACACAGGAATAATCAAATCACAAGGAAATACTATGCACGATTTAAAATAGACACTGAAAGGAGTTTTTACCTACTCTAAATTGAACTAAAATTCAGATTTTAAATTTAGCATTCAGAAAACTGAATACATACTATACAAGGGTATCTAGTTGGAGAAAAAATATGAATAAGAGCCTGATCCTGTCAACACTTAGGCACCATGAGTAACTTTCCTCTTGTGTAATAAACTTAATCACGTGCCTCACTGTTTGCATCATTAGGTTCAAAGTGTTCCATCCTGCAAACAGCTATTGAGGTGTAGTGCTTACTATTTATGGACTCAGTTCTGCCATTCAGAAGTTCAGTAGCATCTTACTCTATGAGTAGCTCCCTTAATTTTAATGTCTAAATAAATTCTAGAAATTATAGGGAAATTGTCAGGATAAAAAATTTTGTTGGGGACTACCTGTGGGATAAGGTACCAAATATGAAAAGTGGTCTTAAATTCTAAGCAGTAAGGCCCAGATTCATAAAGGTAATTAGGCTCCTCAATTACATTGATTTAATTAGAAGTGAGGAGTCTAAATATTTTTGTAGATCTTGGCCTACGTCTGATGATGTGTGGTCAGAGGATCAGAGCCAAAACACTTCACCCTGATTTACACAGAACAAGAAAAACAATAAATACATGAATATATGTTTTAAAGTGTCAAATTGCTGTTTATTTGCTTAGTTTTTATAACAAGAGATTTCTAACAGCCTATAAGAATAGAGACAAGTGTAACACGAACCACCACAATGTACAAATCTTGTGTATTATAGTAATGTACAGTCACAAAAATGTTTGCTAGTATGATTGTGATTTTAAAAGATCAATATATCTTGGTATAATTTGTGTGCTTAGTTTTGATTCTAGTTTTTCAGGATCAAATATTTTAGTACATTTATTTTCTAAGATATGGGCCAGATCATTATCTAGTAACGTTCCTCAGTGGAGCTACCCCAGGGATCCAGTCAATCCTATGCATCCAGTTTACTAACAGCAATTTGTAAAAATCCCAAAGCAGAGAATGTTTTTCTCCACACAACAAGGAAAATAAACTAAAATAGACTTTTTTTAAAATGGAACTATATTAATTTGTTAATTTATTTCAGACTCCGGTTCCACAAACATTTATGCATATCTTTAGCTTTATGCACTCTGAGTAGTCCCCAATCAATGTAACTATTCATAGTAAGGAAAGTTAAACACACTTGTAAGTCTTTGCAGGATCAAGACCTAAACTGCTTGAACAAAAATACTGAAAACCTGTATCTAAGACAGATGAACTTTGAGGATTTAAAAAGTCCAGTAATATGCTGAGCACAGTTTAATACTATGTTTTGTCATTCAAGTTACTGCAATGAGAAAGTTGTTGGAATGTGTAAATTAGTCCTTAAACAACAGCTTAGTGTTATTTTGAGGCTCTCCTTTCCATTAAACATCTGATTTTATTCAAGAAAGGGAGACATCCTAAAGCTATTTATGGTATACTTGTGAAATTTTCAGCAGTATGTAAGGTGAATGATGCAAATAGTGGCATAACACACACACACACACACACACACACACACACACTACTAAAAATGTATTTCCTAGTGTACTGAGGTTTGAGTATGAATGTATGTATATTAAAGCAAGAAGGGGTGTCCTTGCTGCCTAAACTTGAAAATTGTTTCTTCTTACTTGATCTATTTCCTCAAGCAATTCCCTACTAATTCTCATCCATTTTCAACTGATGTGTAGGTTATTTGGTCTCTTACAAGTACTTTGACTAGAGTCATTCATACACATCTCAACTCCCTCTGAATCTATAGTTCTAAATATTCCTCTCTTTCCAGTGTCTCATTAGAAGAAAACAAAGTAAAACAAAATACAACAACCAAAACAGGCATTTTCATGTTTTTAAAATGTGTGCACGTCAAACAGTTTAGATTCAAAGTTTAAATTTTATTTTAAAAACGGACCTTTTAAACAATGTATTATTTTATTCAAAATAAACTTTTTTCCAATTAAAACTTTGTAAAACATTAACCAGTTCCTGAATTGCAAATACATGAGAACCAGAATATGAAATTAACTAGCTTATTGTTATTGACCAAACTGAGTAAAACGCAAAAGATTTTTTAAAAAAGCATTTTAAATTCAATTAGATTTTTTTCTTTTAATAAATCAAAGATCCTGGTAGTAATACATTTTAAACCATCTCTATCTTGACAGTATTTCTATAATTCCTAGCCCTAATGATACTTATATGTATTATATAGTTTACATGTCTCATTAATATTCCTTTGTCTCTTTCAACATAGCACTATTTCTAACATAGCACTTTGATTCTATTGTTTTCAACTAGTACTAGGGACATTACAGTTTATTACTTAAAATGATGAGCATGATTGAAACTGCTAACAAAAAGTCTCTTGCAATGGCAGTCAGAAATTGTCTCTATCCACATATCAAGATAAACATTACACAGATCCATACCCACATTATTTCACAGTATTTTAGGACTCAAGATTCTTTCTAGTCTACCTAATTGGGCTACAAGAGTAACAGGAATACTACTACTACTAATAAAACAAACCCTAACAAATCCTGCATAGCATAATAAACTGTACAAATTATATTTGATACAATGCTAATTTTATAAGTGTAAAACATTCTGGTGTAATTTTATTATAATCCAAGTATTCAGAGTTTTCTAAAAAGATAATTTGGTTTAACACAGTGTTGTTTTTACAAAATTGGTAATTAGGTTGTTTGCTAAATTTAAGAGTTTAAGGCAAAGGATAATTAAGGATGCCAAAGCAGGCATTATGATGTGAAAAAGAGAAGATTGTGTGTTTTTCTCCAAGTATTTTAATAGTTTCCCTTTTGTAGTACTTCAATATTGCATTCTAAACTGCTAAAACAGACATTGAGAAGCAGTGTAACTATATGGCTATGTTTCATCCGATGAAGTGAGCTGTAGCTCACGAAAGCTTATGCTCTAATAAATTTGTTAGTCTCTAAGGTGCCACAAGTACTCCTTTTCTTTATATGGCTATGTTTTAGGAAATGAATATAGTAATCTTTGGGGAATATATATGTACTCTGCCCTCTATCTCACATGGCTAGAGTGATCTTTAGGAATCTACGTACAGCTTGTGATAGCTATACCTCTATTATGTAATAATATCTAATTAATATACATGATAAATCCGTGATGAGGGTTAGACCGTTTATAATGCCAGCTCCGACGAGCCATAGGGTCTGTGCCTGCCTGTCTTCTCTGCAGTCTCCTCCCACCCCTGCTAATGCTCCTCCCTGGCGAGGAGAGAAAGGCTGGGGTGTGATCTCCCTTCCTTGAGCGGAGAGGATTTGCCTTTCAAAAGCCCCTTACACAAGATTTAAAGGCCACGTGCGAACCCTGCGAGCGGCTGGACCCGGCACGCCATGCAGGGTAGCAGTCACGTGAGCCAATTGCCACGCACGATTGCAAAGGCGGCTGCTAGCGGCCCACGTAAAACGGCGCGGCAAGGCACTTTGTAATCCAATCTGGCGAGCTCCGCCCCCTGTTGTATTTGCATGGGGCCTTGTGATTGGCTCCAGCTTCTGGATGAGGAGGCGGGCCATTGCGAGGGCGGATATGTCAGAGTAACCAGAGTCCACCGCCGCCTTGATTGGTAAACTGCGCAATCGGCTCCGGGAGGAGGTGGGATTAGGCAAAACAGGGGGCGGGAGGAGGCCCTCCGCCCCGCCCCCTGCGCGGAATCTCCAATCCGGCCCCGGTGAGTCAGCAGGGCGATTTACATACGGCGGAGATCGGATTGTATATTCATCAATGGGCTGGGCGTGGGCAGGTCACGGCCGCGTGACAGCGGGAGGCGCCTACCATTGGCTGCGTATCTCTCCGCCCTTCGCCCCCCCCGCCCGCCATGCGTTTCTCGGTTAGAACGAACAGGAGGAGGGCGCCATAAATGTCCTTCCTTTGCTTTATAGCGGCCCATTCCCCGCCCCTCCGCCCCGCCCCGCCCCGCCCCGCCCCGCGACCAGACCTTTTCCTTCCCTCCTCGCCGCGGTAATGGATTTGTTGTGTGGTCCGAGCCGCGCTCGGCTCTCAGCTTTCACCGTCGGCTGTGTAATCCCTGCCCCCTTCCTCCTCAGGTCTAATCAGGCAAAAATCGCGCGCACATGGAAACAATTACCGACCCCCACCCCTTTTGCTGAGTTTTATAATCTTATTAGTTTAATGGGTCACGCAGTGCAGGACCTATTTCCTATGGATCAAAGAGAAAACAAAACAGGATAATATCCCATTGGGTTTCCTCCGCTCTATCCCCTGACTAGTTCGTGTGGAGCTATTGTGTGAAATTGTTAGCGCTTTGAACATACTCTGCTTATTAAAATGTATTATTCCGGGTTTTTAAAGGGGACTCTCACCGTTGTTGTGATTCCATCAGGATGCCGCCGTGCGGCTTCTGTAACATCAGCAATACATATTGACATGCCTCACATCAATGCCCTGACCGCTCTTTGCCCAGACGTAATAAAAATGATCGGATGCAAAGGTATAAAAGGTGCAATGAACATATAGTCGTTTCCAATTGTTGGCATGATCATCACACGATTTGGAAAGAATGTTAACGTTCTCTCCATGTGCTCTATTTAATTTCAAACGACTTCCTTTCCAGATCAAGTATAAAGCATTGCAATTTATCAGATACTTGAATCTTAAACACGCATTCGAGGTATTGACTTGCATCTTATCAGCGTATCCCGTTCCATTATCCTGTGTTTTTACTAAAAACATGAAAGCGATATTAAATAGGATCAATGATTGTCTTCAGCGGCTAGAATTGGATATTACAATCGCTGTGAAAGGTTGACCTCGGGCTGCTTTTTTAGTTTAGTGGCAAAACACTTATCTGTAGGCTTGAAAATCCCCCCTCCCCCGTTTTAGCCCCCGCCATAACTTCCACCCCAATAAATTATAGGTACATGCACTGTGGTCCATTACAGAGGAGTGTTATGTGACGGCCCCTGTCAAAGGTTACTGGCCTCTATATAGCTACATAAAGTATTTATAGAGATGGTAAATATTTGTCCAAATTAAACGGATATAAATATTACATTTGGATACACTTTGAAAGTTGTGAGTTACAGTAATGAATAAATATGGCACGGTGTCTTGATTGATGCCTCAGTTACTTCGACAACATTTTCTCTTCCACTAAGGTTCGAAAGAGGTAAGCAAAAAAGTATTGATCGCTGCTAGCCTTTACACGTAGGTGTGCACACGTTACATTATAAGAATATATGTAAATCAATTTTGTTTTCTGGCAAGTTCCTCCTGCGGTTAAACCGTGACTTGTAACAAATCTGAACAGATCTGTTTATTAAAAACACTTCTTATTACAACTCTTCAATTTTATGAGATGATTGTTCCTTTGCATTTTGAGGAATTAGCCGCAATACATAATTCTAAAGCGTGATGACAGGTTTTTGGCTAACAGCATCTGGTTGTTTTCCACTGATATGTCAATGGACGTTATTTTGTTCCATGTGACTAAACTGGAACTCATTTTTCAAGTTTTCAGATTAGAATAACCTCTGCCGATAAAAGCCCCCATTTCAGATCAGTTAACACAGATTGCTACAATTTCATGTGATTGTAATCCATGCCAAACAGGGAACACGCGTATGTATTTTTGTTCGAAATGCACCTATTTAATACCCACATATGTATCCAAGGGCTTTTTTTTTTTAATTCGTTTAGTCTCAGAGAGATTTCTTTTTGCGAAAAACATGTGGAGGGACTTTTTATCTACTACAAAATCCATTATTTCCAGCGGTTTAGTCCTGAAGCACTTAATACCTTCTAGAATTTGTAAGACATAAACATATCCACTTGCTGAAATTTCGGGAGTTATGCATTACTTTCCCAATCCGGAAACTGAAATTCAATTTATAAAATCTGGAGTATATTAATACAGATTATAAAAAAAGTATGCCCAGGTGCAAACCCTGGCCACTTATTACACAGCAAATACTAAAGTGTCTCCTACACTTATTTCTCTCCACTGCCGGAGGCTGCTACACATTGGCTTATAATATTTTCTGCTGAAAACATGTGTTTTTTATTTCAAGAGATATTTCTGCCCCCCCATTTATTAATTCCTTTAGTTTATTCTTGCCATAGACAATAAAATCATGAAGTTGACTGCGCAGAAATTTGTTAAGCATAACGACGTGTTATTTGAGCCACGGATGTCAGCGCGCTGACAATTTATCAGATCAAAGAGTCCCTCTGGTACACCAGTTCCATGGCTATTTCCCTCTTAAAACGTCGTGTGATCCGATTTGTGTGCGTGCAGAACCTAATGAATCTAAAACAGAGAAGCAAAACAAAGCGATGCGACCATCGGGTATCAGTGGAGCGAAAGAGTCGTGCAAAATTACAGTCCTGAAAAAAATATACTTTGCCTGCGTTCAATGCCCCTTTGATATTCTGCATCCTAGTCTCTAAAGAAAAAAAGTCATTTCCAGTCAAGCAAGCAATATGAGCGCTCTAAAGATTTCGAAGGAGGGAACGATTTTTGGAGTAATGCCAGTTTGGGGCCCGATCCTGTATCCCTATCTCAGATGAACTCCCATTATGTTAAGTTTCAGAGTAGCAGCCGTGTTAGTCTGTATTCGCAAAAAGAAAAGGAGGACTTGTGGCACCTTAGAGACTAACAAATTTATTAGAGCATAAGCTTTCGTGAGCTACAGCTCACTTCATCGGATGCATTTGGTGGAAAAAAAAAAGGAGAGTTTTGCCTGAGCCACGAATGCAGAATCAGGCCCCAAATCCATTCTGGGCATGCAAACTCTTACTGTAAATGAATTCCTTTTCTTACTGAGCACCCTGTTCTTTGTTTTCCTTTCCTAACGATAAATGTAATGCACGAGAGCCTCGAAAACTAAGTACTTGGATTTATGAAACATTTCCTGTCTCTCCACAACCCTAATCTCCAAATCCAAGTTCACGTTATAGTCCCTCCCTGCCCCCAACTGCGTTCACCTCGATGGTTTTAAAAGACCATGTCTAATTCCATAGCATTAGTTTTACTACCAGATATTTACTCCTGGAAAGTAGATTTAAATTACGTGTTACAGAAGTGACACTATAAACCACCAGAAAACAGAATCCCTCTTCAAACACATTTATGGGCTAAGGCCGCAAAGATCACAGACGTCAGGTTTTGCCTTCAGTTTAAAGGGGGCTCCCGCACGGGAAGTCATTCGATAAACTTTAAACTGCACTTCATAATCTTTACGGCTTTCATGGAGCTTTTCAAATCTTTAACACACTGTAACCTTTTCACGCCAGATTGCCGGACAACATTTCGGTGTTAGGTTTACTCACTGAGGTTATTGTTCGGTAGTATATTTCCACAGTGCCTAAAAGCATTGCGAGCACTGTTCTTGCCTTACGCATAGCCGTCTCCTGTAAAGATTTATTAAACCTGTTGATTTATAATATTATATACGTGAATACTGATCTGTCAGAGATTATAACCCTACCCGGTTTCTTAAACTGCCACCAAAATAGTGAAGGGCACATTTCCCACCGATTAAGGAGATGAGGGCCTAGAAGGGGGCACTTATGATTAAATATGCTCAGCCATTTAGGAAACAAAATTAACACCAGAATGCCTCTTGTTTCTTTGCTTTGAAGTTCACGGTTTGTTTTCCTTACTGTACAGATCGGCGATCAAACGCTTAAAACGCCCTCTTGTGTTTGTTTTATTTGAAAAGATCTATAAGGCAATTAAAGTATCAGCAAGCAAGGCTGCCGAAACCAAATATTCAGTGGGAGATAAAATTCATTAGATGACCTTTGAAAAGCTTTCGGATATCGACGTTTGTTTGTTTGTGAGATGCTATCTGCGTTTTGTTTCTGAGTGCTGAATCTGCATTTCCCCCACTTCGATTAGGAGAGTCAGGAAAAAGAAAAGGAGGACTTGTGGCACCTTAGAGACTAACAAATTTATTAGAGCATAAGCTTTCGTGAGCTACAGCTCACTTCATCGGATGCATTGAGCTGTAGCTCACGAAAGCTTATGCTCTAATAAATTTGTTAGTCTCTAAGGTGCCACAAGTCCTCCTTTTCTTTTTGCGAATACAGACTAACACGGCTGCTACTCTGAAGAGAGTCGGGAAGATTTACTAAAGAGCGGGACCGGGAACAGCCCCCCCCCCACCGAACCAAAATAGACTGGTGCATTTTTTTCATTGAGGCGTTTTTCTCATTTGTGCTGTTGGTAAAAGGATCAAAGTATCCCCCTTTTATTATATGAACTTCCACTGATCGCACCTATTTTATAGTGAGTTCTATACCCAGCTGTCAAATAGCAACACCAGGAGCTTTCCTTAATTAGCTGCTCTGCCCAACCCGCCCCAGACGCAGACAAAACAGATTTTTTAAGAGAGCTGTAATTCTCTATGCCTGTGGGTGGCCTTCGGATTTCTGCCGAAAAGTTATTTCATGGGGAGAGGACGGGCGCTGGAGCAATCTGTATAGTGGGGGTGCTGAGAGCCATTGAACCAAACTGTAAACCTGCTCTATAAAGGAAACCACTTCATGCCAGCACCCCTGGGAGAGGAAGCCAGATTTTTTTTTTAAAATATTTAAACCATCAAAATTGTTTCTGACCGCAGCCAGAATGGGAACTGCGTCGCCAGTCTTAGGCTGAGGTGAGGTTTACAACAATCCCTCGCTCCTTTGCTTTTGCCCCGTTGCTGGAGCTGCAGCTAGGCGGACGAGGCTGCTGGGTCGATTTTAAGGCTCCCGTCTCGTCGCGAAACATGATCACGGCGGCGTGAAACGGGAGGAAATCGAATCCCGCCCGTTTTATACCCTGTGCGTGTGCAAACGCCTCTGCCGCTTGGCCCAGCGCGGAAGGCTCACGGGCAATTCCGCCGCAGGGAAGGAAGCTGTAGATCTTTCTCTTAATAACTTCCCAAAGTGTTACAAATAATAAAACAAGCGCATGAATCATCCCAGGCGGGGCGCTGGCCAGACGGATTTACTCCCCTCTGCGAGGCTCCCCCGCCCGCTTCCACACCTCCCGCGCGTCCTCCCTGGCCCGCCCGCCCATTGGTCGCCGGGCCCCCATGACGTGGCAGAGCCGCGAGGGAGGCGAAGAATGATTGACATTTCCGAGTCGGAGCCGCCGCCAGGCTCGCGGGGCGGGGGCCGGGGGCCGGGGGCCGGGGGCCAGGCCTTTCCCGCGGAGTCAGAAGGGCGGGGTGAGCCTCGGCGGCAGCCCAGCCAGCGGAAGAGGCGCGCGGGGCGGTCTCGCCGCACGAGGGAACGCCGTCGCCAGCCCACGGGCGCGGCACGCAACAGTGCGGGGCTGCACGGCCGGGGGGGCTGCGTTTTTAGCGCGTGAAAGCGGAGGGAGTGGGGGAACAAGAGGTCTTGGTGCAAGAAGGGACACCATGTCTGAGCCCCCCACTCCCGCAAAGACAGCTAGGAGAGGCCCCCCCGGGGAAAATAAACACCCCGCAGTCTGTTATAGGGTATCGAATGAGGGTTGCACAGTGAATGATCGTCTGGTGCGCGCTTGCTTTCTTCCCGAGTAACTGTCCCCGGGAAACTCAGGTTTCCTGCAAACGTTACAACCACGATCATCTCAGTGCTCCCGACAGACCAATATCACAGCCTGAGGATAGTTATTGGTTATTAGAGGGCTTGATTGTGTTTCCCTGTTCTTAAACTGGCTGTGGAAAGCGGTTGAGGCCAGACAGGGAGGGACTGTCGCTCCGTCCCCGTGTGTGTAAAGGCCCCTCACAATAATCTTTTAGCTGAAGGAGAGAGAAGAAAAATGGTCAAATACATTAAAGAACCACTTTCGTGACTGATCTGAGATCAAGCATTACAGTTTCCTCCTGGCTTTGTATATACATTTGAAATCTAAGTAGTATCAAGAATGGTAGAGGAAGGATCTACATGTAACTATAACTGTACGTTTTATATTAATTATTAGACCGCATGTGACGTTAGTTTATCTGCAAAGACTGTACCTATATGTAGATGTTATGTATGTACTTATATAGGTTGCACGTAATTTATGCCCATGTACATACAGCTAAATGCAATGTACAAATATGTAATATTTATAGGTGTAACCCTATAGTCTAATGAGGCAAGGGTTCTTATTCGTTGCGCTGGGGCTGTTAGGTGAATTGTCAATGCAGTTTCATGCAGAGGGGCTGTTCGCTGTTATTTATCAGGCACGACCATGGCTCTTTTATTATTCTTCCAGCTCTTTCCCCCAAGCATTTTTGCCTCTCCTCTGGGGCACTGACTTGGGGGCCAGCGATTTTTGCTTCTCTCCGTCCGTTGCTCTCGGCTCCGGCGGCAGCTACAAACTGGAACTCGGCAGGCTCCGGAGGGTCCAGTATGCAAATTATGGCTGATTGATGTCCATCAAGAAAACCAATCACAGGAGACCGGACTCGCCATTGGTGGACAAATAAGTGGACGTCACAAATGACGTTGCTAAAGTAAGCAACCAATCACTGCCGAGCATGCAAAAAAGGGTGGGGATCTTGTTTCTCGGGAATACCGAGTGTACTCGCGGGCGCCGCGCTGTGCTCAGTGGAGAGTGTTGCATCGCTGGCTGCCCCTGCGCCGAGTAAGGGCTGATCGACTGTAAACGTGCTTTCACCTCGCACAGTCCAAGGCTAACGCTCAGGGTGCTGCCTTCACAGTTCACATTGCTCGTTCATGAAGTTAAGATTTGCACTGCACGGGTTCCTTAGGGATATCACAAGGTGCTGGTCAAGACGAGTGAGAATAAAGAGTTAATAACAAAGACTCATGAGATTTTAAATGTCTCAGTGAAACAAAATCAACCTCCCCACCCCCTCCCATCGCCGGTGGGAGAGATTTTTGAGGCTGCCTTCCCATTGTCCAAACGAGGGAGTCTCCCTCTAACAACAAGGACTTGGGAGGGCTGTGTGTGTATACACACACACACACACATACACACACACACACACACACACACACTGAGGTATGTAACAGACTGTCATTTGTTTCCTTAGGAGATCTTGCAAGGGGTTACACAAGGCAAATGAAAATACTGGCCTTTTGGTAATATGGGACACATATGCGTTGATTATTTGTAGTGTGAGTGTCAGTGTGTTTGCTAGGTATTAAAGTCTTGACGTTAGCTAGCTACTCTCCGTTTGTTAAAGGGCTATGTTTCCATGGATGAGATTGCATGGAAGTTCAATTCTCCACCACTAGATGGTGCACCATTTAAGGGCCCGATTCTTCACCATTTAAGTCAAAAGGAGTTTTCCCAATGAAGTCAATGGGAGCAGAATCAAACCTTAAAAATAAGAACCAGTTTGTAAAACATAAATATATTATACTCACAGACACTCCCTTACTTGTGTAACTGCTACCCATCTCTGATTAAAACTACCAGACATTTCAAAATCCAATTCATTTTTCATAATTCACGTTGTATACTTTTGTGTTTCTTTCTCCGTGGGCAATGAAAATAGCCTAGTCTATTTCACTTTCTGATTCTTATACACTAGCACAATACTGTTTATGTGAGTTTCAAGCTCTAGTTAAATAGTTAAAGGCAATCTTAAAGTTTTCACTCTTTTTAATTGCATGAAAATATTTCTGTTGATACTGTTTTAAAAAAGATTTAAAAACATAAATGTATAAGCTACTTCACAATTGTCCTTTTAAATTCATTGTGGTTGATACACGTTTTAAAAATTATTTAGTTGATTAGATGTCATGTACACGTATTATCGAGGGTCTCCTAACAAACAAAAATAACTCCCCCAAAACAAACACTCCCCACTTCTATGTTTACATTGTTACCACGCCACCTACGTATAGGTTAATTTCTGCTCTGGATTTTGCATATAACTTTTCTGTTGCCAGTGGGAGTTAGCTGAACAAAGGAAAATTTTAAATAAACTAGTTTCCACACTGACATTATTTATATTTTTTCAAAAGGAAATAGATTTGAAACGATCATTCTCCAAAAACGTTGATTTTAGTTAATCCAATGATCCCTGGCGACACACTGACATTCAGGGTGGAGTTTAACAACCTCCTTGTGGAAAAAATAAGTAAAAATAAAACTTGAATGTCCTAAGACTTTGTTTGACTAGAACACTCAGAGGTTTTTTTCTTTTTCTTTCTTTCTTTCTTTCTTTTTTTTGGGGGGTGGGAGTCGAGGTGATCCTTGCAGTGGGAGAATTGGAGCTGCCCCGCAGATCGTCTTCTTCCCGTTAGATCTCTTACAAATGGGATTTCTGCTGTCAAGCCTAATGAATCCCAACCTCACAATAAATATCTGGTAGTTCAGGGACTGTGGATTCAAAAATACACACACTGGGAAAAACCACACAAGGCAGCACAGCCTTCCACTGTTGCTCCCACTGAATTCATTACGAATGTTGCTGTTGATTTCAGTGGAAGCAAGACCAGCCCCTCAGCATATGGCTTGTCTCCCACATAACCGTGGGCCGGAGCTGAGTGAGGTTCTGATGCATCCTCTAAGGGCCAGATACTGTAATCTTTACCCAGGCAAAACACCCTTTGCTTTCCATCTGTGGGAGACCTAAAAGGAAAACCAGCTGAACTGCAGAGAGGAATCCCACCCTGCCAAGGAATTCAGGTGCCTTAGTCAAAGTAGTTCAGGACACCCCACTTTTATTTATTTTTGCACAAAGAGCAGTGTTCATAATTGACCTGAATAAGGATTTACTGCCTGGGCCCTACAGTTGTACTCCCAGTGCCCCAGGGTGGCCCTGAGGAGAACCAGTACTTCGGCAGTTATTGCTGGGAACCCAAAGGCAGCAGGAGATTATGCACAGGAAGGGAGATAACTCCATAATGTACTTGCATTACCTAGGCACCAGCACGTCAGAATCTGCCTGATCCAAACAGTGACTCCAAGGGAACTTTTCAGCCAAACCAGAAGAGATGGAAGAATCTCAATCAGTTTAAAAAATATCACCATCGTTGCATAGAGATTCCTTAGTAAACTCTGAGTGTGACCCTCTCCGGTTCACGATGAACCTAGCAGTGTTTTATTCTCCCTTTCCCTGTGTTTGCATTTTTTTCCCATGGGATTTTACTCTCTTCCTTCGTTTGTTGAAGTTTGTTTAGCAGACCAGTCACTGGAGGCTAAGGCAAATATTTCCCAAGTTAAACAATCTTAAGTGGACCAAGAAACACCCGCTGTCTCTATCCGGGATATAAATAATACAGAAATATATAAAAATATTATATAAATCTGTAAATCAAATAGTATACACGATATAATATACACATGCACCGAAAAACATTTAGAAATATTTGCTTGAAAAAAAGTAACCCTTGGCACTCATGTCGAATGGGTAAGAGGATGGGGACGTTTGGATGCTAGCTCTGTTACCGAGACCAAGTTAAGTCAACACTATTTATTTTAGTGGAGCAAAACATCAGCTTATCATACAATCTGCCATTCTTCAAAGCGCTGAAATGAGCCAATACAGGGAAAAGACACACGTTTCTTTTCACAAGAAAGGACAGAGAGCCGCCCGTGCAACCACCACGAGCCTGCTTCACCAAAAGTCAGTTGCGGGGTGTGCGTGTGTGGGTGTTACGGGGCGGGGGGATTTGGAAACCAGGGCGAGTTTTCCCCTTTTTAAATCATAAGCAGACTTTCCAAGAAGCAAAACAATCCGGAGTTGTTTTCACTGGAGGTTGTAAAGCAAGACTAAAACAGAGCTGGAAATATAAACCAACTGACAGATCTCCCAGCTGTTTAGCTGCCTGCCTCCCAACAAGCCTGATCTCTCTCCTTCTCTCTGTTTCCCCCAGATCTCCCGGGTCCGGGTCTGTGTCGTTTCGATCTAAATAAAGAAAGTTCCCTAGAGAATAAATCTGTGGCATTCTCTCCCCCCAAAAATTACTGAGTCAGATAGCTTTGTGGGATTTGAAACAGGCGGGGTGCCTATGGATAAGTATAATCTATAACTGCAATGGAAGGTATCTGCTATACTGACAAAGAGAAGCAAACTTTTTATGCCTCAGCACACAAGCTTGATTTACCCGGGGGGCTTGGGAAAAAATCTTCCCACTCCAAATAATGTTAAACAATTGATCTATGCAAAACTGGTCTTCTCTTCATCTTCCGTGTGTATTGGGCCACTCCGACAGACAGCATGTGGATTCAGATAGACTCTGGGGTGGTTCCCAGCATTCTTTTGGTTCACAATCCCCAGTCTCCCAGCTCTTCTAGTCAATTTCAAATCTTTCTGATCTGACCCCTTGTTTCTGGGGCCTTCCCAGTTAGTCTCCAGTATCCCAGCCTTTCCCAACTAAGTACTGGTTTTGGTGATACTTTCTGGTCTTGCTAAGGACCCAGTCACACCTCCCCCCAATCTTTTTGGCCTTCTTTTCCACCAGATCCCAACACAAGGTTGTTGACCACCACATCTGTGCCTCTCTGCCTGCCTCTCCTTCTCCCTTCTAGTTGTATCTGAGAACAGAATTCAGAGTAGCAGCCGTGTTAGTCTGTATTCGCAAAAAGAAAAGGAGTACTTGTGGCACCTTAGAGACTAACAAATTTATTAGAGCATAAGCTTTCGTGAGCTACAGCTCACAGAATGATTGTTTCAACCTGTTAATGTCCTTATTTTGTCGGTACAGTATGAACTTGTTTGTCTGATATGGGGAAAGCCTGAAATCGATGCACCTGGATTTTCAGTTTCCAGGAGGTTTTGTATAATGTCAGACACGTTGTAAATAACTCAACTCCTCTTGTTGAAGGAGGCAAAACAACAGAAAAGAATCAGAATCTTTCCCACAAATTTAACTGCTACAAAATGGGGAGGAATCAGGTTCTACTGAATTTAAAATGGGAAGTTTTTAAAAACAATTTTCAGTTGCTGCTTCTGCTCTTCAGAACATTTACCATCTAAGTCCTTATGAGAAGAGCTTGTTTGTTTGGCTAGGGCTATGGGCTAAGGCTTTGGCTCTGATTATAGAGCGTTATGTACGGTCATTAAAGTTAAACACTGTTTACAAAACCTGGGACCCGTGAGCAAGTATCATTTTCACAGATACATGCTGGTATATGGTAGCCAATGATTTCTGTTCGGTCAGGTCAAGGGAAACAGTCTGTACCTTTTGCTTTTCATAGCTGCGTGGACTTCTGCTTCCACCCATTTTAAAATGTCTCGCTTTATATCAATCACTTTCTTGCCATGCGAAATGATTCACTAGTTGCATGGATGAAGAGAGGGAGAGGCGTCGATGCATGCCAGGTACCTGTCCTGTTGTTTAATATCTCTTCAACTCTTCTACTCAACCCTTTCAAAAGCACTGTCTGACTGCAGGGGACCGCTAGGGGGCAACAAACACCGCAGTAGAAGGCAAAGGGAAAACGTGTCTGTAAAAGGCTTCATTCTGCACAAAGGCGGCTAAGCTTACAAGTAATGTTGATTCATTTCTGCAGTTTGTGTGACTTGTAAATGGCCCGTGGAAGTATTTCTTTAAAAAGGTCCATTTTATTATCAACAGAAAGGCAGCTCGATTTGGTCAGCAGCTCAAGAAATGGACTAAATGACCTATTCATGAGAACCAGGCAAATTCACTCTTATCTAATGTTCTTTCATTTTCACCCTGTAAACGTGCACGTTTTCTGTCGAAACAGGCTCATGCCATTAAATCCCAGCCTCTTGCAGGTACTAACAGTATTTAGATTTAAAAAAGAGAGGCAATGTTGCTTGATTGCTCTATTTGCGTAAGGGGAAGACTCTCTGCTCAGACCAGAACAGCCCAGACCTGAAACAGAACAAAGAAAAAAGAAAAGGAGTACTTGTGGCACCTTAGAGACTAACAAATTTATTAGAGCATAAGCTTTCGTGAGCTACAGCTCACTTCATCGGATGCATTTGCTGTAGCTCACGAAAGCTTATGCTCTAATAAATTTGTTAGTCTCTAAGGTGCCACAAGTACTCCTTTTCTTTTTGCGAATACAGACTAACACGGCTGCTACTCTGAAAAGAACAAAGAAAGGCTACCAGAGATTGAGCACTAGAGGGTAGTGTTTTAAAGTGAGGCTTGCAAGGATATCAAGAAAATATTTTCATCATATAAACTGGAGACAAAAAATCAGATACATGGTGCCACACTGATGTAACTCTCTATGGGTTTCACTTGTCCTACTGGGTCTTGAGAAGAAAAATCCTCTATTTTTTTCCCTTTTTCAGTAGAGTGAGAGCAAACCATATTTGTTCAGTGCAAAAAGCCTAACTAGCCTGAAAAGGAAAAACATGAAATATCAACTTTCTTTGCAAGTGGGATATCCTTCTGGAGTGGGTTTGCCTTCAAAATTGAGAATAGTTATTAAACTCTATCTGTGGGAAGGCACACAAACACACAAGGGCACAGCTTAGGGTCTGTCAGCATTTCCACTTATAGATCCTTATTACTCAGTACTAAATATTTTCCCTGGGCTTAAAGTTGCCAAACAAACTTTCAGCTTTCAAACTATTAGGGAGCAGGCTTTACTTTTGCAGTTTATAGACCCATTACACTTTCATAGAGTCTCCCTAATTCCAGGATTATAGAGTGTAATCGTGTCAGCTGTTTAATAAAATATTTCTTCCCACAAGCTATTTATTAAAAAGCGCATGCCTGAAAAGTAAACTCCTCATAAAAATTACATTATTTTTCCATGTGGACTGGAATTGTTTAAACTTTAATTTTGCATCAGTTGGAAATCCTAAGTAGAATTTTATTTTCCTACATTTCTTGGTTTTGGGGTTAAAATGAAACTCTGAGACCACAGCTGATTAGGAATTTTTTTTCCGTATTAAAAATATTGTCAAAAATGAAAATCTTTTATTTTAGTCAAAAAGCTTTTGGCAGCTGACACCACAAATTGTTCAGTTTAAACTAAAACAAAAAATATTGGTTCCATGTTTTCAGTTTTTCACTGAAAAATGGGAAATTTTTGGGAAAAAATCCATTTAGTTGAACATCCATTTTTGTGGAAACAAAGTTACAACAAAAAAATTTCAAGCAGCTCCAGAGAGAACATTATTTTACAACATATTCCTACAGCTTGCAAGATAGTGGAGCAAGCTTTAGAATTGATTTTAGGTAACTGCAGAGGTATGTACAGTAGTTCACTTGAAGGAAATTTTTAAAGAATGCTAGAAAAGCAGAGGACTGTTTTAATATATAAGTGCAAAAAGGATTGGGGTACTGCTACTGGGATACTGGGGAAAATGTCTGTTTTTAATTCACAAGATCAGTCAGGATACAAAGCAGGAATTAGCTACATACAAATTAGACCTGGATGTATAGTACAAAATATTTCCCATGGATATCCTTTTGAATGTTTAAAGAAATTAGCATCAGCCAATTTGATGTCTCTTTTGTTTGTTTTCCACAAACATCTATGTGATTGAGTTTTGCGACCCAAAATACTTGTGAAAAAGCAAATTTTAAGCTTATAATCTCATAAAATATTTATTTTAAAATTGCTTTATGTGAGCACTCACACGAGAAACCTGTCAATGAATCATGCTTATCCAGTCAAGACACACAGACAATACCAGGTGACTTATGTACCCAATTACAATGAAGTAACACAGCTCTATTAGCTAGACAAAACATAACTAAGAGAAAAAAATAAATGGAGTACTTTCAAATAATGACTAACTCTGAGAATGGATAAAATGGACAAGTTCATCAAATCATTTGTTCATTACAAGTCATTCACTGGACTCTAATAAAAATATAGGCTCATAAACCTGCGCACAAAAGAAACAATAGTGGATACTTAACTTGTTTCTTCTAATATGTAGAAAGAAGGCCAAGTATCTGGATTTCATTCAATTTGTATAATTCAAATATGACAATGTATAATTAAATCCATGCACACTGTTACACTCTATAGTATTAGTAAGCCCAGAATTAGGAGGACTCTATGAATGTGTAGGGAGGCTATAACCTGCTGGTTTAGGGCCTGACTCCTAACAGATTGTGATAGCTGGCAGTGACATGATAACTGCAGTCTCTATCACGTCAATGATCAATGGATAAAAGGCCACTGAGACTGGAGATGCTTGGATTTGAATAGAAGGACTGCAGCAGTTTCAGAGCCAGTGTCTCTAATAAATGATATTCAAGACAGATTGTCTTTTTCTTTCTGAAAACAAAGAAACTAATGAAACAGGAAATACAAGGCAAAGAAATTCCAGTGTTTTCCCATCATCCTGTTGTGGCTATTAGTGTGGCAGTGGTCTGAGATCATATACTAAGGAGCCTAGTGTAACACAGCATGGACATGATTCTACCATGAGAGTCATAGGAGAGCTTTTAGCAAAGTGTCTGATCACATGTATCATGTGATGTAAGAGCCGAGAGCTGCCTCTGCACCAAACAGAACAGATGAAAAACAATATTTGTGATGTGATTTCCCTCAAAGGGGACATATTTTAGGCAAAACATATAGGGCTACATTTTCAACTGGCCAACTACCATAACCAGACATTTTGCACACTGATTTTATACCCAGAACATGTATATTCACATGTAAAGCAAGCAGTTAGATGCACAAGTACCGAAGTGGTACCCGGATGCTCAAGTGTACAAGTAAATACGCAAGTGGCCTGCAAAAATGGGGAAGTGCAAAATTGCAAGTGCAAGTTTATAGGCATGTTTAACAGCATGGCTTATAGTATTTACAAATATTATTCCTTAAAAAGCACTGTTCTGCAGACCTTCCACCAAACAGAGATGACAGTAATATTGGAAGGAATTACAGGCTCTGAGTTCTCTTCTGATTACCGTGCAGATGGCTTAGATATATTGAGCCAGATGCTCAACTGGTCTAAATGAAGTCAAGGTAGCTTCACTGATTTAGACAAAGTGAGGAGCTGCCTGTTTTTATTTTTTCACCAATCTGATAATGTAAAGGCTTCAATGGAAACACTAGCACAAAAACTGTGTGGACTTGGGGATCATCTCTGGGAAATTTAACATTTTTTTCATCATTTGGAACAAATATAATCCTGCTCCTATATTTTTCCTGCTAGTTAAATGGAAACACAGATCAACATGATGATACTTTCTTCAGAAGGTAAGAAGCACCTTCCAACATGAATAAACCCAGAGTTTTGTAAGAGAATTAATTTGGCATATACTTTTGAAATGACAGACTTGGGCGCAGTTAATAGACACCCGGTGTGAATGTTTTGAACCATGTCTGTACTTTGAACTGTGTATAAGGGCTTAACTACACAGTGTGGCAATGCGCAGCGGAGGGGTGTGAATTCTAAAGTGCACCGACCTGTTGCTCACTAAGTGGTCTGTGCAGACCCTGCTGCTGTGCACTAAAAGTTCCCTACTGCACATTAACACACCTATACTATGCTACGTGTACTACGTTAACATACATATGGACAGAATAAGGGTCTTGTGTATGAGCTCAAAGGCAGGGAGCACTTACTTGTAAGGGACTGTGTGGAAGAAGGCCTGGATGTGATTGTGAAGAATAGTCTTGTGCTTGCAACAAGCAGGCACAAGGGGGCAGGCTAAGGGCAGAAGGAGATGCTCTGAAGTGAAACTAGGTTTTATGGTGGGTTTTGAAAGGTGTGTTTAATTCCTTTTTTAAAGGTGTGTCCTAAATGCTAGGGAGCTGGTAAAGTGCCTGTTCATCTGTGGCCCCAACCTACTCCCGGTTAAATAACAGTTAAAGTTGTTCTAGCATTTTTGGTGTATGTGCATTTTCCCACCATTTCTCATTTTCACAGTCTTTAAAGACATAAATCTCATGGAATGCTGGCTATGTATATACAGCATGAGAGATGCAATGTCTCCCACCACGGGCACGGTGCCCAATGCAAGCGATGGAGCATGTGTTGGGGGAGGGGAGAAGTGCTGAAGAAAAGAGAGTGATTTATGAATATGACAGTTTGGAGATTGCGGAAGTTGGGCTAAGTGTGAATGTAATTGACAGATAAGCAAGAAATCTATTGGAACTTTGCACAGACACAGGCGAGGTTTTCCATGGACTAGGAAAACGCCTGCGTACTAACTGCCTTCTGCAGGAGATCTTGCTTTTTTCTTCCAGCCCTGTGTCTGATGAATCCCCCAAATATGATCTATTCCTCACCTTAGTGCCCAGAGCCCTGGTGCTTCTGGAAAACGAGAGGACAGCATCACTGCAGGAGGAAATGCCACTCACTGAAAGACACCAACCTGCACAGCCTCCAAAGGCTGCCAGGGGCTGTTCATCAGTGAAACCCCACACCTCTCGCCACAGGAGAGCCATTTGTCAGACACACAGTCTTCACCATTGCCATAGTCAAAGGCACATTCTGTGGGAACGTTAGTAAGTCTGAAAATGTTAACAAAAGTTCCTTTAACCTCTGGCTCACTCCCCTCCTCCTTCCCTTGCCTTGAAAACTTCATGCTGTTTTTTTTTTTAAATCAATTTGATCATTGAGTGCACAGATCCCTTGAAGGGTGTTTTATTTCTGAAGTGGGCAATCTTAAACGTGGTTGGACTTCAACTTCCCACTGACAAACTTGCAAGTCTAATATAGTGATATATTCATGGGCTTGCAGGCAAAGTAGTTCTCCAACTAGGAGGAACCTCCTCCCCCACACCTTCTTCTCTTTTCTTTTCCACCTAAGAACTGACTGATTTGTGGTTTGGATGCCTCCCTCAGATATTAAACAGAGTGGATGGAAAAGGTTTGTTCGGCTTGAGTTTGACTTTCCCCCATCTTGCAATTCTTGGCTTGGAGTCAAATTCTTGTCCATTCCCCTGAACTGCCTGGTCCCCAGCCAGCCCCACTGACTTGCTCTCTCCAAGGTGTTGACAGAATGTTTTTCAGCTGTACCAAAGGCCACAGATTTTATGTCAGACTTCAAGATACACAGCTTGATAAACATGTCTGCCTCTAGCGATTGGCAGCGTGCTTTCTGGAAAAGAAAACAAAAAGTGCTTTATATAAACAAGCGAAGTGGTATGAATAGCACAGAATAACAAGGCTTCGAAGGTGTGCCTGAGTCCTTAGCTTTTGCAGTTAAGTTTCTCTCTGAAAAATACTCTCCCCTCCTCCCCCCGCCATCCCTGGAATTGCTCTCAATACCCATTCCCTTCTGGGAGGAACAAACACACGCAACAGTGGAATTGCTGTCCACAGAGAGATCTTGAAAAGGCTCCAAATAGTAAATATCTTTGGAAAAGTGCAAATTCTGTTTGAATAATGAGCTGGCTGCAGATCCTATGAGAAATTAAGAAAGTGTTCAGAGTGAAACGATTGGCCATACACTGTGTATACCCCGGTACATGCTTCTATGTAATTTTGTGGGCTCAGAACCATTGACTAGATAGGAAAAGTCTGCACAGCTATTCCAGACTTAGAGACAACTTTCTAAGTGGATGAATGTAATGTTTGAAAAGTAGGATTAGTCATTTGTTTTAAAGAAATATTATTTAGCACAACGCTGGGCGAGCACGATTCCCATTTTGGGTGGTATCTATATGTGTTTTTTAACATGGTGTGACCTGGCAGGGCTTCTACTCCAGCTTTCAAGCATACACTGACATGCCCAGTCTCCTTTAAGTAGGTTTACTGGCCAAACATAAGCAAATAAACTGAACAAAACAGTCTGTTGGCTCACCCTTTGTCCCAGGGTTTCAGAGCCTCTCTTCCCAGGAGACTGGTAATCGTGCTTCCTTCACCTTCTCAGCCAGTCCTTATTCAGCCAGCTCTGTTCTCAGCCAGCTCTGTTACTGTTCTGGAACAGCAGCTCCAGGGCAATCTTCCTGGACACCTGGCCTCTTGTTCCAGGGGCCCATCTCAGGAGCTGTCGTTCCTCTCCCCATGCACAGCCTGTCCCAATCACTTCTCCTCTTCCTGCCCCTGACAGGCCTTTATTCCCACAGAGGTAGCCCTGCCCCCTTTCCCTGGCTCAGTTGGCCCACCTGCTCTGACACCGGGGAGCTGGGCCTGGCCTACTCACAGGGACCAGCTACCTTGTGACATGGATTCTGGTGATTTACAATCAAATAGATGGATAATGTTTTCCATTCTGGTTATTATTCTTTGTTGGGCAGTAGTACCCAGAGGTCCCTAGAGAGGCGCTGTACAGTCACATGGTCCAAGACAGCCCTGCCCCAAAGAGCTTACAAACAAAATACTCTTCTTCTCGTTCTACGGGGGGGGGGGACCTAGGGCACAGAGAGGTTAAGTGACTTGCTCAAAGTCAAACAGGAAGTCCATGGCAGAGCCAGAAATCTCCCATCCAGTGTCTTCGCTACAAGACCATCCTTCCTCTCAGATAACACAATAGCTCAAGGATGCTTTTCATTCTTGCAGGAATTTGATCTAATCTCTGGGAAGCCCAGATAAGGGTCTCTGGGGAAAGCCCCTAGATATAAAACCCACCTGCTTAGGTAGAGCCCCCTATCTGCCACTGCAGCAACTGCAATGAAAATCCAACAGATTCCCAGGAAAGCTGATTAAAATGCTGCCTTCTTGAGGTTTTCCAGGAGTTCCCTGGAAGATTAATGGGATGTTGATCTTCTCTATACTTACCCTTTGTAGTTCATATTATACAGCAGCCAGACTTGGGAATTTGTGAAGCGACATTCTTGTTTGCTAATCAACATGCGTTCACCCAGGCTGCCAATTGATCAAGGACTTTTGCTGTTTGTAGTCTTTCTGCAACTTGTTTAGTGAGTCTTGAGTGACACTTAAGTACCCACTTCCCCCAGTAAGACACAGCCTTTCAGGATGTTTGACTTGATGTACCATTGATTAAACACTGGTTAAGAAATCACTATGACATGCAGAAAGCTGTAGGTAAAATGTACAAGAGTGCTCTTGGGGTAGTTTAACAGAGAGTCTTACTGTAAGACCTGTGGGGCAATGAGTGCTCTGTGAATAGACCCATTGATTTTACCATGTGGTAAGGGAGGCAAGCTCTGGCCTTAAATGTTTGGTAACGCTGGGGCAAACCTGGTGCTACTCATCTGAGCCCGGACGGATTTGGCAGGATGAGGTTGATCATTATGAATTGATTGCATTATTCCTGACAGTGTGATGCTCTCCATTAGCCACTATACTTTGCATTCAGAGCCATTGCTGTAATCACCCATAGGAAAGTCCTCATGCTACGTCAAGTGTTCAATTGCAGAGTAAGTGTCTCAGGGTATACACCATGCCTGTCAATATCACGAAGCTCACACATCACTTACAGAAACAAATACAATAATGATCTTCATCTGACATCATTTCAATCATAATATTCAAAATATGCCCGGTACTTGGGCAAGGTACTTCAGTTTCTTGTGCCTCTCTTTCCTTCCCACCTTTCACCTGCCAGGTCTTTACAAGAAAGTCCCTGCTGCCACTGTGTGTACAGTGCCTGACACAATGGGGCCCCAGTCTCAACTGGGGCTTCTAGGCATTACCAGTAATATCAAGAATAATGTGAACCCAGTGATCCCAGCACCCTGTGCAACTGACATGGGAGGAAGCTGCCCAGTAGCCCTGTTCACTGGTCTCATGTGGGGGATGTCTGACTTCACCTCTGCAACCCCACTGCTCGTCACCTGCATCCGGCCAGATTATGCAGACTTGATGGGGGCAGAGTGGTTTCCTTTCAAAACCCGCACTTAATTATGCTTACCAGAACCCCTGAACTTGCAAGTTCCCACATGTGTTCCTTGATACATTCAGAAACATTGCTGGATTGTTTTTAGAGGGCCACTGAAAGTGTGGTCCTCTAAGTCAGAGGTTTGCAAACTTGGGCTTGAAAACAGGCATCGGGGCCATGACTTGTTGCTAAATGGGAGAGTGGGTCCTGGCTAGATAGAAATGGTTCCTGAGCCATTTTGATATGGACAAAATTGAGAATACCTGCTTGAAGTATGGTAAATGGCCTCCAAAAAGCTTGTCATTCAATCATTACAGGCAGTGAGGAGTTGGGAGTCTTTGAAAAAAGAACCCAATGAACTATTATTATCGCCAGATTTTTCTGTCTCCCGAAAGGTTCACTGTTAAGGTTTGTCTGCTTGGAAATACCATTCCGACATGGAGTTAAATGGTTTCTCCTGCCACTTACCAGGTCTTACATCTTGTGAACTTTGGTACACTGGTGTTTGGCACAAATCTAGATGAAAAAACATGGAACTACACATATGGAAGCCCCGAGAGCATCTACATTATACAAACAATACACAATCTTGTATTGCATAGTCTCATGAAAATCTTGCCTGATTAAGTGACAAGAACTGCATGTGTGTTATAAGAGCTGTATGTGCATCTTGAAAAAAAATCAGTAGGCTCATAAGGCAAACACCAAACTACAGCAGATGTTGAAAGTGGCCTCTTTTCATATTTCGTCCACCTTTGGGGGAAGAAGAAAAAATCCTTTGCCACAAAGGCAATTTACAGAAGGAAATGGCTCCCTGGCAGGGAATTTTCTGTGTATTTTTGAACTCCCTGGCTGAGAGCTGCTGCCCAGTTTCTCAGTGGGAGGAGCCATAGTGGAGCAAACCTTTTGCAAACACAATACCACTCGGTATTAAATCAATATGCAGATGAGCTTTTTCCTCCCAAATACACGTGCCAACTACACTTTGCAAACTCCTGATCCTTTTTCTCCATGAAGTCAATGGCAAACTTTTAACAGGGGCAGGACTGGGCTAAGAGTTGCTGGTGCTTATTTTTTTCTATGTATTCTTTTTCTTTAGTGTCTCCCTCCAGTTTAAAAAAAACAGAAATAAACTTAAAATGCTGCCCTTTGAGCAATGAACTGTAAAGGAAAAGTAATACAGTGTGGTGTTTTTAAATGGATAACAAGCCTGATTCCCATTCACACAAAGACTGTTTTATTTCCTTCTGGCAGAATCCAGGAGGGTTAATTGGCTGTAAATGTAATTTATCAGAGCAGTGTAAAAGGACTTTAGTATAAAGAGAATCAGTTCCTAAATCTATAGGGCCCAATCCTGCAAATACTTTTGGACATCACTTTGCTCACACAAATAGTACCACTGAAGCAATGTGGAGTAAAGTCCCTTGTAAATAGTTACCGGCTTTGCCCACGGTTTAG
The DNA here is from genome assembly GCF_009764565.3 of Dermochelys coriacea. NCBI lineage: Eukaryota > Metazoa > Chordata > Testudines > Dermochelyidae > Dermochelys > Dermochelys coriacea. The sequence goes on from NC_050069.1 coordinate 208,879,505, forward strand.
AGTAGCAGACCATGTGATGATCCAGGCAATGTTGATGCACTGGAGTGTGATGAGTATCTTTCCTCACATCTATACAATAAGTTGGGTCACTGTGCCATGTAAATTTAACCTTAAAAGTGGAAAAAACATGTCAAATGTATCCAAACGTTCCATTTAGCAGGAGCTGATGGGGTTGCTGTGTGTTGGTACCTATTTATGAAAGGAACCACCCTGGAGTCAAACAATAGCCCTGCTGCACATGGGAGGAAGGATGCACTTCCTGGTTCTGTCAATGGAGACTCTGTGTTTGCTTGTGACCTCCTTTTCCTCAGCTGATTGTGGATCATGAGGATTGCTGCCATTGGGGCAGGAATAATTAATGGGCTAAGTGTAGGTTAGTGGCTTGTGAGCAGCCAAGGACAAGGCTGGCTGTCCATTTTAGCTTCAGTCTAATCCACAGGGGCACTCACTTCCTGTGTCAATGGTGATCCTGCAATGCTAACAAAAGACCCCCATTGATCATTGCCCTCTGGTAATTACTACCAGTGTGGGGCTGGCCCTCACAACTTGTTGACATCTTTTGACAATTTAAATATGGCCCTTTAAAGAGTGCTCTAAAAAAGAAGTGGGCTTAGCTCTCTAATAGGTGGGTTAGGAACCTAATGACAAATAGTAGCTTTGCATCTGACTCTAGTGTAAGATACGCATGGAATCTCATGTACTGATATTTTAATCCTATATTCCAGAGTCTCTTGGTCAGCCTCAAAGCTTTTTTTCTGATGATTTACCTTACTAGATATTTGAACCCATCTGTTTCTTTGCAAAGTACACTATCCTGAAACTAAAAATCTCTCTTTGTGTGTGTAGCAATGTTAAAAGGCCATTGAGTTTGCAAAGTAAAAGTCTTCAAAAATCAGAAAATACCAATCTCAAAGTTGTTTGTGCTAACTTCACTCTACCCCCGTATGCATATCCATTATGACAAGAGCTAGCAACATTTTTCCACCAAAATATTTTTTGCAGATTCTGGTTGACTGAAACATTTCATAAATTCATGTTGAATTCACCAGATTGTTGTGGTTGAAACCCCCCCAGTAACAATAACAACAGCAATAAAAATTCTGAAAAAATCAAAACTTTTTTTGACACTTTGAAAACAGGATTCAAAAGGCCTTTTAGTTTGGAAATGAAAAAAACAGAAAACATTAAAAAAAAAAAAGCTTGAAATCAAAATGCAATGTTTTGTTTCAGGTCAAATGTAACATTTCATTTGACCTTTGAAATGATTTTTTATTTTATATTTTGATTCACTGCCAAATTAGAAAAAATTATTTTCTGCTTGATCTACAATGAATATTTTTTGTGTGGATTTTTTGGAAATGCCAGCAAAACAAAAAGTCAATTATTCACACTGCTCTAATTATAACCCAGTCATTATTACATTCTATTATTTCTGAGGGATCCCTGCCCCATTCAGTGCTCAAGCAGGAGCCCTCTCCTGCAAATACATTTTTGTGACCCCCGCCTTTGCTGACACATGTGACTGCAGCCCTTATGTGGTGGCCTTTATGTGTTGTTAGTTGATGGGAGATACATCGGGTGTATAGAGCAGTTCTGACCATGCATCTTTCTGAAAGAGACCTGCGGATCTGGTTTCTCACCCAACATTTCCCTTCCCTCCAGATATACTAGGCAGGGCTGTCATGCTTACGAGGTCTGAAGTGAACCACAAGCCAAATTGCCACATGATTTCCAAATGTGCTAATTGAGTTTGTTTTTTAATAATGTGTCAATTCTTTGCCTACAGATGTTACAGAAAAAAGTAGCAAAGCATTTGAATATACTATATCCCATCAAACAGATATACCTGAAGAGTAGACTGACTCCATATCTCCAACTATCATTCAGTTACCTGCAGTTTGCCCAGATTGGGCCTTCTTTAGGGTATGTCTACAGTACGAAATTAGGTCGAATTTACAGAAATCAGTTTTGTAGAAAGCGTTTTTATACAGTCGAGTGTGTGTCCCCACACAAATGCTCTAAGTGCATGTAGTCGGCGGACTGTGTCCACAGTACCGAGGCAACCATCAACTTCCAGAGCTTTGCACTGTGGGTAGCTATCCCACAATTCCCGCAGTCTCCACCGCCCATTTGAATTCTGGGTAGAAATCCCAGTGCCTGATGGGGCTAAAACATTGTTGTGGGTGGTTCTGGGTACATATCGTCAGGCCCCCGTTCCCTCCCTCCCTCCGTAAAAGCAAGGGCAGACAATCATTTTGCGCCTTTTTTCTTGAGTTACCCGTGCAGATGCCATAACACGGCAAGCATGGAGCCTGCTCAGCTAACCATCACCGTATGTCTCCTGGGTGCTGGCAGATGTGGTACTGCATTGCTACACAGAAGCAGTTTATTGCCTTTTGGCAGGAGACAGTGCAGTATGACTGGTAGCTGTCATCAACGTAGTCCTGGGTCCTCTTTTAACCGGGCGCCTGGGCAAACATGGGAGTGACTCAGCCAGGTCATTTCCCTTGTTTCCTCTCATGGCGATTGAGTCCTACCAGCAGTGCACTGTCTTTTAATCTGGAGCCAGCAGAAGACGATGGCCAGCAGTCATACTGCATCGTCTTCTGCTGAGCACCCAGGAGGTGACGATGGCTAGCGGTCGTACTGTACAGTCTGCTGCCAGCAAGATGTATAAAGATAGATGAAGTGGCTCAAAACAAGAAATAGACCAGATTTGTTTTGTATTCATTTTCTCCTCCCTCCCTCTGTGAAATCAATGGCCTGCTAAACCCAGTTTTGAGTTCTATCCTTGAGGTTTTGAGTTGTATCCTTGAGGCAGCCATTCAGTTTCTTGCAAAGCCACCCCCTTTGTTGATTTTAATTCCCTGTAAGCCATGTCGTCAGTCGCCCCTCCCTCCATCAGGGCAACAGCAGACAATTGTTCTGCAACTTTTTTTCTGTGCAGACGCCATATCATGGCAAGCATGGAGCCCGCTCAGATCACTTTGGCAATTAGGAGCACATTAAACACCACACGCATTATCCAGCAGTATATGCAGCACCAGAACCTCGCAAAGCGAAACCGGGTGAGTAGGCGACGTGTGCGCGGTGACGACAGTGATGAGGACATGGACACAGACTTCTCTCAAAGCACATGCCCTGGCAATGTGGGCACCATGGTGCTAATGGGGCAGGCTCATGTGGTGGAATGCCGATTCTGGGCCTGGGAAACAAGCACAGACTGGTGGGACCGCATAGTGTTGCAGGTCTGGGCCGATTCCCAATGGCTGCGGAACTTTCGCATGCGTAAGGGCACTTTCATGGAACTTTGTGACTTGCTTTCCCCTGCCCTGAGGCACAAGAATACCAAGATGAGAGCAGCCCTCACAGTTGAGAAGTGAGTGGCAATAGCCCTGTGGAAGCTTGCAACACCAGACAGCTACCCGTCAGTCGGGAATCAATTTGGAATGGGCAAATCTACTGTGAGGGCTGCTGTGATGCAAGTAGCCAACGCAATCAAAGATCTGCTGATATCAAGGGTAGTGACCCTGGGAAATGTGCAGGTCATAGTGGATGGCTTTGCTGCAATGGGATTCCCTAGTGGTGGGGCCATAGACAGAACCCATATCCCTTTCTTGGCACCAGAGCACCAAGCCAGCGAGTACATAAACCGCAAGGGGTTCTTTTCAATAGTGCTGCAAGCACTGGTGGATCACAAGGGACGTTTCACCAACATCAACGTGGGATGGCCGGGAAAGGTACATGACGCTCACATCTTCAGGAACTCTGGTCTGTTTCAAAAGCTGCAGCAAGGGACTTTCTTCCCAGACCAGAAAATAACCGTTGGGGATGTTGAAATTCCTATAGTTATCCTTGGGGACCCAGCCTATCCCTTAATGCCGTGGCTCATGAAGCCATTCATAGGCAGCCTGGAGAGTAGTCAGGACCTGTTCAACTACAGGCTGAGCAAGTGCAGAATGGTGGGAGAATGTGCATTTGGAAGTTTAAAAGCGTGCTGGCGCAGTTTATTGACTCGGTTAGACCTCAGCGAAACTAATATTCCCACTGTGATTACTGCTTGCTGTGCGCTCCACAATATCTGTGAGAGTAAGGGGGAGACATTTATGGAAGGGTGGGAGGTTGAGGCAAATCGCCTGGCTGCTGGTTACGCACAGCCAGACACCAGGACGATTAGAAGAGCACAGGAGGGTGCGATGCGCATCAGAGAAGCTTTGAAAACCAGTTTCATGACTGGCCAGGCTACGGTGTGAAAGTTCTGTTTGTTTCTCCTTCATGAAACCCCCCACCCCTTGGTTCACTCTACTTCCCTGTAAGCTAACCACCCTGCCCACCTCCCTTCAATCACCGCTTGCAGAGGCAATAAAGTCATTGTTGCTTCACATTCATGCATTCTTTATTAATTCATCACACAAAAAGGGGGATAATTACCAAGGTAGCCCAGGAGTGGTGGTGGAGGAGGGAAGGACAAGGCCACACAGCACTTTAAAAGTTTAAAACTTTAAAACTTATTGAATGCCAGCCTTCTGTTACTTGGGCAATCCTCTAGGATGGAGTGGCTGGGTGGCCGGAGGCCCCCCCACCGCGTTCTTGGGCGTCTGGGTGAGGAGGCTATGGAACTTGGGGAGGAGGGTGGTTGGTTACACAGGGGCTGTAGCGGTGGTCTGTGCTCCTGCTGCCTTTCCTGCAGCTCAACCATACGCTGGAGCATATTAGTTTGATCCTCCAGCAGCCTCAGCATTGAATCCTGCCTCCTCTCATCATGCTGCTGCCACCTTTCAGCTTCAGCCCTCTCTTCAGCCCACCACTTATTCTCTTCAGCTCGCCACCTCTCCTCCCGGTCATTTTGTGCTTTCCTGCACTCTGACATTGTCTGCCTCCACGCATTCGTCAGTGCTCTGTCAGTGTGGGAGGACAGCATGAGCTCAGAGAACATTTCATTGTGAGTGTGTTTTTTTCACCTTCTAATCTTCGCTAGCCTCTGGGAAGGAGAAGATCCTGTGATCCTTGAAACACATGCAGCTGGTGGAGAAAAGAAAAAAGGGACAGTGGTATTTAAAAAGACACATTTTATAGAACAATGGCTACATTCTTTCACGGTAAACCTTCCTGTTAACATTACATACATAGCACATGTGCTTTCATTACAAGGTCGCATTTTGCCTCCCCCCACCATGTGGCTAACAGCGGGGAACATTTCTGTTCAGCCATAGGCAAACAGCCCAGCAGGAACGGGCATCTCTGAATGTCCCCTTAAGAAAAGCACCCTATTTCAACCAGGTGACCATGAATGATATCACTCTCCTAAGGATAACACAGAGAGATAAAGAACGGATGTTGTTTGAACACCAGCAAACATACACTGCAATGCTTTGTTCTACAATGATTTCCGAGTACGTGCTACTGGCATGGAGTGGTAAAGTGTCCTACCATGGTGGATGGAATAAGGCTGCCCTCCCCAGAAATCTTTTGAAAGGATTTGGGAGTATATCCAGGAGAGCCACGAATGCCAGGGCAAATTAATCATTAAACATGCTGGCTTTTAAACCTTGTATAGTATTTTAAAAGGTACACTCACCAGAGGTCCCTTCTCCTCCTGGCGGGTCCGGGAGGCAGTCTTGGGTGGGTTCGGGGGGTACTGGCTCCAGGTCCAGGGTTAGAAACAGTTCCTGGCTGTTGGGAAAACTGGTTTCTCCGCTTGTTTGCTGTGAGCTATTTACAACCTCCTCCTCATCATCTTCCTCATCCCCAAAACCTGCTTCCGTGTTGCCTCCATCTCCATTGAAGGAGTCAAACAACACGGCTGGGGTAGTGGTGGCTGAACCCCCTAAAATGGCATGCAGCTCATCATAGAAGTGGCATGTTTGGGACTCTGACCCGGAGCGGCTGTTTGCCACTCTGGTTTTCTGGTAGGCTTGCCTCCGCTCCTTAAGTTTCACGCGGCACTGCTTTGGGTCTCTGTTATGGCCTCTGTCCTTCATACCCTGGGAGATTTTCACAAATGTTTTGGCATTTCGAAAACTGGAACGTAGTTCTGATAGCATGGATTCCTCTCCCCATACAGTGATCAGATCCCGTACCTCCCATTCAGTCCATGCTGGAGCTCTTTTGCGATGCTGGGACTCCATCATGGTCACCTCTGCTGATGAGCTCTGCATGGTCACCTCTGCTTATGAGCTCTGCATGGTCACCTGCAGCTTGCCACACTGGCCAAACAGGAAATAGAAATTCAAAAGTTCGCGGGCCTTTTCCTGTCTACCCGGTCAGTGCATTTGAGTTGAGAGTGCTTTCCAGAGCAGTCACAATGGAGCACTCTGGGATAGCTCCCGGAGGCCAATACCATCTACTTGCGTCCACAATACTCCAAATTCGACCCAGCAAAACCGATTTCAGCGCTAATCCACTTGTCGGGGGTGGAGTAAGGAAATTGATTTTAAGAGCCCTTTAAGTAAAAAAAAAGGGCTTTGTCATGTGGACGGGTGCAGGGTTAAATTGATTTAACGCAGCTAAATTCGACCTCAGCGCCTAGTGTAGACCAGGGCTTAGAGACCTTACAGTGTAGAACATACATATAGGGTAAAATTCACCCAGAATTGCAGAAGGCACCCAAATGAAGTGGAACTATAACAGCTTCACTGCACAGGAAGGAAAGGAGAATAAGCAGTAGATATATAGAGGACTCCACAAACTCTGTTCATGGCAGTGCTGGATTCCATCCCCCTTCCAAGCATTTAGTGAACAAGAGTGGAGGATAGGCCAGGCTATGGCCTCTGGTTCCACAAATAGGTAAATTCATTGGCCATAACTCAACACAGGGAGACCCTCTTCCAGCCCAGGGTGTGGAAAACTGGCCAAATAGAGGCTGCACCTCCCTTGTCCTGCTCACGGTTTGGTGGGATTCCATCCCCACATAATTCCCCACACAAATTCCATAACTCGTTTTTCTTCTCAGTTGATGTGAGGAGGAGATAATTTTCATCCATGAGTTTTCTCTTATGAGCGTAGGCACTCAGTGTAGAATGTACTTGCATATCTATCATCGTTATTTGTAGCAGTGGGACTGAAAATCTTTTCAGATGAATGGCAGTTGTCTTATGTCTCAGCTACATACATTTTTAATGTGCCACACCAGACGATACATTACTTTTATAATATTGTTGAGTCTGTATATAAGGGCCCTGTTTATTAACTGCCGCTAACATTGGCTTGTCAAGTGCTCATGTAAAACAGAGCTCAGTAATGCTGGGATTCAGTAATGATGATTTGCAATAAAAGCCAAGCATAAAGCTGAAGCTTTACCACAGGATATTGGTTTTCCACCCTCCTTTCAAATTCCAGCAGGGTCAGATCAGAGTTTCCTCCAGCCAAGGTGGCTAAACTGAGCTGTCACATGCCAGTTACTGTGAGGGGATCTTTTGGATGAGACCTTGGAAAACAAATGGGCCTGTCTGCTTTGCATGGCTTCTGTGGCAACTTTGGTAAGAACAATGGCTTGCCTAGTGTCATTTGAAAAAACTCCTCTCTCCTCCATCCCACACTGTTACATAGACTGCTGTGCTTGAGGTGGTTGCGTTTCAGTGGTGTTTTATGTATTTTGTTTGAGAAGCACTTTTGGGATTATTCAGGGTATAACGTGCAGCATTAAATCATCATCATTATCCAACTAGTGAATGTAAAGATTTCCAGTACAGCAATTAGAGTTATGAGATACGGAGTAAACTGACTTGTAAATCAAGCTGGTTTAAAGAATGAATACTTGCTAGGTACTTCATTGGTGCAAGGAAGTAAACCCAGAGATGGAATAGGCCATGTTATGTTCTTCTGAACCAGATATGGACCGGTCACAGAGCTTGCTTATGCATACCCCTAGAACTAGTTAGAATTGTGTTAGGTGACACATTCAGTTCTGGTAGGAGTTTAAGGTGATTGTAAGTCCCTTCTGAGATGACTGTGGTGTCGCCCGCTGATCCTTGATGCAGGTAACCTACACAGGGGAATAAGGGGGCTCCTTATGTCCCATCATTGACTGACATAGTTAAGCTGGCCTATGTAGACAGTGCTAAGTTGATGGAAGAATTCTTCCATCAACCTAGCTACCTTCTCCAGCGGATTTGGATTTACTCCAGTGATGCTCCCTCCCATCACTGTAGTAAATGTCTATGCTGTAGTTTTTTAAGTGTGGACATAGCCTCAGTCTCTCTCTGGTTTCAGGACTTTTACTTAACAAATGAGGGTGAACTCCTGATCCCACTGAAGTCAATGAGAGTTTTGCCACTGACTCCAATGGAACCAAGCTTTCAGCTTGAATCTGAAGATGTATGTCTTAGGCTTGTTTTTCCTCTGGAGACTAGTGAGGGACCAGCAGGGAGGTTGCTTACTAAAGCTTCTCAGCTAGGTGAGCAGCTCAGTACAATCCTTGAAGCCCTGATGCTCTGTCCACCATCAGCCTTGTTCTACTGGCTGTCTCCCTGATTCTGTGACCATTATCTCACTCCCAGGATGATATAACCAAATTCACAAGGCTGAACCACATTATTTATTTCCATTATTACAGCAGCTTGTAGGGCTGATGAAATGATTATGCTGGGTATATGACCTACACCCTCAACAGATTAGCTCAGGCACAGCCCAGGTGATCTCTCTTTTTGAGAGCAGCAGGACAAATGCTTCCCTCAGATGCAGATGCATGACTTCCGTTGACATCAGTGGAAGACTGAGGGGCAGTATTTACCCCAGAGAAGTGTGGAGGTTTACTCACAGTTACAGTGGTACACAAATGAAGGACTTCAGAATGCGAGGTAGATATAATTGGGACAAAAGTTTGCTGAAAGTTAGTTGACTAAAGGACAAGCACAGAGCTCAAAATAAGTTCTGCTGTTGACTTTATTGTATGAACAATTGAGGGCGCCAAGTATCCACTGACCAAGGTCGTGAAACAAGATTTTCTGAAGTGACTAGTTCTCACAGATCCTAATGAGTGCCCCTTCCTGGCCACCCACCAGGACTGCTATGAGGGAACCCAAACCTCTGTGCTCGGCATCCCCAAGAATGTGTTAAGCTTCTGGAGCTTGAACAGTGTCCAGCCACTGCCCCAAACTCAGGGTCCTAATGCTCACTCTTAGGGCACAGACCTGCTCTCTGTCACCCCCTCTCTGAGGGTTGGAACATATTGTCTAGTTGCCTAGCTCCTCTGCCCACAGTACTGTCCCTTCAGACTCCCTGGCACTTAAACACCCTTCTCTCCTAGAATTCCACCCCAAAGGTGCAAAGCTTCTGCTTTATAGTTTAATGCTCTCAGGGCCACACAGTAGTCATGAAGCAGTGACCAGAGAGAGAAAGACTTTGCTTAGAGTCTAATGCATTAATGCTTTTTTTATACTTTATCATGTAAAGCACAGGAATGTAGGGATCATACATACAAAATAATAAACATTAAACACATGTCCCTGCCTCAGTTTCCTCACCAGTCCAGGGCATTCACTTGGGTTGTCCAGCGTCCTTGGGCCATCTGGAATCAGGAAAGTGGGCAAGGCTCCCCCAACCCTATGAGCAGCGGTTCTCAAACGTCATTGCAGCAGCAGACAAGTTGGTGTGTTAGGGAATTGACGCACAGCTTAGCAGCAGCAAAGCTTCCTCCTGATGAGGCAAAGCAGCGACACAGTGGCTCACAGTTCTGCATATCCTGAGCAAGATGTCACAGTTCTCATTAAAGAGAATGAGATTTCATGAACAGGAGAGGCAGCAGGGAAAAGGGAGATTCTGCACTGACCAGAGTTTGTGCTGAAAGAGGAGTTAAAAGGTAAATTAGGACCAAGGTTTCCAAACATGGGGGCGTAAAGTGAAGCTTCCAAGTCTGTAATTAGTTTTCCAAATAAGTGGCCTAGTTACAAATGTGCTAAGCACTCAGCAGCTCCCATTGAGGAGCCTAAATACGGATTTAGGAGTTTAGCTTTTGGCATCCATTGGTGAAAATCTTGGCCTTACTCCCTAAATATAGTGTTATGTGCTGGATGAAACCTTGTTATGGGATTGAGATTAATAGGCGTGAACTTGCCCTTCAGTTAATATAACTGTAAACGTAAACTCCAACTAAGACAAAAAGAGTGTGTGAGGTCATCCAGGAGTTTCTGCTCAGTATTGTTTTGGGTAGGGGTGTATGTGAAGGCAGAACTCAAAGAAGCTGAGAATAGTCCAGAAAGAGACAGGCAGAGGGAGCAGCTGAAAACATGGCCACTGACCCTACGACCTGGGGAGAGATTTTTGGGTGAAGGATACACACTAAAAATAGTGCTCTTGGTGCTGGGAGCAAAAAAAGCTGTTTCCTGCTATTTGATATTGTCTGCGTTCAGAGGCACAGGACTTTGCACATTCTTTGTAAATAAACAAAACTGCATCAGAGAAATACCTGAGTGCTGCCAATTTCTACTCCCAACTGGGCCCTAGAACACTCACAGGGCCCTAAACTTTGACTAGCCACTCAGGTCAAAAGGGGCAACAATATATACTCTTTAAGTAGCAATGAATAAAGCAGATGGAAAAGGGGATGGAGTTACGGTTTTAATAATGAGTGAGATTTTGTGTTCGTGTTAACAGACTTTTAAAAGAAGAAGAACCCACTCCCCTCAAAAAGACCTTGAGTGTCTTATGTTAATGATGGGGAAAAAATAACTATAAAAATGCTGCAGATTTCTAGGAGCTCCACTGGGGATTTCAGGAAACTCCTTCTGTCTAGTGACTGGATTTTGAAACAAAAAGGAAGGGAGAGAAAGAGAGAAAAAGCCTAAGCAGAATTCCCAGGCTCTGCAAATGAGGCTTTTGTTTCCCAGTGTCAGAAGAGTGCTTAATAAGGGAGAATTTCAAGTTCTAAATAAGGAGATTTACTAGCTGGACCAATGATTTGAGTGGAAAGTTCCTGGTGAGGGGGATTTCTGCTGACCTCATTCTTTAATCTTATGTTGCCTGAGGATATTACCTCCATTGGACCCCAAGTATTGGCTTTGGTTCTTCCCAGTTCAGCTGTCTGCTGGAAGTTTGGCACAGCCATTTCAGAAGCCAATTTAAAGAACCCACCGAACACATGATGTTGGTTGTTTTGTTGTTTTGGATGTGCAGACAATATCATAATATCTTAATTTACTTGTGTGCTTAAGTATTTTGCTGAATCGGGGTCTAGTTGCCTGAGGGTTGTCTGGTGGTTTCTAAGCTACCCTTGAATTATTTGCTGAGATGTTGAGTAAAGCAAGGAGGTGCTGGTTGGCTTGTTGCACTGCGGACAGTGACCCCTTGTAGGGGTCTGCTCTTCAATGGGGTTTGAATATCTTTTTCTAGTCCATCATTTACATAGGGTGATTACATGAAGAGTTTTGTTGCAGGTGATGAGGTGTGATTCGAGAGTATTAATGGCTGCTACTAACTTGAAACAAATAATAAGACTGGCTATGTGTTGGTATTTGGGAGTGACTGAATAGAGAGGATCTCCTGGATGTCAGTCCTAAGCACCTAAGCTGTCAGCTAGACAGTAATTGACATGCTGCTGTTTTTTTCTTATAGTAAGATGTCAGTGACAGAATATCAACAAATATGGCAACTGCCAGCTGAATCCTTCTGTGACTGTGTGACAGACTGTACCCTGGTATTCACACCTGATTCACTATTGTAACAATCTTTGTACAAAATATGCCTTGTAAGGTATCACTTGAAAGCTAATAATTTGCTGGTCAATAATATCATGATAGAATGTATGTAACAACATTATGTGTAAAGCTATGAATTTCCCCTGAAGGATGTTGGTGGCACAATTTCAAAACCACATAGTCCTGATTAGACAGAACTGGTCAAGCAGAACATAAAGAAAGAAATGTGTGTTCACCTAAATTTACATATACGTTGTAAACAGGATCCTCAGACAACAAGGGGAGGAAGACAGGAGACAAGGAAAATCTGCATTTCAGCAAACGGAGGTGTGAAGAAACAGCATGGAACCTCTTTTGCTACTAGACATTGTGTCACCTTCTTTACTGTTTGAATAAACTTTGCTTTGAGGGGTAACCTTCAGGAATATCCATCTAAAAGGGGGGCTGAAGTATAAAAGTGAGGGGCAAAACCCCTCCATTTTATCTCACCTTGTCCAGCTCTCTCTTTTTCACTTAAGAAGACAAAAGAAACAGCCTATAATCCTAGGGGGTAGATCCTGGCCTGAAACTTGGTCAGCAATGTTACTGGAAACCTGTGGTAAGAATTTCACCTTGTACCAAGTCTAGTTTGTTAAGTTTTAGAATGTGTTTTATCTTTATTTCTCTTGTGACCATTTCTGGCTTTCATGTCTTACGCTTGTACTCTCTTAAAACCTATCTCCTTGTAGTTAAATGAACTTGTTCCACTCTTTAATTAAAACTAATGCAGTGTTGTGAATTATTTGAGGAACCTCATTTAAGGTAGCAGACTGTAGCATGTTGATCCCCTTAGAGGGGCAATGACCTAATATATCTGGACTGTCCAGGAGAGGGCTGGAACACATTCTTTTGAGGAAAATCTAGGACTGGGAGTGTGTTGGGGTCACCCTGAAAGTAGTAACCAAGGCTGCTGGAAGCCAGAGTGTGGCTGGAGTGTTGCTGACAGGCTGCTGGGGTCAGAGTTGCTGAACCAGGGTTGCAGCTATACACAGACACTCAGGGTGTGACCTGCATGGTGTTAGGCTGTTTGTGAGGAGCTCAGGTGGGGAGCTATAGCAGCAAAGTGTTGTGAAGCACCTCAGCTTGTGAGGAAAGTGGTGACATGGCCTCTCACTGGTCTGGATTGCACCCTGGGATGTCATAGATTGCAATGTCCCAGAAACAGGAGCTCTGCACCAGTCCAGTAGGTTTCAGATTGCACAATGGTGTGTATCTTTATGTGTACACTTATAATTTTGGAAGGTTCCAAGATACCATGGTGAAGGGTGCTACATAAAATATAGATGGATAAATAGAAGCATCTTCCTCTAGCCACCCAGGTTCAAATCTAGGGATATTTAGATCTGTCAGAGCCACTGATCTAAACCATCAGGATGGTGTAGAGGAAGAGAACTTGAAATCTTGGGTATCTAGAAATCCATTCAAATAGGATACTAAAGATCATCATCAACAACTTGAAGTGCACCCTGAAAAAGATGTAGAGCTGGGTGTTATCTGTCCACTGCTGCCACTTCAGGCTGTGCTGTCTCTCCAGCTTCAGGGACATGACTGGGATGTGGGCAGTCAGGTATAATAGTTGGAGCCATGAGGGTGGACAGCCTTGGAGGTTAGAGCAGAACTGAGCTGAGTCAAGAATCAGGACCACAGGACAGCAAGGGACATAGTAAGCAGAACCAAGAGTCAGAGCCTGGAATCAGAAGCCGAATGCCAGAGCCAATGAGTGAGCCAAAGATGTGGTCAGGAAGTGGAGCCAGGGGTTCGAGCTGGGGTGTTAAGCATGGAGAGGGCAGGGGCTGAAGAGGACACAAGAGCAGACTGGTCAGAAGCCGGCATGGGAAGCAGGACAAAATGCAGCTACAGGGAGGGAATGTGCTGAGCAGCCAGCAAGCTCTGGCTGCTGTTGGGTCAACAGTAGCTAGCTCCATCCCTCCATCAACTACGAAGTGCAGTCACTCAAGCAGCCACTGCCAGGATCATAGACTCACAGACTTTAAGGTCAGAAGGGCCCATTGTGATCTTCTAGTTTGACTTCCTGAAAATTGCAGGCCACAGAACCTTACCCCTCCCACTCCTGTAACAGACCCCTGACCTCTGGCTGAGATTCTGAAGTCCTCAAATCATGATTTAATTACGTCAGATTACAGAAAATCCATCATTTACTCTAGTTTAAACCTTGAAGTGACCCATGCCCCATGCTGCAGACAAAAGTGAGGGTCTTTCCCAATCTGAACCGGGGGAAAATTCCTTCCTGACTCCAAATATAGTGATCAACTCTGAGTATGACCCAGTAGCCAGACATCTGGGAAAGACTTCTCCATAGTAACTCAGAGCCTTTACCATCTATTGTCCCATCACCGGGACCCTCTTGGCACTATATAAAGATAAAGTTTCATAAGTGTGGGCAGCAGTGGCCTTATAAATGAAAGGGAGAATGAGGTTTCTTTTTTTAAAACAACAATTTACAGGCCATAACAATTGATCCTAGCAACATGCCCAGAGAAAAAGTATGTGTGTTGGATTTTGAAAACTCACAAGACTGCATCTTCTTGTGAGACTGGAATGATTTGGAGATGCCAGTGTTGTGAAATATCCTGGACTGGGAACTCAAGGCTTAACTTTATTTTCAGTCTGAAACAGCTTTTAGTTTTGCCACGTCTGCCAAATGGTCAGACATCCTGAATGGACTTAGCCAATAAATGGAGCACTTGAGCCGATGCTCTGAATTCTTGAGTAGCATGGATGTGCCTGGGGTGTCCACACCACCACAGCTAAGGCTGAAGCTGGAACATGTAGAGTCTGTGTGTAGTTACTCTGGGAGCTCAGGAGGAGCCTAGCAATGGCCAAGCCAATGAGAACTGTGCTCAGCTGTTCTTGTCTGGGAGCTGATCTGTAAATACTTTTCCTTATTTGGTGGCACCTTTACAATGGCTAATTTTACAAGAGGCAAAAGCTGACTGCTCATGGGTCATCAGCTCATATTGGGGAATAAAATCCACACTTTACCCACAGGTGCTGTCAGCCAACAAAATTCCCTGCTTACGGCTGCATAAAATGAAACCACACTGTTTGGCACAGCTGTACATGGGGGAATTTTATTTAAATTCCCTCATGATGGAGCCATTACTTTGCAGCAGCATTAATTTATGAGTGTTACATTTTTATGTAAATATAATTCCTACTATGCATTGAGCTGAAGAATGCAGCAGCTTGCAGAGTAAAAGAGAGAAGCTCAGCCTTTGATGGTTTAAAAAGCATTTCTCTTTTCTAAAGTCTTCTGTAAAAACTTAAGACATCTGAAATTTTGTTTTTTTACCTGCATAGACATAGTATTAACTATGTTTACTCAGTGGCTAATGGGCGATCCTCCAGATCCATGCTTTCATGGCACTGGAAAATGTTTATGATACCAGATCACGTTAATGTGGGTTTTTTTTCTCTGACATGATACAGACATTGGTCCCTACCTACGTTTTCAAAGCACATTAACAACTAGATGAGAAAGAATACCAGTTTGCTAACACTACACAATGGATTGTCTCAAAACCCATCCTCTTTTAGGCACTTGCAAACCCCTGGATGAGGCCAAAAGACATGCCGCCCGCTCCCAATGGGCCCCAAGGTCCTGGTCATGCCCCCAACTTGGGGGGGCTGTTCAAATATTTCCATTGAAATTGGTTTTGGACAGAAGAATTTTGGTTTCAACTTAAGGAACTGGACATGAAATGTATGCTTTTTGTAGAAAAATTCTCAACTTTTCATTGAAACCCTCAAAACCAACCCTTTTGGCTAAACCAAAAATGTTCAGTTTTTGCTTTTTGATGCAAAGTCAAAATTCTCCATGGGAATTTATTTATTTTGATTGGTTTTCATCAAAAATGTCAGTGGGGGGGAAAGCTCCATGGCAATAGCCCCTTTTTGCTGTGAAGTGCTAATGGATGCATTCAATTGGATCCCTAACTTGTGCTTGTGGAAGTACAGTACTAGGTGTATATCCTGCCCTGCTCCTGGGCAGAGGTGAAAAGGGTAGTAGGAACAAGAAAGACTCATGGACCTTTTCCCCTTTCAGAGCATCTACTGAAGAGAGGGCAGAATTTGCTCCAAAGTCTATGTCAGTCGCCGCACTTCGCCAGATACACTGCTTTGCTGTGAACTGAAGAACATTTCTAGTGGGCCCAAATTTATTGTATCACATTAGTTTAATTCATCCTGAATAGTTTTGCTAATAGTTGAATACGCATACAGTACTTCCTATCAGGTGCTTTAATATTCATGGCACAATATCAATGCCTGTATCATAGCTTTGGGTCAAAAATGCTGCAGGCCTGGTCAGTATATAAAAGTTGATGATACAATAACAACAATACTTTTTTTTTTTTTTTTTCAGCAACTGGTGCCTGCAGGCTTCTTGGTGCCTTAACGGAAAACAATGAAACCGAGTATTTAATAAAATAATAACAATATGTCCCAAATAAACTGCATAGCTACCGTTGTGGAATGTGAAGGGGAAAGAAAAATAATACATGGTTTGTAAGCACTGGTTTCTTTTCTTTTTTTATTTATAACTTTTTATTATTTGTTCCAACTGCAACAAATATACCAAAATATCAAATTCATCGTAACACACAAAATAAGTAAAGAGGGTTAGGAAAAAGGGATGGAAGGTGACATGTCTATTCTTAGGGTCTACATTAATCATAGACCTCTGAAAAGTCAGCCCAAATTGCTTTGCATTTTTTTGGTTTTTTCATTCTGTTTAATGCCAGTTTGTTAGCTGTGAGGTCAGCCATATCACTGAGCCAGACGTCAATGATTGGTGGGGATTGACTTTCCCATTTTTGCAAATTAATTTTTTAGCAACCAAAGCTTCACATTGGCCCTTTGATCTGCTTTATACAAGAAATTCTTGATATGGGGCACTCCCAAAACTTATGAGCTGATGTAGCATCAAGGGAGTTACATTTCTAACAGTATTCAGTATCTATGAGACTTATTATCATTAGCTTAAGTGGGGACCAGTATATTTTAAAACATGCGTTTCAGTGAATAAGCAAGAGTCTTAGGTCTATAGTTGCTTCTTTAACATTAGATATAATTATATTCCATTGGGTAGGAGATATTTGTATATCCAAATCTCTATTCCAAACAACTCTCAAATTATCAGTAGAGTTTTTTTGGGCCAGAAAATCATAAAAGAATACCACTGGCCAAGTAAATCCATGAAGTTTCCTCCGAAATAATGAAAGTTCTGTAGGTTCTGGAGCTTCCAGTGCAAATGCATTCATAGTAAATGTTTGAATTGGAGATACTTCCATGCTCTGGAGCACGGCAAGCCAAATTGTTGCTGAAGATCCACAAATGGTTTAAATTTATAATTGTCAATTAGCTGCAACACTCATAATTCCTCTCCCCATCCAACCCCTCCACATCAAGGTTTTGCCACTGGTTGTTAAGGATAGGATTGCTCCATACAACTGCCTCTGCATGGAAGAATGGATGGAAGCAGAACTTTTTAGCCAAGTTTGACCAAGCTTGCCTCATAACTACTATTGTGGGACCTCTGGAGCCATCAAATCTATAACAATTTGATCCTACAATGCCTGAAAGGTGGGAGAAGGTATAGCAATTTTTGTTTAATCTGAACCTAAGGTGGGGTCTGTGCAGTAATATCTGACAGCCACTAAAATGCCTAGATTAGCAAAAAGGAAAGACAATAATTTTCCAAGTTGTGGAAAAGAACTCCCCTTCCCCCCCCCCCCCCCCAGCCAGGCAGAGCTGTCATTTTTTCAAAGCCTGTCTAGGTTTCTTACATGCCCTCCCAAGAAACATTCTGAAAATGTTATTGAATTTCTTAAAATAAGTTTGAGGAATAGAAATAGGGAGATCCCCTGAGGACATCCAAAATTCTGGGAAGGACATTCATTTCCAATATATTAATTTTACCCTAGTATATCTACACTGCGCAGTTGTTGCCAAAACTTTTGTCTTTTGCAGGTACTTAAAAAAGCCCCACCGCAAAAGACAAAAGCTTTGCTGAGGCAAGCGGCAGTGTGAACGTGGCTTTGTCGGCTCATGGGGCTGCAAGTATTTTGTCGGCAAAAGTGCAGACAAAATACCACAGAAGAGCGTTCATACTCGCTGACTTTTAATGACAAGGCTGTGTTAACTTAAAAAGCAGCTTAACAAGTTCCATCTCTCCAAATCGGTAGCCGCTTGTCAATAATTGGTTCTATGTGTGTCTTAAGGATGTCCTGAATGTTCTTAGGAATTAGTATTCCTAAATATTTTACGTAAGAGGATTGCCATTGAAAATCCCAATTTGAGAAAAGGCCTTTGTGGGCATATTTGTTAATGCCTAAGATTTCTGATTTACCTCAACTAATTTTATATCCTGAGAGATGTCCAAATGTATTAGTGGCTAGAAGGTTAGGGACGGTAACCTCAGGCTTAGATACAAATACCAGAGCATAATCTGTATACAGCAGAATTTTGTGCTCTGTTTGGTGATACCATGGATCTGTTGATTTGCTCGGATGGCAATGACTAAAGGTTCTAGAGCTAAATCAAACCAAAGAGGAGAAAGGGGACAGCCCTACCTCGTACTTCTCTGTAATGGAAATGGGGTGGAAATTATACCATTGGTAACTGCTCTGAAATCTGGGTTAGAGTATAAAAGCTTAATGCAAGCAACACATTGACTACCAAATCTGAATTTTGCTAACACATGAAAAAGATTGTCCCAGGCTACGTGTTCTTTGGCATTGAAAGAAATGACAAACTAGGGGTTCTTTCAAATCTCTCAAAGTGGTAATAATTTCAGTCAATGGATGCAAATTATTTGAGCCATGTCTATTATAAAGGAAGCCTATCTGATTTATGCGTATAATGTGTGAGAGAACTTTGTTCAATCGCATAGCAAGAGCTGTAGCTACAATCATATCATCACAAATGACTAAGGAAATTGGTCTGTAATTACTACAGAGTCCAAGATATTTCCCAAACTTATGAATAACAGAAATTACAGCTTTTTTTAGAGTAGGCTGGAAAGTTTGTTCATTCTTGTCCTCACTGAATATATTCAATAATCTAGGTGTTAAAGTTTCAGAGAAATTTTTGGTAAAATTCAACAAGGAACCTGTCTGTGCTAGGAGTTTTTCCAAACTTCATTTATTTTATAGACAGAGCCAGTTCCATGATTTCTAGAGGGGCAGCTAGAAGTTCCTTCTGAGAGTCAGAGATGTGTGGCAGAAACAATACATTAAAAAGTTACCTAGGATGTCTTTATTGATTCCCTCTTCAGCTAAATAAGTTTTGAATAAAACCGTTGAAATTGTTTATTAATATCTGACTGTGTTGTATAAAATTTATTGCTAGTATTGTGAATAGTAGTGATCTTATTTCTGTTAGCTTTTTGCTTAAGGCTATATGGCAACAGCTTGCCACCTCTCTCTCGCCAAATTCCCAATAGTTTTGTTTCAAACTGAATAAAGCAAAGGCGCCGTTTGGAACAGAAGTTTATTGGTTTCATACCTTAGATTCATGAAGGTTCTGAGTTTGTGTGGGGAGGGGCCAGAAGCATAGTCAACATCCAAGGTCTTAATTTCCTTTGCAGGGGTATCAATTCCATGTTCTCCCCATTTCTTTTTAAAGGTGGCAAAGAGATGATATGGCCTCTGATGTATAGGAATATGATCAGACATAGCATTAGTACCAATGTCACAGTCAGTGACAGAATTTATCAAGTTTTGTGAAACTAAGAAATAGTCCATGCTTGAATATGTTAAATGAGCTGAAGAATAAACCTATAGTCTGGCCATAGGATTTCCCAGTCTCCACACACCTTGTAAACCTAAATCAGCCATGTATGTATGAAGTATCTGATGAACATTAGTGTTCTAATGAGGAGATGGAGAAGATTTATCAAGAACTGGGTCTAGAGTTTTGTTAAAGACTCCAGCTATGGTAATGGTTATGTCATTACATGGTAATGGCCCATGTCATTTGCGCTCATAACAATTTTTTGAAAAAACTTGGGATCATCCTAGTTTGGCCCATAGAGATTGGCATAGGTCAGGGGTTGGCAACCTCTGGCACATGTGCCAAAGACAGCATGCAAGCCAATTTTTAATGGCACGCTGCTGTCTGCCGGGGACAGCAGCGTGCAGTTAAAAATCCTGCCCAGCCCGGCCCACTCTTCTCCGCCCCCGCCCACCGCTCCCTCCTTGCAGGGCAGGCAAGCTTCCCCCTCCCCCTGCCTCTTCCCCCAGTGTGCTGGGTTCCTGCCCCTCCTTCTCTCCCTCCCTGCTGCTGATCAGCTGACAGCCCTTGCTACCGAGGGGGAGAGGGAAAAGCGGAGCCACAGTGCGCTCTCTGCTCCAGGGACCTTGGGGAAGGGAGTGGAATCGGCATATCCCCTCCAGGCCCCTGCAGTGAGCCACTGAGGATAGGGGGCTGGGAGCACCCCCATGACCCCAGCCCACACCCCCAGCCCTCTGCCCTGACCCCTGCACTCCCCACGCTCCCCAGCCCTCTGCCCTGACCCCTGAACCCTCCTCACACACACCCTGCCCTCACCCCTGCACCCCCCACAACCCCAGCCCTGACTCCTGCACCCCCCACACATACCCAGCCCCCCTCACACCCCATGCCCTGACTCTTGAACCCCCCACATCCACATCCCCACCCCCACCCTGAGCACCAAATGGGAGCTCCTGCACACACACACCCACATTCCCACCTGCACCCCTCACACCAAATGGGAGCTGCCCAGGTAAGCGCTCCACACCCAAACCTCCTGCCCCAACCCTGAGCCCCCTCCCTCATTCTAGCTCCTGGCCACGTCCTGACCCCAACCCCCAGCCTGCTCCTTCACCCCCCAGCCCTGTTCTCAGTGCACTCCCACCCTCATCTCAGTGCAGAGAGAGGAAGAGAATGGGCCAGAACCAGGGAGAAAGTAGGTACCTACTCTATGTGGACAGGGCCAGGACCCAAGACTGGCTGCGGGCTGAGCGGGGCCAGCAGCCAGGACCTTGGCTGGCAGGAGCCGGCGGATGGAACCCCAGACCGGCAGCGCTGGCCCTGCTCAGCCTGCTGCCGGTCTGGGGTTCTGGCTGCTGGCCCCTTGCCAGCCGGGGTCCTGGCCACAGGCCCCGCTCAGCCCGCTGCCAGCCTAGGTGAACGGAACCCCAGGCCGGCAGCAGGCTGAGGGGGCTGGTGGTGTAAGATCAGCATTTTAATTTAATATTAAATGAAGCTTCTTAAACATTTTGAAAACTTTATTTACATACGACAATAGTTAGTTATATAATATATAGACTTATAAAGAGAGACCTTCTAAAAAACATTAAAATGTAGTATTGGCACGCAAAACCTTAAATTAAAGTGAATAAATGAAGACTCAGCACACCACTTCTAAAAAGTTGCTGACCCCTGGCATAGGTGATTATAGATCATTGAAGTTAGCTGAAAGTCAATGGAGTTATTCCAGAATAACACCAGTGTAGCTGAGATCAGAATCTGGTCCATGGTTCATAATATTTACAGTGGTGGTATATCTTCTTAAACAAACTGCATTTTCTGTCTGATTTTGTGGGTTCCCTCCAGTACTCTGACTCAATATCCCTTTCATCTCTGGTTACATTGTAGTTATTCCCATCAAGAGAATATAATGATGTGCTGAAAAAGTGGTGAAGTGAAGAAATAGTTAAAGTATTGCAAATACTTCTAGTGCCTTCAAGAAGATTAATTCGAGTGAGGTACCTGAAAAGCTGGAAAAGCCTCAATATATTTCTGAATACACATATTCATTTTGAGCTGATTTCTGCTTCTCCTGTGCCCTGTAAATCCTCGAGGAATGCAGCTGTGGTCTGAGATCTTCTGAAAAGAGATTTAGAGAGGTTGTGAACAGAAAAGTGGTGGATTTGTATAACTTCTATACAGCTGACATTTTTAGTATATATTTTTATTGATAAAATATTCAGCCATGCATATATTAATAAAATCATACAGCTTGAGAGAATCCACCATGAACTAGTCACATTAGCTGGGGATGTATTCATAAGTATTCACCAGAGAATTTGGATCAATAATTTTCAGACTATGGGGTTTGCCCATGAAGTCTTTACAATTTGTTGTTTGTGGACTGTGATTGGTCACATATACATCTTCTCTCTCTGGATGGTTGACTGAAACCTTTAACAAGGGAATAAAGACTGGGGAATGGTAAATAATGAACAATGCATTTCCATACTCTTGTAGATTCATTAGCCTCAAACCCCTACATAAAGGGTACAGACAGGATATGCTGCAGGTTGAGGGAAATGTATTTGTTCCTGCAGCCCCATCTCAATTCCCTACACATAATCCACTTACCTTGGTTTTGTGGGAGAAAGAGTAAATTCCAACCTTATTAGTCTAGGCATAATAGTGGATGTGAATCACAATCTCTAGAAATAATTAACATACCAGCACTCTCAACAGGAATGAAATATTTGTATAGTCTTATTTTAAACTGTGAAAGCCAGTAATTAAGTTCAAATTACTGGATTTTCAATAAAGCAGAACTAATAACAATACACATTAAGGCCATAATTTTGATTTTCATTGTAGAACAATCTAATTATTAAAAATTGAAACCAACTGTGTGTGACAAAAAACAGACTGGTAAGTAGACCTGCTTGGATAGTGATTTACAAATACTTTTGTGAATAAACATGTAAAGTCCTCTCTGCTTTTATTTCTCAGATCACATTATTTGTTGCTCACCTGTATTCAGACAACTGCAGATGCAGCTGTGAGGATGTTTGCATTTCCTCACCCAAAACTTCCCATTGAAAGTGTATTATTCATCATTCATTATTCACTGTTTAAAAAGTTCTAATCGGTATGCAGAAAGAAAACAAAGTGATACAGGTGACTGATCACATGCCAGGAATAATAAAGAATAAATAGTCAATTCAAACAACTCATGAGCTAAAATTTGTGTGGGTAAACCACTTGCCAAATACTTAAGACTAACAAACACATTTGTAGAAATCAAGGTTCTTTTTATGAGTGATCCAAACTTCCTAACCACTCCATTGTGCTAGCCCCTGTGCCCATGTGCAGGGGAATGATGGAGGGAGTAAGGAGCACCCTCCACTCTTTTCTTTGACCTGTGTCAGGACTGGACAGACCTGGACTCAATGCATTTTGTATAACAAACCCAAGGAAGCCCATGAACTAGTCCTATGTTACTCTGGGGAGAGCATCAGACCATGAAGGTATGGGATGGAGTGGCAAGTAGGTGGAACCATGACTCAGCTTCACTGGTTGGCAAGTAGTGGGACAATCTGTCTGTGCTGGACCCCTTTATGGTGGCTCTTTCTGGGTACAAGGGTGCTCTGGGAGCTGTTTTGTCTTTCTGAGCTAGAATGCCTCTAGTTTTCCCATGGGGCAGTGCAGCTCTGCATCCCCTCAGTGCAGAATGAGTCTAAAGGCAGAACTAGCCCTTGGGCTTTATGTACATTTGATTCTGCTAAGCACACGGAATTTTCTTTTTCTCATTAAGAAACAGGTTATTGCATCTTATTTCTCTTAGCAGTTTGTATAGGATGAAATGAGATGAAACTTTGGGGCTTTGTTATTTATTTTCTTTCAGTGTTTTGGCCCAGGTTTAAAGATTTGTTTTTAACCTAACAATGAATATTTTAAAAGAGAGTTTGACTAACTACCTTGGAAAAAAACCTAGACCATTTGTCATGATGAGCGAGAGAATGTTGTGGTTTTTAGTCAATATTCTTTAGAGATGTTTGCTCCTGGGGTGCTCATGGCAGGAAAGTTGCAGCCAATTCATGTGAGCCTCACCCCCTTTAGGAAAAGGATAAACATAGTTTTGATCATTTAGTAGGTGTATAACTTTTGAGATTCAGGCACTCATCCTTCTGATACATATCTTGCACATGAATTTCCCTGTTTCCTTTGATGAAATGGCATTTACTTACCGTACTAACTATTCCCCCCATACTCTCAAGAAGTAGTTAAGATTTATTACAGAAAATCATTTGTGGAAATGTTTTCTTTTCTACAAATATATCCTGGATATTTTTCTTCTAGTTCTTACTGTTGTTGATTGTTTCCACAATAATTGTTCAGCTATCACCTCTGATAAATCATAATGTACATGATTTTGTATGTGGTTTGTACTATTGAAAGAGGTGAACCAACAGATGGTAACGTTCAGTGCAACATTAATGCTGTTACACAAACATCATGTGACTTCATGACTGTGTTTCTTTAGAAAAGAGCCATTGAGGCTCACTAGGTAGAGGATAAAGACCTAGTTTTTCTTTTTTGGTAATTTTATTAGAAACTTGGATCCTGGTTAAAGTCAAAACTGGAGACCTACATGTAATGAGCCTGTGTTTGCATCTGAGTACCCCAATGGACAATAATCCAGATAATAAAATATACACTTAAACTTTGGCAGTCTTCTGTTCTCAGGAAGCTTTATTGCTAAGTATTACCTTAACTCAAAGATAGTCCTTCCAGGACTGGGTTCAAGCTGAGGTCACTGGAAGAACAAAGTTTGTATTTCTTACCAAAGCTGGTTTGGGGATAACTAGGGGCTCTAGTAAGGTCATAAAGTAAACTCACAGACCTATCTGCTGTATCCTCATGAAACAGCTATCTGGCAGGAACATGTGTTAGACCCTTCCCTATGACTCCCACAGAGAGCCAAAAGGAGGTGGGGAGACCTCAACAATTATCTTTCGAATCCAGTGAGCCAGAAATCCTCCTATACCACCCCTGGTGGTTCATTTATTTAAAATGAATCCAGCTCTGACCTCAATCAACTCATGCAAAAGATCAGTCCTGACACTCCAGCTTGTGCTCTTCATAACCAGTTCTATTTTACTTACACCTCATGCTTGTCCCATATCCCTGTATGCCCATCAGGCAAGACATGGTACTTTGTCTTCTGCTTGGCCAACAATATCTGAAGGGTGATCTGCTGTAATCTGTGTCTGTCAGTCATATTGTGTTAATGTAACAGGGTGACTATGACGGTGGGAGACAAATTTAGGTGTGGATGGATGTAAAACTAGTTTGAAACATGTCAGCTTAAGTCAACATAACTTTCTAATTTATACCCTGTCGCAATCTCTATGAGTCTTTCCTCTGTGTGTCAACAGTATATACACCAAGAGCCAGATTCTGATTCCACTTGCAGCAGAATAAATTTGGAATAACTCAGTGCAAATTTTTAGTGCTACTGTGGATTTACATGGCTGTAACTGGGGTTACAGTTTGGCCCCAAGCATCTTGTATTGTATATATGTGATATCATGAGTATAAGCCATTTTTCATGTGTTGATAATTAGAGTCATGAATGGTTTCAGCAGAAATCTGGCTAGGAATGTCTTGTAGAATCTCAATGGCAAATGTGTAATAAATATAGATACCTCATAGTAATGACTGATTTTTCCATCTGATGCATAGTAGTCTTTTCAAAACAAAATGTATTTGCCCATTGTAAATTAATATCTGATATCATCCACTGGAAGCCTAAGACAGGAAAAAAAAGTTCATGTAATGCCATGGATTGTGAATGTATTTCATTCAGGTGAAATTAGATCTGGTTATTTTAAATGTAATAACAACTGATATTAGTAACATTTTTCACCCTGGAGGATAAACACTTTCAGACTGTGTCTTAAATAAAACTCGCAGTTACCCAAGTGCAAATCCATTTCAAATAACTCTCCAGTGAGGCCAATGGAGTTATTCTGGATTTACACTGGTGTAATTCTGAGCAGAATTTGGTCCTGTGTGTGCTCGATTTATTATGCTATTACACTGTAAGCTGGTGTGCAGATTTATACACTGGAGAAGGAAAAATGTAAGTTTCAGCTATAGGTCACTTCACATCTCTTTCCTCTGAGCTTGCTTTATTTCCAAAACAAAACTCAAAACCAGAACAAATCAACTCAAAGTACTCGATAATAACCACTCAAGGCATTTCCACGTTCAATCATCAGGGATGGGAGAGGAGACACCTTTCCCCCTGTGGTAGCCTCTGTCACACTTATTGGGCAAACTCCACCTCTGACCCCACTTGGTCTCTCTGAATGCATCCCCTCTTGGCCTCAGGGCTTGGGCCATCACCTCTACCCCTTGGGATGGAATGCTGGGTTGTAGTTTCCTGGGTATCAGCTGCGATCACCTCTGACATAGGTTCAGACCCTGCAGGTTTGTTCCCTCTGGGGCTATGAAAGTGGTATTTAGTAACCAAACAGCCTTCTTAAAGCAAAGTATTTATTTAGAACAAAAGCAGTTCAGAGAAAACACATCCTAAAAAACAGTACAGCAGCCTAAAACCAGAATGCTCGCTTTCCCCTAATACTTATGTTCCCTGGCTCTTGGAAGGCCCAGATCCTTCAGACTCCCTCTCAGAGCCTGGTTCTCTGTCTCATCCTGTTCTCCCAGACAGCTTCTGACAAGTGGCCTCTGGACAGCCCAGGGTGACTGAGAACCCTTCTCCCCCAGAGGACTTTTAACTGTTTAGCATACTTTTGATCCCTCAGCTCCCATCCTGGCAAAACAAGGCTTGAGAGAGAAGACAGGATTCTTGAAGCCAACAGCTTGGCCCATTGTCCCCTAGGTATGTACCTAGATCAGGGGTTCCCAAACTTGGTTCACGGCTTGTTCAGGATAAGCCCCTGGCGGCCGCGAGATGCTTTGTTTACCTGTGCGTTTGCAGGTACAGCTGCTCGCAGCTCCCAGTGGCCGCAGTTCACCGCTCCTGGCCAATGGGAGCTGCGGGAAGTGGCACGGGCCATGCCACCGCTTCCCGCAGCTCCATTGGCCAGGAACGGTGAACTGCAGCCACTGGGAGCTGCGAGTGGCAGTACCTACGGACGCTCAGGTAAACAAAGCGTCTCGCGGCCTGCCAGAGGCTTAACCGGAACAAGCCGCGAACCAAGTTTGGGAACCCCTGACCTAGATGATCTTATCTGGGAAGCCATTGTGTTGCTCCTTATTTGTTCTCCCCACCGCCCTTATTGATTTCAAACATTCTGGTGTATAATAAACATTCCCCTGCCCCAATATAAGTTCTATAGTCTCTCAATAACTAAGTTACAGTTCAGTATTTTAGACACTGGCAGCTATTGTCCCATGGTAGCCACCTGCATAGCTCAATTTTGGGGCCTCTAGCAGTATTGCTGCCATCACAATGGGCAGGGTTTGTGTCCCCGCATCACCACATAGGGTGGGGTTTGTGTTTCATTTTGCATTCATATTTCACTGCCTCGGCCCTCCCACAATTGCATGGGTTGCAGGTGTTAATACAAGTACTGATTTTAGATTCTCACATAGCAGCTCCTACAGTTTTCATAACATTACCACCCATCAGCTCCCTTGTGTCACAGCCTCCTTTGCACCGGCATACCTTTTCCTTGTGTAACCCCACTCACATCAGCTATGTGATAGTTTGGAACATGGTAACTCTTTACATGTTGGAGTGCTTTTAGCTCTTTGTCACATATCCATTTGTCATTGAGGGAAAAGAGACTGAGCTACTAGGGCTGACTGGAAAACAAGAATTCTATGTCATGAAAAATATTGAGGCTTTGACATTTGATTTTGTTCCAAGAAAACCAAGACCGTTTGAACATTTTCCCACAAAAATGGAATTTCTGGTCAAAATCTGAACCCAGTTACAACCTAGCTGAAAGCCCAGAGGTCAGAGTACTCAGCTGAGCTGTGGGAAATATAGGTTCCAATCCTTACTCTGCCTGTTGGAGACCAAGACTTGAACTGGGTCTTCTACAACCCAGCTAACTGCCCTAACCCATTGAGTACAATGTGGTGTCTGCTTTTCACCAAAAATGCCATCCTAGACCCAGGGCCAGCTCCAGGCACCAGCGTTCTAAGCAGGTGCTTGGGGCGGAAGTTAGAAAGGGGCGGCAATGTTTCTCCCTTTTGCCGTCGTCGGCAGCAGTTTTTTTCACTGCTTGGGGCGGCAAAAACTGTAGAGCTGGCCCTGCCTAGGCTTGCAGAACCTTCCTGATGAAAAAATGTTCCATCCAAAAGTTCCCAAACAGCTCTATTGTATACATACACAGGGCCAAATTCTGCTCACAATGATACCACTGAAAATCCAAAATAATGTATGCAGGTGCAGATATATGTAATGCAGCCAAATCCATAAAGCAAGCAGCAAGGCTATTTATTGTTTATTATTTATTTAATTGATTTTTTTAGAGTGTCTATTGCCGTTGTAACGACACAACAGTATTTCTAGGGGAAATAAACCTCAAAATGTAACTGCGTGGGGAAATTTTAGGAAGGCAAAATGTAGTTACCCAAGTTGGAGTTTGGTCAGGATTCACAGGTTAACATTCCTAAGGCATTTTTATAAAAAGTGCCATTGAATCTTCAACGAACCACAAGTTGTTAGGGCTGTGGTTTTATGCTTCCTTTAAAACAGTGGCTCTCAATCTTTCCAGACCACTGTACCCTTTTCAGGAGTCTGATTTGTCTTGCGTACCCCTAAGTTTCACCTCACTTAAAAACTACTTGCTTAAAAAATCAGACATAGAAATAACAAAAGTGTCACAGCACATTATGACTGAAAAATTGCTTACTTTCTCATTTTTACTATATAATTATAAAATAGATCAGTTGGAATAGAAATATTGTACTTACATTTTAGTGCATAGTATATAAAGCAGTATAACCAAGTCATTGTCTGTATGATATTTTAGTTTGTAATGACTTTGCTAGTGCTTTTTTATGTAGCCTGGTGTAAGACCAGGCAAATATCTAGACAAGTTGATGTACCCACTGGAAGACTTCTGCATACCCCCAGGAGTATGTGTACCCCTGGTTGAGAACCACTGCTTTAAAAGATGGCATTTCCCCAACACTGTGCAGGATTATTGGTTTAGTACTGAGTTAGAGGGAAGAGTTACACTTGCTGACTCAATAACACATACAGTGTGAAGTATTGTTATAATTTATGTAGTGCTGTAAACAAGCATGGCTGAGTGCAAAACTCTGAAAAGATAGGTTCCTGCCCCAAAAAGCTGGCAATCTAAGAAAGACATAACAGTGCAAGTAATGACAACAGTGAAGAGACTGTTTTACACCAAACAAAGGGAGGAACAGGTTTACAACAAATAAGGATCTTGTGATTTGTTTTGTAAATTTGTTAGTTCAGTAGTGAGGGTCAGATGAGGTGTGAAAAGGGAGATTTGCAAGACATTGGCATAAAAACGGTCATTGAAACCATTGAACGGATGATCAACTAAGGCAAGAGTGTAAAGGGATGAGAGCAAGGGACCAAGCTTGGAGGTCTGTGGGACTCAAAGAGAGCAGGGATGAGGAAAAGGGCTCACTGAAAGAGATAATGACAGTGTGACGTTGCACCCCATAATGCTTTATAGAAATATGCTTATGAATGTAAATATGACATAACTGGAATATGTTATATGCTACATATGCCATGTAACATATCTTTGCAAAGGTTATATTCTACTGAATGTATTCATCCTATTTGTATGCATGTATCATTTTTATATCTGAAGTTATGAGCGTTGGCGCTATGCTTATATTTAAAGTGTTTGCTGTAGAAAGCACCTAAGGCTGATTTGGTCAACATAGTGTGAAGGGGTTATTTAAGTAATTGGGAGTACTTGGCCAACAATGGACCTTGATAGATGCCAATCCACTTCTGAGCTTTCCCAGGGGTTCAGGCTAACATGGCATCGGCCTGTAAAGAACTGAGTCATGCATGGACATGTGACTTCCCCATGTGATTCCAAAACTCCATCTTGTAGCTGTAATTCTACACAGGGGGAGAGAGGGGTTTTTACCCACAAAAGAGAGACTATATAAGCTCCTGGGAAACCCCTCCATTTTGTCTTCAGCTTGCTCAAGAGATAGCCTCTCCACCCCAAAGAATGCCTGAAAGAAACTGGAACAAAGGCCAGTAACTACAGGGAGTGTGAGTGATTGCTGGACCCAGACTAGAAGGAGGCTAGTCTGTCAAAGAAGCTTATTGGAACATCTCTGAGGGTGAGATTTACCTGCACTTAGTTTCCTACTGTATTAGGCTTAGACTTGAGTGTTTTTTAATTTTGTTTGGTAATTTACTTTGTTCTGTCTGTTGTTATTTGGAACTACTTAAATCCTACTTTTTTGTATTTAATACAATCACTTTTTACTTATTAATTAGCCCAGAGTAAGTATTAATACCTGGGGGGAGGAGAGGGGAAGGCAAACAGTGGTGCCTATCTCTCTATCAGTGTTATAGAGGGTGGACAATTTATGAATTTACCCTGTATAAGCTTTATATAGGATAAAACAGATTTATTTTGGGTTTGGACCCCGTTGGGAGCTGGGTATCTGAGTGCTGAAGACAGGAGCACTTCTTAAGCTGTTTTCAGTTAAGTCTGCAGCTTGTGGGAGACGTGGTTCACACTTGGATCTATGTTTGTGGCAGGCAAGCTTGTCTGGCTCAAACAAGGCAAGGTACTGAAGTCCCAAGCTGGCAGGGAAAATGGGATCAGAGGTAGTCTAGGCACATCAGATGGCAGTCCCAAAGGGGTTTATGTGATCCAACCTGTCACAGACAGAATGATCAGAGAAGTAGGGGGGGAATCAGGAGAAGACACTCATGAAATTTTAGTGAGACCAATATGTCAGGAAGGGTAGGCATGATCAAAAGTGATTGCATGATGTTGCCTGGACTCAGTGACCCAGGAGATCCCTTCCAGTTCTATGTTCGTATGAAATTGTCCATTCCCTCATTTAGGCACAAATGATAGTGTTAAAAAACTACATAGGCTAGACAGATGCACAGACTGAGACTGGCTTTGAAACTTTGGCCCTTGATGGTCACAAGTGGTCAAGACCTCCCTCTTCCTGGCTCAGAGGGGAGTGCAACCCTAATGCATCATCAGCACTGCTTTCCATCAGACATAGATTCTTTTGGACAGAACCAACCATGCCCAATAGAATCTCAGTGGTTTTGAAATCACAGCACAGTGTGGCATGGCATCAGGCCTGATATCTCAAGCTGGAAACCAAAAGCCAAAATGAAATTCCAGGGAAACACCAAGAAAAAAAAAACTAAGGAGATTACTTACAAGTGAAAGAAAGTCTTGTTACTTTAAATAGGCTTTTCTTTGTAACAGCCACTTTGGTAAAACAAAACAAAACAACCCCCCCCCACCCCTGAAATTGACACAATGTGAATTAATATCCTTATCACTAAGTCCACAAAAGAGTTACAGACAACAATTTGTTGGTATTGCAAATTACTCTCAGGTTAACTGTCTTCAGAGCTTCACCTGCCGAGATGAGTGACTGGCAGATACAAGCATCAACTATGAGGGTCTTCACTTTGAATTGATTGTACAATGCTAAATAGGCTCTTTATTTAAATGTGTAAAACACAAACAAACCTAGAGTTGGCTGAAAATTTTCAAAAGTCTTTATGTCAAAAAATAACCCGTTTTCCTAAATAAAATATTTTGGCAAAAATTGTCCATTAACATTTTTTTTTTACAAAACCTTGTATTTTCCCCCAACATGTCCCCCAGTTTTCTAAATAGTTGTTCCATTTTCATCATTTTGTATTCCTTTCCTCCCTTCTTTTCTTTCCTTCTTCTTTACTTATTGTCCTGGTTATTTCTGGTTATATTTGAAAATAAATGGGGAGGAGAAAGAAAAGAAGAAAGAAAAGGGGGTGGGAGGGAGGAAGGAAAGGACAAGAAAAGAAATGATGGAAAAAACAGAACAATTTACAAAGTTTTAATTTTGCAAAAATAACAACAAAATGAAAAAAACAAACAAACGCAGGTCAGTTTTCAACCCTGTAAAATGAAAACAACTTTGAAATTTTGAAATGTCCTTCCTCCACTCAAGAGAAAAAGAGACTGAAGGAAACTCAGTCATCACAGATGAATTTACTCAGCTTTAAAAATTTGCCTCAGGAAGTTTATTTGAAAATGTCTTGCCAACATTGAACGACATCATCCCAGCATCTTCCTGGTGCACCAGGCAGAAGGGCAAAGCTGATGAGGCAATGGCATATATTAACTCATAGCATCATCTGACTTCATGTGTTTGGTTTAAAATTTTTACTACAGCTTTTATTAGAGTATGATTCAAGTCCCAACTCTTCTATGGCTGCCAGGTTGTCCAGATGTTTACAAATAATAATAAATTAGAAATACTTAATGCTAAAGTTATGTAACATCTTGTGAGGCTAGAGACCTCCTGCCTAGAACTCTGTGGCCTATATACTTTTACCATTGCAGTTTCATTGTTTCTATGTGTCCGCTGTACTCTTGTTCTCCTTGGCCCTTCGAGTGTGTTTCACACATGTGGCCCATGCTGTACGGGAGTAGAGGAATGTTACAGGCTCCATTTGACTGTTCCATGCAGTGTCCATTGCTTGAGACAAGGACTAGTTTACCCCACAATTGTCCAAAGGCTGCATATGCTGCAAGACATGATAGTGTGGTGGGGACTCAGCACGTGGAGATAGAGCAGGTGCTGGAGCTGGAGCCTGCAGTCTGGTGGCCATGACAGCAAGTAACTTCTTGAAAAGCTCCTAGTGCTGCGAGCTGTCTTCTTTTACTCCCTCAACCTGCGGGCCATGCTTCAGGAACTGTGCCACCAATCTCTCTTCAAGCTGAGCAACCTTTCTCTCTTTCCAAAGTTTCTGTCATCTTCTCCCTCTGATACGCAATCTGCTGATTGGCTTTGGCCAACATGTCTGCTGTCATTTCATCCCGCACTCTTTTCCTTTCTGTGCATTAGTTGAAAGTCCATTTCCCTGGGCTCTTGTCTCTGCCCAGCAGGGATGGAGGTGCCTGCGAAGGAAAATGAAAGAGTAGGCTAATTGTCTGACCATGAGAAAAATAAACAAATATTTCTATTGTTTTCCAGGGGTTTTGTCACTTTAGGGTCAAAAGATGTTTTTTTCTACCATTCAGTTTTATTTTATTCACACAAAAATCACTGCCAAGTTCCAAAGGTCCTGCAAGTTATCCTTCATGCCAATGCATCTCATGATAAGATTCACATTGCAAATTAAATCCTCACAATTTTTCCTGGGTGGGTGTGTGGGTGGAAGGTTTCCTCTCCAGGAGGGCAAGCTCGGGAGGACATTATGGTTCTTGAGGTGCCCTGATTGGAAGAATCAACTTCTGTTCCAGGCGAGCAGAGGAAAGCCATCTGTCTATGCTAAGGAGATTTTTAGGCAGTTGATGACTGACCACCACATCTACAAATGAAGGGAGCTTGTGAGCAGTCCTAATATGTGTGCCTTGCCACAGAATTGAACCAACCATCTCAAGTTCCTACTCCATGAGAAGTTTGCATGAATCACCAGTGAGGAATGGGTGAAAATTTGTGGCAAAATCAATAAGATGCTAATATAGGATGGAGATGCATTACAGTCTCCTTACAAGCACCCTGAATTCCAGCACAGACTCAACTGGCAGCCTGGGACTAAATACATCTTCTGCTACCATGTGAACTCATAATCCAGGCAGCTATGGACTAAATACATCCTCAGCTACTATTTGGATTCATAATACAGAGAGCCCAGGACAGTCCAGCATGGCTAATTTCTAAATTGTGTTGTACTTTCAGAAAGGGACTGTAAGGCTCTTAAGTGTGATGCCCCAATCTATCTGTCTAACAGTAAGCATGTAGCTAGTAAAAATGTCATGTTAACTGCTTGTTTAATTTTTCCCCCACTTCCCATAAACCATGTAGTGTTGGGTGATTGGGGCTCTGGGGAAGTGGCATGGGTTTTGCCCTCAGCAGAAGCACACTACATCTTTCTGCTTAGAATAATAATGTAATTGCACATAACCCAGAATACCACCCATTCTTATATTAATAATAACAAATATAGCAGCAGAAACATATCAGGCTGCTGCTTTGGTTTGGCACTTCTGCTGTCTTTTCAGCTATGGGCTACTTCTCAGCACCGTCCTCAAATAGATCCTCGAAATATAGACCCAGGCTGGGATTGCAGCTGCTTTGATGGCATAGCCTGATCCGGGACTGGTGTCGGCATCAGGATTACTCCAGGCGCTTGATCTGGTGGATGTAGGTTGTCTTCTGGTGGTACCTGTGAATGTGGTGTTATAAAGGTGCCCTCCCTGCTCAGCAGATTGTCATGCACCACTGTGGGCTCAGTGCTTTGGGCAATTCCCAGAACCTGATCAAATTCCTTGTAGAAGAGGCAGGTAGATGAGGAATTCCCGGAGGTGCAGTTATCTTTGGTTTTGTGGTAATTGGTCTTGAGGCACTTGGTTTGTTCCCAGCACTGACTGGTGATCTGGTGGATCCTCAGCTGCTCAGAGATACTTTTGCATACATGCTCATTTCTTGTGCTTTTGCTGAAGTCAAATGTCTTGTTTGCCTCAGATCATGGATTTACCAGAATCCAGCTATGTTCCTTTAGCCAGCAAGCAGCATACTTGGTGTAGGGCTGCTTCGTAGTTCTGCCCATAACTAACATATGACAGGGTTAACTGTGTTTGCAGATGAGCAGTCCATGTGGAAAGGAGTGGATAAACATCAAGCAGCTGTCTTTGAACCAGGAGGTTGCTTTTGGTTTCTGGGAACTGAGTCAGAAGTTTGTGGATAGAAGGGCTGAGACATATAGACCTAGAGCATTGTGGGTTAGTCTTGGTGGACTCTCCCAATATAAGCCTGGTGACCTGGGCTTCAGGTGCATCTATACTGCAAAATGATTGGGCGTGGACCCCATGCCACAGCATGACTTGGGTTCAGACCCATAACTTCAGGCAAATCCACAAGCCCAAGTCCCGAGATGTTTCTGGTACAAGTCAGAAGGTTTTGTGTGTTGACTCCAGGCTTAAACTTGAGTCTGAGTCCAGGTTTACTACACAGTATAGACATACCCAAAGATTGATTCAATGGAGTATTATATTTTTCTAGAACACAGAATCCTTCTAGTGTGAAGCATGGATGTAGAGAAATGTTTTAAAGCTATTTCAGGACACCACGGAAAATATGTTACCTATTTACAGTTTATGGTTAAGAAGATGATAAACCAAAATCAACTGAATGTATAGATGAGAAATGTAATAATATTGAGCAAAACAATATTTGGTAAGGACTTGATTCTACCATTGGGCACTACAGTGTCTTACTCCATGGACTAGTCAAGGGGTAACATGATGCAAGGGTAATAGAATCTGGCCCTAAATGGCCAGTTTTGAGTATGTAAGAATTACAAATGCCACCCACCGCCCCCAATGGATGGGGGAACTTGATGGGGCTTATGGTGAAGGGGGACAATCCCAGCAATAAGGGACAGAGACATTTATTAAGGGACCCTAGGGAGCTCCCCTCCACCCCCCAAGGAATGTCTGGCACCCACTTGCCAGCTGATGGGGGAAGAGTGCTGATTGACCAGCATTCTCAGCTCCCAGGATTTAACCTGGCTTGGGTGCCATGTGGCACTCCATTCCAGCAGCCCCATCCTACCCATGCTGTTCTAGGAATGGGAATCTGGCCTGACAGATGCTGTGGGTCTAGCTGATCACCTGTTTCAGGGGTCAGGAAGGAATTTTTCTCCCATTGGCCAGTTTTCTGCCTTCCTCACAGCACCTTCAAGTCACAGTGGATTAAGTAGGAATGTGCTTAGTACTTAACTGAGGTACTTGGGTTGAGTTGTTTGAGCTGTTCATTTCAACTTGCAACCAGTTTTCAGTGTGGTTAAGAGAATAAAATGAATGGTTGGCAGAGATCAAAGACCTGGGATTTTGGTGATGGGCTTTGGGTTCATGGGATAGACCTTGTGGTCTTTGTGGGCTGAGGTCCCAACCCTTCTGCACCCTTTGTCCACCTTGCAGAGGGAGGGTGGTAGGACTCAGAGAGAGCTGAGTCATGGGAAGTAGGCAGAGGAGAGCCTACCCGAGTTATACAAAGGAGCTCTGTAACCCTTGCACTGGAACCAATTAAATGCCTGGTATAGGAGAGTATGGGTGATGGGTGGGTAGTGCCCCTCCCCTTTGTTCAAGTTTAATAAAAGTTGCGGCCTGCTGCTTAATTCAATGTGTCTGTCCTCTTTTTGCCGCTATGTTCACATCAAAGCCCTCACCTGGACTTCCATAATAAAGTGCTTGAATTTAATCAAGACTACTTTTCAAGGAGTTTAGAGAACAGAGTCTGTTCCAAACTTCCAGCACTGTTCCCCACACAACTGCATCTAGAACACCAGGTGCAGGGATTCAGTAATTATAAACAAGTGTCACCTTTTGACCTCAGGCATTCCTGACCAATAGGAAATCAGCAGACACATAGTCAAATCTTCAGCCCATGTGTATATGCCATGAGATAATTCAGACTTCCCTGTCAGGATTAAAATATTATTAGTAACTGGTGTTTATAATAGTTTATAACCGATTATAACATTAGTAAGTGGTGTTAGAGAAGATGTTAGTTTGCATCATTTTGAAATATGTCTATTTCCCAATGTTCTGTTACAAAGGAGAATGGAAGAACAAGCACATGTTTATATAAAGCCTTCCTCTGAATTAAGAGATGTCATGCTTAAGTTTTCATTGTTTATATCTACAAACATGGAAGGAAATAGTCCTGAATTTAAATTTTCAGCGGGCCAGATTATACAATCTGTCCTGCATCAGGGTTGACCTGCAGTCCTGCTGCCTCAGAAACAGAGCCAGGAAGTCGAGAGGACAGAGAGGAACCTTGCTGAGGCAGGATTCCTTCCTGGCTCCTCTTTGGCTTCTGAGGAGTGGTAATACTGGTTCTGGTCAGTAGCAGACTGCTAAATCCTCACTCTTTGCTCTGTCAGAGCTGTGCTGGCCAGGTCATTGGCAGGCGTAGACCATGGATCTGCCCACTCCCCACCACTCAGATGGTGGGATTAGTGGGTGCACAGCTCCAGTTTACCCATACACACAAGGACACAATGTCCAGGGAGGCCACACAGAGGTAATAGGAAGGGGAGAATTTTAGTCACCCCTACTCTCCGTGTGGTTATATAGGCTAGGCCATAGTGTGGGCCTTATTAAAGGAAAATTGACTGTCCTGGATTACTCTTATATAAATAGATGTAGTAAAGCTAGGGAAATAATGCAGGTTCATTTACAATACTGACTTACATGCTAAAACAGTGCATGTGGATTGTTAGTCAGCTTATTAACTTTTAATTGAATTATTGGCCATTTAAAGCCTGATTTTGAAAATTAGGTGCCTAAATTCTGCTTATAAAATATGTATGTCCAAAATACACATAAAATATGCATGTGCTCATGGAAATAGCCTCCTTTGTGTAGAGAGCAAGTAGGTACGTGTTTGCAAATACTTCTTTCCAGGTTCAATGACCCTTTGTGTGCAAACAGTTACCTGGTCTGCAGACAGCTCCTATTTTACATCCCTGTTTACATTTGAGTTATAATTTGTTGCATGCTATATGAAAGGTATAAAACCCCATCTCTGCTATGGATAACGCATGTTTTTAACCCAATTTCTTTCTTTCTTTCTTTCTTTCTTTCTTTCTTTCTTTCTTTCTTTCTTCATCCAACACTGAAACTTTCAAATGAGTTAGAGATTACAGCAAGTCAAAAAATGTTAGGGGGGGGAACAGGACGGGGGGGAGGGGACTAGGGAAATATCCATCCTTGCATTCTTTTTTCTATTTTGCCACTGACAAAAAGTAGAAAAAGAGAAAAGGCACTCGGGTTAAAAAAATGAACAAAAAAGCTGGGGAAAAAAAAAACAGGTAAAGTTTTCATTTTACAATTTCATACACCCCCCCCCCCCCGATAATTTTGACAAAATCCAAAATGTTCATGAAAAATGGTTTGTTTGTTTTTGTTCAAAATATTTCAACTAGTTATGCTGGATGCTCGTTCTCTGTGAATGTGTCAGAACATCATGAGCCTTCCGATATGGAATAGCATTAAAGTGGTACAATGAAATGCTTTAAGAAAAGGTGAGATGGCAGAATATTTGTAAGAAAATGCCATTTAAGATTTCTCTCATCGAAGAAAGAAAAATTGACCAACAAAATCATCAACTTTTTTGGACAAATTGGTTAGAAAAGTCTAGCACTTGGCTCACACCCAACACCAACAATACTATCAAGAGCAGACATGGAACTGATGCCAAATTTAAAGGAGAACAGCGTGAGCTTTGAGTGACAGAAATGGCCTTCTTCCAGGAAAGGTAAATATGAATGCATGAAGAATGTTTTCCTCTTGTTTTTGTATTTACTTTTAGCAATCAGAAGTCACTCTAGGGCTGTGAACCTCTGAGGCAGTATGCATCGAAACAGGTAAAGGACAGGACAGAATTTAAAGGTATTTCCCAGAAATTCATCTTGAACAGAGCTACTAACTATTCTCACTCTTAGTGAGTACAGTACCACAAAATAAATTACTGCTCAACATTTTTATTAGCAGCATTTCATTAAGAAAAACCACCCCAAAGTATTTGACAAATGATATTTTTAAAAGTTTTCTGAGGGCAAGTTTCTGGCTAGAAAAGGATTCATTTAGTTTATTAAAAGCCTAGGCATGGAGAATGCTAAAATATTCACATTTTAGCACTTGAGATTCTGCGGCCCTCATGCTGAGCAGTATTTTATTTCACAAATCCCATTGTTTTCAGTGGGGCTTCTCCTTGAGCAAGGTGCTGCTACTCATGAATAAGGGAGGCAGAATCATCACAGTGGGCCACCCTTCTGTCTTTATAATCCATGAATCTAGCCTTGAAGAAATATTTGATTAGAGAATGGGAAAGAGATGAATGAACTTTGATCACCTTCCTTAACACCCAGGACCAGATCCTAAGCTGATGTAAACTAAGCTACGTGTATCTACTTCTATATGCCTGACTTAATAACTAGTTTTGTCCACTATGGGAGCAAATTGTGTTGTGTATTGAATGGCTAGTTTCCAGCACTACCAGGCCCAGTTGAACAACAGAGGCCCAGACTGTCTGCCATCTCACTTGTTCAACGCAAGCCTGTGAAATCAGTCAGACGATACTGCTGTGGTTTATGTACATATATTTTAATCTCTAATAATTTCTGCTTGCCATTTCATTACAAAAATGTGTGATATGAAAGAAACATTCTCATATGGAGCTGTCAGAATCAAATTCCTGATTTTGTCTTTGGGTATTATTATTTTTGATTTTTTTTTCAGGGAAAGAGTATTTGTCTACTGTTTCATGACTTCACTGCAATGTATAGAATGAAAATAAAACGAAAAATTTTGGGAGAGATTCATTTCAAGAAGTATTTGAACTAAATCTTGTTCTTCAGTAGAGTGGAATAAGCACATATCTAGCTATTTTATTACTTTCTATACTGCCTGTCACCCTGGTATCTGGGCACTAGCTCTATAGTGGGCAGTAGAGCCTGTATTTAGTAAGGAAATTTTTTAAAATGATTTTTTGTGGATTCAGGACTTTTGTATATATGCTTTCATATATGTATATATATGTATACACACATAGCCATTAATAGGTATGATGAGATATATACATGTTAGGGATGGGTGAACCAGACTAATTCAGCTAAAATAACAAACTTTAGGGTACGATATTGAAAAAATTAGGTCCCAGATCAAAAACATTCAAAACATGGCCCTGATTCTGCAAAGGCTTCTGTAAGAGCTTCATTTTATGCATGGGTGTAGTCTCAATGACATTAATGGGACTAAAGCTCAACATATCCTTAAGTCTTTGCAGAAACAGAGCTTATATGTGACTACATTTACATTATCATATACCAAATGGGCCAGAAGTTTGGGTATTTGCAAGAAGAAGCTGTGTTTAGACATTTGAATGACCAAATGTATGTGGAAAAATATGACCTGTGAGCACAGTTATGGTACAAGAAATTGCACATATAAATTCAGGTATGTAAATGCATAGTAATTTTAGAGTATGGAATTTAGGTTTCTCTTAAAAAAATGTAATCTATCCCTAAGGGACTGATCCAAAGCTCATTGTAGTCAATGAATAGTATTGCACTGACTTCAATGGACTTTGGATCAGGCCTCTAGTCCTTATGTGCCTTGGGACAGAAATCTATTACTTGTTGCCACTATTTAATAATTCAAACTTCAACAACATGAAACAAACAGGAATTTATTTTTGTGAAAACGATGCAACATCTTTCACCCCATTTTTCAAGCAGCTCTATTCACCTTCTGCAGAACACCAGGGACACTGATGGGATATAGTAATAATAATAAATCATCAGAACCAATTCGAACCTTAACCCAAGAATCAAGGCAAACTGATCCTCAACTATTTCAGAGGTTAGCTAATGTTCTTTTAACTATGTTCCCATCTAGTAGCTTACGTTCCTCTGCACCTAGGTACTTCCTGATTCTGAACAGGATTAGAAGTGGTAGTGCCAAAAATAAAACACCAGGAGGAAGTCTGTTTTTGTGGTATTTCAGGCAGAAAGCAGGAAGTACCTGAACTCATACAAGACAGCCTTTGCGTGAGTTTCCCAGTCTGATTGCATATTACCTTCGGAAAGTCTGGATAGGATTTGGGTAAACTCCAAAACTTTTGAATGCTTATCCAAACCAAATCCAACTTCCAAGCCATTTGAGGTTTGTCTATCACTTAATATATTTAATGTGATCTAATCTGCTTTTTATTTAACAAGGGATTAATTGCAGTTCTTTGTTCGTTGGTGAGTTAATGCTAATCACATGCAGCACACTCCCTGGGATCAGTTACATGAATGCATGAACTGCTACCTTAGCTGATTGGAAACATCTGGGGAAGGAGGTGCAGTAGAAGGAGAAAGGGAAAAGGGAGGAGGACCATTGCCCCCCAGGGATTTTATCCTTTGTGGGAGGAATACTTGTGAAGATTGTTCCCTCCTATATTTAGGTGTTTATGGGTGTTCTTCTGTCTTGCTCCTGTAATGCCTGTGATGGGAGGTTTCTGAAAATGAAAATAACCCCAAGTATTGCTTACTTGGAGCTAAATCTGGAGCGCTGGCAGCTTTACATTAGATCTAAAACCTTACTATTTTTGTTACAGGAGATTTCATGAATCTCTTAACACTGATTCAGCTCACAAACCCCTGCGGTGGAGAGGGATTTCAGAAGGTTTAGGGCATGCATGCTGTTATGAAAAATGTAAAAAAATGTATGATCATGTGGAGAAACATCCGAGTTCATAAAAGGAGTGAGTGAGTACAAGTTCAAAGCTGAAGTGTGTCCTGAAACTTGCCTCTCAGCCTAGAACCTGCTGTTCAACAGGCAAAGTGTAAAACAGAATGGTCAGAATGGTCCTGAATGGTATTGTAATTCTGACTTGCAGGGAAAGGATTCTTAATATTATGAATAGACCCAATATAGGTCTTAAATCAGCAAAGTTTTTGCTAAACAGGGCCATAATTTCAATGATTTCTTTCTTCTTATATTTTATTTGTCACAGATCCAAGCTCCATAGATGAACTAGATGAGCTCCTGGCCCCACTGAAATGTATGGCAAAACTCCCATTGTTTCAATGGGATTAGAATTTCATTCTCATTGTTTTTGATGCTGTATGTACAAAAAGATGACAGAAAACATTTTCTTTGGTGGTTGGAAGTGAAGCTCACCAATAGTAGCTTTATTGTGCTGCGATAATCAGGAAAGTATTGCCTCAGTGTTACAGGTGCTCTTTAATGACCTGAAAATCGGAAAGGAGGCCTACAAAAAGTGGAAACATAG
Source organism: Dermochelys coriacea (assembly GCF_009764565.3). Classification (NCBI taxonomy): domain Eukaryota; kingdom Metazoa; phylum Chordata; order Testudines; family Dermochelyidae; genus Dermochelys; species Dermochelys coriacea. The sequence goes on from NC_050069.1 coordinate 208,920,934, forward strand.
GCAAATTACTAAAGAATAGCACAAGCATGTAGGGAAAAAAAATCAGAAAGGCTAGTTGCATAAAATGGGTTAGATCTAGCAAAGAACATAAAAGGCAATAAGAAGAGTTCTATAAATATATTAGGAGCAAGAGAAAGATGAAGGAAAGTGTAGGTCCTCTGCTTAGTGAGGCAGGAAATCTAATAATGGACAACACCAAGAAGGCTGAGGTGTTTAATGCCTATTTTGCTTATCTTCTCTAAAAAAGTTAATTGTGATCCGATGATTAACAAAATTAATATTAATAACAAGAGGGAAGGAACTCAACAGGGAAAGAAAAGGTTAAAGAATATTTAGATAAGGTAGATGCATTCAAGATGGCAAGGCCTGATGAAATTCATCCTAAGGTAGTTAAAGATCTAGCTGCAGCAATCTTGGAACCATTAGTAATTATGTTCAGGAAAGACAATGGAGGCTGGGTGAGATCCCAGAAGACTGGAGAAGGGCAAATATAGTATTTATGTTTAATAAGGGGAACAAAGAGGACATAGGAGATTATAGACCAGCTTGCTTAACTTTGTTTTCCGGAAAGATATTGGAACAAATTATTAAACAAATCAGTTTGTAAGCACCTGGAGGCTAATAGGGTTATAAGTAATAGCCAACATGGATTTGTCAAGAAGAAATCATGCCAAAACAACCTAATTTCCTTCTGCGACAGGGTTAGTGGCCTACGGTATAGGAGGATAGCAGTAGACTTGATCTATCTTGATTTTAGTAAGGCTTTTGACACACTCCCACATTATATCCTCTTTGCAAACTAGGCAAATATGGTTTAGATGAAATTACTATAAATTGGGTGCACACCTGATTGAAAAAACTTATTCAAAGAGTAGTTATCAATGGTTCTCTGTCAAACTGGGAGGCCATATCTAATAGGGTCCTGCATTACAAAAAGTAATGGGCTTAATCTGCAGCAAGGGAGATTTAGGTTAGATATTAGGAAAAAACTTTGTAAGTATGAAGATAGTTAAGTGCTGGAATAGGTTAATAAGGGCAGTTGTGCAATCTCCATCACTGGACGTTTTTAAGAATAGGTTAGACAAACATCTGTCAGGGATGGTCTAGGTTTACTTGGTCCTGCCTCAGCACAGGGGGCTGGACTAGACCACCTCTCGAGGTCCCGTACAGCCCCTCCATTTCTATGATTTGATTCAAGAATCACAGCATACCCAGCTACTAAGAACTGAGACTTTAAAGCCAGGAATCAAACCTAGATCTCCTTCGGGTTAGTGCACAGCACTAGCCTACCTGGTTGGACAGGGATTGTTTCCGAAATATGCTTTATCCACGTGGAAAACAAAATATATTTTCTATGCATTGGCTGAAAGTCTAATGAAATGTAGTCCATGTCTATCTAAAATATTACAGCGCTGACCAGTTTGCATGCTATTTAAAACATATGTTTTGACCAAATATATTTTAAATATACCACACATGCTAGTATATCACCTCTTTTTTATATCTCCTGAAAATGGGTCAGTTGTGCCATATTTCATATACATATATGTGTACACAATATATTTAAATCAAACTGTACATGGAAGATTTATATTTTTCCATAGGCTACCTTAACAGAAAACTTAACTCAATCTTACATGCAAGAAACAACATTTCAAGATGTCAGTATATTTATACCAACTGTTACTCTTACATAGCTCAGCAGGAATAAGCCCTTCAGCAAAACTTCCTTAACATAAGGTATGGTGTAAAGTGGGCATAATAATATTTACTTAACTCATACAGGAGTTGGGGGGCTTGTAAAATACTTTGAGATCCCCGACTGAAAGATGATACAGCAATGCATGAGATGATGACGATGATGGTTATTGCTAGTGATTCACAACCAAATGTCCCCTTGAGCCTTTATGATATCTCCAACCTTGTGCCTGATCCTGCATATGAGACCGAATGCCCACTGGCTTGAACAGGATTATTCATGGTAGTAATCACTGTGCCTGTTAATAAGTGTTTGCAGGACTGAGTCCATGGATATGAATATACATTGTGAAAGAGACAGTAAATAGTTATGAGCCGGGTTCTGCTTGGCCCAGTGGCGGATTTAGAGTTAGTAGGGCCCTGTGCTCAGCTTCATTTTTGCCCCCTCCCCTCCCCATGGGACCCAGCCAAGAAAAAGAACATTCTCTCTTATCTCCCCGCCCCCTGTTTTTCATTCTTTTTTTCTTCATCCTCCTCCTATATTATAAGTAATCGGAAGTAAATGAAAATAAAGTGAGGTACCTTACTTGTTTTTGTAGTCTAACTTTTTTTCACAGACCATTTGAAAAGTGCTGAGGGTCTTAGCGGACCACTTAATGATCTTTCCAAATATTGTTTGTACCATTAGCTAACTATTGTAAAGTGCTTTGGATAAGAGCGCTTTATAAAAAAAACATCATAACCTTTCCTCGGTTCACCTAAATGGAGTACTCAAGCCACAGTTTGAGAATTTCTGGTCTAGATGAAAGCTTGTATTTGCTTTACGCTAATGTGAAAAATGTGTAAAAATAAAAAGTATAGATGATGCCTGAATGGAAAAATAAAAGTTAACTTCCTCTGAAGAAACTTACTCAATTTGAAAAAAAATATTTATTCAGATAGCTTTTTTTCTACACTTGTCTTTACTTAATCATCAATTAAGTTTTCATAAGTAATATTTTATAAAGAGGTACTTTCAGTTGTCAATATTGCTGAACTTGTTAAATGTTCCTGACTCATCGTATTTCTCAAATAATTTTTAACTCATTTCAATACAGAAAAAGAACATTCACCAGAAGCATTTCTGACAGGTATTGTTGAAAATATTTTCAGAATGGTTTCTACATTTGGAAAGGTTGCCTCCAAACTGTCACGTACAAGTCTATACAAATTAACTGGTGATCTCGAAGCACAGACCTCATCATTTTTGATAAAATGAATGAAATGTTTCACTTCATCTTCAAAAAGATTTATGTCTATGTCCTCTCAGTAGAATTCACTTAATTTCTTACTGTAGTGGCTTTCAGCATTTTTGTCTATACTTCTGTCAAAAAACATGCAAAATAAATCAACAGTTTTCTTTAGAGATTCACCTCTACTCTGCAAATGCACTATTATTGTGTCACAAATAACATTGACTGTCTCAATGATGATCTTCTCTTTCCCTTTTAAATTGATTTGATTGTTTCTAGTTTCATCAGAAAATAACGTCCTGTTTTTTTTAAGCTTCTCATCAGCTATATCAGAGGAACCTATATTTTCTGTAACATTAGTGCCCCTTCTTCCACCGAGCTATAGTCATTTTCGAACTTCCATGACAAAACTTGTAACTCAGGCTAACAATTGTGCAGCATTCAATAAATTTGAATCAACCTTTTGCAGCAATTTGCTGATGTCTTTAATTCTTTGATGTAAACGGTTCCACAAAAGAGTAAAAACAGCAATATCGTACTTTTCAAACTTTTCTGCTAAGGATTTTGCTTCAATTTTTGCATGTGGATTTTCAGAATTTGATGTGGCCCCGCACTGGCTGGCCCGGAGAAACGGGCAGAGATCTGCATGGGCTGAACACTCACCTGAAGGGGTGGTGGAACGGTTCCATCAGCGGCCACCTGAACACCCTGCTGACCCGCACACTCATCTGTGCTTGCCTCCCCCAGCCGGCCCCCCCCCGCCTGTGGGCTCTGCGCTGGTTCCGGCGGCCAGCCCCATCCCCCGGCCCCTCCCCATGGGCTGCGCCCAGCTGCCACTCACCAGGTAGCAGCAAGCAGCGCGAACGCAGGCTGGAGGACTCAGGAGGAGCAGGGGGCAGCTACGCAGCTGATGGCCGGAGATATTTACCCCACGGTAAATATCACATATAATACATTAGCATGAAATTAGTAGAGCTGGCTGGGAATTTGTTGATACAATGCTATTTCGTTGGAAAATGCAGATCTATCAAACTGAAACTTTCCACTTTCCTTGAAAAAATTCAAGGATTTTGTTGACTCAAGATCATTTTGAAAAAGAATGGTTTGAAATTGTCAGTGTTTATTTCCTGATATTTTCAAAATAAAAATGTCCAGTTTACAGTTTAAAACAACTTTTCATCTAGAAATTTAAACTAATTACAGGAAAAAATTAAAAATGGTAGAAATTGAAATGAAACATTTGGAAGTTATCAAAACAAAAACCCAAACCATTTTTTTTAGCTTATGAAAATTTTTGAGATTTTGATTTTGCACCCTAATTTTGGGGGCGGGAGGGGAGGGGGAGAAATTTTGAAATCTCAGAAATGTTCATGGGATGAGAAAACCATTTCCCACCCAGCTGTAGAAATTAAATCTAGAATACGTGGGTGAGGTTCTGTGGCCTGCAGTGGGCAGGAGGTCAGATTAGATGATCATGATGGTCCCTTCTGACCTTAAAGTCTATGAGACTATGAATCTATCACCTTAAATTGAATGCAACATCCCTGTGGTTAGTCAAAGATAAATGGCAAACAAAGATAACAAGTAATGGGTACCAATCAAAAGTGATAGAAGCAAATACCCACAAATATAAAGCAATAAAAACCATATTTAGTATGACCTATTTTTAGTTCAAAACTGTTCAGCTAAATCCCTATATCCTTATACAGGCAAAATGCCCATTTATATCAAGGAAAGTTTTGCCTGAGCAAAGATTTGGCATACACAGAGATTAAAGCCTGATCAGATGCTTGTAACAGCCAGAATTTGTAGCAGATATAAAAAGGAATTAACACATAGATTTTCTTTTAAATAATCCATTGCCAACAACTCTGCATGTGTTAAATGACTGAGAAATTAGGCATGCACAATAAGCTTGTTTAACTGGCATTTCTAAACCTCATAAATAACAAGTAGGGAGGTGAAATTCAGCTCTCTGATCAGTGTCTTGACTTGGAATGTGCACAGATGGCGCAGTGTTAGCTTCACGATCACAGAACTAATTAAGGAATTTTATTCAGCTCACACTTGTCGGTGCTGCATGTGTTTAAAGTAGATACATTCAAGACACTTTGCCCCAAGATGCCTCCAAAAGCTGACACAGTGCTACAGAACTGGATTCAAGCAGGCCACAAAACTTCATTGAATTTTCATTAAAATAATCTAACTAATCAATAACATACACCATGGAAACATTTTGACTGCTGTAGTCAAAATTCAGGGTCACTGAAAGACTGGACTGAAACAAGCTCTTTAAATGTGCCCAGGGGTTTGATTCTGATGTTTAACAAAAATAAGACTCTAATGGTAGTTGAAGTTATCCTCTTGCAGTAGCTACAGACAGTACAATATTGGAGACAGAACTGAGGGCTGTTCCTTGTTTATATGGATAAGCACCCAGAATCCAGAGAGCTCTTTCTTTCCACTGATGCAAAAGAAATTTTACCTCAGAGGCTTCTAGTAACTTGCCTCATCCAGAGAATAACCTTCATTTCTACAGAACAAATTGTTAGCTGTAGGTTTATGATCAGTAATTTTTCTTACCAGGAGGTAAACAGGAAAGGTCCCTCAATTATGGGTAGTGTAGAAATTTTGCTACGTACCAAAGTTTCCAGAGCCTCAGACTGATACGTGATAAATTCCGATAGATTTCAAATTTTGGATTTACAGTATATTTTGCAGTTTAATAAAAGCTTGTAAATAGGATGATAGCACTACAGGGAACATGAAAAGGAACATGGTTATAAATATTTAAGTTACATTCTAAAACTATTAATTGGAGAGAAGAAAGCTGTAACTCCCCAGTTGTAGGGGAAACCAGTGAGGCTGAAGTATGCAAATAGAGTAGTCATGTGATATCAGACTGGGTTAAATCCCATTGTACTCCCCAGCTGAATAAAATGTAAATTGCTTTCAAAGGTCCATTCAAAATGATCATCTTTTTAATTCCACTTGCCTTTTTAAAGATTTACAGAGATAAAGAAATTAATAGTTGTTAATTTTAAAAGCACAAGTTTTATTTTTTTATTTTTGCTGATTTATTAAGTTTTGAGGTTCACCCTAGCCTAATTTCTCTAGATTCAGATGATGTTCTCATAATTTGTGCATGTTTAGTACGACTTATTTTCTATTATCAAAAATGAATATTTATACCTTTTTGAATGTTATATATATATATTTATATTTTTCTAGGATAAAAAAGCCTTTTGGTAGTGAGAAATGATGTTGCACGAGACAATGAAAATCACAACTTGGGGCACTCTTATAGTTAAAGGCCAAAATCCAGACACTGCTTCACATTGTTCAAAAACTGTGGGTGAAATCCTGATCCCATTGAAGTCAATGGGAATTTTGCCATTTACTTCGGCGGGCCGGGATTTCACCTTATGCATTCAAAGAAAGGTTATTTTGGAGCTGTCTCAGGAATCTAGTCTAGATTTGTTAATTCCTGTTCCATCAAATCTAAGGGCCTGCTCTAACTCCCCATAAAGTAAATGGAAAGATTTCTATTAGCTTTAATGGAAGTTGGATCAAATCCTAGCAGCTCAAAGAAGCTTGTGTGAAAGATGACAGGGCACACACTGAGCAAATGGAATAAGCAAAATATATCACAGAAGCTAGGAAAATAGCACATTATTTATCCAACCTTTCTACATTGGGTCTATTTTCCTTTATAATGTTGTTGATAAACACTTGGTGTAGAACTTTGCCTATTTGTGTGGTATTATATTCTGAACAAACAGTACGGTGTGCTTAGAGATGACATACTTTGCCTTCCTAGCTAGCGCATGTTTGTAAGTCATTTATGGATTTTTTTTGAATGTTGACATGTTTCTCTATTAATGTGAAGTTGCTGTTCACCTCCTTATTTTCAGTCCACTCAGAGCTGGGATTTTTCAGGCCACACACAGGCATACTTCTTACTTTTGGCAAGAAGCAGACAACCAAGCTCATAAATTACTTTTATAAATATTTAGTGCAGTCATATGTGTGGTTTTCTAAATAAAGAAGAGGAAAACCCAGGCCTGAGAAAACTCAGTAATTCTGGGGGGGAAATCATTTATTTTGTCAGGAAGAAAAACCCTCAACACAGTCTGCAAAAATAATTTACTTCTGACATTTCAAATAAATCATATTCTGCATACGTACAGTATGAATTAACATATCTGAAATTCAGTATACGCTTTGGAACAGACACCCAAGAAAGGTAGCTGAGATATTGCCACTGGAAGGATTCAATAGACCTAGATACTCAAAATGTCAGAATTACCATTGCCAGGATTAGAACACTGGTCAGACTATCCATGGATCCTGTTTCTAACCGTGGCTAGTAATGCCTAATGCTTCAGAGGAACGCTGATTCAGACTGACCTCCTTCTGTGTATGGCCCCACTGTTACTATAGCACAGGGACAGGCTGGTGTTCATGGTATGGGACATCTCCACAATCATGACTCCAAATCAGCAAGAAAACATTCCAAAACTCCTCCTAAAGTATTTTCCAAGCTCTGCCCGCAAACCCCTCAAAGCAGATTGTATATAGGTTCAAAATGCAGTCATGCATGCTCTGTTGGGCTTGATTTCTCACAGAAAACTAAACAACTTTAATTACTTTAGGTTTCTTCTTATTATTTGTTTTGTTCTGTTTTTTATATTTTTCAGTGTTGTCAACTGATACGATTTTTTTGATAGGTGCACTTTAAATTTCAGAACCATAAACACACTAAACCAGCATTTCTCTAATGAGGCCACTATGGATGCATGCGGCCACCAGTGGATTTTTTTACGGCCATGACAGCCTCCACAGCCTGGGAGGAGATCGGGGATGCGGGGGGAAGGGGCAAAGCAGCAGCCCCTCCCTGAGGCGGACAGCTGTTGCTCCTGAATAGCTCTTACCAGTGAGATGCACCTCTCTAGTGTTTGCGCTGGTGCTGCCAGCAGGGATCGGTACCCTGCACCATGCAGCCTTCTTGGGGCTCTGAGAAGTGCCTCTGGAGACTCGTGGGCCTGGAGTGCATGGCACCAGAGGCGGCTCTTGTCAGTGGAGGTGGTTGCAGTATTCGGTAGCCGGGTTACTTCCCTGGGCAACTCCCTCGCTCCCACCTGACCAGGGAGGGCCTCTCGCTGAAGGGCCACAGGAGGCATGGACAGAGAAAGAGGTTTGTCAGAGTGACCACCAGCAAGAGTTGGTGGCCACATTATGAGGCTACCAAAAATTTATTGTGAGAACCCCTGCATTAGACCACTAGCTTACCCAGTGCTTTCCACAGTAATCAAAGGGAAACCTTGCAGGATTTCCTGGGTTGTTCAAGGGAAGCCATGTGTGATTTGATTTAGCAGTTTCTGTAGTGTGGATAACAGAATTACAGAACTGGAGAGTAATCTAAATGTACTGCAGCAAGCAGAAATTGTGGATGAATCATTTACTATGCATGGGCCAGCCAGATTATGAAAAGTTCTGATCTCTTGTGAGGTGCAGAATGCCCTCGTGTACCACTGATGTCAAATCTGGCCTCAGTTTGACGTCTGAGGAAACTAAGGGCATTCACCACCTTTTCAGAAGATGCTAAGCGTCATGCAAAATTTGGCTCTGTATCTGCAGCTCACAAGATGCCTTGGTGCCATTCCTCACAAATGTTTAGATTGTGGCATACATGAATCCCAGATTCATAGAAGTTAGAGATGGAAGAACCTATTGGGTTCAAGGAAGGATTGTTTCCTATGATATGTACATTTACTAGTGTTTTGTGCAGTCTAGTTTTTGCTATGTTCCTGAGAAGACTACTTCAGGTCATACTAGAACTCCCTTTTGGGATGTCTTCTCTCATATTCTCTTTAAACTTTCTTTTTTCTTAATGTCATCCCATTACTCCTTCTTATGCCCCTTGCATGAAACTATCCTAAATGGATGTATGCATCCATCAATTATCCTTTTTTATTCATGTTGAAAATGTTTGTGAAAGGAACTGAAAATGTTTGAGGGAGATGTTTGTATGGGGGAACCTGTCAAATCACAGCAGTGGAAGAGTCAGACATATGTGACCAATTTTCATGGTTAGCTGATAGGAGCACAGTTTCCTGGAGTAAGAGCTGAAACTCATGCATCAATGAAAATTATCAACCCTCCATCTCTGGCCAGATGTTCACCCTGCTTATAATCCTGTATTATTTTCAGGTGTCTATGTCTTTTCTGAGGTATTTGGAATGGAAGCTTTGATGCATGCTTTAGGAATATATTTCAAACTCAGACATTTGATAGGGCTATAAGAAACTCTTTTCCTTCATTCTTGCCACAGCGCAGATCATGAGTGAAATGTATTCAGAACATGCAAAAAGTTTGTCATTTAATTTATAGCAGTGTAAACAGGAATAGGGCAGCGTGTTCTGAAACTACAAAGCCCAGGATTAACCTAAGAGAACCATGCATAATACAATTAACATAAAGTCACTCCAGTCCACATAAATCACTGTGGCTGCTTGTTGTGTAAATGTAGCCATTAGAAACATGTTTCTTCTGTAGTAGATTGACAAAATCTTCAGGCACACCTCTCCAATCCTCCCATCTCCATTATAGATATGCATACATCCATTTACATTGCAGCGGAGAGAATACTGTGAAAATTCTTGTGTTTGGGCTGGGTTCAGGGATGACAGTGTACATACTCCCAGGACCCAGCTCTGGCCTGCCTCTCACACCCGCTCTCCGCTTACTATAATAGTAGCCACCACAGTCAATGGCTACTAACTCCTGTCATGCAATTGAGGTAGTAATTAATCCTGCTGAGGTCTAAGGAAAAGTTAGTCTCTTATCAGCACTCCTGCATGACACACATTTACTGAAAAGTATAAGAAAAAAACTAAAATCTGTGGGGCAAATGAAGCCACCTTAATTCCTTAGTTTGGAAGGGAACCTGGGAGAGAACTTGAAGAGGGAGTTGCAAAGTTTCCAAAATTCCCTGGAAGCAAGTGACATTGCATTAAAATCAGAGAGAGTGTAACCCCACCTCACTAAATACATGTTGGGGATCTACAGGACATTCCAGAGGGAGTATGATGGGGACTTCAAACTCATTCAGAAATGTGGTGAATAGTGTGGTCCAGGCAAGAATGTCACTTGGGAAAGGCACCTAGGCCCAAATCCTCAAAGGTATTTAGGTGCTTAACTCCCAATGAAATCAATGGAAGTTAGGAGTCAAAATACCATTGAGGATCTGGATCCTAGTATAAATGTAATAAATGTAAATAAATGTAATGTAATAAATGAAGCCTGTCTTAAATGACTGTGCACAGGAACAACAAGAATCTCTTGTCTAGTAGAGGAACTGCCTTTAACTAGAGATACTGGAAACCTAGGGATCACTTAAAAGGTTGCCTTTTAAGACAAGGAACTGTCTATTGGCCTTTTTAGTGAAGTTTTCACTGTAAGTATATGTCAAACTCTTGGTGTCCGAATCTGCATTCCTTACATAGACAATACTCAAATGGATTATTAGTCATAGCAGTGATTTGTATTGCAGTAGCACCTACTGATCCAATCAGGGACTGGGGTTTCACTCTTCTAGAACCTGTACAAACATTTAATGAGATACAGTTCCTGCCCCAAAGAACTTACTATTGCACAGAGTTTAGGTGAGGGCAGAATTTAGCTCTTGGTTGATGGGTTTGTCTCGTTCATTTTTTCTGCTGGTTATTTGTGAATATCTCTACATAATACAACTCATAATTGACTACAGTCAAGTCTGTTTAATCACTGCTCAGCTCAGGTTTGTCCCTTTCATACCAATATTCATGGAAATGAACATCAGAACTGATATGTGTTTAATATGGAAATTGAATCCATAGAGGAAATACCATAAGACTAACAGGTATTTCAAGCATGTGTCCCCTCAAAATACTTCAGAAAAGGCAACCTGGCAATATTTCATAATTTGAGATGGCATGACCACTCAGACTTATTTATGTTAGCAGCTGCACAATGTATGGGGGAGAGGGAGAGGAAAGAACAAAAACAGGAGAGTTTGATTGTGTATAGCGAAGAAGAAAATACCCAGAAAAAAGAGAGAGAGAGATCCAGGGAAGCTGAATTATTTTAAGAAACTGTGGGCCAGATTCAGTTCTCACTATACTGGGATAAATCTTGAATAACTTAAGTGAAGTTGTTCTGGGTTTACCACAGTGTAACTGAAGTCAGAGGGCAAGATTTTCAGTCAGTGTAAATAAGCAAAGTTTCACTGAAGTCAACAGCAGAATATCTGCTTCATATTCACATTTATTCCTACTTGGCTATGAATATTAAAGCAAAAGCACAAAGAAGAAAACATGTATTTAGCCTCACTGTGCAGTCCATATGTCATCTGTTCCTCATTCAATGGCTAATGTAGGATGTTCAGGAGAAGATTCTAAGAAGGCAGCTCATCTGTTTTGCTGCAGTGATCAGAATGTAGACTAAGCAACATGTTCTCATCAGGTTTTTTACCTTCCCTGCTGCTATGGTTGCAATGGGCTCCAGATATTGTTAACATAAGGTTACCAATGTGACATGCTGTGATATGACATGGATCACAGTGTATCAAGAAGGGAAAGAAGTGGGTTTTAGAAGGATTCCAATTCATCTGGAGCACAACCTTCTCTCACCTCAATACAAGAGCAAGATTCCCACTGCTGTCAGTGAGGAATAGAATGTATGATGCTCAGTATGTGGCAGGAGTTACTCAGGATCTGGTGGAATGGGGCCCTACATTGGAGGGAATGGTGTTGGCAGGTAGTCAAGTTCTTAGGTATCAGCTCTAAAGCAGATGGTTCAGCATGTCTCTCTTCTGACATGTGGTAAGTTTCAGACAAGATGAATTCCATTCACTGCTGCTGGAGTACTCATTTCAGTTATATTCTCCCAGGTGGGACCTCAAACAACAAGAGGTTGGAATACTTTGAGGCCAAAACTTGGGTGTCATGGGGAATTACAGGTGGTTACCAACTGATCTGGTGAACTCATTCAATACCACTAGGATGATATGATAATATAATTCAATTTAAAAACAAAGAATGTAAACAATGTTGATAGCCATATTTACTTATCTTCACTAGTCCCTGAGATCATATGATTTAAACCCACTGTGTTGGTTGGTGCACATATGCATATACCTACCTATCATCCTTGCCTGACCATGAGTTTGGTAGCTTTGCCCTGATTGCTAATTACAATGGTAAAATATTGGGAACAGTTGTGCATGTCAAATTCCTTAAATACTAAAATAGTCTAAATGGTTTGCTTTATATAAAGATGCTTGTCAAGTCTCAGCAGCAGGCAACATATGTGATTAATTTTATAAGACTGAAATCTAAGAATTTACCTAAGGACACATGAATTTTGTGAGGTAATATTTATAAATGCCGCAGGTGTTGTGGTAACTGTAAATTGGCAGTCTTACATCATGCTTCTTTAATTGGCTTTGGGTTCTGGTCTCTGTACAGTCATCTCAATGTTAATAATTTTATATCACACTAGAAGGTAGACAGGAACGAACCTTGTAACCAAGAGAAAACAAACTGGCCTACTATCCCTGCACAGATTCCACATTGATTTGCAGACACACACTCAGAGTGCAGCATTAGCGTGAAGAGGATATTAATTCACTGAATGTGCAACAGTGGGCAGTAATGCACTACAGCTTGTTTCCATTGGTAATGAAATGAACTGAACGCTTGCAGGAAGAGGAACTTCAAGGAATGTATGAAAGCCATTCTCTTAAGTGAGTAAATAAATTGTGGAATATGACATCCAGCTGTTATATACACAGTGGGGAAAAATAATCCCTATATTAATTAAAGGTTGAGATTTAAAAATGTGCAATGTCATGAAATGCAGAAGTAAGGCTCCCAAGAAGTTAATCATGACTTTGCCCTTTATACCTATGTGTTTTGAAAGGACAAAGAGAAAGCAAACAAAAATGGGGAGGGAGAAACAAAACTACAGTATGAATAGAAATGCCAATAAAAGCTATTATCTGACACACCTTGTCTTTCTAATATTCTGGGACCAACATGGCTACAACAACACTGCCTACAACAATGGAAGATATTGAATTTTGCCATCTGAAATGGAAAGTCCACCACATGAAGAAAAAGGAAGCAAAACTTAACAGTGACATCTACTTCCTGAGCAAACGCAAGAAACAAAACATAATCTTCAGATGTCTCACTATCTTTAACCCTATGACCACTACATACAACTCCAAACATGCTGAATAGCTCTGCAGAAACATTTCAGAAAAACTGAACTGCACCTCACCTACTCCAGAAGGGACCAAGAAATCATCCCATACTCCCATACACCAAAAGAAAAAAATCAGAAAACTTACCTGAAAATTACGCAAGAAAACTAAGACAACTATAAAAACAACACCCGATGACAGTCATCCAACACAAAACCATAAAGTGGAACCAACTATAACAACTCCACAAAACACAGAACATCACCTTCGGAAAAACCTTGTCACCAGGAACCACCACATTGATACTATATGGCACCACAACATCATCAATTTATCAAGATTATCCCTAACCAGAGCTGAATTATCTGTACTCTCCAAGGGACTGAACTTCTTGCCCACCACAGAAGCTGATACCATGCTAACCTGCAGAGAACTAGAATAATTCTTCTGCTGACTCCACTTCAAAGAATTCTTTCACAACAATGATGGCATCACCCACAATTACCACGTCCTCATCAACGGTCATATGAAAAAAAGAATTGTCTGACTGGACACCCCACAGCAAATGGCAACCACATCAGTTGCTTAGGGAAAAAATTGACTGTGAAATCCGTAACAAACATCACATCCACCACAATTTCTCCACTGATGAGAGGACAGCTATAGAGTCATAGAATCATAGAATCATAGAATATCAGGGTTGGAAGGGACCCCAGAAGGTCATCTAGTCCAACCCCCTGCTCAAAGCAGGACCAAGTCCCAGTTAAATCATCCTAGCCAGGGCTTTGTCAAGCCTGACCTTAAAAACCTCTAAGGAAGGAGATTCTACCACCTCCCTAGGTAACGCATTCCAGTGTTTCACCACCCTCTTAGTGAAAAAGTTTTTCCTAATATCCAATCTAAACCTCCCCCATTGCAACTTGAGACCATTACTCCTCGTTCTGTCATCTGCTACCATTGAGAACAGTCTAGAGCCATCCTCTTTGAAACCCCCTTTCAGGTAGTTGAAAGCAGCTATCAAATCCCCCCTCATTCTTCTCTTCTGCAGACTAAACAATCCCAGCTCCCTCAGCCTCTCCTCGTAAGTCATGTGCTCTAGACCCCTAATCATTTTTGTTGCCCTTCGCTGTACTCTTTCCAATTTATCCACATCCTTCTTGTAGTGTGGGGCCCAAAACTGGACACAGTACTCCAGATGAGGCCTCACCAGTGTCGAATAGAGGGGAACGATCACGTCCCTCGATCTGCTCGCTATGCCCCTACTTATACATCCCAAAATGCCATTGGCCTTCTTGGCAACAAGGGCACACTGCTGACTCATATCCAGCTTCTCGTCCACTGTCACCCCTAGGTCCTTTTCCGCAGAACTGCTGCCGAGCCATTCGGTCCCTAGTCTGTAGCGGTGCATTGGATTCTTCCATCCTAAGTGCAGGACCCTGCACTTATCCTTATTGAACCTCATTAGATTTCTTTTGGCCCAATCTTCCAATTTGTCTAGGTCCTTCTGTATCCTATCCCTCCCCTCCAGCGTATCTACCACTCCTCCCAGTTTAGTATCATCCGCAAATTTGCTGAGAGTGCAATCCACACCATCCTCCAGATCATTTATGAAGATATTGAACAAAACGGGCCCCAGGACCGACCCCTGGGGCACTCCACTTGACACCGGCTGCCAACTAGACATGGAGCCATTGATCACTACCCGTTGAGCCCGACAATCTAGCCAGCTTTCTACCCACCTTATAGTGCATTCATCCAGCCCATACTTCCTTAACTTGCTGACAAGAATGCTGTGGGAGACCGTGTCAAAAGCTTTGCTAAAGTCAAGAAACAATACATCCACTGCTTTCCCTTCATCCACAGAACCAGTAATCTCATCATAAAAGGCGATTAGATTAGTCAGGCATGACCTTCCCTTGGTGAATCCATGCTGACTGTTCCTGATCACTTTCCTCTCCTCTAAGTGCTTCAGGATTGATTCTTTGAGGACCTGCTCCATGATTTTTCCAGGGACTGAGGTGAGGCTGACCGGTCTGTAGTTCCCAGGATCCTCCTTCTTCCCTTTTTTAAAGATGGGCACTACATTAGCCTTTTTCCAGTCATCCGGGACTTCCCCCGTTCGCCACGAGTTTTCAAAGATAATGGCCAAGGGCTCTGCAATCACAGCCGCCAATTCCCTCAGCACTCTCGGATGCAATTCGTCCGGCCCCATGGACTTGTGCACGTCCAGCTTTCTAAATAGTCCCTAACCACCTCTATCTCTACAGAGGGCTGGCCATCTCTTCCCCATTTTGTGATGCCCAGCACAGCAGTCTGGGAGCTGACCTTGTTAGTGAAAACAGAGGCAAAAAAAGCATTGAGTACATTAGCTTTTCCACATCCTCTGTCACTAGCTTGCCTCCCTCATTCAGTAAGGGGCCCACACTTTCCTTGGCTTTCTTCTTGTTGCCAACATACCTGAAGAAACCCTTCTTGTTACTCTTGACATCTCTTGCTAGCTGCAGCTCCAGGTGCGATTTGGCCCTCCTGATATCTTTCCTACATGCCCGAGCAATATTTTTATACTCTTCCCTGGTCATATGTCCAACCTTCCACTTCTTGTAAGCTTCTTTTTTATGTTTAAGATCCGCTAAGATTTCACCATTAAGCCAAGCTGGTCGCCTGCCATATTTACTATTCTTTCGACTCATCGGGATGGTTTGTCCCTGTAACCTCAACAGGGATTCCTTGAAATACAGCCAGCTCTCCTGGACTCCCTTCCCTTTCATGTTAGTCCCCCAGGGGATCCTGGCCATCTGTTCCCTGAGGGAGTCAAAGTCTGCTTTCCTGAAGTCCAGGGTCCGTATCCTGCTGCTTACCTTTCTTCCCTGCGTCAGGAAGTCCCTAAAATCCAGCCCACCAAATAGTGATCGAACCAGCAGACGAAGAGGGTGTCATCATAGTCCTCAACCATGATGACGATGTTAACGAGACCAACCAATAACTCTCCAATAACACTTACTATAAAGAACTCAAAGAAGACATCACACCACAATTTATCCAGGGAATTTAAGGATATCATCAAAAATCCTTTCCCAAAGAACTCCAAGAGAAATTCTACAACCTCATTCCCCACAAACCAACCCTAGGAACCTTCTACAGGCTTCCCAAAATACATAAACAAGGGAATTCAGGCAGACTCATCATATCTTGCCATTACACTCTTACTGAGGGAATATTGGGACTCAGAGAAACCATCCTCAAACCACTCACCATACAAAGGGCCAGCTTCCTCAAGAAGACAATTGACTTCCTCCAGAAATGCAACAACATTAACAACCTCCCTCAAAACCCATCCTTGCCACCATGGATGTCACCTTCCTATTCACCAACATCCCTCACAATGATGGCATTGCTGTCTGCCTCAGATATTTATAAGATACTGGACAACCCCCAGATATCCAACCCAAAAACATTGCCAAACTCATCCACTTCGTGGTCATCCATAATAATTTTACATTCGACAACAAAAACTTTGTCCAAACCTTGGGAACAGCCATGGTTACCAGGATGGCTCCCCAATATGCCAACCTCTTCATGGGCCACCTTGAAAAAGAATTTGTGGACAAACACACCATGAACCAATGATATATCTGAGATACATCAATGATATTTTCATGCTCTGGACAGATGATTTAAAATCCCTCTTAGATTTCCACCACAACTTCAACAACACCCACCACTCATACATTGAACACTCTCTAGCACACTCCCACACTAGCATCTACTTCTTGGACATCATGATCAGCTTCAATAATGGAACCCTATAGACAACTAGATACAAGAAACCCCTGGACCACACCTACCTTCCCAGTAACCACCCCAAACACGCCAAGAAATTTGCTATCTATATCTAGGCATTCAGATACTATAGAATATGCTCCAAGGAGAAAGTCC
Organism: Dermochelys coriacea; assembly: GCF_009764565.3. Classification (NCBI taxonomy): domain Eukaryota; kingdom Metazoa; phylum Chordata; order Testudines; family Dermochelyidae; genus Dermochelys; species Dermochelys coriacea. The sequence goes on from NC_050069.1 coordinate 208,938,049, forward strand.
AGGGTACATATCTTAACACACTTAAAACCACCTTCACCAAACAAGGACACTCCACCAGAGAAGTAGATCACATCATGGAACGGGCCACACAAATACCCCAAGAGAACCTGCTTCAGTACAAAAATAAACCCCCCTCTAACTGCAGACCTCCAGTTGTCACATTACACCACACTGAAACGCATACAGGGTATCATCAAACAATTAAAACCCATACTTGATGGGGACCACATCCTGAAAGAAATATTTTCTGTGCCCCCTGTTCTGGCCTTCAAACAACTCCCCAACCTTGCCAAATTCATAATCAGAACCAAGATCCCCACAGACCAGGATAAACCAACTGAAAGTGGCATCAGATCCCCACAGCAAAAGAGATGCAAAACCTGTAGACATATCTCCACTGCTATGATGATCAACATCCCCCACAATACACCTTTCAAGATCCTTGGGTCCTACACATGCCTATCACAACATGTGGTGTACCTCACCCAGTGCATTAAATGCCCCAGGGCCACAGCTATGTGGATGAAACCAGACAATCACTATGCTCTTGAATGATAAAAGACAAAAACACCATTTCACCTGTAGGTGAACACTTTTCACAAAGCGATCACTCTATATCTGACCTCACAATCCTCAACCTTAAAGGAAACCTTCATAACACCTTCAAAAGATGAGCCTGTGAGCTTAAATTCAGAACATTGCTAGAGATACTAACAACTAAGACCTGAATAGAGACACTGGATTTATGCTTATTACAACAATCTATAACCCATTTAACAGCCCGCTCAGCGTTTTTTCCCTTTCCCCCTATGACTAGAGAGGTGTTAACAGGTCACTTCACCTTGAATGGTGCCTTGACATATGTGTTAATGACGTATGCAAAACAGTCCAGTCCACCTTATATTTCGCTGAGACACTCTGAGTACATTTCCTTGACCTGAAAAAGAGCTCTGTGTAGCTTGAAAGCTTGTCTCTCTCAATAACAGAAGTTTGTCCAATAAAAGATATTACTTCACCCACCATGTCTCACAAATAAAACTCCAGTCCAGAAAAGCACTTAACTCCTTACTTAAGTTTAAGCATGTGAATAGTCCCCTCAAAGTCAAAAGAAGTTGAATTAGAAGCATTTAATTAAAAAAGTTAAGCATATGCTTAAGGCGTTTGCTTTATTAGGGCCTAAAATAATATCCTTCATTTGATATTTCCAAAGAAAAGTACAGTCTGATAAACACAAAAGAAACATTTGTTTTGTAAGAGCTCAAGCCACATTTTGCATTTAAGGGATCTTCAAAAAAAACCTTTTCCCCTTGTTAAATTCCTATTTAGTTTGAAGTAAATCCCTCAAATGTTTATAAAGTCATGGCAGGAGACTTGCTTGTAAATGTTTCTGTATTAATGGCTTTGGACCTGATCCGGCTTTCTTCGCACACCCAAATGTCCTACTGACTTCAAAAGAATTTTGATTACCCAAGCAAGGCAGAATTTAGGTCCTTTATTATCAAAGACATAAAAATGCTACCTTCATTTAGAAACAGCAGCTCACTCAAGCCTGCAATTAAATGTCATTTTCACATTAATAATTTTATTTGTAATTGTCAAGTGATTTTTAATAGCTCACATTGGCTTTTTGACATTTATTTGACAGTACATGAGAACTAAGTTTCCTTTGCAATCAGCAGTATCTGTAAGTGTCATGTGAATTTAAAATGAACATTTAGGTTTTTTTACAGTTTAATTAAATGAGTTAAAATAAAATTTAAAAAATCAAATTCACTTGACATTTACAAATATTGCTGTTTGTGAAGAAAAGTCAACTCGCTTGTACCTTTAATTAACAGACTTTTCTAAGAGAAACTCTAGACACTAAGGGAATTTGTTTTTTAATGTCTACTTGAATGTCCCTACAAAAGTACTTTTCTGTACAAACAACAATCTCTCTCTCTCTTTCTCTCTCTTGCTTGTGATGGTAGGGGGTAGCGCTCAAAAGCTCTGGGTCTCACTTCTGCTTTATGTCTTATAAAGCCCTAAAGTTCATGCATCAGGGCTTCAGATGGCCACTGGCAGGGGTCAGGAAGGGATAACCCCCCCCCAATGTATTCTGGGAAGCTTTTTTAATCTCCTTCCTCTGAAGCATCAGGGATGGCCATGGCTGATGATGGGACACTGGGCAGGGAGGGCCAGGGGTCTGAGGTGGGACAAAGCATTCTCTCAGGATATGTCTATCCTGCAATTAGACGCCTGTAACTGGCCCATGCCAACTGACTGGGGTTTGCGGGGCTTGGGCTAAGGGGCTGTTTAATTGCAGTGTAGATGTTCGGATTCATGCTGCAGCCTGAGTTCTGGGACCTTCCCACCGTGAAGGGTCCTAGAGCACAGGCTCCAGCCAGATCCTGAATGTCTACACTGCAATTAAACAGCCCCTTAGCCCAAGCTCCTTAACCCGAATCTCCTGGCATGGTTCTACCATGTGTTTTTAATTGTAGTGTAGACATACCCTCAGGTTCTTGGCTGGCTGCTTTTTGCTCACATGCGGAGGGTCTAATTGATCACCATAGGTGGGGTTGGGAAGGAATTTCCCCCCAGATCAGATTAGCAGTTCCCTACGGGTTTTTTCACCTTCCTCTGCAGCAGTGGGTGCAGGTCCTTTGCCAGGATTATCTGGGTATATCTCATTTAATAATTTCCCTGCCACTGCAGGGATCTCAGCCTCTGGTGCACCTCACTCCCTTCTATTTTCTGCCTGTGATACATAATAGTCTAGTCTCCTGTGGGTTGTAATACTGTGGTCTCATTTCGTTTGCTGAGTTTAGTGTTCAGGTGTCTGGGTGGTGCTGGTGGCCTGTGATATACAGGACGTCAGACTAGAGTGATCTGGTGGTCCCTCCTGGCCCTAAACTCTCTGACTCTATCACCTGGGGAAAAATTAGGAGGAGAAAGATATCAGGAAACCCAGCCACCAGCTCAGAAATCGGCCTGCAAGTTCAGAGACAAGGTAAAGGATTAGGAATCAGATGGGCCTTTAAGATGGTAGTGGGGGAATAGGCAGAACATAGGGAAAAGGCTGCCTTTAAAATTCCTGTCATGGGGCCATGCACAAGTAGTTTCACATCTGAGAGCTATCATTTGTTAAACCACTAAAAAAACTATCTGAGTGTGTAATATGATGGACGTTGAACACAAATGTGGACATTGATTCAAAACTGTGCAGTGTCACAGAGGGACTAGTGCAGTAATATTTTTTGAATAAGCTCATCAAAGAAATGTAAGAAACATGTTGACAAAATGTTAAAAAATGAGTCGTGAATTTGTGTGCCTCTGGTTTTGGATGCCTCACTTCAGACAATTTAGGGTTTGTGTCATTTTAGGGCCTTGACTATACATTAAAATTAATCTGGAATAAGGTAGGGCATGAATTTAAAGCAGACTAACTATTCCTGATTAACTCCATGTGTTGATGTGCTTATTCCCGAATAAGTGTGCTTTATGCCAAAATAGATAACAGATCAAGCAATTTGGAATAAAACACTCTTACTCTGAAATAATAGCACCCACCAATGGAGTTAATCAGGAATAACTCCCTGTGTCGACAAGGCCTGATTTTCAGAAAGTGCTGAGCACCCACCATATGAAAATCCCTTCAAAGGTGTCTCAGAGTGGGCACCCAAAAATGGAGGCACCCAGAATCACCAGTCACTTGTGAAAATGTAGGCCATTACTCTTGAAATTAATTTATTGACACATTTAAACATTGGCATGTAATGGAAGAAAGTGATGACTATGATAGCTTTACCTACAAATACTCCAGTGGTAAATATTGATCATGTAAATAGGCAGGTTCCAGGTGGAGATATAGTGCCTTGGAAGCAAACTCTTCTAGGAGGTGATACGAAAGAACTGGGCAGCAGAGAATTCTGGGAGGTTGGTGCCTTACCCCAAACAGTTAAACCTCTAATGTGCTGACAGCAGATGCAGATGGACACACAGGTGGGGAAGTACAAGGAAACAATGAGACAATATTGGTCAGCATGGTACTTCCCCATCTGTTTGTCTGTATCCATCTGCTACTGGATTTTGAGCTCTCTGGGGCAGGGACTGTCTTTTGTTCTTTGTTTGTACAGTGCCTAGCACAGTGGGGTCCTGGTCTGTGATTGGGGTTCATAGATGCTACGGTAATACAACTAATAATAATTCACCCACCTTTGGAAAGAATTTCCAAAGCTCTGGATGTTTTGCCAAGTATTTTTTTAACCATTTCATTAAAAAGAAAGTTTGGTTCACTTTGAGTAAAATTTCAAACATGTTTTTCTAATTAAATAGATTTGTTTGCTGCATGTGAAAATAAATCAAGATTTCCAGACCTTGTGGCTGCCTGGATCTCCCAGGGCTTGGATATATGTCATTGAAAGTTTAATGTTCCTGGTAAAGGATAAACAACACTCTTTGATAGATTAGTTACATACGGTTGCCTTGTAAATGTTAAAAAAGTGATAAGGGTTCAAAGCTGAAGTAAATAAAATCTGACATTATTTACTTGAAGACTTTTCCTCCCTTTTTTAAAGCGATCTATTTCCTACACGTGTTTTGGGGAAGAATGTGAATTCTCCTCCTCCTGGCATATCACTAGCCTAGTGCTGACACCATGAAAGAAGCAGCTGTTCATTGTGCACTTTCTTTTGTGCTCAGCTACATTTTCAGTCCTCCTTAAATTTCTTACCGCAGCTCGTGACTGTCCATCTCAATGACTGAATCATCACTAATATGGGCGACAAGCTACAACACTTCCCCCCACCCTTGTCCTTATCCTGCATGTATAAACTGCATGATATTTTGGAATTAAAGGAGAAATCCTCATGCATAACTAGTCCCATTGACTTCAGTGGGATTATTTGAATAATAAGTGAGGAAGGGTTGCAGAATTAGGCCCTAGAAGCACCAGATCATGTAGATCAGGAGTTAGTAAAATCAAGCAAACACGAATCAGTATAAGTTTTCATTGATTCCTACAGCACACTACTTTAGTTTGTCCTGGTCTTCCTTTGAATGCCCTACTTGTACATACCCAGAGCTTCAGGACCAGACCTGCTTTCCTGACAGAAAAAAACAGCTAGGATTTATAACAAATTACAAGCATACTCCATCCTCATTTACTAAAGTTTACCAATTGCTGTCCATGCAGGTCAAGAAACCAGGCGTCCTTAGTCATCCTTATCCATGACACTTCTCTTATCAGCCCATCTTGTGGCTAATGTGTGTGTTCATATGTCACTTGGGAAAAGGTGACTTCCTGACGCAACTCTCAAGATCCACTGCTTTTTTCTTTTCTGATTGAGTGCCCCCTTCCCTGCCTTTGAGGCCACAATGGTATGAGACTACTTCCCCAGCTTACAAGATATAGTTACATCATGCTTTATACCTTCATAGCTCTGCATACATATTCACTAATTAATAATCAAAACACTTCTCTCAGGTTGATATGGATAAAATGGGGAAACTAAGACACAGAAAAGTTAAAAGCAACATTTTCAAACTTGAGTACTTAAAGACTTGTCTTCACTACCGGGGTAAGTCAACCTAAGTTACACTACTCTAGCTATGTGAATAATCAGGCTTGGGTTTGGTTTGTTGCCTTGCCCTGGAGAAAATCACAGCAAATCCTCCCCTATGGAGGGAAGGTCATCAGTGCACAGAGGAAAGTAAATGGAGAAAAATGAGATGAAGTTGTTGGAATAGTTTGATGAGAAGCCGTGTATTCAAGTGTGCTAAGCTTAGAACTGGAAAACTGCATGCTAACTGCATTCACTGGAAAATGAGCACCAACTAACCCCCACAAAATCTTTGCTAATTTGTTTTAATATCAATTTGTCGGAAAAGACCCTGGGAAGAGACAGAGAGAGACAAATGTCTCTGCCCCATCTCCACAATTGGCCATAATTCAGACACAGCCATCTGCCATTTTTATCAGGGGATCAGGCCCAGCAAAATTTCTCCATTTACTTCCCTCTCCCATTGACGTTCTGTCCATGGGTGATCTTCTCTTCAAAGTGGAGGGCTATGTGTGACTTCCTCCAGAATAGGAAGATGCCTTGTTGACATGTAGATTATGGAAATTAATTAGGACATTATTATTATATTACAGTAGCACCTACAGCCCACAACCAGATTGGCTAGGTGGTCTTCAAGAGACATTCCCTACCCTAAAGAACTCGAGCAGGGAGCTCTGTAAGGCTACATGTTCCCTAGCTTTGCTCAGTGCCAGTACTATATCTCTATGAAATTCTAAACACAATGAAGCTGTTTGCCTTTCTTTCAGTTTAAATAGAGTTTTGGACTGACTTTATTTGTGGGACCCTGTTTTGGGTCCTTGCAACTCAGATAATGTTAATAAAGAATTTTATACATATTATAAGCTCCTGTTATCCATAGAAGTGAGAGATTTGAATGTTCTGGCAAAGGAATGAATGCTATTGGTCTGGACTGCTAAAAGCATTCCAGAATTGTTTGAAAATGAAATACACCATGCAAAGCCATTTTTAAACTAGAAGGAAGATGTGTTTAAAATATGCAGCGGGCTGGAAAAGATTTGAAACAGCAACCCTGTTGTTTATCACAAGGACACTGACAAGGGAATGAAATCAGTCTTGCTGTTAATTCAACATAAAAAGGACAAGGATGCTTAAGATAGTCTTTTAAAGTAGGTTGCTAGATTAAAAATATTAGAAGGTTTCACCCAGTGACTTTACCAGGACCAGGATTTGGCCACTAAAATTAGAATACAAAGTGGATCTGATTTTGCTGCCCCTTACACTACGTATGACCTAACTCCATTGACTTCAAATGTATATCTCCTGATTTACACTAGTGTCAGAGCAGAATCAGGCCTCGTGTGTCTTCATGTCTTTTATTTTCTCTTGGTTTTCTTTCTTTGGGCTAAATTCTTGGCCCTGTGCAAAGGAGGAGGGGACGGAATCCTTCAATCTAGCCTGGAACCATGATACGGAGCAGTTGTGCAAAATGCAGCTGCCGCTGTCCTCCATTTGCCTCCCTTTTGCCCAGTGGTCCTAGTAGCTGTGAACTCACTAGCCAAATGACCATGCTGCTCTGGCCTACCTAAAGCTCGGAGGTGTCTCCATACTCAGCTTCTCTGAGGCCTGCCTCTCTGGTCACTAAGCGGTGGAACCTTGGCAGTTCTGCCACTTTTCAGTGAGGCCTCTGCTGTTTGTCAGTATTTGCACCTTCATGCTTTGGTAATGAAAATCCATGATGTTGAACCACACTGGCAGTAGCCATATTAGAACAATTTGGAGATTTTCTCACCAAGGAGCCATTATGCTTCCCATTGCTTCAGCCGAGTCTGTTTGCTGCAGATGGCACAGGACGACATCACTTCATTTCTCTTCCTTGTTGGGGACAGGGAGGCCTACGTAGTCCTCACCCCTCTTCCCCATGCATGCCACTAATCTTGAAATCTAGCAACTCTCAGCTTTTTGCTTGGAGAATGTCTTAATTTACACGGTTTACTTCCAGGTTAGAAAGAATAGTGCCCAAATGCAGGCAGCGAACATAGCTAGGGTATCAGGCTACATCTTGCCTGAGGGTACTGAAATGGTAGCCGTTCAAGGCTTTCAGAACTTTGGAAGGGCTGTAAAAAATAAAAAAAAAAGAAAGACATAGTGACTCTGGCAGCAGCGGGACAGCTTTGCATGCAAGTCCATACAGAGTCTGGCTAAACAACTTGTAAAGTCCATCAGGAATGTGTGAAGATTTATAATAATCCCTCACTGAAACAAGACAGAAGTATGAACAGCCGAAAATGGCTCATACAACAGGACTTTGGCAGCTGTACAAGTCAGCACACAGTTCCATGCAGAGCTGAGCTGTTGTCATTTTGCAGTCTGTCCTTAATAGCTTAAGCCTTTAATAATCCCCAACTAAAAAACCATGGCAAAATTAACCAGCCAAGAGAATTATTACCAAAGAGCTCTGAAAGCATTGCTCAGGGCTAGGCTGTAGCTTTAATGTCACAGCCCTGCGAAAGGGGGCAGTGTGGAGCCACACTGCACCTGGAGAAGTATCTGGGAGATTGTTCATGTTAGGCTGATATAAGCTACTTTCTTGCATGTACTGGTTCCACACTAAGGGTCAGTAGGGAGAATTAGAAACCTGCTATTCTCCACTACTCCCTCCTGGCTTTTCACAGCTTGATCCCACGTGTGGGAGCAGGAACACTCATGCTGTATTGCTGGGAGTACATGGACTACCATAGCAAGTAGTGCAAAGAAGAGGGTATTTGACCCACTCAAAGTCTGGCTTTCAATTTTCATGCAGTTCTGACTCAGGCAAAGTTCTTTTGAAGTCAATGGGAGTTTCTCCTGGGTAATACTTTGCACTTCTATAGCACATTCCACTCAGGGGTCTCAAAGCACTTTACAAATCTAAATTAATTGAGCCTGGCTGCTGGTTTCTGCCTCACAGGAGGTTAAGATTGCCATTTTACAGGCACGGACTCTCAGAATATGTTTATACAGCAAAGAAAAACCCATGGCTGTTCCATGCCAGCCAACTCGGGCTCGCAGGGCTTGGGCTGTGGGGCTGTTCCATTGCTGTGCAGACTTTCAATCTTGAGCTGGGGCCTAAGCTCTGGGGACACTCCCACCCCACAGGGTCTTAGGCTCCAGGCTCCAGCTTGAGCCTGGAAGTATACACAGCAATGGAACAGCCCCACAGCCCAAGCCCCATGAGTCCGAGTTGGCTATCATAGGCTAGCCATGAATGTCTAATTGCTCTGTAAAATACCCTCAGACACAGAGAGGTTACGCCCTCCAAGCCTCATGAAGCACTGCTTCCATTGACTTCAATGACAGAAGCCCGAAGTGACTTGCCCAGAAGTCTGTGAAAGAGTCATGAGCAGAGCCCAGCCAAAGTACCATGATTCCCAGTGCCCTTCTAAAGTGCAAAGTGTGGTCTTGGGATTATCAACCAGGAACCTGCGTGGTAAATGACTTATGTCTCTGCCACCCAAGATAGTTATAAGGATTCAGTATGCCTTAGTTATGACTTAGTTGTGCAGCACTTTTGGTTTAAGGAACGTAAACCTTAAATCCAATCTCAGTTACAGGTGTGAAAAATCCATAGTTACTCCTGATTTACAACGGATATGCCTAAGGTCAGAATCTGGCTTGTACAGTTACTCTACAAGTGTAAAGTATTATTAATATTGTGACAGAATAGCCTCAGAGACCATGGTGAGGGCACTGAGATGTCACAGTGATGTGGGTGCATTAGAGATAGATAATGAGAGGATAGATGTATGATTGGTATTTAAGTTAGGGTTGTTTTTTAAAAAAATCACATAGTATTATTTTAAAAAAATCTTTGATTGTACTTCTTTCATCTGATAGATTTTCTCATGGAAAAGGAATTATTTGAAACCAGACAGTCCACATTCTTTGGTATGGAATTAGTTATCCTGCTAATATAGCCATGCCGCTAGAACTGTGCTTCCTTTTCTAAAGAAATGTAGGTTGGGGGTAAAAGGAAAATAGGAATGCTGAGCTGGAGCAGAGTTCTTGGACTCACTCAGCCTTTCCCCCCCTATAATAGCCCTAGAAAAACACAGAAGATGATGTCATAGCAGCTGCTGATTGCCTGACAGACAGTTTCCGCAGCGCGACATGAGGCCCTTTGGTGCTCATGTCAGGCAGCTTGGCAGTTGAATGACACCAATGAGAGCTGGACTGTATGCCCTCTGGGAATGCTGCTTTAACTGATAGGCAGAATGCAAAGAGAAAGACTGTCTTTGAACCTGAAAAGAATCTTCTTTTTTCTCCCCTAAAGCTCATGCCCCCACTTTCCACAGCTCTTCTTTCATTCAATTTTTTTTAAAAGGTGTTTTGTTCTACAGCAGTTACTCAGCTTAATGGAACTGAATGACTTTTTCCCTTCACAATCTGTCAGTCAAAAGCTCAACTCCAGGGCTGTTAAAGAAGTCCTTTCAGAGTCAGACAGGGGAGGAATGTGTCAGTCATCCAACAGACCCTGTTGTGTTTTCATCTGTCAGAGAGGTGATAGGGGAGAGCAGCCGGCCCTGACTAGGGCACATTCCCAGCAGCAGCTAAGAGGCCCTGACAAATCCAGGTGGCGGAGCCAAAAAGTCAACCAATCATAAACATTTTTGAGGCATGGAGCTTGGAGCCCCCAGACACTCTGGATTGCAATCAACTGTGAGATGTTTGGGCAAACTTTCAGCAAAGGTTTCATGCTAAGCGTTTTTAACATAAAGCCAACCTTTAAGCATAGGACAGAACTACATAAGGCATGGCTTTAAAATTAATATACCTCTTAACTAAACACACTGGAGACGGTGATCCTCCGGATGAAATGCATTTAGGTGGGCTCTGATTCCAAGCCATTTCTGTAGAATTACCTTAATTTTTTGAGTTTCCCCACATTATGTGACGTTCCATTAATCTTACCTATTACATTAAGACTGCTGTGTGATTTGGTTTTGGGCCTGAACAGTTGGTCCTATTCACTACAGGACCAATGTTTGACTACACTTTATGAGAAACTGCTGCACTAATGAGAATAATGATTCTCTCCTTGTGTTTCAGGGGCTGGTTATTTCTTCTGACTTTTTGGTGGGAGAAGCGGATTTAAACAAATGACCCCTGTTCCTATAAAACCACCAAGGAAAAGGCTCTTGCTATGTTTACATAGATGGCAAATTGTGATTCTGCACACTAAATGATTCTGTTTCAATATGGCCCTATATATTTTTTTTTACTCTGGATGCACTTGAATATGTGGGTTTCTATTTTTAATTTGATCAATTTATTTCTCTGCAGATTCGTTGCTGTTTCCCCATTGTTTTTAAGTACATAGGCTCTGAGCCCATGCCCATTGAAGTCAATGGAAAGATTCTCATTGGGTGTAATGGGGGTGGTATCAGGCTCTTATTTAGCATAATGTCTGTTCCATCCATATGCTAAGCCATGGAAAATCAGCGGAGAGTTTGGCAGTCACTGAGCTAAATCATAAGAGTCAAGCCATATAAACATGTGCTTAACAGTGCATTAAAAATGCGTTTCCTCTCTGTTCCCTTACCCCTCTTTGTACTGTATTTATTCTCAGCAATGTATAATATGTATATTGTATATTGCTGAGACCAGTGCTGGTTCTAGAGGTTCAGCTGCCTGAGAGAAACCAGGAAATAGTCACCTGTACCAGCCCAAAGTCACTGGCACAAATGGTTATAGAAAATGTTGCTGCCTTAGGCAACCGTCTGTTCAGCCTATGTAACAGAGCCAACATTAACTATGGGTGATTGCAATCAGCATGCTCAGACAGTGCTCTATCAGCACCTGAGCAATACCAGAACTAGTGAGATTTACAGCTTCAGCAGCTTTAGAATGAACTGTTAAAGGAAATGGGTATGTCCTTTGATAAACAGAATGGTCTCCTTTAGTAGTGCTACAGCAACAACCCCTACTGGATAATACTTGCTGGCAGGAGACAAAACCCTGGCATGGATGTGATGGTGCCTCGGGAGTCAAATCAGTCTTGGCCTGGGTTCATTTCCTTGCAAACCTTCTGGAAAAAGTCCTATAAAAGTTAATTGAAAATGATAATTTTTCTATGGGAGTTCTTGGATGAACCTATAGGCTTTAGTAGAAAATTACTGCATATCCCTGCTATAGAATTGTATAAGATGTTTAAAAACTTTAGAAAGATTAGCATATTCTATTAAAATCTACAGGTTTTATAATTATTTCTACAGAACCTAAGCATATTTCTATAGGACCTGAATGCTTAGTCCCTATTAAGTTCTGTAGGACTTTCCCATAAAGGATGGTAAATTATAGTTCATTTCTTGGCCACAGAGGGATAGCTTTACTATCCATATGAACTTGATTTAAGGTCTATGAGAATCAAGATACTGCAGAACATATCTCAGTCCAAAGTGCAGAGATGTAATGCGGTTAATACACCTTTTGTCTAGCGCCCCAAACAGCAATGGCTCGAATGCCCAAACAGAGGCAAAATTTGGAAGAGGGAGGCCATGAAGGAAATGGCACTCCCTGTGCAGCACAGACTTTAGCTCTATGAGTGCTCCTGGCCTCATGTACAGAATGGGTGAGGGGTATGATGGAGCAAGGGAATGGAGCATGTCTAGAAAATCTGCTGGTGTGCGGTTCCTCCACTCTTTCCTGTGTGGAAGGAAGTAATTAGGGTCACAGAGTCTATTCCTGTCCTCAGGCTAGAGTAGCAGCTGTGGAATGGCTCAGTCAAACTATACTCCTAACTTCTACAATCAGTTTTGTTTGTGAAGAGGATGGCACATACCTGCCTCTGTGTGAAGCACCTGTTGATGTTATTTAATGAAGTGGGGTGTGGCTTCACAAGTCAAGGAGGTCACCCCCCGTATTGGGAGCCTAATACCTTGGTGAATCTGGGCCGTAATTATTACATATAAGCTGTCCTTGCTTTAATGAGAAGAATAACACAGTCCCTCTGGTGTTCCCCAGGGCCCATCCCAGCTACTTGGGCTAGATACTAGGAAGAGGGCTTGGCCCTTTATGCATATTGAAAACCACTATGTGAAAAGTTCCCTTACAAATGTTAATTTGTTAACTTAGTTATTAGTTTTTAAAAAGTAAATAGCCAAACTGCATGGTTTAGTCCTCACCATAGACAGCAAAATGTGGAAAACAGAAGGAATTTCTGAGCTATCAGAATGCACAGAAGGTCCCCAAGTTAGTAACTGTTTCAGGCAGATCTGTTACTTAAGAAGAGTTGAACTGATTTTTTTTTGACTCTATACATATATTGTGAATTTTTACTGTTGACATAAAAGCATCTACAAATGAGGATTTATATGATGATGGAAATGCAAATAAACCCTTAAAAATCTGTGCCCCATTTTTTTGGTGCTCTGTCTGAACGTTCACATGGGCAGAAGAACTTCTTGCCATTTGTTAGCTGTGACTTTAACAAGCAAGTGAAGTTAGTCAAGTGAAATGGCAGGCTAGCTGCCATTTTGCTGAGGAGTATTATCACTGCGACAGCCTAGCCAGCAGTAACTGGATGCTCACTGTCAAACCGCCTGATCGTGCACTCTTTTCTGCAAGGAAGGCAGGATCAAAAGCACAGACTGCAAGTTTGCCTCATGTTTTAATATGGAATCAGTATCTTGATTATAAACTATTTTAACAGAATAGTTAGACTCACGTTTTAACATTGGGACTAGGTTTTTCCTGACACATACGTATGCAGCCAACTAATCACACATGCGTTTGCAAATACAACTAGCTTTTTACAGGTGCGAAAGTGTGCTGTGTGTGCATAATGAATTAGTTTTGTATATGTGTGTGCAGTTCTTATGGGCATAACCTAGAGACCAGTGATTGAAAATTTGACTTGTGGGGCCTGATTTTCAGAGATTATGTTTTGTGGGTGTAATTTAGTTCCTGAAAATAACTTCAACCCCATTGTTGCATCCTCAGCTACCTGTGGTGTAGAAAAATACAGCTGCTGTTATTTGCCGGGTCAATATTGTGTCTGCCAAATCAGAGACCAGGTTAAGGCTCAGTTGAAAATCAGACATTTATGGTTAAAGTTAAGCCTTTAAAGATCTACAAATATTCTGGATATTGTTAAAGGAGAATTAAGAATTTTTTAAAAGAATCTTTCTAATTAAGACTCCGATATTACTCTTGCAAAACAAAAAAAAATCCTCCTTCTACGGTATGGAGATCTCAAGCTGTGCGCTCTGAAATGCTGTTTTCAATCAAAACATTTAATTTAAGACGGATGCTGCTATCTGTGCTGCTTAGGGGGTGTGCATCACCATGGGCAAAGTCAGAATTCTACTTAAGCAAAATGGGTGCAGCTTCCTTTCAGCTGCCAAAAGCAGCTACATGCCCTGTGGGGTTAGTAAAGGATCTAGTCTGAAATATTGCCAGGTAAAAGCTGCATGATACAGGTGGGAGCAGCCGAGCTGAAAAGATGGTTTCAAACCACAAGTCAATTCTAATTTGCAGACGATTGCAGCAGGTAGAACCTTTTCACTGTGTATCATAGAGCAAATGTCTTTGTCTTTTAGTATTTCACATAAAAGATTTTTCAGGCCACAAGGTGGCATCTCATAGACATGGCCTTTTTCAGTCTAGAGAGCAGCAGGGCCATACTCCTTCAAGATATTTGAGCCTCTTTTCATTAAGTTTGTTTCAGTTCCTCCCATGTTGCTCTTGACCCTCACTGTTAAATATTATAGCAGGATATTAAAGTGGTTCCCTCTGTTACATGTTAAGAAAATAGTTGTGAAACCAGAGACCTCCTTATAGCTGTGCACACAGACTGTGCAGACTTTCTCAATGAAGGTATTCTTGGAAAGCAAGATCCCCCTGCTAGCATGCTCACAGAGAGCTGCAGATAAACTATGTTACTAACTGCTACAACAGACTGCTGCTGGGAGATTAAAGCTGCTTGCTTTCCACACTATCGAATAGATTTTCACTTTCCCTTGAGGATGAGTGATGGCTGTATCACTTAAAACAGGGGTTCTCAAACTGGGGGTTGGGACCCTTCAGGGGGTCACGAGGTTATTACAAGGGGGGTTGCGAGCTGTCAGCTTCCACCCCAAACTCTGCTTTGCCTTTAGCATTTATAATAGTGTTAAATATATAAACAAGTGTTTTTAATTTATAAGGGGGGGGTCGTCGCACTCAGAGGCTTGCTATGTGAAAGGGGTCACCAGTACAATAGTTTGAGAATCACTGACTTAGGACATCGTCCCATGAAACAATGGTTTTCCAAAAAAATGTTCTTGCTCTACCTATTCAGCAAGGGCTTATTCAAACCTCCTTTTCTACTCCCACAATATTGTGGGCACAAATAGTTGCAGGTGTAATGTAGGTTACTTAATGTCTAATTACCTGATTTGAGGTTGTAATTAGCTTCCTAGACACATAAATAGCCCAAACTGCACCTGTCATTAATAGTAGGAAGAATAAGGGAGTCCAGGTTATGAAAATCTGTCCCTGGCTATATAAATTAGATATTCTATACACTCAGGCTCTCCAACTGGGTGAAACTTTAAACTAGCTGGCTTCTATTCAAAGCCCTTAATATCATATTGGCAAACGAGGTGTATGAGTCCTGTGGGATTATATTACACAGTAGAATGTACAGCTCTCATATGCCATTCCAAATAGTGTTAATATCACCATATTTTTTTTACTTACTCAGCCAAACCTAGCCACTTACTTTCCATGTTAGCTTGGCTACTGTGGGATCATTTATTCAGCTTATACAATGCACCTATCTTAAGGTTTTAGGTGCATTGTTATTATATGTTGTTTGTCCAGTGCTAACAATGGACCAGAACCAGGAGGCCCTTACTTATGTTGATGAGCAATTACTCTCACAACTAATCCCATTGACGTCACTGGGTTGACTTATTCAATATGGGCACCATGATATAAGTCCCAAGGAGTTTACAGAATGATCCATGTATTCTAATATACATCTAAGTTGATATCTTGACAACAAAAATATCTAAAACACTCCCCTGTTCCAATGAAAAACTTGACTCTTCCCAGAAAATTCACTCCCCTCCACTCCCGAACAAACTTGAGGGAATAAATAGGCTTTGAAACATGGCATGAAGGTAAACAAATTTGGGTTTTGCTGGATCAAGAAAAGAAGCAAATTCAAGTCAAGCACCCTCAAGCGTCCTTGGGAAATTCCCAGTCTGGTTTCACAGACTGAAGTCGTTCAGAAAAGCATCTGAAATTTCCAAGGCTTACCCAGACTAAAGGGAACTTTTGGAAGTTCACCCACCAGTACTAAAAAATAGCCATGTGGGTTATGAACTGTTACTGTGAATGTACACAGCGGCATAGATTTACATGGTCCTTGCAAAATGCAGGAAGAGTGTTAGGATTTATGATTTTGATTGTCAGAGATGTACACATGGTGCTTTACAGCTAAAGACAGTTCTGTGCCCCAGTGATCATACAATCTGTGGGCTAGATCATTCCTGTTAAACACAGCCCAGAGTAAAGAGCAATGTGGAGCTGCTATTTCTCTTCTTTATGATACACAGCAGGCTGCATGCTGGTCCTTTTCTGTGGGCTGGTGCAGTGCAGTAGTAGGGGGCCAGTGCCTTGCTTTCACTATGCTCCCTTTGGAGTATTTTGCACTCCTAGAAGAGCAGGGTGCGAGCAGCAGGTTAGCTCAGGTTCTGCAATCCCACCTGGCCTTCAGAAAAGCCATGAAAGGAGGGAGACTCCTTATAATTTTTTCCCACACACTTGCGTAAGGACTGGGCAGAATTTGGCTAAAATTTAAATGTAATTTAGGAAGGGCTGAAAATAAACAGAAGATCTAAGAATGGATGTGCAATAGCCAGGGTTACAAGAGCACATAAGGTAAGATTTATATCTCCGGTTACCTCCTTTGGGCCTGATCCTGTGAAGTGCGTGATGCTGATTGCGGTCTATTCCCATTGGAAATTAGGGAACACAGCACTTTGCAGGATCAGGCCCGTCCTCAGTCGCTGCTTTCGTTAATATATATAAAAAAAGAGCAGATACTCTTACACGGACAAAGCAAACCATGGGTCAACGAGATGTAACCCCAGGACAGATGGTTTCCTATAACATTTTCCAAGGCTCTGTCTTGATCTGTCACTGCTCTTTTATAAAGAAGAACAGTCCGGTATTGCTTACGTAGGAGATGTTATCATTGGGAACCCAGGAGTTATAGCACAGTGATAATTCCACTTCTAGCACTGACTTGCAGCTTCAACATCATAATCTGCTTCTCATTGTTGAATCAGTGCAGCCTGTTCACCTCTTCCTTTGCAAAGAACCACTTCATGGAGTCCAAATAAACAGCAGTCTCCACAGCCATTGTTTATTTTACTAGGGGCCTCTTTTTACACTGCCACCTTTCCCATTTTAATTTCAACCTCTTACGGATAACATGCTGTTTTGTAAAATCTGCCAATCTGAGTGAGTAGCCTTGGGAATAGACGTACCTATGGGAGAAGTGCTCCAATTTATGACTCATGGACTAGAATAGTAAAAACCGATGTGTAAAAGGCCACAGGCACTAGCATGCAATTCTGGTGTTTAAATTTATCTTCTGCAAATGAGAAAGATGTTTTTCTTCAAGACATACAAAAATATACCAGTTCAGAGCAATCTAAACTGTGGTATGCAGGAACACTGCACTTCACTGTATTGCCAAGCTCTTGTGTTTATGTATAAATTTCCATGGGGCATTCCTTTCTGTAAAGCTCCTCAGAATGTTTTCCTATGGCCTTCTTTTGATTGGCAGGAATACCAGCGGTCGTAAGTGTCACGTTGTTCATTTGTGCTCAGTCATTTTTTATTGCTCTTCAAGAGCATCTGTGAATCATTCTCCCACCGAGCTCAAGCCTTTAGTCCTCACTCAAAGAAAACGCCCACTGAAGAGTAATGAATGAATGTGAGCCTCAGGATCACGCCCAGAAACATTATTCCACATGTGATCAGTCACTGTGATCCAGAGTTAAAAATATCAAGAGCTAGATGGTCATTGTCCTTATTTGGCCATGCACGGGAGTAAGGGGAATAAGTCCTCTTATTCCCTTTCTTGGTCCTGTTCAGATTGTGACATTGGCTGCAGTGAGGTGAGCAGGGATTATTTGCCTGTTAGTCCCTCCTGTCAGCAAACTGGAGGGGGGCAGAGAAAAGTGGTGAGTGGAAGAATCCCAAGTTCTGTTCTTTTACCTTGCTGGCCAGCATAATTGGCGAGGCAAACAGGATGGAGTAAGGTGCTCTACAAGAAGGGGTGACACAACTTAGTTCTCTCTAGAGCCGATTGGGAATTTTCTGATGAAACATTTCCAATTAATCAACATTTCAAACAAAAACACCCACTTCAGTCTAAACTGAAATGATTCGCAGGAAAGAGTCACTTTTGTCACATCTCCCAAGTCCAACACATTTTGGGGGGGGGGGGAAAGAAGTTTTGAACTTGTCAAAAGGTTCCATTTTGACATTTTCGAAATGCAAAGATTCATTTTCCAGTTTGAAATGACTTTTTTTTTCAAAGTTTTAGTTAATTTATAGTAAAACAAAGATTATTTTTTGAAAACTCAGCACTTTTGTAAATCAGGCTACCTAATTTATGTGCCTCAGTGTAGACCTAGAAGCCTTAGGAACCTGATGGATGTTGAGCTTGTGAGGAAATGAATCCCCTTCTCTAATTGAAATTTGCAGTCCAGAGTTTTCTGGTCATGACATGAATGGAAGAAGTAGAATTTGGAGGCAGTAAAGCAAGAGGCTGGGAGGGAAGGTGGATAAGACGGTGGGCAGGAGGGAGGTGGCTGGGTATAAGAAGGATTGGTTTATTAAGGAAAAAATAGAACAGGGAAAAATCTATGAATAAAGGTCAGGCAACCATCTCATGATTCTGACATTACAAAGTGCTTGGATGTCTCCTTTGTGGTTATATTTAGGCCACCTCTTTGTTGTGTAGATAACACAGATGGGGAAACCCAGTACCAACAATGTAGAATCTTTATGAGCCTCACAGGCTCCCAAATTCATAGCCTTGTAAAACAGTTATACTGACCTCCTTTGTAAAGTGCTTGGAGATCTACCGATGAAAAGCACTATGTGAGAGCTAGAGAGTATTCACTTCTCAACTCCTTACCCCATTTATGCAGGGTCAAAGGTGCCCATGATTCTTTGCTGCTCCTTCCGGTCCCTGGCACAGGTTTGTAGGTCTTGGAGTTCCACTCCTTTTCTCTTCAAACTTCTTTTGACTGAGTCTTTCCACTGCATCCTTGGTCTTTCACATTCTTTCTCTCTGTCCTCTTCCTCCCAAGCTGTCTTTGTTGGTTGTTCTCTCCCATTCTTCTCATATGTCCAGCCCACCCTAAAGCTGCCCTCTCCAGTCTATCTATCACTAAGAGTCCCAAGTTCATCTTCCCCCTAATTTCTTCCATGGGCATTCTGCCTCCCCTTCTCTTGCCTGCCATTCTCCTCATTCTGTTATTTTCTACTACCTGTATCTTCTTTTCTTCCATCTCCATAAGACCCACTGTTTCCAAACCATAGAGCAGTCAGGGTCAAACACATGCAGCATACACTCTTCCTTTCAGTTTCTTACTTGATTGCTCATCCCACAGTACTCATGCCACCTTTTTCACTGCTGCCTGGGCACACTTTCAAATCTCCACCTCTCTCTCTAATGGCACTAAGTGTACTTACCCAGTACACAAATTGTTTCTTCTGATTCAGCTTCTTTCCTGAAACTTCAATCAACAGTTCATCTTCCACCTTCCTTACTTGGGTAACTTCAGTTTTCTTTCTGTTTACCTTCAAACCACGATCTTCAAACACAGATGCTCACTCTGATACCATATTTACCAATTCCTCTTTGCTGTCGGCCAAAAGGGCCAGATTGTCAGCATATATTACTTTTCTCTGTGTCTCCGCAGGCTCGGTTCTCCTACCCATTAACTCCATAACTAGGATGAAAAGAAGTGGATTCAGCAGCACTACCTGGTCTCAGTCCACCATCACTTCAAAACTCTCAGAAATTCCATGTCTTGTTAGCACCTTAGCTCTTGATCCTTGATACAGCTCCTCTGTCATCTCCACTTCTTGCAGGGCCCCTCCCATCCATCACAATACTCCAAACACCAGCTCCCAAGGAACCAAGTCATATGCTTTCTCAGATCAAAAAAATGCTACATAGCAGTTACGCCCCCCCCATTTATCATTCTTTCAAATTTCTGTCTCATTGCAAACACTGCATCTATAGTACTCCTTAACTTCCTAAGGCTATGTTGCTTCTCTCAATATTGTCCTCCACCTTGCATATCAATGTCATCTCCAAAACTCTCTCAAGAACTTTGAGAGGTTGATGTAACAGCATGATGCTCTGATAGGTGTTTGGATCATTTGCATCTGATCCTTCCAAAGAGGCACAATCAATCCCTTCTCCAGTCATCTGGTATCCTAGCTTGATCCCAGCAAACATGAGATATTATTATTTTATTATTATTATTATTATGCATAGGGTTAGATTGTCACTTTTAAGGACATGCTTTAGCTACTTAATAGGGGCAGCAGAACAGCACTGTATCAGTGGCAGTTCCCATAGATGTTCTGCCTGTGGAGAAGAGAATAGGGAGAATACCTCCAGGTGCACTAGAAAAAGTGCAGCATGTACTTCTCCCAGTACCAACTCCAGGCCTCCAGCAGGTAAGGTAGGTAGGGGGTGAGGCCAGGGCCCTGATTCTCCCACCCCCCACCTCCTCCAAAATTTCTAGCACTGTTGACAGAACTACAGTAACGTTCAAAAACCATGGAGTCAGGTGCCCTGAAATCATGAGATTTTTAAAACAATAAAAACAGGGTTCTTTTTAACACTTGTAAGGTTCTTGTGTTCAAGTGGAGGGGAAGGGGAGGAGTCCCCCACTTACCACTCACACAACATGGACTAGAATCTGGCCCTTAATATTTCATGGCCTGCTTTACAGAGAAAGTGGACAATATAGTGTAGAGGTCATTTCCATGTGGTTCTTCAACAGTCAACTCCTGGAGAAGGGCTGGAAAAAATGTCCAAAACTTTCATTGTCACATACATTAAAATCCAACAGAACTGGGATTTATGAATTAGTAGGACATGTTGAAATGGCCACTGGTTCTTTCACTTTTATTGCTCTCTACATGGAACGCCATTCTAGGGATTTTTAAGCCAAAGAAGTGCTAAAGAGTAGATTGAAAAAGAGAGACTTACAAAACAAAACTTGTGGAAAACATTGTTTTATGGTGTAGAAACTCTAGATCCCTCAAAATATTGTAAAGTTTTTCTGAAACCCAAACTTTGGTTTTCCCAGTCATAAGAACAGGTCTCGCAAGGTTTCAGGATCCAAGCCAGAAATAACAAATAGTACCTTTTGGGTTTGGAACCAGTCTAGAACCAACATTTGGGGAAAGTTGAGATCTGGCAATTTGGATCCAATCCCACACTCTCCTGTTGAAATTCCAAAGATTTGAGGTTTCAGTTTTGGCTCATCTCTCCTTGTAATAATCACTAAATCATTTTGTATTTTGCAATCAAATTTACAAGAAAATACTGATTTCTTTCAATCTCTAAGGCCACAGATAATACGAACTAAAGGATAATTTAGTAGGCAGTATTTTTCCCTGCACTAATTCTGAAACTATTGGAAAAAGCTTAAAACAGCCTCAGAAAATGGTTAAATTTCCCCCTTTTTTCGATTATCTATTCACTGTTTTATTTCCTTTTTTTTCACTCCCAGCATAGTAATGAGTTTTAGGAGTGTAAGGTGTCAGTGATGGGCTTTTTTGTTGAAACCTCTAAATTTATTAGATCTCTGGGCATTAGAGGCGCAGATAATACATAATTTACAAACAGACCTGAAGCTTTCATCTTCTCTATCCCCTGCCTTTTCAGAACGTTCTGTTTCTTGGGGTGATTTGTTTTGCTGTAACAGAACCCATGTGCCCTTCCAAATCTCAGTGGAATGTAGAAATTCTGCTGCAGTGCCAGACATTGCCAATGAAATTTCATGCGACAAAATGACGTGAGCTCTGCTTCTTAGTCTAAAGAACTCTGCTTGCAGGATCTTCCCTAGTGGGTATATTTCCTAATGCTTAGCAGTGACAGCAGTGGGGATAAAGAGACCAAATCATGCCAGCTGGTCTAGTAGCAGAGGTTCCACACTGAAATTCCAAGGTCTGTGCATTCTTTCTGGTCTGACAGGAGTTGGAAATGTGAAGGAAACAACACATGGGTATAGGACTCAGGAGTTCCTGAATTTTAATCCTAATTATGGCACAGATTTTCCCTGTGGCCTGTGTCAAGTCACTTGGGGTATATCTACACTGCACACTAAGCCTGGAATCTGACTCGGGTTTGAGCCAAAACCTTCCTTCTGTCCACACATAATTCAGTCTGACTCAGGTCAGCAAGCGCTCAGGATCCAGGTCCTAGGACCCTGCTAGGGGAGATGGAGTCACAGACTGAAATCTGCTGTGACTCGAGTCATTGCCCTGTCATTTTGCAGGTGGACACAGCTCAAGCTGTAGACCCAAGTCAGAAGGTTTTTGTAGTGCAGTATGGATAAGCAGCACAGCTGTGGGAGTCACGTCCAGCAATTGTAAACCCAGGTTTACACTGGAAAGCAATCACTCAAGCACAGGCTAGGAAACACCAAGTCCACTAGCCCAGGTCCCACAGATCCAGGTTTACAATGCAGTGTAGACAAACCCTCTGGCACATATGAATTACCAAAGACCAGTCTAGTCCAATGTCCTGTGTCTGGCAGTGGCTAGTATCAGATGTTTCAAAGGATGGGGCAAAAAACCTTGTAGTTGGACAGACAATAGTGGAATAACCTGCCCATCAGGGAAGTTTCTTCTTAACTCTGTCAGTAGTTAGTTTATGACCTGGAGCACAAGATTTTATATTCCTTCTAAAAACATATTTTAAATGCTATCTAATGTTAACTGTGGAAATTCTCATTATTCTTGTAAAGATCTAATTTTTTGTGACTCCTCTTGGACTCACTATCTTGTAGCAGTGAGTTCCACAGATTAATTGTGCATTGGGCAGGACGGGGAGATTTGCCAAAAATGGAAGGATTGTGGAGGATTTGGCCTCCAATCTGTGTGAATTCTGGGGGATTTGCAGGAGAGCAGGACCATGGATGTGCGGCGGCTCCTGCCAAACTGAATTTATCAACATTTGATTGGGTTGTCTCTTGAGCAATTTATAAAGTGATACTATCATTTCAAAAGAGCTTCATAGATCACTGAATTATCCATATATTTTAGCCAAACATTATGATACCATGAATACAGCCTCCTGTTAGTGACTCCCACTTAGGCTCCACCTTCACTAAAAATTCAACTCTCAGGGAATCCTGGTCAACAGCATGGCTTTGCTTGATTCCCAGACATGACTAAAGCACTGTTTCATCCTGGAGTGTACACAGGAACTGCGTCCCCTGAACTGTGCCATGCATTTTAGTATGGTTTGGGGACATTTATTGTCCCAACTATATTATAAGATGGAATCTTACTTCCCCATATTGTACAAGGGGACAACTGTAATGTAACCAGGTCACCTGACACAGTGGTATATGTAGTTTAGGCATATCCAGTCCTGAGGCCAAGTCTACCATTTTGGGGGACCCAGTTACAATACTGTTTGGGGTTTCAGTGTAGACAGGACCAAGCTATGTTTTAATCATATTACTGTATTGTGTTACATCACTCAGAAGTCCAAGGCTGTAGGATGCTTGAGGTCCATATTAAAACTTTGTTTCGTTCAATGTATGTGACAAATCTAGACTGTACAGTTCAACTGTACATAGTCAGAGGTTATCAGTTGGTCCCTCACCATGGCAGGGAATATAGTGTATATAGGAACTGTGTCTTTTATTAAAATATCTAATTTATATGATATTTATATGATGCAGACTCTTTGTTGTTTTGTAATTAAAAAATCAGATAACTTTCTCTAATTTTAATCAGATTTAATAATAAATAGTACAGCACTCAAAATACACATTGTAAAAATACAGCTCATCAGCACTAATATGGAGCCTGTCACAGTCATTTCTGTATAAAATATGACTCACTGGTTTGAAACATATGGCTAATTTAAGTGGCATCTTCTTTAGTCAGCAAAATAAGGGCTGGCTTGCCTGTGGGAAATGGAGTCAGCACCTTCACCTGATGAAGTGAAAAGCAGCCCCAGTGGATCCGTGTATGTTTCCACTGCTTGTATATGGCAGAAAGAAATTAAGCCCTCACACCTGATATACACAGGGAAAAACTGTGAGCCTTTCCATTCATTACCTGCAAACTGCTGGAGAGGCAACTATTTACATGCCTCACTGTCACATGCCCTGTGGTCCTGCCACATGATTGGCCCTGTGTGGATAACCTTATGTGCCCACATATTAGAAGCACTATCCCATTAGCCCTTTTATTAGACTCTGCCTTCCTGGCTTTGATGAGGATGACCCCCTACCATTTGATCATAAAAAAAAATGTCCTCACAGCTCTTCCCTTATTGAAAATAGTTTTACTGAGACATTGGAATGACTGACAGCCTCCCTCAGTCTCTGAACGGAAATCACAGTTAGGGCTTACCCTCACAACAGAGAAACATCATCTCCCCTAGGGGAGGGGAAACCTGACTGGTTCCCCCTGTCCTGAGAGCTGCTGCTGTGAGACTGTTTCTTGCTGTAAAAGCTCCTTTATGATCGGATTCTATTGCAAGTCTTCATTGCACAGGCCAGTAGGTCTTCACTTGCTATCCCTTTCTTTCCCTTATCATTCTGCCGCTTCCTTCCCTCTCACTTCCTTTCCTTTCTTTGTCTCACTCTCTTCTTCATTTCTTTCCTATTCCTCCACCTTCGTCTCTGTTTTTATTTCATATGGGCCATTATGGTGTTAATACTGACAAACACTTGGGTATAAATGAAACTTAAGTCCATACTAGGCTTTGCACTGGGGTTATCCTTGGGTTTTGGGAGAGGGTGGAATCCGGCACCAGGACACAGTGCACCAGTGGAGCCCATTTCATGGCTGCTGTTGCATGCATGGCCACTGCCTTCCTCCTCCGAGGGCAGTTTTGATCAACAGATTTACCTAGTTATGAACCCACCGTCTGTAGAAAACTCAGTTTGCAGAGCACTGCTTTCCAACATATCGGAGAGTGATGTCTCCTTATGCTGCTTGTCCAGGCATCTCCAGTGCATTGGAAGTGTAGGGGCTTGACTGTGTTTAGAACCATTTATGCCTGCGGATAGGAGAAGAAGGCAAGATTTCACTCTTTGAAAATACTTAGAACTCTATTTACACCTCAACATGGGGTTGTTAAACCAATTACCGCTGGTTTAGCCCCACCATATATGTTGCCTTTTCAAAACAAACGTGTGCGTGTGCTTTGCAGAAAAAATAAAATTGTATTTTTCCACCTTTCGCTATTTTTGCGAAATTTTCCATTTTGGGGGTGAGGGGGGAAGGACTGAGTGTGCCTTTCTCTATGTAATACAAAGTTTGATTAATCAGAATGGCTGCCATGGTGAATTCTAGCATGGCTAAAGTTGGCCTAGAGCCAGAATGAAGCAGCTTCTTTTTGCTGCCTTTGTCCCCTCCTGCGCTGTGCCCTGTCAGTGAATTGCATAGTGTCTTAAAATGACCTCTTTATTCAAGCCTTATTGAGATACTTTTAGTCAACCGGTTGGAGCAGGTGACCCCTGACCTCCCTCTACTCACTGAGTGCATATTGGTATTTTCTGTTGATGATGGGTGGTCCCACTAGACAGTGGCTACAGATGTCTGCTCCTGATAAGTCCAGAGTTCAGCTAATGGGAGGGGACCTGTCACTGGCTTCAATGGAGAGTGAAATATGTAAGCTAGAGGCAAGTGTTTCCGTGGGCTTTTAGGCTCCCTCATCCGCTACTAAGAATGAAAACATTTATAGTATCATGCACTATTGAGGACTAGGTTTCATCCTGCCATTACTTTTTCTTTACAGCTGTTCTGCTACTGTGCTGGGAACCGCCGCGTGCTGAACTCTGTTTAAAAAGGTAGGGTCCTATTCTCCCAGGTGTGGGACTAGACCTTTGGAGCCTGCACTGACCCCCACAGAGGGGCTCCCACTGCCTGGGGCAGAAAAGGGGAGCATGCTGCAGAGGCAGCGCTCCAGTCTTGTGTTGCACTCCCCTCTTGCAGGGATCTGCAGGCATTGGCTCCCTTCCATTCATGGAAGTGGACAACAGCCTGGTGCCATAGCTTTTAATCAATGAAAACATCCTAGCAAGGTGTAGGTGTCGCTAGTGCAAATCATCTTATCTCAGGACTCGTCTGTTCAAAATAATGATGATTAGGACCCTGATGTGGCAAACAGCTGCACAGAACCCCATTCATTTCAGCAGAACTACTCCTAAGTGTAAAGTTATGGAGTGCTCTGAGGTGGTACAGAGAATTCCCTTTTTAGATGCCTCGCTGGCATGTCTTGCTCCCATTCACAGAGTCCAGCTGATTACCAATTTGGGGTGGGGAAGGAATTTTTGGATTCGTGGGGACTGTGAAGTTGATTTTTTTTTTTTGGTCTTTCTCTGCAGCATGGGCCACAGGTGGCCTGCTAGGATCATCTGGGCACATTCCACCTAATTAATTTCCTGCCATTGTAGGGAACAGCTCTGTCTGTCTTGTTCTTTGCCTGTGGCACACAACAGTTTAGTCTCCTGAGGAGGGAAATCCTTTAGTCTAACCCAAGTTATTGGGCTCACATAGGGGTAACTGAATGAAGTTTAATAGCCTGTGATATACAAGGTTTCAGACTAGATGATCTAGTGGTGCCTTCTGGCCTGCACCTCTATGGAATCTATGATATATACAGGTGTTTTAAGACCAGAGTCTTAGCCACTAGCACCTTTCTGTGGCCTGCCCTGAGTCTCAAACTCTCCACAATCTTACTTCGTAACTCCGAGCCTTGGTCACTTGGAAACTGCGCCTATCATTGTATCATTCTGCTGATGGCTCTATTAGCTGGCTTGTTAAACTGGCCAAAAGCAATCATGGCAATGGCCGCATAATTACTAATTAGCCTAATATATTGGTAATAAAGACTTTCTTAATCTGGAAGCCATCAGCTGAGAGTCAGCTCACATAGGGACAGCTGTCCTCAGTCTCTGAATGGAAATCATATCCCTCAGATAGGGAGTTCTGCTTCTTTGACTATAGTTCCTCCTCAAGTTGGTCAGCTAAACCTATCAGCATCACCAGATAGCAGAGCTTATTCAACTCTTCTTTTCCATCCTGTTCCTTCTCTTCTCTTTCTCCTTCTCCTTGCTTACCTCCTTTCCTGTGGTGGCAAGTAATTTCTGTCATCTATTTTATCTTGCTCAATGGCACCCAAATATTGCTTTGCTTCTCCTTAGCATAAGCGCAACATGCCTCAGGTGGCATGTGACCAGGGTTTATCACTGAATTTGGTCTGTTGGTTGGATCATTAGCTTCCCCAACTTGGGCCTGGTACTGATGGGGAGTGTGATGTGAACACTCATCCATACTCACCATTGCTTCGCTGATTGGAGAAATAAGAGAAAAAGTGAAGAACACCCTTTTACTTCTTCAGTTGCGTGGCTCCCCTATACCACCCTGACAAACCACCAAACTATGCTCTAGTTTCCCCTGGTAGATGACCTACAGTCTCTCACTTACCTGGCTTTGTCCCAAACAGTGCTAGTCAATAGGTGCTGGGAGAAAAGTCTAAAGTGGAAATTGAACAATGTCAAATTTTGGCTTAATTAACTTATTGCTAGTTGTGTAGAAAGGGGAAGGTGGATTTGCTGACAGCACAGTTCAGCTTTGTTTTACTTAGACGAAGTGAAGCTTGAGGCTCACAGCAAGTAGACTGGGAAGCTTAAGGTGAAGAGGTCTAGAGGTCAAAGATACGATAGGGTTTGTTTTAGTAATGGGTGAGGGAAACTGCTGTTCTCATCCCTCTTCCCTGACACTATAATGAACATCCTAGAGCCATGGTGGCACCTGCAGTTCTCCTACAGTGGGAAATGAATGCGAGGGAGGGAGGGAGCAGAGAACCTTTCTTTAGCACTGTTTGATTATACAAATGGCGACAACATGACTTCCCTACCTCAGAGAGGTAGTATGAGGATAAGTACATTAAAGATGGTGAAGCACTTGAGATCTACTGTTACAAAGTGCTCTATGAGAGAAAATTATTAGTTATAATTATTACTACTATGAGAATTTTGGAAATTGATTGAAAACTGTGTGAAATGAATACAAATGTGCAAAACTGGATAAATGTGGACCAAGTTGGCCAGGGATATATTTTTGGAGGGGGAAAAAATCCTTAGTGAAATTCTATTAGCTTTTTCATTTTCTCTGTGATATTTTTCCCCTCCATGTATTGTTTTTTTTGCTGTTCATACATCTGAGAAAAACAGATACATTTTTTTAGACACAGCTTGTATAGATCTGATGTAACTTTAAAAATGTGTCCAAACAGCATCACTGATTCAGGCTGTCCCAGAAAAACTGTACACAACAAAGCAAACTTGACATCATTGTTCTTTTAACGAAAAGTAGATTCTTTAATAAAGATGTGTTCCTGGAAAGGCTCTAAGGGCAGGGCTCATTGGGTAATTGTTTGATTTAAACAAATATACCCTTGGAATAAATGTGGGAGAAGATCATTGTATTCAATTATATGATAGTGCAACCCTTACTCACAAGAGTAGTGTGATTGGCTTTAATGGGACCATTCTCATAAGTAAAAATTAATCATCTGAGTAACGCGGAAGGGTAGAAGGGTCAGCCCCAAAGTTGCTCTGGAATGCAGTTGTTTCCTATACGCTCAGATATTATATTTTCCCCAGATATTTCCTCCAGTGCTGGAATGAATTCAGTTAGGGTGAAATTCACCCCTCTGTAGGTCAACACTCCATTTAAAGACCCACTTAAGCCCTACTTTGAGAAATTAGGTCGGACAAAAGTGATGCATAGGCCTAGAGCAGCTCCTCTGTACAGAGGTGAATTACACCCTCAGCCGGCTGGTAAAAGAATGGAATGTTTCAGATTTCCACTTCCCCATGAAAACTCTCTTGGCTTCCACCATGAAGCTACCCATCCATTTTTTCTTCACCCACAGTATAGAAAAGGGCTGAAAATTTGTAGCCAGCTTTGTGCACCTGAAATATTTGCAATGCTGCCCTCATTTGAATTGTTTCAGAGTAGCAGCCATGTTAGTCTGTATTCGCAAAAAGAAAAGGAGTACTTGTGGCACCTTAAAGACTAACAAATTTATTTGAGCATAAGCTTTCGTGAGCTACAGCTCACTTCATCGGATTGCTTTTGCTCACGAAAGCTTATGCTCAAATAAATTTGTTAGTCTCTAAGGTGCCACAAGTACTCCTTTTCTCATTTGAATTGTTTCCTTTCTCAGTCCCAAGACAAGCGAATCTACACCTTCTTGAATAGCTTTAGTCTCTGAGCCAACTATTCTCCCATGTCTTCTCCTCCCTCTATATCCACAGCCTACAGGATGTCACCTCTGCTGCCTTTGCTGACCCAATGATCATCCTTCCTTATCCATAATACCATTACCAGAGGTCCTCATTAGTCGTGGTGCTGAATGGTCTGGCAATCCACTGCTTCAGTTCTGACGTTGTCTTCTCAAGGGACAGCCATGGTCATATCAAAACCATCTGCCTGCCTTCTTATTGATGAGCATAACATAGAGTATGCTTTATATTGATGGTGGATTTTTCAGGTGTTGAAAAATATTGTGCGTTTCATTGTTTGATTCACTGTTATCTTTGTCTTTCCTGCAGCTGTTGGTGTGCCGGGTAATAAGAACCTTATTCTTAGAGGGTAAAATATCCAATACAGAAAAACTACTGTTGATTCCGGTTATGCTTTTCTCCAGTATTTTCCACTCTTAAGTACCTCTTAGCACTTTTGATCTGCAACCATTTCCAACTTTGGTAATAGTTACACACTATTATTTGGAAGTTTCATACTTTCCTCTGAAACACCTTGCCATTGCTGGAGATGTGGTCTGGGACTAACTGGGCTATTGGTCTGGTCAAGTGTTACAGTTCCTATGTGCCTTTCCTCACTAGCCTAACAAAATGCAATGAAACGAATCTGCTCCCGGTTGTATATGAAAATGCAGATTTTGGGTCTACTCATTGCATGCCCAGTTAATAGACTTTTGTGATGATTTAAATAATGCAAATAATAATAATAATAATAATAATAATAATAATAATAATAATAATAATAATAATAATAATAATACCTGTGAAAGTAAGTGAACTTCCAAAGGAAATTAGTTATTAAACAAAATGCTGGGATGCTTTGGTTGTGATTGAGGCAGTAGGTGGTGATGTGATGATGTGGAAAGCATATGGCATAGCGTGTACAGTATACACTGGAAAAACAACAACTAAAGTGGTATCACCTGAAGTGAGACGGGAGAGTTATAGCAACTCTTAGGCAGGGAAAAATACAGCTACTATTAGACAACATAATGGGGGGAAAAAAAGAAGTGGTTCCCCATCACCACCAAGGCGAGACAGGGTCTAAACAGTGAAAAACTCTGACTGCTATAGAAAAAGTTGAGGTCAAAAAGGAATCATTGACCCTAGAAATAGAACATATCTATTAGGTTTCTTAGGTCAGCCCCTTGGCAATGCAGGATTGCCAGTAAACAGAAGTACAAACCAGTGCACTGCTCCTGCACAGTGTCAATGGTGTTTGAAACCAAAACCAAAACTATAAAGAACAGATCCCTGGGGCCCCCTCCCACCGATATGTAACCATTACACTATTCAGAGTAGCAGCCGTGTTAGTCTATATTCGCAAAAAAAAAAAAAAAGTACTTGTAGCACTTTAGAGACTAACAAATTTATTTGAGCATCCGATGAAGTGAGCTGTAGCTCACAAAAGCTTACGCTCAAATAAATTTGTTAGTCTCTAAGGTGCCACAAGTACTCCTTTTCTCATTACAATATTGGCAGCTACACTGAGATGTTGGGAAGCGCTAACTCTGAGAGTCCAACATAAAAAATGGTTTTTGATATGGTTTTGGCTAGGATGACTCAATTAATTGAACCATCAAAAGCACACTAGTTAATTGAAGTGTACTAAAGAACATACATTAAAAAGAGTAAGAACATCCCTAGGACAGCAAGCTATGCCATAATTGAAATAAACTTTCCAGCGACTGGTCCAGACCCTAAATCCTTGGCCTCTCCTGAGATTGCTAACAAGAGTGCTAACTAATGTGATAGGCACATAACAGTATCAAGTTCCCCTTTCTTCTTAGCTCTAGGATCCTGATTCAGGAAAGCACTTGACTAAATGCTCAACTTTAACCATGTGCTTAAGTCTCATTGATTTCAGCATGTGCTTAAATGATTTCCCAATTAGGGATGCTTCACGGAATCATTGCTCAGAGGTGCATAACTCATGCCTCAGTCCACTATCTTTTGGGAAAGTTCACAGAAATTAAAAGCCCTGTATAATAAAGCTGGTTAAAAAAATTGCAAAATTTGCCATTTTGACAAGAAAGAAGACACTTCTGTAAAATATTACATCTTAGGTTTTTTAACAAGCTTGTTTTTTAAACTTAATTTACATCCAGCAGAAAGGAAGCATGGTCTAGTGGTTACAGAAAAATAGCCTGCCTGCTAAGTGAATTGTTCCCATTGTTTTTTGAATTCCCTCAGGAGTACAAAACAGGTGTAAAAGTTTTAAGGGGTGTAAAGGACAGTATGACATTATAAATGCTTATGGTGCTTTCATGATTAGAACTGGTGGGGCCACGGGATGATTGAGCTGCTAAAGGAGCACTCAAGGACGATAAGGCCACTATGGAGAAACTAAATGAATTCTTTGCATTGGTGTTCAAGATTGAGAATGTGAGGGAGATTCCCAAACCTGAACCATTCTTTTTAGGTGAAAAATCTGAGGAACTGTCTGAGATTAAGGTGTCATTAGAGGAGGTTTTGGAACAAATTGATAAATTAAACAGTAATAAGTCACCAGGACCAGATGGTATTCACCCAAAAGTTCTGAAGGAACTCAAATGTGAAATTTCAGGCCTACTAACTGTCATCTGTAACCTATAATTTAAATCAGCTGCTGTACCAAATGACTGGAGGATAGCTAATGTGAAGTCAATTTTTAAAAAGGGCTCCAGAGGAGACCGCAGCAATTACAGGCCAGTAAGCCTGACTTCAGTACCGGGCAAACTGGTTGAAACTATAGTACAGAACAAAATTGTCAGACACATAGATGAACATAATTTGTTGGGGAATAATCAACATGGTTTTTGTAAAGGAAAATCATGCCTCACCAATCTACTAGAATTCCTTGAGGGGATCAACAAGCATGTGGACAAGGAGGATCCAGTGGATATAGTGTATTTAGATTTTCAGAAAGCCTTTGACAAAGTCCCTCACCAAAGGCTCTTAAGCAAAGTAAGCAGTCATGGGATAAGAGGGAAGGTTCTCTCATGGATTGGTAACTGGTTAAAAGATAGGAAACAAAGGGTAGGAATAAATGGTCAGTTTTCAGAATGGAGAGAGGTAAATAGTGGTATCCCCCAGGGGTCTGTACTGGACCCAGTCCTATTTAGCATATTCATAAATGATCTGGAAAAAGGGGTAAACAGTGAGGAGGCAAAATTTACAAATGAAACAAAGCTACTCAAGATAGTTAAGTCCCAGGCAGACTGCGAAGAGCTACAAAAGGATTTCTCAAAACTGGGTGAGTGGTCAACAAAATGGCCGATGAAATTCAATGTTGATAAATGCAGAGTAATGCACACTGGAAAACATAATCCCAACTATACATATAAAATGATGGGGTCTAAATTAACTGTTACCACTCAAGAAAGATCTTGGAGTCATTGTGGATAGTTCTCTGAAAACATCCACTCAATGTGCTGCAGCAGTCAAAAAAGTGAAAAGAATGTTGGGAATCATTAAGAAAGGGATAGATAATAAGAGAGAAAATATTATATTGCCTCTATATAAATCCATGGTACGCCCACATCTTGAATACTGCATGCAGATGTGATCGCCCCTTCTCAAAAAAGGTATATTGGAATTGGAAAAGGTTCAGAAAAGGGCAACAAAAATGATTAGGGGTATGGAATGGCTGCTGTATGAGGAGAGATTAATAAGACTGGGACTTTTCAGCTTAGAAAAGAAACAGTTGAGCGGGGGATACGATAGAGATCTATAAAATCATGACTGGTGTGGAGAAAGTAAATAGGGAAGTTTTATTTACTCCTTTTCATAACACAAGAACTAGGGGCCACCAAACGAAATTAATAGGCAGCAGATTTAAAACAAACAAAACGAAGTATTTTTTCACACAACACACAGTCAACCTGTGGAACTTCTTGCCAGAGGGTGTTGTGAAGGCCAAGACTATAACAGGAACTAGATACATTCATGGAGGATAGGTCCATCAATGGCTATTAGTCAGGATGGTCAGGGATGGTGTCCCTAGTCTCTGTTTGCCAGAAGTTGGGAATGGGTGACAGGGGATGGGTCACTTAATGATTACCTATTCGGTTCATTCCCTCTGGGGCACCTGGCATTGGCCACTACCTGAAGATACTGGGTTAGATGGACCTTTGGTCTGACCCAGTATGGCTGTTCTTATGTTCTAAATTTTTGGTCTAAAAAAATTTCCTATCAAAATGTGCTCCATGAACTGTTTGCTACTGACCTTTCTGGAGATGGTCAGTAGCCAATATAAATAGTGAGTTTGATTCTCCAGCCCTCATTTGCTCTTCAGTTGCCTATGATGTAACACTGAGCATACGGCTGCATATATTTGTTGACTAATAACTAGAAATAAAAGGTCAAACCTAGCTACATTACTATTAGGCAAGGGAGGGATGGGGATTTCCTCCAATGCTTCCTACCCATTCTCCATCCATTGTATTGTAGTTTAAATAAATTACCAAAATAATTGAAACAAGAGTAATTATACTGCATTATTTTGACAAATAAAACATGCATAATTTTAAAATATTGTGTGCAGAATTTTTAATTTTTTGGTGCTGAATTCCCCCAGGAGTAGAAGATGGAACCTTTTCATAGGTCTCTAGCAGTACGCTCTGAGGAAAAAATGCATCCAAAACTCCAAACTAGCAATCAGTTCAATCCTGTGCTTTGCCTTGTCCTCCTGCTTCACATACTCTTATACTTGTATTTTTGACAAACAATTGTTGCCGAAGCCAATAACTTCTTGTCTGGGTCTAGCCCTAAAAAAGAATGGAAATAGATAGATCATTTCCATGATGAGTACTCTTCCTATTCCTTCTGATTCCTCAAAGAAAGGCCCTTTGCATGGGTATAAATCAATACAAGTTTATTAATTTAGCTAGTCATAAAATCTTAATATGTCAACATGTCATGTACAGCACTTTTTATTCCTTTAATAGCATTATTCTTTTCTCTTTTAGAAAAGAATTCATTCAGAGAGCTTGTAAAGTACAATATACTGTATTACACATTTCATTATTCACAGGGACAAACCAAAGCAAACCAAAACAAAAAAGATCTTTCCACACATGATTAATACTTCAGCTGAATACCAGAAGAGTCAGCCATGTGCTGGATGGGGGCCATCCATCAGCAATTTAACATCTGCAATCTAGCCACGGTGAGTCATTGTTAACATCATGAACAAATCATGGATGCTCTATGGTCTTAATGTGGTTTATAGGCCTTGTATGAATAGAATGTGTGTTCTGTCTGGGGATTCCAAAATGAGGATGGTCTAAATTAGATGCAAAGGAAGCCAATGGAAAAAAAAAGAGGCTGAGCAGTTTTTTTAAAAAATAGTCTCATTTGAGGACTTCTTGCAAATTTTTTGGCCTTCAGCCCTTTCCTAAAGAAGAGAAGGCAAGAAAGAGGACAGGAAAGAGAGAAATATAATAGAAAATAAGCAATAGTGACCAATTAAACAAAAGGAGGTGCTCAGATCCAACACAGAGGCATAGACTTTATCCTGTAATGCCTATTATAAGTTTGATGCTGTATATATTAAAGACCTTGGGCTTAGTTTATCTAACATGGCAGACACACATATATAGACACACCCCAGTTCAGGGGTGCTATGCCCCAGGGTGGATTTTTCTTCAAGGGAGGACAGACGGTGTTTTTGCACTGCTGGTTACTCATTGCTCAATCCACCAACTAAGAACAGCTTTAACTGGAATAAGGGACTTAATGGCAGACTGACTGGTAAAAGCTGCCCATGGGAGTGATCTGACAGTGCCCATTTTCTAACCAACACTGCCCTGCTCAATGGGGCTGCACTCACCAGGTCATAGACTCCATCATAGACACCATATGACACTGCAATTCCTGTTCTAGACAGACTTTCCACTGTCAAAGTCCCTCTATCCTGGGATATGTTGTTGGAAAGTTGCACATCCCAGCACTGAATCAAACCCTTCCTTTATCTTTGCATTCTATCCCGGCACTTGATATTCTTTGGGACACTTGAGCTGACAGTCCCTTGAATTGTCTAACTGCCTGTAAGCAAGAACTGGCCTGTCTCCCAAGATCTGTGAGAGTGATGGGTCGTCCTTCAGGATAGGTTGTAGATCCTGGATGATGCACTGGAGAGGTTTTTGTTGGGGGCTGAAGGTGATGGCTAGTGGCATTCTGTTATTTTCTTTGTTGGGCCTGTCCTGTAGTAGGTAACTTCTGGGTACTCTTCTGGCTCTGTCAATCTGTTTCTTCACTTCAGCAGGTGGATGCTGTAGTTATAAGAATGCTTGATAGAGATCTTGTAGGTGTTTTTCTCTGTCTGGGGGATTGGAGCAAATGCGGTTGTATCGTAGAGCTTGGCTGTAGACAATGGATCGTGTGGTATAGTCTGGATGAAAGCTGGAGGCATGTAGGTAGGCATAGCGGTCAGTAGGTTTCCAGTATAGGGTGGTGTTTATGTGACCATCGTTTATTAGCACCATAGTGTCCAGGAAGTGGATCTCTTGTGTGGACTGGTCCAGGCTGAGGTTGATGGTGGGATGAAAATTGTTGAAATCATGGTGGAATTCCTCAAGGGCTTCTTTTCCATGAGTCCAGATGATGAAGATGTCATCAATGTAGCGCAAGTAGAGTAGGGGCATTAGGGGACGAGAGCTGAGGAAGCATTGTTCTAAGTCAGCCATAAAAATGTTGGCATACTGTGGGGCCATGTGGGTACCCATTGCAGTGCTGCTGATTTGAAAGTATACATTGTTCCCAAATGTGAAATAGTTATGGGTGAGGACAAAGTCACAAAGTTCAGCCACCAGATTAGCCGTGACATTATCGGGGATACTGTTTCTGATGGCTTGTAGCCCATCTTTGTGTGGAATGTTGGTGTAAAGGGCTTCTACATCCATAGTGGTTAGGATGGTGTTTTCAGGAAGATCACCGATGGATTATAGTTTCCTCAGGAAGTCAGTGGTGTCTCGAAGATAGCTGGGAGTGCTGGTAGCGTAGGGCCTGAGGAAGGAGTCTACATAGCCAGTCAATCCTGCTGCCAGGGTGCAAATGCCTGAGATGATGGGGTGTCCAGGATTTCCAGGTTTATGGATCTTGGGTAGCAGATAGAATACCCCTGGTCAGGGTTCTAGGGGTGTGTCTGTGCGGATTTGTTCTTGTGCTTTTTCAGGGAGTTTCTTGAGCAGATTGTGTAGTTTCTTTTGATAACCTTCAGTGGGATCAGAGGGAATGGCTTGTAGAAAGTGGTGTTGGAGAGCTGCCTAGCAGCCTCTTGTTCATATTCCAACCTATTCATGATGATGACAGCACCTCCTTTGTCAGCCTTTTTGATTATGATGTCAGAGTTGTTTCTGAGGCTGTGGATGGCATTGTGTTCTGCACAGCTGAGGTTATGGGGCAAATGATTCTGCTTTTCCACAATTTCATCTGGTGCATGTCGGCGGAAGCACTCTATGTAGAAGTCCAGTCTGTTGATTCGACCTTCAGGAGGAGTCCACCCAGAATCCTTCCTTTTCGTAGTGTTGGTAGGAAGGTCTCTGTGAGTTAATATGTTGTTCAGAGGTGTGTTGGAAATATTCCTTGAATTGGAGACGTCGAAAATAGGATTCTAGGTCACCACAGAACTATATCATGTTCGTGGGCTGCTACTCTAAAACCTATCTGGGAACTGTTGCCAGAACATTCTCAGGGGAAAGCCTTCAGCTCTGGAATCTGCTTCCTCCTGAGGTCTGACAGAGCTGGAATTTGTTGACATTCAACAAATCTATTTGGTTCAACTTCTTCTGAAGAGCGCAGGGGGTTGAACAGGGAAAGTCTAATTTTTTGTGGTGTGGGTGGATGTAACTATGGACATTGTGTCAGCTCAATTTATTTCATAAGAGGTGTTTCAAAATATTGATTGCTCCTGTGCCTAAGGTTTTGTGGTAGGAGCTCTGTATAAATAAATAGACAAATCAGGAGATGCAAGGCGCCATTTGG
The DNA here is from genome assembly GCF_009764565.3 of Dermochelys coriacea. Classification (NCBI taxonomy): domain Eukaryota; kingdom Metazoa; phylum Chordata; order Testudines; family Dermochelyidae; genus Dermochelys; species Dermochelys coriacea. The sequence continues at coordinate 208,975,133 of NC_050069.1, forward strand.
GGACACCCAGCTGGTTGTAGTAATTCATAATTTTCACACTGCTCTATCCCTAAAGAATGAATGCCAGGATGAGCCAGATGCCTGGTGTAGCTTTATCTATGCTTTCACAGAAAAGCAATACAACATCTGTGTCAGCATGGACTGGTCAGGATCACTTTCTGAAAGTTTAGTTGAAGGGCAGATTCTTGAGGGGGAACATGAATAGCTTTATAAATTGCTTTCAAAAGTAGCACAGAATCTTTCAGTTCATTTTAAAAACTGTTTACCATTACATATGGCAGTCATTATTTGGAATAATAAACCCTCTGAGAATCTGAGCATTCATGGGCCAACAGATGGGTCAACCTGCTTAGCAATTTAACCAAAGTAATTTATTTCAATCACTAGGACGGAGCACATGAACATTACTAATTCTCTTCCAAAGTGCTAGCAACAAAACACCACAGCTCTTCTGAATCCTGCATTATGGAAATGCACACCTGTTCAGCTGGGTTTGGGACAGTTCACACTTGGCTTAAAGCTTGCTGTTCTCTGAAGATATGCAGCAAATTGCTTTAGATTCTTTCTCCAAAGCTCATTTGCTGATTCCAGTCAAGATGAGGTAAGAAACCCAACAACAGTCTAAAATTTACTGCAGAGTAAGATCATTTGGGTTATATGTACGTGGAACAAATTGTGAGCAGTAAGCAGCAACAATACCAAGAAACACTTACACTGTTTTGAATGTTATTATGCATTCCAGCTTGCCCAAAATAATTAGACCTTTGTCAGCCAGAAAAAAAAATCAGTTATTTCTGGTAGCAGCAAAATAAAATCTGCTAACTTGTATTTTGCCAACTGCATTAGTTAGTACAGTACCCCATCTCCCTCTTTACAATATTTTGTTGTGCTCATGAAAGGTGCTGAATTGACCATTCTGGGGAATTAAGTCCTCTGCACAGAAGAGGTACAGGAGCAGTGCAAGCATCTCCATATTGCTGCCCCAATGTGCCTCCTGCACCCTGCCCATGAGCTATCACCTGCAGTTGTAAAAGAACAGTTCAGTATCCCTGGCCCTTTCATCTCTGGGAGTTTCTGCTCTGACTGAGGACAAGGACAAGTTAGTCTCAGTTGTGATAGTGATTTTTGGGGTGTATTTACTTGTCCACTAAGAACTGGACTGGTGGAGACTACCGATTCCTTGTCAGATGTGTGCTATATGTTCATATTGAAATACAGAGCTACTCTAACCATAGGTTCATTTCAGTGACATGGACTCATATCAGTGACAAAAATTTGCTAAACTCCATGATTGTTTGCATGTGAAAAGGGGCCTGTTTTGAGTGAAATTGGCTTTGTATTGAAATGTGGAAATTCAAGTTTTAGAGGCACGTGGCCCAATAGATGGAGCACTCGAATGGAAATCAGAAGACACAGATCTTATTCCTGGCTTTGCCACTGACCTCCTGTGAGACTGTGGGAAAGTCACTTTGCTACCTTAGAGCTCAGTTTCTCCATCTGTAAAATGGGAATAATGATATTTACCTTCTTTTGTAAAGTGCTCTAGCGGTAAAGCATTATGCAAGAGTGAAGTAAAATTATTAGAACATCATGATTTTAATAAAATGAAATGCACAATATGTGAAATCATAAAAAACAAAATGCCAAAAGCGTTGCACAAAAGTCCATGAGAATTCTGCACAGTTCTATTGACTTCACAACCCTGTCCGGATTAAGGCTGGGGCTAATCAGTGCCCATTTAAGAGAAGTTAATTGCTTCTTAAAGATTGTTAGATGAATTTTATCAGATAAAATTAAACAATTGATATTAAATTTTGAGCAAAAGATATTTGAATGAATTCACAAGATGAACCCTAAAACTGCTATAATTTACTTTAGTTGTCCAATACCTATAGCATATAGGCATAAATCCTGTCTATCACATAGCCCTTGTGCATAGGACTTCCTCAGACTGTAAAATCTGTAAAATGACTGGAGTGTCCTCCATGCATCTTCACTGACTTATGATGAGAAGAAGGGGCTGATGATGCAGTAGATCCACCAGCTCCAGCAATCCCTGGCTCCCAAGTCACTGGTGCATGGCAGTTGCAAGGAGACCCAAGAGATCTGCATTCCATAATTCACCAGATCCTGTCCAAAGTCATACTGGTACCACAGCAGACTTGCTTTGGGGGAAGCCTTCCATGCACACAGAAAAGGGGGGGCTGGACTTAGTCCAGAGGGCCTGAACCAAATCCCGTTGCAGTCCAGTCAATGGGAAAACTCCCATTGATTTCTGGGCTTCAGATCAGGCCCATAATACATTAGTAGGTTAGCCCCACTCTTTCATCCTTGTTGTTCGTATTGCCCTCCATGAACTTTTTGAAGTCTGTGGCTCCTACACTCGTTCTGCATTATTCTGGCCCAACACTGACAGTGAGCTTTCTTTTAGGCTTCTAGTTCCATTCCGGATGCAACTTTTTAATGAATTTAGGAGAGAAAAGGTTCCAGATGTTTAGCAAAATATCAAAATACTCTGGTTTTATTTAAAGGGGAAATTATTCACAATCCAATAAAAAGCTATTTTGTTAGCAAACATTACATTTCAGCCTGAGGTGTGAAACCTTAATAGAATGGTGCAATATGTCATTTTGGGAAAATAAACTTTTCAAATGTCACTCCATGCTTTCTAAGCCTTTCTCACAAATTCAGTGTCTACAAATAAAATCAGCCCAAGCTGTGTCAAATCAGGTAGCACACACAGTGACATTTATTTTTTCATTACCTGGTTTGGTACCAGGCTGAAGAATGTACTATTCATGTGGGGCAGTTTCTTCAAATTTACACCAAGTGAAAGCTTTACAGCCAGTGGATAACTGTGCTTCACTTACTGCAATCCTAAAGCATGAGGCAAAGCAAAGTAGAGCCCCAAAACCAAAGTTATAATAATACAGTCTCCTGCATCCCATGTTGGAAATATGACAAGAGTGGGAGGTTCACATGGTAGAAATGGCTTTTATGAACATTGTAGTTATAAGATTAATGACTTACAAGGAAGCATTTAATGGCAATAATAATACCTAGCTATTAGATAGCACATTTCATCAGTGGATCTTAAAGTGCTTCACAAGGAAGTTTAGTATCAGTACCCCCATTTTGTAGACGGGGAAAATTGAAATGCAGAAAGCTGAAGTGACTTGCACAGGGACACCCAGCAGGCCAGGAATAGACCTCCAGTCTTCTGAGTCTAGTACTCGATCTACCAGGCCATAGTGGATCTGTCTAAAGGCAAACATAGATGTGCAGGTGAAAGTTGCAGGAGATCATTACACAGTTGGTGCAGCAGCAGAGAACTATTGTTAGTTTGGTCTAACATATGTATATTGCTGCTTGGCCATAGTTTGCCATTCTTATGTATAACTTTGTGCCACTGTTTTAAAATCAATAGCCATTTATGCAAAAATAAATTTAGGGTCAACTATGTCCCTTTGGTGGTAGTGTATAGCCATGCTGCCCCAGAGGAAATTCTGGGATGGGTTCTGCCTGTCTAAGGGCTTGTCAACATTGGAATGCTACATTATCGTAGGACACATGTTAACTGACACCATGTTAAACATTGCTTAGCACTGAGTGTAGACAAGGACTGCCATGTTTAACATGATGTCAGAGAGCAGTGGTTAACCCTAGTGGATTGTGGTGTTTAAAAGAGGGGACAGAATATTCCCCCTGGGAATTTAGCAATCTGTGCCTCTGAAAGCCTGGGAGCATGGAATTTCTTCTGTCCCCTTTGAGGTGTCTTGAGCACCAGAGGGAGGATGGAGTAGTCCCTAGCCCCAGGAAGAACAGGGACTATAACTGTGTGTTGGTGGGGAGGTCTGCCTTGAACCTTCCCCCTTCTTGCATACTTGTGGATCAAACTGACCCTTGGAATGTGACTGACCAAAGGGCCTGATTCTGGAAACACTTTCCATTGAGCCTAATGTTTACTACCATGAGTAGCCTCATTGACTCCAAAGGGGGTACTCATGGAACCAGGCATGAGGCTCGGTAGGAAGTGACAGCCAAACTGGGTCTCTGTTAGGATGCACATCACTTGGTGTACTCCCCTGGGCTGTTGGGCCTCAGATACACCGGCATGGCGTACATCCAACCCTCTATTCCCCTATCAGCACTGCGGGGGTGTGGAACCAGAGTGATTAAAGGATGTGGAGCAGAGGCAGCCGGGTTCAGTCGATCAAGCACAGCTGCGGGATATAAAAGGAGGAGAAAGGCAGCAATGGGAGGAGTCTGGTAGGGACAAAACTAGGCTGGGGATGGGGGTGGTGGAGGAAAAGTGACTCCCGACTTGAGTTCCTGCAGAGGAAGCTTTTACTTCAAAATCTATGAAGTATTGTAATACCCTGGCAGGCTGCTTGTTGTTGTTGACCAATTTATTGTACCTCACACAGAGGAAGAGTTACTTTGTTTTGCTTGCTTCAGGGTAGGTTGCTCACAGCTCTGAGGAGGGAGAGGCTCTATTTTGACAGGCCCCATCTCATGTAATCACTTGAATCAAGGAGCTGGGACTTTTAGTGAAATACAGGATTAAATTCTGGGAGTTGCCAGCAACTGTTCAAGAATGCACTGAAACTTTTCACAGCACTCTGGGTCAGGAAGCAAGGGATACATGCCTGTCTGCCTTAGGTACCTATACTGGTAGCTGAGCATCTCAAATTCTTTAGTGTATTTATCCTCACAACACCCCTGTAGGTAGGGAAGTGCTATTATCTCCATTATACAGATGGGGATCTGAGGGCCAGAGAAATTAAGTGACTTGCCCAAGGTCACCCAGGAAGTCTGTGGCAGAGTAGCGTGTTGCGCCTAAGGGCATGTCTACACTAACCTCCGGAGTGATAGATCCAGTGCGGGTTGAATCGACCACTGAGCACTCCCCCGTGGACTCTTAAGTAGATCTAAGTACATTGACTTCAGCTATGTTATTCACGTAACTGAAGTTGCGTAACATAGATCGATCTCCCCACTCCCCAGTGTAGACCAGGCCTAAGTGTCCTGAGTCCCAGCATGGTGCTGGAACCACGGGGTCAAAGGCAACTGCAGAGGGAATTTAGGGAAGCAGAATGATGCTACATGAGTTGGTCTGTGGCAAAGGCGCTGGGGTTAACACCTCTATAAATTAAAAATAATTAACAATACAAGCAAATAGCTCCCTCTCCCCTTCCTCCCACCCAGCATTGTTAAAAAATAGTAAATGTTTCCACTTGTGTCCTGAACTTGTTTTGCTTTCATTCTGATCCATTGCACAGTGTGTATGGCTAGGGCCTTTTTGTTGCTGTTACAGCAGGGCAGAGGACTAACGAGAAGGACTGTAACATGAGGACCTTGACAGAGGCATGCTGTGTCTTTTGTTATTTACACACAACTGTAAAGTGAAGGAACCATACGGGCAGAGCGGAGTCCAAATGACTGGCTTTATTAACTGTACACAGCATGTAAGTCCTTGCCACTCACCCACACTATGGCTTTGGCAGGATTCTAAACTCAGATAGTACTATTGGAGGTTTCACAAACTATTTAAAGGGATATTACCCAATTATTATACAATACACACTCTAGGAGTGAGGGTGAAATCCAGAAAACAAAAGGGAGAGAATTAATAAGAACTGAGATAAGAATTTGGTCCTGGAAATCTGGGCCTTTCATTAAAGTAGGAATTGAAGAAACATCTCTAACATAATGGGATTTAATAAGAGAAACATTTTGTTTCTATATCTTTTAGCTTTTGCTTTTTCCAAAGGCCTAGTTGTGTTGGTTTTAAATGTTACAGAAAAGCACCAGTAGTCACGAAAACTTGCTCAGTACCTTTTTCTGTTTGATGGCTCTCAAAATTATTAACATTATGATTTAATATTTATAGTGCAGTCATGTCCCAGTCAAGGACAAGGCCCCATTATGCTAGATGCTTTAAGTTTACACACAGATACAAAGACACAGTCCTTGCCCTGAAGAGTTTACAATTTAAAGCTCTAATCCTGCAACGTTTAGTGAGCTGCGCAACTTCAGTTGCTGGTTCTCAATGCAGGATGGGGCAAGTGACCTACAAAGGGTAGGGACAATGGGAGACAAATAAATACATACATTGTCTATGCACATATGCATTTGTATTTTACCAGTTAATGTAAAAAGAGGAAGTCAACTATCCCCATCTACCACTCAATCTAGCCATCATTAGCTGGCAGATTTTTTTTACAGGCCTCATGGCAGAGGTTGGTATCAAGTTGGGGTTTGAAGGAGGATCTGGCCCGATGGATCAGTTCAGGGAAGGCATCCTACGTGTAAGGGACTCTGAGGATGAAAGCACAGACACATTTATAGGAGCATCTGACAAATGGGCAGACGAGGCATCACTGCTGGAGCAAAAAGAAAAAGGAGTACTTGTGGCACCTTAGAGGCTAACAAATTTATTTGAGCATAAGCTTTTCGTGAGCTACAGCTCACTTTTTCCACCAAATGCATCCAATGAAGTGAGCTGTAGCTCACGAAAGCTTATGCTCAAATAAATTTGTTAGTCTCTAAGGTGCCACAAGTACTCCTTTTCTTTTTGCGAATACAGACTAACACGGCTGCTACTCTGAAACCTGTTGGAGCAAAGGAATTCAATGCAACAAGACACAGAAGCAAATGAGAGGGAGGGGCAGAGTTTTCATATGTATGGGTAGGAAAATGATTTTCTAAAGTTGTGTATCTGATACAATTCTCCTTAAAATGAAGACATGTCTTCTCTCATTGTCCACCTACAGATGTCAAATAAGTGGCTATTTCCTGGGTTAACACTGAGAGGGCCTAGTCCTGCAATACTTATTTGAGTAATCTTTACTCATGTAAATATTCCTATTGAATTCCCTTGACTTCAATGGAGACATTTTTCATGATGATTCATACCATTTTTTCCCAAGATAAGGATGCTTTTTTCATATGATGTCCCCTTGTCCCAGGAACTTCTGGATACCAGGGAGTTCCAGTTTTTCATGTAATCAAAGCATTAGCTTTTTGTGTGTGCTCAAGACGTATAGAGTAGAATTTGCTCTGTTTTTACAAGTAACAAACAGTCCAGTGGAGCATTGAATGTGATGAATGGTTTGGAGTGACGAAAATATTATAATGAGTGTACACACCACCAAAGTTGTTTTTGCTCAATCTGAATGTTAGCAACACTTGGTCAATGTGTCATGATAAACTCATTCATACACTAAATTACAGGAAAAAGTCCTCCACTCTGAGAAATACCCACAAGTCATTGTTGAGTCAGAAGCCAGAGCGAGCAACATCAACACTGCATTCTTAAAATAGTTGTCTTTTATATGACTATTTTGTGACCCTAAAAACAGTCATCACAAAAAGTGTACTGGTGCTTTATTTTGAAAATATGGTCACTCTTCTTGATTTACACTGGAGGTTTATAAAAACAAGTCTTCTTTCTTGTGTTGTTAACTAGAGCAGGGTGAATATCAATTCCCACTCCCCCCTCATTAATTTACTCTCAGATTTAAAAAATGAATCTGTCTGCAGGCTATTGCTCACAGGCCATGGTTTGGCTCTTGTTTCTCCTTCCCCTTTGCAAGAGGGGGAAGATCCAGCTGAAACGTGGAGCAGTCTCTCAGGCAGCCTCTAGAGAATCAGCTCTAAGGGCTTGGCCTAACAGAGTACATGCCCCATTTTCAAGGTTTACCTTCAATCTCCCTTGTTGGGGAATGCTGTTTCTTCATCAGTCAGGGCGGCTTCAGGAGCAGTGTGTCTCACGGCTGTCTCCTCCATGGCTGGGCTCAACCTGTTCCCAGCAGTCCCTGGACAGAGTAACCTTTTCCCTGTTCACCACCCCTTCCTATGGCAAGTTTCCCCCTTTTAAGGTCCTCTCCCATCCAGATTGAGCAAACCTTGCAGGTGTGTCTCGTTAGCCTGGAGCAGGCCCAGAGGAGCTCATTAGCCTTCTTCAGACCAGGACAAGGGCATGTCTCTTCACAGTGTGGAAAAAGTAGATAGAGAAGTGTTTACCCTTTCACACAATACAGAAGCCAGGGGACACCTGATGAAATTAATAGGCAACTGATATAATACAAACAAGAGGAGAAGCACTTTTTCACACAATGAACAATTAACTTGTGGAACTCATTGCCTTGGAAGGTAGTGATGGCCAAAAGTATAACTGGGTTCAAAAAAGAACTGGATAAGTTAATGGAGGATAGGTCCATCAGTGGGTATTAGCCAGGATGGTAAAGGGTGCATCTCCATGCTCGGGGCAACCTAAATCTCTGACTACCAAAAGCTGGGACTGAAAGACAGGGTGGATCACTCCATACTTGCCCTGTTCTGTACATTCCCCTTGAAGCTCTGTTATGGGCCACTGTCAGAGACAGGGTAATGGGCAAGATGGACTGTGGTCTGACCCAGTAAGGAAGCTGTTATGCTCTTATGCAATATTTTAACTTTGGAAATAAACAAGCTTGGGCTATTGAGCCGATTCAGCATGTTTTCTCCTAGCCTCACCATTAGAAATGGCTGAACTGTTTTGGCTGAAACTCCCTGCCCCTCCAACCTCCCCCACCACCAGCAAAAAAAACCCCAAACCCTCCAAATAACAAAAAACAGCCTGAAGGAGACATCCAGCATGGAATTTTTCACTCCAAATGGTTAAAGACTGGCAAGGTTATAAGCAACTGAAAACAGGGTCTTATGATGGGAAGTGTCAATCGATCTTCATAATAGGTGGAGCTATGAGCCCTGCCTGTAATAAGCATCAAGGAATATTTGTTCAATCCTCATGAACTCTGAGGCCATTCGGTCACGTGGGCAAGTAGCCATAGTTGTTTATTTGGTGTACACACTCTGGTCCGGCCAAGCCACAGCGTTCTTATCAACAATGTTAAGGCACAAAGATCTCCAGGAAGTTGAGTCATTTTGCAGTCCTCAACAATCTGTGTCATGGTTTGTGGCTCCCCACATTGACATAGTGGACTGTCTCTAAAATGTCACCGAAATTCTGCTGCAGTGCAAATTCCATGTCCAGTATGAAACTGGTTCAGAAGGCTCGATTGCTTTCACGGTAAATCAAACCTGGGTTGATGTTGAGTGGGGTCTAACACAAGATAAGTATATAAACAAGTAGGCATAGTATTAAATTACAAATGGAAGCACCTGAGAATCATAATAGGAAAATATATTTTTTTCTTTTTCCTTTAATGAATATTTTGCTTATCTTTTGTAAGCATTTCAAAATCTTACTCTCGTGATTGATACAGCTTCAGTAAGAAATAGAATTTGAAGTGTGTCTTTGCAGAAAATCTTTTCAGGACTTTGGAACTAAAATTCAATGATCTGCAGTGGGACACTCTACAAAATAAACCAGAAAAGGACACACTGTATATGACATTAAAACATCAAACAACATGCAAAAGGCTCTTTCACTGGGAACAAAGAAGGTAAAGATACGTTAGTGCTGCATTGATAAAGGAAGCCTAGGGTAGTAAACATTGCCTTTTGACTTTTATATTTAGTTATCTCTTGCTGTTTTCAGGCCCAACATTCCTGATATTTCCATTTTTAATAGCACAAAACCTATCACTTCAGGGTGAGCTTTAGTGGTGATATTTTTCTTACTTTTATTGGGTTAGGTCTATGAGCAGAGTATCATGTGGGTTTGTCAAGATTTATGGACGCAACATTTTATGTGTTTTGTTTGACAGAGCCAATAGCAGGGACAGGGTCCAGAAGTAATCCAGTTTTCATGTCTTAGTAGGAACACATTAAAAATTTCGGTCCCGTCAGCCTACCCAGCGTTCACACGTAATCTTTCGTTTCCTGGACTTTGACAGTTCACATATTTACTAAGTGGTCTGTAACTCTGCACTTCCCACTACTTCAGGCAGTAGAGTTCTGCAAGTTTTATTCAGTTGTATACAGCTTTAATTTATGGCTGTCCAGATTCCAACCAGCCCTTTCAATTGTGTGCAAGCAGAATAAAGAAGAACAAGAAGAAGTATTCTGTCCTACTGCTGGCTCCCCACAAATGCACTGAGTTCACACTATGCACATTCTTTGCTGCCAGAGCAGCAGAGGGAGCATTCTGGGGCAAGGCCTGGGGTCAGAGGGTATTAGCACATATGCTCTTTGACCTGGTCACTCCTGACTCTGGTGAGATTGCCACCATGAAGGGATGATTTCTTGAGCAAAGGTCTAACAATCACGTTTTTAAGAGATGTCATAACTGTGCCCTCTTAAAGGGAGACATTAACAATCTCTTCCATAGTGAGCTAAGTACCTCCCTGCTGGGATACATGAACTAGGAAGGACAGGGGTCCAGCCAACAGGTTGGAGCCTGAACCTAGAACCTCCAAAGCCTTAGTGAGTGACACTGGCTGAAACCCAAGCACGGAAGGCTCCTCCATGTGGCTCCAGCCACAGCTGCTGCTCTTCCCACCCCCCCCAGTGGTGGAGGCCAGTGCTGACCAGATGCTGCCAGATTTCCGTTTTGACCAGATGTTCTGGTTGAAAACCGGACACCTGGCAACCCTAGTAGGGAGGTTTGGAAGCCTGAATTTTGATCTAGGCCCATTTCTACTCACAGGGCATTTACCATGAATTTTATAATTAAGAAGGAAACAATCACTTTCTCCCTCTTAAGGTGAAAACTAAAGTTCAAGCATTCTCACTGTGTTCCCTGTAATAAATATCCCTGGCTATGCTGGGTGAAGTGACACCTGGTCTTGAGACTATGCTCAGAGAGGGGAGATAGTCTGACTCTGTCTCCAGAATGCCTTCCGCTACTGCTAGTCTGCTCCCAACTAACACGCCGCACCTTCTGCTTCTGACATCACCAGGTTCGGGTAAAGAGCCCAGTCCTGCCAAACTCCCATTGACTCCATTGAAGGTGGGAGCAGGCCAAAATGTGGAGACTCCAGAGATGTATACAGTGTGTATTGCTTTGTAGGAACATTTACTGCCTCAAAGGAAAGTGAGTTCATAACGCCACAACCATATCCTAAGCAGAAGAGCTAAGGAGACCTGGTTTTCAGAAACTCTGGCTGCTCAAAGGATCCATTGACTTCCATGGAGCTGTGGGTGAGCAAGCCCAAGGCTTCAAAGCATGAGAGCAGAGGAAGCACAATACACACACATGTACTTGAGGGCAGGCCCATTTTTTGGCAACTCTAAACGGAAAGGATGTGTTGTTAATGGGTTGTTGTTTATTTGTATTGTGATAGAGCCCCAAACCCCAGTCAGTATAAAGGCTTCACCATGTTAGGTGCTGCACAAACACAAGAAGTCATGGCCCCTGAAGAGTTTACAGTTGACCAGACTTAAAGAACAGTCCTGGTCTGCAGGTTACCTCATGCATGGAGGCAAAAATCAGTGAATATGAACTACGGGCATCCCCCAGAATGAGTTACAATCTCCCAGTGGGTCATGACATCACAGAGCGCCAATGTACAATATACGCACGTCTGAATTTATCACTACGTTCCCGATCCCAAGAGCCATATTGCGATGTGTAGCTCTAATGCAGTAGCTCTAACATAGAGGGGAGCTCTCTGAGAGCTGGGAGATGGAAGCTGCAGGGATAGCACAGTGCTGAATAGGCAGCTGGATCAGGAGCCCCTCGCATTTGTCCTCACTTCCAGCAAGAGCCTGATTGCTTGGACAGCAGCTACTGAAGCCATTATACAATGGGGAGAGAGGAGCTGAGAGGAGGTGGAGAATGGCATTTAAGAAAGGCAGAGGAAGCTTTGCTCTTCTCTTTGTCTATGTGTGTAACTTTTTGCTGTGTGATATTTCTGTAGCAATCCACAGAGTGCATTCAAATACCACAAAGCAAAGATGAAAGTATATCAATCAAATGCCTCTAACAATTGTTGATCCCACTTCTCTTCTTCCCTTACATTTATTAACAGAATGTTATGGCTTGTGAAAGATGTGGCTTGACAGTCCCAGGCACTAACATCCTCCATTCCTGGACACACATATTGGTAGAACAGACTTCCCCACTGATGTGCCATAGGCATCCCTTCCAGAGGGTGCATGCATGTCTCTCTGTTTTGTCTGTCCATTACAGCCACAACTCGGCCGGTAATTGAAAGAGATGATTTCATATTTGTTACATCACATGCTGGTGCTAAGTTGATTATTAATGAAGTTGCGTGAAAGTGATTATTTCTACCTATGTTTTAGATTGGTTTTTAGGTTGCAGTGATAATTGATATCTGTGTTCCTTAGGTTTCCTCCAGATGTGTGCTATTAAATTAAGTACCCTTCCGTCTGGAAGAGCAGACATTAGCCATAGCCGTGACCATTACCCTCATTCCTGATCATTGTGAGATCATCCTGATCATTTTTTAGTTTCCCTGAGCTTTCCATGTAGTTACTAAGAAGAGGGTAAAATAAAGTGAGCCATGATGACACAAACATGGCATAGAGTGTCCCCTTCCTGTTTTGTTAACTTTGACAAATAATAGATAATGGATAAAAAGTGGTACTGACAATGGCGTTCAGGTTGCTTGTAGAAGCTATACGTGGTGACTAAGCTCCCGAAAGGTGGCTGTAGCCCTGAGAACACACACTTAACAGCAGTAGAGTGCAGCTCTGCAAAGGGAGCTCTCCAGCTCCTCACAATTTGAGCTTAACCCCTTGATCCTTCCTCTCTGTGGCCACAAGAGGTACAACCCTGTCATAGCTTCCTAATTCCTCTGCAACCCATTCTAGAAAGTACACTGACTTGATTCCATCCCTTCCCCACTCCCTGTTCCTTGCTGGGGTTTGGCCTGTACACTTCTCTGCTTCAGTTCATTGTTAGTTCCCTCCCTGTTCTTCTGGCTGACCCATCTCTCCCAGCAGGTTCCCAAGCCACCAAGCAGCTCAGGAAGTGGCTGCAACAAGTCAAATCATGTGAGGTATGCACATCAGATGCAAGGGTTGATCTTCAGTAGGGGAGAGGCTGGCTTGGTCAGGACTTGCTCGAAACAAGTCTGCCTCGCTCCTGCCTGCCAGAAATCCTCCTCAACATAGCACTACAAAGCGGCAGGTTTTGTAAGGTTCAAGAGGTACTGTCATGGGTGTAAATGACTTACCATTCTGTTTGCAAAATCCTTTTAATTCTTTGTATGTGTTTTTCTCCTTCATGAGAAATAATGAACAAAACTCATGAACCACCCTGTAATAACAAACCAGTGTGTTTACTAGAACACATTTTTAATCAAAATTTTACAAACACCTCTAGTGTGTATTGATGGATGGAAGGCATACAAATCTGATAAGAAAACACAATGAATTGCAGCTTATTTTGGGAAACCCTGTGTCACACCTTCTAGGGGAAAATGATATTATTACAGATTATGTCTTGATAAAATGTTTCTATTTTTTTATTTGCTTTTCAGTTTTTAAAAAGAACAAAATTGATAATTTGAGCAGAAGCGACTTCTTTCACATATTTATCTGCCCTCACCTAGAGCAACTAGCAAACTTTCTGAGATGCACTTCTAGTGTTAAAAGGAAATAACCAAATCCACCTAATCAAAAGGCAGCATCACACTGCTTTTGCCTCTTAAAGGGAGACTTTTACATTGAGGAATCTGGGATATCGCACAGTGGAAACTCTTCCATTGGCTTTAATAGGGAGGTGGATAGGGCCCAGTATGACTAAGTTAAGGAGGAAGCTTGATTCTGTCCACTCTCCCAGGTCTGCTCATCTGGCCTATTAGAATGTAATGTCTCAAGGACAGAAGATTGTGGCAGAGCTTTCTCTGTAGTGGGTCCAAACTTATGGAATTAATTCCCTGCATAACGCGATCAAACACAAACCTCACCACTTTTAGAAATAGCTGCAAAATCTATCTTGTTGCCCAGGCTTTTCCAGCCGATTACATTCTGATTTAATGCCACGAGCAGCAGAGAAGCAGGTACCCTGCTCTCTATCACTGGGACCTGGAATGTCTCAATGTAAGCCATGAAAGATGCCCTGATAACATGGTGATAGAAGCCAAATAAATGAATGAATAATTACAGTAATAACATAGCAAAAGGGAGACAGGAAGTTACAGGCAAAGCAAATTATTGCTCAGGGTTTTTATTTATAATTGATCTCTTGTTTTAAGTTAACGCCATTGAAAATAATTCTCCCAGTCTTTAAAGAATCTTTTTAAACCATGTGATAATCCAGGACTTTCATATCAAAGTATACCAGTAAATGAGATTAGAACAGATCCAATATCAGAAACAAAGCATCTACCTAAATCTACTGCAAATACAACATCTTTCCATTAACAAATAGGACTCACCAAGCAAATGGTGTGAATGTGGGGGGTGGATTACAGATATGCAACAACAAAGCATTAGTGCCTCCAGCCAAAGATTTTCAATTTCTTTAAGAAAATAAGTGTGAAGAGTTATATCTTTGCTTGCTTTTATTGTCTATTGCTTTGGAGATGGAGGAGGTTATTGTTTGTTTTTAAGCATCTATCATTTTTCTGTTCAATAGTACACTGATCCCAAGCTAGATTTGTATGTGTAGGTGCAAGTTGTGAACTACCATCCTCAAAGCTTAGAAGAGCAATGTCTCTGCAGTGTGCATTTGCCACAGGATTCTCATATTGTATCAGCTAGTATTACACATTGGTGAGTTACAGCTCTTTGATGCATTAACATTAACCCTAGAACATTTACAAAGGGAGGTCTGATTGTCAGATCTCATGGAGGCAGTAGTATTATAATTTACACTAGAGCCAGCATTGAAAATTTTATTAGAATGCAGAATGATGTATCTAGATCATTTAAAAATGAATCATTTTTGCAATTTGACTTTTAAACCATTATTGTTTCCATAAACACAGATCTATGCATCCAGTAAAAGTATCAAACACGAAGCTCTTTGGACACTCAAAAAATTTTTTTCAAAGATTTTTATTATACAACATCAACTGTAGTACGTGAGGATGGAAACAGAGGTAGCATTTGGTCCCTGCTAGGAACAGAGAGCTGCAGGTTAATTTTTTTACAGCATATTTGAGGGATTGTGTGTGTTTGTGTTTATTTAGGGCTCAGCTCCACGTTAGGCACCAAAATAAGTGGCCAAATTTTCAAAAGATTCAATACACTGGGTGCCAAACTCTTTTGAAGATGTGGCCCCATTTGTGGGTTCTAAGCACTTGAAAATCTGCTCTTACATGCAAAATACATGAGTATGCGGCAGGTCGAGCATCACAGTAATGGTACCCACATCTGGTATCTATCATTCTGGAGACACATATATTTCAAATAAAGGTAATTTGTTAATGATATGTAACTCAAATTTTTCATTCTTTTTCAGAAAAATGACTAAACTTTAAAAAAAGTTATAGTTTCTGAAAGTTATAAGGTGCAGAAAACAAGACAGTTAAACTGTTTTCAGTCTAATCCTAAATATGTAACTGGTGTATATATAGTGGAGCACTGGTTACAATCAACTATAATTAGGATTGCATAACAGTTTTGAATAAAATCTCCTGTTTGTAGAAACCTATGAGCATCTACAGTCAGGGTTTTATAATAAAACCTATTTTCTCTCTCCTTACAATTTTGCACAGGAAAAATATTTTGGGGATTGCTTTCAGGCTCCAGTAGGTAGTTTAAATGTCTAGAGGCTGTTGGTCAGACCAATTTATGTATGCTTAAGAATGACACTGAAATTTTACTCAAAATCTCTAACTTTTTTGGGGTCCCTCTCACAAAAATAAACAAGTGAATCAAGTAGCTTGATAGTAAATATACAGCTTTACCCCCAGTTTTTAATTTCATTACACTATAGGGCATAGGCTTTTTTAAAAAAGAGTTTTAAAGATTATTTATAAAGAAAACACCTCCTGTGGATTTTTCAGACACTGATGCTGTCTTGACTGTGTGGATGTTTCACAGATTCATAGATTCCAAGAGCAGAATGGACCATTGTGATCATTTAGTCTGACCTCCTGTATAACATGACCATAGAACTTCCCCATTACTAATTCCTAGAGCATCTCTTTTAGAAAAAAAAATCCAAACTTGATTTAAAAATTTTGCAGTGATGAAGAATCCACCACGACTCTTGGGAGATAGTTCTAGTAGTTAATTACTCTCACTGCTAAAAAATTATTACCAGTCTGAATTTGTCTAGCTTCAACTTCCAGCCATTGGAGAATGTCATACCTTTCTCTGCTAGATTGAAACATTATTAAATATTTGTTCCCCATGTAGGTACTTAAAAATCAAGTCGCTCCTTAACCTTCTCTTTGTTAAGCTAAATAGGCTGAGCTTCTCGAATCTATCACTGTAAGACAAGTTTCTAATCCTTTAACCAAACTCGTAATCTCATAAAAAAAATCAACGTGGTTTGACAGGATCTATTTTGCATAAATGCATGTTGATTTGCATTAATTTCATTATCCTCCTTTGATTTTTTTACTAATTGAATCCAGAATAATCTGCTCCATTATCTTGCCTGGGATTGATGTCAGACTGACAGGCCTATAATTACCTTTGGTTATCCCATTTATCCTTTTAAAATATTGGAACAACATTAGCTTTCTTCCAATCTTCTGGAACTTCCCCTATGTTCCAAGACTTATTGAAAATCAACCTTAATGGTCCAGCATGCTCCTCAGCCAGCTATTTTAGAACTGTTGGCTGTAAGTTATTCACACCTGCTGATTTAAAAATGTCTAATTTCAGTAGCTGCTGTTTATCATCCTCCTGAGATACTCATAGAATGGAAAGAATGTTGTCATTATCTGTTTTTCCCAGATATAGCACATAAATATTTAATGAGCACTTCTGCATTATTATTGACAATTTTACCATTTCCATTTAGTACTGGACCAATAGCACTGTCAGGATGCTTTTTGTTCCTAATATACTTAAAAAACTCCTTCTTATTGTCCTTAACTCTGGTGGCCACAGATAGCTCCTTGTGTCCCTTTGCTTCCCTTGTCAGTTTTCTACAGTTCCTGGATTTTGATTTATATTCATTATTATCAACTTCTCCTTGCTTCCATGTGTTAGATAGATAGAGATATCTATCTATCTATATTAAAGCTGCCGTCCCTTCCTCTCTAAATCATAGTTTTTCTAAACACTACAGCCTTCTTCTCTATTGTGGCTTTTTGGACATCTAATAAAGTGTTCTTAAACAAGTCCCAATTATCATTCACATTTTTCTGATTAAATTCTTCATCACAGCTGATCTGGTTCATAATTATTTTCAGCTGTGTGAAATTAACCCCTTTAAAGCATGAAGTATATCTATTAGTGGTTTGGACTCTATTCTGTTTGCACATTATAAATGTTAGTGAGCTCATGTTGCCTTTTGTATGATGAATAATTTACCTTAGAGTAACAGTACACGCTTGCTCCCATGCAGCATTCTGTACATTGCTGGGTTGCTTTCTGCCTCAGAGGCTACTGCCGTTCCACAGGGTTCTGAATTTTCCACTGAATGCATCCGATGAAGTGAGCTGTAGCTCATGAAAGCTTATGCTCAAATAAATTTGTTAGTCTCTAAGGTGCCACAAGTCCTCCTTCTCTTTTTGTGGATACAGACTAACATGGCTGCTACTCTGAAACAGGATTCTTAGTATGTGTAAAATCCTGGAAGCAAAGATGCTGCAGACATAACAGCACACACCACTTCAGCGTGATAGAGTACATTAGACAACTGTATTCTTAGGACATCCCTCAAGTAACTGATTTAGCTTAATGTTAATGAATGGCAATGTCTTCTGCTTAACGGAGACAGTGTAGGTATTAATTTAATTAATGCAGAGAAGTTTAGCAATGAGTTCCATACTATTCTATAGGTATGAAATCCTTCACTTTGGCTGAAGTCATATTCAAGGGCTGTTGTGTTCTGCGGACCTAGGTCAGGGATGAGAGCATTCTGGTAGTAGCTAGACAGATAGTTCCAGATTATGGAATTTATGTACATAATTTACAAGTTTTTGCAAACCAGTCATGCTTCAAAACTTTGGAGCCTGTAGCTCCATCTATCAATTTTATATTTTCTTTTTTTCTTGAAACAGAACTGCAGGAGTTCATTACAAAAAGATCTGGAACCTTTTGGCTAGACTCCCATTGACTTCGGATCAAGCCTAGAGGGCAATGGATCTTAGAATGATTAAAATGCTAATTTTAGAGTGGTGAGAACTTATACAAAATGGCTGTGGGCCAAACCTAAGAGCATGGGAGCACCTTCCACTTCCACTGAAGTCAATGGGAATTGCAGGTGCACAGCTACTACCATAAGTAAAGCCAAATGTTGTACCATTCTGGCAATTAGATTAGTGTAACAATACCATGATTAAACAACATTATAAAGTGCTACACACTTGGACCTAAAATTTTAGAAAACATGCATGATACTGTTGAAACTGTATGATATGAAACTGAATGCTTAGAGGCATTCAGTCATAATCTCACAGATGGTAGCTTCGCCCCATTGGCTCCTTAGCCAAGCACATACACCAGATCTGGTTCCTCTCGTATTGAGCAGGATTACTATTGCAACAACACATCATCAGTAGGGTAAAACTAACCTGTCTCATGACGGTATAAACCCAGCTCATATTCCCTATTAGTGGGTGAACAATCCAATGCTTGGCGAATTCTGCTTCACAATGATAGGAAGAGCCGACACTGAAGGATCAATAAGTGATGTTGCTATGAACGCTTGGCTGCCACAAGCCAGTTATCCCTGTGGTAACTTTTCTGACACCTCCTGTTTAAAACCCAGAAAGTCAGAAGGATCGTGAGGCCCCGCTTTCACGGTCTGTATTCATACTGAAAATCAAGATCAAGCGAGCTTTTGCCCTTCAACTCCATGGGAGGTTTCTGTCCTCCCTGAGCTTGCCTTAGGACACCAGCGTTACTGTTTGACAGGTGTACTGCCCCAGTCAAACTCCACACCTGACACTGTCCCAGGAGCGGGTCTCGCCCAGCATGTGCTGGGTGCTTGGAGCCAGAAGTGAGAGCCCCTTGGGGCTCGCCCTCCCCGCCTCACCAGATAAGTGAAAAAACTATAAGAGTAGTGGTATTTCCCAGAGGCCTACCATTTATTCTACACCTCTCTTGTCTCTTCACAGTGCCAGACTAGACAACAGGGTCTTCTTTCCCCACTGATTCTGCCCCTTGGAAATAGCGATATTAAAATTAAGAGAAATGTAGCTTTACCTTTTCAGAGTTGTGAGCTGCTCAGTGTCTTTAACCTGACTAGTCCCCACTGGGACTTTGGGATGCTAGTCTGTCCTCTGACTATCAGTCAGAGCCCCAATTTCCATATCTGGGGGAAGGAAAGGAGTCAGAACTCTGTCTTTAGTGAGGTCAAAGGGCTGCCCTGTTAGGGGACGGTGTTCAAATCTTAGATTGACTCCAAGGGTGAGAACCCACAAGAACTGGAATAAATGAAAAAGGTCATCAAAAGTGGTAAAAAAAAGTCCATTAAAAATACATAACCCATGAACGTAACAATGTTTCACGTTATTCTAATTATAGTTAGAATGGACAACACCTTCAAACTTGAGTAGGTAAAGTCAGGCATCCAAATCCATATGTAGGCACCTAAATAAATGACCTGATTTTCAGGGGGGCTAATCACCCACAGCTTCCAGTATGATCAACGTTCAAGGAAAATATTTTCTTGCAGTTTCTTAAAGGGCCTTATTGTGGATTAAAAACAACAAAACCTGGGAAATGACGTTGAGTGCATTGATTCAAATGCTAACTCTTGCAGTTAGACAGCTCAACAAGTGGCCTGATTTTTACAGCCGTCCAGCAAGTGCTACTCCCACTGCAGTAACCAACTTATCACACCGGGCTGCATTTTAAAAAATTTCAAGGAATTAAAATTTGACCTTGCTGTGAAATAGAACTCATCTGAAAATTACTGGCATAGCCGTGTGACACGTGACACGAAATAGCTTATTCGAGCATCATCTTCACATATCATGGGTCAATTAAGAATTTATACCAATTTATTTTAAAAAAATAAAGGAGAGCAATATGTTGCAATATATATATGGCTGAAATGAGCTGATATAAAAAAAGTGAAAGAGCTGACATGTACCCTTTGGCTATTTATCTAGGGCCAGCTTCAGTGGAAGCTGCTGGGTCCTGAGGTCCTTTGAAAATGTAGCCCCTAGTCTGTCCGTCTAGCATATTCTTCTGTTAGATAGACGTTTGATATGAGGTCATCCTGTCCATTTTTTTGCTAATGCAGTTGTTCCCTACTGTATGTTGTCCAGTCCTGTTTTTAAAGTTACAAATAATGGGGCTTCTGCTGCTTCCCTTGGGAAACTAGTCCAGAGTCAAACAGATTTCACTGTTTCATGACACTTTGCACTGAAGTGATTGCAAATTATCAAAGGAAAACAGAAAACCCACAACTGTATGATTTGAGTCAAGGATGACAGTTATTTAGATTTACAGTGTTTGAAAACTGATAAAGAAAACAAAAAAAATAAACAGATTGCCAGTGGTATTAACTATACATGCCAAAGGTTATAGGCACGTATTATATGACATTGAGGAGTGGAACAATCAAATTGCCTCCACCTGGAGGATGAAACTTCAATAACTCATAGCCAATAATATCCAGCGAGACTATACAAGACCTAATAACTTATGAATCTCACCCTCAGTAGCAGTGATAAATTCGTTATTTCATTCCCCAGTACTGCATATTCCATATGTGGCTAAACACTTCAACACTTGAGACCACATACTTTCTGATTTCAGGATTTTCCCAACAGAGAGTGTATTAAAACCTGATGGCTTGGATAAAAGAGAAAACTTCTGGACATACAGAGCTAAGAAGTCTAGCTGCCTGCGGTTGAAAACTTGGAAGACAATATAACCATTTACATCTTGACGTTTCTGGAATCCTCATTGAATGGATGTGAGACAGTGTACTACAGTATAGAAACACTTTTTGCTTACCTACACTGTGCCTCTTCCTCTTTCAAACTTCCCACGTAGGAAAGCAAAAGCCTTTTCAATTCTTTACCTTAAAGTGAAGGCGAACCCTTGTGTGATTATTTAATTTAGCAGTACATTTTTCCTATTATGAACAATGTGCTGGAATCTGGATGCTGTATGTTTTGTTTTTTTTAAAATCCTCTTATTTTCTGCTGGTTTATCTCAGTACAAAAGTTACTATTTGGTAACGTTTTCAGTCTTTATGTGTATCAAAATCAAATGGTTGCACGTGCAAAAGCTTCCTTGGAACAAAGAAGCCAAATTCATGTTGGTTTAAGTGGATGCAAATCCAGTGACTTCAGTGATCCTGCAAGCAAAATATAACAACACTTATGTGGTCCCACTGAAGTCAACGGCAAAACTCTTATTGATTTCAATAAGGCCAGGATTTCACCCAGATACTCTATGTCCTCTGGTGTGTGCATGCTTAAATACCAGATGCATATAGGCAGACTTCCTGTGTGTCCTGGGGCAAGTCACAATCCCTCTGTGCCTTAGTCCGCTGGAGATAATAGAACTGCGCCACCTCACAGGAGTGTTGTGAGAATAAATGCATTAAAGATTCTGAGGTGCTCAGGTATTACAGTGACGGGGCGGGGGGTATCATATGAGTATCTCAGATAGATGTACCTGTGTATATAATGTGTAATATGTCATATGCATACGTTGTCTATACATAGTATACAAGTATACATAGACACATACATATACTTACCTGTATATTGGGCCAAATTCAGGCAAAACGTATTCAGCAAAAGCTTCCATTGCCTTCAAATCAGTTGAATTTTGCCTGAGTAAGGACTGCTAAACTTTGTCCAAGGATCATACAGAACCAAAATGTTGAATCCAACCCCCGCTGAACCCTAGCATGGGATCTAAAGCCGAAAACAGACATAAACTTTGGTACTTGCCCCTATCTTACTAGTTAATTGAAATAAAACCCTAAATACATCTCCCCACACACATGCAACAAAAGCATTGTACATATATGTACCAAAGAAGAAGCTTGCAAATAATTTTTGTTTGTTTATATGAAAAAAATATTTTCCTTTCCTTTCCTTTCCTTTTTTTTTTTTTTTTGCATTTTAGTTTTGGAACCATTGAGTGTTTACATTTTCATCATTAATATGATATTCCAGAAGAATGATATCGTTCTTTATACTTTCCCTGCAGAAATCTGTTTAATATAATTGTGACTTTTTAGGTTTAAGGTAAACATTAGCATTTGATGAAAGCTCTGTCCTTTCCCTCCTCCCTTGGTAGCTGTTTGTAAAGGTCTGCCATGGAGCAGCAGTCAAACTAAGAAAGTGGTGTTATTTCAACAAAGCCAGAGACCACCTTTTGCTTGTAAATATTAGTACATCCTGCAAGCACAGCTGAGAGCTGCCAGCCATCCTGTCATTTAAACACAGTCAGGACTGATTGACGCCAACTTTCTGTCAAGATCTGAAACTCAATGCATTCGCTCAAGAGCTTGGTGTAGATGTGCATGCATTTTTATTTTCACAAAATAAATTTTATGGGCACTGGTTTCTATCACACTCCAAAATAATTAACACTGAAAGAAACATTTTATTTAATGTTTCAAGAAGTCAGGATTTGGTAACAGGGTAAAAAAAGCCAGATCATGAGCTGACATCATGTAAAACAGTGAAGTGGCAGAACATTAATAGATGGGTGGCCCAGAGGGCCGCAGAAAACGTACATGTAAACCACTCAAATTAGGGAATCGTGAAAGCTCAGATGTGCTGCAAATAGGATCTCCCTTGGTCTCTTTCACACAAAACAGATAAGGGTGAAATCATGAAAAACCTGAAGTACATTGAGCAAGTAGTGACTTACAAGTGAGTTATAAGAGAGTTGATGCTAATCTAAGTGAAGGTTCATAAATATGCTACCAAGTACTAGTATATGTAATTAACTTCTCCATAATTGAAGTAAGTACATTTTTTCTGCTGAGGAAAAGAAAAAATGTGAAACTTATTGGGCCAAATTTTCCTTTTTACATAACTCCATTGACTTCAGGGAAGTTACACCAGCAGAGAATTTGACATATTGATTCTTCTCCTCTCAGTCTTCTTACCCTTTGTCTCCTTTCAGTTTTGCACCTTCTATCATGATGAAGATCTCTCCCTATCCTCATCCATCAACATCATCCATCATCCCCACCACTTCTTCCCTCCTTCCTGAACTATAGCCCTAGATCTTGTTTGGTGAGGATTTTTTTTGATTTTATCATGTCCTAGTCCACTTGGTGCCACGACCTGTTTTATCTATGTTTGTGCCATGTAAATCTACATGGCTACAGAAACTGTTATAATAATATAGGGCCAAATTCTGATCTCAGGAGTAGCTTCACCAACAGCGATGGGTTTACAGATGCATAAACTGGTGTGAAGTCAATCAGCTGCAATGTTTTTCATTTAACCACTTTGTTTTTAAGTCTGTCTAAGGGATGAGTTTGGACAGTACCAGATCCCTCCCACTCACCCAAGTGCTTTCTGAAAACACAGAGACCAAAGGGAAGACTGTATTTGCCATAATAACACCGAGAGAATGACTCACAGTAAGCCACTATTAAAGAAAAAAATGGACATTTTGTGAATGCACACATGCAGATCATACTGTAGGCTGAATAATTTGTCTGGTTCATATGGCAATGTGTGCTACAGGGAAACCCTCTGTTAATGTGAAAAGTAGACATGTTCAGAGCGAGAGCGAGAGCGAGAGAGAGAGCACTTCACCCTCACAAGAAATATTTTAATTAAACTATTCAGGGCTGTAACGAAACTACCTTGATTAATAGGCAATCCAGTCTGAAATCACTGTGTCCCTGAACCAAGCAAGAAAGAGCTGCACTTCTTTACCTACATTTTATATAATTACAGTAAACTCAGGACCGGCTCTAGGCACCAGCAAAGCAAGCATGTGCTTGGGGCGGCACAATTCCAGGGGCTGCATTCCGGCAACCCTTTTTTTTTTTTTTTTTGCTTGGGCAGTTGTGCTCTCAGAGCTTGGGGCAACAAATTTTTTGCTTGGGGCGGCAAAAAACCTAGAGCCGGTCCTGAGTAAACTGCATAATGGATGAATTCTTCCCTTGGTGTTAGAAATATCTGCAAATGCTGGAGGACCAATGGGAATGGAGCCTTTATAGTCTTGGGCCCTGATCCTGTAATCACATGTGTGGGCTAACTTTAAGCTTGTGAGTAATCAAATTGCAGTTATTGGAACTATTCATCATGTGTTTAAAGTTAAGCATGTGAATAAGTGTTTGCAGGAACAGAGCCCTGAGAGCTAAGTATACTAAAAAAAATAATGCTTCCACATGTATCAGAGAATTCTCTTTGGAACTATGATTCTCAGCTACCCATTTTAAATTGCATCATTAACAATGTGCTTTTAATTACCCAGTAATCAAATTGAGCTTTACCACATGTTAACAAGACGCAGGGCCTTTTAATAAGGTCTTCACTGCATAATTGCTCTTAGAATAGCAATTAGATAGGTTTCTGTTCCCATTGATAAAAGTGACTTTAGAAGAGAAGGAAAAGCCATTTGCTTGCTCTCCAAATAAAAAATGCACATAAGTTGCTGGGAGATGACTGGTAATTAGTTGTGGGGGATAGGTCGTGAGGGAATGAGCTTCTTCACTAAGCAGGATAACTTGCTTTTATTTGAAAAAGTTGTTCTTTGATTTGCCCTTTTAAAAATATCAAGCATAGCTCTTTTCACCTCAGTTCTTTCAAGATTGAAGCAAGCACTTGCTTGCATTAGTTTTGTCAGTGAGACAAGTAATTTGATGGCAGAACCATTCACTTTGTAGTTAAGGACAGGTATCTACAATATGAAAAAACAGTCAGTGTTCAACTATTTGCTAGTACAAAGCAATTGTGTTCCAGCACATAATGTTACTCCAATACACCTACTGAGACATTTTCTTGTTTTACTCATATTTCATGCAACTTTATTCAGCTTACTTTTATTTGTAGATACAACCACATTACATGGAATTTGTCTTGTTGAAGCACACACACACACACAGAGCAAATTTCTCTTATCTGTGACCAAAATCCTGTTGTTTCCTTTCTCTAGGAGAGAGTATCCAAGCAATGTTTTTGCCAACAAATGATTCTTGCAAACAAAGCCTATTCTATATTATGCACTTCCCAAAAGTTTCCTTATATTCTTAATTCCAGCTGTAACCCAATGTAATTATCACTTCTCTCCAACCCAGGACAAATATTCCACACTAGGCAAATCATTGACCTTTAAGGTGGCATATTGCTGAAAGATACTTAGTTGTCACATGCCAGCATTAAATCCAATGATCTATCCCCACTTACTATTAACAGTTGCATTTTTTCTAATATATATTTTAGCCTTGTTGGACCATCAACCATATGGCAGGTTTGTCCTGTGGGTAAATTTATTATTAACAACTCACATCTGGAGATACAATAACTACGTATAGCTGTGACATTGCATGAATTGACCAAGACATCTCCAAAACAAGATGCAGAAAGTGGCCATTACAAACACCAGTTTCAGGTTAATGGTTCGAGCATATTAAAATAAACAAACACATCTATCATACAAAAAGGTATCCTAAGTAGTCTAGGTGTTCTGATTAGGCCTTTATTAAAAGAGTGCATTTTAAACAGACTCCTTTTGGTGGGAAGGGGGAGAGGAAACAAAAACAGTATTTAAACCAGAGTTAATCCTGAGCACAAGAAGCTCAAATAATTAAACCATCCAGTGGGTGCCTTCAGTCCATATTTTCCCCTCTAATCCTGCTGTCATAGTAAGGCTGACTGAGGTTTATGAACAGTGTGTGCAACATTAACCCATCACTTAGCATTAAAGTCAAAGTACTGGATATTTTGGGGGGAACACTTGTTAGGGATTAAGCATAAATTAACTGGCTACTATGCAAGGGCTTTAACCAGAGAATAAGCAACAAAATGTGAATTGCCTGCTTGTACGTCTCATCTGGTAAATTTCTTTCTCAGATGTTTCTATGCTGTATGCCCTGAAGGAGAAATGATCTTGAAATTCAGGGATAAACCCAATGAGCTCAGCGGCTTAGTTGTGTCTTATAAATCTCAAGTAGAAGTCTGAGCTGGAACTGTCAAACTGTGGAAAAACTTGCCAGCCATGCAAACTGGCAGGCTCTATTTTTGTTTTAAATAAAAAGCTCCCCAAACTCCTAAGTTAATGAAGAGGTTAATTAAAGTTTAGGGAGAGATTACAAGTGTGGATGGAAAAGTTAGAGTAGGTAAGAAAATAAAACTACTACATGTAAAATCTTGCATATCCCTAACTGGTCTTGTTCCAAACCCCAAATTAAAAGTGCTTTGTTGGCCACATAAAAGACTTTTGCAAATGCTATGTTGATTTAGTGCGTTGGATAGTGAAATAGCAGAATTGTCCCCTTCACTCCCATGAATTAATATTTGGAAGGAAGTGATGGGGCAGAGTAGCTATAAACAGATCTGGGTGAACACTTCACAATGACCAGTTTATCCAGTGAGATTACCTTTTATTTTGTTCACAAATTCCCTATGAGCAGACTTTGATTTACACTTGATTATTTGGTCCTCACAATTTCTTGGCAAATGTTTTGTGCAAACACATCAAAGTTTATGGGTTGCTCACAAACTGATCCCGGCAACTAGTCATTTGGGTATTGGATAGTTGCATCTCTCATGTGGCATTGTTGCTGTTCCCTAATTAGTTGACCTAAACAGGGGGAGGGCCTGATTAACCTAGTGGGCTGTGATTTTCTCACAGGAATAGGTGATATCTGCAGGCCTAGGGAGTTTAAGGGTATTCTCAACCTTTCTCACAAAGGAAGTGTCATCACTGATCTAATGGTAAGGTGTAATGTGAAAAAGTGTGTCAGAGATGTTTAAAATACAGTTTATGGATCCCTGGAAAAATGTTCACATAGCTTCACCGTATGTACATTTTGCCAAGGAGACATCAGGATGGCACTAACAGCATTATTTGAGATGTACTACTCTTTAGAAGAAAAATATATTGGCTATAAGCACTGAACCACTCCTGTCTGCCTCACTAGGGGTCTTGTGATTCACAATTGATGCCAAGTTCACAGGTAGTAAAGGGAAAGCTGTGACCCAACTAACCCTCTCCCTTCCAGTCAACAATCCTATTCCAGGTCATAGCAGAAAGCAGTCCCCCATTTGCCATTGTCCAAGGAGGGCTCACTCTTTAGCAAAATTGTGTTTAGGAGTAAATGATCAGCCTGTTATATTTCATTCAATCTTAATGCATTGTTTTCACAGTGGACTGGTAAATTCAGGCTCTGTATTCACTTACTAAAATACTTGATTGAATTTTGATTTGCTGTTAAATGTTTGCCTGTGTTTTGCAAATTCAGTATATTATGAAAATAGAGGAAGACCAGCATGAAAATTAAATCCACCTAGGTTTCTATGGGAACCACAAAAATACTTCAGAGTAATCAGGAAACACTGCCTAACTTGTGCACAAATTACTGGAAGAAATTACCTCAAAAGGATGGATGGTTAGACCAAGAATTCTCTTGGCAGCATTCAACACCATTGAAATAGCATGCTGGAGGAAAAAAACAGGCTTATAGACAGAAGACAGAGAAAAGCTTCTTAGCTGTATGGAGTCT
Source organism: Dermochelys coriacea (assembly GCF_009764565.3). NCBI lineage: Eukaryota > Metazoa > Chordata > Testudines > Dermochelyidae > Dermochelys > Dermochelys coriacea. Next base: position 209,002,794 of record NC_050069.1, read on the forward strand.
CTTTTCACAGAGAGAGGGGAAAAGTGGGAAGAGAGAGAGAGAGAGACCTTGTCTACAAGCAGGAATTGGCCAATTCATCAATGGTTATAGTCAGCCATCAGTATAACAGCACCAGAGTAGACAAGGGCAAGTGGAGTTTTCATAAATTGAGCAAATCTGAGTTTAACCCTTGCATGTCGTTTCCTATGCTTAGGTGTTAGCACCAATTCAGGGGCAATTGCAAGCCAGTGCTTGCTAAATCAGGGCTGTTTCTTAGTACAGAGAAAGCCTGAGATTACAGGGCCTGGGCCACCACTACCCCTGATGAGAATGCTCTCTTTTCCCACTCCTTACAAAAAGCTTTAGAGAATTTAATAGAGATGAAACCAAAAGGTTCCATGTACTCTGCAGCAAGATGGGTTTAAATTTTGCTCAGTTCTGCACTCTGAAAATACAGTGGCAGATTAAATTACAAATGCAGGGTTTTAATGTATGATGAAAATGAGTAGTACACACAGATTGGTACTCTTGTATTGGTTATTTTGGGCTAGACGCAATCCTCATCTAATGCAACTAGACAGAGGAGTAGTGGGAGTCAAGCTGTCCCCTTGTGGAGCTCTAGCAGCCCCGCTTGCACAGGGTGGGTAGGGAAAGCAGTGACTGTGCCCCAGATGCAGGAGAACCCAAGATCTGGCCCAGAGCATCATTAGAGAATGATGTCCTTTCCATAGGGTTCCAAACCATCCTATAGGATGCTATTACAAGGATATTATTCTCTATTTGATTCAATGGGAAGCTCCAAAACACCTTATACAAACTGGTTCCTGTTAATTTCTATGGTACATACGTCCTTCTGGCTGACATCCTGAAAGGTAGGGGCTATGAGGTTCAAACTCAAGTGTTGATCGTCGGAGCCCTGGGCGCATGGGACCCCAGTAATGAACGAGTGCTGAGAGAATATGGAGTCGGTCAATGCTACTCTCAGCTGATGCAGCAACTCATGGTGTCAGACACCATCAGGTGGTCAATGGACATTTACATAGAACACGTCACCGGACATCGGTGGAATGAGCGGGAGTGCTGATGAGAAGCGCAGTTGGGAAAGTAACTCAAATACTTTCCTGACTGACTGTTTTTTCTAAATGGGCAACCTATCCTAAATTCTCAGTTACTGAGGGACAGTCTTCACTCATTAGTATATTTTGTTTTCCGCCACCAACTCTCTGTATAACTTTTTTCATGAGTAATGTACCCGAATACTTGGATGTTAAATATCTAAACTGTATTTTTAAATTCATTCACCTACATTTGGGTTATTGCTGACTCTGCACTATATGTATCTTATGACTTTAAAAACAAACTTTGTATTTGTGGATAATCTAAGCACTATACCCAGATGTACAAACACTCTTTTCTCAACCTGTATATTATACAATTTTAACATTAGCTTTAATAAAAAAAATATTCCATGAAGTGTGCAGGCTCCAAGGATAGTCACAGCCCCTGTGTTCAGGAAAGCACAGGGGCTGCCTGTCCCTTCACTGGGTCTAGGTCATATGTTGCCTGAAGTGTGAGAGAAGGCGGTGAGGTCACAGATCTTTCTGCACTGGCCATCAGTACATCTTCCACACTCCTTCCCCAAGATCTCCCAAAGGTGGTGTGATTTTGCTCTGTCCCTGGCTGTGCCTAAAAGACACAATCTAGTCCACAACTTATAACCTATTTGCATTATACATAATTAATAAGGAGGTTCACATCTGATTGCATTTGCGGTTGCATGTATATAGATGTGTGCACACACGTGCACACACATACACACACATATATAATATATAGTGCATAATTAGAGAAAGATTGTGTGTAAATCTGTATGTAAACCCCAGCTTTGTGAAAGGCCAGAGGCACAGCCATAACCTTTGCAAAACTCAAGTTTCATAACAAAGAAGTTTGTTTTTTATATGAATTTCAGACATTGCCCCTTCCACAACCATCAGTTCCACATAACTAATGCGTATTTGTGTAGGGCAGGGTGTGTCGTTGGCTTTTCTTCTAAGCCACCCTCTGTCAAGAAAACTCAGCAGAAACTCAAGCTTTGAGTATTTGGCACTCAGGTGTTTTAGTTTATAGCTAGTGGGCATGGCTAAGAATCAGATTTTGTGGGGATGGGAGCAACTATCACCCACAGATGTTTTCCGATAAAGTAGTTCACCCGCTGTTAATATATTCAGATATATAAGCCGGGACAGTTTCCAAACTCTTTTAACAAAAGTTAAGGAGTACTTGTGGCACCTTAGAGACTAACAAATTTATTAGAGCATAAGCTTTCGTGAGCTACAGCTCACTTCATCGGATGCTGTAGCTCACGAAAGCTTATGCTCTAATAAATTTGTTAGTCTCTAAGGTGCCACAAGTACTCCTTTTCTTTTTGCGAATACAGACTAACACGGCTGCTACTCTGAAACTTAACAAAAGTTGTTATTCTTAAATAATGTGCTTTAAAACACTAAGGAAAGCCCAGAGCCCTGCATCCAGATGAAATAGCCTGGCTGGGCAGATGGGCAGGAATCAGTGTCCTCTTCCCTGATCAAGGAGATGCTCCAAGATTCCTGCAACACAATGGACTTACATGGCCACCACTGCCACCCCTCTTGTGAGGGAAGAATGAGAGCCTCTGTGTAACTGCCAGGAATCTTCACTAGAGACACTCCCTAGCAGCTGAGGCAGTAGCAGGATGCTGCTTGAATGCGCTGTGCCAGATCTTTCCAACATTGGCAATGCCCCCAAGCTACCTCCTTGGTGCACTGGCATGGAGAGTGGGAAAGTTTGGCTGGCAAAAGTCATTTTTACAAGGATTAATAGTTTATTCTGTTGAATAAGGTTCTTCCCTGATATCTTCAGTCCTTTTAGCATGGAAATGTTCTTCCCCTGATATAAAGGCACATTGGGTTTATCTGGGCAATCTCTCCCCTCACTTTGGGGTAACCAGAAAGGGTCTTAAAACATCAATTGGCTCCTACAGCATTCAGATGCAAACACACTAACATGTCTGCTGCAGGTAGTTTCAGCATGAGGGTTGACACAATTTCACTTAGTGTCTCTTTTGCACAGTGCCAAATATTCCAGGAAAGACATTCTGTTCCATGAGGTACCCACCTGGCTTCTGTGCGGATTTTAGTAGAAGGATAAATTGGTACCAGGTGATGACACGACCCCCAAGACTTTATTTATCAGGTTGTTCTTCCAGCACTCTGTGCCAGCATGGGGTGGAAGTAGAGAGCCAAATTACACCCTGGGGGCAAGCAATGTAGCCAACATATATTCTGCCTTTTAAACTATTCCTTTCTGGAGTGTAGTTTGAGGACACTGTAGCTACTTCAATCAGGCTTTTGTCAATGTGACTGCAGTTGCATCTTTTAAGGTTTGAACTTCCTTTACATTTGTACAGCTGTGAAATGTCTGTTTATAGGATTATATAGAAAGAGAAATCATAGACTACTCTTTTATTGATGCGTACTCTAGTATTTAATAGCTAATAGAATTTTCGAACTAAGCTACAAAATTCTATAGTGGATTGAATTTTTTAAAATTCCATAGGATGCTTTAAAAATGCTATTAAAAGGATATCATTTTGTATTTCATTCTATAAGTTTTTTAAAAAAATTTCTATAAAACTTTAATTGTTTCACATTTAGAGTTCAATCAATAGGATTTTCCCTAATAGTTTATTTCCAGACCTTTGAAGATTTGGATTGCTATCTAGCATATCCATATTTAGAACCCCATTTGTCTCTCATTGCTCAAGACCAATTAAGTTTAATGTAAGTTACTCACATGTCGTGGTAAAACAATAGACCCCACAGAGTATTTTTGCAACATAGTTTAGCAGTGAGCCAACTCATAATTACTCCTTTGGAGATCTGAGGCTCTGCCATCTAACTTCTTCTTTTGCAGATCACTGAGATGATAGCAAACCAACAGTTCCTTTTAAGTTGCATGTTATGGTTCTTCATGCTGCTGCATATTATCTAAACAAAATAACCTCTTAGTTTCCAATTCCCTCCTCCCCAGTGTTCAAAGGCTGCTAGTTTATTAGGACCAAAACTACACTAAATGTTAGTTACAAGAAGGAAATCTGTTTTTTTCCCCCGCTGTTAAAAATGTATCTCATCCTCTTTTCACTCAGGTAAAACTCCCACTGAAGTTAATGGGAATTTTGCCTGAATAAGGACTGAGCGAAAATTAAGTTAAAACCCTTAGGATTTGGCCTGATATTCTGTATCAAAAATTGTTCCCTTACTCTTGCAGCTGAAAACAGCTCTTCCTTTTGGCCTGTTAAGCTCCAGAGCTGAGTTGAGAAGCTGGGGGAAATAGGCATGAATTTAATATGAATAAGAGAGAATTTCTCTCATTTATTGTATAATTCCTGATTAACAGTCAAATTCCCTAGTACTTGAACATTATAATCATTAAAGGTGTTCTGCCTGTTTAGGAAATTGGCCTCTACCCCCACACAAAACACCTGAAGTACACAATGGACAGTTAATAATTTGGTCCTGACTAGATAAGCAATATGTACTGGCTTCATTAGAAATCCTATTCAAAGCGCTGGCCTGGTACCAAGGGTTATGTATAAATTCTTCCAAACCCTTTGCAGAGCAGAAAATAGCAACCAAAATAACATGGTCTCATTATAGAGAAGAGGCCATGAGGCAATGTCCCATCTGCCTGTGGTTAAATCTGCAACTGCAATTTATTATGATTATTATTGTTATTATTATTATTATTATTACTATTAGGCTAATCATTACTAAAAAAAGGGGGTCACACAGTCAAACGCCATAACAGCTGATTATGCCCTGAGCCAGACAAAACAAGTAAGCCATCTTGTTTGCTTGCTTGCTTTTTTCTTTTTTTAAAAAAAGGTTAAAGCAAAGGAAATACCCTTCTAATTACAGTATATGATTTACATTGAAACCTTGAACTTTCCATTATGTGATGGGGCCACTGGCTTTTGCCAAAAGAAATGAGAAGTTTGGGGGAAAAAAAACAAAAAATGCCTTTGTATGTAGTCCATTAATTTCTGTGCACGCTGAACACATGCTAGTTTCCTCTACACAAACAGAAAAACATTTATGCTGTACCAAAGAGGACCAGTCTAGAACTTCCAAGAACAGTGAGTCTTTCAACCACTTGGGTGACTTAATGTAAATCCTTTAAAAACAAATCCTTTTTTATTTTTAGTTTTCCTTCTCAGGATTTGAATCTTGATGGTTCCTCCCGTCTATCTCCTTTACATTTCACCACCATCTCATTAAGCATCCCATCTTCCAGCACCAAGATGTAAATTTACTAAAGTCAGTGGAGTGAGCTCAGGGATAGATTTAGCCAATCCTTGAAAGAACAACCCCGCCTAATAAACATACATTAATTTTTGTAGAAAATAAAAAGCTCTTCAAAATTCTCTGTTCAGTATGTAGGCTGCTATTTTGTGGCTGCTGTGAAGTAACACCAATTTTTCTCCAAGAATTAGCAGAAACAAAGCAAGTTTGCTTAATCATCAAGTAACTGGTGCCTTTATCTTCTGGCATGGATAAATATCTTATGTGTGTGTATATATACCTATACATATCCCAGGGCTAATCCTGCAGTCCTCACTCAGGCAACACTCCCAACTAATGGAATGCCCTCTTAAATATCCCATAAATAGTGGGAAAATTATGGAAAATATGTCAAAATAGGGTAATATTAGTTGGAGGGAAGTGGGATTGAGAATTAAATGGAATGATACTGCTCTCTCCTTCTAACACTATGGAAGCCCCTCCACAAATTTTGGGTCTGCTCAGACCTGAAGGAAAAAGGCTGGGTGGTGAGGGGGTGGAGCCAGTTGGGTTGATTACATTGTAAGCTTTTTTTACAGTGCATAGCACAATGATCGAGACCTTTAGGTGCTATAGCAATATAAATATAAATATTTATTATTAATGATAATTAACTACACTGCATCATCCCTCCTTCACCTGCAAATATTTTCCAGCAAAAGATTATTCAGACACTGCCAATATTTTCATATGTTGAGTCCCCTTTTGCACTCTGAGAGGCCTCCTGAGGTTACTTGGGGAAGCTATGAGGTGGCAGAATGAATGGGATGCCTAAGTAATAAGGAGTAAGGAGACACTGGGCCTCTATGGGCATGTCTACACTATAATGTAAGCCCAGGGTTAGTAGAACTCAAGTTAGTAGATGGAATGTCTACTATTGAATGGAATACTACTATGGAATGTCTATCATTTGGAATCCCAGGTTAGGACTTATTGAACCCTGGACTCAGTCTGAGGCTCCAGCATCTACACTACATTATGTAGGCCCAAGTCCATCCACCCATATCCCGCAATTCCTAGTGACCTCCCAACATATGGCCACTCTAGCCCCTTGTTCATGGTGCAGTGTGAGAAAAGTTGACTGTCCACCAAACTTGAGAGTCCAGAAGATGAAGAAAGTCAGCTCATGGGATTGTGGAATAGTTTCAGTGGACTCCCAGAGCATGGGTCCAGTGCAGCTGTATCTACACTGCAGTGCAATAGGACTTGCACTCTGAGTCCACGATTGACTCAGGCATTGACCCTCCACATCTGTGAGGTCCTGGAACCGTGGGTCTGAGCCCGGGGTTAGTGCAATTTGTGTGTAGACAGAAGAGGGCTTATGCTCGAGCCTGAGTTTGAACCCTGGGCTTAGACTGCAGCACAGATGTACCTATATGTGTGGTCTAGTCCTCAGCAGATGCCCTGAAGTCAGTAGAATTTCCCTGCAAATTCTGGGCCCAGGGTTGGGCAGGCCATATCTCCTCATACTCCACTGGAAGGCAAATCGCTATATGGGAGAATTAAGTGAGGCTGGAAGGAAGAAAGAGCACTAGAAGAAGGGCTCTATAACTCCAGGGTAAAATCTTGGCTCCATTGAAGTCAATGGGGATTTTGTCATTGAGTTCAATGGGGCCAAGATTTCACCCCTCGTCTGGGTTTTAGAGAAACTATGATATAAAGTATCTGGCAAAGCTTGCCTTCATGTCAGATGGTGAAAAGGGTCTCCAGTCCATTTGTAATAACACAATAGCTGACAGACTCTGATGGAGTTTATGCTCCCCTCATCCAAAAACTGGATTCTAGCAACATCCCATTTTACGGATTAATTTAGTGCCTGTGAATCAACCCGAAGCCTGACCTGAATTGACCACCCACTTTGACAGTGTTTATATTTGCAACCCCAGGCATCTCAGTAATAGCCTTTTGGCAGACTGCGGCTTTCTGATGAGGAGCGTACTTCACTGAATATTGAGTAAAAGGTCAGCAAACTATTCATTGATGCCCTTCTTCACTTCAGTGACTTTATCACAAGTGGCTGAACTTCAGTCAACTCAAGCTGGATAAGAACGGTAGTGTGAAAAGTGAAGAATCCAGGAATTATTCCACTGACTGCCTCAGTGCTTTGGAAAGAGAAATATGTCTCTCTATTATCGGTTATTTTAGATCTAATATTACTGGATGAGGAAACTGGAAAAAATCACTAACCTAGAATGAAAGTTAAGTGAATGAAATGAATTTAGCATTCTTGTAGGATGTAACACTATCTAGAAGAAAATAAGCCTTATTGAAGTAGAAATATGTATATGTGATTTCACAGCCAAGGGCAGAAAAGTATTTCTTCCAAACCTGAAAAGGATTATAAATGTTTAGTCGTTTCACGCAGAAAATAGAATCTCTCTTATTTGTCCATCAACAATGTGCTAAGGCAGGTGGTGCTCTTTTGTTCTAACTTTTCAGCAGCACTTTTACCTGTGTAACCACAGCGCAGTTCTCTATTTAATGCAAAACTGTTTATCAATGTGCAGAAAAATACACATTCCTGGGCCTGATTCTTTTATTACACCTAGTGTGTTATAGCAGCATCACTACACTGACTTTATTGGAGAGGAGAATCACCTTTGCACGCGGCCCAAGCCTTTGCTACCATTTTCTGCTGAATATTTTTATTTATGTTGTTTATTCAGTCCAGATAGCATCAACAAGCTCATTCAGATATTTCATCTATCCATTGTCTAGCCTCAAGCCCATTGTTTTGCTGTGAAGCTAAGCCTGAAAAATGGAAGTGCTTTCTCTTACTTGGCATTAAAAGACAGGTGTCCATCATGTCATTGTGGGCTGTTGACTCAGTGGGACCAGGACTGGGCCTTACGGAGGGATTAGACAGATAGAATTTATGCCACACTCTGCTTCCATCAACCCCCGTCTTGATCAAGAGCACCTAAGCTCACTTCAGCATAGGTGCTCTGGTCCAGATTCTCAAAGGTATGTAGGCACCAAGCTCCCAGTTGTTGTTAGGCACCTAAATACCTTTCAGGACCTGTATCTTTATGAGCAAACTTTGCCCCACCATTGATAAAGTATATATTCTAACTCTTAATAAAACCTTGGCTTAGTACTTTATTTTAATTGTTCTTGATTCCTTAAATATGAAACCCCTTTTTCCAAATGTTCCTTTAAGTAGCTACTAGTAACTCTTCATCAGTTTTCAGCATTTTCTGAGTCTTGCATGCAGAAATTTCTCGATTTGACAGAATAAGAAATGCATTTACATGGCCTAAGCTCTTAAATTGTCCCTTTCAATTAATGCCCCATCATGGAGCAATCTGGAAACCATTACTCAGTAACTCTTCATTATAATTGCTTGCAGCTGAGTATCCAGGCCTTGGTAATATAAGAATAAAAGAAAACTCAGTTAGTAACAAGTGCAATTGATTCCGTTCAGAATTCCCCTGGTACTTTGCCATGTTTGGCCTGCATGAGAGGAAACAAGAGGTTTTTTTTTCCCCCAGGGCCAGGAAATGAATTGGCAGACATAAGACGGTCTGTGTGCTGCTTGCCTTCATTTTTCAGCTGGTCCTTGTTAAAAATGAGACGGTGGGGCTCCTGCTTCCCCCCCCCCCCGCCCCTTTTCAAATAGAGAACTTTTCTGGTAACAGATAAAACTACAATACCTCAATTTGCTGCATACTAACAACAACCAGAAACTGTCACTTCCTATGCACATAATCAGCCCTGATAGTTACTTCAGAATTCATTCCTAGGATATTGTTTTCTTCCTTGATCTCTTCTTTACAAATATTCAGACAGCTCTGAAAGGAAAGAAACGGGGTGCTCTCCTGCCTGGAATATCCATGTGCCTTATCCATCTCACACAGGTGGGAAGTGTGTCCAAGAGCTGTAAATCATGAGTTACAGAAATTCCATTGTAGGCTGCTATAATTTATGAAAGATCCAAATGGTTCTATTTCATAACATGCAGAGTCTTGGCTTTCCAAAACCGGATATGGCAATGTTACCACCCACCCACCCATGAGGCTTGTTCCTGCTGATCGCTTTATCACAATGCTGCAAGTCAATGTTCATATGGTATGTACAGTAGGGACACTGACCTAATGCACCCTCTGTAACCCCTTAGTGTTGACTATGGATACCGCATACCATGGAGATGGTAGTTTTATAAATACATCTAATAAGAAGAAGAATGAAAAATGTATGGTAAATGTTTTCTGGATCATTGGATACTAATGAAGAGATCCAACTGCTACATATCAGAGTATATTATAAAGGTTAATTAATTAATTATTTTTGGGTAATTATTTTCACTTTCACACACCACTGAACTGCCAGGTCCAGCCAGGACTGGAAATGTCAAATCCCCCCACTTCCCCTCAAAGCCTGTTATTGTTCCTCTGGACCTGGTAGTAGTGCCAAATACAAGAAAACTCATGAAAAAGCTGCCCTATTGAGATTTCCCATCCATAGTATCAGACCCAAGGGCTCAGATTCTCAAAGTTATTTAGGCACCTAATCCCTATTGAAATAAATGGGAAGTAGACTCCTAAATACTTCTGAGGATCTGAGCCAAAGTGCTTTTGGGACAGGGATCATCTTTTTGATGGATCTGTGTACTGTGCCTTGCACAATGGGGTCCTGATCTTTGATTAGTGGCTTCTAGGTCCTACCACAATATAAATAATATGAATAAGGTGTTAGTATGCTTTAGATCAGTGGTTCTGAAACTTTTTCCCCAAGGACCCTTTGGCATCTGACTAGATGTTCCAAATCCCTTTCATTTCTGATAGCACCAGAATGCCACTGCCAGTGTGTGAATATCCCCTCCAGGATGACCTCTAACACACAGTTTGTGCAAGGTCATTCTGTGCTCAGGACGCCATTTTGTTCTCAAAATGGCATCCTCCATGTGGCAAAAGTGCCGAAATGCCATTCTGGCATGTTCTGGCTCTGGCTCAAGAGAGATACATCTGCATAACTTACAGAGAACCCCCAGGATCAGGGAACCACAGCTTTAAATAAATATTCAAAATGTTAGGATGGTTCTCCAAGCCAAATCTCCAAACCTTTTGAGGTGCTCCCATAACTAGTAGCAACAGCATGTGTTTCAGTACTGCCCACTGGTAAACAACTGTGCTATAATGCTTACTACTTATGCACAGGTTGCACAGTGATACCATAATGATATCATGTTCCCTACACATATCAGAGAGCATCCAGTGGTGCATAAAGACATCTGAGGCAATGGTATTACTCACTAGTGTACAGTGGACACATATAGTTCCCACAGGAGCACAATGACAGCTGCCACTGTCACTTTTTGAAGGAGAGCAGCATCAGAAGCAGAATAATGTAGCAAAATGATCTCCCCCTGACCCAGGATATAGCTAGCTGAAATTTTTTATCCAAAACTTTATTTTCCTGAACAATGCAAATTTGGGTTGATGGAAAATTTTTGTGAATTTGTGTCAAATTTGTAAAAAAGCTCAAAAACTAAATGAAACTTTGGTTCAATCCTATTTTTTTTTATTTCTCAGCTCACTGAAAATTTAGAAAAAAAAATTGTTTGGGTCAACCCAAAATTATTTATTTGTTTATCTGTATTATTGTTTTCTTATGGTCAGTTTAAGTAAAAATCACTTATTCACACAGCTCTACTCAGAGCAGCCACAGAAAAGAACTGTGTAGCTATAAATTCTCACTGCTGGTGAAGCAGGGGGAGAGGGAAAATATCTTTTACAGGTTTTCATAACAAAAAATGACTTCTAATTTTCTTTTTAAAATGCTTGTGAAAAAACAAGGAGTTTTCACAAAGTTTTGTTCATTCTGAAAAGTTGCGTTTGCTGTGAGATGGTGACATTTTATTTGAAAGAAAGTTACATTTTTGCTTTAAACAAATTCATGGAAATATATTATTTTCCTTTAAAGGCAAAATTTATGATTTTTCCTCAAGGTCTTGGCCTCTGATAAAGTCAGGTCTCAATATTACCGTCACATATAGTTATTGTACATTTCTTCAAATGTGAAGAAGTACAGATAATGCACTTATTTAAAAATGGGCTATTCCCCAGAAGTCCTTTGGGCCATACAGGGCATAAAGCTCACATTTAAGATTTCCTATAAACTCAGGAATAACTGCCTGAGAGTATTATTCTTTCTTTCAATAACTGTGTAATATCTTATTGGAAACATGTTGTAACCTAGGGCTTCAGTGGAATGAGGTTGCATGGGTGTAACTGAGAAAAGAATTTGGCTCTTAGAGCAAATTTAATATAGTGTGCAGAATATATTCTATTTAGTGTTTTCTTACTGAGTCATGGATAATCTATCTATCTATCTATCTATCATCTTATCTGAACACCTTACAACCTTTAAAATATTTGTCTAACACCCATGGAAGGTAGGGAAGTACTATTATCCCAATTTTTCAGAGGAGGAAGCGAGGCACAGAGAGACTAAGGGTAAAATTTTCAAAAGCACCCAAATAATTTAAGAACCTATGTTTCATTGAAAGCACAGTACTCTAAATTGCACTTCAGGACTTTCACTACACTGTAGTAGAATTCACTTGGTGAGTTACTGCACAGCAAGCTGGTGAGCTGTAGATTCACACCCCGGGCTTGCTGCATGGTAACTCACCATACAGACAAGCACCCAGGCTTATAAGTATCTAAGTCACTTTTGAAAATGGAACTTAAGCTCTGAAGGGTATGTCTACACTGCAAAAAAAGACCCATGGCAGTGAGTCTTAGAACCTGGGTCAACTGACTCGGGGTTGTGGGACTTCCATGATAGAGCAAAAAATAGCAGTGTAGACATTCAAGCTTGGGCTTGAGCCTGGGCTCTGAGACCCTCCACTCTCGCCAGCTTTCAGACCCTGGGCTCCAGCCACAGTCCAAATGGTTACACTGCCACATTTAGCCCCTTAGCATGACCTAGTTGACTTGTGCTCTGAGACTTGCTGTCGTGGGCCATTTTTGCTGTGGAGATGTACCCTAAATCAGTTAGGTGCTTTTGAAAATGTAACTAGAGGGTATGTCTCTGCCTGTTTAGTTTTGTTTCCATAAAGTCATACAAGCATGAATAAACAAAAGATGTGATAGGGTTAACCATAAAAATCGAATTACTCCTAGCACCTCAGTGACTGTAATCTCTGGTAGTTTCATATATCACCCTGAGTCGCTGATGTAATAAAATGGTCTCACTGCTATTTAGATAGTTTATTGTCTGCTCCCTGTGTCTAGCCAGGAAGGTACCATCCCTAATATGCCTATGTTCTTGACAAGCAGCCAGCCTGTAATCAAATGGCTGCTGGAAAAAAATTAGGGCACAGTGTGACGCTGGGAGACCAGATGCCAGCTCTTGCCAAGGCTTTAGGATTCAGCTGAGCACTGACAGTTTCATCGCTGGAAACCAGTCCAACTCACCTGTTTATTAGTACGGTTAAGACAGGTATTAGACTTATAACGATGTGTTTAGTGACAGGTTTCAGAGTAGCAACCGTGTTAGTCTGTATTCGCAAAAAGAAAAGGAGTACTTGTGGCACCTTAGAGACTAACAAATTTATTAGAGCATAAGCTTTTGTGAGCTACAGCTCACTTCATCGGATGGATGTGTTTAGTGTTTAGTCTTTATGAAATGTTTGTAAATTGCTACATGGATTAATCCTACTTATAATATCTGTATCCCATGCTATAAGCTAATACTTGTGTGTTTGTTATATAGCTGTAAAATGTTTTTTCTGAACTATGTAACTCACTCAACAAGAGAAAACCTTGCCTAGTATAAAATGCTAAAGGCCTATGAAAAGTATTGCCTCTAGCCCATCAGGAAGGACTATCAAAACTAAAAGGGGCACTGTGGAACATTACAGTACAAAGACTTTGGTAATTGCCCCCACACAGACAATGGGAAAGGGCTCGTCTCATCAGCTTGAAAGCTGGCAGAAGGAAATTCAGACAACTGACATGAAAACTTTTCCTTTCTTTGCTGTTTTGACTCTGAAAGACTGGAGCTAGGAAACAGAAGCAGAGATCCCCAGAGTCAACCTGGGTTAGCCCCAAAAGACAATCAGTGCTGACAGATTACTACAACTCTGTCACCTTTTGGAACCATTGACTGTAACTCATTTGTGTATGTATGTTGCCTGCTTTGACCGGTAAATAACTCTCATTTCTTTCTGCTACTTAATAAATTTTAGTGATTTTACTCTAGGATTGGCTACAAGCACTGCCTTTGGTGTGAGATCTGAGGTACAAATTGACCTGGGGTAAGTGACTGGTCTCTTGGGACTGGACGTAACCTGAATCTTTTGTGATCTTTGATATACAGCAACCCTCTATCACTAAGTTCAGCTTGCCTGAATGAACAAGTCAAAATGGAGTGCCCAAGGGGAGTGTCTATGATTCCATGGTAAGATGGTTATAGTGCTTCAGAAGTTCACGTTTGTTACTGGGTTGGTTAAATCTAATCATAGAATATACAACCCTTTTGGGGTCTCTGCCCTGAGGTTGGCATTCATGTCCTCAATCACTCTAGACAGCATGACACACAGCACATCAGCATTTTTGGCTCTGCAATGAAAGTGTGGGCTTCCTGACAGCAAAGGAACATAGTGGCATCTCGCAGACAGGTAGCAAAAGACACCTCTCACCACGGTGAGCCAGAAACCATTTCCAGGTTTGATGGCAGATAACAGAGCTACCAGTGATGTCTCTAATCATCTTACTTTGAACTGTTGTTCTTCCTTTAGCATCTACTGAGATATTTCAAGCTGTATGAATGGGTGTTGCGTTTCTGAGTCCACCTTCACTGTGAGCATAGGTTGATTCTGAAATAGGCTCGACTTGCCCAAACCTCAGGCAGTGATATGAACCAGACATAAGATCCAATCCTACAATGTGCTGAATACTTTCTGAGAAGCAGTGAGCACTCTTAACCTCCCCGGAAATAAATGGGAACGCTTTGGCATTCAGCGCCTCTCAGCATGATGTCCATAGCAGACCAAATTGTATTCTCAGTAACTGAGCAGAGAACTTGGCCCATTATGAAAACCAAGCTACATAACAGAGTGACACCATGCTATCTGCAGCAGATTATGGTACTATCTATGCCAATAGCAATATGTTTTTATGGGTGCAGCTCCATCCTGCAACGCAGGACACTTGGACAATGCCCCCTACTCCATCACATGTGTCTGTAGCAAACAATGAATCTAACTCCACACTTGTAAAAGATTTATGATTCAGAGAGCAGAAGATAAATGATTCCAGTCCCTGAATGCTTTAAGAGCAAGTTTCTTTTGCTCATATGTTTAAAATTGATCTTTCCATTGTCTCTTGTGTGGAATGACCAAAACTAATGAAGTTAGGTAATCAAGATGAAAAGCTGTGCATAAAGAATTAAACTAAGAAATAATGGATTGCTGTGACACAGGGCTCCAGACAGCAAGAGATCAGTGCTGACTGTGCAAGTCAAAGAGCCATCCAGCCCCAGCGTATTTCACCTCATGATTGGAGCAATGTGGTCTCCTTTCTAGTAAAAAAAAAATGCACAAAGGACAATGATCCAAATATTAAAAGAATAAGATGCCCAATTTAATATGTAGCATGCCATCCATTCAGGATTATAAAAAATATCAATAGTAACAGCCAGTGGACCAGGCTTGAAAAACTCACTGAAGAGACTCCCAAACCTTGTTAAGGAAGCTAACATTGTGTTATTACACATGGCAGCATCCACTAGGCAACAAGAAAACATGTAAATATGCAGCACATTTTGTTAATCCCCTTGCCATCTGAAATGAAATCCGCCCTATCATTGTATAGAGATGAGTCCCGCATGCTTAGTAATCCACTTAAATGGTGACATTATACCACACGCACCAATATGTGGATTTCTGCAGATATCAAGTTATTGCTGCTCTGATTAGTAGTTGCTATCTACTTTCCATAGTAATTTATTTATTTTTTCCATGGGAGCATGTATCAGATTTTGACTTTTCCCTGGTTCCTCTTCGTACATTTTCTCAGATTCTCCTTCCCATTTTGGAAAGATGCAGATCTTTTGTGTTTCTTCTGCATGAAATCATATTAGTGTTGTAATTTAATGAGGTAGCATAATTTCTCAAGGAGGGAAGGATGTAAATGGTCATGCTATGCTCTCACTTCTCAGTCTTGCTGGACAAGGAAGAGAAATGAGAAAAAGGGGGAAAAGTTGGCACATGCTATCATTTTTGCGGGGCATGCCACCACTTCTCTTCCCTTCAATATAAGCACTGGATATTATACTAGAAGACATTTTGGTTTGCATTTTGGCTTTTCAGGCAGGATTTATTTTAAGTTCCCATGATTTCTTTTCATTACAGGTCATATATATCGTAAAGAATCAACTGAAGAAGAGCTGGCACAATGTATTTTCCACTAGAAGAAGAAAGTATTCTCATGCATTCTCAGGGAAATAATTTGTTTATTGGATGCTGAAGAATGTACTGCACTTTTCTTGCATATATTTATTTACCAGGGATACACCTGAACTCAGAACCTGGATCCAGATTTGGATCTAATTTGCAGCATACTTCTGGCCAAAATCCAAAACCCTAAATTTTGGGAAAATTCAGATTTGCTACTAGATTATGAACGCCAAGGGGATGAGTGTTCAGATTGGTGTTTAGCTTCTGTCCATTATAGAGATTAATACATTCAGATTGGTAATTAAATTATGAGTTTTGATCTGGGATTTTGGTTTAGGTCCCTCTCTACACATAGGCCCAGACTCTCAAAGGTATTTAGACACCAAACTTCCAATGGGAATTAGGTGCCTAAATACCTTTGAGGATCTGGACTTCAGAAACCACAGTGATAGGTACCTTAGAAACACAATGCTCTGTTTTAGATTTTCAAAGCATTACAGGGGCTTTAACCTTGTGTTTTCCATTAATTTTAGTTGAAGGTGTGCAGCTATCTCCCCGTAACTGCTTTGAAAATCTCAGACATAGCTATTAAATACACTACAGAATATATAATCATGCGTATCTTAGCTCTTATATGGTATTTTTCATCTATTGATGCTAATGTGCTTTGTAAAAGAGAATAAGTATCAGTATTTCCATTTTAGAGGTGGAAAACAAAAGCAAGGTGAAGTAACTTCCCCAAGGTTACACAGCATAGCAAGGACTCAAACCCAAGGGTTGTGACTCCTAGAGCTTCATCAGTGTAGCCCAGGCTGCCACCTTGTGCACTTTGCTAGTTTTGTTAGTTCTGCACAAAGTATAGGGTCCTGCTGCTTGGTTCTTCCATTTTCCCCTGATCTTAAGGAATACATTTCATCCTTTACTTTCCATGGTGATGTCTATTTCCAAAATCCCATTATACTGTGATTTTAGCCCCAACCCTTTTCCATATAACCTGATACTAGAAGTCTAGGCCATTCACTCTGAACAGCCAAATGTAGCCAATAACAATTAAAAACCTGATCTTTAATATCACACTGAAGCAGCTAGCCAAAATTAGTGACTCACCATCACATGAGAAATCTGGATTAATTAGACCCCTTTCAGTCCCTGCTCCTACACCCTGCCCGCCCCAGTCCTAAATACTGTGTAAATTCTGTGGCACCAAATTAGACCTCATTACTTGGTGAGTCACTCCATCCAGACCTCCCTTATATAGTAATGAGGTCTGATTTATTGTGATCATTATTAGGCGTTACAGGTCACTAAAAATGTGCTCTGCCCACACATATCCTCTGAGCTAATAAATATTCTTATGAGAAATATTTTGAATTGACTAGCCTTTAGTTTAGTTCAGTAACTTAAATCACATTAATGTTGTTAATGTGTGTAGGACTGGTCGTAAAGCTTTAGTGGGTGAAGGATGAGAAAGAGGAGTAAAAAGATCCCCAAACACTGCCTTTCTCAGCACAAAGATTCTGAATGAAGCAAGAGGCTATGGGGCAGGGAGGGTGCAGCAGAAACACCCTTAGAAAATTTAGTTTTAAAAACAACCAGCTCTGAGGGCCAGATCCAAAAGCCACTGAAGTAATTGAAAGACTTCCGTTGAATATAATGGGCTTTGGATCATGTCCCAACTGAACACTAGTGATCTGAGGGTATATAGGTGTATTTGTATTTCATATGCACACACACCGCTACATATATTTGTTTTAATGGAAGGCATTCAAAAATTTGCAAGAAGCACTAGGAACCTAGCAGGATCAGGTCTTATCCTTTAGATAGAGTATAGGAATAACTGGGCTCATGCGTTCTCAAATGTTGGTGGGTTTATATTACACTATCTGGAGAAAGTAAGGTTTGTAAGAGCTGGAATGAAGGCACTCATTGGTTATATACTGATAAAGGTCAAAAAGGTCCCATCAATGCTGAGTGCAAGGGAGGCACCCAAAAATCAGTAGACATTTTGATCAGAGTTCTTTATTTTATCAGCAAGATTTAAAAAAAAATGAAGTGATGCCTCAGCCTGGAAAGGTGATTGGGTTCAAGAAACAGGATTTTAAAAGAAAAAATATTCCTCTAACCCATTATACAACCTGCTTTACCAGCTAAGCCATAATACATGTGATACTGGATTTATATTATTTATAGAAATAAGTGTAGATTATTTTGCCATAAAGCAGTTGGGCTGGACTGGTTTAAAAATTGCAGAAATTAGATGAAATTAGGCTCTTTGAATTATCCATGAGTGCTGGGTTAATATAATCAATACTTCAGCCATTACAGGTTGATGTTACCTCTCAAGACTATTTTCTAACTTAATAAGATTAGAAACAATAAACTGGTATTATTTCTTTGTGAATTGGGACCTCTGACCTAGTAATTTAATGGCTTCATTATTACAGCTGTGGAATGTAGAAAGACCCAGCATGCTCCTTATAATCACAACTGTGTTTTGTCCAAATGATGTGATTAGGAAAAAAATAGGGTTTTTTTTCCAAAGGGATGAGTTTGATGTTTTCCAATAGATATGACATGGTGTGCCAGATGAGGGAATTATTTTATGTCTGCTCTATTGTTCTGCAGTAGTATAGTGCATGCATCAATAAGGGTGTGTGTGAGGTGGGAGACATGAATTTGAAAAATCACGTTGAAAATGATTGCTTATTCTCACATATTATTGCATATTTTGGGAGAGCTGGTACGTGAATAGCTAGAACTCTCTGTGTTCCTGCCTGTTGGTAGTGGTTGGCAGTGAAACACGTTTGCTTCAGGGTGAGGAGGGTAAACTTGTGGTTAATACACTAGACAGTACTTAGAGGCTCTGGGTTCAATTCTTGGCCATAGACTTTCTGTGTAACCCTTGACAAGTCACTTAATCTCACTGGATGAAATCTTGGCCCCATTGAAGACTCCGGTGGGGCCAGGATTTCACTCTGTGTGCATCAGTTCCCAGTCTGTTCAAGGGTGATAATAATACTTCCTTCCTCCCACCTTTTGTCTGTCTTGTCTATTTAGATCAGAAACTATTTGGGACAGGGACAGTCATTTACTACGTGCACGTGCAGCTTGTAGGGCCTCATCTCAGCAGTGGCTTGCAGCACTACCGTCATGTGAATAACATTAACAAGAAGGGACTTAATTCTGTAAAGTATGTGGTAACTGGAACATACAGCAAGATGCTCCTCCTGCCATTCTGGAAATGATTTACCAATGGGCCCATATTAATAAAATAGCTCTTTAATGTAAAACGAGTTGGTCCAATTCTGTGTGCACAGAGAGGTGCCGTGTCATAAACTCCATCTCTTCAGTTGACACCTTTGTCAGCCATCCCACAGAGAGCTAATCACTTCCCACCGTCCTCTCGTCCCAGGTCAGGCTGAGGCATATGGTTAGGGTGAGAGGGGAACCCTACACAGCCACCACTTGTCTCTACCTGTTATGTAGGGAGCAGAGGTTAGACTCCAGAACTGGAAACCAGCACTTTCCGCAGGAGCTATGTTCTCTTTAGCAAGGTGAGGTAACAGATGAGGATGTAAAATAGGATAGGAAAGTAGTTAATACCAATGAGATCTGCATAATGTAAGTGCTAGACTGAAGCTGTAAAGTGTCTGTCTCCGGTGGGGGAAGTGGAGCGCAGAGGCATACTGCCTCCAGCAGCACCAGGGCAACCTGGGCCAGAGCAGCCTTTGCCCACCATGTGGGAAGGCTGCCTTGGTCACCTACCCTTGTGCCAGCTTGTTTGTTTGGGTGTAGGGCCAAACTTCTAATACAGCCCCTCCTCTCTTGGAGAAGCTAGCCCCATGTTCAAGGCTAGCCTCAGGCAGTCCTTGCAATCAAGGAGTGCAGGGAATATGGCTCTGGCTTAAGGGCTGAGCCTCAGGAAGAGATTCTGCTTGTGCCTTTTTTCTCCCTTCCCTTGCACCTGTGGCAAGCTAGTCACACTTCAGCCTAAATGCAAGAAAATAACCAAACCCTAACATCTGATCATGCCATAGACAGATTATAACCTGTGTTTTTCTTCTTCCCATCTTTCCTCAACATATTTTCTGGGGAAAATATCGTCACCCATTTCACAGATATTTGAAGAAAAAAACAAGGTTTATTCAAGTGGACTTTGATTCTGTTATCTCCACCTATAAAAGACCTCTGAATCTGCAGGCTAAGCCCATGTGATTGTGGCAATCACATACATTTGGCAGGTCTTTTCTCTATTCTTTAAAGAGAACATAACCTGAAATGACAAAACATCTAGAAATATGGAAGATTTCGTTAACTGTCTCTCCATACACAGCTGCTGAAACCTCTCCCACGGAAAGAAAGAGAGAGTATCTTTGGCATACCTGGGCTTATTCTCCAGATAACAAAGTATAAAGGGCCTGGTCAGATTCATGAAACATGGCAGAGTGAGGTTGGTGAGCCTGGATATTGGGATCATTAATAATATTCAAATTAGTGTCCTAGGTTTTTTGTGACCCGTCATGTGACCAACAGGCTGCCCAGAGTATGGAGCCTTCAGTGAGTCTGAGAGAGATGTGTTCCCTATCACAAATGTTTTCTTTTAAAGCAAATGAGAAATGTGAATCCAGAGGTTTCCTTTTGTCATGACACGAAGCCTTGGTGGACTGTCCTGCTGCTGCTGACCTCACCCAGTGAGCCGGCACAGTGGCTTGGGGATCTGCATCATGATATACTGTGCCTGTGTGATGGTTCAGCTCTCTCAACTACATGCTCAATCATCTCCCTGAGGCACATCTGCTAGAGGCTGACCAAGTGCATTTGTGTTACTGGATCCTTCTTGGATTGCCACACACATTCAAAGAGAAAATATATCAACTTGTTCGTATTTAAATATTACGTTATCAGCACTGTTTAAGAATGAGAGACATGTCTTTAGGTTCCACTTAGGAGTGGAGTTGGGCCAATGTTGAGTGCTTTTGAAAATCCCACCCGGTATTTTTTAATGTTCATATTAAGGCTGTTTAATTTGGGGACAATTTTAATCCTAATAATAATACGTAGTGGTCTTCAAATATTATTTGATCCCCACTACACATCTGTGGGGGTGTTATCCTAAGTTTACAGATGGGGAACTGAGACACAGTTATATTTACTGATGTGCGCAAGGCCACAAGAGAAATTAGGTGTTCCTGTCTCTCAGTCCCGTGTTCAGACCACTAGACCCTAGGTCTCTCATGACTTACCTTGGAATAGAAAGAGCTGATACATGTGCTTTCAATTTTAACTGCTCAATATTTTCTGTCTGATTGCACTCCAGCTGTTTTGTGATGTCACGAACTAATGAAAGCCTCTGTACCGCGGGTCAGGAGCACTCAGGAGTTTCAAATACATAATAAGAATCACTTGATTGATAGTGTTTTTGACCAGCAGCATAATTATTATATTTTTTTACAGTTAAAAATATTTCCACTGTTGCAATAAAAGATTTACCTCTATGGTGGAAACACCTATTTCTGTAGCAGACAAATAATATATTCATTTTCAGTATTAAATTAACTCCAGGTTGATAGGAATATATACAGCCTGAAGTGTCATTGTTAGCTTGATGGAACTACTAATTTTTGTCTTCCAGAAATGCTGGCACTTTTTATGACATTATATATTTTCACTCCTCCTGTTTTCCTACCCGATGCTCATGTAGGAATATGGTTAACTTGATTAAAAAGTCTCTGAGTGTTGCAGGTTTACATCAGAGACATGGTTCTGCCTGCTGAAAATGCTTTAGACAGCACACATAATACACCTTCCTTGAGTAACTGAGCCTAGTCTCTGGTTAATGTCTCCAAAACAGCCTGTTAAGAGTGTTACTACAAATTAGAGTCTGGATCATTCTAAAACGAAAATAGACTTCTTTCATCTTCCAGATGGCTGTCTGATTGGAAACTGGGCAGGATCACATTTCAGGTTGTGACTTAATGATTCAGGACAATATTTATGGTTATTACCTGACAGAGGGCAGTGATGAAAATTAAAGCACAGCCCCATGTTTCATTTATGACAAAAAACAAATTCATGACAGTTCTGTATATTAAAGGTGGCATCTTTAGCTCAGGGCAAAGTCCAGGCACAGCTCCACATCTGAGGCAGACCTGCCAAGTACTGCCATTAGAGCCCAGCAAAGACCAAGCTAGCCATCAGACTTTTGATATATGTGCTATCGTCAAAAACATTCTGGTGCTTCCCTTGGAGGAGGTCTTAGGCACGCAAGATACAAATAGGAGTGAGAGATTTTAGAGGAGACAAAGGACATAATTATACAGTGTGTTTGTTTGATGGCTGCACTTGTCTGAAATATTGTTCTTTTGGGCATTGTTTTGACAATATTGTTGTCACGGATAATCCCTTTTTGAGGGGAAAAAAGGAGTAATTATACTTGCCAATTGTGAATGTCTTTTTAATGCATGATTTTGCATTATATTTTAACTGCAGCAATGCTCTTTGTGATATGATTTGGGGGAGGAGGGGTCTTTTGGAATGGAAGGAGAAGGTTGTTGGAGAAATCAAATTTAAGTCGGAGCTCCTGTAAGTAACTGTAGATTGCCTTCAAGAATGGACGTTTACAAGTGTGTCTCATTACATTAATTCTTCATTTTTCAAATGAAACAAGCCATCACATTTTTATAACCGCAAAAAGGAAATGCCTTTTATAAATCTGACCTAATTGTATAGCTGTTAAGATCCATGCAAATCAGGTATGAACTGCCAGACTTCTTAATCAAACAAACAATAATCTTGGAAGCAAAATGTCAAAAGAACACATAGGAAAAATATTACGCTAACCTAAAATAAGTTCTTTGAGTTTTCAGATAAATGGAATATTGTTCCAATTAAGTGTATCTTATTTTTAGGAAACAATATACTGTACACATCTGTTAAATATTACGCCAAGTCCACAATAATATTTATTATTTAAGAAACATTTTCCCCATGAGATGTGTGTTCTCAGTCCTTATTGGAGTCGCAACCCCTTATTCCCTCATAATTTGTCCCAGTATTATCCTCCCACTCCGTTAAACATCCAACATTTCAAGGCTTTTCCTTCCACCACAGGGGTGCTGAATAAAGAACCCTATGGAGTGTGATATTAAATGCCAAGCCTGGGACCCAAATTTGGGACCCACATGACAGCATATTGTGGTAACATTGGATCACCAGGTGGAGCTTTACATTAAAATGTGTTTGCTGTTAGCGATTTTGATTGGATGATGTTTCCAAAGCTGCCAACAGTGACTGGGGACAAGCCCATTGGGAATTAGGTGTCCAAATCCCTGTAGGTAATTTTGAAAATCCCAGTCTTAATATTTAACAGACAAGGACAAATAATTTGTATATACCATTTCTATTTGCAATGGTTTTTGATTATATAATAAAGGTTTCTATTTGGGGGAGAATAAGGTGCATTTTATTTTTACTTTTTTAAATTAGATGAATTTTGTGCAATGAAAGCGCCATGCTCTTTTATTCTGTTCCATTCGGATTCTTATATTGTGCCTGTGATCATGGTATTGGCGTGTCTAACAGGTGGAGGACTACAGGGCCTGATCCACAGGCTCTGGATCTGGGCTATAGTGAGGGACTAAAAGCTATGACTTGGAGCAGGCATGCAAGCAGCTCACAGAGATCTGCTAATTCCCCTTAACCCTGACCTGCAGCATCCCTGTAGCAATGTTTTATTAGGGACCTCCAGGGCCTAGATTTCTTATTGAGAAGTGATTCTAGGAGGGTGACTCTATGAGGGTGGCTGTGCTGTGCCTGCTAAACTCATTGTTATTGTGCCCAGGGCTGGCCCTAGACCAAATGACACCCCAAGCGAGGAGCAGCCTTGCATCCCCCTCCAACTATTAAATTTTTAGTACCTTTTTTATTGCATTGTAGCCCATTTCATGATTTTAATGCATGATTTGCATGTGTGATTTATCCCTGTCATATAAGATGATAAACTAACATGCTAGGATCTGCAAATCTGTATTTATTCATGACATATATAAGCAAATAAAAATTGTTTTGCTTATGGATACTTTTTAATTTTAAGACTAACTGAAATGTGCTAACATCAAGAAATTGAACTGTGCACCAACATTGGGTGGGCCAGTATTAAATAATGTGACAGTCGGTAACAGCCTTAGAATGTTAACCCTGGTCTTTTAGTTCAAAAGGTCACTTTTCTCCATAGGTGCTGGAACTAGCGGTGCTGTTGCACCTATTGGCTTGAAGTGGTTTTCATTATATCCAGGGTGTACAGTTTGGTTCAATGGCCTTCAGCACCCCAAATATAAACATTGTTCCAACACCCCTGCTTTGTCACCTTTGCCTTTGTGAACTGAAGCAGGGTGTCTGAGAGATCCAAAGACTGGCCAATGACATTTTCACGTGATAAAATAGCAAGCGATGTCAGTCTCTCATTGGCCATTGTTGATCGAAGATATGTTTTGATGAGCCTGAGCTTTGAATAGCTGCACTCACCACTTGTGACTGCAAGCAGAATCTCAAAGCTATCCACACATTAGGAAAAATGTCCTTCAGCTCTGCATCATGAATGAATTGGAGAACTTGAAGTGGAGAGTTCTTCTCGTGTTGCAAAATGTGACCTATGTTGTCCAATTCAACATCGAGGTCTTTATCATTGACTTCCGAACATTCCCCATATGTTAGCGTCTGATGAAGATCCATACAGTTGTTCAAGAGTCTGTCTGCCGACAGCTTGCTAAGGTCATACAAAATCCCACAGGTGTTTTTGTGGTGCTACATTTATCTGAACCTTTCTTTGATAGACGCTCAAGCAGTGCCAATAAGCGAGCAAAAAAACCTTCTTCTTGAATTTTTCTTCCGAGCTTCCCATCACCTCAGTTTCTTCTGCACTGGGATAATTGTTACTGTCTAAAGGCCAGTCTATGTTGTTCTGTTTCATATATTTTCCCATCAGATTTGTCCCTTGCTGTAAACTAGATTGCAATTGAGCTTTTTACTTCCGATACCAAGCTCCTGAAGGCTTCTTGGGGGCATCTTTTATTTTCTAAGGGGGAAAACAGACAGTATTAGAGAGAGCAAAAGTCTATGTTCTGCAGTCTTACAAAGGCATCAAACCTTACATGTTAAGCATGGCAAACAGAAGTAACAGTATTTCTTTATATTGTTGTGTATAAAAGGGTTGGATAGATATCTCTTGCATCTCATTTAATATGTCCTTTATTAGTTGCTACTTACACTCTTCAAGACTTAAAACACAAGTACACTTTCACAATTACACAATAAAACAAGGTTCACAATATCGCAGTTGGGATCTCACTTCACTTCACTTTGTTCCTATATCTCACTGACAGCCTGGTGACATCCCACCCCTTTTGTACTCTCAAGGGCATGGCTGACAACATTCTAGGAAGTTTGAGGAAAATTTAGTTCTCAGAAAGTCTGAAAGATTCCATGAGATTCTGCAAAGGTCCAGAATGTTCTAGGAGGTTAGTGAAAAATGAATCCACATACAGAATACCGGAAACATTTTACTTCAAACATTCTATGTGCCCTTTTGTCACTAATAACAAAAACAACACCCTGAGCTTGGCACCCGCCCCAAGCCTGGCGCCCCAGGAAGTCTCCTGGGTCATCTGCCCTAAATCCAGCCCTGATTGTGCCTACCACATTCATTGGCATTGGGGATCTTATCTGGATGAGGGCTGTACAATTAACCTTTATGTAAGACACATTCCCAGGTCTCCACAGTACCAGGCTAAAACCAATCCATTAACCTCAGTTGGCTCACATTTCCTTCTTTCTGGATCCCAGGAACCATTAATACTCAGATGCTTTGAACATTCTCTTAATTATGTAGCATTGTGCACCTCATTAGCGATAGGCCTACGGTATATAATTAGAGAAAAAGTATATAAACAATATGCTGTTGTCAGTATCTGTAGCTCAACATGAAATTACACCAGGAACAGAAGACTGTTGTCTGAAAACCCCATTTTCTTGTCATTTTTATGGCAATGTTAGATAATAAAATGAAGATATATAGGACTAGAATAACAACAGTATCTCTTCCCAGGCAAAAGGGAAGGGGCAGGAAGTAGGAATACAGAGAATGATGTATGAAACCTCTTGTCTAAGTAAACAATCTACATACATTTGCATTTGCATGGAATCTTTGTCATAAAATGTTGCCTTCATTAAAGTTCAGATCTGATGACGTACATTGCTTCTCCACCTTTGGTTCGGTTGCCTCTTTAAAATAAGAACGGGGGACGCTTAAGCAGATCTGGCAGCCTAATTCCTTCTAATTTTACTGTATTATTTCAAGTGACTGAGATTTACTAATAAGAGCTTGACATTAATGAGAGTTAAACACTCATATCAAGGGGCGAATAAGCCCCAATTATGTTTTACTGGAATAAATCCAGAAGCCAGCTGCCATATGGTAAAACTGAAAATATGATGATGCTAACAGCAACTTTTGCAAAAGTGTCTGAGGGCCATGTTCTGTCTAGTCCTTATGTGGGTGGAGAGTGAAGAGACTCCACCTCCTGGCATGGACTACAGAAAAGATGGCGTCACAGGCTGGCTGGTTCTTTAAGGGGAGTTGGGCTCAACCTGCTTGTGATGGATCAGCTACCCACCCTCCACCAACTGATCCTAATCAGCTGTGGATCAGGTGGCTCAGTTCAGTTATCAGACCCACCTGGGAAGGAGTCAGGTGATTGCCGTAAAGGGCTGGAAGCGGTCAGCTGGGGAGAACTGCAGGAGGGAGGGTGCCTTCTGTGATTGGCCCTGAAAGGAGATAGTGGTAGGGAAGAAGGTGGCTCTTGTGGCAGGCCCTAGAGAGGGCTAAACCCCAGCAGATGGCTGAGAGGGAGAATGGGAACATGGACCCATACTATGGAGAACCAGCCTGCAAGAAGCCCTCAGAGTTGGCATCTTGGGTAAAAGTTGGGCCTCTGGGGAGAAAATCCAGAAGGTCAGCACTCTACAAGAGAGCAGGGCAGGGCCCCAGGAGGGGCAGAAGGACCCTCATTTATGTTTTCTTTGGACTAGAGATTTGCTACTTGATTGTTCCTCCCTGAGGAAAGGTAAGCATCTTGCAGGGCCACTGTGGGGACTAGGAGAGGAACCAAAGGGAGCCACTGTTGCACCCTGGCACAGCTGGCCAGAAGAGGGAATGTTATGTTCAAGGAAGCATATGGACTGCTTTCTCCCTACTCTTCTGAGGGCACACATTGTCCTGAGAGCCAGAGAGGAGGTGGAATCAAAGTTCCATTGCCCTCACCCCATGAACCAGTCAGCAGAGGTGGCTGGCCCCATGAAGTGCACCAGCACCTCCTAGGAAGCTTGCAGCCTTTGAGATAGTGTGGCTTAGCACTACCCATCACTATGGGCTATATGCAATTTGCACAATCAAACCCCTAATCTGGAAACTGCATTCTAATAAGTAGTTTGATATCTGGGTTAACCTGGAGATGGAAATTCAGAGATGGAGATGGGGTTTTGGTTCAGCCCATTATACAGAGTTAGGAGGTAGTTAGAAAATTAAGATCTGGACCCAGATTTTTGATCCCACCCTCTAAAGTTCAAACTTTTGGGTGATATTACCACCCAATAAAGCCATGCTTCTATCAGTGCAACATATTAAAACATATATAATGAGCCATAATTCTACCAGCAAATAAAAATAAGTTTTCTGCAGTTTATGATATGGAAACATTTACTTACTAGGGTTTCATATGAACATATACAGTTAAAAGAGCCAGCTAATTTGTCTTGGTGAATCCAATGAAAATCCCATAATCAGTCAAAGCTTTTCTACAAAAACTGTATTTTTTTTTAACAAATGAGATGTGCTGTCAATCCAGGATGCTCAGCATTAATTTGTACTATTATTAATACAATGTTGTTTATAGATCAAAGCCAAATAGTTTAGTAATACAATGATCCAGATATTCCACAGTGTTTTCAAAACATTTTTTCATAAGTAAAGAAAAATTATTTGAATGCAAGGTGCTAAACAACCAAACAACCTTGCAAAATGAATGCATTAATGAGGCATCTGGGAGAGTGAATCTAGGGCTGATGACTTTCAGAAAAAGCCTAGATGCCTTTCAGATTTTTCAAAGAAAAACAATCCACTGACAAAAGAATAGCAGCTGTGGACACAGTAAGGAAATTAACTGGAGCAGACTTGTAATTAAGCATTGGAAACTGATCAAAAAATTATCCCTTTCGTTTATATCATGGATTCTATCTACTGCAAAATCTATTAAACAAAAAAACAAACTACACAGGCTCTCTTGGTTTAACACATGAATTTATCCATCAAATCTTTGGAAATGCAAAACGGGAATACAGATATGTTTGTTTTTTCAGTCAAACATATACGCATTTATAATGAACATGGTTTTAGAGCCAAAGTAAAAAGCTGGAAACAACTTGGATTAAAAAGTGAACAGAGAATTTGGGAGAGAAGTTTGGCAGAATAATATATTCTGTGAAGGCCATGTTTTTCTAAAGCAAATATTTGTACAATGAGGTAAGCAACTGTGGTTTTCTTCTGATGCATGTGTAGACATTTTTCCATTTTCTTATGCAAGGCACTTAGACCAAATAGGACCTGTTGTTGTCAAATTATAATACTGCACAATAATGAAAGAAAAATAATTGTATAACTTTGTAGCAAGCTCTATAATAAAAGGTAGGCAAAGATTTGTCCTTAGCAAGTCACTTGCAACTCCCATCAAATGTAATGGAATATTACATTAATAGTAAAATAATATTTAGTATTTATCTAAATTGGGATTTTCCTAGAAGACTAAGGCCAGATTTTGGAATGACGTGACTATTTCAGTTAGAGAGGTGATTTTTTTTTCTGAAATAGTTATACTAATACAACCTATAGTGTGAACATAATTATCCTAGTGTAGTTTATTGCCCTTCCTTTACGGGAATAAACTATATTGGCATAAGCAGCTTTATGCCAATATGACCAGGGGCTTTTACTGCTTTAATAATAATGGTATAGTTAAAGCAGTACAACTTTTCTGTGTAGACAGACCCATAGGGAGTCCAACTCCCATTGAATTTCAATGAGATCTGAGTGCCTAATTCCCTTAGACACCTTTGAAAATCTCAGGTCTAGTACTCAGCATCTTCAAAGTGCCTACCCAAGGTTACCCAATTAATCTTCACATGTCCCCTCCCACCATTCAGAAAAGTAAGTGAATATTATTACCCTATTTTAGAGATAAATTAATACAGATGACAGGTCATGCAATTAGGAGGGAAACTGCCATTAGAATGCTGGAGTCCCTGGTTCCCAGACATGGGGTGAAGCCCCTAGACCACACTGCCTCTCTGCAAAAGAGAGGGAAGAGAGTCTTGGAGTTAGGTTGAAACAGAGGACTAGGAGATCTGGGTTCTGCTCTAGGTTGTACGACAAAAAGCCCGTGTGAGCTTGAGCAAATCACTTAGCTCGGATGTTTAAAGTAGAGATCAAACCTGAGTGTTTAAAGTAGAGATCAAATCAGGAAAAACAGGGAGCACTGTTCTTCCCAGCTCTGCTCACAAAATAAGCTCTGCCCACTTGAGACGCTGCTCTGGGCTGATTGTGCACATATTCGAAATATGATCATGCATAATAGTCAAAATGTTGTCACTCTCTCTGGGATCTGCTGAGCAGCTCAGGGTTGACTTCCCCTTGGTGGGGCTCAGCTGCGTGACTGGGCTTCTTGGGCCTGGATCCTTCTTGACTGGTGGAAAAAAATAAATGACCGTCGTGGCCCATTGCACCAAAATGAGCTGTCCTCATAGCAAATTATGAAGTTCTTTGGAATGTTATATTTCCTCTCCTTTCTTCCACACTTTGATGAGCAGTGAACAGTTAACAATGTTGACATTGAAAGTATTATCCCTGGCATCTGAGCTAGCACACTTTGAATGTATAGGACAGTTCATGCCTCCCAGAGCTAGCATTCCATGCTATCTAAAGACTCAAGCAGACATTGCTGCATCATGACGACAGGTTTCAGAGTGATAGCCGTGTTAGTCTGTATCAGCAAAAAGTAAGAGGAGTCCTTGTGGCACCTTATTTGTTAGTCTCTAAGGTGCCACAAGTACTCCTCATTCTTATTGCTGCATCAGTTACCTTTGTCTTATGTTTTAAAGGATTTTTTTCCATATCCACAACATCTAGAGACTTCTTATTATAACATTTAAATAGAATCTGAGATTCTAGAGAACAAGAAGGCAGCTTTGGAAAGACAGCAGTACCGCTGTGTACTGGCCTAATCTGAGCCTTGGTTTCCAAGTAAATATCTAGACCTATATTTAGGCACTTTGTGGGCTGATCAGAGATGCTTCAAACCTACAACATCCTATGCAGTCAGCACCTTTGAAAGTCAGGCCCCTTATTTAAGGGTCTACATGTGAATTTAGGCACCTAGCTTTAGGTTCCTATTCTTGTAAATCTTGGCCACACTGTTTGGATCCTCAGAGAGGAGTATAGAAGTGAAAGATATTATTATTGTGCCATGGGGACATCCGCAAAAGATATCAATATGTGAATATACAGAAACTAAGGGAGAGACAGAGCTGATGTGCCTTTAATACCTCTGAAGTACAAGGAAATCTTTCACAAGTAGCAGCATGACAGAGTTCATGAAAAGGTAAAGTCTAGAATAAATTATTAACCCCATTCCTTAAGAGGTATTTATTAAATACCAGATGCTGATGAGGGGGATGGGGGAGTTAAGAGATCATTTTGGAAGTAGCAGACATTTCTTTTTCCTAAGATATGTTTGTTCTTTCCTGTCAAATTTACTGAGCCAAGAGACCTCTGCTTCAAAACTATGAGGATTTTTTATATATATAAGAGAGATACTGGAATAGACTCATCCCTGGGGTAACTTTACTGAAGTCAATACAGTTACACAACAGATGCATTTGTCCCACTACCTTTATTAATGTATATGCCTATATTGTACTTATCCCTTATTACACTGTAAAGGCATATCCTTATGTTTCCCTTTACAGTGTAATGGGATAAGAACAGTATTATTAGTATAGTCTACTTATAACTACAGTCGTGTTATTACAGTATAGTACAGGACAGTATTATTATTATTATACTAGTAAATTTTATTGAAATATACCAAGGTCCAACTTCTGCTCAAGAAACCATTGATTTACATTGACAACCTATCCAATTATCACTCCATCTCCCCTTTTGGGCAAATCCCCTGGGACAAAACTGGATGCTTTGTGTCAGGGTTCCTTCCCCACTCTGAACTCTAGGGTACAGATGTGGCGACCAGCAAGAAAGACCCCCTAAGCTTATTCTTACCAGCTTAGGTTAAAAACTTCCCCAAGGTACAAACTTTGCCTTGTCCTTGAACAATATGCTGCCACCACCAAGTGTTTTAAACAAAGAACAAGGAAAGAGACCACTTGGAGACATCTTCCCCCAAAATATCCCCCCCAAGCCCTACACACCCTCTTTCCGGGGGAGGCTTGAGAATAATATCCTAACCAATTAGTTACAAAATCATCAAAGACCCAAACCCCGGATCTTGGAACAATGGAAAAATCAGTCAGGTTCTTAAAAGAAGGATTTTATTTAAAAAAAAAAAGAAAGGTAAAAATCATCTCTGTAAAATCAGAATGGAAAATACTTTACAGGGTATTCAGATTCAAAACACAGAGGATTCCCCCTCTGGGCAAAATCTTAAAGTTATAGAAAACAGGAATATACCTCTCTCTTAACACAGGGGAAATTCACATAAAACAAAAGATAAACTAATCTGCCTTGCCTGGCTTACCTATACTGGTTGTAATATTGGAGACTTGGATTAGGATGGGTTGGAGAAGATGGATTTCTGTCTGGCCTTTTTCAGTCCCAAGAGAGAATAACCACATAAACAAAGGGCACAAACAAAAGCCTCCCCCCATACCCCAAGATTTGAAAGTATCTTTGTCCCCTTATTGGTCCTTTGGGTAAGGTGCCAGCCAGGTTAGCTGAGCTTCTTAACCCTTTACAGGTAACAGGATGCTGCCTCTGGCCAGGAGGGATCTTATAGCATTGTATACAGAAAGGTGGTTACCCTTCCCTTTATATTTATGACACTTTGACATTTTCCAGTCCAGTTTCAGAGCCCATCATGGAACAGAGGCATTGCTGGTTTGTGTGATGGATGGTCTTTGAGTGACAGATGTGACACAGCACATAGGGCAATAATGCTAATAGT
Source organism: Dermochelys coriacea (assembly GCF_009764565.3). Lineage (NCBI taxonomy): Eukaryota > Metazoa > Chordata > Testudines > Dermochelyidae > Dermochelys > Dermochelys coriacea. The sequence continues at coordinate 209,034,839 of NC_050069.1, forward strand.
GATGATGTTAACTCTGTTGAATACTCCTGATCACAAAGTGATTTGAGGGCCAGCCTTTGAAGCCTGTCAAGCTCCCCAGCTGTAGACTTCTTGGTTTTATGGGAGCCTCCATGACACCTTGTGATTTTAGGGCTGTCACTGCACTGCTGTCAGCCTCTCCAGCATAACCTAGCCCTACCCCCAAATATCCTTGCACTGTGTGAGGAGGGGCCAGAGAGAGGAAGGAAGAGGGTTGCATGGAGGCTATGCCTGGGAAGGAGATGACTAACTGGCCTTTCTCTTCTCCTTCCTATTGCTGGATGGATGGGTAGGTGGATAGCAGCTGTGCCTTCATTCTCCAATCAGATACTAAATGTGCTCCATGCCTGGGACCATCTTCTATTCTATTCTATTCTATTCTATTCTATTCTATTCTCTATATATAGGTTTTTATACTGCACTCATCATCGTATTATTCGAGCACCTTTCAGCAGTGCATTAAGCTGAGGCCTCACCAATGCTGAGTAGAGCGGGACAGTTACCTCCTGTGTCTTACATACAACAGTCCTATTAATACACCCTGAATAATATTAGTCTTTTTTGCAACTGCAGCACAATATTGACTCATATTCAATTTGTGATCCAAGATAACCCCCAGATCCTTCTCAGCAGTACTGCCACCTAGCCAGTTATTTCCCTTTTGTAGCTGTACAGTTGATTTTTCATAGATTCATGGATTCATAGATACTAAGGTCAGAAGGGACCATTCTGATCATCTAGTCTGACCTCCTGCACAATGTAGGCCACAGAATGTCACCCATCCACTCCTACGAAAAACCTCACCTATGTCTGAGCTATTGAAGTCCTCAAATCGTGGTTTAAAGACTTCAAGGAGCAGAGAATCCTCCCTCAAGTGACCCGTGCCCCATGCTACAGAGGAAGGCGAAAAACCTCCAGGGCCTCTTCCAATCTGCCCTGGAGGAAAATTCCTTCCCGACCCCAAATATGGCGATCAGCTAAACCCTGAGCATATGGGCAAGATTCACCAGCCAGATACTACAGAAAATTCTTTCCTGGGTAACTCAGATCCCACCCATCTAATATCCCATCTCAGGGGATTAGGCCTATTTACCCTGAATATTTAAAGATCAATTAATTACCAAAATCACATTATCCCATCAAACCATCTCCTCCATAAACTTATCGAGTTTAATCTTAAAGACAGATAGATCTTTTGCCCCCACTGCTTCCCTTGGAAGGCTATTCCAAAACTTCACTCCTCTGATGGTTAGAAACCTTTGTCTAATTTCAAGTCTAAACTTCCTGGTGGCCAGTTTATACCCATTAGTTCTTGTGTCCACATTGGTACTGAGCTTAATTAATTCCTCTCTCTCTCTGGTATTTATCTCTCTGATATATTTATAGAGAACAATCATATCTCCCCTCAACCTTCTTTTAGTTAGGCTAAACAAGCCAAGTTCCTTGAGTCTCCTTTCATAAGACAAGTTTTCCATTTCTCGGATCATCCTAGTAGCCCTTCTCTGTACCTGTTGCAGTTTGAATTCATCCTTTTTAAACATGGGAGACCAGAACTGCACACAGTATTCCAGGTGAGGTCTCACTAGTGCCTTGTATAACGGTACTAAAACCTCCTTATCCCTATTGGAAATACCTCTCCTGATGCATCCCAAAACCGCATTAGCTTTTTTCACAGCAATATCACATTGGCAGCTTATAGTCATCCGATGATCAACCAATATTCCAAGGTCCTTCTCCTCCTCTGTTACTTCTAATTGCTGCGTCCCCAGCTTATAACTAAAATTATTGTTATTAATCCCTAAATGCATAACCTTACACTTCTCACTATTAAATTTCATCCTATTACTATTACTCCAGTTTACAAGGTCATCCAGATCCTCCTGTATGATATCCCGATCCTTCTCCGAATTGGCAATACCTCCCAGCTTTGTATCATCTACAAACTTTATTAGCACACTCCCACTTTTTGTGCCGAGGTCAGTAATAAAAAGATTAAATAAGATTGGTCCCAAAACTGATCCCTGAGGAACTCCACTAGTAACCGCCCTCCAGCCTGACAGTTCACCTTTCAGTAGGACCCGTTGTAGTCTCCCTTTTAACCAATTCCTTATCCACCTTTCGATGTTCATATTGATCCCCATCTTCTCCAATTTAACTAATAATTCCCCATGTGGCACAGTATCAAACGCCTTACTGAAATCTAGGTAAATTAGATTCACTGTGTTTCCTTTGTCTAAAAAATCTGTTACTTTCTCAAAAAAGGAGATCAGGTTGGTTTGGCACGATCTACCTTTTGTAAAACCATGTTGTATTTTGTCCCATTTACCATTGACTTCAATGTCCTTAACTATTTTCTCCTTCAAAATTTTTTCCAGGACCTTGCATACTACAGATGTCAAACTAACAGGCCTGTAGTTACCCGGATCACTTTTTTTTCCTTTCTTAAAAATAGGAACTATATTAGCAATTCTCCAATCATATGGTACAACTCCTGAGTTTACAGATTCATTAAAAATTCTTGCTAATGGGCTTGAAATTTCAGGTGCCAATTCCTTTAATATTCTTGGATGAAGATTATCTGGGCCCCCTGATTTAGTCCCATTAAGCTGTTTGAGTTTCACTTCTACCTCAGATATGGTAATATCTACCTCCATATCCTCATTCCCATTTGTCATGCTACCATTATCCCTAAGATCCTCTTCAGCCTTATTAAAGACTGAGGCAAAGTATTTGTTTAGATATTGGGCCATGCTTAGATTATCCTTAACCTCCACTCCATCCTCAGTGTTTAGCGGCCCCACTTCTTCTTTCTTAGTTTTCTTCTTATTTAGGCTATAGAACCTTTTACTATTGGTTTTAATTCTCTTTGCAAGGTCCAACTCTACTTGACTTTTAGCCTGTCTCACTTTATCCCTACATGTTCTGACCTCAATAAGGTAAGCTTTCCTTGCTGATCCCTCCCATCTTCCACTCCTTGTATGCTTTCTGCTTCTTCTTAATCACCTCTCTAAGATGCTTGCTCATCCAGCTTGGTCTACAACTCCTGCCTATGAATTTTTTCTCCTTTCTTGGGATGCAGGCTTCCGATAGCTTCTGCAGCCTTGATTTAAAGTAATCCCAGGCCTCCTCTGCCTTTAGATCCATAAATTCTTCAGTCCAATCCACTTCCCTAACTAATTTCCTTAATTTTTGAAAGTCAGCCCTTTTGAAATCAAAAAACCCTAGTTGCAGATTTATTTTTGTTAATCCTTCCGTTCAGTTTGAACTGAATTACCTCATGATCACTTGAACTAAGATTATCCCCTACAACCATTTCTTCTATGAGGTCTTCGCTACTCACCAAAACCAAATCTAAAATGGCATCCCCTCTTGTTGGTTCAGCAACTACTTGATGAAGGAATCCATCAGTTATCACATCTAGGAAAATCTGAGCCCTATTATTATTACTAGCACTGGTCCTCCAGTTTATATCTGGGAAGTTAAAGTCTCCCATGATCACACAGTTTCCATTAGTATTTACTTTATTAAAAACATTAAAAAGGGCTCTATCCATATCCAAATTAGATCCCAGTGGTCTATAGCACACCCCAAGCACTATCGTAGGGGAGGCTCTACTAGTTTTCTTCCCCAATGTAATTTTTGCACAGACAGACTCTGTCTTATCCATTGCATCACTTCTTATTTCTTTACATTCGACCTCATCATTGATATACAATGCTACTCCACCACCTTTACCTTTATTTCTGTCTTTCCTAAACAGCACATACCCTTCAATACCTGTAGTGCAGTCATGACTACTATTCCACCATGTTTCTGTTATCCCTATAATATCTGGTTTCACTTCCTGCACCAGTAGCTCTAGTTCCTCCATTTTGTTACCTAGGCTCCTCGCATTGGTGAACAAACATCTTAATTTTTGCTGTTTGGCCTCGCTCACATTTTGTACCCTATTAGGCACAGTCATTCTACAGCCAGTATAACCTATTAGACTGGTATCCACACTGCCCTTCCTCCTTATACACATTCTCCTACCCTCAGCTGTATCCTTTCTTACTTCGTCTTCTTCCCTCTCAATGCTAAAATCCAGCGTGGAGATTACCTGGACATCTCCCAACCATCTCCTCCAAATTCCTAGTTTAAAGCTCTCTTAATCAGTTGTGCCAGCCTCCATCCTAGAAGTCTATTTCCTTCCCTACTCAGATGAAGTCCATCCCGAGAGAACTGTCCTCTGTCCATGAATGCCTCCCAGTGGCCATACATCCCAAAGCCCTCCTTATAGCACCACTGCCTAAGCCATCTGTTGATAGTCATAATCTTGTCACACCTTTGTTGCCCTTCTCTAGGAACAGGAAGAATCCCACTAAAGATCACTGAGCCTCGATTTCCTTAAGTGTCTTCCCCCGCCTAGCATAGTCTCCCTTAATACTTTCCAGCGATAATCTAGCCGTATCATTTGTTCCCACATGAAGGATAATTAGGGGATTCTTTCCTACTCCCTTTAGGATCCTTTTCAACCTCAGGTCTACATCCCATATCTTAGCACCTGGAAGACAGCACACCCTTCTATTCTCTGGATCAGCTCTGGTTACAGGCCTGTCTATTCTTCTCAATAAAGAGTCCCCGATCACATAGACCTGCCTTTTCCTGGTGATGGTGCTATTCTCCAGTCTCTCCCCTGTTCCCTCTGGCTGCAAGTTCTTTCCATTCCAATTCTCCCTTATAATCCTCTTCAACCCATCCTGTATCCTCCTGGGGCTCATATTTGGTGTAGTCTCCACTGACTCTTCCCCTTTTCCTATAGGACTAGCCGCTCTTCTCTTCTTCCTTGCCCTTCCACCTTCAACGACTACCTGCTGAGCCCCTTCTTCATTTTCCAACTCTGCAAACCTGTTCCTAAGCTCTATTTCTCCTTCACTAGCCCGTCTTTTCCTCTGCCTGGTTCTTTTAGTCACATGCTTCCACTGACCACTTTCCTCACCCAATCTCCCCTCAAAATTCCCCAGCCCTGCTTCCATCTTTAAGTCTGAGTTTTTCCCTTCAGATACCTCATGTCTTTGCTCCATCATCTGCTCAAACCCCTTCCTAAACTCAAGCAGACTTTCCACCTGCATCTCCAAACCTCGGATCTTTTCCTCCATCAGCTCTATCAGATGGCATTTCATGCAGAAAAAACTCTTAACAGATCCCCCCTCCAGGATCATGTACATACCACAGCTTCCATATCCAGTCATCCTAATTGTGACTCCTACATGAATCACTCCCACTGCTGCCTCCATATCTGTCATAGCCTTCCCACCTAAATCCTGTTAATCTGGGAAACACAAACCACACCTTTCTAAGTGAAGTACTTTTCACTTGTCTTCATTGAATTTCATCTGGTTGACTTCAGACCAATTCTCCAATTTAACAGGATCATTTTGAATTTTAATCCTGTCCTCCAAAGTGCCCTACCAGCTTATTGTCATCTTCAGATTGTATAAGAGTACTCTCCACTCTATTATCCAAATCATTCATGAAAATATGGACTAGCACCAGACCCAGGACTGACCCAACTAGATAAATGGGTCAACCACTGATAACTTCTCCAACATTATAGCAATTTCATCTAGACCACATTTCTCTAGTTTGCTTATGCCATGTAGGACTGTGTCAAAAGCCTTACAAAAATCAAGATATATCACATCTACTGCTTCTACCATTCACTAGACCAGTAACTCTGTCAAAGAGGGAAATTAGGTTGGTTAAGCATGGTTTGTTCTTGACAAATCCATGCTGGCTATTCCTTGTAACCTATTATCTTCTAGGTGCTTACAAACTGATTGCTTAATAATTTGTTCCAGTATCTTTCCAGGTATTGAAGTTAGGCCAATGGTCTATAATTCCCTGGGTCCTCTTTGTTCTCCTTCTTAAAGACAGGTACTATTTTTTTCCTTTTCCAGTCTTCTGGGACCTCACCCGTCCTCCATGAGTTCTGCAAGATAATTGCTAATGGTTCTGAGATTGCTTCAGCTACTTCCTTAAGTACTCTGGGATGAAGGTCATCAGGTCATGCCAACATGAATGCATCTCTAACTTTTTTATATATTCTTTAACATGTTCTTTCCCTATTTAAGCTTGCATTCCTTCCCTCTTGTTGTTAATATTAATTGTGTTGAGTATCTGGTCACCATTAACCTTTTTAGTGCAGATTGAAGCAAAATAGGCATTAAACACCTAAGCTTTCTTGATGTCATCAGTTATTAGCTCTCATTTTCCTCTAAGGAGAGGACCCACACTTTCCTTTATTTGTTTCTTAATCCTAATGTATTTAAAGAACTTCTTAATGCCTTTTATGTCTGTTGTTGGTGCAACTCATTTTGCGCCCTAGCCTTTCTGATTGTGTCCCTACATGCTTATGCTATCCTTTTGCACTCCTCCTTAGTAATTTGTCCATGTTTCCACTTTTTGTAGGATTCCTTTTTGATTTTCAGGTAATTGAAGAACTCCTGATGGAATTATATTGACCTCTTACTACTATTCCTATATTTCCTTTCCATCATGATAGTTTGCAGTTGTGCCTTTAATATTATCTCCTTGAGAAACTTCCAGCTCTCCCGAACTCCTTTTTCCTTTAGATTTTCTTCCCATAGGATCTAACCACCAGTTCTCTGAGTTTGATAGGATATTTCTAAACTGCAATGTAAGCCCAGGGTTTGAACTCAGACTCAAGCCTAACCATCTACACACAAATTGGGCTAACTCAGAGTCCCAGGACCCTCCGAGAGTGGAGGGTCTCAGCCTGAGTCAAACCAGAGCCCAGGGTTCAAGCCCTATTGCTTTGCAGTGTAGATGCAACCCCATTGGACTCATGCTCTGGAAGTCCATCAAAAGTATTCCACAATCCCACAGGCTGACTTTCTTTGTCCTTTGAACAGTCAAGTTGTCCAACATTGCATCATCAACAAGAGTGGCCACATTTTGGGATGGAGCTACGGATTTGGGAGATGGGTGGCTGGACTTAGGCCTCCATAATGCAGTGTAGATGCTGGAGTCTCAGGCTGGAACCCAGGGTTCAACAATTCCTAAACTGGGATTCCAAATGAGTGTCAACACTCAATCTCTGGGTTAACCCTGGGCTTACATTGCAGTGTAGACATACCCATAGAGGCCCAGTGACTTCATACTGGTGTCTGCCACCTCCTGGCTACCCAAAATAACCTCAGGAGGTCTTTCAGAGCACAAAAGGAGACTCAACATCTATAAATGTTGGTAGTGTCAGAACGACCGTTTGTTGGAATATCCTTGCAGGTGAAGCAAGGCTGATGCAGTGGAGTAATTAATTGATTATGATAATTACTAATTATTATCATTATTCAATATTTCTATTTATGTTGCAGTAGCACCTCGGCCTACATTGCATACACATACCCTTAAAGACTGCTTTTTTGAAGTCCAATGTCCTTATTCTGCTTCTTTCACTTTTTTCTTTCCTTAAAATCATGAAATCTATCATTCCATGATCTCTTTCACCCAAACTACCTTAGCTCGTTTAACTCTCAAAAGCAAGTCAACGTGGAGCTCAGGCTTCATCATCAATTTGAGACATTTATTATCTAGGGGGCAAACTTTTAGACAGATGAGTACAAATTATGTGCATGAATTTTTGTACATGCATAATTCTAAAACTATGGCCCTGTATGTGCTGTAATAGTTGAGCACACAGCGGGAGGGAGTGATGCTCTGAACTTGGTGTTTCATTAGTTTATTTGGTTTAAGACAGTCTTAGGGTTTTTATAAAAAAAATCTTTTGAATTCATTTTTTTTTAATTTAAAAAAATCTTCTTAATTGGGCTTATTTTGGATCAACGTGAAGACACCATCGAGAATATTAATAGCTCACTGTGTCCCATAGGGCTGAATAGAACATGACTAGTGTGACAAAGTTCCTGCTCTACCTTGGTGGGTCTTGCGCTTATTGGTGAATTTGCTCACCTTGGAGCTTCACGGCAGCCCTCAGCTTGGCCGTTTTTCTGAACCCACAGTCCAGGTCAACTCCTCCTGTGTCTGACCAGGAATTGGGAGGTTTGGGGGGAACCCGGGCCCGCCCTCTACTCCGGGTTCCAGCCCAGGGCCCTGTGGAATGCAGCTGTCTAGAGTGCCTCCTGAAACCGCTGTGCGACAGCTACAACTCCCTGGGCTACTTCCCCATGGCATCCTCCCAACACCTTCTTCATCCTCATCATAGGACCTTCCTCCTGGCGTCTGATAATGCTTATACTCCTCAGTCCTCCAACTGTCTGCATTCTCTCTCTCAGCTCCTAGCACCTCCTGCTCCCAGCTCCTCACACGAACACCACAAACTGAAATGAGCTCCTTTTTAAAACCCAGATGCCCTGATTAGCCTGCCTTAATTGATTCTAGCAGCTTCTTGATTGGCTGCAGGTGTTCTAATCAGCCTGTCTTAATTGTCTCTAGAAGGTTCCTGATTGTTCTGGAATCTTCCCTGTTACCTTACCCAGGGAAAAGGGACCTACTTAGCCTGGGGCTAATATATCTGCCTTCTATTACTCTCCTATAGCCATCTGGCCCGACCGTATCACACTAGGTAATAAAAGACTGGATCATTTTTAGATCACTTATGCCTTGGGCTGACCTTCCTAAAGTAGAGGAGGGATTATTCTCTCTCTCAGATTAAATTGGAGCTCTTTGTGAGAGCTGGCTGATGAGCAGCTGTCTCATGCTGTCACAGTAACCACCAGCAATCCCTTGGAGCCCTGACCCATGTCACGGGACTCTGGTCAGAAAATAAAGATCTGTCTCTCACCAGCACTCCTGGGTATTACACTTTTCTTACACCTGCTGTTCCTCCTTCCCTTCATGAGCCTCTCTATTCCAGACTCCATCCTTCCTCAGTCACCTACCACCAGTAGCACTGGAACATTTTTAATAGTAGGGGTGCTGAAAGCCAGCCCCCTTACCCCTGTCCATCCCTCCCTCCCCCAGAGCTGAGGCCAGTGCGTGGGGCCGGCAGCTGGGACCCTGGGCATGGGGCTGGTAGCTGGGAGCCCGGGAGTGCTGCAGCTCCCCCCGCACCCCTAGTTCCCACACCTATGCCTATCAAAGCTCCTCAATCCTCCACCCAGGCTGACACAGGCAACCCAAAAGGAGGAGGAAGAGGAAGCACAGATGCCACCATGATTCTTTCTCCTCCACAAAGAATTCTGGGAGCAGAACAGGGAGGTTAGAGCTGGGGAGAGGGGCCCCAAGTGGTCCAGCAATGGGAGGAGAGTGCCCAGAATCCCCAGCAGAGGGTGGAAGCAGGCCAAGCATAGGCAGGAGGGGACCCTAAATCCCCAAATAGAAATCCCAGTAGTCGCAGCAAGAGGGTGGGCTGAGACTCCCAATAGAGGAAATGGACAGAGCCAGCAGACTACAAAAGGAGTCTGAGAGCCCAGACAAGATGAGTCAGGGGATTCTTGGGCTCACTACAATCTGGGGTCACAACTTCTCACTTGTGTTTAGCATCTAGCCACTTTGGCTCTGCTCCTCTTCCCCACCCACCTCTCGCCTTTGGTCCCAACTCTCCTCCACTCTAATCCCCACACTGCAGCCTGCCATGGACCCTCTCCCATTTCTGTAGCCCATTTGAGCCCTTATTCTTAAATATACCTATGAGTATAAACTGGAGGCAATGGGGTTGCACAAACATAAATAACATAAGAACAACCATACTGAGTCAGACCAATGATCCATGTAGCCCAGTATCCTGTCTTCTGACAGTGGCCAATGCCAGGTACTTCAGAGGGAATGAACAGAACAGATAATCATCCAGTGATCCATCCCCTGGCACCCATTCCCAGCTTCTGGCAAACAGAAGCTAGGGACACTTCAGAGCATGGTTCTGCATGTGTAAACCTGGACCTAATATGGCATGCAGAACCTTCATTCCCAGTGATGATGTATAAGAAACAAAGAACCCAGGTTGAGTTTGCAGGACTGGAAATTAAGAAACATATTTTTACTTATAGACTAGGACATTTCTTATCAAAATAATTGAGAAACAATACCTGTAGACCCTAGGGTGTCACAGTATAACACAATATCATCTCAGAATTGGCCCTCACTTAAATATATTTCTGGCTTGTAAGTGCCATATCACAGACTATATATAGTTCATGGGTCATGGAGTGGGGTGTGAAAGCCACAGTACTAACAAAGCCTTATCTGTAGTGGGAATTCTCAACTACAATATGTGAATTGTCCTACATAAAGAAAATATATACAGTGAGTGAAATTGTGCTCTCAGTCACACAAAATTGACCCTATTGATTTCAGGGGCCCGGTTCTCCAGTCACAGAAAATGAATGACTCCTACTGATTTCAGTGGGAAGTGTGGTGCTCAGCACCTCTGAAGATCAGACCACCTGTAAAGGTGCCTAAATATGGATTTAGGTGGCTACCGTTAGAAACCTACTTTTGAAATGTTTAGAGATAGTACATTTGCTGCAGGCAAATCAGGGTGTTTTTCCATCCTTATATTTGCCTAAATATTTGGTTACACCTATCTCCTGGCAAGCTGACAACCATCTGCTTTGGTCTTCCAGTTTCTTTTTGTTTTGAAATTCATTTAGAAATGAGCCCATGTGCCTGAACGGGCCCCATGCCATACCAGGCTGCACATCCTCTTTCTGGTCTTTTGACATTCAGCCCACTAACGCCTCTCCCAACCCCATCTGCAATGGAGCCATATTGGTTCTTCGCAAATAGGCCTTCCCCAGTTGGAAAGATGGGGCTGTATTGGCCCCATGTGGCAGCCACCTTAGGCTGAGCTCCTCTGTAGAAGAGGAAAGTTGGAAAGCAAAAAAGATTAGCATGATGCTTTTACATAGTTCCAGAACACAGAATGGGGCATATTTTATACCTTGCAGATTTCAGCTCTTCAGTGTGCTTCTGCCAATCCTGTGCTCTGTGCAAGCTCACTGAAAGCACTAAAGGTCAACAAAACCTTCCAAAAATCACGTGTGAGGAATATTGAACATGCCAACTCACAGATGGAAGAAAAATTTCTCTGGTGTATTGTGGAATTTTGTGCAGATAAGAGAAAGAGAGATAAGAAAGATATTTCTTAACCCATTATCTGCCTTATGGCACTAATCATATTTCAAGGCAGATTGAATGCCTTTAAAATGTTCTGATTTGTCAACAGTTACCACATCTGAGATACCTACACAATTTTTCCACACACCTCAATTTTTCTCTAGACTTTGAATAGGCCACAACTGTTGTTACTCAGTGTAAGTATATGTTGACTTTTGGGACCAGATTTTCAGCTGATATAAATCAGCATAGTTCCACAGAACTCAGTGGAATGACTGTATTCCAAACTCCTACTCACGTGTCACAACTATATAGGAGTGTGCACATGTCTCTGCGGGAGCATCCTCAAAATGCAGTGTATCTGAAGATTTACTTTTCTCTGTGTTTATAAACGCACTCGTACTATTTTAATTTTCAATCATGGGTGAATTGATTATGATGACCCACCTGTAGGGCTGTCAACCTTTATTTATTTATTTATTTATTTATTTAATTGTGTGGCTATCCTCTTTAAGGTTTCAAAATGTCACCAGACTTTGCAGCATAAATATTAACCGGGCTGAATCTGCCAGAGGCATCACAGCAGCACTCAATGATGTGACTTGCAGAATTTTGCCTTCTGATGGAACCAGAAGAAAAACTTGCTCAGCACAATAATTTACAACAACAAACTAGACTAAATTCCCTGAAGGCTGCGCTCCCTAGGTTCTAAGAGGAGTTCTCAGTTTATTAGAGATCTCTTTTGCATTGTCATTACATCTTTCCATCACAGTTTTCTCCCTTGTAATTATTAACTTGTTCTTTTCTTTTAGGAGGCTATTTTCCTAGTTTGAAAATCTCATAAGAAGAGAGAGATCAGCAGTCATGCAGGCTGAGATTTTCAAAGGAACCTAAGGCAGTTAGGCCTCATATCCCATTGAATTTCAATTTTCTAAGGAGCCTTTTGTTGCAAATCCTAGCACATGTACTGAGTCATTTTGCCAACTCTGACTTCTGTAGCAGGAAACAGGGTGTTCTTGATTTTACACACTGCTGCAGTTTCCTTCTGTTTTGTATTTGTATTGTGTGCAACAGTCCTCTCACTTTTTTACTTGGTCCACTGTCAAAATGGGAAAGATCTATCTACCACCAGTATTATTTTGGGGGTAACGGGAGCGAGGATTCCAGGAGATTGGATTAGGAAAGGCAGAGGCAGCTCTTTTCAGTGCCCACTGCTTGGGTTTGCACTTTCCACCAAATTGAAGTCACTGCAGTGCTCTGCGGAGAGCCAGGCTTCAAGAAAAGTAAGCCACCGGATGAGCAAGAATTGCCTCCAATTAGCAAGAAGTTCAATATCTTTTTTTAAAATGTATCTTTGAGAGAGAAAAATCTGGTTGAGAAGAGTCACTTGACAAAGGCGGAATGTGCTGAAATGCAACTGCAGGGCGCCCCTCTGTGCAGAGACTTCACTAATATCCAGTTGCCGGCTGAGATTATCTAAATGGATGTCGTGAGAGACGGGCAGGAAATCTTTTCCACCAATGACTGATGAAACCTTCCCATTCAAATGTTTTAAAAGCTGCAGAGAATTAAAAATAGAAGTATTGCTTAGGGAGGAAAGAATCCTTTGGGGGGGGCACTTTGTTTGCTTTGGTTTATATCTCCCTAAGTTGGAATGCAGTAAAAACCTGAAGAAATTAGAAAGCAAATATAGTGATTTGCAAAAAAAAGTAACCCTACACTCAACTGACGTGTGAGGAGCTTATTTTGTGTTCTGTTTATAGTTGGAAAGAAATATCTCCTTTTTGATTTCAGCATATGCAAGCTTTTCCTAGCTGCTCTCCCTATAAGTAAACATTACAGGGACTATGCCTTCAGTGGGTTATTAAATGATAGCTAATGGTAAAAGCAGGTCAATGCTGCATGTATGGCATGTTATGCACACAGAAAGTATGGAGAATGAAATAGGTTGTGAAGCTTTTGTCTGATAATGTCCCTACATATGAACGAAGCTGCACAAACATGGAAGCCAACAGTGATGATAAGGACACACACTAAGAGCAAACTACAGAACTAGGGATGGGCAGTTCATAGGTCTCAGCTGCCCAATCACATTATACAGTTTTTGACCGTGGCCTCCCAAAGAGATTGTAAATTTCCAGTAAAGTGCTGTTACTTGCTATCAAGGCTCTTAATTACATCTGACTGAACTATCTTTCATGTTTATTTTCTGTTTATGCTCTTCATTATCCTCTAAGGTCACAATCTGCAGACTGAACTAACTGTTGACTGGAGATGTGTGGGATGCCTGTCTTCTGCATGGTATTTATGCCCTGGGTTTGTGGGACCATTTGCCACATTGTATTTGGCAAATTGGGGCTCATCCAAAAATTTTAAATCAGAGTGAGAAAGATATGTACTTGATATTTTTGTCTAGGTTTAATTGTGAGGGAGGGCTGCAGAAATGAAGGATTATATTTTCTGCTGGGTTGTGGCCCGACCTCCCTCTTTGCAGGAGCAATTTTTGACTGGAAAATGTGCATCCCCAAAATGAAATTCTGTGTAGTGGCATCTCTCACCATCTGGTTTGCATGGCAACCGACTAGACGGAGCTGACACTATGCACAATTGTGGCAAAAGTTGTGTCCACAAAAGGAAAGCCATCCTTCTGAAAATATCTCCCAATATTATGGGATCATATTTACATCAAATAAGAATCCTCTCTGGTCTCTGCTCATTCTCCAGCCCCCTTTCCAGGTTTGGATCAGTTTCGAGAGGTGTCCTAAAGCAGCAGTCCGGGTGTCCCTAGGAGGCCATGAGCTGGTTTCAGGGGATCCTCCAAGCAAGGCTGGGATTAGATTCACTGGGGGCCAGGGCAGAGAACTGAAGCCCAGGGCCCCAAGCCCCGCCATCCGGGGCTGAAGCCAAAGCCTGAGCAACTTAGTTTTGTGGGGCACGGGGCCCTGGGCAATTGCCCTACTTCCTAGCCCCTAACGCTGGCCCTGACTTTTATATGCATAAAAATAGTTGTTGTGGTACAGGTAGGGTGTGGAGTTTTTATAGCATGGGGGTTGGAGGGCTCAGAAAGAAAAAGTTTGAGAACCCCTGTCCTAAAGCAAGCACCACCCTTTTACCATGTAGTGGCACAGTGCTCTCAAGTGGTCTCTTCCGCTTCTCCTTTCAGAAGTGGCACTACCTGAAGCCTCCCCCAGAGATTCACCTTTGGTGCATTGCTGTGCCATTCCAGACAGAGGAGCAGTTCTTGTGGGAAGGGAGGGCTCTTCTCTAGGAAGTCCAAGATTAACAGCTCTCGTTGGGAGGGAGGGGAGTGATGTGCTCTGGCACTTTCCAGAAGAGCACAGTGTACTATTGGGCACGGCATAGGAGTGGCACCATGTTTAAATCCATAGCAGCACTGAGGTCCCTCCATTAAACCAGCTGCCTTGGCTGGGGGATTCACTTGCCTCCCGTATCCCCTAAAGACACTTGCCACTGAAGCTGGGGGTGGGGAGAGCACTCAGTGACAATGCTCATCTTACACAAAATGAAAAACGGGAGACAGTTAGGGTCACACTCCACAGACACTAGGCTAATGGCTTCCACACACTAGGTGTGAATCTCAAACATGCTGCAGGTTCTCATGGTTCATCAACCAACCTGAATTAAAGGGGCAGATGCAATTATTACTGCTATAGCTAAGTGAGTTGCCTGCATACATTAAACTGTACAGTAAAGAAGAATGGTGCTGGCTACAGACACTCACCAAAGGGAAAATTTCTACACCTGCTTAACGTCTGCCGAGGGCTCTGAAGATGTAATATGCTACATGATTGCTACGTATCATCATCAAAGTAATAATTTCCAACAAGAAAACTGGAGTATGGTAAATACATTGGTTGCAACTGAATATCATCACTTGATGAAGACACAACCCACTAGACTTTGGTTTACAAGCAAAAAAATGCATGTGATACTTTTCCCCATCCGACACATGAGGAACCGTGCATGTTCCTTTCTGTGCTCTCCTGTAGTCTTCCTCTTTCTCATGTTTACTATGGTCCTGAGCCCGCTCCTATTGAAGTGAGCCATCAAATTCCAATGAATTCAGTAGGACTGGGATTAGGCAGTCTTTAAGTTTTTTCTTCCCTTCAGATAAGGTGGAGGTGCTGAATTCTAAGGAGAAAATACATGTTTCACCTTCAGCCAAGTAATTTTTCAGGGAGAAGGTAGTCTGCTAACTATTTGCATATCCATTTGTGGGGTGGTGGGTTGGTGGCTAATCACAATAAGTAGATTGAATAAAAAAGTTATTTCTCAGTCATTCTAATATTAATTAGTATCTAGTTTCCATTAACGTCCTACTTTACCAATCAATCCTCCTCCAAGACTCCCATTGAGTCTAGATGCATGATCAGGCCCATATTTTGTCATTTTCAAATTCTGCTGTGCCTTTTGGGCAAAGTTGTGCAGTTTTTACTCCAGCAAAATTCTCAATGAAGTCAATGAGTTAGGATTAGAGAATCTGGACTGTGTTGTCTAAGAAAAGTAACAGATTTCGGAGGAGAGCATTGCAAAAATGTCATAGTTATACTTGTGAATATTTATGGAGACTAAGTGACATTTCCATGAATATGCATGGCAGTAATGCCAATGAACCTAAGGGCTAGTTTTATTTTGCTGAGACAGTGATGCAATTCTGTATATAGGGAAAATCACTAATTTGTCCCAGTGTGGTAAAGTTCTATTATGACTGCAAAACAGCTAGCTTTGTGTGGTCAAACATCAAAGTTTTGCCACACATGAGTGCAAAATTCTGCTCTAAGATCTCCTCAGTACATTTTTCCTCTTATATTATGCCATTAGAACTGCAGATCAGAACTGGCAAACTTTTGAAAATTTAAAGTCTGATACTCAACTGTCTTGCACCTTGCATAGTCATTTCACCTCTGCAAAGTGGGTGTACCAAATTGGCATGGCAACATTTTACAGCCCTCTCTAAGTACAGCTGTATAAATGGTTACACAAAGTGCGAGAATTAGGCCCCTAGTTTCAGTTGAGTGATAAAGTGAGATCTGGTCTACAAACAATGCTTATATTGATGTAACTATTTTGATCAAAGCTTGGGACAGTTACATTGGTACAGCCACCCAGTGTGGATGCAGTACTACAAATAAACAGAGCACGTCTGATCTTGAGAAAAGAAGACTGAAGGGAGACCTGATAACAGTCTTCGAAAAAGGACTGTGATCAATTGTGCTTCATGTTCACTGAAGGTAGGACAAGAAGCAATTGTCTTAATTTGCAGTAAGGGAGATTTAGGTTAGGTATAAGGGAAAACTTTCTAACTATAAGAATAGTTAAATACTGGGATAGAAGATCATGGAATCCCCATCATTTGCAGTTTTTAAAAACAGGTTAGACAAACATCTGTCAGAGATGGCCTATTTTTACCTAGTCCAGCCTCAGCACGAGGGGCTGGACTTGATGATGTCTCAAGGTCCCTGCCAACCCAACATTTCTATGATTCTTTGAATATGCAGATGACACACAGCTCTACCTATCCTTTACCACATATGACCACACCATCACCACCAAGACGGCCCAGTAGTCGGATGAGAGCAGCTTTTGGATAAAGAACAGCTGGCTGAAGCTGAAATGAGCAAGACAGAGGTGATGGTGGTAGGCAGAGGAAAGCATTTTCAAGAGTTTGTAACCATGGTTCATTCTCCCTTGGTTGACAATACACACCCACAATTGGTTCGTTCAGTTTATAGGTCTAGGAGTACTCCTGGATATCTCACTGATACGGAGCTCTCACATAGCAGCATCCATGAGTAATGTTTTCTACTATCTCTGGTTGGTTAGGAAACTCCATCCCATCCTGGCAGACTGGTCTCAATTATTCATGCCTTTGTCACCTCTTGGGTGGATGACAGCAGTGCAATATACCTGGGCAGGAAACTGGTAGGTCTCTGTCAGAGGTTTCCTGATGCCCATGCAGAATGGCAGCAAATGCAGTACCTGACTTGTGGAACTATACATGCTCCTCAGCCACAGGGACAAGGTCTACAGGCTGGCATGTTAGCTGGGCCAACCTCCTAGAGTGCACTTGTGCATTATGGTATGATCCTGCCACAGGCCCTGATCCAAAGCCCATTGAAATTAATGGAGAGGTTCCTATTGACTTCAATGGGTTTTTGAATGAGGCTCTTGCTCTTTGAAGAGGAAAAGGCTTGCCACCCCTCTCTCCCACCACATGCCCCACAGCAAGGAGCTCTGTTGATTATGTAGAAGGCATAATATAGGAGTCAGTGTTTGCTGTGTAGCTTTGTTAGATGGATTTTGCCCTAGCTGACTTTTGTTTTCACACAGCTCAGCGAAACAGAGGTCAGATCATAAAAATGATTCACTCTTCACAAAACTGACAAATTATGGGACTTGTATGCAGTGTAGTTGTAGTTGTGTCACTCCCAGGATATTAGGGAGACAAGGTGGGTGAGGTAATACCTTTTATTGGACCAACTTCTGATGGTGAGAGAGAGAAGCTTTTGAAAGCTTATCTGTCTCACCAACAGAAGTTGATCCAATAAAAGATATTACCTCACTCACCTTGTCACTCTCAAACTGGGACTTTTCACACAGCTCAATTTCCAACACCAAAGTGGTTTTCTAAAAAAACATGGCAGCCAGTGGCCACCCTCAAATGGTTGAGACAGCAGTTTGTAACATATAAAATATGCACTGTTCTGATTAGGCAAAGATGGAATGATTCAATTATATGCTTTTTTAAAATAACCACTTGTTTGAAATTTACTATTGAAGTCTCACATTCTCCCAGGGTATTGCCTATTGCTTCTATTAATATGTAAGTGGTGTAGTAAGCAAGTGTCTGTCAAATTCTCCTTTGGCTCCTTCGGTGCCTACTTTTCTTATTTGCTTAATGTTTCTTTCCTTCCCTCCCCCGCAACCAATCATTGTTTCATTCTCTTACTCTCGCCTCCTGTTAGTGGACTATCTCCTCACACCTGTTTCCTACAGAAAGAGACAGAATAGCAAGTAGGAGCAGTGTATGATAGTTGTGCTAACTGGTGGTAACCAGTGAGTTCCTACACTAAGGATACTAGTTCAGAAGCCAGGAGGGTTAGTGAAGTGATAGCAGCCTGATTCTCTTCATGGGTGATGTGTTTATTTGATATATAATAATGGGAACAGTCCCCGGTTTACAATGGCTCCATGGAGCCGGGCCCATGCTCAGAAGGGGCCGCGGCTTGCACTGCGCCCCGAGATCCCTCTGGCTCCCCGTGCCCACCACTTGCTCCTCTTGGCCTGCCTGCCTGCTGCCTCCTTGGCCTCACTCCCCTTCTCCTCTCTGCCCCCTAGCCAGACCCCAGTGCACTTCCGGCGCTATCTCTGCTTCCCACCACTTGTGGGGCCCCACCTGTCTCCCTGGAGCTGAGCCACCTGGGATTGGTGCAGAAGCCTGGCCAGTCTCAGTGCCATGCTCCACTGCTCCCATGGGGACTCACAAATAAGTTTGGCACTGGTCCCACAAAAGGTTAATCTGGCCCTGAATGGGAAGCATTTTCCTGGTAAATGGCATCTTTTGATATCCTGCAGATGGGAGAGTTGTCATGGGAGGGTGTCTCTCTTAGGGCTCACTTAGGTCTCAGTTGTGCCTTTTGGGCTCAGCCCCTGCCTAAGAGAGCTGCAGAATTACCCAAATCCAGTTGGATCTGCACATGCTTGGGATACCCCTGGCATGGGGGTTTCCCAGCAGGCATAGAGCCAGCTCCCATGCTTCCCTATTCTCAGACCCTTGCGTGGGGGAGGGCATGGTAGGGGTTGGCAGGGGAAGTGGCTGGAGCCCAATTCACTCTGGCAGTTCCCAGTTGGCCTAGGGTTTCTGAGGCTACTGTAAACGGAACACTAAGATAAGGGGAGTCTGGGAGCAGTAACTCTTCCCCTGTCCTGTTCTGCTTTTTGCTGGGCACAGCAGAGAATCTGGCCCTCTAAAGTCTACGATTGCTGGTAGTCTGTCTGGCTATCAGCAACCAGGAAACAACAGCTTGTTCAGCAATGAGGATTATCACAGACATATGCAAAGAGGGATAATAAAACGTTTGCCAACATTCTGTTCAGCTTCAAGCATTCTTCATGCATGGGAGATAATCAGAACTAAAGTCAGCTGGGTCACAATGACCTTGGCAAAGATTTTTAAAGGGGCATAAGGGACTAAGAGCCTAAATCCCATTGACTTGTAATGGGATTTGAAGCTGTAACTCCCTTACATGCCTTTGATTAGCCCATCCCTTGCCTACCATTCTGCTTCTCCAGCTGAAGAAGAGATGCATGCATTGCATTGATGAGAGGTTTTAGAGTAGCAGCCGTGTTAGTCTGTATTCGCAAAAAAGAAAAGGAGAACTTGTGGCACCTTAGAGACTAACAAATTTATTTGAGCTTAAGCTTTCGTGAGCTACAGCTCACTTCATCTGTATTTTCCACTGAATGCATCTGATGAAGTGAGCTGTAGCTCACAAAAGCTTATGCTCAAATAAATTTGTTAGTCTCTAAGGTGCCACAAGTACTCCTTTTCTTTATTGCATTGATGATATCACAAAGTAGGCAAGCCATTTGTGCAGTTTTAAACGAGATAATTCTTGTATTGGTTGGTTTGTCCCCAGTCCGGGGTGAGGTCACACTGGCAGAGCGGAGTGGTGTACTCTTCAAAATGGTGTCCTCTGCGTGCCATGATCTCGTATGTACCCTGTGTGTGTCCTCTGTGTGGCATGATCTCGTATGTACCCAAAATGGTGTCCTCTGTGTGGCATGATCTCATATGTACCCTGCACCAGCAGGGGCAAGATCACACCAGTGATGGTAGGCCCAAACCATTCCCAGAAGTATGTCCAGTATTTTGGGAATGTGTGAGTGGCCACCCCACAAAGTGATGTCACTTGTTAGCAAGACAACAGCCACTGGATGTTAAAATTGTTAAAGGTAAATTGAAACTAAAATTTACAGCCTCAGCTGCAAAATGGGGATAATGATACTAACCTCCTTTATAAAGCCCTTTGTGATCAATGGCTGAAAAGAGCTTGGTATTATTATTATTAAGAATAGGTTAGACAAACAGCTGTCAGGGCTAGCCTAGATATATTTACTCATGCTTCCCAATAAGTGCAATCACTTTAGTGGTTCTGATGAGAGAATTTGTTTCATGGTCCCTGCTGTAAGACGTATACAATCTAAATTCTGTTGTTGTCACTGTCTTTCTAGCTCTATAGTCGCTATCAGAATATGCTCATAAAAGGAAATGTTAATTCAAGATGTCATTTCCAACCATACTGTAAATTGTCCATTTCTACAAGTGGGGGGAAGTGATCTTCATCATGTGACCTTTCACAACTCTGTGCTGTGTGTTTCTTAGCAAGGCATTAGCAAAACACACATCAGTGTAACTATCTACTTTAATGAAAATCCCCTAAGAAACCCCAGAGTAATGGACCAAAAGCAGTGGAACACTATTGCAAGCTGTAGGGTTTAGGACCATTATTGTACAATAATGTAGTATGATTTTTAAGAGATGTTATGTCTTGCTTGTGGGATTTTCAGATTAATAGTAATAATTACACCTCCTAATCATGAGTATTATGCATATTTACTGAATCACCTCAGACATGTCAGCTGCCAATTCTATCTTTGCTCTGCACAAAACAATAGGTGGTGTGTTAATTAAGAGAGTAAGAGATTTTTGGGAAATGATGCTGTAAACAATAATATTTAAGACACATAGCCTTGCATGAGACATAGATTTGCTTTCCAGCTGTTTTATTCCTTTAGGAATAAATCTGCCTGACTGGGGAAGGGGGAGTGGAAGGTTTGAAGTGCAGGAGAACTGCCATGATCAGGAACCAGTGTGATGAGCTACGATAATGAGGGAATCTGTCAACATCTTTGTGCAATTTAGTCAAGCTCTGCAGCAGAGCTGATTAAAACTGGGGAAATTATTTAAAAATTCATGTTGAAGTTGTTTCAATTTCACAGGGTTCAAAATGAACCCGTTTTCTACTTTTCACAATAGTAGTATCAAAATCGCTTTTTTTAAAACAGTTACTGACATTTTTTGTGCACTGAAAACCAGTGTTTTGGTGAACAACAACAAAAATAACTTCCACAATGATTTTGATAAACAATGTTGGTAATTTTAAACCTCCATTAAAAAGGCACAGGAAATTTTTGCAAAAACTGGAAAATGTCGATGCTTTTTGGTGAGTTTCACTTTTGGAAAAAAAAGGCCTTTTTTTTCCCCTTAAGGAAAAACATTTGTGTCCAAAATATTATGACCAGCTGTCCTCTGCAGCAGCCCATTTTGTGGGTGCACACAAGAAAAGGGAGGTGCCCCACAATGCATTTAGGTGATTGAGCTGGGGCCTTAGTTCCAAACCCAAAGAGACTCCAGCCTAGGACCTTGGGAGTGGAGGCAATGCTGTGCAAATATTCAGACAGTGTAGACATGATAAATAAGGCTCATGGTTACATGTCTCACTATCAAGACTCAGTGACTTGATTTATAACATTGCTTACAGTAAATATAAGGACATGCTCTCATTTGCCATATGGGTAGGGAACTACTCAGCTCTGCTTCACAGTTCTCTCCCCATATTGCTGACAGGATGATACTCTCATACCATAGGGAGCAGTCATGGAAATGTGTTTCAGTTTATGTAATGGTCCATCTGCCTGTAAAAGGTGCAGCATAAAAAACATGGGGTTCAGGGACAGATATATTCTAAAAGGACAGCATATGGCAAGGCAACCGTTAGTTGATCAACTAAGATTCTTGCACATACTTTAGGACTGATGAGGGGTTAAAGTGAATGTTGCTTCAATGCTAAATTCAAGACTCAAAAAAATGAAGGAATGCCATAGATTTGCAAATGCCTTGTATGGTTGTGTTTTAAACTTTTAAACAGCCGCTGGGGCTCCAGGCAGGGGAGACCAAAAAGTTTTGAATAATGCATGAAAGATAATTTCCAAAATCACCCTTTAACTAGTACCACATTTTTTTCACTGTCTCCATATTCATGATTCACCATTTGCTAATCCTGATGCATAAGGAATGAAGATAGCCCCAGTGGATAAGACCTAATGGACACCATTCTGGAATAATACACAAAGCTCAACTTCCAGACATGTGTCTTCAATTTAAAATAATTCAGCAATCATGTTCAACCAGAACCTGATTACACAAAATGGGACTTTTTAACTCCCAGACTTGGATCAAATTTTAAGGCCAGGGTTAAAAAAAAGTGCTATGTTTATACATTCCAGATACTGTGGCTGAATTACCTGCACACAAATTTAACTATTTCTTTTGAGCCTCTTATCAGCTCATCTGTAACTGTTTTAAATGCTTTTGCTTTACCTGTCCTTTGTAGTTCCTCCGTGATTTTTCAGGCATTCCATAATTGTGATGAATGGATTTCCTGGACTGGGAAATTAACTAAAAATGAAGCTGAGATCTCATGGTACATAACAGTAAATTGTCACTTTTAAAAAACTGTTACTTTGTTGGTTGAAGCCTCAAGATCCAAAGATTCCTGGGTCAAGAACATGAAAATGACAAACCCTGGCAAATAGCCAGTCATGATCTCCCTTTGTAACTACTGTAGCATCAGTTTCTCCTCTTGTCCCATTAATTCTTCCTTTGACAGTTGTCTTCCAGACTACAACTTGTGACAGTAATGTCCAAACTAGGCTATCAATGTCTCCACCTCAAACATAAGCTGAAGTGTGATTTGATCCTAGATTGTCTGTAGTCGAGATGGGCTTGTGGAAAGTCACAGGCCTTGCAGAGAGCAACAACATCTTTGGTGAACAGAACTAAAACTTGTTATGACTGTTGGTTAAAGGCTTTGTGTGAAATCATTGCCGTTTGATCTTCCAAAGCCAGTGTTACCTCAGAAGAGAGCAATGGCCCAGATTTTTAAAGGTATTTAGGCATTGCTGCGCTCAGTGTTGCAGCACCTAGCTGATTTAGGAGCCCAAATCTCATTTTCAAAAGGAATTTAGGCAGTTAGGACTGTCAATAGAATTTTGGCTCCTGAGTGCCTAAATCCCTTTTGAAAATGAGATTTAGGATCCTAAATCTGTTACGTGCAACAACACTTAAATACCTGTAAAAATCTGGGCCTATTCCACCAGAAGTGGAATGGCTGGTGCTACCCATCCACTCTGCTCCCCCAGGAGGGTCTTTCTCCTTTGCCTTCACAGCATGATTAAGGCTGAATAAGCCAATACTGCCCCTTCCCGCCAACCTTCTCAGGCCTTTATCCAAAACCCAGCCAAGCCAAACCTGGTTTTACGTTCAGACTGTTGGTTAACTTCCTTTCTGGTTATTTTGCATGCCAGTGCATTTCTTAGGTCTGTCCATAAATGGGAATGTCAAAATCCTACAAGCAAGGCTGTTCCCCAGGTATTTCCAGCTTGAGCAGAAGCAGGAGCTATTAGAAAACTTGCAAGAGTGCCTGGCCTCCTGACATATCCAGCCTTACTTTGCATCCCCATGGGGTTATTGTTTATTTTGTTTGTTGATGGTAGTGCTGACAATCTGTTAAGTGCATTAGCATAGTCCTTGCTCTGAGGAGCAAACGTACTAAGGACAGACAAGTAGACAGATGCTAGAAGTAGGGGAACAACAAATCAGCTAAATTCTCCTTAGGCAACACGATAAAAATGGATCTTTAAGAGGGAAAGGTGGAGAGGGTAGGAGCCTTTTAGATGATTTCAGGGATGTCAAATCATACTTGGGGGGCAGTGTGGAAGAGACTTTGTGACAAACTGACAAATAAGCTTGATAACAAGAATAAACTTCAGTTAAACACCTATATTTTTGTGTGCATCTCTGAAGCACACTTCTGATGCTATTAAGAGCCATCCTTCACCAAACTTGACCATCCTTCATTATCCATGGGAACAATGTGACTGCTTCCCATTCAGCATGGTCACATATATCAGGATCTGCCCTCACGACTACCTCACAAACAGTTTGCACTGTAAGAAAAGGAGTACTTGTGGCACCTTAGAGACTAACAAATTTATTAGAGCATAAGCTTTCGTGAGCTACAGCTCACTTCATCGGATGCATTTGGTGGTTTTTTTCCACCAAATGCATCCGATGAAGTGAGCTGTAGCTCACGAAAGCTTATGCTCTAATAAATTTGTTAGTCTCTAAGGTGCCACAAGTACTCCTTTTCTTTTTGTGAATACAGACTAACACGGCTGCTAGTCTGAAACCTGTCAGTTTGCACTGTACATTCCTTCATGAAGAAATCAAATCTTACTCACTGAAACTGTTAGAAAAATGTGCTGTTAAATGAATGTTACTGGTTAAATGAATACTAAACATATTGCCAGTTCCATTCCAGAGTGATTGAAATAAGGCAGCATATTTATACAGTTTAGGTGCAAAAAGAAAAGGAGTACTTGTGGCACCTTAGAGACTAACAAATTTATTAGAGCATAAGCTTTCGTGAGCTACAGCTCCGATGAAGTGAGCTGTAGCTCACGAAAGCTTATGCTCTAATAAATTTGTTAGTCTCTAAGGTGCCACAAGTACTCCTTTTCTTTTTGAGAATACAGACTAACACGGCTGCTACTCTGAAACCTGAGTTTAGGTGCAGTTACACATGGGCAAATTAAAGTCAAAGGGAGTTTTATCACCCTCTTCTAAGGAAGCAAGAGCTGACCCAGGAAATAATTGGAAACACTGACCAACGAGCAAGCTCTTCCTCCCATCACCCCTTTGATTCTTCTTCTTGTTTATTTTTGTGGTGCATGTAGCTATGTAGTCATGGGAGATGTTATCAGGTGCCACATCTTTAAATGGAAGGCAGCTGCCTGCCTGTTTGCTGAGGACTTCTGTTTTGGAAAGAGCAGTTCACTTCCTAAATATGGCTACTCTAAGAGAGGGAGTCAAACGCACACCACACACTCTATCTCATGCAAGCATTCCACCTGCAGTGTTGCCATCTCTCCTGTTGTTTTCGCAAGTCTCAAAACATTTTGTGTTCCTCTTAATGCCCCAGCTTCAGGTGAGTCCATGAGAATCTCAGCATGCATTTAAAAAATGTAACTAAGTTCCCAGCCCTCATGGTTGTGGAGAAAAGCTTTGAAACATGATCAGAATTCACCTTAAAGATTCAAAAATGAGAAGAAAAACAAAAAGAACCCCAAATTTATTATTTTTAAAGAATCTAATGATTCTTAAGCTAAGATCACGATATTTGGCAGCCTGCCTCGTGACATTTGAATGCTAGGGCTTGTCAACACTGTGTTTGTTCCTTCTTACTTTGGTTTCTTTAACCTAAATAAAATACACTGATTAAAAGTACTAGTTTTCTCTTTGTATACGGTAAAACTTTAATGTGAGTTTAAAAAAAATTGAATTCTGAGATTTGTGCAAACCAACTCTTTCTTTTGAACAGTTTCGGCTATCAACGAATCAACTATTTTAGATGAAAAAATGTTTAGTCGGAATATGCCTGAACAGCTTTGGTTGACAGTGAGAATGTAAGGACCCATATTGTCTTTTATTTAAAAAAACAAACAAACAAACAAACAAACAAAAAACCAAAAAAAAACCCCACCATGTACAAATTTGTGAAACTCACAAATCCATCTACAGCTTGAAGGAAGCTGCTTGCTCTAACCATGCCATACCCTGGATCTCACTATGGTATAACTTCAGGATCTTCTCCGTGTATTTTTGTGCTGCTCAGAGATGCTCCCTCCTGAAGAGCTGGAGCCAAAATGTGTCTATTTTAACATGAATATAAAAGGTTTAGAATAGACTGAGCTCTCACTCTCTGTGTCCTTTCTCCCTCCAAGCAGCAAAATCCCAGCCAGAGTAACTAAATTCACTTTAAGAAAAAAAAATCCTCTTCACCCTTGTCCTCCTTCCAGCTACAGAATCCCAAATCAATTAGCCCAATTTTTGCCTGAGTTCAGATAAATGTTTAATATGAAAACTTCTGAAGCAAACCTCTCCCAGTTCTTCTTCCAAGATGACTGATGCTTTCTCATGCCAATTTCAACTTAACGCTTCACATGAGAGAAGAATACAGTGCTCAGGTATGAAAGTCACCAGTGTCTTTTTATGTTACACCGGAGCCTAATGGGTAAATGGCAATGAGATCCTCAAAGGGTTTGTTTTGTCAGTATAAAATCTCTGGCAGATAAATCCCAGCATCCAAAAAAAAAAAAAAGTCAGTTGCTTCTTGAGAGATATATGGACCATCAAACTGTCTGCAAAGATGCAGGTAGTGTTATTAGCTATTGGCAGTGATTAGGAATTGCGCTGCTGTTGTAACCAGTAAATTAGTAGCAGAAGACACCATCATAGATGTGTGGCATGTGTTACTCAAGAAGCAGCAGCCATTGTAGGTTCTGTTTCTTTTTTGCAAGCTACTTTCTTAGACCACGAGATGGTGATAACTGATTCAAACAGTAATGGATACCATAGAGGTTTAGATAAAATCATCTTGTTTGGTGTTATTATTTTCCAATTTAATGTGGAAAATTTCCAATTTAATGGAAAATTTAACCTGAGAAGAAGGGTTGGAAAGAACTTGCCTGAAGTATTCACAGTTATGAAGGATTTAGAGATAATTGACCAGATTCTCTTCTTTATCCTGTCACATACCCTGTCCCAAGGGGGCATTACTCACTAGGATAGTGTCAGAACTTGTCAGCCTCACACTTTCACCAATGACAAGCATTCAAAAATAATAGGTTAGGCCCCCAAAATTCTATTTTTTTAAAATATAATAAATGTTGGGTTCTTTTTATTTGCCTTCTGGTTGTGGAGCCTTTAGATTTCATGTTTTCAAGATTTCCTCTGCAACAATGAGGGATGAAACTTACTTTTTTTAAAAAAATGAAAGCTCATTTCATGAGATTCTAGTGGCTCCAGGAGCTGGGGCTTTCAGGAAAACACCAAATATGGTGAGATTTGCAATAAAACTGCAAGAGTTAGCAACACTGCCCTTGTTCAAGGGGTCATTACGAAGTCAAGCAAGCATTCCTCAAGGAGCAAAGGGTGCAATGCTCCTAGCCTATGCTAGTTATACAGATTTTATCACAGAATTATATGCACCTTCAAACTGTTTGGCAGTTCCATTTAATTATCACTTTATGGACCAACTTGTGTGCCTACGTATGGATTCTCATTTACTACAACTATGTGAGCAAATCAGATATTTGCATGTGCAAAAGGCCATTAAGAATCTAAGTGGCCATTTGCAAGCTCAGTCACCTGATTTGCACATGCATTCATAGGAGTTGCATGCGCAGATGAAGGTCACACAATTGTGCATGTATTTTTGGGCACACGCAGGTCTCTGCTTTTAAACATTTGGCTCTTAGACATGTACTCTTAGAAACGTACTCTTAGAAGTGAACACATTGACAGGCCACACAATAAGGAGGATATGCATTGACTGAATAGTGTGAGGACAATTATTGTGTGACTATCATATATTGTGTGGCTATCCAACTGAGATGGCATAGTGGTGATATGGGAGTGACTATCCTATTGGCTGAGTTAAGCCTCTGAGCACCTCCAGAAGCCTGAGCAGACTCTGGGCTAAATCCTTGTGAATTATAAGGTAATGCTGTTTTGACAAACCCAATTTCTGAGTGCTTACTAAGCTTTACACATGGGGCGCTGCCTCCTTGAAATGCAGTCACATCACTTTCCTTAACAGAAGCAAGCCCCCCATCCCACCACCAATGGCAAAGTGACCCTGGCTAGAATCACACAACTGCTGTCTCTGCTCATACTCAACTTTCTCCTTGTACATTGGAACATGATCCAAGTCACACTCTTTCTTTGGCTGCTTGCAGATGAAAATAGCAAGGTGAGAGGGATGGGGAGAAGACAGGGGAACCAGAGAAAGAGAAAATTGAAGAAACAGACAAATATATAAAACAGAGAGTAGCAAGCTATATTGATGAGCATCTGATTATCACTGTTCCTGAAAAAAACAGTCTGGATAAAATCACTGAGCTGAACATTCATCCAGATCTCTCACCAAACCCCAGCCTTCACACTGTATCTTTTAAATTCTTTCTACATAAGGGATGGTGCTGCGAGAGATAGTTAATTGGTGCTAGACCATACTCTCATGTTGTTACGATACTAATGTGGTGGTTCGGAAAAAAAGCCTGTTACTAACTGGAAGTGACAGGAGTTTATGACCTCTCAGTCCCATCCTAGATTTGAACCTGGTAGGGGACATTTGGCAAAGGAGTTTTTTCCAACCCGTTTTGCTGTAAGCTGTGAGTGCTGCAGGGAATTGTTGAGTTGTATTGCAGTTGTGCCTAGGAGCCCTAGGCATGGAACAGGCCCCTAATGTGCTCGGTGTTGTACAATGACAGACTAAAAAAATGGTCCCTGCCCCAAGGAGCTTACAGTCTGAGTATTAAACGTCCTGATCCTCATTTACAGAGTGGTGTAAAAGGGCCTTAGTGTGAATCAAATCCAATATGTTGTAGTGATGAGAGGTCCTCATGAAGGTTTTGTATGGATGTTTAGCTGAGCCAAGCCAAACCTTTAGAGGTTCATCCCCTCCTCCTTTTTGCATCCTCCCTCACAGCTCCTGCTTCTCATTACATAAACCTACCAAAGTCAATTAACCTATTTTAAGGCTTGTTTTGACCTTTCAGATGGTGGTGCCTATTTTCCAGCAGAGAACCAAGGCTGCTGTTTCCCAAGACTGACAAACTCCAGTCTGGCTTTTAAATCACTAAAAGGAAGGTATGATGTCCTTCACTCAGTTCCTGAAAGGGGTGATGGGATCACCCATTCATGCAAGTGAACTAGGATGTTACTGTCGGTGAAGATTTGCTGCCATTATTAGGCTTTGCCAGGTAAAAAGGTGCCTTCTCAGTTTCATCTTTCAGTGATCTGTCAAGAGAGTCTTGTCAGTTTTTTTCTCCATGATGGTTACCAGCCTCATCTGATCATTCCCATCTGCTGGCCATTCTTTGAAATTCAATGAAGTGATATCATTCCTATATTCTTAACAATCAGTGCAATTTCAGGCACCCCAGTGGGCCTGGAACAGGGCTGTGCACAAGAGGTGAAGAAATGCACAGGATTTATATAGATGTGGATTGTTGTATGCCTTATCTAAAGAGCTTAGCTTTGAATGTTTGGTTTTCTACAGGCACCAAAATGGATCCTGTTACAGGATTGCTACTTTGTCTTTCCATTTCTTGTATTGGACATCAGAGAAACTTGATGCTGGTGACATCTGATGTAATATGAGTTCAAAGGGCTCAGTGCAGCTGTAATCCACCTTTCCACTCCCCTGATCCTCTGGGGGCTGAGATGCCCCCAACATAAGGTAAAGTTATATTCTCTGGAAAAGTCCTATAGGCACCAGTCCACTGGCCAAAGGTCTATCCAAACATTTTGAACTTTGACCCCGACCATACTCACCCGCCAGCATGCTTCTCTCCACTCCATGCTCCTTTCCACTAGCTGAAGATTCCCCCATTCTTTCCAACCTGGCTCCTGACTATAACTAGTTTAATGTCCCCTTTTTCTATCTTAGCAGGGACCAACAGATTTGGCCCCAAATAAATTAATGTGTACAGTGGTAATGATCATGCACGCTTCTGAATTGAAAATGACTGTGGATCACCTTCCAGAGAAAAATCCCAAGAACACCCATTAGAAGACAAGAAAATCTGGCTTAGAGTGATATTAGTAGGCTCTTACATGAAAAATGTTGATACAGTACTGCTACTTTGGCTGGTACTTCATACTCTGGTGCAGCAATTTCATGTTGTCCCTTCAATCTATATACAGAAGTCCCACTGATATCGATGAGAGTATCTCTTTGTGTGAAATGAGGGTAGAATGTGGCCCACAGGAAGATTTTATAGTTTTATTAATAAGAGACTTAGTTTCATAAATGCCCTGTTTTAGCTTTAGGGGCTGTGAAAAGCAATTTCCCTCTATTTAGAAAAA
Source organism: Dermochelys coriacea (assembly GCF_009764565.3). NCBI lineage: Eukaryota > Metazoa > Chordata > Testudines > Dermochelyidae > Dermochelys > Dermochelys coriacea. The sequence continues at coordinate 209,064,951 of NC_050069.1, forward strand.
TGTTTCCTATTTTCTGTTCCATAGCACAACATACTTGTAGACTTATAGTTTAGCTGTAGTCATTTCCTTTCGCTTTCTTAGGAAGAGATTACCATAAAAGAATGGATGAATATGGCAGGTGACATGAGACTAGGAAAAGAAAAATGAAATGCAATCTCACGGGATTAGACTGTGTAACTCCTTTTCATGTGGCCTCTTTGCAGGGAACATTGAAACCAGTTCTTCCTCCTTTCAGCCTGAGCTGCAGGTTAATCATGGTTCCTTTCCAAATACCATAACAAGCCAGAGAGAAGCTGCCAAAAAGAATTCATCCCTGAAGAAAACTGTGCTTGGACGGCCCAGCCCTGTTAGACATGGTAATATCTTTATTGTAATCGTGATCACATTCTCACTGCTCTCAAATAGCAGTTGAAAGGCATTCTGAATGAATTAAAAATTGTTTCATGTTTTTGTGTTGAACACGCCTTCAATTTTAAAGACCAAGAAACTTGGCAAATTACTACCCAGGCCCTAACCTCTCTTTGCAAGGCAAGGCAGTCAATAAATTAATGCAAAACAGTCTCCAGTATCTTCTATTATCTGCCAATATCTTGTGCCCCTCTCAGTCAGGCCTCAGGCCAGGCATGGTACTGAGGTAACGCTCTGGTGGATGACCTCTGCTTGTTCATAGACAGGGGGAGCACATCCATATTCATGCTGATTGACCTCTCTGCAGTATTTGATAGAGCTGATCAAATACCCTGCCTCCAAGAAGTGGCAGCAGAGAAAATGACTCTGGGCTTTCCTCTCAAACAGAATCCAGATAATTATGAGCAATGGTTCCTCCTTCCCCAAAGCGCTCCCCAGTGGACTCCCACAGGCATCCATCCTCTTCCCACTATAATTCAACATATATATGAAGCCATTGGGAGAGCTGGGGAAACAGCACTTTCGGACAACACCTTGCACTAGATCTCCTTTACAATAAAATGTAAACAGTACTATCTTCTAGCTTTCTCCATGCCCAGCAGAAATCAACACCTTCTGGCTAAGGCTGGACCTAGGCAACAGTTAGGTGATGTGGACAGGAAGAAGCACTTCGAAGAAATCCCCAATTATAAAGGGTATCTGTCCTCAGATTCTAAGCCAGACCACAGCCTGGGGATCCTTTTGAACATCCTGTAGCACTGAAGAGTCCAAATAGACCTGGTAGTAAAAAATACCTGCTTCCCTCTGCAGGTGGGCAGAAGATTGCCTCTCATACTGGCAGGCATGGACTTGGCCATGGTGATTGACACATTTGTGATCTCAGGCTTGTGTAAACACAATACAATGAAGCCACACATGCTGAGAAGGCTTCGGTTGGCACAAAATGTAGCAGTTTGTCTGTTTGGCAATGTAAGTCACCTTGAACAAAATACCCTAGTGCTCTATTCTGCAGTGGTTGTCAGAGATTTTCAACAGAATTGGCCCTCCCCAACAGAGCCAACCCCTCAGCATGATGGATACATGCCACTAGAACATGAAAACTGATGACCAGTAAAATGAGGCTCGTGAGTGCAGGAGGAAGAACTTCCACAGGACTTGGACCTAGACTACAGAACCCACTGCCACAAGTGATAAGAACAGCCATGGAACTAAGCACTTCCACAACTAAATGACAAGACTTATGGCCTCAATTTAGATTTCCCACAATAATTACTTCACACTCATGGACATACAAACAAATATAAACAAGCAAACAAACAAACAAACACTGAATTCGCTAATCTGGCCTAAAGACTAACCAAAGCTACTTCTCCCACTGGCTGGGAAGGAAGAGAGATGTGGGGGACAGGGGAGTAAGAGAAGAGAAAGTGATTTAGGTTAAAGGTCATGCATGCATCCGATGAAGTGGGTTCTAGCCCACGAAAGCTTATGCCCAAATAAATTTGTTAGTCTCTAAGGTGCCACATGGACTATTCATTGGTTTTTGTATATCATGCCTTACCCTTAGGTTATATAGAGCCCCCGTATTGTGCAAGAGGTGTGGCACTGTGTAGAGGAGGGGCCATATCTTGTGAATGCCATGACATGCACACTCAGCAATGTTGGAGACCACAGTCTATGGAAACTGTGGCATTTGGCAGAGTAGGAAAGCATGGCTGCTGAGGTGTACAGCTCCTGGTAGAGGAAGGGCCATGGGGCTTTGGGAGAGGTAAGGCTTTAGTCAAGCTAGGGCTATGGCTACCTGTAAGAGGTGCAAACAGGGTATGGCACTGGGAGACTTGTGAGGGGTATAGCACTGGGTAGCCATACAGGATCAGGGGCATAGGGACTTCTGAAAGGTGTAGCACGAGACAGGGTGGGGGTTATGGGAGTTCATGAAGTCTGTTGCACTGGGAAGGTTAAGGGGAGCTTATTAATGGTGTGTCACTGGGGGGAGTGGAGTGGGGAGGTGTCTAGCTTTCGCAGTGGGAGAAGGGAGTACATTTCAGTGTCAGAAGGAATCCTGCCTTCTCATGGATTCTCCTCTGAAACAATCTTTTCTTCACAACATCTGTGACAGCAAATATTTCGTGAAGAGTTAAGGTCACCTCTGAAGTTTTGACCTCATTCACTTTGAAATTGCTTAAGATTAAGTGATTTAGCTGAACATAACATATGGTGGAGCGAACTGGGCAGGCATCTCAACCCCCTCAGCCTTAGACACGGGAACACACTGTACTGGATGCTGGGCAGACTCCAAAGTCAATATTTAATATGCAGATAAAAGAAACACCAAAACTCCATATAGTGGAAGCTCAAGACGGAGCGGCATTGGGACATCCATTCAGGGCCTACCTCTGACACTGAATCGAATCCCAATCCAACACATGCAACATGTTTGTTTAAAAAACAAAGTGGATATTTTGAGGCTTGTCCAATTTTACACTAGCTCCCCTAAAAAATCTGTGTGGGAGAGATGGCCAGTCCCTATCCCACAATGTCTTTGGGAATACAAATAATCAGTCATTGCAGCTGAATTCAGTGTAACAACTGAAAGTTACCTGATTTTCAGGTGGCTGCTCATCACAGCAAGAGGTCATAGCAACCTTTATGTGAACCTTGAATTGCCTGGATATTCTAGCACACGTGGGGTCTGGCCCCTCATTCTTTGAGCATCCCCAAACTCCCATTGCAGTCTACTGGAGTGCTTGGATTCAAAGAATGAAGGATCAGGCCTACGGTATGTAGCACTTAGGACTTCTTGCTGTTTTGAGATGCTTTGAGAGAGAACTGCAAAGGATAGTCTGAGCAGAACAGAGCCTAGTTTAGATGGGTTGGCAATTTCCATTGTACTGGGGTCTTTACTGTAGGTTCCAATGTAATGTTCTTTTAGAGCTGTTGTTCTTTTCCCAGCTTATTGCAGGTGGCAAAAGATCAGACATCTAGAGCAGCTTCCTAGTCATTTACTCTCTGTCCTGAGTCAGTAGCAGGTAAAGATAGGTGGGGGGAAGTGGTTTTCCAATCACAAGTAGTGTGCCCTGAGTCCTAGGAAAGAAGCCTCCAAAATAATTTCTGCTTACAAAAATAATCATTTTGTCAAGGGGACATTTTTAAAAACTTTAGGCAAGACTTTATAAGGTTTATATCAAATTCTCTCTGAGTATCCAAACAATGGATATTATCTCTGTGTTAAAGGGGGGATGCATGGTTTCATGTAACTTCAAACTAAGCATACAATGAACCTCACTTGGTTAGTAATGACCATTTGTATTCTTTTTGCCCCCCTCCGCCCCCGTGGTTGTCCATTAGAAATACATTGATATATAGTTAGAGGCCCTGATCCTCTAGTGTAGCAATTTTGTGCCACTACCTAAAGATATTTGCAATCAAAATAGACAATATAAAGATGCAGGATAGGATGCAGCAAAAAAACAAAGCATAGCACTGATCAATCACAGAGAACTTTGGGCCAGGTTGAGAATTCCTTATTCTCGCTGGTAAGCCTGTACTCTCACAAGTAGTTCGATTGACTTCAGTGGGACTACTAACGGGAGTCATTGCTCAGCAATGGCGTGTGGTATGGTTCAAAATCTGCTCCTTCATAAAATTAAGAGGTGTCTTGGGAAACTATATTATGTTCCTATAGCTCTGTAGCTGTTCGGTCCAGCAACTCTGAAATTAAATGGTAGCACAACTTTCTCAAAGGAAGATAGACTTCAGTCAGTCTCATTCCAGAGACATTCAGCATATGAACTAAATACCTCCAGTTAAGTTACAATATCACTCAAGGCTTTGCAATCCTGAATTAAAATAGAGCTTGACATTTCTACATAGTAAAGCACAAAAGGCTAAAACCTGACCTAGGGAACAAGAAGACAATTCTGAAATGGCCATTTAAAGATAACCAATGAGGACCTCAGATAACAGAGGTTATTTGCGCCTCCTTCTCTCCCCCCCCCCCCGAACCAAATCCAAAACCTACGGACATCAATAGGAATCTTTCTAGTGAGTTCAGTGAGCTTTGGCTCAGGCTCTCTCTTGCCGTCCTGCTATATTTTTTGTACAAACACAAAAAGGAGAAGACTGTGAGGTTCTACTTTATCATCTACTCTGTTCTAGCTAACCAGTGTTTTCTCAGCATGCAGTAAAAGCAATCTTTGGGAGCACAAGCTTGAATCTTAAACCTAGTCCCAATACATTAACTAAATATATATATATATATATATATCCGATTAATATTAACAAAGGAGTGTTTATTCATTGAGAACAAAGAGAGACTAAGCAAAGGATTCAGAGTAGATGTAAGAAATGTTCTCCTTATTTGGAAATGCCTCCTGTAACGCTATAATTCTCCAGGGGTCACACACATTTTGTCCATTAACATCCTTCTCATTGACTTCTGGTCTACTGACGTCAAGCCTTCCCAGCATTTCAGAACTTTTCAGGGAACTCTTCTTTTAAAAAATGAGAGCAGTTTAGCAGCCCGGATTTGGCAAAAGCTACACATTTCAGAGATGATACTGATCTAAGAAGATACGATATTATCTACGTAATTTCCAGTTGTTCCTGGAACCATTATACGGTGAAGACCATTGCCAGCTCTTTAGTAAAGGAGACTCATTAGGGTTGCAAAAATTAATTGAAATTAAGATTCTTTGACATCTTCACGAAGAAAAAACCCAGTTTCATTGCAAACAATTCAAGTTTTAAGAGATTATGTCAGGTTGTAAATGTCTATGTAGTTGAGAGAATAGCTTTGCTAGTAATAATGTCTTTCTAATTTACACATAGCACCATGAAGTGATGGCTACACAGATATTATCATAATGAGGATATTTGAGTTATGACATGAGTGCAGATTTTTAAGGTTATTCTTAGAGGAATCACTTTGAAACATAATCTAATGTGCAAAAGTATGGGGCGTCACAGACAGCGAGAGGAGAGAGTGAGGGGTGATCAGATAAAGTGCTCCCCAGTTGTATTTTAGGGCTTTGTTTGTTGGCATATTTGGTTTGACATTCCCTAATGGATTTCCTGCTAGAAGGGAGAAGGGCACCCAATTCAGGCTTTCATTGGGGGATTCCTGATGCAGTTGTAACAACCTATGACCACTTGCATACAGACACCAGGCTCATCAGCAGGAATTAAACCTGGGAAATTCAATGCTAAAAATGTAGGCCTTTAGCCACTTGAGCTTCAGGATAACTCCTTTAGCTGGGAATAAAAAGCAAGATGTTATAGTAATCAGGGTCAAGCACTAGGAAAGGCTAATCAGCAATTAGAAGTTGCTAGGCAATAGTATCTTGCCCCTAAGGTATAATCAACCAATTAAAGATGTTCTGACAATGTCATGCCTGCATCTGGTGTTTGACTGTATTGTCAATCCATTTCATGTTGGAGGTGGAGTGCTTCTGAAGTTTTAAGAAGACTCCTTCTTGATCAAGTGGTTGAATTTAACTCTTCAATAACTTAGTGTTTTTATTATTTCTCACTTGACTTTGCATTCTTAAATTATATTACTCCAAACACAATACCTAAGAACTTATGCCCATTTTCCTCCGAAATCCTGAGTCAGAATTATTAAATAAACTACATTGTGCTAGCATTGGCAATCTAGCAAGTACCATCACTTCATGGTAATAGTAAATCTGTATTAAAATTCTGTCATTTATTGTAAAGAGCCGGCTAGTGTGTATATGTAATCAATGCCCTACTAAATGGAACCCTGTGTGTCATAGGCCCTATAATGCCAGTAGCTTATGGAGATTCGCCTTTACTTGTGGAAGGAGGATCTGAGTTCTATCCCTTGCTGTGACATGCTGGTTCTATACAGCAACAATCATGAAGTTCTTAGGCAAGCAGAGATATATTACAATATGGTTTTATGGTATAATGACACAAAGTAAAATGAGACATAAACATTACACAGTATATCATATCTGAATAATTTGTGTGTCAGACGGTTAACGTTTATGGTTAGTAAGACAAGATGTTCAGAAAGGGTTGTCCTGCTGATGAAGTTCTCTTATATAAAGAAAGAGAAAACTGGCTAAGACACCATCATAGAAAACATGTCTATGTGATAATGTGAATGGCTTGGCTCACTCTTCATACCGCATTAACATTTCCTTGTTGCATTTGCAAAGACGGCATGTTTCTAATAATAACTTCATGGACTTATTATGTGTAAATCAGAAACACACGATTATTCTGCCAGTAAAGTACATGAGATTAAACAGCAGACTGCTGATCTTGCTAGCTAGGGCTCCCTTTATCCTAGCGTCTGTGCAGCTTGCAGGGTCTCTGCCTTGCAAAAAGGTAGACTCCATGATGTATGGGCAGATGATTTTTATTTCCCAGTAAGAAATGGTGCAAGTTGGTTAAAGACTTTCCAAATTAGTAAGCGAGAGAGAAGAGAGACATACAGTTGTGGGGGTTTGTCAGGAAACACCTCAGTCACCAGAAAATTGCACATCGCGATTTCACTCTGGGGCAGAGCCTTTTACCGCTGCATAGGCTGGAGAAGCCTAGGTCTTTGAAAAACAAACTGCTATTTTAAAGAAAGATACTTTTTGCCCTCTCAACTTTTATAGTGTCCCCAAGTCCCAGTTATTTTATTTGGTGGCCTTCCTGGCTTCTTGCCTTCCTCTGGAACAGCTGACACTCATATTCTTGCTCCGACAAGTGATAGAATCTGCTCTGTGTATTCAGCTCTGGTGTGGCAGCACATACCCTTCTGACAAAGTTTGTTGAAAAGGAACAACAAGCTGTGATGAGGAATGTGTAACAGCACCAGGCAATTTAAAAAGACACAGAACAAAATGTGCCACAGAGGAAGTGGGAATGTAGTCTGTTCCAGTCACAAGAGCTAATAGCTGTGAAATATACTGTACAGTACCATTCACATTGAGACTATTGTATTGCAATCTCCTCCCACCCCTGTTGTGTCCCTGAGGATACCTCATTTTCTACAGTTTTAGCTAGCTGTATGCTCCAAGCTCACATCAGGACTACAATCCTTCTGAGTAATGAGGACTGGCTGAGATTCCCTCATGAGGCTGTGATTGCTGCTCTTTAATGGACCCAGGAGTCACTTAACGTGGAGAGCAGCAAAGTGTGTCATGCTTTACTGGGGCTGCATGCACTGCACTCCCAGCCCATGCTGGCCTGTCATACAAGAGACTAGGACAGATGAACATTTTACACTGTTGACCCCCCGTAGAAATGCCAGTTGCCTACTTGAAAGTCCATAGCATAATTACAACACAGCAGGCCAAATTCCGCCTTCAGTTACATATACATTACCTCATTTAAGTGAACTGAGCTGCCCTGGTATAACTGAGGCTAGAATTTGACCCACTGTTGCTTGCTTTTGCCCTGTGGTTATTACTCTGCCATCACTTTATAATTCTGGATTGACTTTAATGCAGTTTGCCTTGAAGTAGTGAAAAAAGGCATATAGACAAGGAGTCTGATTCTTCACTGCCTATCCTGGTGCACAGTCATGTACACCTGCACACAGTGGTGCGGTGGGTGGGAGGGAGGGAACATTGTACAGCCACTTTGGGCAGGCAAAATGACACCACAAGGTGCTAGGCAGTTGTGAGTTGGGCCAAAGTTTTCTCGCCAGGTGGGTTTTCTTGCAGTGGTGCAGAGAGCTATTCCTGCCTGTCTGCATGTCTCTCTCCAGCACGGGGAGAACAGTGACATGTGACACCCTAACAATTCTACTGATGGGTGAACCTCAGACAGTCCCGATGTTTAGTTTGAAGTAGGGTCCACGGGTCCAACACCAATATCCACCCCTTCCTGGGTTCCCTTTCTCTGTGTTTCCCTTACTTTTCTTTATCTGCCAGCCTTCTCCATGTGTTCTCCCACCCCAGCCTACCTTGTGAATAGAGCACAGGCCTGGGGCTCAGGTGATGGGTTCAATTCCCAGCTCTACTGCAAGCTGCCAGTGTGACCTTAGGCAAGTCACTTAATCTACCCTGAACCTCATCTCCCCATCTGTAAAATGGGAAGAGTATCTTTTCTCTACACCCACAGGGGTGTTGTGAGGATGAAATCCATTCATGACCATGAGGTGCTTAGATAATAGGGGGTGAGAGGTTTATAAATTCCTACATAGATAGGTCAATCTCCCTCCTCTCCTTTTCTTGACAGCCAGCTTCCTCTTCTCAGTCCTTAATTCACTTTCTAACTCCCCAAATCTTTACCCCTAAGGGACCTTTGGATTCCTGAAATCGCTCTTCTGTCTCCCATGAATACCCTCTCCCTGATTTTCAGCAAGCTTCCTGCTGTCAGTGATATTTCCCTGCAGCATCCCAGGACTAGCACTCTCACAGACTGGCTTTTCTATTCAAATCTCAGGCACTCCAGGGCTTCCCAGACTCAGAGGCAACCCATAACACATTCCCATTTCCTGACCCCAGGGAGGACCTGGAACTCACGTCAACCAAACACTCCAGCTTGCCCAGAAGGGTTTGCCAGCCCTGATAAGAATCTCAGATGAGGCCAGTTTCCTCATCCTACCAAAATGGAGACAATAATTAACCTTTGTAAAGCACTTTAAGAACCTCATTGAAAGGGGTGAAGTGTTGTTTTTAATGTTGTATTTATGAATTCCAAGCAGAGTTGGAAGCTTTCTGTGGGGATGGAGACTAAACGGGATATGCTTTGGACTGAGATTTGAGCCAATCAGCCTAGACAGATCCTATCTCTACCTCCATAGTACTGTGTTGTCTACATTGCAATGATCAATTGTACCTGGTGTAACACATACATAAAAGTGTGGCTGTTATTTGCCCTTATCTGAGCTACATTCTTCCCATCAGCGAGTGTTTAGGATACTGATATTACCTGCTTTCTTGAGACCATGCTTTAGTCTTAGTTAATTCACGTGACAGGAGTGGGACAGATCCTTGGCCCTATTAAGTCTGCTCTGTGTTGCAACAATGGTGCAAAGCAGACATAAATGGTCAGTTCAAGTTTCCCCTGAGTGGGAGCATCACTGGAGGGCATTGAGTCCCAGTAGCAATTTTCATGCCATCCCTCCCTTCCTGGCCAGAGGGGGTGTTCCTGGAGAGCTGCTGTGTCTGACCAAGGCTGAAATATTGCAGGAAAAAGTTGAGCTGTAGCTCATGACAGCTTATGCTCAAATAAATTTGTTAGTCTCTAAGGTGCCACAAGTACTCCTTTTCTTTTTTTCTAAAATCTTCTCTATCTCGTACCAGGAACAGTGATACCAGGCTGGTGCCTGTTTCCCCCAAAATCAGGGAGTTGCAAAGATGTGTTAGTGTCAGTTTGCCCCTCCCTTCCTGGAATTGCACTGAGCACACCTAGGCTGTGCAAGAGAGTCTGGGCCATTGACTTTTGAGTGGCTGAACACATATCAATATTCCCCTTAGTATAGTCAACATAAATACTAGTTATTGCAGCATGTTATGAAAATTCATCACCAGATAAAAATTAGATAAAATCTGTTGACGATTTATAAATGCCATCTCTTGGTAATTATTTACACTTTTCATGTGGATTAGTAACTTTAAAATAAAAGCACAGAAAAATCAATTACTCCCCTCAAAAATCTATATTTAAAGACCCATATAAAATTATGACTGATGGAAGTAAAAAGAAAATCTTTACTTTGGTCATGAGTGTTCCTTGTAAAGAAATTCCACACTGGTTCTTTAATGAAGGGACCCTACTATATATTTCTTATTTTTACATTTTACAAAAGTTCTGATTGGGAAATATTTCAATAACTATATTCTTTATGCAAGGATTTTAATTACCGGTGAAGTGTGTAATTAACTATAGTCATTTTCATTATAAATGCTTCCATCCCGTTCTTTCTGAAGATGGGCTGCTTAGATGCAATCCATTCCTTCAAACTCTATAGTGCCATATAAAATAAAAAGTGAGACAAGGTGGGTGAGGTAATATTTTTTATTGGACCAGCTTCTGTTGGTGAAAGAAACAAGCTTTCCAGCTGCACAGAGCTCATCTTCAGATCCCAGGTCCCATCAGTCCCAGACCTGAAGAAGACCTCTGTGCAGCTTGAAGGCTTGTCATTTTCACCAGCAGAAGTTGGTCCAATAAAAGATATTATCTCACATACCTTGTCTCTCTAATACCATGGGACCAACACTTCTACAATAACACTGCAAACATATAAAAGAAAATGCACTCACAGCATCCAGTGCACTGTCTGCAATCCAGCCACTGGAGGGCATCTAAGATATCACGTTCTGGCTGCCTTTCCCGAGAATATACACCAGGTGGCATAACTAGGTTAGTTACTGAATTTTTGTGTTTTATTTTCTGTTTAATTGCTAGGTTAATGTGCTGGGTTTAGGAAGACTAACATGCTTTGCAGTGTCATTCATTCTCCTGTTTTTATTTCACTCTAAACTGACCACAGCATATCCGTAAGCCTTGTTTAAAAGCTGCCATAAAAATGCCACTTGCCAGCTATTCAATTTTATATATCCATTTACACTGTAAGAATGTATTAGCTATATTACTTTCTGAAGTATATTTGCAGGCTGCAGCAATATTTTTTTATTAATTAGTCCAGATTTAGCTTATTCTTGCTAGTTGTCATTGCACTAGGTTCTGAAAAATACTACATGAGACTTTAATTTTCAGTTAAACTTAAGTAAAATGAGCAGTCATTCTAAGTAAGACCAGGGATTGGAAATAAACACAACAAAAATTACACAACATCACCCTTCACTTTAATTATGGGAAGAAAAAGAAAGTAAATACATTAGTGGGTAATAAAGAATAAATCAGAGTTGCTAGAGCTGGGAAGGCCCTAACAGCTCATGAAATGCATCCACTTTCCATTGCAGGACAGATACATGGCTCAGGATGTATTGGTTCTGTGTTTGAGATTCTCTTGTTAGGGTCTTTTTCAGTGATTTGTTGGATATGACAAGGCCAGAACCTATTTGGCTGTAGTGGGAGTGGGAGCTCAAGGAGTCCCCAAGCGGCGAAAAAAAAAAAAAAAGAAAAACCCGATTGAGCTGCCGCCGAAGAGGAAGAGAGGGAATGAAGGACCCGCCACCGAATTGCCACCGAAGACCCGGACATGCCGCCCCAATAACGCACGGAGTGCCACCCCTTTCTATTGGCCGCCCCAAGCACCTGCTTCCTTCGCTGGTGCCTGGAGCCGGCCCTGGCTGGCACTGCCCTCTTAAGGCCAGGGAAAATAGCAGTCCTGCAATGGTGACAGCACAGACATTACTCCCTCGTAGTGTACTTGGTGGTGTACATCACTCCAAAAGGGGTAGGCCTTGTCCATCTCCTATGAGTTAGCTGGGGTTGCTGGGCTGTGCACAGGGGGAGCACGCTGCATTGTCCAAAGGGAAGCTGGACCACTGGCAAATAGACACAATGTAGCCCTGAAACACAGGGTCTTCCCAATGCATATTTGTAATAAGAACTGACTAGAGAATAAAATTTTTGGAATGATTTCCCCCTCCCCCCAAAAAAAATTCAATTGTTTGATGGAAAAAAAATGGTTGACATTTCAATTTTTGAATTTTTTCAGCCAGCTCTATTTACCGGTCTTTGGTTACCTGATACTCATGGAGGAAAGAGGGCTCAGGCCCTGATCTAGCAAATCACTTTGACAATTAACTTTGAGTGTGTGAGTAGTCCTACCTACTTCAAAGACTCATATGCTTAAAGATAATCACATGCTTAAAACCTTTGTTGGATCAGGGACTGAACTGTCAAATCATGGAGTCTGAAACACTAGACTCACTAGAGATATCGGCTGGGGCCAAGTTAGTTCTTTATTCCTTTGAGATAAATATTTTTTCTTTCTGATTACAGTATATGCGACTCTTTATAGGCAGATCTTTTGTAAGTACAATATATACTAGGTATTGTCAAGTGCTTTGGGCTCCTTTAATTTAAAAACTACTGTGGGCCAAATTGTGACACCCTTACTCTCACTGGTGAGCAGTTACTTATATGAATGCTCAGGGAGCATTTTGGTCTTTTTGAATGCAGACTGCTGAACAGAGCTGTGGGTACAGTACTGTATGTGGGCAGAGGGCATTGGCTAACAATGCTACAGCTGCCTTATCAGCGCCCACACTGGTCAAATATGGCAACACTTCAGCATGATAAAGAAGAGGGCTGAAGAAGTGTTTGCCTTTCAGTGGGCTGAGAATAGCTATGAAACATAAAAGACTGGCTGATTTCGAAGGGCTCATTGAAATGAACCTAAAGACATTGGGAAGCACAGCTTTTCAAAGTAAGACCTTGGACAGCGAAGGGTTATTTGAAGATTGTTTTGCACCGACCACAAAACTAGCAAAATTAGGAGAGTCATCAGATCAAAGCCCTACATTTACAATTACTGAGAGAGAATAAAATGGCTGAGAGATTTACACAAAAATCAGTTATCTTAAAAAAAAATCACTGGCCCTTCAACTTTTATTTCAATATTTTATTTTAACTCAGAGCAACTGATGACAGCTGGCAATTTCTGTAGCAGGATCTGTTGATCAAAGTAAGGTCTTCCTACGTTAGTGACCTCAAATCAAAGCTTGTCACTACTATAGAATTAAGTCTGTGAGCCAGACTCTGTTCTTGGTTAAATTGACTGCCATGGAGTTACTCTAGATTTGCACTGGTATAACTGAGAGCAGAGTTTTGTCCTATATTTATAGGGATGTAGTTTCCTGTTTCTGCATGTGCAAAACTGTCCACTTATGTATAGTCTTGGGAAAGGAAACAAGCCTTCCCTCTTTGTATGGAAAGGGTCTAGTCTGTTTTGGGTGCTACTGTAGTTTAAATAATTAATAATTATTAACGACAACAATAATGCAACATAATAATGAGCCATCATGTAGGGAAACTGGCATTTGTAATGCCAAATCCATCATCCTTGATCCATACTATAAAATCTGATCTTGTAGAGCTTACTTAGGCAATACTCACACGTTGGCTGCAATGGGATTCTTGTATGAGTTCTGTAGCAGCATCTGGCCTACAGTGCCCACATTATTTTATGAGGTTGTGTCCTCTGAGCCCTTGCCCAATAACGCTGCTATATAAAGAAGACTAGCTCCCATCTTTACTCCATTATTACCAGCACCCCTTTTTACCTCTTGCTCTAAAAATAAGATTAAATAGAATTCCCAGTTTCCAAAGTCAAAGACAGCATGAATTGATATTGCCCACTAAAATGCAATGAGATTAAATCAATAACATCTGCAATAAGGCGTAATGAAGACAAAATTATATTTCAGCTTTCCTGAACAGCTGTGAATCTATTTTTAATGATGCTCATTTTTGGCAGTCAGCTAAACAACTTTTAAAATGTCCTAGCAATTGGATTGTTAAGTAGATCAGCAATACGGAGCACTGAAATGCCATTAATTGCAGCTTTATCTGTGGAGTTGGGAGTATTTGGCACTAAAAATCCTGCACACCATCGTCAGCCCTGAAAACATACACAGCACCCATGGGCAATTTTTAAAGAGGGGTTTTAAGTAGGTGACTTTAAAAATAATGTATTGTGATTTAAACAATTGTCTTTTTAGCTTTGGTTTCTGGTACACACGCTCTGTTTTTGCAGGCTTATTCTATCATTCAGTGGTGCCTCACTGCTTGATGACAAGCTATCGGTATACAAAGCTATCTCCTGGGCTTGGCCTGTCAGATTCTCAGCATAGCCTCACAGTCTGGAAATTCTAAAAGAGTCGGCTTACACAAAATATTGACAGAAATCGTCACCGTTAGAGTCAAAGTAGCACTTTAAGCTTCAATATGCTTCTTTTCTACACCAAGTGTCTTTTAGCTGTAGAGGTGATGAAAGATAGAGGCTAGGGGACCTGCGGTGTATCTAAATCTCGGTTGTTATTAGTAGTAAATCTCACAGGATATGATCTTGTAAAGTACTGTAGGGGTTCCGCTGCCGACAAAGAATGCAGGGGGCACTCAGCAGTCCACAGGTTCATGGCCATAGTGTTTTAATGAGATATGTAGCTATATGGTTACTGTGGTGCTATGCTAGTAATGATCCTGCAAAGTGATTTGCACATCTGTGACCTCCAGATTTGAGTACTGCAACTCCTTATACTTTGGAATGAAACCATATACCCTGAAAAAGCTCCATTTGGTACAAAGTGCAGTTTAGCAACACAGGTTGCCATGAACACATCACCCCAGTCCTTCTCAATCTGCACTGCCTCTCCACTGAATCCAGAGTCCATGTCAAAGTCTCTGCCCTGATGTTCAGAGATCTCTGTAGGGTTAGCCTAGTTGCCTCTTTCTCTCTTTACAACCATGACTTCCCTTGACTGCAACACTCCATTGGAGCAATGAAACTGTGAACCAATAGGGGAGGTTGCTGTGTGTAGGGGACACAACTTTCACGGGAGCTGGACCTAGATTATGGAACTCATTCCTATAGGACACATGATGACCGCAGAACTAACTGCTTTTAATTCAATAGACCCACACTGATTTACATCAGTTGAGGATCTGACCCTCTATTTTTAGCTAGCTGGTAGGTGCTCAGATACTATGGGGATATGAACCTGATCCCAGACTTCATTCGTATACAGTCTTGGGGCTATTCTTGAGGCATGCTACTTCTGGGTTAGATGCTTCTTTGTGGAAACCGCTTTCCTTTTCCTTGTGTCATAGAGTCTATCTTGGGCAATTTTAAGCCACCTGTCACACTAGTATGGTATCTAAACACCTTTGTGATGATGTTTGCATCACTTTTGTGTTGATACAAAAGTTTGGTAATTCTAATCTGCTAAATTTACCATTGATAGATTTTAGTTCAGCAAAGTCAAATTGCCAGCCAACAATTTGCCCAGCCCTAATTACAATATTTTCTCTTGATAAAGGAAACTTCACGAGCCTTAACTTCCACTTCTGTTTGAATCCTGCCTCAGAACACTTCACTTTCAATAGGCTTAGCTTTAAAGTACGTGGTGTATCATTGCAGGGGGAGTGAAGTATTCCTAAGAGTCTCATCAGAGAAAAGATATTCTCTGCCTCTTTTCACATTCATCTTTAAAGTTGCACCAGTACAAAAATGCATCTTGCAATGTGTGAAGTGACAATACTTCTTGTGCCTTATTACTTTGAGTCTAGGATGCCTATCTTCTGTACACTTCATCTTTAAATTACTAAGAACTCTGCCTGTGTGCAGGGAAACCAGGCATTTTGTTCTCAAATTTGATTCAGTGTGTTACAGAAGGAACACACACTGTGCTGTGTCATGGGAACTTTACTTTTGCTGTTTCTTTTTGTTGTTTTTGTTGTTTTTTCATCTAAACTAAAAGACTGAAAATATATGCAAAAAGAAAATGAGTACTTGTGGCACCTTAGAGACTAACAAATTTATTAGAGCATAAGCTTTCGTGAGCTACAGCTCACTTCATCGGATGCATGAAAATATATGGTTGCTTTTTTTGAACGGAAAACCATCACAGCTACCAATTGGTATGACTTTTTTAAAAAATGCTATTTAACAGCTTATTTACTCCCCCAACAATTGGATATCTGCATCAACCCTATTTGGGGATTCCTTCATGAAAACTTGACAGAATTATTCATCAGTTATGCAGGAATGTAGAGAGCCCACCCTGTGCTCTTCTCCCCACCCCCCACTCAGTCAGCATACAGCTTGTTGTTTGTTTGGCATTTTACTTTCCCATTGATCATTAGCAGGTTTTTCTGGAAATCTTTCTCTTTCTCCGTCTCTATTTTTATCATCTCAATAATGCTCCATGTGTACACTTGTGTCAACTTGTGCCTCTTTATAAGGAATGAAAACATGGTTTTATATTCCTGAATAAATAAACAACCATGGAACAGGCAGAAAAAGGCAAGAGAGGGAGAAAGAGAGCGTGCACATGATCACTTACAAAGTACAGTAAATGAATCAAAGGAACATTCCTTTGGCACAAGGGAATTGTAATGAAGGGAATGAAATTCTCATCATGTCGAAACCAGAAATTAACATGCATCACATTTTTTTTCTTCCCAGGGCTTCTCACTGCTGGCTTCAGCTATTTTGAAATATTTGGGGCCAAAGAAGGAGCAAATCTCTAGAGAAAAGAAGGCTATTAACATCACCAATAGTTCACAAAATAGCTTTGTTTCTTGAAAGGCACAGACACGGCGGGAGGTGGTTAGTACGGCTATACTATGGCTGTACTACTTTGAAATAATGGACTCTAGGGGCCTGAAGCTACAAACCATTCTTCATGTGACAAGGAACCACTCACATGTGTAAAGATGACTTGTGTGAGTAAAGGATTGTGGCTTGGGCCCTAAGGTTCTCATTGGAAGGCCACTGAAATCAATGGAGAAACGGAATGATTTCTCTGGGTTTTGGCTCAGACTCTGGCAAAAGGGATTCTGCTAGGTTTTGCAGATACTGCATATAATTATAATGGAAAATCATCCAGGGAGCACTTCTACTTATTATTAGACCGGGCTGAACTAGTTGATGGAAACAATTTATTGAACAAGTTTATTCCTTTATTTTGTCACAAAATGTCCCCCAAAGAGACTCTGGGTCGGATTCTTAGCTAGGCTGCATTTACATTCAGAGCAATTGAGAACAGAGAAGATGAAGGAAAGGTGGTGTCAAGCCACAAAGCAGGCAGAGCAGGTGGCTCTAAATGCAAAGCAGGGGGAGTCAGAATTGTGAACAATTTTTATGCATGTAGATGAGGCAATGTAAGGGACTCTTTGTACTGAGTCGTTAGTTAGTTAGTTGATATTCAGAATTCACTATTCAAGTTTTGTGACTAGTCAACTAAGGCTTTGTCTCCATTAAGGAAGTTTGCACCAGTGTAGCTCAACAATGCTAATGTCCTTAATGCACTTTGTTACAAGAGTGCACTATTTCTTTATATGCAGATGGCGTTCAAAAATATGTCACATTGTTTATGGGCTTTGTAGGGACTGCAAATGGCTTACTGCGTGCAGCCGTTTAGATCAGCTCTTAACATAGATCAGGCTTGAGTCACATGACATTGTTTCTATTCCCTGGTCAAATGACATAACTAATAATTATTTTCCCTTACCCAAACTTAATATCATTTCTTCATTAAAGGGGTGCCATCAACCTTGAATTGAATTGTGTGTATGTTTCTTAAAAAGAGTTAAAAGTTGTGTTAGCTAAACTACATGTTATACATATTGCACACCATATTAATATGTATTACACTGCACATTAAAATGATATACTTTATATTATATATGAGTGTTAGCACAAAGTTAGGCTGAGTGGAACGAGGTTCACTCTTGCCCAGCTTGTGTTCAGAGATATATATTCCACAATAACTTACAAAGCTAAATGTATCATTGGGCATTACTGAATAAAAATCCTGTCAAAATCAAGATATGTAGCGTTCTAGCCTGGTACAAGGCAGAAAGTTTCTTCATGGCCCAACTGGTTTAGAATGCTGTGTTCAAAAACAAGAAATAAAGGGTACAGCATGATACCAGAAAAACAAGATAAAAAAGCTAATTGGCGAATTTTAGTTTTAGGTGGCATATAAAGTGCTTTTACTTGTAAACAGGCCTCCTTTAAATATAGGTAGTTTGGGGGGCGTATTTTGGGAGCGCACCTTCTGTGGAAGATGAACTGATACTCTGCAAGAAACAGCTTCTCGGAAGGATCAGTAACAATAACTCTTTCCTGTACTATTGATTTTTAGCAATAAAATTGGCTACATTTGTTTATTTGGTCTCTTGAACATCTTTCATAATGAACTACAAGTGTAGTCAATCAATCGGCAGTTATACAATTTAGCAATAGAAGTTTCAGGCACTACACCTGCTCTTGAGGCTTCCTGCCAATGCTTGTTGTTTTACAATAATTTTCCCCTACGATTTTAAAGCTTTTTTCTCAGCCTGTCCTTGTATGAGAGACTCACATAATCAGTGGGGGAAAATGACTTACTATTCAGGGGAAAGAACGAAAATAATTATACAAAAAGTGGTGTCAGATGCATAAAGTTAACTTATGGCTCAATTCAAATAATAGAGATATATTTTCTACATATAGTTTTCAGAGTAGCAGCCGTGTTAGTCTGTATTCGCAAAAAGAAAAGGAGTACTTGTGGCACCTTAGAGACTAACAAATTTATTAGAGCATAAGCTTTCGTGAGCTACAGCCCACTTCATCGGATGCATTTGGTGGAAAAAACAGAGGAGAGATTTATATACACACACACAGAGAACATGAAACAATGGGTTTATCATACACACTGTAAGGAGAGTGATCACTTAAGATAAGCCATCACCCACAGCAGGGGGGGGAAAGGAGGAAAACCTTCCATGGTGACAAGCAGGTAGGCTAATTCCAGCAGTTAACAAGAATATCAGAGGAACAGTGGGGGGTGGGGTGGGGGGGAGAAATACCATGGGGAAATAGTTTTACTTTGTGTAATGACTCATCCATTCCCAGTCTCTATTCAAGCCTAAGTTAATTGTATCCAGTTTGCAAATTAATTCCAATTCAGCAGTCTCTCGTTGGAGTCTGTTTTTGAAGCTTTTTTGTTGAAGTATAGCCACTCTTAGGTCTGTGATCGAGTGACCAGAGAGATTGAGGTGTTCTCCAACTGGTTTTTGAATGTTATAATTCTTGACGTCTGATTTGTGTCCATTCATTCTTTTACGTAGAGACTGTCCAGTTTGGCCAATGTACATGGCAGAGGGGCATTGCTGGCACATGATGGCATATATCACATTGGTAGATGCGCAGGTGAACGAGCCTCTGATAGTGTGGCTGATGTGATTAGGCCCTATGATGGTATCCCCTGAATAGATATGTGGACAGAGTTGGCAACGGGCTTTGTTGAACCCTACTCTACTTGCGCTACATTGATGACATCTTCATCATCTGGACCCATGGAAAAGAAGCTCTTGAGGAATTCCACCATGATTTCAACAATTTCCATCCCACCATCAACCTCAGCCTGGACCAGTCCACCCAAGAGATCCACTTCCTGGACACTACGGTGCTAATAAGCGATGGTCACATAAACACCACCCTATATCGGAAACCTACTGACCGCTATTCCTACCTACATGCCTCTAGCTTTCATCCAGATCATACCACTCGATCCATTGTCTACAGCCAAGCGCTACGATATAACCGCATTTGCTCCAACCCCTCAGACAGAGACAAACACCTACAAGATCTCTATCATGCATTCCTACAACTACAATACCCACCTGCTGAAGTGAAGAAACAGATTGACAGAGCCAGAAGAGTACCCAGAAGTCACCTACTACAGGACAGGCCCAACAAAGAAAACAACAGAACGCCACTAGCCATCACCTTCAGCCCCCAACTAAAACCTCTCCAACGCATCATCAAGGATCTACAACCTATCCTGAAGGACGAGCCATCGCTCTCTCAGATCTTGGGAGATAGACCAGTCCTTGCTTACAGACAGCCCCCCAATCTGAAGCAAATACTCACCAGCAACCACACACAGAACCAACGAACCAACAGAACCACTAACCCAGGAACCTATCCTTGCAACAAAGCCCGTTGCCAACTCTGTCCACATATCTATTCAGGGGATACCATCATAGGGCCTAATCACATCAGCCACACTATCAGAGGCTCGTTCACCTGCGCATCTACCAATGTGATATATGCCATCATGTGCCAGCAATGCCCCTCTGCCATGTACATTGGCCAAACTGGACAGTCTCTACGTAAAAGAATGAATGGACACAAATCAGACGTCAAGAATTATAACATTCAAAAACCAGTTGGAGAACACTTCAATCTCTCTGGTCACTCGATCACAGACCTAAGAGTGGCTATACTTCAACAAAAAAGCTTCAAAAACAGACTCCAACGAGAGACTGCTGAATTGGAATTAATTTGCAAACTGGATACAATTAACTTAGGCTTGAATAGAGACTGGGAATGGATGAGTCATTACACAAAGTAAAACTATTTCCCCATGGTATTTCTCCCCCCCACCCCACCCCCCACTGTTCCTCTGATATTCTTGTTAACTGCTGGAATTAGCCTACCTGCTTGTCACCATGGAAGGTTTTCCTCCTTTCCCCCCCCTGCTGTGGGTGATGGCTTATCTTAAGTGATCACTCTCCTTACAGTGTGTATGATAAACCCATTGTTTCATGTTCTCTGTGTGTGTGTATATAAATCTCTCCTCTGTTTTTTCCACCAAATGCATCCGATGAAGTGAGCTGTAGCTCACGAAAGCTTATGCTCTAATAAATTTGTTAGTCTCTAAGGTGCCACAAGTACTCCTTTTCTTTTTTCTACATATAGTAATTATTTGTTTGGATTTCTAACACTACTAGATAAACAAATATTCAGAGAGAAATATTGTTTTTAAGTTGGTGGCATCCCTTTAAATAAATCTCCACTCCAAACTCAAAACTTGCCTTGTGTTAATCTCAGCGTAACTTTGAACAGCAAATAACGAAGTAGCATGTACAGGCCAAATCAAACATCCTGTGATCACATGGGAGCCCACTGCAGAAGCAGGGTCTTGGTTTCTAATTTGACAGACTGTTGGCAGACAGATTTTTCACACCATTTTATTCCAACTCTGTTCATGACAATAACAAAAACTCCACACACACCCCACCCCCGGAACGCTACTGGCTAATTCACAGTGTAATACCTCAAATTGAATGAAACTGCCATATAATCAAGCATCCCATGGTTTAAAACAAAATTAAAATAACAGAACTACTGCTTAATACTAAGAAGGAGGTTAAATGCAATACAGCTGAAAGGCAGTATGCTGTAAAATAATTAAAATAAACCCCACAGCCTAGGATATCTGTGTTCCTTCATATTTCTATGAGTATCCCCATGGTTAAGTAAAGTAATGATTGATTTTGAGAGAATTATAGCTATTATAAACTGTAATCAGTGGAGGATGAGAATAATTACACAGAGAAAGGGGAAAATAGCTGAAACATGGGTGAGCAATATTCTGATTGATGGCAAAGTCATTTCCTGGCCGCTAATGACTGATTTTTCAATAGTCAGCACAAGCTCTAACCCTGTGTGGGGTGTGGGGGGAAGGGGGGGAAGAAGGAAAGGAATGGCCATATTATTAAGAAAATTACTATCCCCAATGTATGGTTTTAATTAGGAATGGGGAAAAAAAATCAGACCCTCCCCCAAAAATGTCTGTCCATGTTGAAAACCAAACCTGAACTGAGTATTTTTGGAAAGGTTCTGAAACTTTCAATTAGCTTCCCCTAAATCACCCAATTGTCTTTCATTTTCTTGATGCTTCTGTACTCCCAGGTTCCAATTAGGACTAGCACTAAAAGTGCCAAAATGCCATTCAAATGCCTATTTTTGCAGTATTTGTGACAAGAACAGAACATAATTGTAGCTGGATGAGAGAACCTGTTCCTATACACTTCCAGGTACATTTTGCAGATTCAAAAGATTCGGATAATTTAGATAAACCTCTGAAAAGCAGCCTGTCTATCAACTGATAAATCGATCAACCAGTCAGTTCCCATATCACACTCATCTCTGGGGTAACTGAATGCCTGAACCAGAGCTTGGGTAAAATCATTTCCCCACTTATGTCAATGGTAAAACTCCCCTGGATTTCTGTAGGCCCAGGATTTCACCTCTATTGAGAGGTTCCTTCAACACTAATGTTAATCTGTCTTCCTCATTGTCTTCATGTTCCATCTCTTGTTTTGTTCTTTGTAGAGAAGTGAATCCCCTCTAAAAAGGCTAATTACCCCGGCTTATTCATATTTAATTATATGTATGTGTTTTATGTACATGTGCTTCTGCCAAACGTGTCTTACACAGCTGTGTGTCATGTAACCAGTAAAGTACTAATCACTCCAATCTTAGAAGCGTCTATGGAAGGAATGTCTGTTCTGGATTAATGTGCATTTTCAAGTCTAAAATATTTTTAATCTCTATTTTGTGCTATGTGAGGTTGCAGAATGGATACTTCTACAGAACACTTTGTTTTAGTTTATAGCCAGGAGGGCTCTAAACTGTGACATTTCCAAAAAAGAGTCTAATTTATCTTATCAATTACAACCATAAAACAGGATAAGTGAAGGAAATAGATTAGGAACAATAAAACTGAGGAAAGCAGGACAGCCAAGATTCAAGCAGTGACAGACATCACCCTTCAGGGTCTTCCTGACTTTGAAGAACCTTCTGGATAGTTTACTAAAACTCCATAAGGTGTCTCCGCTCCCTACTCATTTCCTTTCAGTTTTGAATGTCCAAAAAACTTACAGGAACATACTTTTAAAGACTCTCCTTTTTTGTGCCCATGCAAAGACGGTCACATTTCCTGGGAAGAATGACCCAAGGTAAACTTAAATGCCTGATTTGCATGTTCAAGTGTGCTCAATGCTTGTGCAAATTACCTATCCCCAACCTACCTATCACCTTTCATTCAGTATCGAAAGGTCATCTCCCACCTCTGATGGGCCCATGAAGCCAGCCTCCACTGCCCACTTATTAAATGTTCAGACAAGCACCTTTGTGACTGCTTTCTCCCATGCTGTCTCCCATTCTTGGGTGAAGCCCCCCCGTAAATATCCACACATCTAGCTCATTATCCACCTTCAAATCCCGCCTTAAAACTCTGCGATGCCATGATGTGTACAAAGAGCTCAACAATGGTTAGACTGCTCGCGCACTGAAATCACAGCCTATCACGCTGACCAGCATTGCCTTACTGTTTCCTTGTCATCTCCTGACATATGCTGAGGCCACCTCTACGCTACACACTGGGGCTGTGATTGCCAGCTCGTGTACATGTACTTGCACTCGCTCTCATCAAGCAAGCGTGACTATGAATAGCAACGTAGCTGTGGCAGCATGAGTAGCAGCCACAGAGGCATAGCTTAGCCTGAAACTGGTGAGTACATCCTCGCTGTGGTTGAGCAACTTCTGCCACGGCTTGCGCTACCATGGCTACACTGCTGCTTATATTCATGTTAGCTTGATGCGAGCTAGCACAAGTATGTGTACACAAGCTGGGAATCATACCCCGATCTTGTAGTGTAGACGGACCTATGACTGCATGCTCTTTGGGGCAGGGACTGTCTTTTTGTTCTGTGTTTGTACAGCACTTAATACAATGGGGTTTTGGACCATGATGAGAGCTATTAGGTGTTACAGCAAAACAAATAAATAATAATAATAAATTATTAAATTCATAATATTTTTTCAAAATGATGCCCATAGCATAGTAATTTCCTGGCTGCTAATGACTGATTTTTCAATAGTCAGCACAAGCTCTAACCCTGTGTGGGGTGCGGGGGGGTTGGGGGGGAGAAGGAAAGGAATGGCCATATTATTAAGAAAATTACTATCCCCAATATATGGTTTTAATTAGGAATGGGGGAAAAAATCAGACCCTCCCCCAAAAATGTCTGTCCATGTTGAAAACCATGTTGAAAACACTAATGGCTGCACTGAAAATCTTGTGAGTTTTTTTAAATAATGGACAAAATCCCAAAGGTACAGAGGTTAAAGGCCTGATTCTTAACTTAAGCTTTAATTTATGGCCTGTTATGCCAGTTTAGTGCTAGTGTAATGCCATTTGTTTCAATGGAGTTACCCCAACTGGTGTTCACAGGTAAAATGGAGTCAAGAATACAACAAACAGCTTTAATTTCCTCCCAACAGCAGCTTAAATGCACCATGTGAGTCAAAAGTGCAAGAAAACAAAGTAGAAAGAAATCAAAAGGTTCTCTGAAAAGACTATTAGAAATGTAAAATGTCTGTAATGCTGACATTATAGTATTGGGCTTCATCATATTTAATTGCACTCATGTAACTCAGCTGGGTATATCCCTGTTTGTGAATGTTTGTGTGAATGCAAGATCTGGAGGAGTTTGCAGCTTGTCACAGCATCTCAGTGTGAGAGGGAGCCTAGGTTGGTAAGACAGAGGACTCAGTGGTACCCCAGTTCCAGGTTGCAACTTGGGAAACCCATCACAATCAAGCTCTTATGTCCTTACTTAGGTGCCTAAATACACGGCTTGATTTGCAAAAGCGCTGAACATCCAGCAGCTTTTATTCATTTCAGGAGCTGCTGGATGCTCTGCACTTTTGCAAAGCAACACATTTATTTAGGCATCTAAATGAGGACATAGGCACCTAACTTTAGGCACCCATTTTTTGAAAATGTTGGCCTAAATGTGTGTAAAGTATGTGGTGATCCTTGAATGGAGGTGCTGTGTAAGTGCTAGGTATTATTATCACTTTTCCATCAATTACCTACATAGGGAACAGAAATTAGATAATAGAGGGCTTTTCATTATAGCAGACAAAGGTGGTATAACTAGATCCAATGGCTGGAAGTTAAAGATAGATAAATTCAGACTAGAAATAAGGCACAAATTTTTAATACTCACGGTAATTAACTATTGGAGCAACCTACCATGGGTCATAGTGGATTCTCCATGACTGGAAATTTTAAGTGAAGAATTAATGTTTTTTCTAAAAAATTAAGCTCTAGTAGAAGCAGGAATTAATTCAGGAAAGTTCTATGACCCCTGTTATACAGGAGGACATACTAGATGATCACAATGATCCCTTTTTGCCTTCTAGTCTATGAATCTCGGAGCTTCTAACTGGGGGGGAATCTGAGAAATTAGTTCAGTCTCATTAGACTGAGACTGCCAGAAAAGTTGACAATTGTTGCCAACAATAGGGATGGCTTTTGTCATGTGGACACTTATTCACTGAAAACTGGACCGACACCGTTAACAGAAAGATCCATTTTTAAATGTGAAAGGGCAGTTCTGCACTTGCATATCTCGTCCAAGAACAATATGCCTGGACTTTATTCACAAACCCGCTTGGAAGGGAATTCCGAGTCATGCATCAAATAACCAAAGCCACGACAACAGCGATGTCCAAATCAACAAACAGCTCAACAGAAAGCTGTGCTTGTACCTCTCAGCAAGGAGAAAGGACAGCCAAATGCCACTGCCCGAGTAAATGCAATTGAAAGTTTGTCATCCAAGTTCTTCAGATGCCAAATGTGTTTGCTGAGTTGATGAGGCACCTGGGTTGTTCCTTTTCAGGAACTGGCACAGGAGAAAGAGTGCTATAGGAGGTGGCATCAGACAAATCTGCCGTAAAAGAGTGTACTGCAGTTCTGTGCATAAGCCCCGCTTGCCAAGGGATATATCTTTACCACATGCCCCTCACTATTACTAGGATGTTCCTCCACTGTGGCCTGTTCCTTCCTTGACACATGAAGGGGTTCCTTGCCAGAGTTTTTTTATACAAATAACAAACAGCAATGAGTTCCTATTTCAGAGGAGGGCACCCTTAAAAATCTCATAATGTCATGTGTCCAGCTCC
This sequence comes from Dermochelys coriacea, assembly GCF_009764565.3. Classification (NCBI taxonomy): domain Eukaryota; kingdom Metazoa; phylum Chordata; order Testudines; family Dermochelyidae; genus Dermochelys; species Dermochelys coriacea. Next base: position 209,090,776 of record NC_050069.1, read on the forward strand.
TCAAGAAGAGACAAGAGAAAAGCAGTTGAGTCAGACAAGAGCACACAGTGCAGTTTAAGGAGGGCGCCAGCACACAGACACTTCTGCTTTTTTTTTTAAGTGCCAATAAATTCTGTTCCATAAAAATGACAAGAAACCAATCTGAGAAGAAGGAAAGACACCCTCAGTAAGACTCACTGTGCTGTAGACACTGAAAGCTACAGGGGAAAAAAAGCACTATGGCTATTGTATTGCTGCAAGAGTAAACTTGTGGGAATTTGGGATCCTGCTGTAATGTTTTGGGGATCACTCAGACTGGTGAGGAGTTCTGTCACTGCCTGCCTTTTATCCTTGGCTCTTTATGCTGTGCATCTATGGTACAATTCCCTGACACCAGTAGTCTGCCCACAAGTACAAAGTCTCACCCTGGCTCTCACCAGCTTGGTTTCTCCTTGTAGGGTGACATCAATTGTCCTTCCAGTCCCAAGTCAATTCAAAACAGATGTCCCTGTTATCTTAAGTTCCAGACACTTAGACTGTTCCCCTCTGGTTTGTCACCCCAAACATCTGAAACCAGCCTCCCGGTTATCAGCTCGCTTTGGCATACACTGTCCACACAGTTTGCACACCAGAAACCTGCTTGGGGAAAAATTAACCAAACATTTCTTTAATAGAAAAGCCACAGATTCAAAAATGAAACAGCAAGGGAAAGCACACACAAATCACACCGAAAATAAACATAAAGACGCAACCTCAGGCTTTGCACTTCCATGTTAGATAAAATCCTTTGTCTGATATAAGTTACCTATTGCCTGGTTAACAGTTTCCCAGCATAACCCCTAACTAAAGGGGGGAACCAGTGGTCATAGACAGCTTCCCACCTGGAGGCTGTCCTTCAGTTGCTGGATCAAAACCTCTGTTTCAAGCTTCCTTTTTAAAAGGCTTTTTCCTTTCCCCCCTCTCTCTTGGCATGGTTATTCAGAGTGGTGGAAATTCCCTCTTGATGTGATAGCCAGGGCTGTCTGAGTGTCTCCCCATTAACTCTATTGGTCCATCACTGTCTTTTCCTGGGCTGGACAATGGATGGTTACTTGGAGCTGGTTTTGTGTAAACACCTGGCTTGGGGGGTGCCCCTCTCTGCTGTGATGTGCAGATGAAGTTATAGTACAGGTTATGAACACAGTTTTCTATGTACGCTCATAATCACAGTCTGCATAAATATCTCATAATGACTATCTAGTTCAGAACATTACATGCTTTCATAAAAGACTTTGCTTGATATACTTCGCACAACAGTTCAGATGCAATTGGTTGGTTCAACTGCTCACTTGGGGGTGGGGAGAGGGAGGGTTAAACCTTCTGTTCTCCACTTGGGATGCCTGGACCTTGATTGTCACAATTACCATGGCAGTTTCCTCTTTTCTGGATAACTCCTCTCATCAGCGCGCATCTCAGTAATGAGGCTGTGGGGTTCCACTAGAGAAAGAATCCTCCTGTTCCACCAGGCTGCTAATGCAGTATCAGCACGGCAGGAGTCCTCATGGCCATTATGCAGCACCGGTGCAGGGAGTTTCTGGCCAGTGGTAAGCCCAGTGTAGTTGTAAGCCCAGCCCATCACTTTTCCTTACCTGAAATCCACCCCCCACTCCCAGTGGTGATGCACACAAGTCAAGATTTTGCACATGCCATTTTCCACAAATACTATAAGTGTGCACAAGCTCAGTGCGTACAAACACAAACAAATGCAGAGCAACAACACCTGGAGGGAAATGAAAAAAAAAACAAAGAAAAATAAATGTACTTTAACCCCAAACAGTTGCCACTCATTGAATTCAATGCCCGCATGAAATCTCCACTTCCCAGCAACCACAGAAGAAAGTTTCTCAGACTATGTTGCTTTAATGAGAAGATGTCTGATCCTATGGCCCTTGAAGTCAATGGGAGTTCTGCCTTTGCCATCAATGGCAGTCTACTAAGAACGTAGAACTGTAGCTAAGGAGAGTTCCAGTGTGCCATTACAATTTCGACTTAGATGTTCTGCCACTGGTAGGAACTGGTTGGGTTTTTTTTTTAATTGTTTTCATACGTATGTTTGTGATGAGAACTATATAACACGGCTAAAAAGTGGGGAAATGCTGCTGCTTCTTGCTTTGTATTTTTTTTCTGTTTCTTGTTGAAGCAACAAAATATCTAAGAAGTTACATCTGATTTCAAGAAACTTTGCATGCATGCGAGCTGGACTGGGAAATGCACTTTATTTGAACTTTCTGGCCATCGGCCAAGTTAAATAAGATCCAATTCATATTTATTTTCTTTACCCCTTCCACTCCCTCCCAGGTTAATAGAACCACCTTTGGGATTTTTAACTGGCAGGTTATCCCTACAGCGTCTGGCTTAACTTGACCATTAAATTGGCTATATTTTTTTACATATTGAATCCTTTTTTAAAAAAACATATGGCATAATTTTATAGCCATTGTTGTCCTTCTCTAACTTGTTTGGTACATGTAAAATATATTGAGCTGGTTTAATTTATTTTTAGACATAATAGAAAAACAATTTAACACATGTACTAGGATTCAATTAAAATTGGGAGTAGCCACTGTAAGTTAAGGGAGTTCATGTCATCCATGATTTGACGGTACAAGACCACATATAACTTTTTAGCAGATTAATCCATGCTAAGAACCTTTATGCTTTAATACTAGATAGAATGGTTAGTGTTTGTGTGGCACAAATTTGAAACCATGCCATGCCATATTGCAGAACCAGGTTTAAATTCTGCTAAGAAGGTTCATCTCAAATGTAATTTGGATTTAACAGCTGACTTCTCCTCATGAAGGGGTGTTCTCTGACATGGATACTAGACATGCTATCTGAATCTTATTTATTGAGAGGGTTTTATGTGATGCTCGTCTCACCATAGCATTTGAGCCTCACAATACCCTGTGACAAGGGGAATACTGTTATCCCCATGTTACTGAGGACTAAACTGAGACCCAGAGAGGTTAATGACTTACTTATCCCAGGTCTCACAGGAATTTTGGGGTACAGCTGGGAATAGAAACCAGCTCTCCCTTATTCCTAATCCAGAGTTTTTATTCCAAGGCCATTCCTTCTTCTGTACTGAGCTACCTCAGTTTGGAAAACAGTTTCTGTGTAAGTAAAACCATTTTCAAAATGGAGCTAGCTTTTTGCTAGTGTGGACAAGGTTTACTTGCCACTATTAACTAAATACTTAGAGGTACTCACCATTAGTGAAGACTTTTGAAAATGCTGGCCTATTTTTGGTGCCCAATTTAAGAATCCTGGGATCTGATTTTAAGAGGTTCTGAGCATCCACAGCTCCAATTGCCTTCTCCCCTTGGGCTCTACCTCTGCATACCTAGGACACTCCATAGGAGTCTCGTTCCTACACATGACTTCTCTCATCCTGTGGCAAAGCCATCACAACTATCTGTGAACCTCCATAACTTCAGGTGGCTTCCCAGAAAACATTGGTTTTCTGTCTGACAGATACAGAATCATGATGTATACATACAATGCCTTCCTGTGTGGAGTTACACCAAATTCAATATTGTCACCCTTTTTCTTCAACAGATATGAGAGAGACTGTGAGATGCTGGGGATTCCAGTTTCAACAGTATGTTGACAACACTCAGCTCTATGTGTCCTCCACCAAAACAATCTCTGCCACTGCCAACATGTCCCAATAACACCGAGAGAAATACGTGAATGTATGAAGGACAGTTGTCTTGAACTTAATGCAGGGAATGCAGAACAGATGAAGGGACCGAAGTGACAAAGAAGAGGGAGGCTTTGAAAAAGTTCCTAGAACATTCACTTCATCCTAAAATGTGGCACTAGGCCACCAATTATCAAAGTATGGTGAAGCTTTGGGGTTATGCTGGATTCCTCACTGCTCCTGAACATAGAGATTGCAAAAGTGATTCCACTGTCATTGGCTGGCTAAGAGGCTATAGCCTGCCTCTTAAATGTGGACTGTATCATCATGATCTATGCATTTATCACCTCCACATTAGAGTACTGTGACTGACTCTACTGTACCTGGGATTGAATGTGACTACAATATGGAAACTCCAACTGGAGCAACATGCAGCAGCAAACTTATTGAGAAAAAAAGCTGATGAGAACATATCACATTAGTGCTCTGTGACATTCACTGGTCCCAATTTGTATCTGGTTTGAGTATAAAGTTGTAGGCTCTAATCCTGCAAATACACATTACTACCGCTACTCATGTGAATGATCAGTAGGACCACTTACACATATAAAGTTTAACGAATGTGTAAATTTTTGTAGGATCTGGGCTTTAGTCCTGATCTATAAGGCTTAATTGGCTAGGACCAGGGGACCACATATCAACCTACCAATACATTCCACAGGGACAGTGCAGCTAGACAGGCCCAGACTCAGACTCTCAGAATTAGAGCATTATCAGCAGCTAATGCTAACTGTGAAACTACAATATACAGAGATGGTTGCAAAACAGCTTATTATTATTTGTTGTTCTTGCTCTCAATGAACATACAAGTGTGCAGTTGTGATTGTTCTCAGGGTACCCAGGACCAGAGTCACCTTGCTACTCCCTGGCCTCCAGTGTTAGGGAGACTTACTTGTGCTTAACTGGGAGTCATTTCCCTGACACTACCAGCCTGTCAGCCACCAAAGCACTATCCTCTGAGTATGCCCGCCCTTACTTTACCTTGCAGGGTAACAATAGATGGACCCCAGTCCTTAAGTCCCTTTGAAGCATTCCTCTATAGTGTCAGCCCTTTATCCACTGTTCACTCACAGAAATAGCTGGTCTGCTGTACCCAGGGAATGGTGTACACACCAGCTTGCATGTTTCAACTCAGGATCAGACCCTAATTTAATATCACAGCACTGAGATATATTTATAATGAAAAAATAGTTTATTATGAAAGATTCAAGAAATATTGGAAACAAAAGTTTATTTAGCAAATGAAATCTTAACACACTTGCTAGAGACTAAACTTAACTATTAGGTTAATCTCTTGTCTAATGAAGTTTGTCTCACCCCAAACTCTTTGCAGCATCTTCAACCAAAGCTGGTTGTGATCCCATTTTCATTAATGTAAATGCACTGCATTCTAGGTGCAGGACCACAAGGTGTCTTCTTTGTTCCCCATATACAGTTCAGCAGTATGTATCTCAAGATAAGGTTCTTTTCCCCTGATGCGTTTTTATACCTTTTAGTTCCTTTCTGAAATTCTTACAATCCCTTGTCTGCATTCATCTTAGATAGGTGATAGGAGACCCATTGTGAATGAGACAATTCTTAATCTACAGTTCAACAGAGAGACCAGTGAATAAGCATCCCTTGTCTGACAGAAAACCTATTTGCCAATGGTGCCTTGATACAGACTTTAAAACATGTTTTCAGTATATATGCATAACTCCTTACAAAGTACCTGTACATACATTTCACAATGATATTAAAGTCCAGTGTGACCCTGGCTTTCATTTAAGACCTCACATGACATTCTTTGGTGAACCAGAATGCACATACCAGAATCAGGAAATTCTTGTAACCCCCTTCCCAGCTGGCATTGAGGGTTTCTTAGGTCACACCAAGCATATTCTCTAATATGAGCTCTTGTTAATTCATGAACATGACCTAAATCAAAGAGTTAGCCTGATCAGAATTTTATTCCATGGAAAGTTATGAGTTATTTTGTTTAGCATTGTTGTGAATGGTCCAAATAGCCATGAAGTGATGACACAAAATATGTCAAAGCCCTTTTGTGAGATGGCTGTGGAGCTTCAGAAAGGCTCCACAGACACTGGAGAGAAGCTGCCATATACAGAAACTAACTTAAGCAATAACTTAAGCAGAAACTAACTTAAGCAGTTTGGATTTCTTTAGTGATACATTTCACCCACAGAAGAGAGAACTACAGCTCTGTAGAGGATGGTAGAATTTTCCATTGAAGGAATCTAAGCTTTACTTAATGGCTCTGACATGAAGTCCCTTTGCAAACCATCATGTTCAAACTCCAGAGGGCTTGTATTCCAAGAGGACAGGCAGTCTGAGGTGAGTATCAAAGGATGGCTGTTCCTTTGCCTCAGTTCAAATAGGCGTATGTTACTCTCTGTGTAATTAAAATGGACATTTGCTCAGAATAGTAAAATTGGTGTGAATAAAAATTGCTCTTCGGAAGTGGCTCATAGTTAATGGTATTATTATTATTATTATTATTATTTTATTTGAATATAATTATGGTTGTTATTAAATACAAATTGCTGTCATTATACTTTTCTTAAGTCAGTTTAGTGGTCTTAGTAATGTCACAAAAGACCAGTTAGACCCACCTCTCACAAACCTTACTTTCTATTGCTACCTAATTTGGTTGAACTTGGAACAGAAATTGGCCTTGAGGTGCCCCAGAATTGTAGAATCTTGATCATCATAATCAGAGACTCACAGGCCATCTGGTTAAAATCAGGACTGCTTGTGTGCCTGTATTGCTATTTTAGAGTTCATCACCTTTTCTTCTCTGCAAAAATTAGAACAAGTCACACAGTTAAGCATGTATGTTTTTATAGTTACACAACATCTTGAATTGATTATTGATAGTGATTCTGAACAACAAACACTTAGGACCAATCCTGCTGTGACCAGTTATTAGATGGAGCAGGGATATTGGTTAATGCATCCATTTTTCTAGGAATCCCACTAGCCATGGAAGATTCCATCAGACAGATCCAATGGATGTGTTGCTAGACAGACTTTAATGTTGCTTTGAAAAAAAACAGCAGGTGGCCCTGACACATGACTCAATCTGAGGGAAGACTGCAGTGCATCATGGGAGATGTAGTCCAACTAGGGAGCCTGGCCATAGAGGATAATGGAGGTATAAGGCACCTGAACAACTCCTCCCAGGAGGCAGTAAATCAGGTAAACACATATCGCTAGCAAACTGACCTGAAATGAAACATTACAATTCAGTTCAACAAACCAAAATATTTTAATATGGTTGACCTACTGTGAAAGACAATATTTCATTTTGATTTTCCCAATGGAAAATCAAAAAAATGGAGGGAAAAATTCAATTTTGCACTAACTGCATTGTCCATCAAAAATATTTTGGCGGAAAGTTCCCAGTCAGCTCTGCTCAGAACAAAGAAAATTAAAAGCTTGTTTGAAAAAAACCAAGAATTTACAAAAAATATTGAGCCAAATTCATCCCTACTGTAACTATAATTGATGTTAAAGGAGCAACAGCAGAGAGGAACTCTACCTATTTTATCTAAAGAATTTTATGGCATATAAGAGTAATATCTAAAACATTATAGGCCTGATTTTTAAAGGGCTCTCAACCCAGTGTTCAGTTTATTTTGTGGTCAGAAATGATTGTTGGCATAAATGATGCCACTGAGATGTCTAACAACCTAAATTGCAGCCACATTCACATCTAAATGGCATGATCTGCACCTGCAAAATGGCATCTGCAGCCGAATTCGGATACAAAACTGGAGGCCAAGTTTCAAAATGTGGCTCTATCACTAGAGAATGATGCCAAGACCCATGAAGTCCCAGATGTATATCGCTAATACTATAATTAGTTGGCTTGAAAATAATAAGTTTAATTTCTACTTTATTAAAGTTTATCTTCTCAAGGAAATAGAGACATTTGTAAATTTGCCCCCACAAAACTCATAATGCTGATGGAGTTTATATGCAGGCATTCCTAATAATCTCCCTCCCAGCTAAACTCACTGTGAAAGTTCAGTGTCATCTGGCAGCAGAAGACATTAATCACCTGCTGAGAAGGGCAGGCTAATGTTTCTAAGCCAGGAAAGGCTTGTTTCTACTTCCCAAATAGCTTACCCTAACAGTTCTTTTTATTGAGATTGATTCCCTATATTTTCCTAGTTTGGGGATAAAGTCCATTTATATTTATCTTGTAGTGAAAAGCTAATAATTGACATTGTTAGTGTAGTTATTTTATGAGCCAATTTCTTAGTACCCTAGAGTGTTTTTATAACCCCCTTTTTCGAGTACTGACAGCATACAGTGTTTTTCATATGCATTTGCTATGAAATACATTTGCTGATGATTATTAATTATTTCTTTGTTTATACCATCATTGCATTTTCTGGTGTCCTGACCATGGCCCAGGCCTACCTAATCCTCAGTGTAAGTCACAGAGTAGCTCTAACCTGAAGGCAGCTCTAATTTATATTCAGGCTGCCTGTGTCCCCTTAGGGGCTGTATGCAGCCAAAAATAACCAGAATGCAGTAATGCCCCAGCCCTGATGGAATGTCCTGTGGCAGGCATCCTAAATAAGGGACTATGAGGGGGACAGCATAGAGCTATTCTGCCAGTTCTTCAACCGCAAAGCCCTCCTACACCAAAGATATTTCTCTAGGGGGAGATCTGCTGCCAAAGTAGCATAAAGAGACCTCAGGGCAATTGAGAATTGGGCCAATTGTCTTCAGTGGGACTAATGTGAATAAGCATTAGGCCTGATATTTGTTTGGCTATAATTTTTGACATGGTGTAGTAAGTGTAAATATCAAACCATACGGAAGGAATAGGGCGAGATGGGATGATGGTTACAGCAATAAGATCACATATTTACCCAATTTAGGCATGTGCATCTCATCAATTTACACCAGCTGATGTTCTGGTCTATAGGGAGTAATTTTCACCAGGGCTCCACCTAGGCATAAATCTATGTCTGCAAATAATTGACCCTGTAATTTTCGAGTCTGTAATGAATAGCAGGAGCAAATATTAGCACTTAGACATCTAACTATATGTTTCTGGCTGAATAATCAGATAGATAAGTACATGCATTTGCACCTGCAGTTTGTTATGGGTATAATTATTAACAGATGCAACATTCCAACACCTTTTCTTTTTCTTCACACACACAGGGTGTCCCTGTCCACAACGTAACTGTCCCTTTGAGCTAGGCCATCAGCAGCAAGGGGCTGTAAACCTGGTAGATCTGGCCAGCTAGATCAGTCTTCACCCACTCCTCATGTAAAGGGGGCATTCCCAGAGTGTATCTCATCCCTGTCAACTCTCTGCTCTCAGAACAGTCCCAGAGGGCTCATCACTGGTGTAGTGTCCAATCAGGAGGTGTGATTGCAGTACATGTAGGCATACCCAAGATGCTCTGAATTAGGCAGGTCACTAAAAATAGCAGTTAATCTGTGGCAGCTGCCTGAGTAATGCCCCACTAGGGTCCCTCATGCTTGGGTGGACTGGGCAGCCTGTGCTGTTGTGGCTTCACTGCTGTTTTTCGTGAGCTAGCTAGCTGAAAGCCCTTGTGCGCTGCAAGCACACCTCCCAGTTGCAGTGCAGACCCTCTCTTAGATTTTTCACTGCATGCATCCGACAAAGTGAGCTTTAGCTCACGAAAGCTTATGCGCAAATAAATTTGTTAGTCTCTAAGGTGCCACAAGTCCTCCTTTTCTTTTTGCAGATACAGACTAACACGGCTGCTACTCTGAAACCTGTTTCTTAGAGCAGCCTCTGCTGGGCACCAGGCTGGCACTAAACTAGCCTCAGGTTTGAGAAACCACAAGCAGCTCCTTTGTGTCCCCTTCTCTCTTCTCAGCGAAACTCAATGTTTTTTGGACACAGATGAGAATCTGGCCCTGTAGCTCTTCCAAAACAAAATATTTTCCAGGTAAGATCTTCATCAGGGGACATACAACCTTTTAATAGGATCAGAGTGGAAACGAATCAGCCCGAAAAGCCAGTTATTTTACTTTTAAACAGGGTCATTTTTTTCTTTAAAGAATTTGCATTTGTTAATTTATTAATTTCCTCCAGCTAGTTTTTCTCAGATCACAGGCCAAAATTGACTCAATGGGAGCTGCAGGTTCAACGCAGCTCTGCAAATCAGGCTGCTTTGGAAGTATGGATTTTGATGCCTAACTTTAGGTACCCAACTTGGAAAACTGGGGCCACAGTTTTCAAAAATTAGCTCTGAACGTTTATAATTTTCTATTTAATAGTATAAAAAATCCACTCTGGGCCACATGCTAGGAAATCTCCATTCTTGCCAAAAGCAGACTTTTTGTTTTCTTTCTGGTAATCTTGGTTCTTGAATCATTCGCTAAGATACCAGCAAGAAAAATGCTTTCCTGACTGATTCAATACTGAATAAGCAGCTGTCACATCGTTCAAGCAATCTATTTTCACCCTAATGATGGGAGATTCTCATCTTTGAATTTAATGGGCAGAAGTAGATGGGGGACAATTTCCCGTGCTCTGAGTTCATGTATAAGCCATAAATACAGGAAACATAATAGCATACTTTTCTGGGGAATCTAATGTTTTACAATTGTAATTTGCAGTTAACCACTAAGATTTTGCCCTGTAAGCCTTGTGGTGCATATACAGCTACTATGCACTACCCATAGAATCAACAGGGGGATATGGTATGTCAGTAACAACAGAAGTTTCCCTTTCCCCCACATACACACACAACTCATGCACCACAATCCCGTAAGCATGTGAAGTTAATCAGAAGTGGACAAGATCACAATGCCACACAGGTCTGTTTGTCAATAACATTTTAAATAGAGAAGTAATGGCAAATGAATAGTGACAGAAAGACCAAGTAAGCAACATATCAAAGATGTACAAGTTTTGTTAATGACATTCAAAAAACCCAACCTGCCCCCCTCACTCCCTGCTTTAGCAACTGAAACAGGGACTCTCTTGCATTGGGTGCTGGCTGTGCAGCTTTGGGATCTCTCCACCACAGAAGGGGAGAGATGCTGGGTAGTTTCTACTTTCTGGATCCTGAGGGGTAGGACAAGGGACGGGCCTGGCCTCTTCTGCTCCCCCTGTTCATGCAGTTTCTGCAACTCCTAATTCACAAAAACGAGGAGTCCTTGTGGCACCTTAGAGACTAACAAATTTATTTGGGCATAAAACTCACTTCATCAGATGCGTGGAGTGGAACATACAGTAGGGAGGTATAAATACACAGCATATGAAAAGATGGGAGTTGCCTTACCAAGTGTGGGGTTAGTGCTAACAAGCCAATTCAATTAAGGTGGAAGTGGGCTATTCTCAACAGTTGACAAGAAGGGGTGGAAATCACTTTTGTGGTGCTAATGAGGCCAATGTAAACAAGGTGGCCCATTTGAAACAGTTGACAAAAAGGTGTGAAAAGAAAAGGAGTACTTGTGGCACCTTAGAGACTAACAAATTTATTAGAGCATAAGCTTAAAGCTTAAAGCTTAAAGCTTATGCTCTAATAAATTTGTTAGTCTCTAAGGTGCCACAAGTACTCCTTTTCTTTTTGCGAAAACAGACTAACACGGCTGCTACTCTGAAACCTGTCAAAAAGGTGTGAGTATCAGCAGGGGAAAATTAGTTTGCAGAAGAGGTGATTCACCCACAGCTTGTGAAAATCCAACATATTTGAGGCCATTTCCACATCAAACAACTTCACTGGCCAGGGAATTGTCACAATGTATCCACATTTTTCTTGAGTAAGGACCTTCTCCTGTCAATGCTAGGGAGTGCTAGAAGTCAGACACTAAACATGGAAGAAGTGAAAGCTATTATATGGTTACAATGTGGAGGTCAATCCAGGTTACCAACGTCATTTAAATACGCAAAATCATTTTCAGCAGTGACATATCAAAAACACTTATCTATTTCTATGCATATAGAGATATGGATGTTCTATCTATCTACACACACACATGCACAGTTATATGCTTTGATATGTCACCACTGCAAATGATATTGCATGTTGAAATGTGTGTGTATGTACAGATACACATGTGTTAGAACAAATCTGGATTTGTATGTCTTTGTATGAAGTTAGATATTGCTTGTTCTGTGCAGTGGACATTAACAAATTTTACAGTCCAGCATCGCCATGCCAAAATGGCCATAAAAGGAACACCCATTTTGAAAAGATGTTGATTCAGGATTCCATTTGATTCAGGATTCCGCATTCTCTCTCGGTTAGGTTGTAAATCCTACTGCAGAGAGAAGCAGACTTTTCCTGGAATGGACAAATCATCTCAGCACATTCACAGGGTAATGCTACAGGGAAATCAATATAAAATGGTGCTTCAATAGAATGGCATCACTGGCAATTTTTAAATCAAGATTGGATAAAAGATCAGCACTGGTTCAAACAGGAATTAATTTTTGGAAATTCTCTGATCTGTGTTAAACAGCAGGTCAGACTAAAGTATCACAATGGACCCTTCTGGTTTTATAATCTATGAATTTATGAATAGGAATTTTGAGAAAATTAGAAAATCAAGGATAAAATCACTGTCTCTTTGAAAACAAACACAAAGTACTATTATCTTTCTCCCTTCCGATTAAATATGTGCCTTTACCTTTCCCAAACCCAGTTGCCTTGGTATTACCCATATTGAAAAATCCTTTTTTATATTAGAAGTACTACCATGGTTTTTTTGCTCAATGCCTAGTTTCTGTTTCTCTAACTATTTGTCCAGGGGCTGGTGAATATCTGCTGCAGAGCTCAGTGGCACTTGAAAACCATCTGGAAGAAGATCTACCCACTTTTTCTGAACTTTTAATTGGAGTTGCTGGTTGGCCCTTGTGTGTCAGGGTAGCACAAAGGCTGAGAAAACAGAGAGATCTTATACAAAACCATTTTAAAGGGCAGCAGGAGATGTCATTCATTTTGTATATAGATAGGTTTAGATAGATGTGGCAAGCCATGAGAAGTGGATGGCATGGTAGGTTAATTTTCAAAGACTGCTGATTTGCAGTGACCTCTGACTGCACTTGAAACAGCTGAATTCTGCAGATTCTGGTAATCTGAGATAGAGTCTGTCTTGAAGTCATCTGGATATAAAGTCTACAGTTACCTCAGATGCCTCAATATCACAAATGGAAGTGGAGGAAGAGAGAGAGAGAGAGAGCAGGAGCATAGTAGGGATTTTCTTTCTCTAATTTTCTATTCTGTTTTAGACATTCACGTATGAAAACCAAGCTCATATAGGCTGAGTCTGAAAATGTCATTCAGTACCTGCACACATGATATGCATTGTATGTAGGTTGTGCTTACATCCTGTTCCCTGGAGCTCGATGGGTCAGTGAGTGATCTCCATACTCCTTAAACATGTTTCTTGAATTGTGTCTTAACCAGCCCATGTATAGTTTTTGGGCTACATTATGGCTTTGTAAACCACAACCCCATAAGAGAGCTACAGATGGTGAGGCCTTCCCAGAGGCATTCAAAGCCTGGAGGACTCATGCAGGTTGAAGGAACATTCTGAAGGGATGGGCTCCCACTGCCTTTTTGAAGGCATTCCCTCTAGTGCCACCCACAGTTCACCAGCCAACACAGATGCAGGGTGGGCCTGGGATTCATTTGGTGTTGGTCTCAGGGAGTGCACCAGATTGCAGCTGCCCTTTGTGCATGTATGCACAGTGGAGAAGAGGGATCCATGCATCTTCTCCCACCACACCCATTTATTCAAGAGCAGCCAGAATCTGGCCCTCCATAGTCATGCAGAGATTTTACCTAAAGAAAACTGCATTTAAAGTTTTTATTTCATATTCTTAGATAGTCTTCCTGGAGCACTACACAGAAATGAATGAACTTATCCTCACCACACCCCTGTGAGTAAGAGATGTGTTAGTAGCCTCATTCTGCAGGTGGGAAAACTGAGGTATAGGTCAGCTAAGGAATTTGTGCAAGGTCATACAGGAAGCAGATGGCGCAGCTGGGGATAGAACCCAGATTACTTAATTCTCAGTCAAATGCCCTAATCATAAGAACGGCCATACTGGATCAGGCAAATGGTCCTTTCACCCCAGTATCCTGTCTTCCAGCAGTGACCAATGCCAGGTGCTTCAGAGGCAATGAACAGAACAGGAAATCATCAAGTGATCCATCCTCTATCGCCCAATCTCAGCTTCTGGTAAACAGAGGCTAGGGACACTTCAAAACATTGTTTTGCATCCCTGCCCATCCTGGCTAATAGCCACTGATGGACCTATCCTCCATGAAGTTATCTAGTTCTTTTTTGAACCCTGTTATAGTCTGGGCCTTCACAACATCCTCTGGCAAAGTGTTGCACAGACTGACTGTGCGTTGTGTGAAGAAATACTTCCTTTTGTTTGTTTTAGACCTGTTGCCTATTAATTTCATTTGGTGACCCCTAGTTCTTGTATCATGAGACGGGGTAAATAACACTTCCTTATTCACTTTCTCCACACCAGTCATGATTTTATAGACCTCTATCATATCCTCTTTAGTCGTCTCTTTTCCAAGCTGAAAAGTCCCAGTCTTATTAATCTCTCCTCAAATGGAAACTGTTCCATACCCCGAATCATTTTTGTTGCCCTTTTCTGTACCTTTTCCAATTCCAATGTATCTTTTTTCACAATACCATCACTCCTTACTGCAGTTCAATATGCACAGCAAAACTACAATGAAACAAACAGGGTTGCAATATATACAGAGCACATTTTCACATGAGCCTTACCGTGGTATAACTCCTTTTAATTGCTAGGTACATACCTACAGTGTGGTCCAGGAAACAGGGCACACCTTGAACTTACAGGGAGAGACATAAACCACAAAAGTCAGATCTTGGCCTGGATCTGGATCCAAATCTTTCCCAGAGTTGTGGAATGGAGTGAGGGCTGACCCCAGGGATTCCAGTGCAGGCTAAGTTTTAGTCATAAGGTACTTGTGGGGAAACACAGATGTGAGCTTCCTCTCATAGGCTTAACACTGGTTTCTCATGCAGTGGCTGCTGTTAAATCAGGCTATGTTTGGAGCAGCTTGATTGGATCCCCACCTAAACTATGTGGCAATTTGGCAAAGCTTGTATTTACCACAGATTATGCTACACTGGCTTTTCCATAAGGTTACATGGAGCAAAATTAACAAACAATACCCTTGCATTCAAATTACCTTTGTTAGTGCACTGGTATATGTTATAGGCTTAATTCTCCCCCCAAATCCAAGCTCCACACAGTGCGAGTGAATGGGGCTGGTCATGAGTCCCTAATTCTGTGGGTTGATTTGTGTTGGCTCCGTCCCCGGAATGAGTTACAACTGCTCTAACTTATGCCAGCTGAGGATGAGCAGAGCAGAGCTATGCCCTGCCCCATACCCATCCTCCACATACCCCCTTACACTCCAGTGCTAGTGCGGGGTTATGGAGACAGCTGGCATAGAAGCTAGCTCTAAAATCCCTACATTAGCTGAGAGTTTCTGCCCTTGCTGGCAGAATTTCTAGCTGGCCTGTTAGAGCCAGAATCAGATTCAGTATATGCATAGCTCTGCAGAAGGAAGCCTTCCTGGTGCAGAACTCATACTTTAAGAACAAAAATTCTGCTGGGAAAGCTCTGTAAGTCATTTAAGAAGTTTAAACTTTCTTCCTCCAAGTCAGGTAAATTTATATCAGAAACATCGTGTCTTCATTTATTATTGTTATGTTGTTATCATTAATTAGTATTATAGTAATGCCTAGATGTCCTTACTGAGATCAGGGTCCTATCGTGCTAGGCACTTTAAAAACATAGTGTAATAGGCACTCTCTTTTCCTGAAGAGTTGATTTTGCAATTACATTTTTAAAAAGGTTAGAAGTACATTAAAATTACAAAATCAAGCCCCCCCAAACATGTAGCAAATGCCAGAATTAAAGTTCTCCTTGTCTGGGGAGCATTGAGACTACACAAGAGACAGTCTCTCTGCTCTCAGCTGCTGTACCCAATGCAACAGCACCCACAGCAGCTGGGAGGAGTAATGGCAGGGAACATTCTGTTCAGTCCCTACAGCCCGGGGATGGAGCATGATCAGTCACTTTGTGGGGATCGTGCATGTGCAGTCCCACTGGCATGCAGGAATTGTGAGGGGATGGCGTGTGCTCAGTGCATATGGGACCTTTGGGGAATTTAGCTGCTGAACTCTAACGGGTCTCTAATGAGCATGCACCAAGTAAGGTTTTTCAAAGGCTTCTAACTTGGTCACTATTGGGCAAATTTCCACAGGGATAGCAAAAAACACATCCATGATACCAGAGCAACCCCCTGCCCTGGCTTCAAAGCATGAAGGCTCTAGAACTTCTCAAGAATATGGTTTAAAGAATTTTTTTAACATGGCCAAAATAACATATTTTTCCCTAACCTCATTCTTGGAAACAGCCGAATCATTTAACTGACACTTTCCAAAAATTCACCTTGGGGCAGACACCTGGTATGGAAACTTTCAGACCAAATGATTTAAGTTAAACAAAGTTATACGACTCTGAAGCTGGGGAGTTGTAATGGGAAGCTCAGGCAACCTTAACTATAGGCTTTTCTACATTTATGGCCTATAATAAAAGACATATATATGTCTTACCACTTGAAGCATATCACCTCTAGAGCTGTTAATTTAGGCTCTGCTCCTTTAAAGTCAATATGAGCTTTGCCATTGATTTCAATGAGCCATAGGATCAAGCCTTTACTTACTGATCATGCCCATTCTTTTATTTTCAGCATAGGAGATTTCCATCTCCATAATAATAAGTTCTTGGCTGTCATCATAGCTCTCAGCAACCATATCACAACTCTCTCTCAGGATAGCTACAAGCAATTGTTGCCAAATCTTGCAATTTTATCAGGGGTCTCGCACTGTTTGTTTTCCTCAATGCCCCAGCTCTTGGACACAAGCAATTATTTGAGAATCTCAGGTTTCATTAACAAAAAATAAATGTTTCTAGCTCTCATGGTTGTGGGAAAAAGCCTGAAATGTGAACTAAATGCCCTATAAAGGTTCAGAATGCAAAAGCAAATAAAAAGGACCGCAAATGTGTTATTTTTAAAAAAGCTCTTGATTTTTAAGTGAATCTCATAATTTGGGGGTGGGGAGCTCACTCATGGTTTTGATTGCTTGGGGTTGGCAATACTGCTATGTATTAATATAATATGGTAATAAATTGACAGAAAGAGGTTTAAAAATAAACTGCCTAAATGCAGTGAACATTAGTAACCATTTGAATCTTGGATGATTAAATCAAGAACTTACCATAGCAAGAATCTGATCTCTACCACTGTCACTGGTTTCCTGTCCATATACCCTATCACCACTGGCTATGACTTTATTCATAGGGCCCGATTCTCTACTGGTGTAAATTAGCATAGCTCCATTTCAGAGTAGCAGCCATGTTAGTCTGTATTCGCAAAAAGAAAAGGAGGACTTGTGGCACCTTAGAGACTAACAAATTTATTTGAGCATAAGTTTTTGTGAGCTACAGCATCCGATGAAGTGAGCTGTAGCTCACGAAAGCTTATGCTCTAATAAATTTGTTAGTCTCTAAGGTGCCACAAGTACTCCTTTTCTCATAGCTCCATTGACTTCAACAGAGTTATACCAATTTATGCCATCTGTGGCACATAACATTTAAATCTATATGTGTTTTCTTCTACCACAAGACAATAGTCATTTAGCGCTATGTTTAGCACAACATTGGTCAAATTAATGTAAAACACTGGCCTGTTGTCTGTAGTTAAATATATCACTCTTGGCTACCTTTCCTCATTATTATAAAGAAATAATTTCCATACTAGATATTAAAACAAAAGCAAAAATATTTTTTACAAAAGAATTACTGCCTTGGGAATTTTGTTTAGCCTAAATTTGTTACCAAATTCGATTCATGGGAAACATGGGTTTTTTCTACTGTACTTGTTCACTGTAAGTACAGACCAGGTTTTAATATTCTCTAGTTATTGAAATCATAGCCTAAAAACTGGATTTGCAGCTCTACTGCCTAAATCTTTCCTCTATAGATAGTTACTTACACACAGAGAGAGACAAAGAAAAGCTCTTCATTGGAGTAAAGGTCACTTTCATTCTGTTTCTGGCACTAACGTTTAATTTTACCATTGTTAAAAAATAATGCAAAATCATTACTGACCTTCGAAGGGGGATTTTATGAAGCATGTGGGTATCATCTACATTTTGAAAGCAGCTGCTTTTATGACCTAAAGCATACACATAAAATATTGGGATTTGGGCTCCTTTCTGTGGAAGGAAAATCCCTGGCAG
This sequence comes from Dermochelys coriacea, assembly GCF_009764565.3. Classification (NCBI taxonomy): domain Eukaryota; kingdom Metazoa; phylum Chordata; order Testudines; family Dermochelyidae; genus Dermochelys; species Dermochelys coriacea. Next base: position 209,108,819 of record NC_050069.1, read on the forward strand.
ATTTTAAAATATTTCTCTTCTCCTGCAGCAATTTATCATATTGTAAAAGCACCATCAACATCTAATCCTCACATTCTCCAATGTATAACAAACATACGTGTTTGGTATTAGGGGCTAACAAACATGCGCTTTCATAGTGATGAGTATCTCCAGAAAGGACCATATGGAGATATGCAAGGTTAGTTAATTTGTCCTCAAAAGGATACACATAAAAGCAGATGCTAAGGGGCAATAAATTATTCTTTTTGTACGTTTTCTTCAGTCAGTTTTTTTAACCTTCTTGGTTGACACAGAATTTCCTTTGCAAAGTTATTTATTGCCACCATTGTTGCTAGACTGCCTGGGAGGGCAAAATGGAAAACTTTCTGAAGTAGACTTGGAGAGGGCTCTTTTAAACCAGATGATTTGTGAATAAGTCTTGGGGGCTGGGGAGTGCATTTTAGATACCTAAACTGTCTTGTAGCAGGTTTTTATACAACAGACGAAAGACTGTGGAAAATGTTACTTATATAAGAAACATTTACAAGGCACATTTGATTTTCTCACTGATACATGGACTATAATCTTTCCAGTATAATTTAAGATGCTCCGTTTCTTCTCCATTTGAAAGATTTATAAAAGATGAGGGTCTGAATTTTCAGAAGTGATGACTGATTTTGGCTGCCTCAGTTTTGAGGTACCCAGTTTGAGGCACTTTATGGGGACCTGATTATTAGAAAGTGCTGAAAATCAGATTCTTTCAGTGTCTTAACTTAAGTCAGGGAACAAAAAATTGAGGCACCAAAAATCACTCGTTGATTTTGAAAATGTAGGCTTGAATGAGTGGTCAAATGCCTAGTGTTTACTTTCTAAGACATTTTTAATGGGAACTTTTTCTCTGCCAGATCACTCAAAGTTCAACATTTAAATTATGTCTGTCTATCTATCGAGATATATAACAGGACTTTTACGGCCTTATTTCCAAAATGTTAGAAACCTACAAAATCACCTGAGCAATTAGTGTCTAATTTGCTCAGAGCAATTACTGTAATAGCCAGCTACAAGTTGGATATTCAGTAACTGACACACACAAACCCAAGATCTGCTTAATCAGTTTTGATAATGGTGGACACAAATTGGGTGCACAGTCGTGCTTATATTTTTATCCATAATTGGGATTATTTTAGTTTAGAATCAGGCCCTCAGAATTACAAAGAGCAATTTGGAAACAAAGGGCCTCTTGGAGCTATGTTGATTTACACCAGTTGAGGATCTGATATCAAAGCTTTAATGCATTTTGTATTCTTTTGTGCAATGAAGCATGGCATTCCAGTACAATATACAATTAATTCTATTCTTTTCTCTTCAGGTTCTGAGCTATCATCAAGGTATCTGTCATACTAGACTTGTATGACATGGGCTATGTCTTTTATGACCTTTTAGTCACACAGCTGTGCCACTACAGCCGTACTGCTAAAAGGTGTGCAGTTTAGTTGCTCTTTGTCGGTAGGAGACAGCTTTCCTGCCAACAAGATAAATCCACCCCCAATGAGAGGCAGTAGCTTTGTCGGCAGGAGAGCTCTCCTGGCAACAAAGTGCTGTTCACACTGGCGCTTTTCGTTGGTAAAACTTTTGTCATTCATGGTGGGGTGGTGTTTTTTCACACCCCGAACGAAAAAAGTTGTACTGACAAAAGTGCAGTGTAGACAAAGCCATGGTATTGTTATATGCAGTGTTGTTGTAGCCATGTTGATCTACTAATGACCCCCTCCAACTGCTTCCTCCTGCCATCCTTTCTTCCCTAAGACTAAAGGGATGGTAATGGGCTACTTCACTTTGAATGGTCCCTTGAAATATGTTTTAACTACTTATGCTAAACAATCTCTTCCACCTTGTATTTAGCTGTGACACTCTGATTAAGTTTCCCAGACCTGAAGAAGAGTTCAGTGTAAGTAAGCTCGAAAGCTTGTCTCTCTCACCAGCGGAAGTTGGTCCAGTAAATGATATTGTTAATCATTTTATGCCAAAGAAATTCTTTTGGCCTCCAACTTTTCATAGTTATTTTGAGGTGATGGATGTTTTTTTCTTTTCCTTTCTTCTTCTTTCTCATGTTGCTGACAAATGTGTTGACAGTTGTTATGAATTAGCATGTGTAGCAAATCAGGCCAAAGCTTTGTGAGTGATATAGTAGACATTGTTTTCCAAAAAAGGCTCCAGCGTTATCATTATTACTTTTATTAATAATAATATCAATTGTCATCATCGTCACCACAGTGCCTGAGATCCCCAGTCATGGACCAGGGACCTAATGTGCCAGGTGCCATACAAAACACAGCACAAAAAGACAGTGCCTGTCCAAGAATTCAGTCCTTCCTATGAAACAGTGTCCAGGCTACTTTTTAAACAAAACTAGTATATATATATATATATATATATATATATATATATACAAGCAACTTTTAGTGTAAACGGACTAGTTATGTTCAAGTGTCTGCAGCCATGAAGTATCCTTCCAAAGCATTGATGTGCACCAATGACCATAGTACTTGGGTAAAATATGCATCAGCAAGTCTACAGAGATCTACTTATGCACCAGTAGATATGCAGATGTGGTTATGCATCAGTGAACTACAGATGTTATGTACCAGTGAGTCTTCAGAGAATTTTAAATGCATAAAAGTGATTGTAGTATAGCATGGAACATGCATTAGCAAAGTTGCAATGAATGAACGGAGCATGGCTTTGCAGCAGCAAGCGTGCAGAAATTAGGCTATGCATTAGAAAATCTGCTGTCAATTGCTGGTTATATGTTGTCAAATCTGCAGAGACCTGTTTATGCTGCAGCAAGATGCCAGAAAATTGAATATACATCAGTGAGTCTGAGAACAAAAACTGGATGTGTCATGCAGCCTGAAATGAGAATTTCCTAACTTTGACATGCTTACATTTCCAATTATTGCATCCTTTTAAACTATTATTTTTTTAACAAAATAATATAATGGCCTTAGCTAAAACATATCATTTTTTATTACAAGGAATCTCTGTATGGAGCATTTATCCCTCTTGAAATCCAGCCATCTTTGATGAGTAATGCAGCCCTTCATGATTTAAATGCTGCCAACAGTATGCAGCAGTTCTGGACTGAAAGTGGAGTGTACCTTATTCAATTGAAATTACAGGAGCAAGTTTATTTGTGTACAATAAAACATACCAAGGGTGATATCCTGACCCCACTGAAATCAATGGGAGTTTTGTCATTGACACTGGTGAAGTCAGGATTTGACTCTAGGTCTCAGTTTGATCCATTGAGTTGATCAGGTCTACAGCTGTGATATGGAAATGAAAAGGTATACTATGGAAAATGTCACCAATGCAGTATCATACAACATTGTTCATATTCTCTTTTTATCATTATAAAAGCAGTAATTCTGTGTTATACATGATAAAGGAAGGAAGAACATTCTTGTCATTGCGCAATTTTCAAAGCAGTATACATAAAAAAATCGCAAGCAAGTAAATATAATAAAACTACAGCAGCCAGCAGAATGATCTCAAAATATGGCTGGGTAATGTGTCTAGGGTTATTTGCTTATGCTCTGACTCAAATCAAGGGAGCTTAATGAACCAAAACTAAATATTAGCCCCAATAGGTAGAGATATGGTAATGAGGTTAAAAAAACCCTGCCTTTTGTTCTAGATTTATAGCTGGACACATAATTCTACCTTCAAATAGCCATGGCTCATATTCTTATGAATGAATATATTTTCAGTATGTAGCTCTTGGAATATTATAGTGTACTTTAGGAAATACTGGGGCCAGCTAATCATATTGAAAGGCAACTGGAGTAGGGCTTCACATTTTTAAAAACAGTTTGAAAATTCAGTTTACTTAGTCTATCACCAATAGTGAAGGATGTTGAGTGGAGCCATGTAGCACAACAAGCACTCAGAAAAATTGCTGGAGAAACTTTCATAATGCTCCTCTGGACTGAGTAATTCCACTGGAAATCTGCAAACTTGCAAAAATTCAGGATCTATCCAGGGACTCTCAGCCATCAATAGCACAAGCAATAGTGAAATAACAGCAGGACATTTTACTTTTAAATGTCTTTCATAGAAATGAGAGGAACAGATTGTTGATATTAACCTTTCTGGGAAATGCACTCAAATTGTCCTTGAAAAATGTTAAAGAAGAAAAATATAAGCATGACTTTCAATAGCTCTTAATAATCTGCGAACTGGCCCGTTGCTAACTGTCACACACAATGTACATTTTGTTTAGTGATTTCTGTTACATTGCTACTCTCTGTGAAAACATTTAAAATAATAATTCAAATTTCATGATCCCAGTTGCATAAACACGCACTCTTCAAGCCAGCAGAAAAACTGCCAAGTGTAGCAGGATCATTAAATACACCGGTCAATTCAGGGCCTGACTAAGGAAATCATTTCCTATTTTCCCCTCATGGACTGGGAAAGTACTGTAATCAGCCAGTCTGGAAAAATAAAAGAATCTGTGCTTTATGCAGCAAAAACAAAACAGGGCAATGAAAAATGTTGAGGCGGAATGGGGGAAATGTCCAACTTCTCCTGGTTGAAGTTCAGATGGAGATCTAGAAGGGGGCTGTTGGATTTCCCATCACCATGCCTGGTATGCAGATCCATCCTCTGTCATCCTTGTGTGGACCACAATGGAAGCCCTAGTGTAACACTGACCGACCCTGTCATCGTTGGGCAGGATCGAACCTGGGATCTCTGGAGCTAAATGCATGAGCTCTACTACATGAACTAAAAGCTATGGGGCCCTTAGCTAAGGCTTTAGCAGACTCATTAATCTCTCTCTAAGTGGTCTCGCTGCCACTTGATGGGACAGAGCACCACACTCAGGAGGTGTGTAGTTTATACTAGTTCCTGGAGGTGGTAGTTCATACCTCAGACCAAGAGGCCAGGAAGCTTCTATGCTTAAGTGTGTGGAGGTTTTTCCATTGCTTTAAAATCCTCCTCTTGGTGTGAACCTCATGACTAACTGCTAACTCACCCCTAACTTCCCTTTCTTGTGGAGGAAGTTGACAACTAGGTAGCTCCACTCACATGTACAGTTGATTGCTTTTTACGGCACCTTTCAGTTGACTTTTGACCATCTTGTGACACTGAAACAGTCCTGGTAAATGATGATCTCTGTCAAGTGACAATGGTAAATAATCACAGAAAAAGCTTCATTAGAATAAGGTGAAAGCTACCCTCTCTCTTCCTCCCTCTCTCTGCTTCACTGCCGAACTTCTGCCTGGCACCTTTCTTGGTCTCCCCGCCTCACCCTTTCCTACATATTTAAAGAGACAGCGTATATATCCTCACAGTCTCTTGCTGAAGATGGACAATAAAGAACTGCTCTAATTAATTATGTTGAAATGTTCAGCAGCCTTTGTTATTGGTGACCATCACCTGTTGGTGACAATGCTGTGGTTCCTGATAGGGCTGGATAGATGGGACCACTTTGAGTAGCTGGGCTCATTCTTAGGGTGGGAAGACTCAAGAAGTGGTTATTGGAACCTCTTGTCTTCAACTAGGTATCTCCGCTGTGGGGTATTCCATTTCTCCCTTTTGCTATCCAATGTGTATTGGAAGCTAGAGGGAGATCATGTAGAAGTAGAGTCTGTGGTATCATCAGCATGCAGAGGATACACAACAATTCGTACATACAAAATATATGGAGTAAGTGGCATTGAAAGTACACTAACGATACACAATGCCTTTTTCAATTGACCTGTTATGGCCTGTCTCTTTGCTATCAGACTGTTTAGGCAACATTTTTATTTGGATGAGACATAGATGGTTGAAACACAATTTATATAAGATTGACAGGGAGCAGGAAGATGATTTATGAGATGCTAGTTGAGGGTTAGTATCTATTATTTAAAGAGCATGCCCATCCCTGATGAGACAGGTAAGGAACTGGGATGTCACTTTGGACTGTTGATTTAGTGTGGAGGCCCATGGTACAACAGTAGCCAGAGTTACCATCCTGGCCAATTTATCAGGAAAGTCATTCATTCTTATAAAATAATATATCAGATAAATCATATAAAAAGAATTGGGCTTTAATCCATCTCTAAACAAAATATTTGAAAATCAGCTCCTCCTTTACTTCCCTGGAACCCTCAGGAGCATATTCTTTGTGTTGCTTCAGCACTTAATGCTATTGCAGGTGTCTAAAATGGTGTAAGGAGGATGGGTAAACAAGTGTGTAATTCCTAAGGGGAAGAAAACTCAGAAACTGAACTCAGGTTTGAGCAGGTGCAAAAGCTTTTTGGTTCACCTTTCAAAAAAGAAAGTATGAGCTTTATGAATCAAAAGGATACTGACTGCTTCGTTTGAAGCTTTGGCAACTTGTCCTACATGGTTTTGCAACTATTGAAGCTGCATTCGGTTGCACACCATATTATACCTATCCAGTGACCGTACTACTCTTATTATACTTCAGCAATCACTTTTCCTGCATAGCTTTATAGCTATTGAGGACCCATTCTATTGCACACTATATTACACCTATCCAAAAGAGCCCTACTACTCCCATTATACCTCAGCCATCATTTCTATCTCAATGCTTTTTTATGTGCATGATTGAAATAAACGGGTGGCTGGAGGTGCATGAGGGTAATATTAACACAATCTCCACAGGATTAGAAATAATATACTTAGTTTCCTTGTTTAGTCCTTTATATTTTATGCCTGTTTAGTTTTGTCTTCTGTTGGTACACTCATTTTGGTTTCTTGGCTGCGTTTCCAGCTTTCGGAACAAAAAGATTCTGTGGAAAAGAAGCAGTAAGTTTTGCCATAATTCATTAAGGTCACAAAATGGAACTGAGAGAGAAAAATCTGTAGCTTTCCAATGCTATTAGTTTGCTAATGATAGTCCTCATCGCATGACAGTTCTTAAACTGATAAGATGCTCCAAACATCCCCAGAAAAGGAAAAGAGGTTTTCAGTGCCCCGGCTCCATCTCTCCAGCTTGTACATGTTTTCAAACATAACTCCATGCCTGCTTTCTGACAGCTCATTAAACAAAGGCCTCTTGGTGCATATATTGCCCATCTTCCTGCTGAGATTGTAACATATTTATGGTGTTTGCAGATTGCTGGCTGTTTGCTCTCCTACTTCACGGTGTCCTGCCTGCCAAATGCTTATCAGTCTAGTGAAAGGTGACAGTTTTCTCCATTTGTTTAGGGAGCAATGGTCTTGTATTTGACCCTCGGAGGCAAAAAGCAATATGATTAGAAGCAGCTCCTGCAAGCAATAGATAAAAGCAATCACACACAGAACGACAGCATGGAAGTGCTCAAGGGAGGGGGCTGATGTTGTGGGAGCTGATAGCTCCCATTCAGGAAAAGTGCTGGCAGTTAGTTAGCTAGACAGGTGGTAACATCCAGACCTTGTGGGATTTCAACTTCAGACAAAGCAAACAAGGATTCAGGAGTGTTGCAAAGCTATCTGGAGCCGCGCGCAAGGGCGATCAGAACTACTCACTTCTAATTATCTGCCTCTTTCCTGTCATTAAACTATCGTTATTACCCAGTCAAACTAATGCAAGTTTAGTGAATTTAGCACCTTCTATTTTCTTTAAATCCTGGTGCCAAAACCTTGTTTTCTTTCCAAACAGAATAGATGAAGACAAATGAAGACATCCTGAAGCTAGCCTCGGTGTATCCATCTGCTATTTCAGTGTAGTGTGGAACCTGTAACAGGTTTCCACCCATGTGTCATCTTTACTGTCTGCAGCTGAAGAATCTTTTCCATTTCACCAAAATAAAAGGAACCCGTTTTTGTTACTTCTCTCCAAGCCTGTCACTTCTTTCATTTTAAAGAAAACATAGTGGCAGCTTTGTCTGGCTGCCAATGGCTAATCAATGCGGAAGAGCTTTCAAGCAGCTATCAAAAGTGATTTTGATCTGAACTATGTGCATGTTCCAGGAAAGGAAGTGTCTCTTTAACTACCAGTTGTGGGGTGCGTGACAATGAAAGACAAATATTTTACTGCTCCAAGAACTGTCCTGCCACAACATTCAGGTAATTGCCTAATTGTCACTACTCAGGGCAGAACCAGCATCCGTGCTCAGCCAGTGTCTGTAGCCATCTAACCTTGTGGCGTGATCTTCTCGTATCTCATAAGCTAAGTAGTGTGAGGTGGGGCACTGCTTGAATTTGAGGTTTCCAAGGAACATTCAGGTACTGCAGGCGGTCATGCTTGTGCTTTAGTAGGTAGCACCCTTCTCTAACTCTGCTGGGTCAGTACTCACCCAAAGAGAAGACCCTGTAGTCACGTGCTGTTGCAGCCGCAGGCTTGAGGACAAAATGTAACCCCAGGCTTGTGGTCATTAACGATCACATGACATGTTTCACAAAAGCCAAGAGGCAAAGCCCAGTGTTTGACACCTGGGTAATGTAGGTGTATTAAACAGAGTCACAGAGGTGATAGTGTCTTAGCCAAATCCAAGCATCCCAATTTGGGAAGTTATCTTCTGCCTACCTAACCCAAACTGTGGCAGTTACAGTATTCCTCTATACGTCCGCTCACATTGACAGAGCTGCTGTGCGCTGGTAACAAATGACGTGTTCCACTCCTGAATTAGCTGCATTTCAGTAATGGGTGAAGAGATCCCTGCTTACTGGTGACCATTACAAAGTCCACATTTCCATTACTTTGGTATAAAACCTCTGGCACACAATATCACCTGGAGGGGTAGTATTTCGTGGACCGATAGAAAAATTGGAGTTCTACAATGCCCTTCCCATAGATGATCCTCCTCCTCAAATTCCCCTGCTTTGTGTGTGGAGGAGGTAACAATACTAACTAACATGGATAAAGCCTCTGGCGCAGATTTGACACTGCGTGAACCACACATCCAAACTGAGATCACAGGATTGAACAGCGGATTTTACTTCAGAAGGGGCATAGACTAAAGATGGATTTAGAGGTCAGGGACACCAGGGGATAAATTAGACTGTAAGCTCTTTAAGGCAGAGACCAACTTTTTGTTCTGTGTTTGTACAGCGCCCTGCACAGTGAGGTCCTGGCCCTGACTGGGGCACCTAGGTGTTATGGTAATGCACACATTAAATAACAATAAATTCTGTCCCTGGTTGCACCCAGGCAAACCCATTGATGTCGGGATGTAATTCAGAGCAGACTTTGGACTCAGACTTCTAATCCTGATTCAGCCAAATACTCACTGTTGTCTCAGCACAGATTCTTGGGCAAGTCATGGAAACCTCTCTGTGTCTTAAATTTCCCCTCTGCCATCTGGGGATAGTAACACCTGCTTCACAAGAAGCAGAAAAGATTAATCCCTCCATAGCGTTATATAAGTGCTAGCCGGTAACACTGTTGCACAGTACTCTGCAACTCAAGAAAAAATGCTCTGATTCACAAAGGGTCATAAAACAACATACCACAAAATGCATTCTTGAGCCTTTACATACTGGATCCCAAAGAATTTCCTGTAGCCACAAACTGCAAATCACAGTAAATCCCAACTAGCTTTGCATTGCTTAATTGAATGTGATTCAGACCCTTCAGGAGAGAGTATGCTTTAGATAGGCAGTTCAACACCATTCCTATAGGAGGAAATTTCTTGCAGAAAGGCAAAAGTTAATTGTCATCAAGCTACTGGTAAGGCCAACCTGCTTTTATATTGCGTGTTTGTTCCAGTGTAATGAGCTACCCTGTCAGTCAATGCTACTGTAAATACCATATCAAAAGAATGATTTTCTGAGAAAATGTTAAGAACCGAACAAGGGTCTTGGCCTTTCATCTTAGTTTTATCTCCACCAGTAATAATGAAGCATGGCAATTTCCTAGGAAATAGCATATTGTTATGAACAGCACTGGTTTGCCAGCTCCTGTCATCATTGATGGATGGTACTACAGACTGAATGGGTTGTCCATATAACTGTTTGTCAGCACAGTCTGTGAGGAGTTCTGTGATAACATACCATGCTAAATTCACTATCATGTCTACAAAGGAATAAAAAATGGCTCATTTGAGTCGATAGATGTCACACCGGGTAAACAACAACAAAAACAGGATACAGTTATATTGCAATCTAGCCAAAAAGATATCTTCACCGCTGAACCACTTGCTGGTAATTTAGATGCCTGGAAACCTAAGGATCTGCTCCTAATGTTGGGTTGTTCTTGTTTTCTTATATTTTACTTTTCTAACACAAAATTGTTTACTGTTTATATGCACATACAAAATCATGTTTATACTGTTATCTCTTTTGACCTGAGTGCTTAACCAAAGTTTGGAGCTTTGCAGGTAAGCAATCCTGTTTATGTACAAAGTCCTGTTTCCCTGTACACAGCAGGAATCAAACAACAGGAGACAGTTTCTTTGCTCATAGATCCAAGACCCTTTCAACTAGTACTCATCCCAAGAAATTCCCTCTAGAGGATTTTCTCAGGGTCACACTCCCAGAACTGTTCTTGCCGTGTTTGTCTTCTCTTTCCCTGGCTGTTTCTGTGGTATTATTCCTCTCTCTCTCTCTCTCTCTCTCTCTCACACCCACCCCTCACCCACACACACTACCTTTACTGCAACTTCCCCAGCCACACCCTTCTCTTACATAGTTCATATTTCTGAGTGGACTCACATGCACCTTTGATTTAGATGGTGACATGTACCTGTGTTTGGGATGGAGAGCATTATTGTTTCATAAAGGAACTTTACTATTCTTTACAGCTTTCTTAAATCAAGGGTGGCAGTTACAGCCTCCAGTTTCAATGAAGTTTTACCCAACCCATAATAAAGTGTACATTTGTAGTAATCTCCTATCTGTACCATTGTTGACTATGGGAAAGGCTGCTGTTCAGATATTTTTTCATTCCTATTTTTATCCTTGCTTACCTTTTGAAAGGATTAATTGTTAATATATTTTAGTAAAGATTTGATCATTATTAGAAGCACTTAGAAACCTCAAATTCTCTGGAGCAAAGTTTTAATGAACGAGGACTAAGGTTTTTGCATAACTGAGTACCTAAATTGCATGTGCAATTACCATGGGTATGCATACGAAATGGGTGATTGTACATGCAAATCCTAGTTTGGCACTTGATTTTTCTGTGTGAATCTTGGGCTTCCTTTAACAATATTTCCTTTTACAGTACACAATGATTTTGGCATCATACTGCATTGGATTACATCATTTAGGGTGCAGAACAAGATTGAAAATGACCACTGTAAGGCACCATCATCATGTACCATCAACACCATATACAATTGCCATTATTTTCTTAAAAGCCAGGAAGAAGCTGTTGTTTGCTTGTATTTTCCAGCACCCTGCAGCTTACAGGAGGTACCTACCATACTATTAGACAAATAACATACTGTGATTTTCTGAGGCTAGAACTACTCAACAAGCTGCTTTCTATATTCTACAAGAGTGAGTCGTGCTAAAAAGATGAGGAGAAGCACCACCTGAGTGGCAATGCTTGCAGATATTGGGTAAAGTTTCAATGATGGCTAAGTCCCATTTTCAAAAGTGCCCAATGTTACTATGGAGCCTGTGTCTTCGCTTCAAAGTCATGTAGGTGCTTTTGAAAATGGTACCCATTATGCTTATTTAAGGCTTAATGGCTCTTGATACTCTTGATATTCTTACACAAAGCTTCAGCAAATGTTTCTCCCCACACAGCCATCCTAGAGTGGAAGAGGGGGAAAGGTGCTGGCCTTGCCCATGCCCCGCTCCACGCTCTTTCATGCCCTTCTTGCTGCTTTCTGGTCTTAGTAGGTGTCACAGAGTGACTGACCCTTTTAAGAGGAAGCAGGGGCCAGTGCACCTGGACCTATTACCTGCTGCCCAACTGGGGCTTAAGGGGAGGCACGTGGTCCTTATAGAAAAGGGAATCAGGCAGATGGCTGCAGACACTGAGAAAGGCTCCTGCAAAGGTCTGTTACGTGTGGACCTCTGTATCCAAAAAGGATTACCCAAGGACTGCTGAAAGGCTCCTGAAGGAAGCAGGAAGGAAAATGCTAGAAGATCTGCTCTGATCAGGAGTTACACCAGTCTCCTGCAAGGTCTTTGATGGGAAAAGGGTTTGGTCTTGAAAGCAATAGCCAGGGAGAGCAGACTCCAGGGGATTGGAAAAGACTCCTAGCAAGGGCTGTGAGTGGCTTACTAAGGCAAGGAAGAATTGTAGAGACAAGACACAGGGGGAGAAAAAAAGCCCCAGGACTGAGCATTGGTTGTGTTTGATGATAATAAGTTAGACCCCTGGGAGAAGGGTGTTACTGAGCAAAAATAAAGCCAGAGTGGCGATTATTTAAAGATCCCCTTCAGGGGGCAGGGCTGCTTCAGAGCCACTTCTGGTCAGTAGGAGACACTGCAGGACAGACATGGAGGCAAACACCAGCTCTGCCATCTCCTTTCTATATTTCCTCTGACCAACTGGGGGTTGTTTTTAGAAACACTAGCTATTCTGTTTTGGGCATGTTAAGTTTAAACTGATGATGAGACATCCAGGGACAGATGTCAGAGAGGCAGGCTGAATGGCAATCTATTTTTTCCAGGAAATACTGTAGATAGGAAACGCCACACAGTTAGAAACCCCCAACTCTGCATCTGGGAGAATGGGAATTGGATTTTCCAGACTGTTTGCTACCCAGGATGGCTCTGCTGATTGAGAAACCTTATTTTTCACCTCCATCACAGCCAGGGCATCATGCTGCAAAAAAGCCTTTATAATGCAGTTCTTCACATTCTAAGCACAATTTCTGACACTATTGCTCTAGCCTCCTCCCTTTCCTCCATGTCTGTCACAGATCATCTCAACATAAAGAAAACAGATGCAGGAGGAGGGGTATTCTGGAGCTACCCTATCCATAATCAAGGACAAACAGATATCAGAATGTCTACCCAAGGCCATGATTAGAATGGTCTATCTGCTGTCAGCTTTCTCTCTCACCGAGGTCTGTGGCTTGCTGGGTCCATCAACTTCTGAGGCTGAGCAAATAAAATGGAACCCACGCCCCAGTGGGAGAAAAGGTAGGCCTCAATCAGAGGAGTTAATGGTCTAGCCAGGACAGATATGTAATCTTCACTTCCTGTGTCTCCAAGCCCAAGCCAAAAACAAGATCCAGAGTAGGACTAGCTTTATGTACTGAACCAGTTGTCATATGGGTTTAAACTAAGGCTAATTAATTCAGTCTGTTCATTTTATAGAGGCTGGAATGAATAAATCTTATCTGTCATTCATCCAGGAGAAACCTGAGTACAGAATGGAAAAGAATGTTGGTGTAAAATTTACTAAGCTCTGTTTGGATTCACATGTTCATCTCCAGAGTTAGCCAGGTCCGCTAATTTAAGAGTGAACCTGAGACACACCACACACATGGAATCCTACAGAGCTGTTACACTATGCCTCTTGTTATCTTAAGTGGGAGTGTTGAAATAAAAAGTAGAAATGTGATCAGTTGTTGGGCTGTTTCCAAGGGAAACAAAGAAATGGCCCAAAGTAAGATAGATACTAAAGATATTGTAGCATGGCCACACACAGTATTTAATCATGCATTTCCAATATAAACACAAGTAAGGAAGACAGCTTCTGTTTTCTACAGGACATCAGTATCCCATGTTTATGCTGTCAGACTGATCTCAACCATGTTAAATTAGATATACGAGATTCAGGATGATCTTTAAACAGTGATTTTAATACTGCATCAGCCAGAATATGGCCAAACCAATTCCTTCCTAGCAGGTATAGACTTTAATGGGAGGCTTGTAAAAAGCTGGAGAAGTCTAAAAGAAAGTGGTTAAAGGTGTCTGCGTTCTAGCTGGGTATCATTTGGGAACCATTTTGGTTAAGTAGCTTTTTATAAAGATGTAGCTCTCACTCCGTGCAGTTATAAACAATGGCTATCTCTTAAGGTGATCATTTACAGCATTCTGTGTTGGTGCATCTGAATGCCGGTGACAGCAGGGGAAGGCTATTCAAGCTGTTCAGATCCAGCTCCTTGAAATACCCAATCACACAAAAGAGTCATTGTTTTGGGAGTGTTAAGAAGGACAAGGCTCCAAAATGTGGAAAAACACTTTTTTCTTTGTATTGTAAAATGCATAAGTTAGCAGAATTAGAAGTTACCCCTTTCACAAAGCTGGTTGAAAAACAGTGACAAATTTAATGAAAATTTACTGATTTTTCCCCCTAAATTGTTGACATTTTGATGACATTTTTCAAAATTAAAAGAAAAATCAACTCACCTTTCTAGCTGGTCAAAAACAATGAAAAGAAATGCAAAGATTTTTGCTTTAACAATCCAAGGGAAGAAAGGGAAGAGCAGAAATGGGAGCTTGCTAGTGTGTAACAAAGACCTGAAGGCAAAGAGGGACATATACAATAGTAATTGTTTTGATAACTGACTACCTCTAAGGGTGAATGAAATGATTGCCTCAAAGATCCCTCAAGGTGTTGGAGTCAATGAAGTCACCTTGTGTACACACACTAAAGAGCTATAAGTGGATAATTTGTCAGACAATGTACAAGGCCAACGGAATAGACTGAATATGGGGATTGGGTCATGATCCATGTCAGCATGTCGGCAGTACAGTCAATATAAATAGTGCCTTTGAACTGGACATGCGCTAGGGATGTTGCTCCATGGTCAACACAGCATGCTCCCTTGGACTGCTGACTTTGCTTGCCCACTCTATGGATTTCTTATCTCACATTCCTGTTTGGTGCCAACCATCCACCTATTTTACTTTGTCCATCAACTGTCTGCTGACTCTCCCCCAGCAACCCATGGCTGCAGGAGGGGAAAACAAGAGGATCCACATGTGACAGTTTGTACTGCAGTGTGAAATACCATGTTAAGGCTGCCTGAAGAATTGTGAAGAGTTGACCTTTGACCACCCCCTCTTTTCTTTGATAACTCTCAAATCTTGCGACTCACTGAAAGGATGAATTTGGTCAGCTTGTTATTTGGCTGGACCGTATCCATCTTTGTAATTCAGCATGGTGAGGACTTAAGGAGATTCTTACAGTGAGAGAAATTATACATGTGCGGTGTAGGTAGCAGCCAAATAGATTAAGATTTCCACTGTATTGTACACTAGTATGGACAAACTGAAACAAATGGATTCTCAAGGTTTAGCAGCTAATATATATTCTGTGAGATCACTAAAGCACTGGTTATGTGAAGTGCCCATGTCAGTTTTGGGGTTTTTTCCCATAAAGGCAAGTTGTGTTTTCAACAATCCACTCCGCTCTGCTTTTAAGGTACTGGAACAGAGACCTTTGTTTTACCTATTACATCTCTATTATGAGAACAAGGGTTGAAACATACTGTGCCAACATAAAAGCTTGAACCTGCATCAACCACTCTATAGAAGGGAAAAAGAGGTTGACATTTTTGGCTCCAAGGTTCCCCATGGACCAGTTGTTTGATCATTTGCTTTTCCAGAAGGTTAGCTATCAATAGTTGAAAGACAAAGCAGCAATTTTGTTAAGATGATGAATCCACCTACTTATCATTGGGATCTTCCTCCAAACTAGGGAAAACGATGTGTAGGGCAGTGTACTATTTAAAAAAGCTCTTTATAAAGTACAACTCTAGAAGAGACTATTATAAAGGGGGATTGAATTCATTGCTTGGAAGTCATAGTATAGCCATAGATACATAGATTTTATGGCCAAAAAGGAACATTATGATCATCTTAGGCAAAGCTCATGCATAAACACAGGACTTTGAAATTTCACTAGTAATTCCATATTTAATATAACATTACAAAACATCAGCTTAAAAAGTGTAGGTATCTCCAGAGGCTGCATCCAAGGGCCTTTGTGCATCTAAACAAAAGCTTGGGCCTCAAGAGGTAAAAAAGCACAAATGTACTTGGAAAGATAGACGAGAAACTAGTCTCTTTGGTCAACCACATCCTATCTAGGACATGTGCCACTTCTGGAGATTTGCATTCAAATCCTAGTTTAGCTAATAAATAATCATGGGTTTGGCAAGGTGGGTGAGGTAATATCTTTTATTGGACCAACTTCTGTTGGTGAGACAAGCTTTCAAGACACACAGAGCTCTTCTTCAGTTCTGGGAAAGGTCTAGGACCAACACAGCTACAATTACACTGCATATAAAAATGAGTTTGGCAGTCTAATACTAGTCCCTAGTACAATCTGGCATGATTTGCAGTTCCTGTTCCAGAGAAGTCCATGTCAGGAATAGCAGAGTTGGTACAGATCAGGCAGGAAGTGAACAGAAGAGGTAGGTAGGGGAATTTGCAAAGCACTAGCATGCACTTTGTTTGCCTCTACTCTTGTTACAACATCCTCACAGTGCAATCAGTTTCTGGATCAGTGTAATGAGTTCTGCTTGTGACTACCCTTGAAAACCATTCTGAAACTTTAGTTAGTTCAGAATGTGTCTACTCTATTCCCTTACTCACATAGAGCACACTATACTTCTGTTCTTTGTCTTCACAGATTTCCAATGTTGTTGTTGTCTTGTCCCACAATAATCATATCAGGCTATGAAGTTCAAGAATGAATTCAATAACTCTTATAGGGTCTTTTAAGAGCTTGCTACGGAATCCCAATTCATTTTCAGATGTAATTCACGGTGGTGATCTTAATCTCTGCAGCCCTACATGGTGTAGATCCAGGCTGTCTTGGAGACCACTTCTGTTCTATCCCCAAAATTCTGCTCACCTGACCTTTTAGAGTTAACAGCCTCCAGATTTTAATCCGTGGGGCTGGAAAAAGAGTATTCTCTGCAAGGGGACCTCAGCTAAAGAACTTGTTCTTCATCTTATCTGACAGATCCTGATTTTCTTGACTAGAGCTAGTCAACAAAAGGTATGTCTTACAAAAAAACCTGGATCCTTCTTCAAAATTTTCATTTTTTTGAAAATTTTTGAGCTATATTATTCTCCAATGAAAACAGTAGGGGAAGAGTAAAAAAGTGAGAAAGTAGGATTTCTCCCACAATTTCAAAATGAAAAAAAAAATGCAATTTTTTAAATTGTAAAAATATTTCATTTCAAAATCTTGTTGAAAAATGAATGATGCCAGTAAACCTATTTTCTGAAAAAAAGTTATTGTAGTAAAAACCTCACTTTTCCATGAACATCTTTCTAAACTGTCCTATGTTGACCTTTGGGACCCACAACAAGGCTTGTATATTTGGCCAGGTTTTTTCTGCGGGGGTGGCTTATCTGGATAAGTTTGTTTTGGACGAGGCTGTTGAGTTCTTTACTTTTATTTGTTTGTTCATACTGATTTACATCATGGTAACGTTTGGGGCCCCATCTGCTATCTGATTCTTAAACAATTATTAAGACACGGTCCTTGCTTCAAAATGCCTACTAATGTTTTGTGGATTTTTTTTTGGTATTAATTAATCTAATATTGTAAATGCACCTACAATGCATGGAAAGCTTATTTAACATTTGAATAGGACACATTCAGATCATTTCATTGTCAGCATTATTTCACTCTACCAAGTGAATTACACATCACTTATCTGAAGCTTTGCTGAACCTGTTGTCTCTGGGAACCTGTCTAGAAATATCATGAGATCAGGTTTTCTTGAAATCTTTCCTAAAATTCCTCTTTCAGATGGACCAAAACGGCTGTAATTATAATCTCTTTCAGAGTATTCATTACTTCTTCCCTGGTCAAAACCAGAAAGTGCAAAAGCCAGTGACGCAACAATCAAAAACAAATAACCAAACTTTGATACTTCTTTGGAAGAGTTAGGGTTCAGTTGTGGTTGAGTTCTGGGTTAAGATTTTGCTTGATTTTTATTTTAACCATCCTTGGTACCAATGCTAAGCATTCAGGAAAATGGCATGTGGAACCCCAATCATGCAAATGCTTATGCGTGCATTTTTGAACAACTATCATTTGGATGCACCAATGGAAGAATCTACACACAAAAAACAGGACATTCAGCTGGGTTAAACCACTGTAGCTGTACTGACTCCAATCGAGCAATGTCCATTTACACCAGTTGAGAAGCTGGTTCCAAATGTCCAAATAGGTTTTCAGTGATTAATTTTAGCACAAGTGATTTTATCATCTGCACACACAAAGGAAAATGTGTTTGTGCATTCAAAATTGCATGTGCACAAATGGCAGCTAGAGTGAAGTCCCTGTGGAAATTTGGCCCCCGCAAGTGAGCCAGATTCCCAGCTGGTGTAAACTGGTGTAACTCCAACGGAGTGATGGTAATTTATACAACTGAGGATCTGGTTTAATGTATTTGCTTTTATTACTGACTTAGTGAATGAATTGTATGGCAAGATGATTCTATTTACTGGTAATCACATTGACTTCTAGGTCTGTGAGATTTGACCCAATGGGAGTTTTGCTTATCTAAGGACTGTAACATTTGGCCCTTTTGTTTTTTAGGTTATTGACCACATTGCTAAAATGCTTTTATAAAAGAGAAACCAATGAATGTCCAATACTGAGAATTACCCCTAATCCACCATCCATTAAATACTGGCATCATGCTAGATCCAGCAACAGCAAAATTTCTAGTCCCCATGGTGAAAATCATTCAACATCTTCACTGTGAAATAATTAAGATAACAAATGCAATGACAGATAAGTCCCATACCATTACTTCCTAATCAGCACATTACTGGTGAATAACCTACAGCTGTGAGACTTCTGGAAAAACCTAATAAGGGAAACACATTCCTGTCTTCAAAAAAATAACTTGCCAAGTTTTATGAGCTTGGTAAGACATTAATTAAAATCAGTGGATGGCAATTACAGGGGTATGGAGTTCTCTACTTCTGGGTCACAGATGGTTACCAGCACCATGTAATAATTGTGCAGTGATTTACATGAAATGAGTTGGTAATCTCAGTCCAGTTTCGAGTAGACAAGTGATCACTTCATAAAAATGCCTATCGTAATTGGCACTAATAGTCAATCTCAGTAAAGGGATCAAGGACAGCATGGCTTTAGGGCCAGTTTTTCAAAGATATTTAGATGCCTAAAGATGCAGACAAACACCTAGTGGGATTTTCAAAAGTGCCTACACTGGTTAAGCACCTAACTACCATTGAAGTCAATGGGTGTTAGGCACTTAGCCTGTTTAGGTGCTTTTTGAAAATCACAGTAATGTCTAGCATATCTATATATGCCTAAATACCTCTGAAGATCTGGTCTTAAACTACCTTTCTAGAATGCAGCAATCCTATTTTGAACATTATCTGATGTTCCAGTAGTCATTAAGCTTGGAACACTTTGAATTTTTCTAATAACTGAGCAGCTCGGTGACATGTTTTTCAATGTAATCTTCTGCACAGGCCTTACTAGCAAGTGACATTGGTATCAAGTCTTGGTATGAGGAGCAGCAGGTCTCTTGGCCAGAGCTCAGATCTCTGATAAGCAGCATGCTGCAGCTCTACAATAAAGAGTATCTAGTGTTGTTCTGTACTGTTTCTGTTCAGAGTTCTGCCTACTTGAAAATAGCTTTTGGACTTGCTTGTTTGAGACCATCACTGAATTCTACTGTCCTATCAGTTGTGAAATAGTGGGTTTAATTCAGCCTTGATGTAACTTTGTGAATTTCTTGACAGTTCCACCCTTAGGCAAGGACTGAATTTGGTCAGTCCAAGTATTCATTTCCCTTTAATATCTTGTTTCTCAAGACAGTATTCTGCCAAGGACTCAGTCCATCTACTGTGGAATGGTTCTTTGATTTCTTTGCTGGAATCCTGAGAACCATCCCAATGTAACCTTCTTTACATCCTTCATTCAAAGCCTACTGTCGTAGCAACCATCCTTATAATCAGCAAGATCTGGACAAGGCTCTCTTCAGAGCTCATTAACATTGGTCCTGTTATCAGCTGGAGTGATTGCTGTTGAGTGATGCAATGCACCTTCCTGCAGAGCTACATGAGCTGCCTTTGTCCTGATGCCAACCGAAGGAGCAAGAAAGCCTCTCCATCTTCAATTAGTTGTAGCCTCTTTCATAGCATACAACGGATTTTGGTGCGAAACTACAAAACTGAGTTGCTTATCATCCTTTAAACCCTGGAGGGACAAATGTTTCTGAGATACAGAGAGCAGTGTGATTACAGATTGAACCTCTGGGCTGCAACTGTCCTAGGGCTACTGCTCTCTCTTAGCAACACATTGTCTGCTACTAGTTCTCTGCTTGCCAGTTAGTTCATTGTAGGCCTTTTTCTACATTCCATTTTAGTGCAGTACATGGATTGCAGCTTGTGCTTGGCTTCTCTCTCTCCATAATTTTTGGAAATAACAGAAACAAACATAAGTAGGCAACTGCGCACTTGGCCAGTAGGATCAGAGAATGCCCACTGTGGAATAATTGTGCAGGGGATAGGGCCTTCTACATGCAGATTTCTAAAGCAGTGTTTTGTACTGGTGGCACAGAGTGCACTTTGGCTAGTGTGGCTTTCAACCATAAGTCCAAGACATGGAATTTAGAACTTCTCTTTACATGCAGTGTAATTGTGTGTTCTTTCCAACAATACGGGTGCAATTCAGATTGATGTGAGGCTCTTAATTCGACCTCATAACTTGTAGGCTGCAAACATTTAAATGATACCTGTTTGTTCTTGGAATGCAAACTCCAAGACAAATAGATTAGCTTTACAATGTGTTTTTTGTAAATGACAAAAAAGTTTCTTTAATTTCCCCCAAACTGTGCTTTATATTAAAACAAAGAAGCAAGTGCTTGCTCTTTATCAAGATTAAAACACGGACACACACACACACAACTTCTATCAACTTCTGCAGTCATTAAATCCAGGAAAGAAGTTTTCCTATAGCAAATCTTTTCACTCTTTCAGTTGCACTTCCTGTCACACTTATGCTATTCCTTTATGCATTAAGGGCTCTTGTTAGAAAAATGGAAAGTGAGTTAATGGAGAGTTCTCAGATGCTTTTCTTATGTGACTAATGTTCCCCTGGGATGGATTTAATCGATCCTACAATGAAAGTGGTACTGTTTTAAGATTTTCTGGCTCAGATAAACATCTTTAATCACTTTCATGTTGAAATAAAAGGAGCTTGGGAATGTAAAACTTCAGTATACTCTGATTCCTGAAAAGCGAACTTAGGAACACGTTGCAGATCTGTATATAAATCATCTTGCTAACATTAGAAGAAGGGATTCCTATATGGCTTTCAGGATGCTTTCATGTAAGTAGTTCCTACTCTTGCAGCTAATATATTTTGCACATGTGAGTTGCTCTTTGCATGCCGAGAATGCAGCTGCACAACTTCAGTTTCACTCTGAAGCTGAAACTGGTCATTGTCGAACATGATGTTGCAGATCAGTCTGAAGACAAATTCTGAGGTTTAACTTAATGGGAAGCCTGCCAGGCAGCAGAGACATAACAGGGCCCGTCCTTCTCTCCATGTGCATCTGGGACGCCCATTGATTTTAATGGAGAAAAAAATAACCTTCTTAACAAACACATAATGGGGTGAGATGGTATCAGGCTTAATTATGCATGTCTGTGCCAAGCAATGCCCATGCCAGCAGGTGCTGTTGATAATATATTATCTGGAATAAAACATCACAGGAAGAAGAATTTGTATGCGACCATTCCCAGAGCTAATTAGTAGACAAGGCAAAAAAAAAAAACCCCAACAAAAAGCAGTCCTGCTGTGCCATAGCTTATTTCCCCTACCCGCATGTGAATGATGCTATTACTACTGCAAGCAAGCATCCCTCTTTGCCTCCTGGGCTCGGTTATGCAATGCAGAGGAGCCCCTTCTGTGGTTCCATTCCTCTTGCATCCTAGCATTAACAGTGATGGCTGGAACATGGCAGGCAGCAAGTTTCCTAGCTTTCACTCAGAGAAAAAGAACTGCTGTCTCAAAGTGCTTTGTGGGTGCTCTCAGAATGATGAACAATAAAAATGTGAGTCTAATGGTAGCTCTTTGGAGGGTGGCTTTAGTGATAAACGCTCTAGCTGTGACCTTTGTGGCAGTGTTTTTGCTGAATGCTGTGGAGACAATGAACCCAATCTGGATCTCCCTTATGCCGTTTTTACCCTGCTGCAATTCCACTGGCTTTAGCAAAGGTAATGGTAAAAATGGCAAAGCCCCCATTGACTTCACTGAAGCCAGGATTTCACCCCTGATTTACAGCAGTGTAACTAGGAGCAGAATCAGGCCTAATAGTCTTTAAATCTCAGTGCACTGTAATGTTTTTAAATTGCAGAGCAACATGTATGAGTTATAGATGTTGTTTTCATGCTGCAGCTAACTAAGAATACCTCATTTCTGCATATTGTTAAAAAAATGCATGGCTCTCATCTGTCTTTACAAAGGGTTTGTGCTTGTGTTGTGTCTGACCATTGCTACACACCCAGAACTCTGAGTGATTTTAGTGTTCTGTTTCACTAATATATATTAATTGTCTAGGGATCACAAGCAGTCAGAAGCAAAACTTACGAGGAAGCACAAAATCTCACCAAGATGTCACGTTAAAATAATTTTATCCCAGCATCTCTGCAATCATTCCTTTCTGTTGTATGTAACATACTCTCCATCCATGAGAAATATATATGTTAAGAGAGCCTTATTCCAGCGTAATCCCCTGCTGCCTAGAAATCGACATTCATTCGCCTTCTCCTCTGGAGTTTCTGCTGAAATTGCTTCATTATTTAAATCCTGCTAACTGCAGGGCTCAGAGGGGAATTTTTGCAGAAGTAAAAAAAAAGATAGTTTGTTTACTGCAATACAGCAAGGAGAATGCAACAAATGTTACATTTCTGTGCAATCTGCTGATCTTTCCTTGCCTCAGTTCTTCTGTCCACCTGACATGTAACCTGCTGAGACACCCCAATATTTTATGAGGACTGAGAAGCCAAAGGTGTATCTACCTATCTCTGAGCTCTGTAGAGGGCCAATATAGGTCCTTTGTAAAACATGGCCTCTTTGCAATTGGATATTTACATACATGCCTCCCACACCACCATCACTGGCTATTCCAGTTAATAGATCCAATCCCACTGGCTATTCCAGTTATTAGAACAGTTTTTCCCCTGCCCCCTCCTGCCGAATTACTTACAATTTTAGTTTAATATATGTTACTTATTGCACACAGCAGATAATGCTACCAATCTTTCTGCTTCAGTGAGCAATAATCCAGTTCCTTCAATGAGATAAACGTCTCAGTCTTCAGTTTATCCACTTCAGAACCAGATTATTGCCTCATAAAATTGTTGCGATAGTGCAGTTAATTCTTGCTATTATTTTAGAAGCCAGAATCATAATTTTCATCATAAAGATTTAAGTCTTTTTTACTTGCTTAAAGTTTTCAAACTATGGGTCATATCCTGCCATTGATTTTTATGCAAAACTTCCAGTGTTTTTCATAGTAATTGGCTTCTTTTCTCTTGTGATTTAGGACTGCAGCATTAGAATGATGCAATCACATTCCTAATACAAATTTATTAACTTTGTACCGTCGAATTGATGCTATAAAACAAAATCATTTTCAGTCCAAAGGGCATGTATGGGGATAGTTGACAGACCTGTGCATCATTCAGCAAGCAACAATTTTTCTTAATATCAGCCAGTGAAACAAAGTTATATGTGAGTGATGTTGCTACTATTGAACTGATGGTAAACCCAAGTGCTGTACTGTTCCCTCCCTGAAATCATTTGACACAACAGTGGCGTTCATGTTCAAAAGCTACAAATCACAAGACGCAACCTCAGACTTCAAAGGGAAATTGAAATGTCCAGATGAAAGTCAAGATGAAAGTCCAGATGGAAAGTCAAGTACGCTCTAGTTGGCTCATCAGATAACTATGGAACCATGTGCTTGTTTGAATTTTCTCCCTATCTCAAAAATAAAGTGTTCTTTTTAGGCTAAATTTTCAGGTTTTTAGTCCCGCCAGTGAAGGGCCTCAGTGGCATCTAGTCAGTGTTCAAAATAAACAAGAGCTCATGGGAACTAAATCCTGCCTTCTTTTTTCTTTGCTTTCAAAAGAAGCTTAGCATATACACTTTTATGTTTATTTGTTGTTCCACTGTCTTGAAGAAAGTAAAAAATAAAGCAGACACTCAAGGAATAATGGATAATTAACCACATAAAGATGAAAGAGAAAAGAGAATTAATCATTTATTTGAGAGTCCACTCTGACCTGCTCTATATTGTGCGTGTTGGGCCAGATTCTGAAGGGCAGCTAATCTGCACATCTGTTCAATCAGGGAGATGGTGTACAAAGATAGTTTAAAGATCATCTTATCACTCTCTTGATCCTGCTGTGGGTTAGTGCAGATTTGGTCCCACTGCATTGTACTAGAGCAGCCTGAGGACTGCTCTAACTCAGGCTGGCTATAGTGGCCCCACCAGGTCAAAATTGAGGAGCAGCATGGCACAGGGCATCCCAGCCATTGCCTCTTTCCTCTTATACCCCTTTTTCTCTACGATATCAGAAGCAAGGAAAGGGAGAAGTCGAAGAGTGTCTATGCTGGTTCCATGATATCAGAGAATCACTTCTGATGGATCTGTTGAGCAGGGTACTACAACTTCCACCAGCCTTCTCCCACTGCATATCTCCTTCCTCCTGACTAAGCATGGACTAGGTTTCCCATCTCACCCTCCCCATGCCACAGCACTTCCCTTTCCCCTGGCCAGGTAAGGGGAAAGTGTTCAGCACCATCAAGTGGCTGCATTTTTGGAAGCAGTGGCTACATGGCTAGCAAGGAACTAGAAAGAATTCTGGGTGCAGAGAGAAATCTCCAGGAACTGGACAGAGAACTGCATATAGAACAGGCTGTGACTGCTGGACTTTACAGTGGGAGAAGACCTGTGCAGGACTTACGGGGGAGCAGCAGCAGCTGGGCAGGGAGCCAATGCAGAGGGGGCCCAATGAGAGACACTCACTGAACCTGGTTTGGAAGCCCATAAGCGCCTTTTTGCTTGAATAGAGACTGGACTGGAGTGGGCACCCCAGGCGCTAGGCCTGAAAAGCCCTGACTTGTGAATGGACTGCTCCAGGGACTCAAGCAGCAGCTGCTCTTGCTCACTTTGAACTGTAACTGTTTGAACCTCTGTACCTACAGCATCTGCAACCTTTTCTCTTTCCTGCCAGCTGACATCAAATGCCCTTTCCCTTAGCCCTGTGTCTGAGGGATTATTGGGACCTGCCAGGGATAGTACCTACAAGGTCTAGCTGCTGAAGCATGTACAGTGCTTGCCTCCAAGTCATGGTATGCCTGGCACAGTACTGGCACCTTCGGGATTTGATGTACAAGCAGGCCCGATAATTACATACACTTATACAGGGTTACCCACACAGGATAGTTAAGCTTGCTTTAAGGATACATTAAGCTCTATAAAGCATGGATTGTGTTTTTATTGTGTATGTACAGTGCCTAGCACAATGGGGCCATTTCCCTTGCTCAGGTCCTCTAATTATAGCAATTCATTGTGAATGGACCTGGTAGTGATGCCTATAGTCAAGGTTGCTGAACAGTTCCCATTATAAGACCCTGTGTTCAGTTGCTTTAACTTTGCCAAACTTTAATGGTTGGGGCTGAAATTTTCCATGCCAGTTGCATGTCCCAGGGCTGAATTTTTCTGGAATATTTCAGCTAAAGTGGCCCAGCCCCTTCTGAGAATGACATTGTCCAAAAAGTCTTAAGTTGGTCTTTCTGCCTACAGTTTTACACATCAATTAATTATTCACATAAATTGGGTATGTATTCATAGAGTCATAAATTTTAAGGCCAGAAGGGACTATATGATCATCTTGTCTGACTTCCTGCATAATACATAACAGGCCGCAACATTTGCTTGTGTAACTTCCTATTTCAGGTTCAATAGGCTGTGGTTGAAATAAAACATATTTTTTAGAAAAATAATACACTCTTGAATTAAAAAATCCAGTGGTGAATTCTCCACCACAACACTTGATAAGTTGTTCCAATGGTTAACTACCCTCATTGTTAAAAATGTGCACCTTATTTCTAATCTGAATTTATCTAGCTTTAGCTGCTGGTCACAGGATCTTTCTATATATTTGTCTTCTACGTTGAAACGCCTTCTATTATCAGATTTCTGTTCCCCAAGTCTGTAGGTACTTCCAGACTGTGATCAAATCATGCCCTAACCTTCTCTATGATAAATTAAACAGATTGAGCTCCTTGCAAATTTCACTTTATAGGTATCTTTTCCAATCCTTTAATCAACCTCGTGACTCTTCTCTGAACCCCCTCCAATTTATCAACACCCTTTTAAAATTATGGACAACAGAACTGGACACAGTATTCCAGCAGCAGTCTCACCAGTGAAAAACACAGAGGTAAAATAACCTCTCTACTCTAACTCGTAATTCCCCTGTTTTATACATCCAAGGATCATATTAGCCCTTTTGGCCACAGGTTTGCACTTGGAGCTCATGCTCAGCTGATTATTCATCCTGACCCACAGAAGTCTTTCCCAGGATAGATAGATTCCCCATCCTGTGAGTACATTCTTGGTTCCAAGATGGATGACTTTACATATACTGAAACACCTGTTTGCATGTGCCCAGCTCACCAAGTGATTCAGATTGCTCTGCATCAGTGACCTGTCCTTTTTGCTATTTACCATACCCCCCAATGTTTGTGACATCTGCAGACTTTATCAGTAGTGATTTTATGTTTTCTTTCAGGTGATTGATATAAATATTAAATAATGTAGGCTATAAACTGATCATTGTGGACCCCACTAGAAACCCTCAGAAACTTTTAGAGCATGATGGCAAGGTCCGCATGAACAGTTAGTGTGTGGCAAGCTAGTGCACTATAGATTTATACTCCAATTTTCCACAACCAACTGGCTGTCTAAACAAGCACTCAGATGGAAGTCCCCTATGAGGACTCAAGGGTTTTTTTCCTACACAGTATAGATCAGTGGTGCTGGAACAATTTTTATAGTGGAAGTGCTGAAGGCGAAAATTATGTATTTAGGTTGTTATTACTACTTCAAGCCAGGGGGTGTGGCAACACCCACAGCACCTTTAGTTCCAGTACCTATGGTATAGCTAGGTGCTTAAGGAGCCGGTCTTCCCGTTCTCTAGTGTGATATGGTGTTCTGTAGAAGATACTAACTAGCACCTCATCTGTTAGGACACTGATCCGTAAGCACTCAAGATAATTTATTTCCAATTTATCAGTGATTCAGGAACAGAAATGCCTATTTTGGGGAAGAGGCAATGCCTGCTGCCCTTTTGCCCACTCAATATTTCCTAAATAAGTGTCAACCAGTGATTTTAACATTCCAGTCATGTGAATCGTCCCACCAGGTTTAAGTAATAGCAACTAGGTTGAATTTATGCTCATAAATGAGCAATTCCAATTCCTCTTTTTTGCTACCCAGGCTTCTGACATTTGTGTATAGGCAATTAAGAATTTCTTGTCCTCATGTCCCTTGGTGCCTTGATTGATTTTGCTCTTGACATCTTGATTCTGCTAAATGAATGCTCACTTGGTTTCCTCTTTTCACCCTCCTCTTTTGTTATTAGTTTAACACTCTCCTAACTATTCTAGCCAGCCTGTCTCCTTGCAGATTGATTTTCCTTCTACTGAGATGGAGGCCATCCAAACTGTACAGCCCTCTCTCCCCATAGAAGGTGGACCAGTGTTCCACAAAACCAAAAAACTCTCTATCTTACACCACTTACCTAGCCAGCAGTTCACTTCCAGAATCTTCTACCATCTCTCTTTGCTCTAGAACAGGAGAGAGCTCAGAGAAGAGTATTGGATGTTCCTAGGGAGACCAGATGTACTGATTTTATAGGGTCAGTCCCAATATTTGGGGATTTTTCTTATATAGGCACCTATTACCCCCAATTGCCATCCCAATTTTTCACACTTGCTATCTGATCATCCTAGATGTTCCTCTCCTTCAGCATCCTGGGGACTGCACCAAGTTATATCCCTAAGTGCCATTTGCAAACAACAACCTGTAGATGTAAATTTACAGCTGCTTTTAGAACATTTGACCATTATTATTTCTCTTCATTGCAAATCACTGTTTGCTACCTGCTGTGGGATACCCATATACTTTGGAACAGATGGGCTTCAAATGAGCCATATTGATTTCTTCCAGCTGAGGATCTGGCCCTTTGGGTCTTAGTCCTCTCTCAATTATAGTGTTGTAATTCAGGAGTAATTTATGACATTACACCAAGTATAAAATTGGTGTTAGTGGGAGGGAGTCAAGTCTTCTGTCTGCAAAAATCATTTCAATTATTTTGGATCTACAAACAAGATCCTCAGCTGGTGATGTAAATTGAAGTCAAGGTAACTATGTCAGTTTACCTCAGGACAGACTATAGGCCAATATGGAGCTGCAAAGTAGGAGTTCCGTGCACCTCATCAGGGCTTTCCTTCATTATGCAAGGACTGGCCCTTCAGTAATGCTGAGAGCAAGGGTTGACAGTAGTAGTGGGTCAGATTTCCATTGTGTTTTACAACTGTGAATGTAGCTTCCCAAAGATCATTGTTCAAACAGAAAGTATTCTGTTGTATAATATATTGTAATGTCTAGTTCACTAGACCAGGTGTCATACTACAGCTTGTCCCTGTGTAACTGTAATAAGAAACTAATTGTTTCAGTGCCGTGGGATGAACCCGTCTGTGAAATGTATCAGATGTATTGTGCTGAATAATGCCTGTGAGAGGACCAGAACTTCAGCTGGCATAAACTGTCAGAGCTTTGTTTAGGCCAGCTGAGGATCTAGTCCTATGTGTATAGTCATGCTGAGTAGCAGAAGAAAAAGAAAAGTAGAACAGAAGAATCAGCACTGTGATATTTCAGGACAGTACTGGTGCATGGGGGGAACAGCTTGTCACTTGAGAAACACCTATCAAACATTTGGAGACCGCTAATAATATGGAACAAAAGAAAAAGCACAAAATACCCCACACCCACCTGTACTTTCCTTTAACCATGAAGGATATTTACAGGAAAGAGACATTTCTTAATAATGACTTCAGTAGTATTTTGGTCAACACCAAAAAAATGGGGATTTACTGCTGAAGAAATTAAATTAACAAATCTTCAAGCAAGCCTGAATATAAAAACAGAGTTCAGAAACAGGGTGGGAGGGAAAGAAGGTTAGGGGGCATAAGCTCTGGTTCTGCTTCATTTGTCTCCCCCAAGCTTCAGTTAAAGATGCCAGGAGTTCCCTCTGTTTGTACTTATGGAGCATTTCTGTTAATGAGTGAGAAAGAGTGGATGTCTCAGAAGTGCAGAGGATATAGAGCCATGCACTTATCTGTTATTCAGACACTGTGGTGATGACCAGGATAGAAAAAGAAAGATGGAGTATTTATTTATATATTCATTCATTTCTCTATTCACCTTAAATTTCATATTAAAATTTTTAAAGTGCCTATGCCATCCCCTGGGTACTTTCTGGATTTAAAGTGACACTTCATATGGAAAAAAGACTAACCACACAGGTCTTGTCTACACTCCGGGGGTGAGTCGGCCTAAGTTATGCAACTCCAGCTACATGAATAACGTAGCTAGAGTTGACATAGCTTAGGTCCACTTACTGCAGTGTCTACACCGCACTGCATCAACGGGAGACGCTCTCCGGTTGACTTCTCTTACTGTTCTTGTTCCAGTGAAGTACCGGAGTCAATGGGAGAGCGATCTGCAGTTGATTTAGCAGTTCTTCACTAGCTACAACCCCCGCTGCATCCATCACAGCAGCGTAGATCCCTGGTAAGTGTAGACATGTCCTAAGCTTATAGACAGATCCACCCCCAACAAGTGAGTCTGCGGACCAGTAATTTAAAATAAAAATATGCTCAATGCCCCCTATTCCCATATCCTCAGCCGTCCCCAAAAGCCCAAGAAAATAGTCCAGCTTTGAAACATGGCCTGAACGTCAGCTGATTGAGCTTATTTTAGATCAAAGAGGAGAGTGAAGTTGAGAGTCCAGGGACCCTCAACACTCCACCAGCAGTCTCCTCTCCTTTTAAAAAGCGCAAACATCTCTGTCAACTGTTCTTGCTGTAGAATCACACAGGAGGAGATACCAGATGGACAGAAAGATAGACTAATGTCACTAGATCAAGTCTAATCCAAGTTATAGTGACTGAAGTCTGTTGCCATCTTGACTGTGGCCTACAAAAGCCACAACAACAAAA
This sequence comes from Dermochelys coriacea, assembly GCF_009764565.3. NCBI lineage: Eukaryota > Metazoa > Chordata > Testudines > Dermochelyidae > Dermochelys > Dermochelys coriacea. Next base: position 209,138,961 of record NC_050069.1, read on the forward strand.
ACTGGCATCTTCTTAACTTAATTTGCTCTTACTCCACACCTTACATTATCCTGATTCTCAATGACAGCTTGGGCCGAGTCATTGACATGTTCTATATGGGAAAAATGATACATTTATTATAAGGAAAATGTCAAAAGTGGTGGCACAGATGACGGGCCCAGCTAATGGCAGCATAGCAGCTATGACGTGTTTCCACTGCTGCAGGAGGCATGGGAATGGAGTCAACATGGATAAGCCTTGATCCAAGGGCCAGAGTTTTATTATTCCCACAGATCTAAGTCTTCCTCAAGAACAGGTGGCCAAGTCCCCTGGCTGCTTCATTCTGCCACCACTCCTGCACACCAGTGTGAATAACGTGGCAGCCAGAAAAAGGCCTAGTGTGAAGGGCCATGCTCTGCTATATGTTGAAAAATGAGTCTCTGGTCCTATGTTTGAGCTGATTGCAAAAATGCTTCAAAAATTTCCTTAGGCCTCTTAGGGAACAGTCTCCGGAGAAATGTATTTCTCTTTGAAATAGACATTATTACCTACTGAATTGTGAGGAGAAGACCAAGCTAAAGGGACCAAAATGTTTGTTACTGAAGTGGTCCATTTAGTTCAATTTTTCCCTCTGTCAATTATCAGCCTTAAATGGCAAGACTCACACATTTTTGTCTCCAGCAAATTCTACTATAAACTTATTCACCTCTTCATTAATGGCTTCCTAATGATCTTTGTGAAAGATTGATATCAGATACTCTTTTAAACATCTCCTTTGTTAGATATTTTATCTTGACAGCTCTGCCTCCCACAGCTGGCAATCTCCCAAGATCACATTTTTGACTCTCACAGCCCTACCATGACTAAATGTTATCCTGTCAACTTTATACCCAGGGTTATCATTCTATGGCACTGTAACTGCCATTTGTCAGCTTCCTACCTACAGCACAGGAGAGGCTGCGGAACAGAAAAATTTACAATGCCAAACTAAGTTCCCTCTACGCTGTGCAGCTGCGCAGCAGCCTATTAAGCGCCACACAGGTGCTTAGGGCAGCAGTGGGGAGAGATGCCGCTCCCCCTCCCCCAGACCTGCCGTGGCCACGGGAGAGGCACCCTTCCCCCAGCCCAACCCAGCCCATTCCTGGAGCTGCTGCGGCAGGGAGAGGCGCCGCTCCCACTCAGCCCAGGTGCTGCTGCGTGGATAGAGAGCTGGGGGGCATCCTCTCTTCCTGCCGTAGCCCCGGGGCAGCCTGCACCCCAAACCCCGCATCCCAGGCCCCACCCCAGAGCCTGCACCCCCAGCCAGAGCCCTCGTCCCCTGCACCTCAACCCTCTGCCCCAGCCCTGAGCCCTCTACTGCACCCCAAACCCCGCATTCCCAGCCCAGACCCCACACCCCCAGCTGGAGCCCTCACCTGCCCCCCTGACCCCAACCCTCTGCCCTAGCCCTGAGCCCACTCCCACATTCCAACCCCTCGGCCCACTCCTGCCACTTGAATTTTGTTATGTGCATCAATATGGAGATGATGTGACCTCTATATTTGTGCACATAACAAAATTCATTCACACATGGATTGGAAAAATTAGAGGGAACACTGACACAGTATAGAAACCAAAAGCTCTGAATTCAATATCAAATTAGCCCACATTAAAAGCTCACCTCCGGTTGGCTTACCAATATGGAACAATTGTTCTACTGTACCAATCCAGATGTTCCAGATGGCGCACTCCATTTAAGTGCATACTGTCCTGTTCAGAGTGCAGGTGCATGAAGCATTACCGTACTTCTCAGTAAGATGTACATTAATCTACCTAGCTATACAAAATAGCTGGCAGTCCTAGAGACAGGTAAATCAGTAATTAGAGATGTGCTTGCCCAAAAATACATGCTAACCTTTTCTATTTGTAGGCAGTAGAAATATATGTTCTTATCCCAGGCAGCTGAATTTGTTTATTATTTTGTAAAGCCTTATGATAGTGCCGATAGAACCTCCTCCCAATTCAGTGGTCATATCCTGGATATACTCTAGTGTAATACAGAACCTGTGTGCTTTAAAAGCCCAAATAAACACATGAGCTGCTGTATTGCACCAAATTCATCCACAGTGTAAATTCACTGAAACCATTGGAAGCAAGCCTTCCTACATGGAGTGACATGTTTCTGAGAGATTTGTGATTTTTTTTTAATTCAAACTTATAGGCAGGAGGGAAAACTTCTTTAGGAAATTTGATGGTTCCTCCTCCTTGGATCCAAAATATTTATAACCAAAAAAAATCACAGATTTTTAATTCTTTGAGGCTGAGATCCACTGTGTCTGTTTCGCAACAAATTCTGCACTTGCTGAAGCGTGTATTGTGCAGCTTCCCCCAAAACAGTGTTGTCATTGTGTAACATTTCAAATGGACATGTTGATAGTATAAAGCAAACATTGAAAACATGATTAATTAGAAATTATTTACAGCTACTTTGTAAGAGGCCAGTTTAATTAATTGTGACTGGAGGAAAATTAGAACCGAAGTAGCAATGCCGTAGAGCTAAAAAATGTCAGTCAGCCCATAATGAAAGACATGAGTCTGTTGGCCTATAATGAAAGATATGAGTCTGTGGGGGCAGGACATTGGAAAGGAATACTACGAAGGGAGATATGGTTCAGCTCTGAAATGCTGACAAATCAGAATAACATCATTTTTTCTAATCAGTGCCAAGTTTTAAAGTCTTCAATATTTGGCTCTCATCAAGAAATCAAATCATCATCTTTCTTCTGAATGGCTGGCATTTCTGAGAAAGACCTCAATTTTTCCATAGGCGCCACTACAAAGAATACTAAAGATTTCTTAACTTTTTCCCTCTTTTCATTAGCGTATTGCTGGGAAACAGGATGATGTGTCTAATAAGTGCCTCTGTGTGTGATCATAATGAAATAATCTCCCAGGACAGAATCCCTGTTACCTGGCCAGATTGTTTGATACAGGTTGCCAATTTAATATATACATACATATAGTTTATCACATATTTATGGCATTCCTTTGATGACATAGCTATTTAATAAATTTAACAATTTATTAAAATAATTTAATAAAAAGCTTCCCTTCCCACACACTCCAAAATACTTGCACAACTGTCCTCTAAATTAGCATTATGCTGGAAAATGGGGGGGAATATGTGGAGTGTGTGTCAGTCTGTGTGTGTGAGTGCAGGAGAGAGAGAGGAGAGTGCTATATCACTTATGAAAGGATGTGGGATAATTCACTGGTATCTAAACTCAGTAAAATATCTTTTTGAAAAAATGTTGGATTATCTGTAAATCTGAATCACACCATCTTCAGACAGTCTTTTGGCAGAGTTCACACTGCCTATGTGGAAATGGCTAATAAGACCCAAGCCTATATCACCCTCTACATATGTATTTTAGACATTCTCTCTGACAAGATTTCTATGAATTTAAAATAGGAAACAAAGATAAATATTGCAAAAAACAAAAACATCTTTGCATTGACATTTTTCTTAAGGTTATGTCTGTAGACAATATATGAAAACTTTGCACACACACTCTGCTCATCACTACGGGCTAGACTGTAGCCCCCAGTACATGGTCATGCCGTTTTGGGGAAGGTGTAAAGTGCCTGGACCCGATACCTTTGTATGTCCCAAATAAGAGAGATTGAGTGCAGGACTATTACCAAGTTTCTCACACTAGTTCAGTTCCTGGCTCTGCCACAGACTTCCGGTGTGATCTTGAGCAAGTCACTTAACCTCCCCATGCCTCATCTCTATTTGGGGAAAGTTCCTTTCTCCCACACTTTGTCTGATATATCCATGTCAATTGCAAGCGCTAAAGGGGAGTGACTATCTTTTACTATGTGTACGTGCAATTTCTCATACAACCTTGGTTGGGCCCTGTAAATGCAACCATAATGTAATATAATGTAAATAATAAAGCCAGCCAAAACACTTCCAATTTGGAAATATTTTAGTGAAAAACAGGAATATTTTTTTCACATTTTCTCAATTTTCCCCCCATTTTTTGACCAACTGTAATAAATAGCATCAATAAATGGCTTTGGTTTGGTAGCTCTTCCATTGTTTGAAACTCACAATAAAGCTAATGGGAGATTTGGGTGTAAAGTGGCAACAGAACTCGTTATAGTTTGCTACAAATGCAGTGCTAAGTAATTTTGTTAAAAAAATCAGGGTTTGAAACATGTGGAGAAATCCGTCCCCCACCTGCAAGGAAAAGGAATTTTGTAACACTGGTATTAGTAACAGTTCAATTGTCAGAAACTGTGTCTCCAACCAGCTTCCCTATGTTCTTTCTCATTACTGCTGAAATAACCATTTGTATGCACACTAGACACTTGTTAATCAAGGCCACTTACCTTTTTTTTTTGCTCAGAAAATTCCCAACCTGCAAGACAAATAGTGCAAATGATACAGAGGTCAACCCAAGCAGGACAATTCTGTGTGTATACAGCCAAATAAAAACAGACATGGTAAGAACATGTATATAAAGTTCCTGAGCCTATACCATTTTTTATACACCAATGTAAAGAGTTCTACTTTCGCCAAGAAATTTGACTTCAAATTTGCAATCACTTAAAGTGTTTGTGTGCATGTTAATGTTAGGCTAATATTGTATGTTGACTTCATATACAAGTGGACAAAAATGTAGGCTGATAATGGAGTAATATGTATAGTGATATTAAACAAGATTTTCAGGATTACCTTCCCAAATAGTACAAGGCCAGCCCACGTACTGCTGTCAAAACCTCCCTCTTTCAAAGCCCATGGCAACAATCTAATAACCTCACAGCTTACAAACAGCCATGGAGTGTCTCAAAGTGGGTTAAAAAACAGGGAAAGGCTCTCCACTGTTCAGTTCCTACACAATTTGTCCTTTAAATGACATACCCTAATGTAAAGCTATCGAGCAAAGGCCACTGATTTGCAGACATATTATGACTAGAGAAAAAAGGGAAGGAACCCAGAAAATCTGGGCATATGGAAAGATAATGTTTGAGCTCACAAAGATCGAGTTGTACATTGAAAATCTTGTTTTCTAAACTACTGGATATTCTCTTTTTCTCTGAAGGAGCTAGGTGTGGGAAATTGAAAGCAAGGAATTTCATGCTTAATATATTTTCTCCTACCCTTTACAATTCAGTGGCACTGAAATGACTGGGGGCAAAGAGGCCTTGGCAAGTGCAATCACAAAGTACCATCCTCATCACTGATTCTGTTTAAAATCATGATACTCCCAGAATTAGTCAATGAGTTTCAGTCTCAAATGTTGACAGCATATCTACACTTGAAAATTACTTTCAGCAGATGGAAGGACACTACTCTCTTATTCTATCACACTATGCATTTTTGGATTGCATTAAATCAATAGCGCCTTTAAATTAAATCATTGCAACCTTTATTAATCCAAAAAGAGCTCACAAATATTTACTAACCTCTTTTGGTTGGTGCAAGCTTGTTAATGCACCCCAGTTTTGGCCTAAGGGCATCAGTTTGCTTTGTAGTGAGATCAGATTCATTTTTTATGTCCGTGTATTATGCCCCTATTTTCAGCATAACTGAAAATATTCCCTAGTAAGTGGACCTAGACCACCCAAAGTTATTTCATTCAAGAACTGAGCTGTCTTCAAACATCAGCGGCCTCTAAAGAGAAGAGGTCAGTGTGTTAATTCACCACAGCCACCAGATTCCTAATCCTTTCCCTTTGAGAGCTGAAAGGCATTTAGAAAAGACCACCTGTGTGTAAAGTTGTTAGCATTTATTTTTGTCCAGAAAGGCGTGTTTGGACAGGGTTGTCATAAACTCTGGACTTTAGAGATTCAGAACCAGACCCCTCAGAGAAGATCTGTCTTTATCCTACTCTACTTGAATGTCAAGTGTTTTGCTCCTGATCTTGTGCCTGTAACTTTTGCTGTAAATTGCACACTGCATTCAGAAGGAAACATTATCTGTTTGCGGGACATATACCAACCTGTGGCTGGTATATGGGTGACATATCAGGAGTGCTCTCTACTGTGATTGCTGTGGCACTAGCAACCTCAAAGGTGTCAGGGAGGCCATGGCAAGGGAGTAGGGGTGCAGAGCTGTCTGGCAGAGTAGGGGAGTGCACAGTGCACCCCCTTATGTGTGGATACACTTCTGCTGTGCATCATGGAGACCTGGGAGGGATTGTGCTTCCTCACTCTCCCCTGTGCAGCTCTGTACTTCAAAGGCACAATTTGGCTTTGGTATAGACTATACACATGCTGTGCAGATGCATCAGTCATACGAGACAGCTATACAGGGTTAAGTTGTACCTGAGAAGCACAGCCTTGAGTGAGGGGCCATTGCAGAGATCCACCACCCAAGGTTCCCTGGCATACAAGTGGCGAGTTCCTGCTGCTCCAATCTTTCAAAGGCTCCACTGGCGCACCTGATAGTCTCTGCTGACCAGTACATAGGAGTGGTGGGGTTGCAACTACCTAGGGTGACCAGATAGCAAGTGTGAAAAACTGGGACACTTTTTTTCCCCAGGGGGACAGATATAGTTGTCTATATAAGACAAAGCCCCTAATATCGGGATGTCTGGTCACCCTACAGCTGATCTCCATTTCACTCCTCCCCACCTTCCTTGGACACCCACAGGGGCACCAGGAGAGAACAGTGTCATAACTTGCTAGGTCACTGCAAGAACACAGTGGGGAAAGGTTTCAGAGTAGCAGCCGTATTAGTCTGTATTCGCAAAAAGAAAAGGAGTACTTGTGGCACCTTAGAGACTAACAAATTTATTAGAGCATAAGCTTTCGTGAGCTACAGCTCACTTCATCCGATGCATCACATGCATCACATGCATCCGATGAAGTGATCTGTAGCTCACGAAAGCTTATGCTCTAACAAATTTGTTAGTCTCTAAGGTGTCACAAGTACTCCTTTTCTTTTTACAGTGGGGAAAGACTCCTTACATCGACCCCACCTTTGTGCACCATGCAGTAGCCAGACATAGGCTGGGCTAAAATGAAATCCTTTAAAATATTGAGCTGATTCATCATAAAAAAATATATCACAGTGATAATAGTGATTAATGATCGTTCAGGGGGAAACAGCAAATGTTCAAAAGTGGCATCTAATACTGCATCCACAATTTTGTGTGAGCAAGTTTCTATGCAGGCACTTTTATATTCCCAGCCTTTCACACATGCAAAAGTTTGGAATTATCTGTGCAGATTGTATTTGCATATGCAGATTTAGTATTGAGAAGTCCAATTACCTGATTTGCATGCAGAAATACAATTTACACATGCAAATCTGTGTTGACTCATGCTGAAACTTTGATGCAAAATAAGTGTATCTCAGAAATTGTGCACATAGCAAATTTTGAACACAACGGTATAGGCTAGGCATATGAAAATTAGCCCCCAAAATATAGTGTAAACTATATTTCATGTACATAATGACTATTTTAGAGATAAATATACATCACATCATTGCAAGAAGTAAATATTCCTTTGTTTAAATAAAATATAATTTTATATACCAACGTAAAACATACACAGTTGACTATCATACATTTCTAAGCTGGTCCTTGGCAGATATGTAAGTTCCTTTCCTTTTGTAAAACTCTGAGTGCCACAGTAAATTAATACATTAATATTTCCTTTGTCATATACCTGCTTTTTTTTATTCTACTTCCTTCTTTTTGGGGTTTCTCGCCTATCGACCTCTGATATATAATAGACTTCCATGGGATAAGAAATCTTGCGGAAGTCAAATGCATGCTTCAGGTTCACAAGAAATATGCTTTTTAATACCATCCTCTGAGTATAGTGAATTCTTCTTTTACAGGGTCTATGCAGTTTTGGACATGGATTTTCAGTGATTTGATAGTTTAACTGTTTATTGGATTGATTGTTTTTTTTTTGCAGGAAATGTATGTCAGGAAGTGAATGAAATTACCATATACACAAAGATGTAGCAGTTTCCACATACAAACGAACAAAGGCCTATATGACTGAGGACTTCCAATATACAATTTTCAAAGCATTTTATTTGAGCATATTAATTGGATGTGGATCTTGATTATTTTCCCATGAAATAAATTTAAACTTTATTCACACTTGGGAATTGATGCAATCTCAGAGAGGAAAAAAAGTGATTTATGTATAAGTGCTCTTAAAGGGTTTGAAATCTGTAATTTAATCTTGTAATCGGATAAACCAAGACAAATGAGGCAATTGGCAAATAGGTATTTTAATCACAATACTACCAGAAAACCACACAAAATAACAAACACATGCCAGATCTAAAAGTCACATTCATTTCAAAGTGCTGCTTTATTAAAAGCTGGCTAGCATGTGTGTGATTGAATTGCCTCCATATTTATATGTGCTGCATGCATGTAGTATTTTCAATCTCATATCAAGAACACTGCCTCTAAATATGGCAAAGGCAAATGCCTTTGCAAAGTATTAACAAAAAAGACAGATTCTATTACATGCCTTTGTTATTAACCTAATCATTCTTTCATGACTATAAATTAACCCCTTCAAGGCTTTGCTTTCAGTAGGGGATATGTATTTTCCTCTGATGAGTTTTTTAAAACTTTTCCTGAATTTAACTAATCCCAGAAGCAGTTTCATCTTGTAATAGTTCCAATATCTACTTCCAACTTGTAGTCAACATTTTATGAAACAGTTCCTATTGTTATGAAAATGTTTCTCCAGGCTTTTTGTTATGGGCTTTTTTTTCTAAATCCAGCTGTTGCTGTCTTTGCATTTTACTGTTCAAAGGTCAGGTCAAAGGTACGGAATGGTTGACCATGGCTATGTTGAGTGTAAGTGAACCCAAGAATGGCCTCTCTGATTGATCATCTATTTAAACAGTGAGAGTGTTATGCCTTTGGATTAAAATGTAACCTAGGGCACTGGAAAACTGGAGCCACTAACTGTTTGTGAAATATGCATAGAAAACTTTCTATTGCTTGCAGTGTTTGATGTAGGTCTGAAATTCAGTGTGAGCCTTTTAGGTCTTCTTCCCATAACCTTTGTGAATATCTTTTTCTTCACTTATGCATTTGCTATACACTTCTCATAATAAGACAATGCCTTTAATACAGTGTCGTGCTGAAGAGCTACTGTATGTGCTTAAAGTAAAATGTAGGGCATTCTCTCCAACATGTTACCTTCTAAATTAAGATTTAAAAGAAAAAAAGTTTTCCTATGATATTTTTCAAATGGAGAATTTACCCGAGAAACTGCGAGATTTCCGAATTTACTTGATTCTTCATAAATGTTTGATAATATTCATTATCTGAAACTGTTCTTGTAAAAAAATACGTCTTTTACATTTTATGCATGTTACGGTAGCTGATCTTAATTTTGGCTCTCAGGTTTTGATGCAGTATATTGCACCAAATGTAAAACAAAGGGAAAATCTAATAGAGATTGAGAACATCAAGCAGAATAAAGATCAGTGTTAATGTTCACTCCCACCTTATGCTGTGTCATTATTTCTGCAGTTAAGTAGTTATAAAATAGATTCAGTGACACTAGTACCTGTGCTTACGCATTACAATTTCACTTAATGAGACCTACTTTGATGTAGCAACTGCTGTTTTTAGCAGTTTCTCTTACTTCTGAAGACAGGATAAAGTAATTATGAGCAGACAGAGCATCGTTTTCAAATTATTAATTTCAAACACTAAAAATGTCTCAAGCCAATTGAAGCAGCTGGGTTTGGAATCAGCCCATTAACAAGATATTTCTCATAGATTTTATGTTGCCATTCCTTTGTAACGAGCAAGAAGACACTGGTAATACTACATGCTATTTCTTGAATGTTTAAATAGAATGGTCTGATCCTGCGACGTGGCCATTTGAAGTCAGGTTAAAAAGAGTATTGGAGTCTTTAGTTCTTCATTTCAGAAACTAACACTCATGTTTTTTTCTTGCCCCCTGATTTTATGAACATGGACGTCAAGGGGAGCAGGATTTGACCCTATATAATTTCTGCTGAGAATGCTATAGTAGTTAGTTACGACAGCAATGTTCCCTGGTCTTTGAATATTCTTCCTTCCCACTCCAGAAAATTACTATGGACCTGATTCTTCATTGCCCTACTCCATGCATAGTCATTTTTGCCAGTGCAAAGTGAATGCAAAATGCGAACATTCTGATTTGTTAGCATTTTATACCCACATTGTCTGGGTATAAATGGCGACTCACAATGAGGGCAATGGAGAATAAGACCATATATTTTTATTTTCACTGCTGGCATCACTGAATGTTAACTAGCATTATTTGATTAGAGTGGATTTTGTGACTTATGTGCATTATTAAAATAATCTACTTTTAGCTAACTCTGATATTACATCTCCTTGCCTTGCAAATGCTTTGCAGATCAAAAACAGGGTTTTGGAGTCTTTATTATTAATTGCAGAAACTGTTTCTGATTTCTGTCTCTTGGTTCTTGATTTTGTTTGTACTGTCCATGACTTCTTGGTACAGAGTTGGGGCAATGGAAAAATACATGTTGGATCAAAATGTAATAAACACTGAACAATTAAGAGAGGAAAGGACCTTATTAAAATGTACCTCAATCTAGATATTTGCTTTTTAAAAGCTCTGTGAGAAAAAGTAGAATAGTAAATGAAATGTATTACTTAATATAAGGGTCCATTTTACTATATGACATTCTTTTGAAGAAAATATAGCATAATCCAAGAATGGCTTAGAGTTAGGTTCTAATTGCTCATGCAAGAAGAACACAGCAAAATCTTCCTCCTTTGCATATAAGGGGCAGGCTGAATCCTAATGAATCCTGCTGCTAGCACTGGCAGAAGATCTCGGGTGGAAACATAACCATATGTACCTTCCCTCTGTACCTGCTAAAAGCTGCAAGACTTCACTGGGCCTTCTCTCCACAAGATGGCCTCTTTCAAGGTTGTAATAGTCACTGCCTCAGAGTATGTTCCCCAGGACCACCTTTTGTGGAAAAGTCCTATTGAATTGAACATGTGATTAAGCCCACAATGGGAATAGTCACAGGACATATGTTAAGCATGAGCATAAGTGTTTTGCTAGATTGGGGCCAGAGCAGCCCTTAGCACCTTGCAGGAGCAAGTTTTAAACCAGTAAGACTCACTATACATTTGACATGATTTTGTAGAAGTAAATCAGAAGCTGGGCACACAACAATCTCCTTACTATAGGTTTCTTTAACTGCCCAACAGAATTCTATAGAAGCAATAGAATTTTCTGCTACCCCATAGAGAAAGATCTAAAACCTATACATTTTTCTGTTCAATGCTTTAGAATTTTCCCTTAAAAACACTCCGCCACCTCCTCACTCTTCATGCAGAATGCTTCCAACAACTGCTTCTCATGTGGTGCATGTTTGTACCCCTATATGGCTATGGCTCTCAGAGCCACAACTAGAGCTGGTCAGAGAAACTTCAACAGAATTATATTCCACCAGAATATGCAGTTCCATTAAAGTGGCAATGCTTTGTGAAATCAGGTTGATTTCACTAGAATTTAATTTTGGAAGAAAACGGTGGGAGAGGAGGATTCAGAGACTCTAAAAACATCATATTTTGACATTTTTAGGCCAAAATGTTTCAGGTTTTTTGTTTTTAAATCATAGAATCATAGGACTGGAAGGGCCCGTGAAAGGTCATCTAATCCAGTCATTAATCCACTAATCCACTAATTGCACTCATAGCAGGACTAAATATTATCTAGAATCTGACCATTCCTGACAGGTATTTCCCTAATCTGTTCGTAAAAATCTCCAGTGATGAAGATTCCACAACCTCCCTAGGCAATTTATTCCAGTGCTTAACTACCTTGACAGTTAGGAAGTTTTTCCTAATGTCCAATCTAAACTAGCCTTGCTGCAATTTAAGCCCTGTTGCTTCTTGTCCTATACTCAGAGGTTAAGAGGAACAATTTTTCTCCCTCCTCCTTGTAACAACCTTTTATGTATTTGAAAACTATTATATCCCCTCTTAGTCTTCTCTTCTCCAGATTAAACAAACCCAGTTTTTTCAATCTTCCCTCATAGGTCATGTTTTTTAGACCTTTAATCACTTTTGTTGCTCTTCTCTGGACTTTCTTCAATTTGTCCACATCTTTCCTGAAATGTGATGCCCAGAACTGGACACAATACTCCAGTTTAGGGCTAATAAGCGCAGAGTAGAGTAGAAGAATTACTTCTCGTGTCTTGCTTACAACACTCCTGCTAATACATCCCAGAATGATGTTTGGTTTGTTTTGCAATGGTGTTACACTGTTGACTCATATTTAGCTTGTGGTCCACTATGACCCCCAGGTCCCTTTCCGCAGTACTCCTTCCTAGGTAGTCATTTCCCATTTTGTATGTGTGCAACTGATTGTTCCTTCCTAAATGGAGTACTTTGCATTTGTACTTATTGATTTTCACCCTATTTACTTCAGACCATTTCTCCAGTTTGTCCAGATCATTTTGAATTTTAATCCTATCCTCCAAAGCACTTGTACCCATCCCAGCTTGGTATCATCCACAAACTTTATAAGTGTATAAATGACATTTATTTATAATTTTTTAAATTTTGTATAATATTATATATTATAAAATGTGACAATTTGGGGTATCTGTACAACTTATGAATTCTGGCTGATATTGTGAAATTGTTCTTACAAAAATTGCTATATCATGGAATGCCTCTATGTTTGTGTGTATCCACTATAGCTGACAAGCCTGTAAGCATATCTTTGCCAGACTAGATTCAAGGGAGGGTAGTTAACCTTAATGACTATACTCTGACCAGTCAATAGGTATTCTAAGGAGGTTGGCTGGAGCTGGGAGAAGCCACTTCCTCCAGCTTGTCTATATATGTTGGGGTTTAGAGAATGAAAAATTACCAGCAGCAGGGCCAAGGATGCAGTTGTTAGTGGTGTGTGATGGGACATATAAACTTGACGGACTCATAGACCCACATAGGAAGCTTTTGGGTAGGAGCAAAGGAGAAGAGTTGGCCATGGTTTTGTATCAGTAGGGGGAGTAGTTTTGTTGTGGGTCCAACTGAGGTCAGTGAAAGCGAGCTGACCTAGAGAGAGAAGTTCAAAAGTCAAGCCATGAGCTGCAGCAGAAGGGTCCTGGATACCCCCAGAGAACCTCAGCCCAGAGAAAGTTCCAGAGTGGCCAGGAAACTGAGGCAGGAAAACGTATGTAGGTTTTATCATTATTGTATACACATCTGCATTTCTTGTGCTATTAAGAAAGAGAAGATGGTGTTTTAGAATCCTGTGTAAAGTTTATCTGTATGTCGTGTCTGACACCTATCATGGGCCCTTGAAGAGTTAATCTGTGGGCCCAGAACACCCATGTGGCTGGAGTGCTGAAAGTGGGTACGTTTAAGCTATGGGGAAGTCTGAGGGTCAGCACTTGTAACAAGGGTCACAGTTCTGGGACTGTGCCTAGGGACACCTGAACTCAGTTCAGACTCCAGAGGCTTAACACACACAAGATACTGTGAAATGGGTCCTCTCACAGCAGTCTGGTGAGTGACCAAGAGTGTGTGCTCAAGTGGATCTGGGACATAATATAATACAACAGAGATAAGTTATAAACCCAGTTTAACAAGGTGGGAATTGCTTTTCCTTTTGAAATTGGTATGTAACATTTTCTTTTTGCAATGTCCTAATCATTTTTCCATTATTATCTTTAGTTCCATAAGTATTTTCTAAGCTTTGCATATCAGTCATTTTATTCTATCCCACTACCAAATGCACCCCACACCATCCACACCACCTGCATCCTCACCCTGATATATTTGGAATTCTTTAAAGAAGGGTCTTTTAAAGGCTAGTAGTGCTGCATACTTTCCTATTTCAAACCATGGCCAGAGCTGGACATTGATCTAATGGTTCAATAGTGCCTTTTGTCTACTTCTTTATTTCCTTCAGGGGAAAAGAAACTTTGCTTTGTAGGAACTTTAAGACACTCACTGCTGTTCAGCACAGTGGTAATCCTGAACCTTGCCCAGAAGTCTTAAAGACTAAACCTCCACATTTTATTTAATTTATTTATTTACAGTGTGACGTTCTCTGCTTATCTAACCATTTTTTCTGGCCCAACTTTATTCTTTCTGATTTCAAAATTAATTGTTAATGTAATAGTGAATAATGTCCATCAGTCTTTGGGATTGCTTACTATTTTATTATTGTATTTTAAACTGAATCAATCATTTGGATGTATGCTATCCTTTTAAATAGTTCTCAGAAGTGGCACAGTTGGGACACTAGCTTATTTGCAAACATAAAACCCATCAAAGTCTATGGCAAAATTTCCCTTGACTTCTGTGGGAATTGGTCCAGGCCCATAAATATCTCTAATAAATTAAAAATAGTGATACAATAATAATAATAATAGTTAATAACTATTGCTGCAAACTAAAGAATAGGATTTTCTATAAACAAAACTTCCAGGTTTTAAAATCTTTTTGCTGGATCTAAGGAAAATGAATTTACCCCTTAATTAACAGAGAGGCATGGCATTATTTATTTTCTCATTGCTACAACGTACTAGTAAATTGCTCAAATCTAGGCCTTGATCCAATGTCCATTAAAATGAAGGAGAATCTCTCCCCTTGACTTCAGTGAGCTTTTAGTCAGGGCCTTACACTGTATCCTATTCTCCTATTACTGAATCAACAAACCTAAAAGCAAGCATAAATGGAAGGAAGAAGGGTTCTGCTTTCACATGGTTCCTTATGCTGTACACAGCTCAGTTGTTAAAAGCTGAATATATAGAGCTACACACAAGAAGCCGTTTGGAATGCACAGCAACAAGAAATTTTATTGGTCCCACAAAATCCAGGAACAATGTTGCATATTCTTGAGCCCCATCTACTAGCACCTTATCTGTTAACTATTGATCTACATATATACAGATCTCTCTTTTTTATAGAGCACTCCCTGTAACATCAATCATCAAATACACAGCCTGAAAACTGGAGGTTACGCAGGGGAGCTGAAAATCCCTTGAGTATTGTCAGTGGCCAGAAAATCACCAGAAGATTTTGGTGTGGGTACTTTGTGCGGTATAACATCATCACAAATTATTTGTATGTGTTTATTTTACTATGCAGTCCTGAGTAATAACGTGCCACACTCTAGTAGTACAAAGAACAATACTATGATGGAAGTCAAGATTATTTCTTCTTATTATTCATGTGTGCAGAGGTGTGAATGGTGATTTCCAAAGAAACAAGATACCACCCCAAGGAGTTTATATTCGAAGGGGCAGGGCTGACACAAATGAAAACTTACCCTGTAATAGTAGCATAGGATTTTAATAATCAGTAAATCAATTTTTTCACACCAGGAAACTTTTATTGAAGGGCAGGATTATCAGCAAAGGGTCCAATGTCCAAATATTTTACGTCTGAGACACTTGGGGGAGGAGTCAGTGACCCATTTACTACCAAAGGTAGGACTAAAATAGGGCTTGTATGTAATTTTATATTGGTTTTCATGCCTATCAGCTGCATTGGCAATATCTCTGCTACCCAGGATTATTTTATGATATTTATTATCCTCTATGTCCTGTTCACTTACATTATATATTCCTGTGTTTACTCCTTCTTTCCCCCTGCCCCGCTCTCTGATTGAATTAGTACTCCGTAAAGTGCAGAGATCAGACCTTGCATGAGCTTCGGTCATCCACTATCTTTAGTAGAGAAGACAACATAAGGCCCATGCTGGGTTCATGCAACTCTGAGTGTGTTTGAGGCTTTAACTGCAAATGAACAAAGAAATTAGATCTAGGAAGGTCAAATCAGAACTTCAGTTCTTCTAAAGACCAAAGCCCTGCTAACATAGCCCTCCTCAAGACATCTGACCTCTGCCTTTCCCTAGAATGTAAAGATCTGGTTATAAACACAAGATTAGTTTAGGTAGGATGTGTGATGATATAAACATGGCCCACAATTAATCAGGCAACTCAGGGATTAAAAATTGCAGTAGGAAGAAGCTGTGTAGGTTGCCAATCAACTCCTGCTGGGGCTTGTTAGGGAGCAGTTATAAGAGAAAGGCTGAGTCAGAGGAGCTGTTAGGAGATAGATTATATGGTAAGAACAGGTAGCTGGACTTTGTCCTACAGCCAGTGTTTGAATATGCTGTGCTAGAAAGGGGGTGATTATTCATTCTGATGCCTGGCCTAGAAACCTAGTGCTGGTGTTTCTCAGAGGGATATTCTGTACCGGGGAGACTATTTGAATAAAGACAAACAGCTCCTTATGCTTTGAGAGGATGAGGTTATTTTGTCCTAAACCCAGGGGCAGAATAGACACTGAGCCGGTATAACCTAAATAGCTGGAAGGTCTGTTCTCAAGTAGATTTATATAGCTGAGATTACCTAATGGGCTAGTAATGACTTCTTTTTAAAAAAAAAAAAAAAAGAGCTTGTCTTCATGTGTGGTGGCCTAGTAAAGGTGTCTCAGGCTGTAAAGGATATAGGGATGCACTAGAAGCTGGTAATAGCTGAAAATGAGTAGATAAAAAGGGTTTCTAGCTAGGTGTTTATCTAGCTCTCCTTACAGTCTAAGTGTTATGTGAAGGTGCACACAGAGCCACTTGCAGCAACACGCAAAGAGCATAGTGAGTGTGTCTGAATCAAGATCAGGGACGCAATTCCTACCTTGAGGAGCCTCCATGCATGGGTAGACATCCACCAAACCATCTATAAGCCTCTCTCCTTCCCACATGAGAGGCCTATGTCATGGGGTTAATCTAGACATTTGGACAATCTAAAAGTGGGGGGCAAAAGGGTGTCACAAGAAGAATCTGTGGAATGACCCCCAGCTTCCAGGCTGCACAGGAAAGCAGCTTCAAACATAAGGTCATTTTTAATAAAACAGAGCTACCAGGCAATATTATATTTTCTTATACCATGAGTGATCATGTGGGTAAGACTAGTAGTCAAACAGGAGTTCTCTTCCTGACTCTGCAAGAGACATGCTGTGGGATCTTGGGCAAATTACCCAAGTTGTCTGCGCCTGTTTTTCTCTATGTGAAGTGGGGATAACACTGTTGTTTCCCAGGGATGCTGTGAGCAGAGCTGCATTCTGCCACTGTTTTTCCCAAGAGAGCTTGGCTTCAGTGAGTTGCCTCAGCAGCTATGGGGTAGAAGGGGGTAGAAGCTGATACAAGATAGGAGTACACAATTCAATCAGATAGACTTCATAATCCATGTTCCCCAATGTAATCCTGTCAGACAAAATATCATTAAAATCCCATTTAACTCCTCCAACTCCTCTTTTAGACTCATTATCTAAAGGCTGTTTGAAAACCAAAATGGATACCACTACAATGTAGACTATCTCAGAACTTGGCTGACAGAATCTGGGGCAAACTGTAAACCGGACTCAGAATCTATGAAGAGCAACCAATCTATGCTGGACTGTCCCATCGCCACCACAAAGGGCCCTCAGTGAGGTGCAAACAGCACAATACACACACCCCCACACTGCAGTATGAAGTTTTAAAGTTTATTGATATAGCATCTTAGCCAGAGGCCATTGTGCAAAATACAATCTGTATAACATTTAAATAGACAACTCCCAAAAGATGCTAACTAAAAACACAAGAGTAACCCTTCCCTAACATCAGTTACACCTTTAAAATCCACATACCTAATGATAATATGTAGAAATATGCTCAAGTATTCAGCCCAACCTATCTAATTCATGTGTACCTGAATATGGAAACACTGTTCTACTGCATATTAACGGATGAAGGCTTCAGAGGCAACAAATCACTGACAGCTGCTGAATATAAATAGCAACAGGAACTTAAGTGGAGACATTATGTAAACTCCATACCTTTCCCTAAATTCAAGGGCCATCATTCATCTTAGTCCCAGAGTTCCCTATGTTCCATATAAATGAGTTCCACCATTTTATTGTGGAGAATTATTTACATATTGCATCCTGCATTTGGGCCTTGGCACCCTAAGAGGTATGATATGTTGTCCTTAAAGAATCAGAGGACAGGTGAACTTTCTGCATGGTATACAACTTTGCAGTAGCATGGACAGGGCTGAGGGGACTTCTCTGACCTTTGTCCATGAAGCTAGATGCTGTGGTGGTAACCCTGGCGACTGGTAATTACTAATGTACTCTCTGCTGCTACCACTGGAGATTCTCCCAGACTCACCAGTGCAGACAAAGTCACAGGGAGGCTAAAAGCTAA
The DNA here is from genome assembly GCF_009764565.3 of Dermochelys coriacea. Taxonomy (NCBI): domain Eukaryota; kingdom Metazoa; phylum Chordata; order Testudines; family Dermochelyidae; genus Dermochelys; species Dermochelys coriacea. Next base: position 209,157,168 of record NC_050069.1, read on the forward strand.
AACCCTCACCTTGCAAAAGGCTTGTTTACCAAAATGCACAAGTCCCTGCAGTTCTTAGCATAAAGCTTGATTGCTCACTTCATGAAGCTGAAAATACCCCAACCCAAACAGTCACATTTATTTAACCTAACTGTTATCTCAGTCAACAAATCAGAGTAACTCACCTGCCACATATATCATGTTGTGAAAACATAACGAGATGGAAAGCACATTCAATGTTAATGTTTCCTACACTCAGTAAATGGCTGCTGTTTGTTGTAGCATTTGGGAAGCAAGCGTGATATGATAACTCACCTAGAACAGCGTGATCTCTCCCTGAAACATGTCATCCCTTCACTAGTCAGGCAGTGCCATAATTATTCAGATTAAGTTTGGAAAGATGACCCTTTCTTAACAAATCATTTTTACTGAAACAAGGACAAGTTTACAGTAAAATGTTAGGGAAAACAAATAAAAACTAAACATAGTTCTAGAGAGCATCCAGAAAACAGATACATATGACAGAGAAATGTGCTATATATGTCTATTATCCATCTGTTGTTCTGCCTTCTCCTCATAGCACCATTGCAGCAAGATGCCATCTTCTGGAGTTTTGACTGTTCGTGAAATGGAGGTGTGAAGACACTAACGTGTTTCATGCATTTTAGTGCAATGTTAATTTGATGAAGGGAGATCCAGGCACAGTCTCACTAAAGTAATAACTTGAGGTCATCATTTCCATTGCTTCCAAACCAGCTGACTCCTCAGAACAGAACAGATTGCTCTTGTCAGCCACATGGCGTTTTAATGGCTGTGTCAGGATTTTCCTCCTCCTCTCTATTACCGTGTGCTGTGTAGTTTTGCAGCATATGCTGCAGAGTGCTACACTGTGGCAGGGTGATGGTTATACTTGATTTACAGGCACTCTAGTATGCCTGTGCATTGTTTCTGCAAATCTGAGAGCCAACCCTAAAAGGCCAGCAGTGAAAGACAAAAGAATAAACAAAAGGAAAGAACCTCAAGACGAAAGGCAGTGCAGAAGTGTTTCCAAATCAGAGGCATATTCAAGATTCGGGGATGAAGATGTACAGTCTGGTTCTTGCCAGCACAACAAGCAGTTGGTTAGTGAATGGGGATTTTGTTAGGTAGAATGAAAGAAAAGGAAAAAGAAAAAGATTTTTTTTTAACATTTCAGAAAATTATGTAGGCCCCAAAAGTGCATTCACCATGGATTCATGTAGTCCCATTGAAGTCAATTACTCAGATACTTAAAGTCAAGCACATGCTTAAGTGTTTTGCTGACCAGAGCCAGAGCGCTCAGCCCTTGCAGGATCAAACCCTCTGGCAGGTTCATCTGCCTAACCAAGCGTGTGAAAAAGCTCTTGTAGGTTGCCATCACTCCTTAGCGAAGCTCCCGTCATGGCTAATCTGCTGTTAAAAAAGAGTGGGGGCCTTTTAGGAATAGGAATTCCTCAATTCATTAATATGAAAGTGATGAAAGGAGACAGGCACAACAACCTCCACCCAGACTCTAGATGAAAAAGAATATAGTGTGTATATTAAGGTGTATTAGCCAGTGAGTCATTTCTGGCAGAGAAATAGATTTATTATTTTTGGTTTATAAGAACAACATGCCTGCCAGTTCAAAAGAAAATAAGCCAGGCAGGTGTCATTTCAGATTGTAGATGAAGCTATAGGGAATCTAAGATTAACTACAAATATGCTGGAAATTGGTTCTTTAATCTCAAACACCATGATCAATAAGGTAGATTCCAAACCTGCCTTAGCCTGTTTAATTAGGTTCCAGCAGTATTTAGGACTAAGTAGTCCACTCTCATTAAAAAACCTGCAGGGTGGGAGAAAGGGTCATTACTCCTATAACTCTGTGAGATGGACTTTGCAGAGGTACTGCATTTTCCCTTTGATGGGAGGAGACACTAAGTCATTCACTGACTGCCAGCCAATATTTGCACAAGTTTGCTTTCCTTTACGCTGTGTAGCGGATGGTCATATATTTCCTTCTAGTCCACAAATCAGCCGAGGCTATTGCAAATGGATACAAGTGTGTTGCTAATCCATCTTTCACCCTCTCTTCTGCATGCCTTAGATGAGTTGCTCTTCTCAGTGCAGCACTGGCAAGGACTCCAAACCTGAGAGATGCTCAGTGTCTCCTCGAAAGGCACAGAGCACCCCACACCACTGGGTTCTGTCCTGCTCTCAGGAGGCAAGCAGCAAACAAATGATAGAATACTTTGCTAGAGTATACGCAAAAAGAAAAGGAGTACTTGTGGCACCTTAGAGACTAACAAATTTATTAGAGCATAAGCTTTCGTGAGCTACAGCTCACTTCATCGGATATGTCTTCTATGCCTACAAAAAAACTACGGCAGGCAGATACTCATGCTGTTTGCTTGCCTACCTTTTTATTACCAAGATTCTTAGCACTTTTCCTTATAGGTGTTTCTGCAGTCTTTTTAATTTTGTTCTTTTTCCTTTTTATTTCTCCAATTACTTTTCATACTAGTTGCATAGAGGTATTTCCTCCAGAATTCTATCAATAGCTCAGTGTTTTATATACTTTACATAACTATTTCTGAAGGTCATCTGGAAGCCATCCCTCTGATCTCACTCAAACTCACACTTCTTGGCCATGGGACAGTGTCAGCACCACAGTATATACCAGAGGAGTTCTACAGATTGCTGTGCGCTGGAAGAGTTGCTTGTCCCTGGGTTCAGCACCTCACTGAGGTTAGCCCACCGTATTCAGAACAGTTTGGTCTTCAGTGAGCATGACAATAATTGCCACCGTTTTTCACTAAGTAGCACAGGAAAAGGGAAAGCCACAGACCTACGAACATATTTCCACAGGTGTGTGGAGGAGAGTGATCACTGTGGGAATCCTATTGTCTCCCATAAGCTTCAGCCTCTGCTTTTCTTTTGTTTTTATTTTTGTTCTAGATTTTCTATATATTTTTGTTTGTTATTTTTCAAGTACTTTGAAGTGTGCCAGGAAGCTCGCAAAGTAAGATAACACATGGACTCACTCTGCCCAGAAGAGCATATGATCTTGTTTTAGCATGACACACTGATAGAAGTGGAAGGGGAGACAACAATAAAATCCCATGGTTATTCAGTAGGGCATGTACACATTCTGTTTGTTCAGTTCCTTTGATTATATATCCTACCTACCCCAGGGCAAATTTCCCTTCTGCAGTGGGCCCTTAGAAAACCTCAGTAGTGCATAGTAATCTTAGCTTCAAAAATAAATGAATGAAAATCAAATGTCTTTATAAAGAAATAACAGTTGAGATTTATAATAGCACAAGAAATCCTTTTCTGGCAAGCGGCATACATTTTGTTCAGCCTCAGAAACTTTCTTGTGTGCAAATTTACTGAATGAACTCCCAGTTTTAAGAAACAAATATTTTTCTTTATCTTTCCTTGAACACATGTATCTTCAGTGTCAACTAAACAGAAGGGCTCAGACATATAAACCAAGGTTTTACTTGGTACTTTATAGTGTTTTGGTCATGAGGGAACAGCAGTGGTTCAATGGAAAATAAAAAGTTCCCAAGTGACAATCTTAGATCAGCGGACACAAGTGAGATCTTTAAGCCAAGAGAGAGATAACCCATTCAAAAACCATCACCAAGCCACATGAGCTTAAATCTCTTAACAAACAATATGCTGCATGCTCTAATTTTTTACTAAGCTTCATTGTGTACTAATGGTTGTGTTTAATGGCTTGTTCTTCTTTCAGTAAAATTTAAAATCCACAAAGCATATCCTTCTTGTTCCATAACACAACATTTACAGCCCTAGTCAGGGTGAAGTGAGCAAATTCCAAAATTTCTGTAAGAGAAATTAGGTCGTATTTTTAACTTAAGTTTTCCATTTTAGAATATATTCAGCCTGATTCTGCTTTCCATCTACACTGATTTAAGTCAAGAACAACTCCATTAAAATCAGTGGTGTTACAGAGGTGTAAGTTACAGTGTAAGTGAGATCAGGATCAAGCCTCCTGATTATCTTTCTCTCCAGTGCAAAATCCTGACTTCAGTGAAGTAAGTGGTAAAACTCCTGCTGACTTCCGTAGGCCAGAATTTCACTCCAGAGGCCTGATTTATACCAGCTAGGGTGACCAGATGTCCCAATTTTATAGGGACAGTCCCAATTTGGGGGGCTTTTTCTGATATAGGCACCTATTACTCCCCAGCCCCTGTCCCAATTTTTTACACTTGCTATCTGGTCACCCTAATACGGGTGTAACTATTGGCTTTAATGGAACAAATTCTGAGTTACACATATAAATGAATGCACTTTCAGTTTCTGACTTCTATTTTCTCCCAGATGCATATTACAGGGGAATATGTACTTTGTATTTAGCTGTGATGCTCTGGTTACCTTTCCCAGATTTGAAGAAGAGCTCTGTGTAGCAAAAAAGCTTGTCTCTTCCACCAAGAGAAATTGGTCTGATAAAAGATATAACCTCCCTCACCTTGTCTCTATTACAGGGGAATACAGTTAAAAAGTTTCCTTTTGGACTTTTTTACTGGCAGGTAAATGTTGAGCTGGGAATACCTGCTGAAACCAGTAATACCTTACCTCTGGGTAAAAAGCTCAATGAAATCTTTTTAAGTTACTGATATTTTATTAAAGATGAACAAAATCATTACAAAAATATTAAACACTTGGGCTACTGATATAGGCCTCAATTCAGCAGTCCATTCATCTTCACCAAGGTCTGAGCGTCGTGTATGTTTTGCTGAACTAGAACCATAAAAGAGCAAAGGGGGCAATGCAGCCCAATGGCAGAATGGAATATGCGTTGCAGTAGGAAATGTATTATTTGTGAAAATCAATGCTTTTCTTAAAAATCAGCTCATCACATTTGGCCCATCAGATAGCTCAGCTTTTAATTTAAGACTCCTATTGATTGGACAGCCAAATTAGAATCCACAGAGCTAATCTGAAGATTTGCAACGTGTTGACAATATGGGGAAATAGGAGACAATACTTAGCATTTTATAACTTTTAATTAAAACTTTTAATTAATTCTCACAACACCCCTATGAGGTAGGTGGACAAAGTAGTGCTATCCCCATGTCAGAAACAGGAAGGTGAGTGGCTTGTCCAACGTGACACAGTAAGACAGCATCAGACCACAATAAGGACTTGTGGTCTTTTGGACTGGGGCAGTGAATCAAGAGCTGTAACCAACTCCATGGCAGCCCCCCGACTCTGCCATGTTAGGTGGGCAGAGCAGAGAATCTGATCCTGGGACAGATCCTCAGCTGGTATACAATGCCCTACGGATGTTAATGGAGCTCTGACAAGTTACTCCAGCTGAAGATCTGTTCCCTCTGTTTACCTAAAAGAGACACTGAAGCATTTCACCCTGGATGTTTACATGCAGTATCCTTATGTGATCCATTGTCTACTTACATTTTGGTAATGGTATTTGTAAAGGGCTTAATACTTCCTTGTAAATATTGTTTGATTCTACAGCATCCTAAGCAGAGCTAGTATTGCTATAATTATGCACAGATTTCTGAGGACACATGCAATATTTTGTTAGGAACTATTGAAATCTGCTTTAAATTTTAAAGAAAGCACAGAAAAGGCACCCTTTAGTGGTGTTACCTGGGATTTACCTTCCCCTGTAAAAAGTATATTCAGGGCCAAACCCATGTTTTCAGTGTTTAAAGACTAACCTTTCTGTGTCATAACAGAACTTGCTTCCTTGTACCTATTAAATTACATTGATTTTTTTTTCTAGAGATGTCTCTGGGAAGTTACGGAGCATAATCTGCGACTGTGAAACACATAGGTGAGTAGATTAAGATAGATTTCCTAATTTAAAAAAATATTTTGATGGGGTGGGAAAGGGCAGCTCAGTGTTGTCACCTGTGCAAACAACCCACTAAATGCATGACTGCTCTCATTGCTCAAAAGAGCAGGATCCATCAGCATTTACATTAGCTCTCAGCAGCTACTGTAGGCAGAACAGCTGCAGAAGTTTATAGATCTATCCTGTGCTATAGTGGTTGTTTAATCTTTACATTCCAATTAAAATCTACGTCTTCATTAAGTTCTATCTGAGTCGGCCTTCTTCTCTTAAAGATCAGCTGCTTATCCTCCAAACCAGTGGACCAGCAAGGAACATCTGCAGCTCAAAAGAAATGCATATGCAACAGTGATCTGGGGATTAAAGGTCAAGACTTCTCCGACATTGATGATCGTTTCTCCTTTGCAGGGTGTCTAGTGTCTTTTACATCCCATTGTTAGAAACCCTATCCTTCCTGCCAAACTCTTGCCTTCTCCGTCAGTCCAACTGCTGCACCCTTGTGCAGAACATTAGCAAGCTGATGGTTGCTATTTTCACACAGCGGCTGTCCACAAGAGCTCGGGTGCTGCCTGAGGCAAATAATCAGACCTTTCCCTCCGTTTCTCATTGCAAAACAGAGGGAAAGGATGACTACAACAGCTGCAGCGCTGGCTCATTCTTGACAAATGGTCCTGTCACTCTTCTTATTGATTAGCAATGTTATGACATTTCCCTTCAAAAGCACAGATGTGGCATGAGCAGTGACAACAGCACGGCACTGGGAGGGAAAATAACCTTTGCTGCTGTTTCCATTTTCCTCTCTGCATCTGCTTATATTCACCGTGATGGTCTCACTATACTGACTGTTCTATCCAAAAGTGGGGGGAGGAGGGGAAGTCTTTCCTTGGGTTACAGGCAAATATATTTCTTCATTTCGCGGGTTAGAGGGATTGCAGATAACAAGCCACATATACCAGTGGGTACCAGTGAAGTCAGCTGAGTTAGGCTGGTTTAGAACTAGTTCATGTGAGAGGAGAATCAGACCCAGTGAATTTGCACTTGATCTCAGATTCTCCTTGCAATATTAGTGAGCCAGATTCTGGTCTCAGCTATAGTGGTATAAATCCATGATAACTCCAAGGAAGTCATTGGGCCTAAAGATTGAGTTCAGCCAAGTTATGCTCTGTGCAGGACTCAAGTGTGTGTGTGTGGGTGGGTGGGTGGCTGGGGTGGGACACGGTGGCTTTATCCCTCCCACCCTGATGGTGAGGTTGGCCAGAGGCCGGTTGGGGTCCTGATGCAAGTTAGAACAGCCTCAGGGCAGGCTAACTACTCTAACCTGTGCCACCCAATGAAACCCAACGAGCTGTTACACAGCTGGGGATCACTGGAGGGCAGCAGTGCTCTGGCCACATCCCCAGTACACTCCCTTTAAGAGGGCCTGCGGGACTGGGGCGATAAACCAACTTCGCTGCCTGTATGGCACTTGAGGATTTTCCCAGGCTGTGGAAGAATCCAGAGCTGGCTGGGTAAAACAGCTTTACTCTCCCTTGGTACCACTAGAGCAACACAAAGAGGCAATAGCAGGAACTACTCACTTCAGTAGAGTTACTTCAGTAGAGCTGATATCCTGCTGTATATCTCCATCATAACTAGTCCCACTGACGCAATGGAACAAGGTGGCCCCATATTTACAGGTCATTGGGGATTAAACAGGGTAATTGACTGAGGCTCAACTGGTCAAGATGGAGATGACAGGAAGGACTTTTGGGTTTGGTCAAGCTGCACTCAGTGCACAGGACTTGAGGAGGGGAACAAAGCTCTTAAAGGCACCTTTTTGATTCTCCGATCCTGGAGGCTTAAGTTACAGCAGCCTCAAAGCCTCTAGTTTTGCTGACATGAGCAAAGGATGACCTGGAATGTACCATGTTGGGCCTGGGCCCTAAACTCCTGGGATGCCCTGAGACCTGTGAGGATTCATCTGAAAACCTCAGGACCCCCAACAGTCAGCAGGGCCTTTCTCCCAGCCTGCTCCACAGGCGGCTAAACTGCGCACCCAGCTGTATGATACATGGGAATATCTGCACGTGTGAGCTTGTAGAATTTCCAAGTGTCTTTAGTCTCCCATCAGTTTTGTAAAGAAAGTACATGATCTGATCCTTATTCAGGAAAAACCCTCTTGACATAGAAGGAAGTGGAGTTTGCCTGGTTAAAGCTCAGAGACTGGGCCCTTTTGTCTTATACTAAAGTAATATTTAAGGCCCAGAGTCAATGGATTTCTCTAGACTTACAGTGGTGTAAATGAGAGCAAAAATTGGTCTTAAATGTATAAAATATGTCCCCTTTAATTTAAACTAGTCTTAAAGTCATTCTGATTCAGACTGTTTGGAGTACCTAGTCCAGGGGTGGGCAAACCTTTTGGCCTGAGGGCTGCATCGGGTTTCTGAAATTCTATGGAGGGCCGGTTAGGGGAGGCTGTGCCTTCCCAAACAGCCAGTCATGGCCCGGCCCCTGCCTCCTATCCGAACCCCCCGCTTCTCGCCCCCCTGATGGCCTCACCGCAATTCCTGCCCCATCTACCCCCCACCCCCGCTCTAGGTTCCCCTGACCACTCCTGGACCCCCCGCCCCTAACTGCCCCCCACCACCTCACCAAACCCCCCTCCTTCCTGATTGCCCCCCCCAGGATCCCTGCCCCATCCAACCACCCCTTCTCCCTGACCACCCCCGGACCCTTAGCCCCTAACTGCCCCCTGCTCTTAACTGCACCCCATTCAACCCCCCCTCTCCTTCCTGACTCCCCCCAGAACTCCTGTCCCCATTCAACCCCCCTGTTCCCTGTCCTCTGACCACCCCGACCACTATCTATGCCCCTGACTACCTCCCAAACTTCTTTGCCCTCTATCCAACCCCCTCCCTGCCCTCTTACTGTGCTGCCTGGAGCACTGGTGGCTGGCAGCGCAGCTGCACCAGGACAGGCAGCCATGCCGCGCTGCACCGCGCAGCACAGAGCACCGGGTCAGGCCGGGCTCTGCAGCCCCACTGCCCAGAGCATTGTATCGCGCGGCGGCGTGGCTGCGGGAGAGGGGGGACAGCCTCCCGGACCAGGAGCAGGACAGTCCCGCGGGCCGTAGTTTGCCCACCTCTGACCTAGTCCACTCTCTTCTACTGCTCTTCTACTGCTTAATCAGCTGTTTAGATGGAGGAAAAAAGCTATTTTCCAGACCAAAATATTGTTGAATTATAGATACCTCATTCACATTTTCTACACTGGAATTGCCTTGATAAATTCCATCATGTTAACCATGCCTTACAGTTATAATTTGCTTTTTAGTGCATTTAAGGAATCTCTTTACCTTTTGAGGCAGAAAAAGAAGTACAGATATATCCAGTACTCTGCCTTTTTTAAAAAGGGTTACTATTGGCCTAATCCAGAAACTTGATTTACTTGAACTTGAGCTACAGCATAAAGTAAAGCATGTGTGTGGTGGTATAGGCAAGGAATGAACAATGAGAAACATATCCATGAATGTTCCCTAGAATTCATGCAACTTCCAGTATAGTTTAAAGGGGAAAAAAGATATATTCTGGAGGAAAAAAGAAAAATACAGCACCTTGGGCCCTTACGGGATGCAATGTAGATTAATATGAGTTAAATGGAATGTGACCAATTTGTAAGGCATTTGGTTTGTATCTTGCAAAATTGAAGAAATCATTTTTCCATGCAATCAGAAAAAGCCGTAGGCTACAGGGCCATAGTCTCTATGCCTGCCATCAGCCACCTCTCTTAATATGCTACAGTATCCTAGACGAATTTATATTACCTCCAAAATCCAATGATGATATAAATTTGCCTATGTGACACTAATGTCACCTTTCTTTGGGAAAAGCCTCTCTTAGTTCAAACATACATATAAAGCTTTTGTGAAGGGGTATCATCTATTGTAGTGTAATATTTTGCCAGCAGGTTTTATTTGTGCAAGCTAAGGACCAGAAGTTGCCAGGCTTCCATTCATCAGAAGGCTGTGAGTGCATTCTGGCTTTTATTAAAAAAAAAACAAAAAAAATCTTGATTCTTATGATGGCAAAAATTACACAGTTTTCAGTTAATAAAAATACCTAGCACTTACCTATGTAAGTTTTTACTTATATATTTCTATTGCTCAACAAAGGTATGTAATGGAGTTATTGTCATTTTATCAATAGAAGAGCTGATGCAGAGAGATTAGGGGAAGTCACAAGGAAATTCAGCAACAGACCTAGGAATAGAACCTAGGATTCCCAGTCTAGTACCCACTGGACCACACTATGCCCCTTTAAAGTTCTACTGTCTTACCAACCAGACCAAAATGCCACCAAATCCTACCTTCTCCACCCTAAGCCAAGGAGTATTTGGGAGAACACATCAAGTCATGGCCTCAACTTAAATATACACACCTCTCTTCTCAGCCCTAAATCAAATGTATATATGCCTTCAGTGCTAAAATGACCTGAAGAAAATGTCCAAAAGCCTTACATCCTGCAAATAACTTCTTTATGACCTTCCTAAAGTTAAGAAAACAACTACCCATGATTTGTCTGGCAGTCATCCACTGGGGTGTACGGGCAATATCACTCAGGAACATTTGGTAGCTATAACAACAAGATGTTCTGTAATTGTTACTCATTTGTTTGACTAGGTGTCAGGGAGGAACAAATAAAGGTCAACTGTTTAGATAAAAAGATGCCAGTAGAGTGTTTTAGAAGGACTAAAAATAGTAGCCCCAAATCCAGAGCAATGGAGCCAAAACTCATGTAAAGGCCTTTGATCTTTTAGACACAGAGGACAGAACTCTCGGGCCCTGGCACCTAGGTGTCTGCCCAATTCTGCAACTACTTGGGTAGCAGCAGCACCGACCATCTTCTCCACCCTCCCTCCACAGCAAGCATGGTGCACTGAGAGCATTTCCCCCACCCCCCGCAAGCCAGCTTCCACATAGTCCTCTCTTCATCTCTGAGTGCAATAGGTGGCTCTGCATCACAACATGCCATATTGCCCCCTGCCTGGCAAGGCATGCCGCACAAAAGCAGCATTTACACTACACTTGGGGCTCTGCATATCCAAGGAGTGAGCTGCAGGATTTGGGCCTTAATTCATTAATGCTGTTCAATGTTTTGAAAACGTAAAGTGCTAAGTATTATGGTGATTTACTATTACAGATGCTGTAAATTTCCCAGGTTTTTAGGCAATACCTTTGGATATTGCATTGTATCCTTTACAAGATACAGCACACTTGGCTTGACTCTCCCTTCACTTACACCAGTTTTGTACTAGTATAACTATTAGCTTCAGTGGATTTATTCCCCGTTCACACCAGTGTAAGGGTTTAACTACACTGGAATCACTACAGAGGCACAGCTGCAGCACTGTAATACTTCAGTATGGATGCTACCTACTTCGAAGGGAGAGGTTTTCTCATCTGCGTAGGTAATCCACCTTCCTGAGAGGCAATATCTAGGTTGATGGAAGAATTCTTCCACTGATCTCATGCTGTTTACACTGGGGGTTAGGACAGTTTAACCTTGTTGCTCAGCGGTGTGGATTTTTCACTCTGCAGAGCAACGTAGCTGGGTCAACCTAACCTTTTGGTGTAGTCCAGGCCTAAGTGAAAGGAGAATCAGGCCTTGAATATCTGTTAGTCCACAAAGAAAATAATGGAAGAAGCAGCTGATACAGCCTTGGCCCTTTAAAATTCTTCCTGTCCTACAAGGAGAATTCCATTGCATAAATCATGTCTGTAAAAAGGACATCCCAATCCTGCAAAAGAGAAGGAAATTAAGGGCAGATAATTGGGCTCAAATGGGCCAAATTGCTATGTGCTACCAAAAGGAATCATATCAGTTTGTATCACATCATGGCCTGTGTTTCAAACCTCCATTGCTTTCCTTCTACATTTTGGCTTTTTATTCCAAGCAAATGTAGATATTGAATCACATGCACCCTTGGGATAAGGGAGTGTAACTTCACTGAATTCACTAGTCACACCCCTTTGTGCCAGGGTTGAATTTGGCCCTTTCTGTCTGGGGCCAACTATTTTCCAGAACTTTGCCATTCACCCCCCCTTCCTCCCCCCGATTCCAGGAAATATCCTATAGATCTTTACAGTGGCAACCTGCTTTAAGCCCAGTCAGTGGAAAGGAACATTAAAAAGCTTAGATGTGGTAGGCTGTTGGGATGACAATTGAGGAAATTATGGACTAACTCTCTTCCGAGTTCAGCTGAAAAGCCGTGGGAGTTTGGGAGGATAATTCAGCCACAGTTAGTGTTGGTGTTAAGCCAGGGCCTCCCAAGCATGAGCCCTGATGGTCTAGTGCAGGAGCTCCAGTACCTTTAGTGATAGGAGTTTCAAGTAAATTAAAGTTGTAAGTAAATTAAAATACTTCTGGCAGCTGAATTCCTGCAATAATCTCCTCTCCCATCCGTTCCCTTGAAAAAACAACAAAAAACAATCAAAAGGGAAAAAATGGTGCCTCCTTAACCTTTACAGGGTCAGTTGGATGGGTACAACTCAGACAAAAAAACCAAACCAAAACACCGCCACCACTACAACGTCTCCTGCCGACCCGCTGGTCAATAGCAATAGTCTGATAGCACACAGTCTGATCTTTCTGAGAATCTGTTTTGGGGCAAGAACATAGGAGAATTCTAAAAACAGTGCATGAAAAATTATGAAAGTTGCTTTGAAGTAAGTCCGAGAGCTGTAGTGCTTTCAGCAGCTTCCACCTAAGAAGGCTTTGAAATTCTATCTGCAATAAGTTACCAGAGGAAAACAGCTGGTAGGAGCTGTTAAAGTGGAAACAATATCCAGTTCATAAGAGATCAACATGATGGAGAGAAGTAGAATGAAAAAGAAGGTATGGAGCAATTACATGATGGGGACAACTCAAACTGCACTGTGCCGGGACTAGATAGCTGGAGAAACATCACCTGACATAAGAGAAAATGGACTATGACAGAACAGAGATTTAGGGCTTCCTTATTCTATGTCATCTGCATTCTGTTTGGTGCTGAGAAAGGAAAAGCCAGTTATGGCTCCCTGATTCTGTACTGGCTTGGCCCTAGCATCAGAGCAGCCCAGGGGCATAAGGGACTTTACACTAGTGATGGGTTGGTATAACAGAGTGGCATTCTACCATACCTGTCCCTCTTCTAATATGTCCCCTATGGTGAAGTGAAGGGGCAGTTGGCATAAGACCTGCTCTGCCAGCTTTAAAACTTGGTGAAGCATTTCTTTTCTCAAGGGGATTCTCTGCTGGTGATCCTTCTGACCCCTTTGTACCACCTGAGCAGTGCAAAGGGGATAGAGTGTAAAGGAAAATCTGGCCTGCAGTATGCCAACTGCTAACAGATGTAGGGCCTGCTTCTGCTCTCATCTACACTAGTGTAAATCAAGAGTAACTCCAATGAAGACAATGGAACTACACAGATATGAAATCAGGATCAGTCCCCTGTGCTACATGTATTGTTACAACTCAAAGGAAAACATTATCAGCAGAATATTCTATGTGCCGAATGATGTTTGACAGTGACCATTGACAGTGGTGTAAATCTTGGGTAAGTCCATTCACTCCCAAGGAGTTACTGAAGATTCCTGCTAATGGAACTGAGAGCAGAATTTATCCCTAAGAGTATGTTGTTGAATAAAAATTAAGCCAAGCCTGTGAAATGATTTTTCATGTTTCAGTCTGCTATTTGCTAAGCCACTGCCTATTGCCATTATCGATGGAGACTCAGCTTTGGTCAGAACTAACACAGTATTTACCAAAACCCTTTTTCCCTTCTTACCAGTCCAAAAACAAAATTCAAAGCAGACTTACCAGAGAATACTAATTTAGAAGTGGGATGGCGGGCAACACTCACAGATTCTCTCAATCTCTGTGGGCCTGATTCTGCTTTCACTCCTAATTTGCATCAATATATTTAAATAAAGAGAGCGATGCCGGTGTAAAATCTGTGTAAATGAAATGAAAATAAGGCTCTGCATCCTGGCCGTTAAATTACAGCAAAATTTGGAAAGGGACAGACTTAAACCCCAGGCAACTGCACCAAAGTCAGTGGAGTTGTGTGGAGTATAAATTAGCATAGACTTGGCCCCTAACTAATTTCAGGATCAATATGAAGTTGATAGCAAATGACACATGAGAGGTCATGCAAAAGTGGTCTGAAAAACTATAGTTAAAAGGGTTGTAAAGGAGGCTTTGCCAGTCACATTCAGCTCTGTTGCAATTGACTATCCTCCTGGAATAATGCAGGAGAAAGGAGCAGGGAGAGAATTATGGTTTCCTGACCCACAATTCTTTCTCAGGGATGCTCATAGGACAGTGCAGCTCCACCCCCACTATGGCCTGTGTTGTAGTATAGTCCGGTCCTGAACGTAAAAAACTGGCAGCTCTACTCGATTTAGACCAGTTCTGCCACCTATACTCATGCTGAATAGTACTTGTGAATAGTCCTCCTGCTTTCTGTGGGTTTGCTTAAGTAAGATATTAGTCAATGTAAGGTGGTGGAATCAGTTGGGGGCTGAAGGTGATGGCTAGTGGCGTTCTGTTATTTTCTTTGGTGGGCCTGTCCTGCAGTAGGTGACTTCTGGGACCTACTACAGGACAGGCCCAACAAAGAAAATAACCATCACCTTCAGCCCCCAACTAAAACCTCTCCAACGCATCATCAAGAATCTACAACCTATCCTGAAGGACGACCCATCACTCTCACAGATTTTGGGAGACAGGCCAGTCCTTGCTTACAGACAGCCCCCCAACCTGAAGCAAATACTCACCAGCAACCACACACCACGCAACAGAACCACTAACCCAAGAACCTATCCTTGCAACAAAGCCCGTTGCCAACTCTGTCCACATATCTATTCAGGGGACACCATCATAGGGCCTAATCATATCAGCCACCGTATCAGAGGCTCGTTCACCTGCGCATCTACCAATGTGATATATGCCATCATGTGCCAGCAATGCCCCTCTGTCATGTACATTGGTAAAACTGGACAGTCTCTACGTAAAAGAATAAATGGACACAAATCAGACGTCAAGAATTATAACATTCAAAAACCGGTCGGAGAACACTTCAATCTCTTTGGTCACTTGATTACAGACCTAAAAGTTGCAATTCTTCAACAAAAAAACTTCAAAAACAGACTCCAACGAGAGACTGCTGAATTGGAATTAATTTGCAAACTGGATACAATTAACTTAGGCTTGAATAAAGACTGGAAGTGGATGAGTCATTACACAAAGTAAAACTATTTCCCCATGTTTATTCCCCCCTCACCCCCCAACCTGTTCCTCAGACGTTCTTGTCAACTGCTGGAAATGGCCCACCTTGATTATCACTACAAAAGGTTCCCCCACTCCCGCTCTCCTGCTCGTAATAGCTCACCTTACCTGATCACTCTTGTTACAGTGTGTATGGTAACACCCATTGTTTCATGTTCTCTGTGTATATAAATCTCCCCACTGTATTTTCCACCGAATGCATCCGATGAAGTGAGCTGTAGCTCACGAGAGCTTATGCTCAAATAAATTTGTTAGTCTCTAAGGTGCCACAAGTACTCCTTTTCTTTTTTGCGAATACAGACTAACACGGCTGCTACTCTGAAACCTAAATATTGAAGGAAGTCACTAGTGAGTATATCAGCACCCCCAAAATCAGTATTGGGAAATTTTCCTGGTGGGAAAATCAGCTAACAGTTCACTGAAAACTGTAACTTTTCTATAGAATTTTGTACACAATTTAATAGTGAATCATGTCACTGCTATAGAATTCTGTAAGTCAATTCTTAAAAGCTTTGGGAAAGATATCATTCACTATCAAATTCATAGTTGTTTAAATTAATTTCTAATAGACCCTTAGAATTTTTCTATAGAACTCTGTTGGTTTTATTCCTCTTAAATTCTATTGGACTCCCAAGAGTCTTATAATGGACAATCCATTCAATAACCTACTTAGGGGGAAGCTTTCCCGCAAACCCAGGCAGTTAGTAATTGACCTGTATCCTAAACCAAGAGGTTTTAAATCAAATCCTAGCTAGAGTGTCTGCAGATGCTATTCTTAATGTTTGTATAAATGTCTAATCCTTTTTTTGAATTTTACTAATCTCTTTGCACCCATCATATGTTGTGGCAGAGAATTCTGCAGGTTAATGATGTTGGGTTTGGTTTTATTTTTACACTTCAAATCAGTAGCATTACTCCTTCTTTCTGCTGGTGGAAGTGAAAAGTGAATCAGTTGAGGAATACTGTTTCTTTTTATCAATTTTAAATCTTTGGCCTTTTAATTTTTTTGCTTGTCCCCCTGTTCTTGCTTTAAGAGAGAGTGCAAATCTGAGCACCCATATTGATATAATTATTATTCCTCGTATTGTGGTAGCTTCTAGGAGACCCTGTCATGGCCCCAATGGTGCCAGGCATTGCACAAAAACCAAACAAAAGGTGGTCCCTGTCCCACTCCCAGCCATCTCTATATAATTATTTTATATACCTTTATGTCCCCTGTTAATTGTCTCCTCTCTAAACAAAATAATCCTAATGAATAACTTTTTTAATCTCTCCGCATACAAAAGCCTTTCCATTTTGTTTGCTTTCTTAGAAGTTTTCTATTGCTGCTCATTCTTTGAGAAGGCATGATCAAAACTGCACATGATATTTAAGATGAGTGGCGTACCATAACTTAAGGTCACATAATGTCATTATAATATTTTCAGTATTCCTTTCTCCTAGCACAGTCTAATATCTGGTTTGTTTATCATTGCCTGCCAATGCTGATTCAGTCAGATGCTTTTACTGAGCCACTAACTTTGATGACCAAGTTATATTTTGGTTTTTTACGCCTGAGTGCTTAGGAGTGACAGTGTTAGTGAATAGTTGAAATTGTTGCTTCCAGTGTGTGTTACTTTGCATTTGTCTCTTGCCTACACTTAGGCACAAAGAGAACCCCACTTCATCCATAGAGCTGTTTAAGTTACCTGTTTACAGGGTGGTATCCAGCTGCTTGTTTTCAGGTTGTAACCCCTAAGGTTAACCCAGCGTGGAGGACAATAGTAACCAGACACTCATAGCTAAGCCTTAGGGCTCAGTACTACAGCTGCTATGTGCACAAAGCCCCTATTGATTTATCAGATCCACAGGCAATAGGAAGCAGGCCTGATCCTGTCTCAATCAGGAGTGACTCACTTCAAGTCAATGGGGTTAAATAAGAGTAAAAACAGTATAAAAGAAGAACGATTGCAGGGCCTGATATTATACCCTATATCTTAATCTTATTCCCACATGTGCAAAATGATGGGGAATATGCAATGTGATAAAAAAGTTTAGGCAACGAATGCCAAAGCCATGCTACACAGGGAGTAATCATTTACTGTTTGCATATACATCATGGTGAATTTAAAGAACTACAAGGCATTGTGTATGTTTTTTGTTGAATGATCATTTGAATCTTAAAACTAAGTGATCTCAAGATAGCATTCAGCCTTTTCAAAAGCGTCCTCTGTCAGGAAACCTTCTCCCTGGATTTTTGTAATCTATTTCTTTAATTGCATTTTGTCACAGTACAATAAAGAGACATTCAATAAAATGAAATATTACACTCCAGGGTCCAAATTCTTCATTGGTTTGTAAGTGGAGTAGCAGTCCTTTCTGCTTTGTTGAAAAGTCTTGAATAGGACATGAAATATTAAAGTCCTGTCTACTTTAAATGACTGTTAAGAGACAGATTTTCAAAGTTAGTTACATGCATTTGTGCATATACACTTGAGAACAGCTAACTTATGCATACAGATACCAGCTTTGCTCTCATACATAGACTATTTGTCTGTATGCATAAACTGGATGCAGGCTGTATGTGTGGTTACCTTTGAATATCTGACCCTAAACATTTCATTTTGTACAGTTTAAAGGTTTGCATCAATGCCCCTGAGCAAGACTTTCCTCTCTTCTGTTCTAGTGTGCTGTGCACTGACTGATTACTGTCCTCCTCCAAAGGAGGCTGCATTTCAATGAGTGATGTTGTTTTTAACAACTCCCGGAGCCTCAAAGATGAAAGGGAAGGAACTGCTGCCTGTAAAATGCCTCTTCTATGGCATTCCATACAAAAACGGAGTGTTTTCACACTTCAAACAAACAAACAAATACCCCAGCCAGCACCTCCTCCCTTAGACCTAATGACATGTGCCTGTCATAATCCTGTTAGCTTGTTTGTTGTACCCCTTCATCACACCTCTGTTTTTATCTTTGTAGACAGTCTAGTTTTGGGGGGGAACCCCTCTCTTCTGTGATGGGGTAAAACAGCCAGGAAAGGGTTAAGGGCTATCTTCAAGTCACATGACCCAGCAGGGAATTTAAGGGAAGGATGTGACCTTTTTCTAAGGGAGGGGGCAGAGAGAAGCAAGGGACTGCATTGGTCGGAGGAATTGCTTTGTTTTTGTGTTTAAGCGATCAGTTGTGCTCTGAGACAAGGGTCAGAAACGGAATTGGGCATAACACTGGTTCCTTCCTGAGGAGAGAGCCCACTAGCTTACACTTTACATGTGGGCAGTGCCTACACCATTGTGAGTGCTATCTCAAAAATAAATAGATGTCAATATACATTACTAGGGATACTATACAAAATGATATTGTTATTCTACTAATCAAAGGAAAAGGAAGGATTTGTGAAGAACTCCATTCTGCAGCTGAAAATATGGATTTAATAATATGCAGATAGGCCTGACTTTCAAAGCGCTGAGTTCCTAAAACTCCATTTGAAGTCAATGGGAATGTCTCTGAAAAACAAGTCCATCTTATCCATTATCATTGACATCTATTTATTTTTGAGATAGCACTCACAATGTGGTAGGCACTGCCCACACAAAAAGGAAGTATAAGCTAGTGGGCTCTCTTCTCAGGAAGGAACCAGTGTCATGCCCAATGCCATTTCTGACCCTTGTCTCAGAGCACAACTGATCGCTTAAACACAAAAACAAAGCAATTCCTCCGACCAATGCAGTCCCAGAGGCTTTTCCCTTGCTTCTCTCTGCCCCCTCCCCTAGAAGAAGTCACATCCTTCCCTTAAATTCCCTGCTGGGTCATGTGACTTGAAGATTGTCCTTAACCCTTTCCTGGCTATGCTAAACTAAGTGAGCTGTAGCTCACGAAAGCTTATGCTCAAATAAATTTGTTAGTCTCTAAGGTGCCACAAGTACTCCTTTTCTTTTTGCAAATACAGACTAACACGGCTGCTACTCTGAAATAGGGCCAGATTGTTACACTTACTTATGATGAACAGCAATTCACTGTGAACAGTCCCACTGTAGCCAAAGGGACTTGTTTGAATAAAGGTATCTGGCACTTAGTTAATTTGACTAGAAACACTTTGCTCCCCTTCAACCAAAGATCTAAGATTCTTCATGTATAGGGATGGCAACTAATGCATAGATGGGCAAGTGGGTGATCTGTCACCTAAGCCTTTTCCTGTCCATCAATGTGATGCCACATCTTTTTCTGCAGTGGAACACAATTTTCTACCAGCAGTCCTGAGCGTGACATGGTAGTGCTATTTATTAAGGCGATAAAACAACACTCCTGGAAGTAAGCTCAAAAGGGGTTATTGTCTTTATTGGAATGTTGCAGTGTGGTAGCTGAGCAGCAGTTATACAAACACATTGTTGTGGTTTTTTTACCTCCGCAGCTTGAGATGTATTTCACTTTTCTAAAGTACTTTCACATACTGTATGCAGTTTTCTCTATTGTTGACCTCAAGCAACAATAATTTCCTTGGAAACTAGAGAGATTGTTCTACACAACTTTTGGCAGGAAAGGAAGTAAAAACAGTTTGTCATATCAAAGAGCCTTTGAAAGAGGATTGAAATTGTGGTTTGAATGTATTTTGAATAATTTCTCATCTGGTAATGTTTTTTCTATCCTATTTTAATGGGTCTAAAACTCCTTTTGCATTCTGCAATTTTTCACCTGACATGAACTAAGGAAATTCCATAACCACAACCATATGAAATTGTATTAAGATTATTATTAGTGGTAATTATAGGATTAATTTGAAATATATTTTCATGTGCTTTGAAAGCAGTTAAAAGAAAACAGAACTAATGTTAAAAGCAATATTGTTATTAATTATTATTATTATTTGTATTACAGTAGGACCTCCTAAAGGCCCAACTGAGATTGGAATGCAATTGTGCTAGGCACTATGCAAATACATAGTGAGAGACAGTCCCTGGACAAAAGTGCTCATCATCTATATAGACAAGATAGCCAAAGGATGGGAGGCGAAGCAGAGGTACTGTATAGAGAGGTGAAGCGACTTGAGCAGAGTCTCATAGTAGGTCCGTGGCAGAGCTGGGATAAAATACAGGCCTCCCAAATCCTGATCCTATACTGTACTGCACTGCTTCTCTCCACACTCACACAAGGCAGAATCAACACAAATAACATGGTACAGTAGTATCAACATAAAGACCATTGGTGGTCAGTCACTGATTCAGACAAATACATTTCAATTTATTGAGACCTAATTAGATCTCTTTTTAACAAGAGCCTGCTCCAAAGCTCACTGAAGTCAATGGCAAGACTCCCATTGTTGTCAATGGTCTTTGGATCAGGTCCCAGTTGAATCTCATATGGATCTGATAGAAAACAAAAAGATGCACAAGAAAATCTGTGTGCTAAGGTATAATGGATCAAGAGACATGCGAGCAGAGCTTGGCAAATAATCAATTTTTTGGTTCAGTGACTGAACCAAAAAATATGGTGAGAAAAGCATTTTTGGATTGAACCAAAACAAAAAAAATTCACATTTCTTGGCAAAACAAAAATGTAGAAAAAATAATTTTTGGTCTTTTGAAACTTTTTTTTTTCACTTTGAGTTGTTTTTGTTTTTTACTTTAATTATTTTTAAAAGTTTAGGGAAATTGAAAAATGAAACATCCTTTCCAAAATTAAAAATTGAAACTTATCATTTCAGAAATGCTGAAATTAACCATTTTGGAATTTTTAAAAAATCTTTTTTTAACTGAAACTATTTGCAAAAATCACCCCAAATTCGCAAATAGTTGTGGTAGCCTCAAATCTGCATTTTCCAGCAAAACAACTATTAACATGAAAAATTTCACCTATTCATGAGGTTTTCAGTTAAAAAAAAGAATCTATGGCTACTTTCATTAGCAAATGGAAAAATACAAGAGAGTTCTTTTCAATGGTTCATTGTCAAAATGGGACGATGTATCTAGTGGGGTCCCGCAGGATCAGTCCTGGGTGCAGTACTATTCAATATTTTCATTAATGACTTAGATAATGGAGTGGAGAATATGTTTATGAAAGTTGCAGATGACATCAAGCTAGGAAGGGTTCCATGCATTCTGGAGTAGTGGTTCTCGACATTTGGAAAAATCATTAAGTGGTCCGCTGAGACCCTCAGCAATTTTCAAGTGGTCCATGGAAAAAAAGTTTGTTTATACCATTAGCTAACTATTGTAAAGTGCTTTGGATAAAAGCACTATATAAAAAAAAACCTTAATAATAATTAACATTTTTTGGTTCTACAAATAAACGCACATAACTCATATTTTAATATCAGTAGTCTTACCTTTCTAATGTGATGGATGTGCCCTTTCTCCCTAGCTGCGGCAGCCCCCGAGCTGGGGCTGGGAAGGAGGGGGGGTCTCTCCCCCACCACAACAGCCACAGACCTGAGGCTGGGAAGAAGAGCCGTCTTTCCCTGGCAGCCGCAGGCCTGGAGCCGGGGAAAGTCATCCCTTTTTCTGGCTGCCGCAGCCCCACACATCGCAAATTCCCCCAACCCCCTCTTCTCATCTCACTGCCCCCTCTCACTTACCCCCTATTCCCACCAAGGCCACCCCCTCACCATACATGTGCATCTTCTCCTGGCACCTAATTAGTGGAGCCACGCCTGCGCTGGGTTCTGGGTGCCACACTTGAGGAAAGATGGGAGAGCAGAGGACAGTGACAAAAATTATAAAAGGTTTAGAAAACCTGGCCTATGTGGAAAGGTTAAAAAAAATTGTGCATGTTTAGTCTTGAGAAAAGAAGACTGAGGGGGGAACCTGTTAACAGTCTTCAAATATATTAAGGGCTGTTAAAAAAAGGATGGGGATCAATTGTCCTTCTTGTCCACTGAAAGTAGGACAAAAAGTAACTGCCTTAATCTTCAGCAAGGGAGATTTAGTTCAGATATTAGAAAAAACTTTTTCGCTATAAGGGTAGTTAAACTCTGGAATAGGCTTCCAAACAAGGTTGTGGAATCCACATCAATGGCGGTTTTTAACAACAGGGTTGAACAAACACACACACACCTGTCAGGGATGGTAAAGTTTAGTTGGTCCTGCCTCAGTGCAGGGGGCTAGACTTCATGACCTCTTAAGGTTCCTTCCAGCCCTACATTTCTATGGCTCTAATATACAAAAAAAAAAGTTGTGAAATGTTTGAGGCAAGCTATTTTATCAATCATATTGTAAAATTTACCTTCAATTCACTACCCACACACACCCACACTTCATTTCACATAAAGGTAACCTGGTTCTTTATTGCACATAGGTGCTAGTATCTGTTCAATTTGAAATGCATTGATGGAAAGCTACGAGGTTATCTGTCCTCTAAGCTCTCTGGAAATGATCCAGTCTTTCACTCACCCAGTATATGTGTTTCTGGGTGTTGAGACTGAAGAAATGCATTGGAACAAAGAGATTCAGAACCATGACCTCAGCTCCAGGACACACTTGACCTTTACAAACCAAGAACTCCGAGAGGAATTTTCAAGACAAATACCCAGGTTTCTTTAAAGAGATAAGTATATACTGCACAGCAGACCCTATATCTGATCATTCAGTTTCTGGCTTCTCTGAAGTGGCTACCAATGGGAGTGCCAATTAGTGCTAATTGTGAAGGCGGTTTTTGTGATGTGGACGCTTGTCTTCGAGGTACTGGACTCAGACCATCACTCATGTCACACACACTGTAGGCCACTAAACAGCTGTTAGATGACCTAGAGATGAAAGGCTCATATCCCACAAGCAATCCCTAGAGCCATCCTGTCTCCATTCCCTGAATTACTATATAAATCCTGGTAACAGCTAAACACATTGTAAACAGGTACAACAGACTCTCTGGTGCCTCCAGAGAGCTGCCACTCTGATGTGATATCTCAGCTGGTACTCTGAAAAGCCCATGATATGGTAGCTGCCTCCACCCCCGCACTACTGCAGGGCACATGCCTCTTGGGACAATGACAGGAGGGGAGTGCTTTTGTAACCATTTGCATCGGAGTGTTAGTCACACAGATGGTTCCCTTGGACAGTGATTTTACTTAGAATGAGGTAGACAATGAAGAGAAACATTTGAACTGGGGTTTTATGCTAGCCACACACAGACTCTGGATATGGTAATTCCACAGATAATTCTCATCAATATATGAAGGGCTGGACTGTGGCTGTGAAGCCAAACAGCAGTCCAGGGGTGTGTGGGAGCCTCGCTGCCTCAGGCAGGCACAACTGGCTGAATCCTCAGTGGTTTAACTTGGCATAGTTCCATTGAAGCAATGGGATGGTGCCATCTGACACCAGCTGAGAAGCTGGCCCAATATGCCCCGGAGCACCAGAAACACTTGGACTGCAGCGATCTTGCCACATCCTTTCGTGTGCAGCATGTGCTCCCCCGTACCTGGAGGGGCAACCAGTCCATCTTCTTGGTCCTCTTTGAGAAGACCAGTGTGCCATTGGAAGTGCTTACTTGGGGTAGCCTTTGCTCAAGGCAGCACAAGGACTATGACTGTGCCAATCTCCTACCCACGGACTGAGTGGGAGAGAGAAGTGCTCCGTCCTACCACACCCTTGCTCATCTGCCCTGGGCTAGTCACAATCTAGCCCTTAGTGAGTCCAAATAAAAGTGGCTTTTATTTCTTTGCTTTTACAAGTGTTTAAAGTGCAGCACCTAGTAAACAACAGGACCCAGTTAAACAGAATCTTTGTATTATATAGTGAGAGTAAGGAGGATTAAGGATTTAATGTCCTCTTGATTTACTGGGAATTTCTTCAGTTAACTCCCCTTCATGCAAACAGATCCCCTAGTTAATAACTCTGTGCTGTGGACATTTACAAGTAGATACCAGTAGCTCTGCTTTCTAAAAGGAGAGATTTGGGGAGTTCATATTGATTGTGAGCAGCTTGCCATTTTTATTACTATATTATTTCTTTAAGATCTTCTCTTAAAGTAATTTTTTCAATGTATTCTGTTCAAAATTTGGTATCACTATGTTGATTATTTAACAGTTTAATTTTTAATATTTATGTTATTTTAATACAACATTTTTAACAAATAAGGGCTGCAGCCTGCATTCCTTTTGCACCCAAAGCTCCCATTGACTTAAGTGAAAGATCTGGGTTCTGTAACAACAAGGATGCAGCCCTAAAAGAGTGCATAATACTGTGTACATCATTCCATAATGCATACAGTCTGCTTATAGATTTACTAATACAACAAATGATAAATCACATTCACAGAGGGAAGCGATAGAAAGCCTCAGATATTTAACTTTTTGTCCCAAAACCTTATGTGGAAAGCTGCACAAACAAACGGTTTCCAATCCCTTGTTCAGTAAAAGGGAATCATGGACAGTCATAGCCAGGATATGTCTGGGGGACATTTCCTGAGATCTCTTTCAAGTACTGCAAGAATTGTTTTGTCTTACTGTATTATCACAGGCAATGTAGTAGCTCCACCACCTGGAACTTTTAAGAATTGCAGTTATTTTGCTTTCCTGAGGCTGCAGGTTCTTTTTCAAAAGAAAGAAATGTATTTTGGAAATGACACTGATTGTAATGCAGTGGCGTACATGCAAGTTTGTGGTGAGATCCATCTGTTCCTTAGAGTGCATGCTTTTCTTCCTCACAATGAAAAAGAAGTCTTTGGTTTTCAGCTGTTTCATCAGAATCTGTTGTTCTAATCCAATGAAGTGAGCTGTAGCTCACGAAAGCTTATGCTCAAATAAATTTGTTAGTCTCTAAGGTGCCACAAGTACTCCTTTTCTTTTTGCAATCTGAAGTGTGAGGGCCAGAATTCTGACTTCATGGATCAGGACACAGAGCAGGTGCTATGAAATGACATACAAATGACATTTGTGATTTATCAAAAGTTGTTTCCCTTCTGGTCTGGTTCTGTGCTTGTTTACATCAGTGTAAATCAGAAATAACACCCACTGAGCTCAGTGGAGTTACTTCAGTAGAAACCAGAGTCAGACCAGAAGGGAAACAACTTTTGATAAATCAAAAATACACACAACCTTCTAAGTATATTTAATCTATTTATTATTTTAATTTTTTTACACAATGCCTGTCACAAGCTCTGTACATCCCACAGTCCATAACTGTAAAGTTCAACCAGCAGCAAATCCTACCCGGCATAAAACAGCCAGTCTGAGAATGCCATAGCACCAGCCCAGAGCTCCCCAGCTGCTCAGCCCAATGTTGCTTTAAAAAGGTGGACTTTGCATTGTGCCCTGAAGGTCAACAAATCTTGGCTAGCCACATGTCCTCCATACCCCTGAGTAATCTGATCTACTAGTTACCCACAACAATTTACCTCAGGAGGTCAATATCCTTTGTCTTATGGTTGAAGAGACAGAATCTTCATGGCCCTTTCCAGCACATAAGATACTCCTCCCCCTCCTTGCCACTGTTCTTCAAGGTCTCAGCATTATGCTGACCCTCCTTCTGGTGGAGAAAGACTAGCTAGTACTGCCTCTGAAACTTGTCAATATTCTTCCATGCTTTCACCAGAAAAGGTCACTAAACAACAATGTAAGACCGTCCCTAACCTCCATCCCCCTGATCTTACGATCAGCCTTTACGATGTTTAACTGGATTAAACTCAGTCTTGCCTGATCTCTGATCAGTATTTTGTACCTCTGCTATAGTATGGAATAGAGAGACCAAATCCTGCAAAACCTTTCTTGTGTGAGTAATCCCATGGATATAAAAAGGGGACAGAGAAAATGAAAAAGAATCTTCTCTAACTGGGTTGAAGATACTCTGATTCCAATGGTTCCACTTCTTTGTATCTCACACTACACATAACAGTGTGTGACTCTAACACAGCAGGTAGTATATATATATTGTGTGGATATGGCCCACGTAACACACAGAGAGCTGCATATATGGCCCACAATGGTAAATAGGTTGAGAACCAACTGGCCCCTAGCCTCACCTCTCACTACCCATTGTTGCAGACAAATAGAAGACTGTTTGGGTTAGATACAGGAGCCATAACTTGATACTCTCAAAAGGCCATATCCTCCACCACTGAAGTCAATTAGAGAAAGATAAGTCCCAATACCACCTTATGTAACATCCATTCTTCTGTAGTGCTTGTCATCTTCACAGCAACTCCTGAATTGTAAGCAGTTTCTTCAGAGCAGAGGAGAGCAGGTTCTTGAAATCATTCAGCAGTTGCAATTGTTTCCTAAGATTCGCTGTCAGTGCTAACACCATGTCACAGAACTCTAGTGACATTGGACGTAGCGGCCCAGGGAATGCTTCTCTGAACACACTCCTGCAGGAATCAATTCATTTGGATTAGAAGAACTGAAACCTCTAAGGTACATTTTCAAGTGTTGGCCAGAGACAACCCCTGCTCTCTTCCATGCAAGGTCACCCAATGCTTTCTCAGGTGACCTCTTCTCTTCAGGCCCCAGGATTCAGCCTCTGCCCAGAAAGATCCCTACCTCCCACTCTGAATGAGGTCAAGTAGGCTCCCTGACTGGGATTTTTTCACTGGATGTTGGGGTGGGGGAATGGGAAGGCTCCTCAGCCAAATACAGTTTATGGGAGAATCGGGACACCAAGATCTCATGATGGTGTCTATGATAAGACTTGAGGAGGTGTTGGGTATGTATGGATAGGGCTTTTCTCATAAGGTATTAGTGTGGAGCATTATTCTATCTGACCTTCCAGTCTCTTTAGCATTGCTTTAGTTGTTACCTTGCTCCAGTGGGTCGGGCAGAAAATAGTATTGTGATACTCTACCCCTTGGTCTATACTGAACCAATGTCCCAGCATCATGATAGGAGCAGTGTTCTCATGTACTTAAATACATTTGTACTGAAGCACATACTTAAGTATTTTGAATCACTCAACACACTTGTATACAAGTACTTCAAATATTCTGTTCCCAATACTTGTATTTAAGCACATTTTAAAGGTACTTAAAGCATAAGTAGCTTTTTAAATCTGCAACTACTTTTTCAAAATACTTTTCTGAAGTGATCACATCCCTTGCAACCGTCCTGGATTCTGATTGGCTCCCAGAACCCACTGCCGTGGTGTGGGGGATTCAAGTTCTGGGTTCCGTCTGCCACTGTTTTTTCTGTTGGCTTTCCTGTGGCACCAGCCCAGGAGGATGGCAGCCCTCCCTCCTTCACTTCTGATTGGTCACTGCAACCAGCAGCAGAGAGATTTGCTGCCCGACCTGACCCAGCTACACCAGAAGGGTGAATAAATGGGAGTTGGGATGGGGGGGCCAATGTTGGCAGACACATACCTTTCCGTGTCCTGCATTGAGAAACAAGCCCAATGGCTGCATACCCTGCAGGGAGGGATGGGAAACACCTAGCAGCCACTGGGCATGCTCCAGTGTTGCCACTGATTTCTATAGCTATCATGATCAGGAGGCGGCTGTATCTGACTCCTTCTTAAGAATTGTTAGAATGCAGTTCCTCAGTGGTTCATCGCATGAACAGGATCAACTGAAAAGATAACCAGCAGTTACTAAGCTTGTTATCAAATTTCATACCACAAGCTTTGTTCCTGTGGAAAGACTATTCAGTAGTGCTGGACAAATCCTTTTGTCAAGAAGGAACCATCGTCAGGTTTGAGATTATGCTGTTATTGAAGAAAAATACCCATTTCAGGGAATGATATGCTGTCTGTACATAATACCGTGTGTGTTTGTAAAAATATAAATAAAATGGAAATGAAATATAATACATTTATTTACATGTATAAGAGATTTCTTGCATTGTTATTCCATGCTTATTTGTGTATACAAATAAAATTTAACCGTTGCTCTTTGTTCTTTCTCTTCCACTATGTGCTTATGTTATTTAGCCAGTTGTCCATATATTGACCACACAATTGCAGGGAATACAGGAGTTGAAAGTACTTGCACTTATATGGCTACTTGAACTTTTACTTATAAATACATAAGTGCTATTTTCTCAGCATACTTGTACTTATAAGTACTTCTGTGATGGTGTACTTGGCACTTATACTCAAGTCCTTTTTATCAGTACTTATGGCAACACTGGTTAGGAGGCATTTTGCGCTTGAAAAAAACATTTTCAGATAAGATACAGGACACAGCTTCCAACCTCAAGCCTCAGAAAAAGCTTCGTGGGATGAGCAAGCCTGGTGGCTGCTTTACTTAATTTATTTTATGTATTGCTTTGCCTAGGGTATATACCAATGACGAGAGAGAGAATTAAAATATGTTAATATTATTTCTGCAGGAACAATTATTGTCATGTGGACACTGAATACAAAATATGTGATTGCAAACACGTATCCTGTCCACATGCGCACCCAAGAACTTGTAAAGAGGAGGAGTATGGCAATCCTTACCTGACAGTGCAGCAAAGATCCAGCCTGTAGAATTGTCAATAAGTCCTCCCTTAGGTGCCCTCTCCCGCAGGCCTTTAACATCAGGATAGAGCAGGAAGGGGGTGAGGCGGATAGGTCACTGTCCCCTCCAACTAGACATGCCAGTGGTAGTGGAGTGGTTCTGAGTGCGTGCAAAGGCTGCGTACCCAGGAGCAACTAATTCCCAACCCTATCCCAAAGTTGGTGTAAGGAACAGATTCTGAATCTACTGTGATTTTAGGTGGGTTCAGGATTCCAAAAGAACTTTTTGCACAGTTCTAAGATAGCTATTAAAGTTCTGCAGAACAAGAGCTATGTCCAACTAGATTAAAAAAATCCTAGATTTTAAAGAACTAAAATTACTAGAGGCTTATGCTACTAGAAAATTTCTCTGTTATATATTTAGCAGAGAAGTGACTGCATAGACAGATGACAAGCCATTAGAGTCTATATAAATAACCACTAGGGAAAACACCTGCTACAATACAGAGAATGTTGTTAGAATTGAAAAGATATTATTGAAAAGTAATTTATACTCCAAACACGTGCTTATAGAAGATACACTGTCCAGAGCAGATCTCTGTGAAGAGGAAAAAGGCACACACTGACAAATGAGAGTAGTTAATCCTGTAGAAATTATTGACATGTAACACTGAGATCAGGGAGAAACAGATTAGAGAGGCTACAATACCTACGCAGAACATGAGCAGTTTGTTTCAATGAAACATGATTTAACTATCAGTCTATTCCCCATCTCCCATACCCACACACACACACACTATCCAAGAACATACAGAAGCTTTCATTTATGTCAGTAGAACAATAAGTACTGGGCCTAATTCATCAGTATTATAATTTCGGTTATTAATCTGGCCCATTGTTGATTAAAATGTGCCAAAGAATGTTAATGGCAACTTGAGTTAAAATTTAAATTAAATAATACTATAGCCTTTCCATCTTTCATCTGTCACACATGATCATCTGAGCAGGGTGCAAGTGGCTATATCAAAGGAACTTGTTTTTTCTTTTTAGGGCAGTGAAATAATTGGAGATGGCTCAATCTGCTCATGAAAGCTTTCCAGTCTATTCCTTCCCTATTGCCAAAGGTGCTGGTAATCTATCTAGCTCCCATTGACATCAATCGAAAGATTCCCAGTGAATTCAGAGGGAGCTTGTCAGGTCCTGGTTTTGCATATGTAATGTCAAATGTGAGTGGCCTTCCATCAGTGATGATGGAAGGAGTGAAATACCCTATTCCATACAATTCAGCAGGTAGGTGGAATCAAAGCTTAAAATTCAAGCTGCACAGGGACAATGTAGAAAGCCTTCTGGTTTAGACAAGCTGAGCCATAGAAACCCTTGGGCCTCCGCAGCCAAAAGAATAGAATCACTGGAGTTTTTCCCCAAATTGTTTTAGTTTGTGACTATGTATCTGATCAGCTCCCAACCCCTTCCTCAGGTATCTTTTTTTATTTCCCTTTAATTTGCAACTGCTAATTCAGGGCAAGTGCACAGTTTGGAACCACAGAAATTGATTTGGATTCATTCTGCCACATGGTACTATGATGTCAGAGAAACACTGTGGTAGTTTGGGGATCTACCTATGTGAACTTATGAATTCCAGTTTGATTTTATGAACTCTGTGTGCTTATCATCTTACTGATATCCTTCACTGTATCCTTGCATTATCTATCTTGTGTTAAGAGGAGGGGACTGACACCTGGGGTCTGTCTCTCAGTAGGACAGACTTTAAGGGCTATCAGCTATTGAATTGCTTGCCCTAAGAGGACAATGGAGACTCCATGGAAGGACAGTGGGTTGGTTAATGATGGATCCACCACCATCCCCACCCCTTTGAAACCAAGGGAGGTTACACAAATGAATGCAGCATGGCTGGGGCATGAGGTCTCACACCAATACTTATATGCAGAAGGGCTTCTGTGTGTAGAGGAGAGAGGAGAAGACCAGACTCAGAATATAATAATGGACAGGAGGAGACAGGGTGCAAAAGAATCCTGGACTCCCTGGAAGACACTGACTAATATCCAAAGCTCTCTGTGGGAGTGAAAAAAATGAGGGAAGATCTCATGTGCAGGTAAGTATTTTTTTTTAATGTTTCCATAGATCTGTTTATCTCTTGGGCTTTGTTGATGAGTAAAGTGTGTGTGATTTAGAAGTGCCTTTGCAAAGTCTCTGTTGTTTTAAGTGTCAGAAAATCCCTGAAGGGGAGCCACTGATCCAGAGTACCCAAGAGGGTGGAGCGCCGGAGGGGGCATGTGTGGGTCAGCTACTGGGGAGACTCAAGGGTCCATGCTGGTCTTGGGACCGATGGCAGCTTGGCTGAGGGGTCCCATACCCTAAGAAAGGGTACTAGCATTGGAGTCTGAACCCCATGTGTGTGCCTGAAAGACCAGACATAGAGCCAATGTCTGGATGCTAGTCAGACTCAGTAGGCTTAAAAGTACATGGGACTCAAGATTTGGGTCTAATATAGTAACCCAATGACCATCCACCAGGGAGAACTCTAGGAGCTGTAACAAAAACTGTTCACTCTCATAATGTAGCACATGTGGATTTTTCCTTTATAAATCCTGATCCAAAGCTCACTGGAGTCAATTGAGAGACTCCCATTAACTTCAATGGGCTTCGGATCCGGTCCTTGATACCTGCTCAGAATAGAGCTGCCTAATAGATGAATGAGGGTGCTTTACCTGTGGAAGTTTTTACAGACAGAAAGAGAAAAAAACATTTCCAAAATAAAAAGAATATTAAGAATTTGACTGCTGTCTGCAAGTCAGACAGGAATATACAGAGCACTTCATCCTCTTTGTGACTGGGAGTGAGTCAGACAGATGGATGATAATCAAGCACTACAAACAAAAGAACACTGGGATGAATAACCTTTAAAGTAAAAAGAAAATGAGTACTTGTGGCACCTTAGAGACTAACAAATTTATTAGAGCATAAGCTTTCGTGAGCTACAGCTCACTTCATCGGATGCATTTTACACGAAAGCTTATGCTCTAATAAATTTGTTAGTCTCTAAGGTGCCACAAGTACTCATTTTCTTTTTGCGAATACAGACTAACACGACTGCTACTCTGAAACCTTTAAAGTAGTACATCTGAAAAAACATAAGTCTTCTGATGTTTAAACTGCATTAGTGAATATAGATGCCAAAAGCATTTTAGGAGTAGCTCAGCAATGACTAACTACAACATTTAATTAAGTGATTATATAATCAGCCCTCTCTTTTATGAGGCAATAATTCAATTCTCAGGTGGATAAGCTATGAGGCCGAAGGCCGAGTAGTTTATCACAATGAGGGAATCTGATTACTGCCAAGGGAAACAGGGGAAATGATACCACTGCTATAATACAAGTTTAATTAATACAAAATTAATAAGTCTTGGCTTTGTTTTTAATTCCTAACAACACAGACCTTGCTTCAGGAAGCGAGATGGTGGTGTCTTCCATCTTCTGTCTGGAGATTGTGGTTAGTTAATGCTGCTCAGAATGTTCAGGGTATTAATGATGTCACACAAGTTGATTTATTCTGGGGAGAATTATGAGAGTCATTTTATTACAGAATGAAATAACCCCTATGCTGGATTCTAAGCAGACAAGAGGATCCACGTGTATTATTCAATAAGTGAGAGATCAGCCTACATAGCTTCATTGCTGGAACGTCATTCATTAGATTATTTATTTTACTGAGCCCAAAGGCTCTGCTCAGGATAGAGGCCCCATTGTGCTAGGCACTGTAAAGCATACAGGAAGAGGAGGAGCCAGATCTATAGCTGGTGTAAATTCCCATAGCTCCACTGAAGTCAGTAGATTTAAACTTGTGGAATAGCTGGTTCCAAAGGGTGAAGGTGCATACTAGCAAAGTGATCAGGATGAGATAAGGCACATGTCATGTTAATTCTGTATGTCTTTTTTCCTTACAATTTTGTTTATATATTTGTTTTATTTATAAAACAAAAGTAGCTTTAGGAGTATGATATTGGTTATTTTTGGACTCGGGCTTGAAGTGGGGGAGAGGAACGGATTGTTGGAGTAAGAGAAGGGGAAACTGAGGAAGAGAAACATAAAAGAAGGGAACAGACAGGGATGACAAAGAAAAGAGGAGAGTGAATTGGGATAGCCGATTGGATGCAGTGATAGGAGAAGGGAGGGCTGATGGAGGAGCAATAACGTATATCCATCCAGTAAAGGAGAAAGTATATGCAGAGTGCCAGTTTCAGAGTTGCGTGAATAATGATGTCATGGGGGTGTGCATGCCTTCCCAACTGCTGGTGCTGTTCCTCATTTGGAGGGTGGGAGGGCCCAGATTCAGCATTTCTGAAAGTTACCCTGGACTAGACCCCACCTTTGTTATTAGGAATAAACAAACAAAAACAGAAAACCCACAACCAGCCCAAGCTGTGGATCTGGTTCACTGCAGCAAATTCCACTTTTTCCAGTACTGGATGTTTCTCAAGAACAACCATAGTCTGAATACGTGAGATGCTGGATTACATGCTGGATTCCCAGTACTCTGGCAGAGCAGTTCAATGGACTGTATACTGTGTATTCGTTGATTCAGTGCCTTGTAATAGAGCTAATATGTGTTACAGTGAAACCTGTTGAGGAAAATAGCACTAATATGTACAGAGATTGGTTACTAACATGGAGAAGAAACTATTAGGCTGCCATCATTTTATGGGAAAGTGTTCTTAATAGTGAAGGGAAAAGAGTTTATGTTCCATGTAGAAGAATCCCCGTAGCGCAATTTCAGCTTATTAGTGCTAAATTGGCCACAGCAAATAAGCACTACCATTGTCAATAACCTGGCATTTTATAAGCACAGTGGGGCTAAGTTTTAAAATTTACACACATAAAATTGTGATATGGAGGATGTGAAGAAGAAAACCAGCCAGCATTCTCAGTTTCAAAGAGCACGGCAGAAAAGAACTCTCAATGATACACACACAAGCACAGTGGATTTGCTTTGTTCTCTGAGTTTGGTCACTGGCACTGAAATATGAGGTTTGTATACAGTACTTGATATCCTTTAACAGGGGCATTGACATGGATATACAATGGCAGCTAAATAATGTAGAATTTAACTCTTTTAGAAGTGTGGTGCAAACTCTGTCACTTGAATAATTTTAAACTGGAAAGTGTTGTAAAAGGCACTGATGGATGGATGGACTGGAAGATTAAATGGGTGGTCTTCCAGTTCCGTTACAACCTGGCCCAGTATCCCTCTGTATAGATACCAATCCATTGTGACAGGTTTCAGAGTAGCAGCCGTGTTAGTTTGTATTCGCAAAAAAGAAAAGGAGTACTTGTGGCACCTTAGAGACTAACAAATTTATTTGAGCATAAAGGCTTATGCTCAAATAAATTTGTTAGTCTCTAAGGTGCCACAAGTACTCCTTTTCTTTTTTGCGAATCCATTATGAGTGGACCCAGTCTCTGAGTCTGGACAGAATTCACTCAGTGCTACTAGCTTTGGATCAAAAAGAAAAAACTTTTTTTCCACCAAATGCATCCGATGAAGTGAGCTGTAGCTCACGAAAGCTTATGCTCTAATAAATTTGTTAGTCTCTAAGGTGCCACAAGTACTCCTTTTCTTTTTGCGAATACAGACTAACACGGCTGCTACTCTGAAACCTGTGATTATGCGATAGCTTTGGATCAGTTATGCTTTGGGACTCCCAGGCTCAGATCTCCTGTTTGACACCTTTTCTTAGGATCCGAGACTCCACAGTTCTGCCAGCCTAGATCCTGAAGTAAGTTTCTCAGATCACCCACCCCCCATCCACAGGCATTTACGCATGGTCTCTCAGAGCTCCACAAAGGCTGTGGGCACTCTGGGCTTCTAGTTTAGTCCCTTTAGGGAGAATGTGGCAGGATAGAAAGGAACACAAGCTTAACAAAGGAGTTTAATTACAGTCACTTTACTCTTAAAAGCAGATCTCTGAATAATAAAAAAGTCCTCTGTGCGAGTGTGAGGTATGTCAACAGTCCCTTCTGCCCCCTCTTGCCTCCTGCAAGTCTTTTTTACATGTGTTGGTCTGCCTTCCTGTTCAGAGTGGAACCCTTTCTTAAGTAGTTATCTCCTTTTGCCAAGTATTCATCTGGAAAGCTCCAGCCCCTCCCCTAGTCAGACTGGCCCCACCAGTGTAGAAAACCCATTGTTCCATAGGGGTGGGCCAGCAGTTGAGCATCATTCAAAGATGATAGCCCTAGATTGCTGTTTCAGAGTAGCAGCCGCGTTAGTCTGTATTTGCAAAAAGAAAAGCAGTACTTGTGGCACCTTAGAGACTAACAAATTTATTAGAGCATAAGCTTTCGTGAGCTACAGCTCACTTATGCTCTAATAAATTTGTTAGTCTCTAAGGTGCCACACGTACTGCTTTTCTTTTTGCTAGATTGCTGTGTTGATGGATTCTCTGTGATAGACCTTCAACAAGGAGTCAAGCCCCTTTTCAGGGCAGGGTAGCAATCTGGAATGTAGTACAATAAACTGCCCTCAGGTAAGTTTAGTCCATGTGTTCAACACGTAATATAAAATAGTGTTCATAATTTGATACAGACAAATCCAACTCTTCCACACTGCAATTTCCATAATTCTGTATGAATCTTTGTTCTTTCCTCTTTAATCCTGGGCTATTGGAAGACAATAGCTTCAGAACAGAGGGTCTCATCAAATTCTACCAGATTTAGGGTCTGATCCTTGTCCCACAGAAGTCAAATATTGTAATTCCCTTTTTAATAAAAGAAAATAAAAATGAAAAATTCTGGGTCAACCCTGAGCTGGTGTAGAAAGGAATCAATGGAGCTTGGCTGATTTCTTCTGTGGCTGTGAAAAAAGTAAGGAATATTTCTGTGACTGGGTTGGTGGGAATGGTAGGTTGGAATAATCTGTGTGTGCTTTGGTTCACAAACTAACTAACAGAATGTTACAGACCATGGAGTGACTGAAATACTGTCCAGATGCAGCTCAAGGTGGCATTCCTGGAAGCACACTAGGTTATTAGCTTTTTCTAAATCCAGGATGTTGCAACTCCCATTCAGTTCAGCAAATTCTAAATTTTGATAGTACCATCCTCCTTTTTGTCCTATCATGAAATCCCACTTAGTTTTCCAGGAAAAAGATCACCCAGTAGTTCAGAAGTTCTAACTTTTGTAAAAACAAAAGGTAAAGCTATCCCATATACTTAGAAGATTTACTAATGAGACGAATTCAAAGCAATGTCACATAGTTAACATTCTTCCCTTTGAGTCACTACTATACTCAAAAAGAAAAGGAGTACTTGTGGCACCTTAGAGACTAACAAATTTATTAGAGCATAAGCTTTCGTGAGCTACAGCTCACTTCATCCGATGAAGTGAGCTGTAGCTCACGAAAGCTTATGCTCTAATAAATTTGTTAGTCTCTAAGGTGCCACAAGTACTCCTTTTCTTAGAGACTAAAAGTACTCCTTTTCTTTTGGTGGATACAGACTAACACAGCTGCTACTCTGAAACCTATTATACTCAGAATTCCATCTTGGTATGAGGTGGTGCTTGGGGCAAGTAGTACTGGTACCTTCTTTTACAAAAGACATAGAAACAAGGTTATTAAGGTTCCCACAGCTCTTTTTGTATCGGAAGATGTCTTAAATGCTAGCCTCATTGTGTCACCCACACAACATACTACAATGAAGGGAGAGAAAGAAAATGGCAGTGGAAAAAGGAGAAGAAAAAAAACACCCTCTGAGATGTCCCTGGTTTTCCACTATGTCCACCTATTTAGACTCTAAACTCCTAACAAGGACAATATCTTCTTTTGTGTCTTGTGTATATATAGCATGGAGTACACTGCTGGCACTTAAATAATAAATACAAACCATTCTGGATGAAAGTTGTGTAGTACACAGAGATGATTAAATAGCTGCTTGTTACTTTCTGTCTAAGATTTTGCAGAGTTATAGACCTTCATTCTGGAAAGTCATCCAAATGAGCTCAGCCCTGGCATGAGAGAGTGTGACTTCCAATTAAGTCCATGGAGGTACATCTGCTTACATTATTTCGATCCTACATGTTTCACAGATTGCATCACCCCTTGTTCTGATAGCTATGGCCACTGCACTCTTCAGTAGTGGGCAAGCAGCCTCCTCTGAGATTGTGTTTTTCTGATCCAGGAAGCAGTTGGTAGGAATCAGTCATAAACCAAGTAACAGAATTTGTCCTTTCTACTACAAGCCACCAATTTAGTAACAACGGTTACTCCCAAAGGCAGATCTCCCTTACTTCAGGATGCATCTCTGGTCCTGGGCAATCTTGAAGATACTAGGGCCACAGTACTTTTGTACTTTAGAGTAAGGATAAATTTGATCTACCAAAATCCATCAAAACACAAATTTGATATTCAGCTTTAAAAAAAAATTACAACTTTCAGTATGGAATAGCTCTTGCCTCTCCATAACTTACCTGAATTAGAGCCTCCCTTCTATGTGAGTATTTTTCATGTGATATCTTCCAGCACTCTGAGGGTGTCCACAGTTCAGTGGCTCATGATTAAACTCTGTTTTGAGTGACTCTGGATCTGGAATCTTGATATTCATGGGATTTCAAATGTCAATCTGACAATCAAATGACTTAAGTAGCATTGGTAGGGCCCCAGGAACATCATGAAACAACACATTCCAGACATCAGCTTCCGATTGCCAGTAAATATACATGCCATCCAGACTATCAATCAAAAGCAAAGCTGTCTGATACATTGTTGTTATTCTTTGGGTTTATTACATTTAAGCACTTTGGTTGTCCTAAACCTCTGTAAAAGTTCTAATTTGTTACTTGGATTTTAAAATGCATTGCGCTTACCAGATACGACATCTAACTATGTTAATGACGGCTGGTTTCGGAACTCCCAATAGAATTTTTATGCAATTAATGTTCTCCTCTGAACAGAAAACTAGAGGTTTGCAAAACACACCATATGTTTGTCAGTTTGCCAATGAATCAAGATGTTTTTGCAGCCTTCTGAGTTTCAATAATTAATGGTAATGTCTAAAATCTAACCCACAGTTCAGGGGCTGAGAACAGAATGTTTGTAATGGCTAATGTTGCTCAACATCATCATGACTAGATATTTCACATGATAAACTGGACATTTTTAGTGATTCCCCTTCTCTGCTCCTGTTTTTCTCCCCAGTCCCTTGCTTCCATGAATAGACTCTTTTGGGTGCCTTGCAAACACTCCAAGTAATGCTATTACTCCTATTCTTGACTTAGGTTTTGGATCTAAGCCCTTGAATGTTCAATCTCCACATGCAGTCTCCCTGGGCTGACTTGCTGTTAGTAGTTAAATAGTTTAAGAGTCTGAAAATATCTTTTATTCTCATCAAGTGGCTCATTATTTGCTTTAGCAGACTATTAACAACCAATAAATCCAACTGAGTTAATCAACTGAATAAATCAGTAGGGCTTAAAATTTTATTCATAAGCAATCTGGCTAATTTTTTGTGAGCCAGGCTTTTTTTTAAGAAAATTGTTGTTTTAAAATGTAACTGCTTGAAATGTTGATCCAGAATAAAAAGCTGCACATTAATACCTCATATAAATATTTCCTTTTAATTTGTATAATTCTTCTGAAACCTTTCTATCCACAATTTTCCAAGAACATTTTAGCCCTAGCTGAGTCTTAAGATATTAGAAGTTTCGAAAGGCCTTTGATATAAACATTTTATTAGCTTTTTGTTATTCAGAGTAAGGTGTGTCTGCTTTCACTGATTTCCTGCTGATTTGACCTACTCCATTCCTGTTTGTTAAGCAGATCTAAATTTCCAATACAAGATGGCTGATATAACAACATAGTATGAGATCCCCAGTGTGTCTGAATTCTTCCAAGGTTGCACTGCCGCAGAGGGTGCCCTAATAATAATAATAATAATACATTTTCTACATTTCTCTTTCTGAATTACACAACTAAGCTAAAATTGACTACTTTTTAATTTGGTTCTTAACTAACTCCTTTTAATCTTATTAACAAAATACCTAATTTGTATGACCAGTGAATTTAATTTATCCTTCATTTGCCATATAAGTTAGCATATTTTAATAACTTGATTGATTTACCCAGTGCATCGTGGTACTATAGGAGTCATAATGAAATGACAAATAATACATATGTCTTAGTGCTGTAGTAAGTCAGTTTGGTAATAATGATCCTTTTTGTTTGTATAACACTTCATCTGTGGCTCATGGAGCATTTTAAAAGAATAATTACCTTAAAAAACAACCTTGTGAGGGAATCAAAGGATACATAGGCAGGCCACTTCACTCACCATTGACATACACTCATCTTTGGGATGAGAGCTCTTGTTTAACAGCACACAGCAACACTATACAATGGTGTTAAGATGATACATGGAAGAATACTGTATCAAGATGGAACTCCAAAAGGAATTTGTTAGATATCTCGGTTAATGCCCAGTCTATTGTAAAAAATGGCTGTGGGGCTTTTAGTGATCACAAGCGTGAAGAATTTTAATTTAGCATCTCATCTGAAAGGTGTTGCCTACAGCAGCATCCATGATGAAACATACTAGCTCAGAGAGAAAAATGCCACTTATTGAATCCCAGACATCACTTCTTCCAGCACCTAGAAAGACCTCTTATTCAAATAATGATTTGTCTGCACTGGGGCTCTTAGCTAGTGCAGCTACTCTGATGTAGTTGCACCACTGCTACCCCTAGTGTAGACACAGTGCATTGGTGTGAACTATGACTGCACCAACGCAGCTTACCCCAGTTTGAAGCTGGTGGGTAGAAAACCCAGTGTAGGCAAAGCTGCAGTCCAGTCTTACTTAGTTTTTAAGAAAGGATGAAATCACAGCACAAACCAATATCACTACAGTTTAAACATGACCACTGCCAAACATATAGCTTATTTTTTAGATTCAATATGTATTTAGAAAAATATACCTAATACATTTTCAAAATATTATTTTTAAAGGTTCGTTTAATAAGAGTGGTTTGGCAGCCTTGTTATGCAATATGTTGCCATGGGCTGGTTCAATTTTTCTGTCAAAACCATTTTTCAACAGAAAATTGGGGTTTCAGCTAAATGAAAATTTTTCCTGAAAAGTATGTGCTTTCTGTAGAAAATGTGGCCTTTTCACTGAAAAAACAAACACCCCAAAACAGAAAACTTTGGGGCAAAGGTTTCCCCGAAGGTGGGACCCCATAACAACGTTTCCAGTATATGTCTGAGATAATATTTCAGCATTTGGGCCGGGCTCCCAATTCCTTTGAAGAAATGCAGTCATTCAGACTGGCAACATTCATTTCCCCTGTACTGAATGCCTGAGAGTTTTTATAGTGTATGTTCCATCCTAACTCAAAACGTGTGGTGAAGACTTTGGGTTGAGGGAAGACAAGGCAGGCTTCAGCTCTGTCCCTTTGAGAAAAAACTAATCTCTATGGCTGGAAGGGAGGAACAACAAGGCAAATGCTGAATGTACAAAATCAGAAAATATATTTGGAAATGAATCCAGAACTAGACTAAGAATTTAGGCTCCACCTCTGCAGCTGACGTAATGACAAATGCAGCCATTACATGGAGACTGAGGGGTTTCAGGGTCCTTAGTAACTCCCAAACAAAGAGCTTCCTGGAGGTGGCAATGGGGAAGACTGCCAGCTGCTCCATTGCATGATCGGTGACCGGTCCCTGGAGCAGTGTTAATAGCAGATGAGAAGGAGGCTATATGGCCTACCCTCCAGCCTATGTGGGAGTGCTGCCATAGCAACAGCAGCTGTGTAGAATAGGATAAAGATGCCAGCTGCAACTGACTGATTTTTAATTGCAGTGGTAAGATCCAAAAATAGGAAAGTCTCTGAACCCATGCCCAGTTATTGTTGGACCAGTGAAAAAATATGTAACTGTCCTTCACCCTGCAAGAGAGTTGGTAATACTATCGTTAGCTTACAGCAGCAGCATTAGCAGACTCGTGTAGAAGGCTGTGAATGCCAACCAAAGCTAAGTCAGATTTCATAGAGTTTAAAACCAAAAGGGACCATCAAATCATTTAGTCCGATCTTCTGGTTAAGCCTTTAAACATTTCCCAGATAACCCTATATTAAGCCCAATGACTTTAGTTAGACTAACAAGGTGGGTGAGGTAATATCTTTTATTGGACCAATTTCTGTTGCTGAAAGAGAGAAGCTCTCAAGCTACACAGTGCTCTTCTTCAGGTCTGGTTAGACAAAAATATTTCAGGCCTTAGGAGACTAAACTGTTGTGTGCCACCAGCAGAGAACAGGAGAGGTATCTATTTATTTCAGTCCACAATCACATAGCTAATGAGCCTTATTCTGATCTCATTTAAACTATTTTTTACTCCACTGCAACCTTAATGAAGTGCCTTCTACGACAAAGTTCCTCCTCTACGTTGGTGGGTCTTGCACTTATTGGTGGATTTGCTTGCCTTGGTGCTTTACAGCAGCTCTCGGTTTGGCCATTTTCGTGAAACCGCAGTCCAGGTCAACTCCTCCTGTGTCTGACCAGGAGTTGGGAGGTTTGGGGGGAACCCAGGCCCGCCCTCTACTCCGGGTTCCAGCCCAGGGCCCTGTGGAATGCAGCTGTCTAGAGTGCCTCCTGGAACAGCTGTGCAACAGCAACAACTCCCTGGGCTACTTCCCCATGGCCTCCTCCCAACACTTTCTTTAGCCTCACCACAGGATCTTCCTCCCGGTGTCTGATAATGCTTGTACCCTTCAGTCTTCCAACAGTCCACGTTCTCACTCTCAGCTCCTAGCACCTCTTGCTCCCAGCTCCTTACACACACCACAAACTGAAGTGAGCTTCTTTTTAAACCCAGGTGCCCTGATTAGCCTGCCTTAATTGATTCTAGCAGCTTCTTGATTGGCTGCAGGTGTTCTAATCAGCCTGTCTATCTTAATTGTCTCCAGAAGGTTCTTGATTGTTCTGGAACCTTTCCTGTTACCTTACCCAGGGAAAAGGGGACCTGGGGCTAATATATCTGCCTTCTATTAGTCTCCTGTAGCCATCTGGCCTGACCCTGTCACACTCCTCATTTTATGTGGAGATAACAGCAGAATTAGGCTCATTATATCAATCTGGAAACCCATGATATAATTTACCAACTACAGTCATCTTCTGCTCATCATCACACTGGCGTAAATATGAAGTAATTTTGTCACCTTCAGTGAAGTTACCCTATATTTACGAAAAAAAAAAGGAGTACTTGTGGCACCTTAGAGACTAACACGGCTGCTACTCTGAAACCTATATTTATGCTCATCTCACTGAATTTGTCCCTACATCTCTACACGTTAACTTGTTAGATCAAACCAGACTCTTGGTATAATTGTGCACAGCTATTTTGTGTGTATGTGTTATAAACAATATATGTCTCTTCTCCACCAAATAAAATTGTATACAGTTTCAGAACAGGGTGCTAGCCACTGTAAAATACTTTACAAATTATTGTCTAATGAATAATATGTTCTGTTTTGCTGCAAACCCCTGGCTTTGTGTTTAGATTGTGTATTTGGTGGTGCACAGAATCGGTGAGGCCAGCCTCACAATCAGAAGACTCCTGCTTCCAAGTATAATGCATGTTTCTCCGACAGAAATGTAATTAGCAATCATACCTGAAGGGCATATTACAAAATATAGTTATCGTATATCCAGAGAGTCTATTTTAACTGTAATAACCCATTTCAGGATATTTACCAATTATCATGCAATGACAGAACAATTTACTGTTTAAAACAGAAAATGAAGTCAGGGAAGAAAATTTCATCTTTGAGTTTCCTTTTTGTTTTTTTACTCTAAATGAATCCCCTTTTTCCCTCCAGAAATCACAAGTGATTAATTTATTTTCCAATAAAAGCCAGCCAGAGCACTAAATAAAATATATGATACTCTCTCACGCAGGCGCATGCGTACACAAACACACACAAACAAATGGTTACTAAAGTCAGTGCAAGGCTTAATATTGAAGAGAAATTTCCAGCCAGCTTAAAAGCTATTACTATTGGTTAAAGACTCACAAAATGATTTAGAAGAATTTTAAATGACTACTGCAGCAGCATGTTCCACACTAGAGACTGAGGCTGTTGTTAAAAAATGCTTGTGAACATAATGCTATTTTGAGGGATCCAATGATTTGTTTCTTTTAAAGGATCCTAACTTCTGCCTGTACTCACCATTCCTGCTGTGCCTTTTCAAAGTTTATTGTTAAGCTTTCCTCTTTAAAGACTCTTTTAGGTGTCAATGTAACTGAACTTAACCACGACTCTTTAATATAACCACATCCCTGTGCAAATAAGCAGTTTCTTAGGGATTTTTGCAATGGGATCATTGATGTTTCAAAGGGGACATTCCTGTAATGTGTGGCTGTCTATGCATTTTATATCGTGTATGATACACAGTCTTCCTGTTTGGTCCTTAAAAACAGCTTATTCTTCTGCAATGGAGTTGGCTGTGAGAATTGAGAGTGAAAACTTGAAAATCCATAGGCCTCTGACCACTTCCTTTTCTGTAACGCAGGAGGAGAACTTTTAACAACTTGTATGCTTTTCTGCCTCTAGGGCCTCCCTTCTTGCATGACGAGAAATTTTCTCATTAGACCACTAAAAAGGGGGGGGAGGGAGGAGAAATCAAGGTACTCATAGAATCATAGACTGTAAGGTCAGAAGAGACCATTATTATTGTCTAGTCTGACCTCCTGCACAACGCAGGCCACAGAATCTCTCCCACCCACTCCTGTAACAAATCCCTAACCTATGTCTGAGCTATTGAAGTCCTCAAATCATGGTTTAAAGACTTCAAGGTGCA
This sequence comes from Dermochelys coriacea, assembly GCF_009764565.3. Lineage (NCBI taxonomy): Eukaryota > Metazoa > Chordata > Testudines > Dermochelyidae > Dermochelys > Dermochelys coriacea. Next base: position 209,200,503 of record NC_050069.1, read on the forward strand.
GAGAATTCTCCAGCAAGTGGCCCGTATCCCACGCTGCAGAGAAAGGCGAAAAACCCCCAGGGCCTCTGCCAATCTGCCCTGGAGGAAAATTCCTTCCTGACCCGAAATATGACGATCAGTTAAACCCTGAGCATGTGGGCAAGACTCACCTGCCAGACGCCCAGGAAAGAATTCTCTGTAGTAACTCAGATCCCACCCCATCTAACATCCCATCATAGGCCATTGGGCATATCTACCACTAATAGTCAAAGATCAATTAATTGCCAAAATTAGGCTATTCCATCATACCATACTTACCTACCATACCATACAGATTGTTGGGTTTGGAAGATGTCTAGAAGTTCTTGTTTTCCCTGGCCAGTCGAGATGAAATATGTTATCAGCCTCGGGTTCGAAGGGTGAGCATGTGATAAGAGGGATGGCCATTCACTCTTTGGATGCATCTTCACTAGGAAAAAGCATGTTCTCCATGTGAGTTAGCTAACATGAGGTAAAATCCTAGTGAAGACAAGGCAGTTTGTAGTTTTCCCTTGAGTTAGCAGGTCAAGTTAAAGATGGTGAGGGAGTATAGGATTTACCTTGACCTGCCACTTATGGGAAAGTTACAAATTGCCTTGTCTTCACCTAGGATTTTACCTCAGAGTAACTTGAGTCAGAACATATCTTGCCAGTGAAAAGGCAGCCTGTGAGAGCGCCCATCAAGCTTTGTATTCTGTTTAACAACTCAGCATTGCTGGCAGCCTGAGAGGAGGTGCTCCTTTCTCACTGCTTGTTGTTAGTCAGTCACCATGATAGAGCAATGGAAATAAGGAGGAAATTGGGAGCCAAGATGAAAAGGTTTGACCATCTAAGATCAATATGGACCAGGCTTTGAATCTGGAAAAGTACAGCAAGAGAGAACCCCACCCTGCCCCTGTCCCTCGAGAGCCCACCACACACTATGAAAATAGGTGGATTAAAATAGCTTGTATGCAATATACAGACTCTTCCCCCTTCTCCTCTGCTTTCATATAGAAAACCCTCTTAATTAGCTTGGGGCTTTTTTAAGTCCATGTAAAACAGGGAGGATTTTAAACCATAATCTATATGTGGCCAGAGCTGCAAAGGATCCATCTCAGGAGGAGAGGAACTCTGATGCCTCACACTCCATGAACCAATGGCCCTCAATAACAGAGCAAAGACTTTCATAAACCCGTAAAGCTGTACCTTTATGCTCCTGCATCTTGCTTCTCTCAGGTGATGAGCTATAATCCCAAATCAGATTGGCACTTATTGCCAACAAGCAAGCCTTCATGCTGAAAAGGAGTGGGCGCTTATCCTAAATAGAAGCAGCTTCTTAAGAACTAGTTATTTTTGCTACATTATTATTTGTACCATCCTGACTCCTACAAAAAAACCCATCTGACTAATGTGGTGATGCTGTCTGGCTCTCCCCCTGTTCCCAGCTGGTGCCCAGCCTGTCTCCTGATACCCTCTCTGGCATCTTCCCTCACTCAAGAAGCTGTATGCTCACTCTGGATGATTATTGCACTATCTCTGTCCTTCCCACCTCCATCTAGCTACACTTGCATGCAACTCAGAAGGCATGGTTTAAGCAAATGCTGGATAAAGTCCAGCCTGATCTAACCATCTTCACGTTTAGTTTAGGACAATAAGAGGATCCATGATTGAAAGAAGTTTTCAAATCTAGCTTTTTTTTTTCCTATTGAAGATGGGATTAGGGAAGCTGATTTTGCCAATGGTTCTTACCTTTATATGTGCAAAGGGGCACTGTGGCTTAGTGGTTAGGGCAGGGGTGGGTTGGGAGTCAAGACATCTGGGTTTTAAACCCAACTCTGATATTGATTTGCCAGTTCTCCATCATATTTGATGCCCTCACAGGGATATTTTGGGGCTTAATTAATTCACACTTACGTAGCGCTTTGTGATTTTTCAAATGGAAGACATTATGAAAAGGCTTTGGATCAGACTATACAAAAACACTAAGCATTGTTACTGCATGACAGCCCAAAGGCCTGGTTTTTGTTGGAGGGAGGTGGTGGAACACTTTAAAGTGTGTAGAGCAATGTTACCTGAAGAGCCTTTGTAGAGATTTTCTGGTTGACAGTGTATTTTTATATATCTATAAATGTGCAACAAAACCATATCTTCCTCTTACCAGCTCACCCACAGATGGTGGACCTGATCCAGAATTGCCTTGGATGTGTTGCTCTCGCAGAGACCAATGAAATTCACAGAATTCAAAAATCCACTTTAAAATCTACCAACTCACCAATTAGTCAAAATAAATCCAGTCCAATCCAATACCCGCTTAACTTGTCTCAACATTTCATTTTCCTGAGGTAGGTGAGACTGTTCAATTTCAGAAGAAGAGCTCTGTGTAAGCTCAAAAGCTTGTCTCTCTCACTAACAGAAGTTGGTCCAATAAAAGATATTACTTCACCCACCTTGCCTCTCTAGTATCCTGGGACCAACACGGCTATAACAACATTGCATACAATTTCAAACCTGGCTGAGGACCAGTGTCTGGTTTCCCTGCCCCTGAATGAGGGGGAGTCAGGGTTGAGCCTGTCTGGAAAGAATGTGTAGGAATCACAGTGCCAGTGGCAGAACAAATCTTCCCTCCCATGGCAGGCAGCACTGCAGCTGTCCCAGGACTTTTCAAAGTTGCAGCATGTGTCATGGATTCACTCTGGTTTCGCCAGTTCTATTTTTTCACTGTTATTCCTTCTCCTTTTTTTTCTTGATACCCTGGCACAATATAGCTTGTCTCGCAGCCAAAGCCAAACAAAACTGCAATAAGCATCCAAGGAATCCATCCGACATTAGTCCAGGCACCTCTGTCGGGTTGTACTTCTTTCTTTGCTAAAGTACATACATACTATATTGGAGGAGGGTAGAGGTATGGTACTTGATCACATGACAGAGAGAACTCCAGATTTTTGGATCTCATGCAATAGAGGGAGTTTTCCCTCTTCATTCTTGTAATTGTGTAGCTACGTGGCAGGATCACGGAAGAGAACTTGATCCTTTGTTTTTGATTGTATGGAGTTCCCACACAGTGTAGTCTTGGGCCACATAAGCATTTGGATAATTCCAGCTGAGGACTTCTCTGGCATAGGGGAGCCTCTGAAGCAGAGAGCATGAATAAGAGCATCGTTGTGCTCCAGCAATTAATAATATGTAGTTAGCCCATGCGGGGCCATTGCCAGTTGGCATACGTTAGAGCAGCCCCCAGGTTGCGCTAATCTATGATTGTTGGGGCCATCACTGAAATAGCTCCTGAGTCAGGGAGCCACAATTGACTTCCTTACCCCACCAGCAGCACCAGTTTGGGCTGATTGTATTATAGTTTAATGTCTAACCAAACTTATGCAGGCCAAGTGAGAGCTGGTATCAAAAGTAGCATGTGTGGAATCTTACATTAATGTCACAAATACATGAAGGGGCATACTGGCACATGAGGAGAAATGCTACATATTCTAGGACTACAGAGCTGCAAATTGGTTGCCAGTTAAAATCAGAGATCTGTCAGAGAAGATCCTCTGAGATTGAAGCAGACCTGAAAACCTGAATGAATGGCAGAAACACAAAATGCACTCCTAATTAGGAACTGCTTATATACAGACTCTTATATGTTAACATTTCAGCTTTTTACCGTGGTTATTGGGCTAATATGGTCTCTTTTGCCTAGGGATATGTTCATTTGGTTTTTATGTTGCTACTTTTCATTATATGATTGCTTTTCAGATTTGATTGATAATTAAAGTGGGAGCTTTTATAGCAAATTTTAGGACTCAGGCATATTAGTGGATCTACAGTATGAAGGAGTCCATTGAGTTTTGACTTATTTAATACTTTTAAAAGTTTAGTTTTGTAATTTAATTGGAAATCAAAGTAATATTTCCCCTTATAGCCTGATTCTACATACAGCTTGCTAATATTACATGGTAATATTTGTAATGATGATTCCATACTTTTGAAAGACAGAACCAGATTCTGACCAGCCCCCGCACAAGCGCATAAGGGGAAGGACGAAGGGATGAAGTGCCATAATCTGTCACTCATATAGGAAATAGTCAGAATCCCAATGAGGAGCATATCCCTGATCTCTCATCATTCACCTGTAGGCACTTGTTTCCTGAAAGAGAATGAGATGAGGGGTGGCATCAGGGTGGATCCACTGCCCCCCAGCCACACTGACCAAAGAGATGGCTGAGAAGGAGTTGTGCTCTCCTCAGGGTTTGTGCAATGGGTACAATTCATTCCTTGGGAGCTTCCGAGAGGAAATCTGGCTCTGTGAGGCAGAATTCTTCCTGGGGACTCCAGCTGTTGTGCACCCTTCTATATCCCTCTAAGTTGCGTGTTGGTGCCAAGCATTATGTCTATCCCACTGCTTGCTGTATCTGTAATATCTGAGAGTGTAATATTGAAATATAAAGACTACATAACAAACAAGAAAGAACAGGTAAAACAAACTTCCTACCTAAACCCACTCAGGCAGAAGGACGACACAGGAGGTAGGCAACTTGAAGGCAAGGGGGTAACCTATCCTTGGAAAGAATCATTTTGGATCCCCTAGTGGACAAAGCTAATATCAAAGAAACAATCAAAAATAAACATATCTCTGTTAGCAATAGTCCCTTTTGGATACTCCCTCCTTACCCATGTATCAGCTCCGCTTCTTGTTTTGATCATTATGGGGTGACCCCCATGACGTTTCTTTGGTCTTCACAGGAATAACTAAGGTGTCCCTACAATGGATCTAATTTATTGTGTAGTTATATTGACCTTAAAACAAATATGAAAAACCATAACCCATTGCTTCCTCTGAGATTCTGATCTTTGTTGCATATTGGTGCCACTGCATACTGAATCCATTGGCCACTGTAACTGAGAGCAGAATCTCTCATAAATGCTAAGCTCTTTTAGTTCTGTGTATTTGTACAGCACCTAGCACAATGGGGTCCTGGTCCATGGGTGGCACTCCCAGGCAGTACCACAATACAGATAATAAATATCGCTAATAAAGAAGAAGCAGATCTGACTGAAATATCCAGAACCTGGTGTGGGGGTGTGGAAGCTCCTCCAGATGAAATGTGGTCTCTCTCTAGGACCTAGGAAACACTTGTAGCAACAGGGTAGTGATTTTCTCCTCCTCACCCATTTTCACCTTGCCCTGAGGGTCTCTGCTCTCTGTCTGAGGGAAAAAACCTATAGTAGCTCCTCCTCCGACCCACCTTTTTAATTTCTACCTACCAGTGGTGAAAAAAGTGGCATAGCCATAACCACTCCCTACCCCCAGTCTGAGCACTGAGGCTTCATTGACATGGAAGCAAAGCAGCCTCTAAACAGGACAGTTCCATAGGGCCATCTAGGGGATCAGACTTCCCAGAATAGGGGCTAACTCAGGAGATCAATAAGCTGCCTGTCCTGGTGAGTCCCACAGGGTATGTCAACACTGCAATTAGACGCCTGCAGCTGGCCCGTGCCAGCTGACTCAGGCTTGCAGGGCTCTGGCTGTGGGGCTATTTAATTGCAGTGTAGATGTCCCTGCTCGAGCTGCCTCCTGAGCCCTGGGACCCTCCCCCCTCAGAGTACTAGAGCCCGGGCTGCACCCCAAGCCTGGACTGCCTACACTGCAATTAAACAGCTGCTTAGCTCGAGCCTTGGGAGCCTGAGTCAGCTGTCATGGGCCAGCCACAGGCATCTAATTGCAGTGTAGCCATACCCACAGGATGGACCTTGCTCCCCCTAAAGCTCACCTCATTTCATCTAGCCTCACTTTAAAGCTCTTTATTGTTCTCAAAGGTGGTTTTGAAACGACTACTGCTGGCCTTTTATTTACTGTCAACTCTTCCTACCCTTTTGGTCCCAATTTTTGGGGCCCAGTCCTCTAAATACTCACTACTAGCATAGCACTTACTGTCAAGACTAGTCCCATTGACTTGAAAGTGTTTGTAAGATCAGGCCCCCTTTTCCTCCGTGCTCCCATTGTAACAAGGTGTTATTTCATTATATTGCATTTGGTTTTATTCTGTTGTACAGCATCTTGGGCCCTCTACTGTGAAGGGTGAGAGGAAGTAAATTCTTAGTATATTACAGAGCAGCCCTAAATCTAGGAAATCTAGGCAGTAAGTAATATATTTAGGAGTTAATTGCCTCCTTCTGCATCCCATGTGGCTTCTACTGAGCAGCTACAGCATGACCCAACCCTATGGATCCCAAAAATCTGTAGATTTGAGAGGATCAGACCAGTCCAAATGCTCTTTGGCCTAATGGTCATGTTTTCTTTCCCTATCCAAAGGCATTTCTAACACCCATTTCTTTTGGGTGTCTCTTCATTTGAGTTCAGCAAACAGTATCTGATTGTTAGCAACTAAATAGATTCATATATAAACCCAGAAAAGTCTCTCTTCGTGGATGTAAAATCCAGAAGACAACCAGGCTGCTCAAACCCTGTGGTTTTCATTTCAGACCTGCTCTCTCTTGATTTCTATAGTTACTAAGCCTCTTTCTAAAGCCTTACTTCATCTCTAGTGATTAAGGTCTCCAGGAAACACGAAGTTTTTCCATCGGCAGCATCTACTACAACAGTCTTAACCTTTGGTAAGGCCATTATTATGGATAAAGAAGCAGAAGCCATCAACAAGAACAAATAGGTGGAAGAGTTCAATACAAACCCAGGGGGATACATATCCAGTGTAGCAAATATTTGGGTCCTATCCCATGACGTGAAATATTGCTTTTCACTCTGCAGCCAGCACCCTGCACATCAAAAAGCATTTGCATACGGGCTAGAGCAAGAGGCTTCTAGAGTGTGGTTCAGAGAACTTACAGAAGCAAATTAACTGCTGTTTATTTTTGCCACAGAAAAAAATAAGCTCCTTCTGCTGCTGCTGCTGCTAGTTCATTAGCAAAAACAAATCTCCTCGGGCAGAAAGAGAAAGGAACAAAAATACCATTTGTTGACACTGTCATTCCCTGCTGCCCAATAAATAAACATAACATCTATTTGTCACCATGGAAACACCCTCCATGGTCCAAAGCATGCAAAGCCAAGGTATCTGAGAAACCCAGAAGTCTGAGAAAATGAACGGCCTAGCCTTATATGTTGTGCCTCTCCTTAAAATAATCTGACTGGGGGGGGTTGGTTTTGTTGTTGTTGTTGTTGGGTTTTTTTGGTTGTCTTTTGCACAGATGTATTCAGTTTAGAAAGGGCAACACGTATCCTGGAAACATATCTAAAATATTTGCATAATACTCTGCCTCTGTCAAAGCTAGTTTCTCCCACCTCTCCTCTTCCACCACCACCACCACCATCATGTTCCCCATCCCCAGAAGAACTCTACATTATTGGCTTATCGGTACATCTAAAAGGTGCTCCTTCTGTCAAGGACACTGAACTTCTTATTTTCATCTTATGTGACTTTCCGTTGAAAAGTCATTTCCATAAGCAACATAAGGGTCTATTTATTTAAACTGACAAAGCCATTTATTTATCCACATTTGGTTGTGGTCCTCAGATTGTCCACTGGAGATCTTTGCTGTGGAAGGGTCCCTCTGCGTGCAGATTCCCCGCCCCCCCCCCCCCCCCACACACACACTTTCTGAGTTGGGCAAGTGCCACCTCCTAGGAACTGTGCATCCATTGTGGAAGTCCCTCCATGGCTTCTCCAGACATTTCTGGCAGCCAGAGAGAATGAAAGAGGTGCCACTCCCTATGGTGCCATCCCATTTAGGCTCCCAGGCTTCTGTTTGGAAATCTAGGCAGTAAGTAATATATTTAGGAGTTAATTGCCTCCTTCTGCATCCCATGTGGCTTCTACTGAGCAGCTACAGCATGACCCAGCCCTGTGGATCCCAAAAATCTGTAGATTTGAGAGGATGTGTAGCCTCCAAAATCTGCAGTTCCCCAAACCACACATACTCCTCCCAATTACATTCTCCTGTCAGAGGGACAAGTGAAGAGAAAACTCAGAGAGGTTTCCCTCTGAGCCTCCTTTCAGGCAAATATCCATGGGCTGGAAAAATAATCTGGCCCTTAGACATTTACTTTTATTCTGTAAGCATCTCTCAGATACCTCTTGATATAAAAATGTGCATGTACAACTGTACACTAACACTAATATGCACAGAGAAATTCCAATGCGAATATTAATGACATAAATGTAAACATGAATTCAAAAATTTTAGGAGCCTTTTTGAGAACTTCCTAACATTTCCAATGCAAGGAAGCTTTGGACAGGTGAGACATAAATCAGTTCAAGAGTATAAACTACTAGTTTCTGCAATTATAAAACCTCAACTCCCCACACATTCTTTAGACCACATTTCCTATAACTATGGTTTGTCAGCTCAAAATTAGAGGTCTGATTCCCTTCTTACTAATACCATTTTTATATTGTGGTAACTCCACTGACTTCACTGCTATTACTCATGATTTACACTAGTTTCATTGAGAGAAGGATCAGACCCTCTTGATGTTTCTGTCTTCTATTTTTGATTACCGTTAAGACACAACATTTTTACAAATTTTGCAAGATGGTAGTTAAATAAGGAGATAAATGAGCATGACTTTCCCTCATAGCACAGGGTCTCACGGCTTTTAATTCTTTGAGTAGGGACGTTACAAGCTCTAGAGAACTGTTGCTATCAGATATTTCCACCAGCACATGTAACTGGGGGTCTTTTAAAATTGTCTTCAGGCTTGGCACCTTGGTTAAGCTGTTGTTCCTTCATCATCTCGGTCTAGGGGATCCTATAGAACATGAATATTGGGAGCCTGATCAAAAGTCCATCAGGTGAGTGGAAAGAGATTCCCCATGATTTTAGAGTAGCAGCCGTGTTAGTCTGTATTCGCAAAAAGAAAAGGAGTACTTGTGGCACCTTAGAGACTAACAAATTTATTAGAGCATAAGCTTTCGTGAGCTACAGCTCACTTCATCGGATGCATTTGGTGGAAAAATGCATCCGATGAAGTGAGCTGTAGCTCACGAAAGCTTATGCTCTAATAAATTTGTTAGTCTCTAAGGTGCCACAAGTACTCCTTTTCTTCCCATGATTTTAGTGGGCTTTGGATCTGGCCCTAACATATTTGCAAATGAGATCCTCATCAAATCCCTCTGCAGATATCTCCTTCTGCTCATTGGGAATAATACAAAACCAAACAAACTTGATTTTAAGAGGTAGACACTTGAAAGGCTGATCATTAAACTACTGAAAATATATGGTAAGACCCATTAATTATTTCATTTGTTAGAGATGGGTCCCATGCCACAATGTGTGAATCCAAAACAAAATTCAGATCTGATGTCCACCTAATGTCAGGGAGGATTTGGATCTGCGTTTTGGGTTCAGTCTCCTCTTTAGTGCAAACTCCCCCACTAAGGCAAACTTCCTGGTGTTTGTTTCTCTTTTTATTGACTCTTCTCTTTCCCCCTTACGTATATTGTATTTTACCTTCTCTGTTGATGTATTTCTTTGTTTTCTTTGCACAAATGGATCCTGTCTTTTTAACCTACTTTTATTTCTCTTGAACAACTATTCCCTTCTTCCACAATGTAATTCCTTATTCTCTGTTTTTACTGACCTTTGCCTTTTCATTCTGACCTCATTTTCCTCTTTCTAGGCCTGATTCTTGTCTCTTACCAATTGTACACTAGATTAGCTATCCATTGACTTCAGTTCAATTATTCCTCATTTAGCCCAGTCTGAGAAAAGAATCAGAATCTTTGTGTGTAAGCTGATTTCACACACCTATTAATGACTTTCTTCTCTTGCACCATGATATTGTGCTATATTGATTTCCCAGTTTCTTTTCTCACCAGCTAACAATTATGCTCTCTCCCAAAGCTACAATAATAGATGAATGCTCCCTCCTCAAATAAGATTCTAACATATATTTCACCATCCTTCCTTTATTTATGTTAAGCCAAAATATATAAGTCCTAATAAGTAATAGGAGCCACGAATGGCATCCATGATGAAAACAAAATAGACATGAAGGTGGAGTGGTAGCATCCTGGGTTGAAGCACGAGCTTTCACCTTTGGAAAGCTTGCATAAAAGCATTTGGTGAGGCTACAGTATGTAGCAAGTGAAAATAGGTTTGCTAATCTCTTGATGATAAGTCCAGAACTGGAATGACAGAGGCAGTGCTGGTCTGATTTAGGTACATTGGCCAAACTCTAGGTAATAAAAGCTTGTACAGCATTTGTGTGCACTATACTTGCCTTCAGACAGCACTATTACTTCCACAAGCATTAAAACTAATTCACTTTGATTACTTTTTATTAAAAAAGAAAAAAAATAAGAAAAATGGCACATTCTTTGAGCCTATGTTTAGGAAGTAGTTGTTTATTTATAGGGCCATTTGTTGCCTAAAATCATTTCTTTTACATAATTGCTTCTTCAGACTGTTTGCTTATGTCGATCAGAAAATGTATTTTGGGAGATTAGGCCATTTTATACTTGTGCAAATCTGAGCAATAATTCAAATAAAGTAAGGTCAGTTTAAATGAATACCGTGCCAGCACGGGGATAAGTCTATTACATTAAAATCACTGAACTTAAGAATCTAACGATCATGTACTTATAGGAAACATCTCCCATTTATTTATTATGTCAGTGTCACACAAATGAAATAAAACTCCCCTAAAAACTGAATGGTGTTTAATACACACTGGAAGATCAGACAAGAACCGACATGCAGTTTGGCCGTAAGATAGTGCTATTTATATTGCTCACTGTAATAAGAAAATAGCCAGGTGTCTCAAAAGACAATAGCAATAAACAAGGATAGATAGCCAGTCAATCCAGGGTGTTTTAACCCCCAAATTGACATATTTGAAGAACATGAAACAGAATAATAATAATTTTGTGATATACAATATTGGCCTTCCAAAATATTTGACAACTCTGCCCATAATCCTTCTGGTTAAATTTTTCATTGCAAATAATATTCTTTACCAATATTTGCACACTCGTGCTTAAATTTACACATTTTAGTAGTCCCACCGGGTTTAGGGTTGGGGGCTTTACTCTCTTTTTCTGCTTCATGTACCAGCCCCCCCTTTTTTTCTAATGTATTCATTATTTGTAAGTAATTGAAGTTGGAGGAATTATTTCCAGGTGGTTTGCAACCTGTTTATGTTAACTATTTGCTTGCCTAAATCACCCAGCATTGTCTTTGCTTCCTGTGTGAATGTCTGAAACTTTTTACATGAGAATATAGGCCATAATTCAGCAAAACACTGAAGCCCATATTTGAAATTAAGCATGTGCTTAAGGACATTGCTGAATCAGACCCGTAATGAATAACAGAACACACTGCAGGATGAATATTTGACTGAACAATCATTTCTGCTAATGTCTGAACATTTCAGGAGTCTTGAACATATTCTCTAACTAGTAAAATGAGCTTAGGAACAGTAATGAATTGAACTCTGGACTCAGATGTGTGAACTAATTCTTGAATCAGTTTTTTTTCACGAATTGACCCACTTTAGGGTGGGATTTTCTAAAAAGCTGACGTGAATTAAGAACCCAAGTCCCATTGAATTTTAGTGCTCCTAAATCACTTTGGCTCATTTGCAAATCTCACCCCTAGTCCATAACAGACTTCTCAATGTCTCACTGGAAGATCAATGGTGTAGTATATTGGGAGCCTATGTGGCTTTTCTATCCTTTGCTCATCAAGATGAGACAACTCATAATTTTTAAACAAAATTGAGTTTAAATACATTTTCTTGATGCATCCTGCTTCAAATATCCCCTAAAATGTATCACTTAAAGCTAACATTAAAAGGAAATACTATTAGGAGGGCATAAGGTAAGCTCATTTAGTTGCTCAAATTGTATAACACAATGAATTAATATGGTAATATGTCTTTAGAGACCAGGAGTAGATAATAGAGGTGAGCAGAGGTTTTCTAACTTGGTTTTGGAAAGGCAAAAGCAATTTATCATTATGTTGCAACATTGGAGGAAAGCATTTCTCATTTCTTCTGACTTCATTTCTGAAAAGCTTTTGGTTGCATTTTTAAAAAATCAGCTTTGGAGGTTTGCTTTCTCTATATCCAGAACACAGCTGCTGTTGAATTTAAAGACACTTTTTTCTTTCTTTTTTTGGGGGGGGTTGGGTGGGGGAAGGGAGGCAGTAGCAAGCAAACGCTGAATGTGTTTGATTTTAATCCAGTGCTTGTCCTCTTTAAAAAGTTGCAAAGTAGAAGGCTTTTTACTCAGTTGTTCAATTATCTGCCAGTAGTGTAGGCAAGGAGGTGAAAAAGATGGGAAAACCAATATTTTCCAAAACAAGGTCCCAATCCTTGACTTCAGTGAAAGCATGCATGAAGAAATGCAGGATTGAGACCCAACCACAACCATTCTGCTATTAATAACTTATTGACTTCCTTCCATATGTCCAGATGAATGCAAAATTTCTACCTTGCTTCACTCAAGTCTTTTTATGTCTTTACTTTTATGTACATTGTCTTATATTGGGTTCTTTTTAAAGAACACAAAACAAACCTATTTTGAGGGAAAGTTAGATCTTATCCTTCGGAAATCTTGCCTCATTGCTAGCTGTGTATTAAGCTAAATATAGCTTACCCTGTTCAACATTTTTTCTCATCTAACATTTAATCAAACATTAAAGAAGAGAGGGGGCGGGAAAAAGGGGAATCCTGGGACTAAATCATCTCTATTTGGCCAGACTCTCTAATTATTTACAGCCATATTGGATTTTTTTTAATTACGTAATAACAGTTTAGAACAGGAAGTGAAGAAAAACATTGGATTCAACTGAAACAGAAGGAAAATTTTAGCAAGGCAGAATGTAATTACCCAAACTGGAATGTGGTCAGATTCAGGACACGGGAGTTAGTATTTGGGCTAATGAAAGTGCCTCCGTGGAAAAGAGCAAACATTTAAATGAAAGAATAAAAATAGTTATATAAATATATGCCAACTAACCCCAAGAAAGTGCCTATATAATTTGATGTTCTCTCTGATTTTTTCAACTCCAGGAAGGGTAAGGCTGCAGCAACAGTGCCAGCTAAAATACATTTCTTTGCACTGTATGTGCTCAGAATGGGGAGGAGAAAGAGAAAGCCATTCCCCACATATAGGCTGCCACAAAATGCTCCCTGTTTGATGGTGACATCTTTGGTCCACATTATACCTACAGGAAGCCTAATAAATTATGCTCCAAAAATGAAATAACAACTCTAGGGTGCTATGGGCATTAAACATAAAATTAATTACAAGGCACGTTTAGATACTGAAGTACCAGTTTAATGACAAACTAATAATCTTTGAAGAGACTTTGACATACTATTACTCACAATGCATATGGAAGCACAAAAATAATTTGCAATCAGCTTCTCAAACAGGACTTTGCACAAACCAGCAATGCACTCCAGCTATAACCAAAGGCTCCTGAACCATGGGGTATCTGTCTCAGTGTCTTTCTCACTTTGTACAGATAGCATTCTGTATTGCTTGCTGAGAAATTCTGCAAGACATGACAGAGGGAAACACAAATCCAAATATTCTTAAGGCTATGCCAGATGAACTCCAAGTAGAGAAAATGCTACTTCCCAGATACTGACCATCAGAAATATAATACCTTTCATGTTTACCTTCATTCAAATGTGCAACTTTAAAATGTTAAAGGTAAATACTGATATGTGATGGTTCCTTTGAGAAAATTAATAATACTTATGATAATAAATACAGATGGTTTTATGTAGTCCCTTTCATGTAAAGAATCAAAGCACTTTACAAATGTTAGTCAAGCCACAAAACATCTGGATGAGGTAGCTACATGTTATTATAACCATTATACCAATGGGTAAACTGAGGTACCAATAGTTTAAGTGTCCTGCATGTGTCACAGACAGAGTCAGTAATAGAACCCAGGAGTAATGTTTCCCAGAGCTGTGTGCTAACCACTAGATTACATTGCCTCTAATTCACCTTCTGATCACGTTAAAGACTATTTAATAAATGATCTTTAATAAAGCCTCAGATCACTTGAACCTCACAGACTGGCAAATGATAAATGGACTACTTCAAAGATGCAGTTCATAATCAAATCATAAGTATAATTCAGCTTAATGGAGTCATTGTTCTTCTGTGCACCACATACATGCCTGGACACCATTCTCTCTGATTGAGTTTTCAAGGAACTGAAAGGTATGGTCTTCCAAAAGTCAAAATGTGAGCTATCCTGTTCAGTAGCTTAAGCATTATCTGCAGATGCACAAAAGCACACTGGCAAAGCAGTTCAATGAGTGAGGTAGGTGATCCTGTAGGATACCTTCAAAGATTTTCTCTGATTCAGCTTTAGCTGTCAACAAGATGTCTGTGTCCTTGTTGATTTTAATACATGGAGCAAGTTGGTGCTGGAATCTGAAAAAGAAGCTGCTGGTTCTGGGAAATCATTTTGTAGCAAATAACGCTGCCAATCAAAGAGAGCCATATGTAGAAAACGGCTAAAGAAAGGATAGTAGACAGTAGTGCACAGATACTGAATCACCCCAACACAGAGATTTGCACTGAAATACTACAGGCCAGATCCTCAGCTGGTGTAAATTGGTGTAGTAGCTCTGTTGACTTCAGTGAAGCCACCTCGATATATACCAGCTGAGGATCGGGCTCTAAGATTGCATTCCTCTGAATTATTGAAGCCAACTGACAGGAACCACTATAGCTTACTGGGTTCTCCAGGGGAGAAAGCAAAATGGAGTTTAAAACATAAGCCAGAGTAGATAAAATGGCCAACCCAGACTTCCTTTACTGGAGTATTATGGTATCTCCACTCCAAGCATTGGACATGACCCATTACATTTGAAAGGAATGTTTTTTCACCACCATAAAACTAAGAGGCATGCTACATCCCAAGAGATCTATGAGCCACAGGACCCTTGTGCTGCCCTGCTTGGCCAAACTGCAATCCAACCTGCAGACATGTTTAAAGGGATAGGGTTGAAATTCTCTGTGGTAAAACCTGACTTTAGACCAGAAAGAAGTACTTCAAAGTTGTTCCAAGTACCATTTCTCAGAGCTGTGTGCTTCAAGGGTGGTGGTGGTGGGTTTGTTTGTTTGTTTTGTTTCAAATACATGACTAAATCAGTGCCACTAGCCCAGAATTTCTTAGCAATATTACTTACAAACTGGTAGAGGAAAATACCAGAGGAAAGTATGTGTTGATAAGGAAACAAAATTTATTTTCCACTTTCCAAAAGTGTGGATTTGTTTGGTTTAATAAACAATAGTGAGTGAAATAATGGGCCAAATCCCATATGCAGTCTTTTGGGGCGGGGAGAGCTCATTGTGGTAGGTAATAATTAGCACAATTACTTTAAGAATTAAGTACCTTGACAATGGATATATTATATATTGCTGAATGAGGCAGATAGCTGTATTTGATCCACATTCCAGACGTGTTACATTAAATAAAAAGGCACTGGAGACTTCTAATCCACATCAAAATAAAAACTGAGTGATGACTGCAACAGATAAATCAATGATAAACCACAGTGTTAAAGCACATCTAGTACTTTGGAGAGATGTCTCTGACACTCATCAAAAGCCAAAGTTTCTGATGAATGTTCAGTATTGAACAAATTGTTCTATTTAGTTCAGTCCTATGTCACAATGATCAAGTATGAAAGGAACAAAATATTATGTTTTCATACCATTGGCCTCCCCTGAAGGTACTTATGCCTCTCTTGGATGTGTCTCCTTAGAGAGTCAGGACCTATAATAATTCTGAGAAACAGTACATCACTATATGCTCATCCAATGGGAGATAAATTCTAGTGGACTGCAACATTCCGATTCACGGTATAGACTTTACAGCACACACACTACGATGGGACTAATCGGCCATATTCAATTATTATTTGTATTACAGTAATACCCAGAGGCCTCAATCATGATGGGGCCTCTTATGCTGCACACTGGAGAAGCACAAAATAAAAGTCTTTATTCCAAAGAACTTAAGATCTACATTTTTTAAAAAAAACTTGGTAATGTCTAGGAATTGGGTAATACCCTTTCAATCATTTATGAGCTCTTTTTTGGGCCTCCGGGTCTACTGTTGCAGAAGCCACTAGAACCTAGCAAAGCATTATAATTTCATGTTTATTGTGGTAGGGCCTAAAGGCCCACCAGAGTGCCTAAAGCCCGTTGTGCTCGAGCCTGAACAAACACAGAGTAGGAGATAGTCCCTGCCTCAGAGAGCTCATAACCTAAATAGACTAGACAGACATGGACTGGGGGAAGGTGTAGAACGCACAAGTGGAGTGAACAATGTGATGGCAGCAAACAGCATTTTAGTTCTATTTATTTATTTATTCCTGGGGAAGGCAGGGAGTGTTGCTCTTAGGAAGGGATCGGCTAAATGAAAAGAAGATAGAAGGGGAGGGGCAAAGAGGAGGGGGTAAGAGGGACAGTAGAGTGAGGCTGTGAAGGAGAGAGAAGAGGAGGGTTGGAGCAAACAGCCAAACAACACTGGGCAGAGAAAGTCCAGTCAAAATTGTAGAAAGTTCTGTGAACGTCTAGAGATTCAGAGGTCCCTGCTTTGGCTGTTTCTTCCCCTACTAGCTAGATTTCCTGGCCACTCTTTTCTGTAGTTTTCTCATAAATGGGGGGGGAGACCACTTGGGTCCTAGTGACCCCAGAATGTGTGTGTGAAGGTCTGCACTAGGTCCAGAGGGATGCTTGAGCGAATGGAGACCCCAACGGGGCTTCATTTTACCCCCTGTCCCCTCAGTGCTGCAGTCCCTGCTCTGGCTGAATCTGTCCCTGTCAGCTGGCAAGCAACAGGGTATATATTTAGCTTGGCCTTGTATGTTTGAATATAGTTAGTTAACATGGTTATTTGGAACTGTCTCTATGTGGTTTCTTCATTTTGTTAACATTGTGTAGAGAGTAAAGATACAATTGTCACACTATCGGGAGCGGTTTATGGCTGTGAGTGCCAGCCTCAGGGCAGACTGTCAAGAAGCAGAGCAGACACCCCAAACTGGTGGTACGTTCTATAATTAAATTTCACCAACCCCATAACAAACGTGAACTCCTGGATCACTTTAACAGTCTTACCATGGAGTCACAGACCATCCCTCTGGGCTCTCCAGTCTATCTTCCCATCCAGGCAAGCTGGGCTTAATGATAAATTGTCACGTACACCAAAGATCACAAAAGATTCAGGTTGCTCCCAGTCCAAAGAGACCAGTCACTTACTCCACATCAGATTGTACCTTGGATCTCACACCAAAGCCAATGCTTGTAGCCAATCCTATAGTAAACTAACCAAGCATTTATTAACTAGGAAAAAGAAATGAGAGAGTTATTTACAGTTTAAAGCAGGCAACATATATACACAAATGAGTTGCAGTCTATGGTTCTAAAAGGTGACACAAATGTGGTAATCTGCCAGCACCGACTGTCGTCTTAGGGTTGACCCTGGGGATCTCTGCTTTTGTTTCCCAGTTCCAGCCTTGTGAGTGTCCAAACAGCAAAGAGATGAAGAATTTTCATGTCAGCTGTCTGTATTTCCTTCTTCCAGTATTCAAGTTGTTGGGACGAGCTTTCCTGTATGAAGCAACCTTCATGGGCAAGAGAGGCCCATAGCCCAGTCTATGTATTCTGATGCTTCTCAATGGCTTACTTAGTTTTGATAATCCTTCTTGGTCAGTGGGGGAACCCTTCTCCTGCCTGAGTTCACAAGTTCAGAGCAGGCATATTTAGAGTTATAAAGCAAAACTTACATATTACCTTATAACATGGGATACAGACATTACAAGTAAGATTAAAGCATGCAGCAACTTACAAGCATTTTACAGAGTCTAAACACTAAACACATCCTTACAAGTCTAACCTGTATCTTGAACAATACTAACATACAGGTGAGCCAGTCTGGTTTCCAGCTATGAGTGTGTCAATGCTCAGCTAAGCCTACAGCCTTGGCAAGAACAGGCACCTAGTCCACTAGCATCATAATGACTTCTATCAAGCAAACACAAGTGGGGTCCCCTCATCAGCCATTTTCCAGGAGGAACCACTGGTTTCACTTGAAAACATAAAAATAACCCCACGTTTCATGAACCATCTAAGAATAACTTCTAATGGCTCTGAAGTAATTTTAAAATAATTTAGAACTTCTAAATTGCATTCTCCCA
Source organism: Dermochelys coriacea (assembly GCF_009764565.3). Classification (NCBI taxonomy): domain Eukaryota; kingdom Metazoa; phylum Chordata; order Testudines; family Dermochelyidae; genus Dermochelys; species Dermochelys coriacea. The sequence goes on from NC_050069.1 coordinate 209,218,693, forward strand.
TCCCAAATTAAAACATTTCAGTGTGTTTATTCATGTTTATTTTAGTGCTTGCTATTTTTGTAAAATCCCTCCTTTTGTGTAATAGCTGCCTGCCTCCAGTGCTCTCGGGGTGTTACACAATGTGCTACTGTCATGTGCACTACTCTCAATAATTTGTGTACAGCCAGACGAAGATTTTCCTTGTTGGGAGCAGGTGGAAATGAAAAAAAAAAGTTCTAGTAAGAAATGCTGTTCTTTTAGTGAGTTTAAACAAAACCCAGATCATTAAAATGGGTGTCACACCTTAGCAGCGGAAAATTATTTCAACATTTGTATTACATTTCTTAATGGATTAGATTGCGAGATCTGATGCAATGAGTAATTTCATACATTGTAAGGCCAGAAGGGATCACTGTGATCAACTAGTCTGCATAACACAGGCCAGAGGTGCTAGCATCAAGCCCATCACTTCAGGTGAACTACAGCACATACACATTTATAGTAAATTGCTCTTTCATTGCCTTCCCTACCTTGAACTGAATTTAACAGCCATGAAAGGGACTGACACTGGGGAGTAAGACCCAAACTTTCAAGCTTAGTGTTAGTCTACACTAGGAATTTACATTGATATAGCTACCTCTCTCAGAGGTCTGAAAAATCCACATCCCTGAGAGATGCAGCTATACCAACCTAACACCTGCTGTAGAGAGGTCAATGGAAGAATTGGTTGCCATAGCTACCACCTTTTGGAGAGGTGGAATACCTTTCTCAGTGGGAGAAATCCCACCCATCCACCTTATCCTTGTAGGTAGTGTCTACATTGCACAGCTGTAGCATTTTAAGTGTAGACATACCCTTAGTTACCTAATCCATATACAAGCACCTATTGAAAATAAGTCCCACCTTCACTCCTTCCAGGGGACTTGTGGATCTTCAGAACCTCTGAAGATCAGGTCACTTATTTATATGCCTAAGTATGGATTTAAGGTGCCTAGTTTTAGGCAGCCATATGTAAAAGTTTGGGTATAGGGTCCTCTATTTATCCACAGAGCCTATAGAGGAACTGCCAGCGTGCCTTAGACGTGTCTAGCAGGTACCACCTCTGAGGTGAGAGGCTAGGTCAGTTATTCAGCCCTTGTCCTCAGTGCCGAGACTGCCAACAGAATAGCCCTGCCAGCTGTGATGATCTGTCCTTCCATTTCAATTGAACCTTCCCAAGTTTCTTTTCCTTCTAGCTAAACTTGATCTTATTTCCCCTAACACACCAAAGGGTCTATCAGTAGAAACCTTATAGTAGCTTCATCTAGGTTGCATTTCCCTAGTTTATTTATGAGAAGGTTATGCGGAACAGTATCAAAAGCTTTACTAAAATCAAGATACACCATGTCTACCACTTCCCCCCCATCCACAAGGCTTGTTACCCTTTCAAAGAAAGCTATCAGGTTAGTTTGACATGATTTGTTTTTGACAAATGCATACTGATTGTTACATATTGCCTTATTATCTTCTAAATGTTTGCAAATTGATTGCTTAATTATTTGCTCCAGTAACTTTCTGCGTAGAGAAGTTAAGCTGACTGGTCGGCAATTCCCTGGGTTATCCTTATTTCCATTTTTATAGACGGGTATTATATTTGCCCTTTTCCAGTCTTCTGGAATCTCTCCCGTCTTCCATGACTTCTCAAAAATAATTGCTAATGGCTCAGATATCTCCTCAGTCAGCTCCTTGAGTATTCTAGGATGCATTTCATCAGGCCCTGGTCACTTGAAGACATCTAATTTGTCTAAGTAATTTTTAACTTGTTCTTTCCCTATTTAAGCCTCTTTTGAGCCTACCTCACTTTCACTGGCATTCACTATGTTAGACGTCCAATCACCACCAACCTTCTTGGTGAAACCTGAAACAAAGAAATCATTAAGCACGTCTGCCATTTCAACATTTTCTGTTATCATTTCTGCCCCCCCCCCCCCATGAGTAATGGGCCTACCCTGTCCTTGGTCTTCCTCTTGCTTGTAATGTATTTGTAAAATGTTTTCTTGTTACCCTTTATGTCTCTAGCTAGTTTGATCTAGTTTTGTGCCTTGGCCTTTCTAATTTTGTCCCTACATACTTGTGTTATTTGTTTATATTCATTCTTTGTAATTTGATCTAGTTTCCACTTTTTGTAGGACTCTTTTTTTGATTTTTAGATCATTGAAGATCTCTGAGTTAAGCCAGTGTGATCTCTTGCCATACTTCCTATCTTTCCTATGCAGTGGGATAGTTTCCTCTTATGCCCTTAATAATGTCTCTTTGAAAAACTGCCAACTGTCTTCAGTTATTTTTCCCCTTAGACTTGCTTCTCATGGGATCTTACTCACTAACTCCGAGTTTGCTAAAGTCTGCCTTCTTGAAATCCATTGTCTTTATTTTGTTGTTCTCCCTCCTACTGTTCCTCAGAATCATGAACTCTATCTTTTCATGATCACTCTCACCCAAGCTGCCTTCCACTTTCAAATTCTCAACCAATTCGTCCTATCTGTCAAAATCAAATCTAGAACAGCCTCTCCCCGGTAGCTGTCTCCACCTTCTGAAATAAAAATTTGTCTCCAATACATTCCAAGAACTTATTAGATAATCTGAGCCTTGCTGTGTTATTTTCCCAACAGATGTCTGGGTAGTTGAAGTCCCCCATCACCACCAAGTCCTGTGCTTTGGATGATTTTGTTAGCTATTTAAAAAAAGCCTCATCCGTCTCTTCTAACTGGTTAGGTGGTCTGTAATAGATCCCTATCATAACATCACCCTTGTTTTTTACCCCTTTTATCCTTACCCAGAGACTTCAACAAGTCTGCTATTTCCATCTCAATCTCAGTCCAAGTGTATATGTTTTAATATATAAGGAAACACCTCCTCCCTTTTTTCCCTGCTGGTCCTTCCTGAGCAAGCTGTACCCTTCTATACCAATATTCCAATCATGTGTATCATCCCACCAGGTCTCTGTGATGCCAACTGTGTCATAGTTGTGTTTATTTACGATCATTTTGAGTTCTTTCTGCTTATTCCCCATACTTTTTGCAGTATACAGACATCTAAGATACTGATTTGATTTCCTGTCCCCCAACTCTGTCTTGTCTCTCCTTTATCCTTGCTATAACAGCCCATGCTCCCCCCAAATTCCAAGCCTTCTCCCATGTCTTCATGTTCTTGACTTATCTGTGGGTTTGGTCACCTGCCCCCTTCAAACCTAGTTTAAAGCCCTCCTCATTAGTTGAGCCAGTCTGTATCCATTATGCTCTTCCCCCTCCTCGATAGATGGACCCATCTCTGCTTAGCAGTCCTTCTTCCTGGAACAGCATCCCGTGGTCAAGGAAGCTGAAGCCCTCCTAGCAACACCATCTTTGCAGCCAGGCATTCGCCTCCAGGTGAATAATAATAATTCAATAATAACTAAAAATGTCATGGAAATTGCAGTTCATCTGAATGACTATGAGAAATATGATCAAATAAGACAACAGCCCAGAATATACAGATAGATCATCAATGACAGGAGAACATTTGCCCATGTATTATGACACAAAACTGTTATGCAGAACAATCCTATCTATTCTTAGGATTCAATTCCAAAACCCTCCAAACACAACAACATCCTCTAGCAGCTGATGAAGATGAAATATCACTAGGTCAAGTGACTTCTAGTTTGTTATACTTTTGAATTGTAGTTGATTTAAAATAAATCCAGGTGTAGGACGCAAACATACTTTTTTCTTCCATTATTGTAAATCATAGGATTGTTTTATGAAAAGTATTTTCCAAGAGAACAGCTCAGAAAACAATATGCTCTTTGATCATATGTGTTACATATTAGCTACTTTAGTTGCATATTGCAATTTTCAAAGGCTTTAACTTTACAGACAATGGATGGGCTTATGAAAATGAAAGCCATAGAAATAAATCATCCTTCAGTAATGAAAAAAAGAGAATGATATAATTTCTATTTGTCAAGGAATAATGATGTCACCAACCATTTATCCTCTGCACTTAAAGGTTGAAGCCATTCAACAAATCTCTCCTGAGCCACATACATCTGTTGCTTTAATGGTGGCTACAGCAAAGCTTTTTGATTAGTTCACACATCATTCATCAATTAGAGCAGAAGGCAAAAGTTATTTCTCCTACCCACAGTGCTTCATTAAAAAATCACCTTTAATGTAATGAATGATGGCAGAATCTAGAAATAAATAAGATGAGAGCCAGTTCTAAAGGAGGTCATTCTTTGAAGGATTCCACCTCTTTTCTAGGGTGCAGGAAAATGAGGATGAATGCATGGCTTAAAATATGGTGAGAAATTTGTCCTATGTTACAGCTTTATATTGTATCCATTAATGCAACTTGATACATATATGACATTACATGCAATTTTACCCAAAAAGTAACAAAACAATAAAAACAATACTTAGTGCTTATAGAGTGACTTATATCCAAAGGTCTCATAGAGCTTTGCAGGTACAAGTGAACTAATTCTTACCACACCCGTGTGAGGTGGAGAGAATTTGCCTCATTTTACAGATGGGGAAACTGACTCACAGATGGGTTAAGTTATTTGTCCAAGGTTGCGCATGAAATTTACAGCCAACACAATATATTATGTTAAGACTCTGTCTTGAAAGCACCTCAGAAGTGCTTACACAGCAGGGATGCTAGGACACTAGGAAGTCAGACTAGACTTTGCACTAAGATGACCCCTTACCAGTAGTGTTGTGCACTGAAGGATCATGAAGCACACAAGTGATCTTCTTAAATGTTTAAAGTGATGTTCTGCTCCAAACTGTTTCCTGAAAACTGACTTTGCAGCATGCCAAACGTATTGTCTCAGTGACTACTTATATCACATTTGTTCAATTTGTAACAGTCAAAACATGGGATTTCTCACTACCAAGCCAGCAAACTAAACCAGGTATGTAAATATTGGGTTGTGTTCTTTCCAGCTGTCACTTCAGCAGTCATAAAATTAGTGTGAAAAAAGAACCTGGGGCTTGATCCTTCAGTCTTTATTCAGACAAAACTGCTATTGAGGATGGCAGGACTAGGCTCTTAGTTAACAAGTCTGTTCAATGATGCTCAAACCAGCATAGAATCATGCACTTTTTCTGCAACAAGGGCCTCTGGGGTGAGGAAATAAATTTCTTCCCAGCACTTCCCCGAGGCTGTCCCTTATTACACTCTCCCTACCTGCATTGGCTCTTCAGAGCTACGATAGCAGGAGTGTAAAGCATAAAACCTGTGCAAGCTTACTAAAGACAGGGAACCTGATTCTTCATTGATGCTAATGGAATTACACTGGCATAAACTGGTGGAAGAAGGCAGTCTTGCTTTTCAGTTTCCAAGTTGAATTGATAGGGCTGGCAGTGAGGAAATGGTCAGTGGAGTGACATCAGTGGAAAAATTGACTCTGCCTTTTCATAGACTCATTCTCCCTCAAAAAAGGAATTTATCATCATGATAACAGAAATGCTGACAAAATGATAGCCTCAGATTGAGCTATTGTAATGACATTTAGGGCTTGATTGCAGTATGTGGGAATGGGGAACTGCACCAGCCCAGAGTGGGAGGACCCAGAAGGCATATGTTGCCACAAGAAGTGAGAGTGCCTCCCAGAGCTCCCAGGTGCATAGACTTAATGGGATGCAGTGTACTCCCTCTGCATAGCCACCACCCTTTCTAGAGTGCCATGTCCCCTCCAGGGTGAGAGTGGGAGTTGTCCCTGCACTCCCAGGAGTGCAGGGACTGGAATCCTGCCTGGATCTTATACAGGGAGTGTCATGGGGAGCCTTCACAACTCACACTGTGAGAGCACTAGGCAGTGCTTGCACCCAATGAACACTCTGAATAGACGTGCACATGATATTTGCCCCAAGTCTCAAATCCAACCTTGGATCTGAGGTCTGATGCATTTGAAATCCTCAGTCCATGCTTCCAAAACATTGACAAACCTGGTCTCAGCAAACCTTCCTCTTTGGTGACAAGTACCACTGGGGGCATTAATGGCCACTAGAGAGGACTCTAGATTTGATCTCATGTGTGACACCAAATGAAATTAAAATTGCTCATGTCCAGCTCCCACACAAAATCTTTCTGCTACTCCATATAGCTGTAGGGACTAAACCTGCATTAGCAGGAGGATGGCCTTTATCCCATGATGGGCTCTTCCACCTCTAATTTCTATGATCACCAAAGCAGTTTATGAAATCCACTTGTTTAATATTGATCAGCCTGAGTTTTCATGGTACCCCTGGGTTACGTAGCATGCAGAATACACCACCCACAAATGTGGTATTGTAATATCAATTGCACTTGCTTTGTTCCCATTTGTTATCTACTGATCTGAAAAGCTTTGAGATAACCAGGGCTGAGTTTAGTAAAAACCCTTTGTAAACAAGACTTTTGTGTCAGTGGAACAATACAGGTTCAATAGTACTATCTATTTGTGCCCGTGTCTTCATTTATGCAAGCAGTGACTTTCAAAAGCTACAAGCACAAGCTAGTCTGTACAAAATACATTTTAAGAGCTGACATTAAAGTTAACGTGGAAGTTCGGAGGTGCAAAATAATTTAAATGCACAGAAGAGGTAGCAATAACGTTTCTAAACTGAGGCCGTGAATTATCTGTCTATGAAATATTAAAAATGCAAAGCTGACTCTATTTGCATTTGGAATGCCCCCCTAGTTGTTACCGAGGAGGAGGAAATTGCTTTATGCTGAATTCAAGGGCATACTACTTAGTGCTTATTTAAGTCAAGGAGGACTATCACTCATTTTTATTCTACCACTTAACTTGTGCTTATGTAATCTGTCTGGTAGCCACGTCAATTGCCTTATATTATTTTCAATCACAAGAAGAGAATATATAATTCAATCATTAAACCTTTATTTTCACCTGCTTTGAGATCTCTCCTAACCATAGTGCTACATGTAAATAATTATGAGCTGTCATCAGCCCAGGCGGGCGATGGCAGTGATGGGCAGCCCTCTCCGGAAATCACTTATTGGTAATCAGGGAACGTGGTTGAACTTATTCCCCAGTTTGGGAATATGACAGACACTTTGAAACAAATGAATGCAGCCGCTGTAAGCTGGTTTGACTGCAGACAAACAGCCCATTCCCTTTCACGAGAGGAGAGTAAGTTATCAGGGCACAGGGATCAGGGCTGGCCTTACCATGAGGCGAAATTAGGCGGCCACCCCAGGTGCCAGACTGTGGGGGGCGCCACTAGGACCCAGAGTTTCAAAGTTTTGTCCCAAGTTAGGGGGCATGAGGACGTCATTTGAGCTCCCTGCCTCAGGTGCCAAAATGTTGTGGGCCAGCCCAGACAGGGATCCAAACACATGAGCGCTCGATTAATAAGAACGGGTGAAATCCCTGACTTCGGTGAAAATGTTTTGCTATATGTCAGACCCAAACAGTTTGAGTGTGAAATGTGCTAAAACACCTTGCTTAAAGGACTTCCTCAAGGCAGGTAGAGTTAAAATTAGACCCCCTGCCCAAATTCACTGGTGCATCTATGCCAGCATTAACTGGGGTAGAGTCTGCTCATGGCCCTGGCAGCAGAAAGTTCACCAAGGGAGGAAGTTACAGTGCTGCAAAAGCAGTAAAGAGACAGCACATCCCAACAACTTGGGGAGGGGGTACTGGATGGAAATGGGATGGGACTGGGGTAGCTAATTAAGGTATTCCTCAGCAGCCTCTCTTGGGGTGGGGTTCTGATGGGATCTATCTGTAAACTAGATCTGCCTTCCTTTGTCTATAATTCCACTTGCTCTTCGTGGGGCTGAGACCCTCTTGGGGCTCCATCACCAGCAGCAATGAGTCTGCTCCATCAAGCTTTGATTTGTTTTGCTGGTGCACATCAGAGAACTCAGGTGTGTGACCAGCCGAACACCTCAAACAGTGAACAGATTGAATTTGCTGACTTTTCACAAACACACCCAGTGGGACGGTGCTCAGAGCCCACATATTGCAAACAAACGAATGTATTTGTCTAGGTAACTAGTAAGATCTCAGACTATTAAAGTGGAAAGTATGTTTAAAACCCAGTACATTTTATCTGATTGTGCTGTTTGTTTAGCTTTTGCATGTCTCTCACGCTGGACAGTAAAAATCAATGAAACTTTGATTCTATTGACAGTTGGTTTCACTTTCAGGTTCTCACAGCTGCAGTGTGTTTGGGTTTGCAACCCTACAGGAAAAATGTTTATAGAAAAACAATTGTTTCCACTGGAATTCAGGAGGGGAAATCAGGCATGAAACTATTTTTATTGGTCTTAAATTTTGCTTGTTTTTTTTTTAATAAAAAATAAATTTGGGGCCAAATTTGAGTTTACAGTATCCCTTTAAGAATTAATAGCCTTATCCTTAGGAAGGCCACCTCGGGGGATTTTCTGTGCTGTCAGTGAATCTTTTAGCATGGAGATTTATTAAAAATAATTAAGCCAGAGTTGTTTAAAAAAAAACAAAGCCAAAAAACAAAAAAACTTGTAGCAACCAGGGGCATATGTGGGACATTTAAACCCAGCTGGTTTTAAGTATGAAAGCCTGCTGCCATGTATTTCCAAAACTAGATTTGGTGATTTATTTGTTTATTTAGATTTAAATACTATAACATAAAATAATGCTTATCTGAGCTCTCAGTACTGTTGCTATTAATTAAAAGATGCAATGCAAAAATATTTGGAAACTCCAAAGTGCATCATATTTCCACCCCAACCAATCCCAACCACTAGTCAGCAAACATAATACAAATTAAATTTTCCAACTTCTAATATACTCCTCCAATAAAAAGAAAAACCCCTGTCTTCTTTAGCCTTTCTTCAATGCCCTTTCAAACAGAGAGAGACAATGGGGAGATGGTACCAGGTCCTTGGATCTGATCAGGTTAAGATTTGGCTCTGCTACATAAGGACTAAGGATTGGGTTCAGAACTGAGAGAAAATCTTGTGGCACATTCTCATGATATTAGAAATACAAGGTGAGTGAGGTAATACCTTTTATCGAACCAACTTCTGAGAGTCAGCCCAGAACAGCAGTTACCTCACAAAACTGACAATTGATCTCATGAGATTTGTCAGTTTTAATTGTGGAGTTCGTACATGAGATTACCATCATCTAGCCTGAAATCTCACAAGAACAACAATTTTCACAAGATTTTGGTCATATTTGAAATAGAAGCAGGAAAGAAAAGAAGGAAATTGAGCTACTACCAACCCAGGAACAAAACCATAAAGGTGAGTGTGGATCTGGGAAATAGACTCTTAAATTTGAAGGGATTTGGATATGAGCTTCCAGTTGTGACTCATCAATAATTTCCTCCAATCTCTGTACTTTTGTGTCTGAGGTGAGAGCAAAAAGCAAAGAAAGGTGACTGAAAAGGTAAGTGTCTAATTATCTTTTGAATGGATATCAGAAGTATGGAAAAGAAAATGGTTAAGCCGGAGGTAGTGTAGGTATCATCTGTGTTAGAGAGAATCAGAGAAATGAATGGGACTTAAGAAAAGAGTTTAAAGAAGTGAGAATCAGCACAGTAGAAGAGAGGTAGCAATATAAGTGAAGAATAATACTGTGTCTGCAGAGGGAGATTAAATATTATATCCACAAAAATTTGACAGCTCTGCTATTAGAAGAATTTTGGCAGCCACAACAGAAACATCATGCATCAGAGTTAAGGACAAAAAGGGATTCCTTATTGTAGCTGCATTGTATTGTGCAGGGTGGTAAATCAGGAAGTGTTACAGAGAACATTGCTCGGTAGAAAAAAGTCAAAAGATTGTGACTTAGAAAATTTTGCATCGAAGCTGCAGAAAAGTACATCTTTAATGCTTAGCCATGAGACATTTTGTTTAAATATTAAAGGGGAAAGTTATCCTGACTGTTAAATCAATAACAAATCAGGCCTGGAAATTGTTTTACGATCTCGGACGCTGAGCCCCTTAACTGCTAGTGTCATAAATGATGTCACATTTCAGCAGTCCTGAGGCTGCCAATACTCCAATATGCCAATTTTAATTAAAAATTTTCATCTGAAATACAGCCTATCATTTATTGATGGCGAGAAATGAGCTGCTAAAATGTTGTGCTGAGCAGAATGGAGCATCCTTTCTTTTATAGTCAGTAAACTGCACTCCTGCAGCAGACCTATCCAAAGACTGCCCCCTCCCACTCCCCATCTACATTTTCCAAAGAGAGTTGAAATGGGACTTTTAATAGCTCTTAGGCCTTGTGCTGGCCCTCTGCACATCAGTGAATTTCACCCACCAATGAAAATCACAGCCCAAAATACATCACCTTCTAATTTTTGGTCAACATGAGCCTGATCTATATTCCACTGAAGTCAGTGGAACTTGCCTTCACCAGGCTACAGATTAGGCCTTAAAGTATGAATTTCATCATGCATTAAGGACTCTATATTGATTAAAATCAAGAAACCATTTAGCGTCTGATTGTGGTTTACATGAGGGTCTCTTTACACCACTCAGTGGGGGTAAATGTAGAGGGCTGGTGACAGTGTGATGGGGGATTTAATCAAACATTTGTTCACCCCTCAAAACAAAGTTCTGTTCATTTCCTGGGCAAAGAGTCAAGCCAGGGGAGGGCTCTCATTGCCTAAAATTGGTTCATCTGCTCATGCAATATATATTTGCTACACTTAGGCATCTATGTCTTTTTACCTTAAAGACAATAAAAGAGAATGAGTTCTGGAAGCAATTGGTGGTAGGACTGCGAGATAGGGGAGGCACCTGCAGAGCAGGCCCCATGTATATCACAATTCTGCATCTCCACAAATGGCTATACATGCTACCTTTTTTTTTTAAAGGAGCCACACAATTTCCTAAATTGTGCTGAAGCTAGACTGAGCTTCACTTGCGTGCAGTTTAGGAGCTCTGCATAGCAGCATTGGTTTTCGTCCTACACTGTCCCGAAAACACATTGGAGCGCAACTTAGGATCTGTACAGGAGGCACAAGCTGCTTCTATGCAGAGCTCCTTAGCTGAGCTGTACTGGAGCTCCCTTCCTGTGGGCCTTAGGAGTGTGACCCAATAGTTACCTCCTCCTTCAAGCTGTCTCCTGCTCACTTCATGTTCGCTAGTGTTTCTGCCAGATCTGCTCAGCCTATTTCACGCCAAAGGGAGGCTTTCCCTTCAACTGTGGAGCTGGCATTCCAGTATGAAGTGGTAGAGAGCTTCCCCTTCTCCCCAGCTGGCCTCATACTGCCACAGTGGTTCAGTATGTGTCACACAGCATTCCTCTGTAGGGTGACCATCCGTCCCATTTGGGACGGAACCATCCCCTTTTTATGCTCTGTCCCGGACGTCCTGACTTTTTTGGACAAAAACAGGCATTTATCACGTTTTCTCTTCCCAACTGATCAGTTGCAAGAGCAAACAATCAAATGCTCTTTTAACAAAAAAAGTCAGGCTAGGGAAGTGCAGAAGAACATTGGGGGGAGTGGCAATGCGAGGTGCAGAGAAGTGGGGCTCGGAGGGGTCAGCCCCAGCCACGGGATGCACAGAGCTCAGGGGGCATCAGTCCCAGCCCCGGCCCTGGGTGGCACAGGGCATAAAGCTGGGGGGTGTCAGCCCCAGACACAGATGGCATGGGGCACAGGTGCTCAACGCAGCACCAGCTGTGGCTGGCATGGGGCTCAAGGCAGGGGTGTCAGTCCCAGCCTCAGGCAGCGTGGAGCTCGGGAGCAGGGGGGTCAGCCCCAACTGCAGATGGCATACAGCATGGAACTCGACGGGGGAGAGCCCCAGTCCTGGGTGGCAGGTGGGGGGGCCCTCTGGCAAGCCCTGCCGGTGGGTGGGGGAGGAGGCTTGGGTGAGCCCCCCAGCCATCCCGTTTTTAATTTAGTAAATACACTCACCCTATTCCTCTGGCGTATACAAATACACAGTATGCATTAGCAGCACCTGTTTTTCACTTTGTGGTGACTTTTACAAATGATTTCAATAAAACTGGAGATTTGAAAATGATTTTCTAATCTCCACAGGTCTTTGGAGGTGAAAAGGTGTCATGCACATTTTGTACCTCAGAAAATGCTCATGGCCAAAGTGATGGGAGGGTTTTGTTGAAATAGGAAATGATAAAACAGAGACTCCAATCAATCCAAATGTTATCTATGAGACCATGAGCAGCGGGTGAACCAAGGGCTCGGGGAGGCTAGCCCACAGCCTGGCCTACCCCTTCTGCCTGAGCCCCGCCTCTCCCACCCCCACCAGAACCCAGAGGCTCCCTCTGCCCCGGGCAGCAGCCAGCCCCACTGCCAGAGTGGTGGGCAGGCCAGCGGCATAAGCACTGGCTCCAGCTGCCTGAGTCCCTAGCCACAGCCTGGTCCCCACTAGCTCCAGCCCAGGGCCCTGCCATGGGTGAAGACTCAGAGCCACCAAGCGCTGGCGGGAAGCAGGAAAGGGTCTGGAGGTGGAGCGTGGGCCTGTTTGGGGAGGCTCAACCTCCCCTGGCCTTTGATACCTGCTGCCCATGTATGAGACCTATGACTAGGAACAGTCTCTCTGGCTAACTGTTATGTGTCTAGCTCAAAAATCCCTGTTGTAGATCCAGATCAGAAATAAAGTATCAGAAGCTCAGTCCCCAGGCCAGAACTATCACAAGAGATCCATGACTGATAATTAAGTGCCGGCTGAAGTCAAAGAAGCCTTTTCAACAAAATCTTTCCAGTACAGTTGCAATTACAGGTGCTTAGGCAGTAGTATTAACCTATGAAAAATGTCATACATATCTGACCTTTTCAGAGATTTCAGCATAAGGGAACACTGCCAAATCAGAATTTTTTACATTTCTCATGTCCAATACATCCCATGAAGTAGCTGAATAAAACAGATCTGCGTTTATCCACCAAACCAGAACAAATAAAATGATTTGTTTAGCTCTTTATCTTCTATAAACATATGAAAAGTATCCTTTCTGCAAAATTGATGCCTACCTATAAATCCTAGCATTAGCTGTTTCCTTTGCTTTTATATCTGCCCTAGATCTGTCAAAAATGTTTTCACAAGTACAAGTTGACAAGAAGTTAATCCTAAAAAGACAATGTCTAATTGGAACAGGATACACATTACCCAGCCACGCCATTTTACAAGGGGAAAGTAATGCTTGCTAGTTCACATGTTACAATAATTCCCCTAGAGGCATTATATTGTTTCTGCTAGATCAGATTTTTTGCCTATGTACCATAGATCTACTTACAGCAGAGAAACTAGAGTTATTCTGGGAATTTACACAAAAAGCGTTTGTGAAAAAATTAAGGTTTAAGAAATTGTATGTGCTCCCCTGAGACCTTTCAGCACTTACAGCAAATATATCTCTGTAACATTACCTCTGCCTTTCAGTGCATAGGAATTGATAAAAGCAACATATATTTAGCTAGGATATACTTTTTCCACACAACCCACAAATTAGCCAGTGGAACTCATTGTCACAAACTATCATTGAGGCCAAGAGTTTGGTAGGATTAAAAAAAAAGGATTTGGCATTTATATGTATAATGAAAGCATCCAGGGTTACAAGAGCAAGGCATTAAAAAAAACATTTTGGAAGGTATAAAAAAACTCTAATTTATAAGGGTTATGTGTCTTTCTCTGAAGGCAGATTGCTCCACAATTACAAAATGCAGGGTTTCTTGCATCTTCTCCTAAGCAGCTAGTACTAGCCACTGTCTGACACAGGATACTGGACAAAAGGGACCACTGGTCAGATCCAGAATCGCAATTACTAGGTCACTATACTCCTAGCTGTATTCTGTTGAGATGATTACTCTTAATTGCCTTATTTGAAAAGGGCAGAAATAGGATATTAATCTGGTTATTCACTTTGGCAACTGTTCCTATGAGATAATATAAAGACTACATTTTGCTGAAGCCTTTATATGAGAGACATTTAGCTAATTGTATTGGCTCTGATGAGGCCCCCGATTTCACTTAAATGAAAACAGAAGTAAAAGGAATGGATAGTTTCATTATGAGATCCAGGATTCTGCATTTTGTCTTCAAGAAAATTATTTTCCTCACTGTGTAAAGATTACACTTTAAATTACAGTGTAACTTTTTTGAGCTGTGTTATTTGAATTTGCTTGCCTTAGCCCCTGGTGTATGCCATGAGCCAAGATATATAAGTAATATGCAACACCTAATTGATTCCAGTTGCTGTGTGCAGCTCCATAGTGATCCCCTGGCCAATTACTTGAGCATGTGCAGTAGCACCAACAGCAGAGGATGTATTGATACCAATAATAGCAATAGTACAAGCAGCAATGGCTTTAAAGGTCATGCACTGTGTGCTAAATAATCCCTGGGAGCTCTGCAGTGATGGAAACTGCTTCCTTATTACTAAACACAATATACAAGATTCAAGCTTCTTGCTCCCATTTTCAAGGCCCTTCACAGCTTTTCATCTCTTCTTTTTCCTTTCCACTCTTGTTTCTTTTTGCATCCTTCCAGTCCCCATGCCAGCACAGACAACCCATTTATCCACAACTCCCACCTCCCACAAGCATCTTTACACCTTCTTCACCCTATCCATGGCTCAATTTATAAACTGCAATGTACCCACAGAGCAGCTCAGCTGATTGCAGCATGCTGCACTGTGGGATGTGCCCCCAGTAGATTTAGCACCACACACAAATGAGTATGGGGCATTACAGCAACCCCACTGTTATTTTGCAGTGTGGCTAAACTAACTGAGAGAAGGAAATCTAATGCAGATTACCTGAGATAATTCTGCACTGAAGATGCACCCCAGTAGGCTGCAAGGGAGACCCTCATATACACACTCTAGGGAAACTAGGACCCAGATAGTGTCCTCCTCCCCACCCTGTGACCATGGGGGAAAACTTCAGGGAGGTATCGGCCAGAGTCTCTAGCCGGTAAGAACAGCTGCCGGAGAAGCCAAAGCGGGGACGTTTGGACACTCAGAGAACTTTCTACAGTTACTTTCTCTGCCCAGTGCTGATTGGCTGCCTCCAACCCTCTCGCTCACAGCTTCTTCACCTCAGCTTCATTCCACACCTGCCGCTTCTACTTTCTTCTCCCCTGCCCTGTCCCGTGCCCACCCTTCCCTTTACTTTACTTTTCTTTCCACTTAGTTGATCCCTGTAGTATCTTACTGATTAACAGATTGCTCCCAAGTAAACCCTTGAACAGAAACTATGTACAGCAATGAGGTAGCAAAACATCCTGCTAACCTGTATAGCTGCAGCATGTGACTACCCTGTCCTGGGCTTCTTTGTTTCTCTATGGCAAACATCGTCTTAATGAGACAAAGCACCTCACACGTAGGTAGGCCCAGGACTGGTTGTTTGACTCTATGTTCTACCGCACTCTCTTACACTTAAATACAAAGGAAAAATGACATAACCAATGTGCACTCGCCCACCACTGGCATTGTTCCTGCGTTATAGTCTTTCACAGACACTTTTGACTTTGCCACTTTACATGCTCCTTACAATCCCTGCCCAAGGAAACCCACCAAAAATTGTGGAACTAATATGCTGTTTGCTGCTTTCAGATTGTTCAGTCTCTTGGTGTATTTTACCCCTTCCCCCAGCCTGTGTCTGTCTGGTCTATTTAAACTGTAAGCTCTTCGGTGCAGGGACCATCTGTGACTCTGTTTATACAATGCTTAGCACCATTGAGACCTGTTCTCAATTGGTTCTTAGCCACTACCATAATACATGTGATTATTAGTATTAATATCAATATTAATAATTAATAATAATTAATAGGAGCTTACATTGTAAATCCTCCGGTAATCAAAGCACTTAGCACATGATTAACTTAAGGCACATGCCCAAGTTCAGTGAGGTCCACTGGACTGCGTGAGCGCTTGAAGATAAGCCCATGGATAAGTGTTTAGTACTGTACCTTGGGCAGCTTCAGATGGTTGTGCACATTATGCTGCAAGTCAAAGGTTAATAAGAATTCTATGTGTCCAGTGAAAGAAAAATGGACCCTGTACTTTGGATATAGAATTCTCAGCCTGCTAAGGCTCTCAGATCCATGACACAAGACGGGACAATCAGACACCCTGATTCATAAAATAACTGTTAGATTTGTTTGTTTGTTTGTAGAATTACAGTAAATAAATGCAATTCCTAGATTTTGTTTCTCTACATATAAATTTTATCTAGTGATCATTTCTAAATTTCAGTAATTTAGACAACTGGCATACAATTAGGTAATATCACAGTTGAGCCTGTATTAAATATTCATTTTCTCTGTGTAGTATATGAAGTATAACTATCTGAAATCAGAAAATCTACAGTGTTTGTGAATAGGGGGCATGAACGTTCATTAAAAAATCTAAACAAAAAATTATCTTTGCCTTATCCCTTTTGATAAATCCAGCCCAGGCCCTAATCACAATGAATATAATAAAAAATAGCAGTAGCAGAAATTTTAAATTAATTTCCTTAGCATAAATCAAGTTTTATTACATGTTCACTTTCATGATTACACATTTCTGATGTAAAAACAAAGTAGAAAAACACCAAGGAACTGCAGGGAATTGGAGCTATATTTGGAAGGCCTTCAGAAAGATGTATCCAGTCTTGCCTTGTGCTCCTCTTCTGCTGTTGTGCTATTTCAGTCAATGAAGCTATGCTCATTTACACCAGCTGTGAACCTGGCCCATCTCTATATATCCACACTCTGTGCTTGGATCTTCTATATTGTTTAATTTGATCTACTATACAATTTTTATAATATGTAATGTACTTACAGTTGTATTCTGTGAAGCTCTCAGCAAGCAATGTGGCAATAAATACCTAGAATAATTGTCAAGCTAAATGAATCACATTTAGTGTAAACGGTTATTTAAAGTGATTTTAGTTCACCGTTAAACTAAACAGAACTGCAATCAGAGTGTTTATTTCAGTGAGAATTATTGTACTCAATAAAATCTCTAAGAACTACACTGCTCTTTATTATACGAAGTAAAGATCATGATTAGTTTCAGAGTAGCAGCCGCGTTAGTTTGTATTCGCAAAAAGAAAAGGAGTACTTGTGGCACCTTAGAGACTAACAAATTTATTTGAACATAAGCTTTCGTCAGCTACAGCTCACTTCATCGGATGCATTCAGTGCATTCAGTGAATCCGATGAAGTGAGCTGTAGCTCACGAAAGATTATGCTCAAATAAATTTGTTAGTCTCTAAGGTGCCACAAGTACTCCTTTTCTTATCATGATTAGGGAATCTGATGTTTTCGACAAAGCCCTAACTTAAACAATAGCATGAGGTATTAAGAAGTAACTTAAATACAAGAGGCCAGATTCATCAGTACTCTGACTGTTTATGTCATTCAGAGCAGTTGCAGGCATAGTTTAACCAACCAGTTCAGTGAAGTTTAATTGATAGCTGCTTTGCATTGCCAGAGCAACACAAAGTAGCTGGACGGTACTAATAGGGTGACCAGACAGCAGTTGTGAAAAATTGGGACGGGGTGGGGAGTTAATACAGTGGTGAGCTGGAGCTGGTTCCCACCGATTCACTAGAACCGGTTGTTAAATTTAGAAGCCCTTTTAGAACCAGTTGTTCCGCGAGGGACAACCGGTTCTAAAAGGGCTTCTAAATTTAACTGGCCAAAAGTGGCACCTTAGGCATTGAATCCATGGGTGCTCCAGCCCTGGAGCACCCAGGGGAAAATTTGGTGGGTGCAGAGCACCCACCAACTGCTCCCCTCTCCGCCCCTGGCCCCAGCCTCAGCCCCAGCTCACCTCCACTCCGCCTCCACCTCCTCCCCTGAACGCGCCGCCCCGCTCTGCTTCTCCGCCCCCCACCCCAGGCTTCCCGCAAATCAGCTCTTCGCGTGGGAAGCCAGGGCAGGCCCAGGGAGGCGGAGGTGAGCTGAGGAGGTGGGGAGCACGAGGAGGGCCACCCATGCCGCAGCAGATAACCCACTCCCCACCCCAGCTCACCTCCGCCATCCTTGGCCTGAGCGGGAAGCTACCGCTTGCTTCTCAGCCCTCCCCGGTTTCCTGCCGAACAGCTGATTCGCGGGAAGCCGGGGAGCGGAGAAGCAGGGTGGGGAGGTGCGTTCAGGGGAGGAGGAGGAGTAGAGGTGAGGTGAGCTGGGGCTGGGCGCGGGGCAGGGAGCTGCCAGTGGGTGCTCTGCACCCACCAAATTTTCCCTGTGGGTGCTCCAGCCCCGGACCACCCAGGGAGTTGGTGCCTAAAGTGCCACTTTTGATGTGATCAGTGGGGGAGCGGCCGCTCCCCCTGCTCCCCCACCAGTTATGCTCCCCTGCCCCTAGGAGCCAGAGGGACCTGCCAGATGCTTCCTGGGAGCTGCCCCAGGTAAGCACCTCCCGGACTCCCCACCTTGCCCCCGGCAGGTGCCTCTGGCTCTTAGGGGTGGGGTGGGTACCCACTATGGTGGCCAATGAGACCCTCCTGCCCGGTTCTGGGGGCAGTCAGGGGACAGGGGAGCTGGGTGGATGGGGCAGGGGTTCTGGGGAGAGGCATCAAGGAATGCAGGGGGGTTGGATGGGGCAGGAGTCCCGGGGGGGCAGGGGTGTGCAACAACCCCCTTGTGGGGTAACTTAAATCTAAGTTAAGATGTTTAAACATACACGTGTGTAAGTGCTTGGCTAGCCAAGGACCTAAGAGACAGAAAGCACCCTCTCATTTCTGTAGAGCAACTGTCAGTTAGTTAATGCCTTTTTGGCCACTAGCACACTGAGCTGGATTCAAACCAGTAACCCACTGCTGAGTGACTTTTCATGCCAGTTATCAGTCAGTCACTCCAACTCTAGAGCACTCTTTCACTAGTGGACTGTAACACAGTGTTATACGTCCTATTCAGTGAAGTAAAGGTGCTCCACATGATGCTCCACCATCGGTTTTTATTATAGTTGTTAACCAAAGGTCTGATCCTTATTCACTTGGAGGAAGATTGGGGCTCAAGTCATTTGTGGTACAGGACAGCACAGTCCATCTTCCTTACCACCTCAGGCCCTTGCATAAAATCAGAAAAATATTTCTTCCTGCTGGAAGAATTTCTATGTCTTGGGTGTTACATCACTTGAATCTTCTGGGCAATAACCTTCTGAAACTAGCTTGGCATAGTGCTCGGAAGTAGCTTTGATCAATCTTAGATCCTCAGCCCTTGACACTTTAATCAAAATAATTTAAAATTCTATTAAGCACAATATGTAGAGCATTGGCATGCTGAACCAGTGAGTGGTTAGGCTGTAAGAGATGAGTGATACACCTGAGTAAAAGCCATGGTAGAAGGGCTCTTGTGTTTTCTCCTTGCTGAATCATCATGGGAAAGAATGGCACAATTCCTCTCTCTTTGCCATGCTAGCGCTTGATTCAAAGGATCTGACAAGTATATGCACTTACAAACATTCAACTCAGAACTCCGTACAGAAGGAAAGTGAAAGCAAGGACACTTTTCTAAATGTCTGATTATCTAGGAAAATCTGGGTGACATAAAGGTTATAAGTATTTTATTGTGGCGTACATAAAATCTGTTTTCTCATGAGCCAGTGGATCCCAACACAAAAGTATTGGAGTCCATTCAGCAGCTGGCCACACTCCATGTCTATTTCCAATGCCCTCTTACACTCTGGCCCCTTATCAGCACAGCTGCCACTATCTCTTTTTAGGTTTCAGAGTAGCAGCCGTGTTAGTCTGTATCCGTAAAAAGAAAAGGAGGACTTGTGGCACCTTACAGACTAACAAATTTATTAGAGCATAAGCTTTCGTGAGCTACAGCTCACTTCATCAGATGCATTCAATGGAAAATACAGTGGGGAGATTTATATACACAGAGAACATGAAACAATGGGTATTACCATACACACTGTAACCAGAGTGATCAGGTAAGGTGAGCTATTACCAGCAGGAGAGCGGAGGGGCGGGAACCTTTTGTAGCGATAATCAAGATGGGCCATTTCCAGCAGTTGACAAGAATGTCTGAGGAACAGGTTGGGGGGTAGGGAAAGAATAAGCATGGGGAAATAGTTTTACTTTGTGTAATGACCCATCCACTTGTCTTTATTCAAGCCTAAGTTAATTGTATCCAGTTTGCAAATTAATTCCAATTCAGCAGTATCTCATTGGACTCTGTTTCTGAAGTTTTTTTGTTGAAGAATTGCCACTTTTAGGTCTGTAATCGAGTGACCAAAGAGATTGAAGTGTTCTCCAACTGGTTTTTGAATGTTATAATTCTTGACGTCTGATTTGTGTCCATTTATTCTTTTACATAGAGACTGTCCAGTTTGGCTAATGTACATGGCAGAGAGGCATTGCTGGCACATGATGGCATGTATCACATTGGTAGATATGCAAGTGAACCTTGATTATCACGACAAAATTCCCCCCCCCCCCGCACTCTCCTGCTGGTAATAGGTCACCTTACCTGATCACTCTCGTTACAGTGTGTACGGTAATACCCATTGTTTCATGTTTTCTGTGTATATAAATCTCCCCACTGTATTTTCCACTGAATGCATCCGATGAAGTGAGCTGTAGCTCACGAAAGCTTATGCTCTAATAAATTGTTAGTCTCTAAGGTGCCACAAGTACTCCTTTTCTTTTTATCTCTTTTTAATCTGTCCATTTTCTCCCTCTGGACCTTGCTCTCTTTCTCTTCTCCTTGCCTTCTTTTTTTTAAGTCTGGACACAAAATCACACTTGGCATTCCAGAGAATGTTGCTAAGAAGTTGATTTTGTCAGGTGCTAGGTTTGGAGTAGCAGCCATGTTAGTCTGTATCCGCAAGAACAGGAGTACTTGTGGCACCTTAGAGACTAATAAATTTATTAGAGCATAAGCTTTCATGGGCTACAGCTCACTTCATTGATGCATAGAATGGAACATATAGTAAGAAGATATATATATATATACAGAGAAGGTGGAAGTTGCCATACAAACTGTAAGAGGCTAATTAATTAAGATGAGCTATTATCAGCAGGAGAAAAAAATAGGTGCTAGGTGTCTCTCAAAACTCCATTGGCTCAGGTGTGATTTGAGGGCATTTAGGTACGATCAGCTCTGAGACCAATAAAGCACTTTTTGTTCATGTGTGTGTTTACATTTGATTTTTACACTGTGTTTAATCTGAATAATGACAGGGTTTTTACAGGGAAAGATTAGTATTTGTGATCTTCCCCAGATTTGATTGGCCAGAGAGATGATGTAGTAAGCATATATCTTGGCCCATACCATTTTGGTGTTTGTACATCAGGCAAAGTCCACTTCCCTCATAGCTGCTGCACACAAAAATCACAAATCACCCACGTAATTCTTCCATGTTTTGAGTAGAGTTGTAGCTGTTTACATTTAAATAATGCTTTTCATAGCAAGGCACACAGATCTTGACTCAGATCTCAGACCTCAGTAAACTACCAAACTCAAGGTCTCACTTTTAGCTCATTGTTTAGACTAGAATGAAACCAGATGAATGTAACATACAGAGACACATTTCCTAAAACATTCCATAAATGGACTAATATTAACTTTGCAGACAAATGGAGAATGATAGCATGGGGAAGTTTGATTTTACAAATGAAAGAAAAAGGAAAAATGTTATTACCAAATTCAAACAGATCACAAGCTCTTTCTTGAACTCTGTTCCAGTAGTGCAAAAGGGTCACAGTGAAACAACCAGAAGGTATATAATTTTTTACCATTAAATTTTGTGCTTGAGAAAAGGTAATTTGTTATGATCCCATGCATATGGCAGTAAAGAGAAGGCAACAGGTTATGAACTCTGAAACTTTCCCACAGAGAAAGAGAGAGAGAGAGACCATATCATGATATCTGGTAACATCTTCCACCTTCAGTGCAGACAAACAGAACTGATGTCTCTGAGCTATGGTGTGGAATGCACAGATGTACAATGCTAGATTTTGTGGAAGAGGTTAAAATCTTTCTAGATCTCCTTAGTTCTTTCCTGAGTCAGATTCCAGGTAGGCCAGTTTGACCTGAAAAATATGAATCCATGCAAGGTACAGAAGAGAAGGTGTGTAGTATGTTAAATACTACCTATTCTATCAGTTTTAAATACTCAGGACAGGAAACCTAGAAATCAATGCGGATTTTTCCTGAGAAGGAATGAGGCATTTGGTCTTTGATTAACTTGAGCAAAAAATCCTTGTGAAAAAATATCACTTTAATAAAATTTCAACTTTTATAACATTTTTATAATCACTAATTCTCCTCAATAATGTAAAGTACATCTTACATAACAATAAAACAACCACAATACTCCATGTGGTAGACTCATCATAAATTTCTACCAGGAATACCATCATAAACTACCATTTTCCGTTATAAAAAATAACCATTAAAACCCAGACATGCACAAACAAGGTAATCTGCCATAAATTGTGAAATGGTAGAATACTACAAATGTAAATTTATTCAACTCCCATTGCAATGCATGTAATTTCCATAGCTTTATTAGAAATCTTGCCGGTGCGGTGGTTTGGCACTAGGTTATAAATATAGCAGGAATGAGTCAGCATGCAAATTCCTTCTTTAGAAAACAATCTGAGAGGTTTTATAGCCCAAAGCTGTTTATTATTTTCTAAGAACAGTGAGGCAAGTTCATGTTCAGAACCTGCTGAAAGAAGAATTCACAAAACATTCTGGTATGAAACGGGTTGGGGGGAGGGTCTCTGCAAAAAAGCACCAACCTAGAATGTTCTCAAATCCAACTTTTAGCTGCTGTATTTTTTTTTCTGCGACACTGAGTCATTAGAGTCCCAATGAAGTGAGAGCACAGCTAATGCTGGGAATTGCATCTCCTCAATTAATGATGGGGCCTCTCAATACCTAAGCCACACAAAACAAAAAATATCATACAAAAGCAACCCAATTTTCCATTTCCCTGATCCAACCGTCTTTGAATAAGAATGAGTGGAAAAGATATTTTTGATGAGTCCAGACATCTTTGTACTCTGCTGACTCAAAAATGGTTTTGTTTTTACATAACAGATTGCAGCAAGCAAATACTTCCTAATATGATCCAATAATGTTTCTTAGGCACAATGACAAATGTGAAAAGCTATTTGGTGAGTCAAGACTGTCTTCAATTTGCATTTTGTACAGGGCTGAGAGCACGGTTGGTGCCTAATAATAAGTAATGGGCAAGATTCTGAAGCTGGGTTGGAGCCTCTTTATTCCATTCTTGTGGTGTGAAAGGCAGTGGGGTTGGAAGAATTTGTATAGTGGGGGTGCTGAGAATCATTGAACCAAACTGTAAATCCTGTATATAATGGGATCGACTTCAAGCCAGGGGGTGCAGCAGCACCCTGGCTCCCCTAGTTCCAGCACCTATGGTAAAGGGGCTGTAAACTAGCTTCCGATTGTCAGCAGAGAATTCCCCTGGTACAGGTGAATTTCCTGCTGGTACGTCTGCATTGCAGTGAGGCCCTGCAGCTCTGTTCCTGCACTCTCTCCTCAGGTACAGGGCAGAGAGAGGGCATGTGAGGGTCAGGAAGGGGTATGACAAAGTGGAGCTCTGCAACAGCGGTCCTCATCTGGCATAGGGTTGATTAAGGACCCTGCAATCAGGGCACAAATCAGAGCTGCCCAGAAGCTGTTCTTATTCACATTGGGGTTGGGGCTAGCCTGGGAATCTGGGAGCTGGAACCAGCTCCTTGATGTTCCCTCCCCTGTCACCCCTCTCCTGTACAATGAAGAATTTAGGAGAAGAAGAGACTTAAGTCCAAAATCAAGTCTTGCTAGAACCATCTGGGAATTTCTCCAAATCAATTCCCTGTCATTGCAGAGGCCTCGGGCCCTGGTGCACTTTGTCCCTCCTGTCCTCTGCCTGTGGCACACAATAGCTTAGTCTCCAGAAGGCTGTAATACTTTAGTCTAATCCAGGTTACTGGGCTCAATGCACAGGTTATTGGATGGGGCTTAGTGGCCTCTGATATACAGGAGGTCAAACTAGATGATTTGGTGGTTGTTTTTATGACTCTGACTCAGTCTATACTAATAATAAAAGGTTTCAGAGTAGCAGCCGTGTTAGTCTGTATTCGCAAAATGAAAAGGAGTACTTGTGGCACCTTAGAGACTAACAAATTTATTAGAGCATAAGCTTTCGTGAGCTACAGCTCACTTCATCGGATGCATCCGATGAAGTGAGCTGTAGCTCACGAAAGCTTATGCTCTAATAAATTTGTTAGTCTCTAAGGTGCCACAAGTACTCCTTTTCATTTTACTAATAATAAAGGAAGCAAAACTGTAAGAGGGGAGATAACAGAGATATTTTGAGAGTGAGGGAATCAAGTGAAAACATCAAATGAATTATTATCCTCATATAGAACCCGGTTCAGCTCCCAGTGAAGTCAATGGAAAGACTCTCAGAGAGATCAGTAGGCATAAGTTCTGGAACTAGGGGTGCTGGGCGTGCAGCACCCCCTGGTATGAAGTGGTGACCCTCATACACAGGGTTTATAGTTTGGGTCAATGGCTCTCAGCACCCCCACTATACAAGTTGTTCCAGTCCCTGTCAGTAGGAGCTGCAGCCTGATGTCATTGAATGTCATTTGGGCATAATCCTGGCTCTCACATTTTGTACATGTTGTAACCTGTGGCATAAGCCATGAGGCCAGGGCTAAAGCTGCCGGGGGGAGGTGGGAGAATGGGGGGACAGACAACTTTAACTGAATGTCCAAACTTTGTACAGGTTTAAGTCAGAACATAAATGTTTTACTGTCAGCAGGGTGGGCCTCCCCACCTAGCATTGGCAGTAGCCCCACCTGGTGGCTATGGGGTAGGGGAATTCGGCCCTCCCACTCCACCAGGTTCCCCTACCCCATAGATAGGTCTAGCCTGTGATGCCAGGAGCTGTTCTATATTACACTGGCAGCAATGCTCCCCCAGCGACAGAGGATCAGGTGGAGTGAAGTGATCCAGTCCTACCCCTTTCACCCAAGGCCATGTCCCGCATCCCATCTCTCTCAATCTGTATCACACAGCCTAGGTTAGCAGGCAGGCATTACTGGGGCCCAGCTTTATGCCACCTAAGGACTCTACTAAACTGGGGGCAGTTTTTTGGTCTCTGCGCACTGCTTCAGTGTCACAAAATGGCTGGACCAGGGTGAGGAATTAGCCCTAAGCATTATTATTTTTATCTATCAATGTTGTATCTTATGCAATCAGAAGACTTCTTTGGGGGGAGGGGAGGAAGTGCTCAGAGGTACACTAGAGCTTTTCAAATATCAGTTCAGTTCTCAGCCTGCTATGGCCTAAAGTGGTGGGAATGTGGCTCAGCAAGCCAGCTGGAATTGGCAGGTTTCCATCTCTAGCTCACATATGTGCTGGTGTTTTTTCAGGCTTGTTTAACGAACGTTGTGATTTCTCACCCATTCCCCTGAATCATAGTTTAAGATCTATCATTCAAGACTGCCTGATCATGAGCCGTATACATATATCACATAGAACATTAAAACCTGACCTTTTATACACGGAATAATAAATACCTGTGAGTCACTTGCAAGGTAGTAACTCACTGACGTGATTCAGCAGAGAATAAAAGCTGAACCTCAACAAGAAAATCTTCAGCTGTAACCAAATCTTGAGGGGCTTTGTAATCATACTTTTACATTTAGAAACCTGTAAAACCATATAAATGCATTTCAAAATGGAGATGATATGTTAGTAAATGGAAATGTGGCAGGAGGGGTGCCAAGTGCCGATGTGTCTGCCTGCACAATGTAAGGAATTGTTGGATATGTGCTATGACCCAGTAACAGCTGGACTGTTATGACTTCAGCTGGACTGTTATGACTTCAGATCAACAAACAGTATATCACAGTCATCTGTCAGCTCTCATTGTTACCATCTGATTCAGCAACCTTTCCAGTGGCATTGCTACTGTGACACAGCAGACAGCTTTGCAGGACTTTGTTGCCTTTAGAGCTCTTCTATTTGGCGTATAGGGTCTTGTCCAGGTCTTCTAAGATGAATGGATGAAGCATGAGTAGCAGGCAGAGAGGCCAGGAAACTCTCTGTATCAGAAGCAGCCTCCAGGACTTGAGAAGTTAGCCCTGGGACCCACAAGAAATATTGGTCTCCTTCAGTTTACATCAGGCAGCAGCTCTCTGTGTAGAAAGCTCATGTGTAGCCTCTAGAATAAAGCACAAGAAGAAATATTAGCATGATTTAAAAGAATGCCATCAGATGGTCTGGTCTCTTGAAACTTTACCACCATTAGGCATAGTGGTATTTGCACAGAGAGATCCTGAATCCAAAAACAATTATACATGGCGATTATACAATAGCCACTCACACACATAGCTCCCAGTTTTGTGTATTCAGCAGCACACATTTTATATTACTAGACATTGGAGCCCAGCCCTTCCCTTTACATGTTAAAGGGCCTGGAGGAGGAGGAGGAGGAGGACAGATCCTCAGCTTATTGGCCTTTGCTGCTCCATTACATTTTCCCTGTTGGAAGCAGGGCTGCGGCAGCACTAGAGGAAATGGAAACACTTGCCATTGCCTGGATACTATTTTCTTGTCTATGCCACATGCTACTCTTGGCTGAGTTCCCCAACCAGCATCCCATAAACTCTGCAGAGACAGTGAAGGGGGAGGTACTGCTGGCTGGGTGCTTGCATGGTAACATGCTACCTTGAGAGGATGCCAAAAAAATCATTTATACAGCCTAGAGAAAAGATCACTAAGGAGCCTTCTCATGGGTGAAATGCTGATGTGAGTTATACTCCATCACAAAGCAGGCATAGAACTGCAACATTTTTTTCTTTTTGGTAGCAGTGAGGTTACAGGGACTTCCCATCACTCAGGTAATTCCCCCCCAAAATATATGCACCATGCAGTTTCATACAGATATATATATACACACAGTTCTATCTGGGTGCTGGAACAATTTGTATAATGCGGGTGCTGAGAGCCAGTGAACCACACTGTAAACCCTGTATATAATGGAAACCACTTTAAGCCAGGGGGTATGGTAGCACCCCTCATTCCAGCATCTATGAGTTCTATCTCACAGAACAAGAACGACCTTGCCATCATCTTCTTATGCAAATGCAACAATAATTATTCTTTTAGAGCACACTCCCTGGGCTTCAATAACAAAAATCATTATGATTCAAAATTCATGATCTATTTATTCAGTATTGTGTTGTGCTCTAGTGCCAGCTGGATTACTATGCCTTTAAGACTACAATCTCTTTGAAACAGAGACTGCTATTTGCTGGCACTGCTCTTCTATTTTAAAGCATCATGTGCACAACAGTAATGATCATGTAAAGTTTAGTAATATTTACTAGATTGGGGGAAAAACTTTAATACAGTTAAGAGAAAACACAAACATCCCTTTACCAACTGTTTTATTCTTTTCCAAGTCTTTCGCTCATTCTATAAAATTAACATTTTTTTGTAGATACAAAAGACAAAATCATAAATTACTGGATTTGGCAGAGAAAGGCAGAGATGGTGGCAGGGCACAGCTGGAGTGTTTGAAATGTGGCAGTTTTCTTCTGGGCCATCATTTTTGCTGTTCCTTTGGGTACGTGCAGCTAAATGAGGATATTGCTAATGCCACATCCATGTAAATCTCAGAGTAGAACTGTGGGCAAAAAGGAGTGTTTTCTCCTGTACAGACTGGATTTCTTCACCTCATCATGGCCTCATTTCAGCAGCTCACATGCCATTATGTATCCATGTACTGCAGATCTTCGCATTTTTCATTCTGCATCAGGCTAACAATATGCACTCACTCCCATTGAAGATCCCTGGCAGAATAATACACCACCTGTTCAGGGTTTGGATTTTTTCCTCCTTACTAATTAAGCATTTAAATTGTTTCCCAACTAAATTGAATTTCTTTGCTTTTCTGCCCCATCCGTTGGCTGCACCTTCATAGACATTTTCCTTTTGAACGCAAATGAAAAAGAAACCCTCGAGCATAAGTGGGCCTGTCATTTTAGCCAAAACAGCCATTAGGGCTGAGCTGAGAAATCATGCTCAACTCATACTGAATGACTATATAAGATACCAAATGATGGGGAACAACAGATAGGAGCACTAGCCATGGGGCCAGAGAATCATCAAAGAATGATGAGAGAGGCCAGGAGGGAAAGGCAACACAGTCATTTGGTCTAATCAAAGCCTATTTGTTAACTAGTTTTGAAGCGCTGATGACTGTATAGCTTACAGAAAACAGGCATGTCCTAAATATGGAGTAGCTGTGTTATCTGAATATATTCTGCTGGGTTTATAACCATTTAGAAATGTGGTAATTAGAATTGTATCATATAGTACTTTTCTTCTGCGCCTGGAACAATGGGTCTATGATTTGCAGGTCCTATGTGCTTGCAATACAAATGATAAATAATCAGAAAAATAACAGTTATAAAGCCAATTCTTTTTTAAAAAATGAGTGTCTAGAGTAAGCTACTAATCCTCGAGGTTCAGCACTTTTGAATATCAGGACACTTATTTAGTGCCTAAATATGGACATTGAAGCCTAACTTTAGCCATTCATTTTTTAAAAAAATCTTCATCAAAGTACATAAATAATAAAGATGGGAAATTAACTGGAAACTCTCCTGTCAAGATAAACCCAGGATATTTAGACTCAGAATAATTTGGGTACCAAACACTCGTGACACAACATTAATTTTTTTCGGGGGGCAAGACTAGGCAAACTAACACAATTAACAGGGCCAGCCAGGACCTAAAAGTGCAAGGATAGTGTGTTATTTGATCCTTTTTCACTGAAATGACTGATGACCCTGTGATTAGTGCTCTAACCTTCAATTTAAGTGACCAAGTTTTGATTCAAATCCAATTTTTCATTCCAGGGCAGCTAGCCATGCAGTGGGAGAAACTACCTTACTTCACTCGGAGTGACCTTGCTCACCAAGTTAGGAGCAGTAATAATAAGCTCTACATGAAATCTCATCCAGCGATCCTCATCTAGAAGATAGGCTACCAAAGAGAACTTATACAATCGATCAGTTTTATTAGTCTATCTTAAGAGTATGCTCTAAAGTGTCCCCGAATCCACAGAACACAATTCTGTCTCATCGTTATTCAGTGACCAACTCCATTATGCTTAAAGCAGGTTTCATTGTATATACATAGAACACTGCTGAAATTCACCCACCTCTTTGGTGGAAGGCATCATCCAGATGGACAGCCTGCACATCAGTGGGGAAAAAGGGAATATTTTGGCCAGGAACATTGGTGTAAATGCTAACTCTTAAGAAAAAGTGCCTAGGCTCCTTTAATGCAGAGCAAACAAGTCCTTGGTTTCAAAGATCACAAGCCTGTTCCTGTTCCCATTGAAATCCAGAGCAAAACTCCAACTGACTTCTGTAGGAAGAGGATTTGTCCTTTATTCCCAAGGAACCACATACAGTTAGCGGCATGGAATTCAATGGAGCTACTATACCATGGAAGGATGAGAGCAATCTCCCAAGAATTTGAGCCTTTGCAAACATAATACTTAGCCCACTAAGCCATGCCCTCCAATGCCCAAATTGTATCATAAAATTATTCATTTTGTACCAATTAATTAGTGTAGTTATGAGGAAAGTCATGCGGTACTTGCAGGCTAACATTTATTGCTCAGTGTGGCCTTATTTGTTTATTCAGATTCCCTGATGCCATTAATAGAGCTGTATGTGAATCTTCTTTATGTTTCCAATCAGCATGTGCATAGTTACAAGTCCGTTAGGGCCCTTTCAGATTATCCCATTATATGGTGTGAGTAAACAATAGATGTTGTTTTCCTGTGCCTGTAGGTCTCCATGGATAACCTAATGAGATTACATCTATGCCAATCTAATACTGTTAGAGCAGAGTAAATGAAAGCCCTGTCAGCTGGGGCCATGAATTTTCTCACTCTAGCAGTGCTTCTAGGGTTAAAAATAAAACGCTGCCTGCATTTGTTGCTGAAATGGTGAATAATCTAGGAAGTGATTACGTTCTTATAACCAGATTTCTCTTCTCCAGAGGTATCTCTCTGGGAATGTTTGAGAAGCTGGGGAAAGCAGTTGCAATTCTCTTGAAAGGAAGTGAGCAAGGGGTAAATCTTGGAAATGCCAGACCTAAAACACTGACCTGGAATTTATTCAAATGCCTTTCAAGTCTAATGCAGAAAGCCTGGTTATTCCATCAAAGTCACTGTGAATCAGCACTCACTGCTTAAACATGTGAAATAGCCTGAGCTCATGTAGAACATTTTGAGCTAATGTATATAACTTAACAACTGACCTCCCTACCCTGTTTTTTTCAGTTTCCTCTAATGATGTGGAAAACAGGTTTCCATTTGATTCTGGTATTTTCATTTTCCATATTTAAAAAAAATCCTTTCCCTAAAGAATACATTGACTGGGAGGGGAGGGAGGGATTGCATAGCACCAAAATAAAAAAATCAGTATTTCATTCATGTTAAAACAACTAACAAACATAGAGGCCTGGGCACCAGTAATAGCCATTAAATGGCTGCATAAGCTATTGAACTATTGTTCATTTATTTTTTTCTAGAGCAGTGCTGGACCTGATTCGCTGCATAACTCAACAGAGTCACACTGCTGCAAAACTGGAGTAACACAATGGTGAATCAACACAGTTCCACTGTCTACGGAACTGAGATACTGGAGACTGAGTTACTGACTTCAAGGAGAGCAGGACTGGGCCCTTCTGAATGTCTGTCTATTCTTAGCCAAGTGGAGGATTGGCCTTTTCAAACATTTTTTTTCAGTCCTAATCATCAAAAATAATTGTCAGTAAGGTAGTGCATCTACTTACTTCCTGGGTCACCTACTAATGTTACATTTTCTGCTTGCAAAACAGATTTTTCATTCTGCTTTCAATTTGTTTCCACCGTTTATCACCAAAGATTCATCCTTACTTTGTCATACCTTACACTTCCCAACCACACATGAACTGAAGCTGCCTTTCAAAGCCACTGCATTCTAATATGCTTTTGGTGTAAGTGCCGCAACTCAGGTATATGAAACTGATACAGAGAACCCAGTATTGAGTACTTCAGTGAACTTTGCTCTAAAGTACAAAGATGGGTTGAACTTTCTGAGAAAGACTGACATGTAAGTGGCAGTGGTGTATCAATTTCTAATCAATATTAAACCTCTGACTCTCCAGATCAATCACAGTTGCAGGGTAATGTACAGCTGGGCATACTTTCTAAGCGGTACAAGCCAACAATGGTTTCACTGAACATTCTTTAACTCTGTTGGGCCAGGAATCTCTGCATCCATGATATTTTCAACCTTGCAGTTCAAATGTACACTCATAGTTAGATATTAGGACTAATAATAACCAATAACCTCTTTCCCCAGCGTAGCACACAATATATCTCATGGATCTGATATCTTTTCCATAAATTGTAATGCTGAGGCAACATGTTATGGAGCCAGGGCCCTCTTCAGTGTTAGAGTCCATCCAGGAGCTTTTATTATTGGGATGTGACTATAGGGAACAGAATTGATACTGAGACTGCTCAGTATTGCCTGATACCTGACATTTAAATGGGAGCATCTCACTGGTTTTGGTACTAACTTATGTGGAAGGATTCTCCAATTGTTTTCTCCTAGAGACCCTCAGGAAAATGATGTGGATTTCCGGACAGTATCTCAGTGAGACAAAATAACCATTTCCAAATGGTTCCCATATAGTCTGGGGGCACTCGGCATCTCACAGGAGACAGCCCTAAAACCACATGCAGTGGATGGAGTTGCACACTTGTGCATGAAGATGTTGGAATTTATCCACTGTGCAGATGTAGGTGCAGGAGCTTGAGAACTGTACATACACCCAGAAAAGGGGGCAAGGCACTTGGGAAATTAGGCCCTGTGTCTCTGGAAATGAGAGGCTATGAGTTGCACTACTCATCTTCAGAACATATTGCAATCTAAAGACTAGACGGTAACATTGTAGTCTGTCCCTAGTGAGGGGTGGCATGTGGCTGTACTGCCACAGCATTCTGTCGCAATGCATTCCCTGGTTCTTCCCTGACTCCAGCGGGAAAGTGATCTGTTATAGGCCTATACCAGGAACAGATTACTTCCCCCTCCATGCCAGCCCATCTCTATTGATCAGCGGACTGAGTGGGACAGAACCACAGCTCCACCCATTCCCTATCCCTGCACAGTCACTCCCATCCTATCTGCTCAGGAATAGATGTCCTGTGGAGATACTGTCCTTGCCAAGCAATTGCCCACAATGCAAATAGCCCATGCAGGGGAGTAAGCAAGGTTTCCTTTACTCCCGTGTGGCATCATAAGGACTGGTCACAATCCTGCCTTAAATTATCTAACCCTATCTTAGCATAACACATCAAAGAGTGAATGATGCTTTTGAATGATTTACACTATAACTCATACGGGAAATCATTAGTGCTTATTTTCCCACCAAAAAGACTTTTGTTGGTTATCCTTCAATAAACATACTGCAGAAAAATACATGTGCACCCATGAGAATTGTAAGATCCTAAACAAATAGACACTTGAATTTTATCTCTACCTCCCTCTCTCTTATGCTATTTCTGCTTCTGTATTAACTGGGAGAGTTTGTTAAAAACATCGCTCATCACATGTGCCTCTAAGTGCCTTGTGCTTGGTTTCAAAAGTGTATTTAGTTCTTGACATTGAACGGTTTTAAGAGAAAAAACAATGAAAGCAGGTAAAACCTGTAACCATCCCCAGAGGGGCAGAAGTCAAATGAGAGAATGCTGATGTCTTTGAGTTGACTGAGTCACAACCGACAGGTCTTAATAGAGTAAGGCATTCCAGAGACTGGTGTCAGAGGCTGTCAAACCTACCTCACTAACACCAATTAACTGGGAGATAGGGGATCTTAGAGTTTGGATCAAAGCCTTTCTTGTCCAGATGAAAGATCACATCAGCTTTGAGAGAAAGCTCCAGATGTCTATGGGGGGGAAAATTCTTCCATTCAGCCTGTTTTTCAGTGAATTTTGAAACATTTCAGCATGAGGAACAAAATAACATCCCTGCTGGAAAATGTGTCAGATGTTTCATTTAAAAACAATATTAAGCAAGGAAGGTTGTAGCCAACTTGGAGGGAATGTTTGATCCTGTCCCAAATTTCCATTGCTTCTAAGGCAGGGAGATATTAAATCATTCTTACTAATCAGTTCTCTATTTAAGAACAAGCAACCTTTTAAAAAAATCTTTTTTTAAAAAAACTTTCCTTCATGCAAGGACTTTCAGGAGATCAGCATACAGTTCATGGTACAGCAAACCACATCCGGGAATAATAATCTCATTGTTGCTGCAGTATATTACAAAGGTGACAGTGGTTATCCACCAAATTGGTTTAATAGTGTTGCATAAAAAGTTATGTTTCAGAGTAGCAGCCATGTTAGTCTGTATTCGCAAAAAGAAAAGGAGTACTTGTGGCACCTTAGAGACTAACAAATTTATTAGAGCATAAGCTTTCGTGAGCTACAGCCAAATGCATCCAATGAAGTGAGCTGTAGCTCACGAAAGCTTATGCTCTAATAAATTTGTTAGTCTCTAAGGTGCCACAAGTACTCCTTTTCTTTTTATAAAAAGTTATGATAGTCCTAAATTCAAATATATTTGATTCATTAATGGATCAGAAAAGCTGACAGGTAAACAGTGTTCAACATTGTATTCATTGCACCATCAGTTTCACAGACAATGTAAATGGGATAATAGCTTTTTTAATTAGTACCTACAAATGTTTCATTGCCAACAAGGGATAGACATGTTAGAGAATATGAAAGAGATATGGCCAGATTTATCCACAGTCAAGTACCTGGACCCAGATCTTGCAATCCTGTTGTCAGTGGGAATTTTGCCTGAGCAAAACTGCAGGATTGGGCCATTCCTTTTTTTAAGAGTCGTTTCATTTCAATTTTCAAACTGAGTGCAGAGGGGAATTGGTTTGTGTTTCTTTGTTTTGCAGGTTGATCATCAACCTCCAAGTATTTATGCATTTAATGCACAGAATTTTTTGTTTTTGAAAGATTATTCCTTCATTCAAACTTTCAGTAGAACACTGTTTAAAGCAGCGATTCTCAGACAGAGGCTCGAGAGCTCAAAGTGGCTCTTTAATGTGTCTCCTGCGACTCTTTGCAGCACATGATATTAAAACACTGTGTGATTTTATTATTAACCAATCTAAGTTATTAACCAATCAGGATGCTTTTACTATATAATTAACCAATTATGGTTGATAAAATAATATTTGGTCAATTATTTTGCTATGAGAAGAATATATATTATTCAGTATATATATAATAAACAGTAGTATGATTCATATATATAGTAAATGAAACAATGAATTTACACTACAGTGGCTCTTTTGCATAAAGTTGATCACTAATTTGGCTCCTGAACCACTGAGGTCTGAGTGGTCACTGGTTTAAAGTATGGTATGTCTAGAGCTAACTGAGTTCATTGTTTGAGCAATTTCAAGGATTTCTAATACTGGGCATTGAAATAAGAGGGTTTCAAAGCAGAGAAAATATATGTGGCAGCTGCAGTTTACTAGCCCAGTCATGTTTCTGTTGTACTGTATTGACTGTGTCATGTTCAAAAACAATTTTGTGCAAGTGGCTGTCTCTTTCTGCTATCGCTCTTGCTACCATGTTGATTTCCTGCAGGAATAGATTTTCATCAGTGATGAGCCTGAAGCAAAACTCTGGAACCAAACAATTCTGGATTTTGGTGATGTTTGGATTGAAATTCAGACTTGAACACAGTTGGCCCTTCTCACTCAGAAACATAGGAATTGCCATACTGGATCACACCTATAGTTCATGTAGTGCAGTCACCTGACTCTGATAGAATCATAGAATATCAGGGTTGGAAGGGACCTCAGGAGGTCATCTAGTCCAACCCCTGCTCAAAGCAGAACCAACACCAACTAAATCATCCCAGCCAGGGCTTTGTGAAGCCGGACCTTAAAAACCTCTAAGAAATTCTACCACCTCACTAGGTAATCCATTCCAGTGCTTCACCACCCTCCTAGTGAAATAGTGTTTTCTAATATCCAACCTAGACCTCCCCCACTACAACTTGAGACCATTGCTCCTTGTTCTGTCATCTGCTACCACCGAGAACGGCCGAGCTCCATCCACTTTGGAACCCCCCTTCAGGTAGTTGAAGGCCGCTATCAAATCCCCCCTCACTCTTCTCTTCTGCAGACTAAACAAGCCCAGTTCCCTCAGCCTTTCCTTGTAAGTTATGTGCCCCAGCAGCCTAATAATTTTTGTTGCCCTCCACTGGACTCTCTCCAATTTGTCCACATCCTTTCTGTAGGGAGGAGCCCATATACTGGCCATATGGTTTAAAGCAGAGTGCAAGAAACTCCATAATGGACCATTAATAAAGGTTTAAACCACAATCCTGGATTCAAGCTCTTCTGAACTTTATGAGTGTTAGGCTCTGGATCAGAATTTTGCAGTACAGGCACAGCCTGTGATTTAAAAATTACACAAACTTCCACTTTTTGTTAATGATACTTTGGTGTTGTTTAAGCATTTGGTTTTATTTCAAGTTGAGTGAACCAGAAGTAAAAATATCTCATCTTTACTAACAACAAAATGTATTGATTTGTCTTCTAAGTAAAAAAGTGCATAGACAATAAACAGACTTTGAAATATTGGTATAAATATCCTGCTTCAAACAAATCAGTTAAATTAATAAATGAAATTCACAAATTTAGGAGAGAAAAACAACAACAACCAATCAGCCCTACTTCCACCCCCTTTGGAAACCAAAGTAGATAAATAGGTTTAGTCCTCTCTGTGTCAAGAGAGACTTGTCCACATGCACTTTTTCAGTGCAAAGAATTGCACTTCATGTTGAATTATATTTGTAAATTAATTAAGAGCTTCATCCTGCCACCTTCCTCATGTTGAGAGGTACCGTACACCCCAATCCATTTAAGCTCATACTTAATTTTAAGCACATGCTTAAGCGATGACAATGAAATTGCTCAAATATTCAACATCATTAAGCATGTGTTTACATGCTTTGCAGGACTGGGGTCTAAATGAATCCAGTATTCTACTTTGAGTAAAGGAGATAGAATTAGTTCCTAAGCAACTAGTGAAAGAAAAACTCTGCTTTAAAAAACACTTCCACGGCAATGAAAACAATAGATAATAACAATGAGAATACATATCATGTGAGGCAGAATTGGCTGTTACACCACAATAAATCCAGAATAACTAATAAATCCAGAAGAACTCAATGGACTTACTCCAGATTTAGACTGGTGTATCCAAAAAAAAAAAAAAGAATTTGGACCATTGAATTCAAATATATGAAAATGTACAGGTTATCTAAAAGTCAGATGTACTGGGTTATATATAGGTTTCAGAGTAGCAGCCGTGTTAGACTGTATTCACAAAAAGAAAAGGAGTACTTGTGGCAGCTTAGAGACTAACAAATTTATTTGAGCATAAGCTTTTGTGAGCTACAGCTCACTTCATCTGATGCATTCAGTGGAAAATACAGTGGGGAGATTTATATACACAGAGAACATGAAACAATGGGTGTTACCATACACACTGTAACAAGAGTGATCAGGTAAGGTGAGCTATTACGAGCAGGAGAGTGGGAGGGGGAACCTTTTTTAGTGATAATCAAGGTGGGCCATTTCCAGCAGTTGACAAGAACGTCTGAGGAACAGGTTGGGGGGTGAGGGGGGAATAAACATGGGGAAATAGTTTTACTTTGTGTAATGACTCATCCACTCCCAGTCTTTATTCAAGCCTAAGTTAATTGTATCCAGTTTGCAAATTAATTCCAATTCAGCAGTCTCTCATTGGACTCTGTTTCTGAAGTTTTTTTGTTGAAGAATTGCCACTTTTAGGTCTGTAATCAAGTGACCAAAGAGATTGAAGTGTTCTCTGACTGGTTTTTGAATGTTATAATTCTTGACGTCTGATTTTTATCCATTTATTCTTTTACGTAGAGACTGTCCAGTTTGGCCAATGTACATGGCAGAGGGGCATTGCTGGCACATGGTGGCATATATCACACTGGTAGATGTGCAGGTGAACCTTGATTATCACTACAAAAGGTCTGTTTCCCCCTTTCCCCCACCCCCCCCCCCGCTCTCCTGCTGGTAATAGCTCACCTTACCTGATCACTCTCTTTACAGTGTGTATGATAACACCCATTGTTTCATGTTTTCTGTGTATATAAATCTCCCCACTGTATTTTCTACTGAATGCATCCGATGAAGTGAGCTGTAGCTCATGAAAGCTTATGCCCAAATAAATGTGTTCGTCCCTAAGGTGCCACAAGTACTCCTTTTCTTTTTTTGGGTTAGATATAGGATTTAAGATTTTATTTACAGAACCACTGTATTTCAAAATAGTGTCAGAAAAATACAGACCTGGGATTTAGGTTAATTAATCAACATTTTAAAAAACTGTTTTGATATTCTTCCCAGTCCAACTGTATTAGCACCACAGTGTTTTGAATTTTAAAATTATTTCAGAC
Source organism: Dermochelys coriacea (assembly GCF_009764565.3). NCBI lineage: Eukaryota > Metazoa > Chordata > Testudines > Dermochelyidae > Dermochelys > Dermochelys coriacea. The sequence goes on from NC_050069.1 coordinate 209,256,183, forward strand.
AAGTCTCATTTTTAAATACTTTTTAGCCATATATTCTTGTTTGATAGCAAGGGGCTAAAGAACAGGTGGCTATTCAGATCCCTGTTTAGCAATAAAGCTTACTACCCTTGTATAATTTCCAGTCAAAATTTCTCTTAAATAAATATCTCATGCCCCCCTGTGGTTAAATGGAGAGGCTGCTGAGCAAGTCCATAAGAGATGTTTTTTCCTTTTCTTTCTATTTGCACACAGAATGTTTGCAGTATCTCTCACACACAAATGAAGCATTCTGACTGACTTAAATAGATAGTTTTAGATATTTTACTCATAAAACATTTGTATAAAATTACTACTTAAAGCATAGCATAGGAAAGTGCTTGATTGATAAGCATGCCAAGCATCTCTATAGCCCCCGGTACTTTACTTTGACATTTCATTTTTAAAGATGCTTGATAAAAATATCACATTATGACCTTGTTACCCATCAGTGACCTGATTTGATGGATTCACACTCCCCGAATCCGCTTGAGCACTTGTCCCAGACACAGCTGCCAAGTTTTGTGTAGTTCCATGTTCTCCCCCACCATCTCATAGGCAAGGAGTGTGGTCATAACCTGAAGTTTGTGATTCCCTCCCTCCCCCCACTCATGAATAATTTAACTCAATTGCACCAGCCACAGACATGGCTTCCAAACACTAAGCAGCAGCATGAGATCAGCGAAGAATAGTTATCAGTCAGTTCCTGCCTAACTAGGGCAAGGAGGAGAGAACACTGCATTGTTAAATTAACATTCTACGAGGTCCTCCTTGTAATCTTCTTCATTGTCCCCATCCTTCTCCTACATCTCCTCCCCGATGTCGAACTGTCTCGTGTGCTGCTGTAAAATCTGAGCAGGGCCTTCCTCAGCCTGCGTGCACTGTTCTTGTCTACATGCAAAGCACCTAATGCAAGTTCTTTAGTTCTTGTTTTGTAAAAATTAAGTGGACAAGGAGAAAAGGCCTGTCAGTAGTGTTCACTGGCAGTCACTGTGGTGTATTTCAAAACTGTGTTGGAATTGTAGGTTGTCACTTTAAATTGTTTGGGGTTTCCTGGTCCAGATTGCAGGCTCAGGGGCTCTGTAGCAAAGCATATGATCAGAGTCAGTCTGGAAAGACCCAGATAAGAGCTAAGTTGGGAGAGTTGTGCTTCTCCGCCTTAGGGAGCAGCCTGCTTTTTCTCTCTCTGGTTTTGGTTATTGTGTGTTAAAGTTCTAGATTTTAAGAAATAAAGTAGTGTTGCATTACAGCCTTCCTAAAGGAGTATTTTATGTCTTTATCTAACTTCTCTGTTTGTATGTTGTGAATATGATCATCATGACACTGTGATGATTTACAAATATCATCCACACAACAGAAGTACAGGAAGTATCCATAACTTCTTAAGGACTCACCATTTCCCTGATAATCACAATCCGGTCAGATAACTTTGTATCACTTTGTAGTTTTGGTATAAGTAACACCTAATGTTACTAAAACTAAAGGAAGTTAGAGATTATTATTTTTCTCTACATTTTTGTTTGTTTATTGTGTGCCATTTCACAGCACTTTATGTAAAGTCACTGTCACTGGTTTGTGGGTGATCAGTTGCACGTCTGTGTCATGCACTAGTATGATCACAGCACTCTCATGCATTCCTCTAAGGAGAATTATATGCACACTTTCCTTAAGACTTTCTAAAAATGTGTTTACTGATGACAACAGCAGAGCTGCTGCTGTGTCTGAGTTTGGGGTTGGAGAGGTGTAGTTTCTTCCCTGGTCCTCAGCATAGGACTGAGAAGGAACAGGAGCTTCAGGGGTATCCAAGGAAATCCCCAGACACAAGACCAGCAGGATTCTGATGAAAGGGACAAGGAAGACCCTTGTTGGGGCAAAGAAAACCAAGAGTTTGGTTATGGGTGTTACCTGGGGTTTCTCAGAATCCAAAGCAGTGGTAGCTTAACTGAGCCTCTCCTCAAAAAGAAAAGGAGGACTTGTGGCACCTTAGAGACTAACAAATCTATTTGAGCATAAGCTTTCGTGAGCTACAGCTCACTTCGTCGGATGCATGCAGTGGAAAATACAGTGGGGAGATTTATATACACAGAGAACATGAAACAATGGGTGTACCATATACACTGTAACAAGAGTGATCAGGTAAGGTGAGCTATTACGAGCAGGAGAGCAGGGGGGAAAAACCTTTTGTAGTAATAAACAAGGTGGGCCATTTCCAGCAGTTAACAATAACGTCTGAGGAACAGTGTGTGGGGAGGGAAATAAACATGGGGAAATAGTTTTAGTTTGTGTAATGACCCATCCACTCCCAGACTTTATTCAAGCCTAAGTTAATTGTATCCAGTTTGCAAATTAATTCCAATTCAGCAGTCTCTCGTTGGAGTCTGTTTTTGAAGATTTTGTTGAAGAATTGCCACTTTTAGGTCTGTAATCGAGTGACCAAAGAGATTGAAGTGTTCTCTGACTGGTTTTTGAATGTTATAATTCTTGACATCTGATTTGTGTCCATTTATTCTTTTACGTAGAGACTGTCCAGTTTGGCTAATGTACATGGCAGAGGGGCATTGCTGGCACATGATGGCATATATCACATTGATAGATGTGCAGGTGAATGAGCCTCTGATAGTGTGGCTGATGTGATTAGGCCCTATGATGGTGTCCCCTGAATAGATATGTGGACACAGTTGGTAACAGGCTTTGTTGCAAGGATAGGTTCCTGGGTTAGTGGTTCTGTTGCGTGGCGTGTGGTTGCTGGTGAGTATTTGCTTCAGGTTGGGGGGCTGTCTGTAAGCAAGGACTGGCCTGTCTCCCAAGATCTGTGAGAGTGATGGGTCGTCCTTCAAGATAGGTTGTAGATCTTGATGATGTGTTGGAGAGGTTTTAGTTGGGGGCTGAAGGTGATGGCTACTGGCGTTCTATTATTTTCTTTGTTGGGCCTGTCCTGTAGTAGATAACTTCTGGGTACTCTTCTGGCTCTGGCTCTCCTGACAGTGTCAGGAATAAGTCAATGGGAACACAGCAGTTCTGGCTGAAAAATGTTGATGCAAGCAAGCGTGTTCTGAAATAAAACTACTATTTATTAGACATTAAGCACACACACACATACACAATAGGTTTAGGACATCCCATATATTGTTATCCACAGTCTAAGATGGTTTTGAGTGATCACCAGCTGGACATCCAGAGGCTGTCTTTCCATCCAGCTGACGGGGAGTTTAGATGTCAGCTCCTTGCACAAAGAAAATCTCCCTCAGACTGCTCTGAGGTATTTACTTTTACTAAATCTTTTATAAAAAGAAAAGGAGTACTTGTGGCACCTTAGAGACTAACAAATTTATTGGAGCATAAGCTTTCGTGAGCTACAGCTCACTTCATCGGATGCATTTGGTGGAAAAAACAGAGGAGAGATTTATATACACACACACAGAGAACATGAAACAATGGGTTTATCATACACACTGTAAGGAGAGTGATCACTTAAGATAAGCCATCACCAACAGCAGGGGGGGGAAGGAGGAAAACCTTTCATGGTGACAAGCAGGTAGGCTAATTCCAGCAGTTAACAAGAATATCAGAGGAACAGTGGGGGGTGGGGTGGGAGGGAGAAATACCATGGGGAAATAGTTTTACTTTGTGTAATGACTCATCCATTCCCAGTCTCTATTCAAGCCTAAGTTAATTGTATCCAGTTTGCAAATTAATTCCAATTCAGCAGTCTCTCGTTGGAGTCTGTTTTTGAAGCTTTTTTGTTGAAGTATAGCCACTCTTAGGTCTGTGATCGAGTGACCAGAGAGATTGAAGTGTTCTCCAACTGGTTTTTGAATGTTATAATTCTTGACGTCTGATTTGTGTCCATTCATTCTTTTACGTAGAGACTGTCCAGTTTGGCCAATGTACATGGCAGAGGGGCATTGCTGGCACATGATGGCATATATCACATTGGTAGATGCGCAGGTGAACGAGCCTCTGATAGTGTGGCTGATACTGGGTACTCTTCTGGCTCTGTCAATCCAGCACTCCCAGCTATCTTCGAGACACCACCGATTTCCTGAGGAAACTACAGTCCATTGGTGATCTTCCTAAAAACACCATCCTAGCCACTATGGATGTAGAAGCCCTCTACACCAACATTCCACACAAAGATGGACTACAAGCCGTCAGGAACAGTATCCCCGATACTGTCACGGCTAACCTGGTGGCAGAACTTTGTGACTTTGTCCTGACCCATAACTATTTCACATTTGGTGACAATGTATACCTTCAAATCAGCGGCACTGCGATGGGTACCCGCATGGCCCCACAGTATGCCAACATTTTTATGGCTGACTTACAACAACGCTTCCTCAGCTCTCGTCCCCTAATGCCCCTACTCTACTTGCGCTACATTGATGACATCTTCATCATCAGGACCCATGGAAAAGAAGCTCTTGAGGAATTCCACCATGATTTCAACAATTTCCATCCCACCATCAACCTCAGCCTGGACCAGTCCACACAAGAGATCCACTTCCTGGACACTACGGTGCTAATAAGCGATGGTCACATAAACACCACCCTATATCGGAAACCTACTGACCGCTATTCCTACCTACATGCCTCTAGCTTTCATCCAGATCATACCACTCGATCCATTGTCTACAGCCAAGCGCTACGATATAACCGCATTTGCTCCAACCCCTCAGACAGAGACAAAGACCTACAAGATCTCTATCATGCATTCCTACAACTACAATACCCACCTGCTGAAGTGAAGAAACAGATTGACAGAGCCAGAAGAGTACCTAGAAGTCACCTACTACAGGACAGGCCCAACAAAGAAAACAACAGAACGCCACTAGCCATCACCTTCAGCCCCCAACTAAAACCCCTCCAACGCATCATCAAGGATCTACAACCTATCCTGAAGGACGAGCCATCGCTCTCTCAGATCTTGGGAGACAGACCAGTCCTTGCTTACAGACAGCCCCCCAATCTGAAGCAAATACTCACCAGCAACCACACACCACACAACAGAACCACTAACCCAGGAACCTATCCTTGCAACAAAGCCCTTTGCCAACTCTGTCCACATATCTATTCAGGGGATACCATCATAGGGCCTAATCACATCAGCCACACTATCAGAGGCTCGTTCACCTGCGCATCTACCAATGTGATATATGCCATCATGTGCCAGCAATGCCCCTCTGCCATGTACATTGGCCAAACTGGACAGTCTCTACGTAAAAGAATGAATGGACACAAATCAGACGTCAAGAATTATAACATTCAAAAACCAGTTGGAGAACACTTCAATCTCTCTGGTCACTCGATCACAGACCTAAGAGTGGCTATACTTCAACAAAAAAGCTTCAAAAACAGACTCCAACGAGAGACTGCTGAATTGGAATTAATTTGCAAACTGGATACAATTAACTTAGGCTTGAATAGAGACTGGGAATGGATGAGTCATTACACAAAGTAAAACTATTTCCCCATGGTATTTCTCCCTCCCACCCCACCCCCCACTGTTCCTCTGATATTCTTGTTAACTGCTGGAATTAGCCTACCTGCTTGTCACCATGAAAGGTTTTCCTCCTTCCCCCCCCTGCTGTTGGTGATGGCTTATCTTAAGTGATCACTCTCCTTACAGTGTGTATGATAAACCCATTGTTTCATGTTCTCTGTGTGTGTATATAAATCTCTCCTCTGTTTTTTCCACCAAATGCATCCGATGAAGTGAGCTGTAGCTCACGAAAGCTTATGCTCTAATAAATTTGTTAGTCTCTAAGGTGCCACAAGTACTCCTTTTCTTTTTGCGAATACAGACTAACACGGCTGCTACTCTGAAACCTGTAAATCTTTTATAGTTAACTCTAACAGAGCACATAACCTATGAGGACTCCTAGTGGCCAGCAAAATAACCTCTACTGGGTCACCAATTCTCCTATTTTCAACTACTCATTATCTCAAACATTTCTAGTATTTCTAGCCCTATCAACAATATGTCAGTGGCACCTAAAACCAAGGGTGCTATTCACTCACCCTCTTCCATAACTTTCTGTTCTATCGTCCCATTGTAATTAACAAACTGCAAGTATGCAGCTATCTGACCTTGTCTCACAAAGGCCTAAGATTATTCCTAGCTATGGGATGTTTGGTTTTCAGCCAGCAGTGGCTGAACATACAAAATGGCTGATTGCAGTACTGTCAAGTTCTGGGGTACAGGCAGGCATGTCAAATTCCGGGATAACACTCCCCTCGTTGCAGATCACACACACACACACACACACACACACACACACACAACAAGTTCAGTGGGTTTACTAATGATGCCCAGCATAGGCTTCAAGGCTCTTGAGTGAGACTGAGCAATAATCTTCTCACTGCCATACTCAGTTTTCACCCCGATTCTGCCACATTTCGACCAGACGTCATGTAGATTCCTTGGGGAAGTACCCGTGGTTTGCAAAAGTGCAAGTTTTGAAACCAATTGATATTTCTTCAAATCCAGCATGTCAGCAGCAGGAACAAAACAACCACCACTATCTGAAACACTGCACAACCCTGCATGAGCCAAGGAGCACATGGTAGCAGTGGGGGCAAGCATCTACCTCCAAATACCTCTGTGGTCCCATAGGTGAATTCAAGACAAAAGGCCCTCTATTAGTCACTGGTGAAAATTTTTAATGGTGAAAGTAATTAACAATTGGAACAATTTACCAAAGTTTGCGGTGGAATCTCCATCACTGAATTTTTCAGTAAAGATTGGATGTTTTTCTAAAAGATGTGCTCTAGGAATTATTTTGGGGAAGTTTTATGGCCTGTGTTACACAGATGGTCAGACTAGACAATCACAATGGTTCCTTCTGGCCTTGGAATCAATGAATGGTTGGAAGAAAAGATCTGAACCAGAAGTCAGTGGTGGTTGGAGGAACATCCCATCTCACAATAGAAAGAGCTAGAATGAGAGAGGTTAGCAGGAGATGGAGGAACCCCTCCCTCTTACAGGAGTTGGGACAGGAGTGGGAGCCAGACCCAAGAAGCCATACTTCTTCAGATGAGACAGTTTCAAAAATTTCAAGCTGACAGTATCCCTTTCAAGCACTGTTTGATGCTCTGAAACTTCCAGGATATGAATTAAAGTTGAGTGGATTCTGCACATTAACTAATTGGAACCAGAATGCGGTTTCACTTTGCTGATATACATGACCCATGCTGTTTGCTTTCTCTAAATGCTTGTGTGAGCAAATATTTGTTTTCAAGAATGTTTGCAGAAAGAAAGCATTGTGTGAATACATATTCACACAAGTTTTGGCAAGAGAAATGTTTGTGTGACTTTGTTTTTAAGGTATTTTCTATGTCGCACATCATTGTAATGTCTGAACACCTCATACACACTAATGGATTTACCTTCACAGCACCTCTGTGAAGTAGGAAAATGTTGCTTTACAACAGGGAATTGAGGCACAGAAAGAGAGATTAAATAACTTGACCAAGACCACACTAGAAGTCTCTGGCATAAGCAGGAAGTGAACCCAATTCAACTGCGACCCAATCAATAGAGTCCTGCAGATCCACAGATATCCCCTTTATATCTGCAGATATCTGTGGACCATTTTTACGGATCATGGATCAGATGCAGATGATGATTCTAACAATCAAGTGCTTTAACCATATGACCTTAGTTTAGAAGCTTGTTGTGTTTCAGTCCAAGAGCAGAAACAATATCACGTAACTTCATTTACTAATCACACAGCACAACTAGCAAATTACAGATAATAAATACTCAAAGCATTGGTCAAGGTGGATAGTTCACAAACAATCCATAGGCTCAGTTATGTTCTCATAACCCAATTGTTCAATCATTTCAAATAAATAAATTTGTAAAAAACAAAATCTTTCTGAAAATAATTTGAGAATATATAAAAGGGACTAAATGTGCTGAATGAGTTGTTCACTGCTGTTTGCATAGCTCTTCATATGCTAGTGACTGTGGCCATGAATGTATCGGTTTTTGTTTCACTTTTGCTTTAAGAGACTGGGCTTTGTATTAGGTTGATAGATTGTATCAGGGAGCTGGTGGGATAAGACTAAGATGAGAAATTAGCATACTGCAGGGGGTAAAAAAAGAGAAAAGGAGATGTGAAAATTCAGAACTAGAAGGTTGCTTATCACGTAATGATGTGAAATCAACATGCTTTTCTTTGTCTGGGCAGATCACTGCTAAATTAAAGAAGCACCCTTAATGGGACAAAGAGATGCAGGCAGAATACATACCTGTTCTGTAGTGGCCAAGTCTCAAAGTATAACTTTGATTTTCCAAAGTCAAATACAACAGCATGGGGAACATGGTGCTGTACAATAGGTGACTATTATCAATATCTCTTGTGATGTACTGTAGTAAGTATAAAAACAAACAACCTACTTTTCAATGCCAGGGCTATAAATCCACCAGGGGGTTGTGGTGATACCATAAACTATAAAAACAAAGCTCAAGTGGCCTTATGTAGTTACTACAATACTGAGCTGGAATTATAGCCCCATAATTCAAAATTAACTTATTTCTTACATTTTACAGTGCATGGATCTGAACTTTGGATTGAAGCCCTGTACAGGCTCCTCACTCCTGCTATTGCTGCCTCTCCGGCTGCTTCCACTTCTGCCTCTTTTTCCCTCTTTCTTCCTAATTATCACACAATGCTCCTGCTGCTTCCCTCACTGTGCATGGCTTTAAGCACGTGAGTAATCTCGTTGATTTCAACGCCAGCTGGAAATGCTCAATTATTTCCTGTATAAATGTAACGTGAGGGTTTCTTTTTCAGCATTTTTGCATGTTTTGTTTGATTCTTTCCCTGTGAAAGGATTCGGCTACCCTGGTATAACACAGAGCAGCCTCAGAAAATCATTCAAGTGTTCCTTTATTCACTTGCGTTCATAAGACTCTGAGGGTTACATTTTCCATTAGGAGTGTACTGGTGCCATGGTCTTATCTCACTAATATTTCATATATTCACGAAGAACAGTACTGCAGATTACAGAGGGACACACAGACAACAAGGAAACCACAAAGAAATATATAGGAAGGAAAAGAAATGGATCCATTTTGATAGGAACATAGGAATTGCCAGATTGGATCAGACCCACTCTCCAGTAGACAGTTATGGGTCTCTTCCACCTTTCTTTTAGGTTGTCTGTGTCATGGCTATCTTCAGGTCTTAGTTTCTTTCCCAAGTGAGATGACTACAGAGAGAATCTATTTCATCCTGTCTTTGGAGTTACTGTGTTGTTGACAACCAGGCTAATATCGTATCTCAGAAAGCATATTTGAACCTTTTTGTTGGCCTGTTTTGTTGTTGCTTATCAAGAGTGGAAAGGCAGTTAGAAGCAGAGCAAAGATAGAAATGAGCAAAGAGTAAAAATTGTCCCAACTAGCCCAAATCAGAACTTGAACACATGAGCTTTTATGTTTTATAGTGAGTGAGAATTCTATTTTCAACTTCATTAAAAGAGCAGGTGTTTGGGGGGGTATCTCTGTGAGATCCCAGTAGCTCAGAAATTTTAGTCACTTTTTCCATTCAGTTCATCCAAGCCTTTTCTCCAATTGACATGATTTGACTACAGGAAAACATGGCTGCTTATAAAAACCTGCACATATAGCCTTCTGTCATATACCACATTCGACATTTGTACCTCACACCTAGAGCCCATGAGATTGACCTATTGATATGATGGGGCTCTTCGAACACATTGCAAACTAGGGAAATATTCTATTTTCCTAAAATGCTAGCCTTTAATTTGTAGGCTTAAAAAACACTATGTAACAGGTGGCTGGCCCAATTGACCCATGACAGACTACTTTAAGGAGAATGAGCCCATCTCAGCCCACCTGCAAGTAATGGACTGCTTAGGTGACTCTGTTGCAGTTAATTGGCTAATGAGCACCTGGACCTGATAAGAGGCTCCCACACCAAGCTGAAGTTGGGTGGTTCAAGAGAGAGGAGGCTCATAGTGGGAAGGAGTGCCTGGGGAATAGAGCAGAACTCCCAGGGAAAGGAACTCTGGGAGGGACCACCCAGATCAACTGCAGGATATTCGGCCTGTAAGGAGCTGTGTTACACCAGGTAGAAGAGCTACAGTTGACAGGAAGGGCCTGACTCCAGAGAAGAAATCAAGGTCAGGAGTGCCTCGTGGGCCTGCAAGTGAGACTGACAAACTCAGATGGAATCTGTCTCTTTGTTTAGAAGCAAACACTTTGGGTGAAGGTCTTTCTTGTGTTTGTACTTCCTGCTGATAAATATAGCCTCTCAAAAGGAGGGAGGGTGGTGTTTGATACCTAAAAGCCACAGTGGACTTATTGATCACCTAACTGGGAAAATTAAGGCAGGCTGCAGCTCCAGGGGGTGCACTGGGATATGTGCCTTTTTGTAAGTGACCAGACCAGCTGCTGGCCTGCTCCCATCAGTGATGCTAGGCAACTACTGAGCCCATCTGCACTGCTTTAGAATGCTGAGTGGCCACAGCCCCTGACGGACTCCTGCTTTAGTAGCCCTGCTTATGAGCCTGGCCCCCACAGCAGCTGCTCCAGCCCTTGTTCCAGTTCCTGTTCCAAGTCTCTTCTCCTGCTCTGCTCCAGCCCCTACTGGCTTCAACCCCCAGCCCTGACACTGGCTTATGACTCTGGTTGATGGTCTGGTTCTGGAATTTGGCTTGTCTCTCCAGTATAGATTCCTGGCTCTGCCTTTGGCTTATGATTCTTCTGTCTCTCTCTCCCCTGAGTGCTGTGCCCTGCCCTGCTCTGGTATTTGGCTTCTGCCATTTGGGTACTGACCCTAGGCTCATTTCCTGGGCTCTGCCTGCCCTCAGTCCAGATCTAACCAGTAGACTGCACTCTTCCCTTCACCACTAGGTTTGACCACCAATGGCCCAAGTGGGAACACTTTTACACACCTAACTTTGTGCAAACTCCAATTGTGTTTTTTATTGTGGCTGGATTTCTTCACCTGTCATGCAGGTTGGTTTTTCTAAGGAGTAACTCTCAGATGTTCATCTTTTATACAGTTAACAGCATCAGCCTTAACATCCCTTTTTAAAAGATGTTTAAAAACCTATATCCTTCCGTTCTTTCCCTCAGAAAAAAAGTGATGTCTTAACTTCTCCCACTGGTGCAGTTATTTCAGCTGGATAATTTCTTCTAAACAGTGACTCAATCCCTTTAGAGGCCGAGAAGTAAAGTGGTTGGCCCACAGTGGCAGAGCTGGAATCAGAAGTTCCTGCCTCCCAACCAAGGATTATTTCCATAACAAGTGCCTAGATTTTAAGAAGCAATCATTGTGATTTATAATCATCTACTCAGACCTCCTGTGTACCACAGACTAAAGAACGTCACCCAGCAAATTTATAACAACATATAAATGCAATCAAGTCACATTAAGCTCAGGAAGGCTTTCTTGGAGGAAATAAACTTTTTAAAAATGTTTTGAATATGTTTGGGGATTTCATTTCTAGTCCACAGTCTTAATGCACTTTTTTTTTCTGAATTTTCTTCCCCCCATACACACAGTTTCTTGTGAATTGTGAGGTGAGATCTACTTTTCAATCAATAAGAAAAACATTTTAATATCAAGTTTAGTTTTTTATACAGTTTTAAGATTTTTCTAACAAAAAACACATGTAGAAAGTGAGTACACTACAGTTGTAGAACACAAATGCGTAGCACTGCTGGGACAGTTGTTTGGCAATCAACATGATGTGTATTTATAGAGAGAAAGCACTAAGTGAATAAAAACCCAACCAATTTCAGAAGAGTGAGAAGAGACTTACTAGGGAGTTATAGGTTTGGCATTTTAAATCCATGTAAAAAGTATAAAAATAGATTATCTGTAACATAAAGGGAATCTGTATTAAATACTATTTTTAAAATTCTGATAAAACATTGAGGGATGTATTGCATACATAAATATATACCTATTTCTGTACATATATGAATACATGCATACCTTCCTCCTTTCCAAGCTGGCGGCCATCACACTTTCACAGTATACTGATCCTGTGAGCCCAAAAACAAAGGATGTAGTTTGAATCTCAAATTCTGATTTCCTGTATGGTAAAGTTAGATCATTGTCCTGATCACAGAGATATATATTTATAACCCTACTGAGAAACATTAACAATAATAGACTAATTAACTAACCACTCTGAATTGTAGACCCTTGAATTCTAGCAGATTGAAATATTGTTATATAATGTTACAAGTTAAACACCTTTGTGTAAATTTTTAATATGTTTAACACACAAACCAGCTTTAGTTCCTCAAGCAGTAGAATAACATGTCCCTTATGCTCACATAACCAGACCCACTGAGGCAACAAAAGTAGAAAATGGTTGCAGGATTAGGCCCTACTGTAACATTAGAGCATCGTTGTGGCACCATATTTTTAATAGCTTACCTAAGTGTATTGATAGTTTACTTCTAGGATGTATTTACTTTGCTGAGGTTGGGTATATTTGTCAATACATCTGAATACCAGTCTGTAAGGAAATGAAATTTAGTAAGTCTAGATAAATTATTTTATCCGAATAGTCTGAGGAAATCTAGTCTACAGAAATACTCGCTGTTTAGAAACACTTGTTTTTTCAAATGTAAAGCATCCTCAAACTTTTTCAAAGAAAATATTTAGATCATTTTTCTATGTAAACTGGAGATTAACTGCTTTCAGTCCATGCTCATGGCACTTCCAAAATGTTCAAACAGGCATGCAGACCTCATCCAGATAGCCTTCTGGCTATCATATAGCCTGTAGGGACAAAGAGTCCATCAGCCAATGAAATGTCACTAAGATTCCATGAAGACCAAAAGGCATAGCTTTGAATCGGAACAAGTCTTGTGATGTCTAGCTGCTGTTTTCTTTTTGAATACCACATCTGATGAGATCTGCCAGTATCCTTTTATAAGGTCTAGAGAAGAGAGATTTACTTTTTCTCAGTTAATAAAGGAATTATCTGAGGCATAGGGCATATATCAAATGTGGATACAGTAGAATCTCAAAGATACAAACACCAGAGTTACGGACTGACCGGTCGACTGGAGACCATGGGGAACTGGAAACCAATCAGGCAGCAGCAGAGACCAAAAAAAAAAAAAAAAAAAGCAAATACTGTTCTGTGCCTGTATTGCATCTTAAAGGTAGGCACATCTGGGCTGTCTGTCCCCACCTTCTCCCCCTACTTGCCATGTCCTGAGACAGCCACTTATAGGTAGGAGGGTGGTGAAAGCTGTTCTTCCTCTCTCCCTCTCCCCTGGCTGGGAGGGGGACAAGCTTGCAAGCCCAGAACCCGGGAAAGAAACTTCCCAAGGTGCTACTGAAACTTGGCCTAGAATGCTAGCTGCTGGAGCCAGAGCCCAAGCTCCTGGCTGTACACTGCACTCTGGAGGAGCAGCTCACCATAGCCTGCACCACACACACACTGACACTGCAGTGCCCCAGGATGCCTCACTCCTCACCCTTGCAGCCAGGGGGATAGAACCAGCTGCCTGTCTCCACCCTCACTCGCCGGGCAGCCACTGCAGAGCGGTGAGCCCATGCTCTGAGCAGTCTGCTCAAGGAGCATCCACAGGCACTGACTCCATAGGAGCACCCATGGGGGAAAATGGTGGATGCTCAGCAGTCTTCTCCTCTTTCCCTCCCCCAGTACCTGCTGGCAGTCCCGCCAATCAGTGCCTCCTTCTCCCTCCCCATGCCTCCCGTGATCAGCCGTTTCGTAGCATGCAAGAGGCTCTGGGGGGAGGAGCAAGGATGCGGCATGCTTGGGGGAGGGGGCAGAATGGGGGGGGGAAAGAGGTGGGTGGGGGCGGGGCCTGGAGCAGAGCCGGGGGTCGAGGACCACCAGGCAATTTGAAAAGTCAGCACCTGTGGGAGCATCCCATAACGGCTTGTTCAGAGTTACGAACAACCTCCATTCCTGAGATGTCCGTAACTCTGAGGTTCTACTGTACTTCATTATGTATAACAGCCATTCCCATTGTGTTGGGAAAATAACAGACAGCAACATGCCCTCTAATAGAAAAGCAGTACATTGGCCAAACTGGACAGTCTCTACGTAAAAGAATGAATGGACACAAATCAGACGTCAAGAATTATAACATTCAAAAACCAGTTGGAGAACACTTCAATCTCTCTGGTCACTCGATCACAGACCTAAGAGTGGCTATACTTCAACAAAAAAGCTTCAAAAACAGACTCCAACGAGAGACTGCTGAATTGGAATTAATTTGCAAACTGGATACAATTAACTTAGGCTTGAATAGAGACTGGGAATGGATGAGTCATTACACAAAGTAAAACTATTTCCCCATGGTATTTCTCCCTCCCACCCCACCCCCCACTGTTCCTCTGATATTCTTGTTAACTGCTGGAATTAGCCTACCTTGCTTGTCACCATGAAAGGTTTTCCTCCTCTCCCCCCCCCCCGCCCCCCCCGCTGCTGGTGATGGCTTATCTTAAGTGATCACTCTCCTTACAGTGTGTATGATAAACCCATTGTTTCATGTTCTCTGTGTGTGTGTGTATATAAATCTCTCCTCTGTTTTTTCCACCAAATGCATCTGATGAAGTGAGCTGTAGCTCACGAAAGCTTATGCTCTAATAAATTTGTTAGTCTCTAAGGTGCCACAAGTACTCCTTTTCTTTTTGCGAATACAGACTAACACGGCTGCTACTCTGAAACATGCCCTCTAATGAAAATCTAGTTGAAAGTTTTCAGACAAAAAAATTTTCCCCTCAGAAAATGTGGTATTGTCAAAATCAGTATTTTCTATGGGAACATGTAAGGTTTGGCAACATTTTTAAAATTCAGAATTTCAAATCCTCATTCTAAATCAAAGTGTCTTTACTGTTTTGGTTTCCATTTTCAGTTTTTGGATTTGGGGGGATTTTTTTCCCACTTTCCCTCTTTTTTTTTTTTTTTTTAACAGTTTATTTCCAAATGAAATTCCTGCAAAAAACCTGAGATTTTCTGTTTGGAAAGTTTTCAGAAGTATTTTGCATGCAAAACTTTCCATAAATAAAACCTGGGTTTTCTGCCCATCTACTGATAGAGGATTCAGTGGCTCCCAAAACTAGCATTGTCTGAAGCTCCTCTGACAGCACATGTGATAAATGAAAAGGGGTAGCTCTCTTTTATGGACAGCCAGACAGCCAGTTAGCTATAAAATCCCTCTTAGTAGTTCTCTACTTCCTTTACCTGTAAAGGGTTAAAAAGTCTCCCTGCATAAGTAAAAGGAAGGGAGTGGGCACCTGACCAAAAGAGCCAATGGGAAGGCTAAAAATGTTTAAAATTGGGTGAAAAAACTTCCCCTTTATCTGTTCTGTTGTTGTTCTTGGGGAGAAGCACAGACAGGGCTGCAGCTATGCTGTAAGAGCATGGGCAGGTATGAAAAATCATACCTAGAAACTACTCATTTGAAACCCCAGATATGTAAATAGATCAGGGAATGTCTAGGAAGACGCGATTAGGTTTATTTCTGTTTATTTCTTTATAGCTTGTGGAGTCCTCTGTGCTAACCCCAAATGGCAGCATCTACCCATCCAAGGTCAGAGAAAAGCTGTAACCTTGGGAGTTTAATACAAGCCTGGAGTGGCCAGTATTAATTTTTAAAATCCTTGCAGGCCCCCAGCTTCTGCACTCGAAGTGCCAGAGTGGGGAATCAGCCTTGACAGCACAGTTTTAAACTTCTCTAGTACACTATAAGCCCTTCTTCTCTAGCACATGCTCCATTAAGTTGGTAAACCTTGGGCCAGGGTCTAGGCCCCCACACGTCTCCACACAAACACACACTGTGCATGACAATTCATGAAGAACTGCTCTAATTCATTTTGTTACCTTCCTCGTGAGCAGGAGTTTGGCCGTAGCAACTACCATGGCTGCTTTTGCTTCTTGTTCATTTCTCTTCAACAGGAACCTTAAGGGAATTGCTTTCACTGTTTTAGTCCCTCCACTCGGTGTAGCTAAGCTGCCACTTTCTCCTTTCTCTCTTTAATTACACTTAGATGCTATGGAGATGGGAAATATAGAAAGAATATGGAGAGATTTATATCTCTGCTCAAGTTTTCCCTTCCCTCTCCTTTTAAAAGTTGGAACAAAATGAAAAACCAAATGGAGGATTATAACTGCCACACATCGAGGTTAAAGTGGTGTGATCTAGTGGTCGGAGCAGGCCTAGTGGTTGGAGCAGAATCAGTGAACAGAACTGGATGCATGGTCAGGAGGCAAACCAATGGTCGGAATCAGGAGTTCAGAGGCTGGCAGGGACTTGGGCTGGTGTGGAGCAGGCAAGGGCTGGACAGGAAGCAGGTATGGCACAGCTGCAGGTGTGAAACACATTGAGCAACCCCTGTGCTGCTGTTGCTATAGCCTTCAATGGTGACTTGTTGGCTTTTTTGACCAATCAGGGAGCATACCACTTAGTGAGGGTTTATTGGGCCCAGATGAGCTCCTTGGGTTGCTAAGCAACCAAGCCCTGAGGCAGCTGTGTCCCTGATAGTACCCCTTTCCTGAGGGCTCCTCCTAGGGGCACTCAGCCCTAGCTTGCCAAGATACCTTTGGTGAAATTGCCACAAGAGATTGGGAATGTGAACATTTTCTTCTGGTTCCCAGGACTTCTCTTCTGGCCATACGCATTCCAGTCTGTCAGATACTGGCGTTTTCCTCTGACACGTCAGAGTCGATGACCTGAGGGGCTTCATATTCCTCCTGTCCATAGACAATTACCAGGGGTGGAGGTGGGTCTACAAGTCAGGTAAAGGTTTGTTGCTGAACAGTTTGAGAAGAAAAACATGAAAAATATGAATCTTGAGGGATTCTTGGAGTTGAAGCTTAAAGGCCACAGGGTTCATTTGTTCCATGATCCAAAAAGAACTAAGGTATTAGTGGTCAAGCTTAGCTGAAGCATGGTCTGTTCCCAGGCTTTGAGTCGAGAGCCAAACTTTATCCCATACTGCAAGGTTGGGGATAGCTTGTCACTTTTGATCCGCATAACGTTTATACGTTTCTTTAGAGGCAAGTTAGTGTTCTTTGACCTACTGGTATTTCTGGAAATGGCGGGCCAGGTCCATGGCTGCTGGGATGGAATCTAGAGTGAAAACCCATTTGGAAAAATGGAGTGTGTTGAATTGAAGCATGGGTAGAATTGTTGTATGCAAACTCAGCTAAACACAGAAATGGAAGTCAATCATCCTGATGGAAATTCAGGAAACTGGGAGGTACCGCTCCGGGGTCTGATTGACACTTTCAGTATGGTCATCTGCCTGTGGATGGTAAGCTGTTGAGGTTTACCTTGGTGCCACAAAGCTGGAGAAATTTCTGCCAGAACTAAGAAACAAATTCATGGTCTCGATCCAAAATTATGCATTTTGCATTCTATAGTACTTAAAGATGTGCTTCAGGAAGGCTTGCACAGTTTCATGGGCAGACAGAACAGTGCAGCAGGGAATAGAATAGGCCAACTTGGTCAGGAGGTCCATTATAGTCAGGATAACTGAGTGCCCTTGGGGGTGTGGTAATTCAACAATAATATCCATTGAAAGGGTGGACCAAGGATGCAGAGATGTGGGGAGGGACTGAAGGAGGCCCACAGGCTTGACTTGCGGTTTCTTCATATGGGCACAGAGGTCACATGACCTAACAGTTTTTAACATCAGTTCATAGGGTTGGCCACCAGAAGTACCTAGTAATCAGGGTCCAGGTTTTAAATTGGCCACAACATCTTGCCATGGGCAAGTCATGGCACAGCTTTAGCACATGAAGCTGGGAGCTGCCCTCAGAAATGTAGAGATGATCCCTGTGATAAAGAAGGTCTTGTTGTAGATGAAACTTTGAAACTGGGGAAAACAGTGGTCATCAGGTGACTAGTGATAGTCCCACAGACAAAGTGAGAGGGTTTAAGGACAGTGGTGAGAGCTTCCTGCTCCACTGATGGCCAGGAGTTCTTTGTCCCAATTGTCATAATTTCTCAGTGGCAGTCAGTTTCCAAGAGAAAAAGGTGCAGAGATGAAGCAACTGGCGAGGGCAGGTAAAATGCAAGAGGACTGTCCCTGTTACAAAGTCTGAGCCATTGGTCTCAACTATGAACTGGAGTCTGGATAGGTCAAACTGAGGGCAAAAATAAATGCCTTTTTCAAGTGGTTGAAAGCTGCCTGCATGTCAGTGTACCAGATGAACTTAACCCCCTTCCTGCAGAGGGATGTTAAAGGAGCTACCAGGTTAGACAATTCTTGGGAGAATCACTGGTAAAAATTAATGAAGACAAGGAACCACTGCCTCCTGAATATATTTGAAGATGCCTTCCACTTGGTGATGGCTGTAACCTTGCTGGGGTCTATGGCAAGTCCTGCAGGAAGATGACATAGCCCAGAAACTCCACAGTATCCTTGTCAAATTCAAATTTCTCAGGTTTTGCTTAAAACTCATTTTGGTGAAGCTGATCAAGAACAGTGTGCACATGGAATTCTTGATTCTCTGAAAAATGAGAATATCATCTAAGTAAGTGATTTTGAATTGGTCAAGGATGTCTCTGAAGACTTCATTCATTAAATGATGGAAAACCGTAGGAGTTTTACATAGACCAAATGGCATGACCAAATATTCAAAACAGTGATATCTGTTTCAAAATGTCCTCTTCCATTCACCCCCCCCCTTCCAGATTCTGACCAGGTTGTATGCTCCATGCAGGTCTAGCTTTGTAAAAACCTTAGCTAAATGGAGTCTTTCCAGGAATTCATTTATGAGGGGAAGGTGGATAGAGATCTTATTAAGGGCTTGATAATCAACATGAAGTCAGAGGAGCCATCATTCTTGGCCATGAAGAAGGCAAGTGCTCTTGCTGGGGAAGCTGAGAGATGGATGAACCCATTCTGGAGATTTTCTTCAAGGTACTCCTGAAGGGCCTGCAGGTAGGGTTTGGATAGGGTGTAAATGCATCCAAAAGGAACCTCTGTTCCCACTTAAAGGTCAATTGGGCAATCATAACTGCAGAGAGGCAGTAGCATGTTCAACTTCTGTTTATCAAATACCATGGGATATCCTACGTACTTAGCAGGTTCCAGGCACTGCTGAACAAATTGGTTTGTGACTTTTAATCCTTCAGGGGCTATATCATGCCGCAGAATGTAACCAGCTGTTGCCTAGATTTGGGAAGGCAAGTTTGGCAGCACTGCAGGGAACAGAAGAATGTAGATCACAAGTACCAGCTAATTCAGGAGTTGAGTGATGAGCCAGAGGACACAAGGACGACTGGTGAATGAAAAGCGCAGATGACCCTGAACTGCAAGATCTTTCAATGACTGCCAATGGTAATGACTGCCATGGGGGTGGTATGATGCATGAGGGGGCCTGAAGAGAGGAGGGACCCGTCAATAGCCTTGACAAACTCAGGGAAGTCCTTGCAGAGGATGGGAATTCAATACCCATTAACAAAGTTCTGGTCAATAAAATTCCTGAAGGCACCTGAGTCGATCAATGTTTCTAAGTGGACATCTGGCATAGCAGAATGTTGGAGCTGAAAGGTGGAGACGCAGTGGGAGAATGTAATGGGGTGGACCCCCTTTCTGGGATGACACCTGATGTACTGGGATTTCACTGAGCCTCCCCTGCTCAATCAGCGTGGGTTCCCTCTCCCTGCTTTGCTGGCCTCTTGCAGCACACACACAGGTAGGGCCACATCCCGCTGCAGAGACAGAATGAAATCAGCTCTGTCTGAGAGGACTCCCACAGCACTCACGTGCACACCTTTTGGGGAGATAAACCCAAAATAATGCTGTCTTGTGCTGTATAGAAAAATCTGCACAGTGTAAGCTCATAAAAATTCACCCTCTTCCTCAATGTGAAGAGAGATATACACACTTCTTGCCTCCCCAGTTAGAAATTGCATAAAGTGGGTTTTATTATAAACAATAAATAAGTTTAATAACTACCAAAGGTGGATTTTAAGTGAATATAAGAGATAATGGACAGAACAAAGCAGATTACTAAGAAAAGGAAACTAAACATGCAAACTAAGCTACTTTCAGTAAAGAAATTGGTTACAAATATAATACTCACCCTAGATATTGTTGCAGGCAAATTACAGAAAGTCTTGGAAGGCAGCTGCACTGTCTCTCTCTTGAGACCTCAGGTATTACTCACAAGCTAGATGCCTTTCCAGCTTGGGTTCAACCCTTCTCCCCTCAGTCCAGGTTTTTGCTGCCAGGTGTTTTTTCAGTGTCTCTTTGGGTGGGGAAGCAGAGATGAACCACAATGATATCACTCCCCTGCCTTATATAGCTCTTGTGTAAGGTGGGAACCCTTTGTCTTCTAGTGGAAAACCATTGGCATTCCAGTAACAGGTGTCTCAGACCCATGTCTCTGCATGGCTGTGGCAGCCATTGTTCATAAACTGTCTCCAAAGTCCACAGGAAGACTAAGCTCTTTCACAGTCCAGTGTCTCTGCTAATGGCCCATTAGCCCTGTCTGATTTTTCCATTGTTGTACCTTAAGTGCTGGTTGGGGGTGACACCCCAAAGTAACACATTTGAAATACAGATACATAGTTAATATTCCTAACTTAGATACAGAAATGATACAGGCATACAAATTGGATAATCACATTCAGTAAATCACAACCTTTCTAATGATCTCACATAAGCCATCATGCATAAAGTACATATCAGTTATGTCACATTCATATCGTAAGCATATTTTCATAAAGAATATGGAGTGAAATGTCACAGAGTGTGCTGCTTAAGGGTGCCAAGTTCCGGTGGATAGGCAGCAGCACAATTCATTGCAGGAAAGAGTGGAGCACTGACCCAACCCTAGCTCCCCTACTGTAGCTGGGATCTGCTATTTCCCAAACTCTGGGTGGACCGGACCTTGACTAGGCAATCTGCTGCAATGTGCCAAGGCCCCCCACAATACAGGCACAACTTCAATGCCCAATGACAGTTCTTTTAATCAGAGGAGCAGTGGGGCCAGACTCTGTCAACTTGCATCAGTTTGGGGTCTGATAGGACAACTGAGAACATGGGAGACGAGAGAGTTCTGGTTAGTAGGGATCTGGTAGCACACTGCTAGTTCATCTTTAATAGTCATTGAGTGCCTCCCTAAAGTGATGTCATTCTGTGGTCTCATTCCAGTGAGTTTCTATGGCCAGATATATGAATTCCACTGCATATTTGGTGATGGCCTTGACACCCTGCCAAAGGGCATGGAGAGCAGCTTCTGCAGTATGTTCTTGATTAGGTTCTTCAAAGATGCCCGCCATTGCCTGTACGAAGCAGGCTAGGTATTAATCCTGCTCAGGACTGATCCATAGTATGACTGTGGCCACAGCATAAACTGGAGATGACATTGGTTAACAAACCCATTAAACTTGGCTAAATCCCCAGTGAATTTATCGGGTGGGCACAGCTTGGGCTCACCAACAGTGGATGTTGTGAGTCTTGGGGGCACAGAAGACACTACCGGGGCTTGTACTGTAACAAGAGGCCTGGACTTGACATGATTCACAGCCATTTTATGTATGGTCTTAGCATAACACTCAGCCATCTTATATGTTCAGCCACCAGAAACTAGAAACACAATTATAGAGTCAGGAGAATTCAGCCTTGATGTAGGCACACATATTGAAAAACATCGGCTGCTACCCTACTAACAGGAGACCGATGGATATTCACAGAGTCAGAAGAATGGACAAGCTAACCTTGAGTTTCTGCAGCTTCTTCCTGATAATAAAAAGTATGAGTTTTGCTATTGCAAGTGTATCCCACTAACAAAGCATAAAGATAAGGACACCTTAAGATGTTTTTACTAATTTAAAAAAATACAAAAGCGAATGACTAGGCAGTCTTAGGCATGTGAACTCCTGTATAGTGAAAATGATTGGTTAGTGTTTTTGTATAGCTACTTTGTAAGTAAAATAATTGGTTACAGCATAGATAAGAGAAATCCTCATTTTAACTATATAATAAGGGTCAGAAAACAAGTTCCTTGGAACTTAACTCCAGAATAGAGCTCAAGACCAGAGCTGCTAGAACTTTTTAATCCTTGCACGACCCAACTGTGTAGAAGCTGGAGCCCCAGACGACATGACCCTGACTGGGCATTGGGAGACATCTGTCTGTTTTATTGAGAGAGGCGAGCATAAGATGCTTGATGTGTGTATTCTGTTGTTGTTAATTGTTAATAAACACTTGTACATGTTTAAGGATATTCACTGTGTGAGGGCTCTTTCACTGGGATAAGGCCTAGCAGACCCATAGAGTCCACGAGGAATGGGTGTTTGCCCTGAGCCCACGGAGGGATAAAGTTGGGTCCCTTACACCCTGAGTACCCACAAGGATCGGTCAGGGGTGGAAGCCCTACACCCTGAGTACTCATGAGGGAGGGCAGGGGTGGAGCTGTAAATTGTGCAGGTAACAGTACCTGAGCCTGGAGGGCTGTATTCTGGTGACATAGCATAGCTACCTGAGCCTTTCAGGACCCCATCGACATCTGAAAAGGGAGGGGGGATCCTGATGGGGCCATTCTGGAGGTTAGCTCCATGCTGTGAAGTGAAGCCCCTGCTATCTTCTAGTGGCTGCTCAAACTGTCATGCACTGAGGTGTAGGCAGTGCAACCTAGTGGTTGGAGCACAATCAGAGAGCAGAAGCAGAGGTGTGGTCAGGAGGCAAGCCAGTGCTCAGAACAAGGAGTTAAGAATCAGGAGTTTAGAGGCTGGCAGGGAGTAGGGCTGGAGCACAGCAGGGAAGGGGTGGAGCAAGGGCTGGACAGGAAGCAAGTCTGGAGCAGCTGTATGCAAGGAATGCATTGAGCAGTCACTGTGCTACAGGGCTTAAATGGTGATCTGTTGGTTCTTCTGGCCAATCAGGGAGCATAGTCACAAAGTGAGCACATTGGGTTGCTAGGCAACCCAGCCCGCAGGCAGCCGAGTTCCTGAGGATATCCATTTAAATGTCTTTTTATTATTTGTTGTTATGTATTTTATTGCTGTAGTGGATAGGACATTGATCAGGACCGTATTGTAATATCTTTGCTCCTTCATCCTCCTTGTAATTTTCCCATTGTGCTGCTGAATATGCACATAACAGTCAGATCAAGATAATGTGATATGTGATAATGCAAGATGGATTGCCAGTGTGACAATCAGCTCCTTCACCTATGACACTCCAATTTCCATACTGTTCAGTAAAATGCCATTTTCTGTTCCAGCCTTTTCCCCACGTCACAAAACAGCACAGGGCAAAAAGAGGATTTCTCTCCCCATTCATTCCAAACCTACATTAAAAGCAGTCTGAATGAACTTCATCACATGAAAACTTGACATGTTTTGTTCAGCTCTGGTGGTAAGATGAATGCAGCTTCTTTCTCACTCCAGGAAATATAACTGTTTTGCCTAAATACTCTTGCATATTTGCCCAGTGTGAAAATAATTCAGTCTTCATTCAGTTCCACATACTTCCCTCCACTGGACATATGTGGACAAAATATTAACTAAACAAGAACAATATTTCAAGTGCAAAATCATGCTTAAAGGGATAAGATGGGTCCAGTAATGTCCATTTCTATAAGGATTACACAGTCAAATGAAAAAAAAAAATGAAGGTGGAAATATCTAAATAAAAAGTATACTAATAATATTGCCAGTTTTGGAGTGTAGAATTACCTTCTAATAAATTGTGGAATAATGCTTATATTGAAAGGCCTTGGCCTAGTAGTTAATTTGAATAAAAGCTGCTAATGATTTTTTTAAAGTCCTGAAAGAGTTTTTAAATGTAATATATTTTTCCTTAGACACTTTTAATCATTGCCTGCCCATCCATATTTAATCGGTTTCCTCTCTCTCTCTCGTAAGACTTTATGAAGCTTTTGTTGATTTGCAGCCTGTGAAGGTACTTTTAATAATTTATGGTAAAAGAGTTTAATTTTTAATAGACAAGAATGGTTTAGAGATACCAATATACTGCTGTGTGTAATAAGTACAGTACTACACTCTGCAGAGTAGTTAGTAAAAAAGAGGAATCCAGTCCAAATATTATTGGAGACATGTTTATTTTATTACTACAATGAATGTGTAATTGAAGAACCTGTCCAACCTGAAATTATTGTTCACACCTTATTTACCAAGAGGATAAAGTTCTTTTCAGCTTGCTACTATAATAACTCAAACTCACGCCCACCCCCTTGTTTTCTGTCTCCTGTGCTGTTTGGTTGCCCCAGTAGCCAGGAAAAAAGCATATTAAAATGTGACATTACGCATTCATTTGCTGGATTTGGCTAATCAAGAAAAAAACCTCTTGAACTGAAGGCTGATTCATAAGATGCAGTGTTTAAAATAATGTTATTTGTATCAATTCTTCACCTACAACAAAGTGAAAAATCTGTTCTGATTTTATTGAAGATACCTGCGTACCTCCTGTACTAAACTGTTGTACACCATAGCATAACTAGAACACAGTGTAACTAGAACAGCGTATTGCATATCATGAAGAATGACTTAAAAATGACCAGACTGTTGTTTCAATGGAAAAAAATATACATTTTTAAATCTTGCTATTTCAAAATGAGCCATAAAATAGGTCATATAACACACAATGGCAAAATGAATGTGCTATGAATGATTTTATTATTATGGAAATGCTTGGATGCTTATTGGTGACATGAGTCATGTAACACGTAATTTTCGCACAATAGGTTATTAATAATGGATAAGGGTTTTCATTATATTATATGAAATGGAATGAACAATATTAAAGTTTGTTCTTTCACTGGAATCCTGTAACTTATTGTGGACTGAATTGCTTATAGTGTGGGATGCTTTACACCATTATTACTAATCACATTTTAATGTCAAATATTATCAAAGTAGATGTTCTCTAGCCCAATGCAGATGATTATCATGGAGTAGATCCTGCTCCTTGTTGTACAGGTATGTGAGAACTCTTTCCCATGCCCACTCCCACTGCACAAGCAGCAAGGAAGGATCACTTCTAGAGTTCAGGAAAGCACTTGGAACTATCCCAGCATATCGGCCCACACATTATTGTTAACGTTTTCAAAAGCCTGCCCTGGCTCAAGTGCCTGATGGGCACTGAGATGGGGAGCTTAATGCATGTTTGGGTATTTCAAGTATTTTCAGAATAGGAGTTCAGTCCTAGCCAAGTCCCCTGAACGCTCTGGGTGCTGAATGCTCTCAGAATATGTCTTCACTGCACAGTTAACCCAGGTGGTTGGCCACTGGGTCTGAGCCACCCAGAATAGCCTGGCCCAGCTGTGAGCATCCCCTCTGCAAAGTCCTATCCACATTCCTATGTTCTTCACTCACCTGTGTGTGTCTGGGAGCATAATCCATTGTATTCTGTCCTGAGACACTCTAGGACTCTTTCCTAAGCAATTGTCTGTCCCATGGGAGAAACCATGGGAAGGACATTGAAGGACTGTTCGTACTGAAATTATTTTTGCCTCATTACAAAATGGGTGGGTTCCAGCTCAAGTTAAAGCGGAGCCTGAGTTCTAACTCACTGCCACACCTGAGATGCTGAAGAATGGCCACTGGCCTCCCTCCCATCAAAATGGGTCCTAAATGCCAATTATAGCTAATTATTATTAAAATGTTTTGGAGAACCATTCTTTACACACACACACACACACACACACACACACACACACAGGGATACACACATGCACACACAGAGCAAAAACCCCACTATGTGTATTTTTGTTGTCGTTTTTCTTACTTTATTGTAACATCTGGGGATGTGAATTGTAGAGTACTTTAAGGTGTCCCAAATGAAAAACCTCTGACTCATTGAATCTTTTAACCAGAAAGTTAGTACAAAAACCAACCAGGCTAATTAAAAAACAGCCAGATGGCAACCCTTAAACTTATCCCCCATGCTTAAAGCACCTCCAAACCTGGGTCAGAAGTTTTTCTGCATGGATGGTAGGAGGGTTCGCCTAAAACTTGGGACTGAGCCCAAGTTAACTGGGAAGTTAAGAGGTTGGGTACTCAGTCAACATTTTCAAAAGTGCTCAGTGGCCCCCATGTGCTCAGGAATTGGTTGTGTCAAAGGAAAAACTAAACTGTGGTGTACTGAAAACTGTTAAAATTGTAAGCTGTCACTTTAAATTTCAGAGGGTTTTCCAGCTCCTCCTTGCAGGATGTGGGGGTGAGGGTGTCCTCTCTAGGGAAGTATGTGATCTGGGCCTAGTAGCTGTCAGTCTGCAGAAAGTCAGCCCATAGCAAGGCAGGATGAGGTGTGGCTCTGTTTTAGGGAGCAGCCTGCTTGTTTTTACTTGTGTGTTGAATTTCAGTTGAAATAGTGTTATATTCCAATCTTCCAGCACAAGTGTTCTGTTTTGCATCTAACTTCTCTGTGTGTATGCCATGAACATAACATAAACCAGGAGGGGAAAGTTAAGCCCTCAGGAGCCAGCTACTACTTGATTGCCCTGCAATCTAACATACCTAAGAACTCCCCTCTAAATTGGTTTAAGAACCAAACTCATACGAGAGAGAAAGAGAGACTGAAACTGAGAGATTCACAGACACTTGTTGCAGCATGGACAATAGCTGCCCAACTATCCCTATCCTGACTAGAAGAAAATGGGACCTGACCCTCACTCAAAGTATTTCAGAAGCATTTGGTTCTTGCTAAGTCTGTTTAATTAAGAGGCAGAATATCTCTCAGCAGTTAAGTGAAAGACCATTTGAGAAAGAAAAGTTCAAAATGCAATGGCCAAATAAAAGGAAAATTTGATGGCACACTCACTAAATTTTAGATATTACTACCTGAAGTGCATTCGTTATTCCCTGTCATTAATTCATAAATGCCAAGGCTAGAAGGGACAATTGTGACCATCTGTCTTGCAGATGCAAATCCTGTGGACTGAAGCCCTAGAAAGGTCATAATCCAAAACTCCCACAAAAACTAAAATCAGAGACGACTTTGTATTTGTCACACACAGAGCTTTGCACCCATGAAAACAAGTAGTTTAGTCCTAATCAGAGTGATTTTACTTGCAAACTCAAAAATACTTCCCAGTGAAGAATACACAACTGTAGTGGATGTAAACAGTCCAGATTATCCAGGTTGTTCACAACATAAAACAATTTCTCTTCTTAGAATTTTGCAGATACTATGGTGCGATTGAAGAAACTTTTCATCTTCACAACCACAGCATAGAATTCCAAAAATTATTCCTGTAGAGTCCAATTTTCCAGTGTGAGTTTCTAATTTGTGTCCTCAGATTGGTGCTTATAGTACTTATGCACCAGAATGTTCAGTTAATGAGTCTATTTGTCAATTTAAACCCCAAAATAAAAACACCATCCTAGCCACTATGGATGTAGAAGCCCTCTACACCAACATTCCACACAAAGATGGACTACAAGCCGTCAGGAACAGTAACCCCGATACTGTCACGGCTAACCTGGTGGCTGAACTTTGTGACTTTGTCCTGACCCATAACTATTTCACATTTGGTGACAATGTATACTTTCAAATCAGCGGCACTGCGATGGATACCCGCATGGCCCCACAGTATGCCAACATTTTTATGGCTGACTTAGAACAACGCTTCCTCAGCTCTCGTCCCCTAATGCCCCTACTCTACTTGCGCTACATTGATGACATCTTCATCATCTGGACCCATGGAAAAGAAGCTCTTGAGGAATTCCACCATGATTTCAACAATTTCCATCCCACCATCAACCTCAGCCTGGACCAGTCCACACAAGAGATCCACTTCCTGGACACTACGGTGCTAATAAGCGATGGTCACATAAACACCACCATATATCGGAAACCTACTGACCGCTATTCCTACCTACATGCCTCTAGCTTTCATCCAGATCATACCACTCGATCCATTGTCTACAGCCAAGCGCTACGATATAACCGCATTTGCTCCAACCCCTCAGACAGAGACAAAGACCTACAAGATCTCTATCATGCATTCCTACAACTACAATACCCACCTGCTGAAGTGAAGAAACAGATTGACAGAGCCAGAAGAGTACCCAGAAGTCACCTACTACAGGACAGGCCCAACAAAGAAAACAACAGAACGCCACTAGCCATCACCTTCAGCCCCCAACTAAAACCTCTCCAACGCATCATCAAGGATCTACAACCTATCC
This sequence comes from Dermochelys coriacea, assembly GCF_009764565.3. Classification (NCBI taxonomy): domain Eukaryota; kingdom Metazoa; phylum Chordata; order Testudines; family Dermochelyidae; genus Dermochelys; species Dermochelys coriacea. The sequence continues at coordinate 209,284,345 of NC_050069.1, forward strand.
TGAAGGACGAGCCATCGCTCTCTCAGATCTTGGGAGACAGACCAGTCCTTGCTTACAGACAGCCCCCCAATCTGAAGCAAATTCTCACCAGCAACCACACACCACACAACAGAACCACTAACCCAGGAACCTATCCTTGCAACAAAGCCCGTTGCCAACTCTGTCCACATATCTATTCAGGGGATACCATCATAGGGACTAATCACATCAGCCACACTATCAGAGGCTCGTTCACCTGCGCATCTACCAATGTGATATATGCCATCATGTGCCAGCAATGCCCCTCTGCCATGTACATTGGCCAAACTGGACAGTCTCTACGTAAAAGAATGAATGGACACAAATCAGACGTCAAGAATTATAACATTCAAAAAACAGTTGGAGAACACTTCAATCTCTCTGGTCACTTGATCACAGACCTAAGAGTGGCTATACTTCAACAAAAAAGCTTCAAAAACAGACTCCAACGAGAGACTGCTGAATTGGAATTAATTTGCAAACTGGATACAATTAACTTAGGCTTGAATAGAGACTGGGAATGGATGAGTCATTACACAAAGTAAAACTATTTCCCCATGGTATTTCTCCCTCCCACCCCACCCCCCACTGTTCCTCTGATATTCTTGTTAACTGCTGGAATTAGCCTACCTTGCTTGTCACCATGAAAGGTTTTCCTCCTTTCCCCCCCCTGCTGCTGGTGATGGCTTATCTTAAGTGATCACTCTCCTTACAGTGTGTATGATAAACCCATTGTTTCATGTTCTCTGTGTGTGTGTATATAAATCTCTCCTCTGTTTTTTCCACCAAATGCATCTGATGAAGTGAGCTGTAGCTCACGAAAGCTTATGCTCTAATAAATTTGTTAGTCTCTAAGGTGCCACAAGTACTCCTTTTCTTTTTTCCCAAAAATATAGGATTTGTACAATCTGTATAAAAGCTCATATTCGAGAATTGGGCACATATCATGCATGTGCCTCTAGCTCTTGAAATATTTGCAGCCTTTATAGTGCATGCTTGTTCGTCCAAATGTCCATTAGAAGATTCAATACATGTCTTAAAGGATACAGGCCGCATTTTAATCAGCCTCAAGACTAGTGCAGGCACAGTCATGTCTGTGCACAAATTGGAAGTAGGCTGTCTACTCAATGAGTGTATACAAACAAGTGTGTGCCATAAACCTATGGATGCAGTTTTAAAGGTAGGCTTTGAAAAATTTGGCCCTAAAACATCATTGCACCATACCCAACCAACATGTCCTCCTGAAACTTTTTAAAAACACAACAGATAGGCCTGGTAATTAATGGCATGCTCCTTGTTTAGCTCTAATATGGATGAATATGTTTAATACATGGGACAGATCCTGAAAGAAACACCCATGGATTTCAGTGGGACTTGCGGGTTCTAAGTGTCTCTCAGGGTCCGTCCAATGCCCACTGAAGTTAATAGAAAGAGAAACCATTGATTTCAATGGGTCCTATGTTTGCAATTTTGCTAATCTCAAAACAGGCATTACAACCATCCTCCAAGTATAATGTAATCAGAAGAATGCAAAGTCTTGTATCTACATCCTTAACAGATGGTTGATATGAGAAACAGGAACAAGATGCCTTTGTTAAAATGTAGCAATGAAACACAGTTATTATGAGTGCTGATTGGTGAGGTGTTCAAAGTTAGCTAATTAAAATCTCTTTCATAGCCAGAAAAATATTTGTAAAGGTAATGTGTTTGCAGCAGGAAACAGTGTTTGTTAAATATGTTCACAAAACAAATTCCCAACATTCTTCAAATATATATTTAAAATTGCATCCCCAATTAATATTAAGAAATAAAGCATTTGGAGTTGATGTCACAGTTTAAGGAATCTCTTTGTTTTCTAGTCATATAAAAAGATGATAATTTCCTTTGCTGTACAGATTCAGAGCTCTCTATATAAACTTAATTTAAGAGAAAATGAAAATCATCTCAATCAAAAGGTTTATTTTATTTACTTTAACCATATTTATCTTTTTAACATCAAATACTTTGTGCCTAGATGAATCAGCAATGTCCAGTCTGCGGAAAAGTGATTATGGTGATAAATATTCTGAGGTAAGATTTGCCTTGGTATGACATTATTTTGAGAATTGCAGGTCTGATCCTGCGTCCATTGAAGTTAGTGGCAAAGTTCCCATTGACTTCAGTGGCACAGGATCAGGTCCTATAACATCACTAGCATAAAGAAGGGTTGTTGAGACAACTTTCATGAAATCTATCCGCTGGCTTATATGTAGTGTGTAAAGCAATTCATGATTTGATTTTCATGCAGTAAAACCTTGGGATTCAGGATGATGTTTATTTTGAATGGATTTTTGCTTATGCAGTAAGAAACTGTCATGCTTTTATTCTTATAAAAGATGCATTACTAATCCAAAATTAATAAAGGAATGTTTGTGATGTTCAAATAATAATGATAAATGGAAAATACTATAAATCTGATGTGGTAAACGGACCTAAAGTTCTACCCTGAAAAGTGACTATAAAGTATCATTGTGGGGTCCATATTTATTGTGTCTCAATAGCTGCCAAATCAAATTTACCCAGTTTATATTTACACAGTTTATATATAAAGTGATTTTTTCCTAACTTTCTGCCCTAGCAGCAGTCCCTGGGACCTCAGAGTCTACATTATTTTTGCCTTCTGCACCATCACCAGTTATAAAAATTCTGCAAGCAAAAATATTACCTTAATTATACCTGTCCACAGGGGTCCTGGAACTAGGGGTGTTGATGGTACGGCAGCATCCCCTGGCTTGAAGTAGAAATAACAACCAAATATATGATTTCCTCTTTCAGCACATGTGTTATAAAAATTATTCCAGCACCGCAGCCTGTACAGCCCCTTAGTCTTCAGGTTTGCCCCTTGTTTACACATTTCAGTGGGGTTGCACAGGTGTACAGGAGACAGAATTTGGTCCTACAGTTAGAAGTGAACAATTCTGTTAATGATGTCTGAACTAGAATAGACTCCAGCTCCCCCATCCAATACCTGTGTTTGCTCCTGCAGTGCTGAGAGAAGTAAACATTCATAAAAAGGTATGGGCTGGAATGGACAATGTTAATGTTTGGTTTTTAACTTAAATCTAATACCGTCTTTGCACTGATCTGCTTTTAAGATCGAGAAACTTAACAACACAACTTCACAAAAATGATATGACTTTAACTGTGCACAGAGAACACTTTTGCAATAAGAAAATAATTTTTATATAGCCACTTTTCAGAGAACAACGGCACTTTAATTATTTCATAAAACAATTAATATCCTGGGCTCAGTGCTCCACTGTGTCCAAGCACAGGGATTGGGTGCAATAGAAGTGGTTCTGTACCGGACAGCTCAAGCATGAGATAAAGCAGTGTAGGAGCTCAAGGTCCTAAATGCCCCTATGCCAGTGGAGACTCAGTGTAGCAGAATAAAGTGTGATCCTGGCACACCGCAAATGCCAGGAATGGAGGAGTAGTTCTGTTAGCTTTACACTAATTTGAAGTTCTCTTAGGCCAGGGGAATTCTCCAACGGCTGGGCAGCATGGATGGGAAGCTGTGGAGATGGGAACCAAGGGAAAAGGAATCATGTAAAGGGAAAAGGAGACCAATAAGAAGGGAAACAACTGTACAGGAAGAGGAAGAGAAGACGAAAAGACAGTAGAAAAGCATGTGCAAGGAGCAGGGAGAGCGGGAAAGTAACAGAACAGAAAGAAGGGGAAGATAAAATGAGCAAAAGGAAACTATGATTGACATTTAGGGCAAAAATGGGTATCACTAAAGCAGATAAAGATATAGAAATGCATTCCTAATTTTCCATGTAAACAACTGCTGAAGTTGCCACAGGAATGTTCTCTGGTAGCCAATGGGAGGAAATAGTCTACAAGATAATCAGTCTACAAGGAACAGTCCACACTCTGAAAAATGTTTGGGGAATTTGCATTCTAAAAGCATTAGGAAAGTATATTCTTTTCCCCTGCGTCTGTGCCTTCAGAAACCTTAAAATTAACAACCTATTGTATGTGATTTGTATGTAGACAGGTTATCATCCATGTAAAAAGATGATTGTATCATTATTTCTATTTTTAGTCCAGTGAAGACTTCTTAGAAGAAAAGCAAAGAAGTCTCAATTTTGAAGAAGTGAAAGACTGGAGATCAAAAAACATCATTAAAATGAGCACTCCCACAGTCAACAAGATGCCTAATTCACTTGCCAATTTACCACTGAGGTTTGGAAGAAATGTTCAAGAAAAAAGAAGTATTAAGCCAGTGGCTAATTTGCCTCTGAGATTTGGGAGAGCTTTTGAAGGCAGTATTTCTAGATATGCTCCTAACTTATTACATAGGTTCAGGAGATTTCCATTTGTTAAAAGTTCCATCCAATCACTTGCCAACTTGCCACAAAGATTTGGGAAATCACTACCTTCCCACCTGTCACAAGACATTCAAGAATCTGAGCAAGGCAATAACAGGTAAGTGCTTAAAAGCATGCTGAACGCCCTCCAAATGATAAATTAGCGAGGATTCAATCCTGCCAGCCTTACTCAAGCAATCTCAACTGGGTGTTTGAGTGAGTTTGATTTGCCTAAGTAAGGACATCAGAATCAGGCCCAAAGTTCATCAAATTAAAAAGCATCGCTATTACAGTCAGGAATTTTTCAACACATTGGTTTTTTGGTTGGAAAATGCCAATTCATCGAAACTGAAAAGAAAGCGTCAGTTTTGATGAATTTCTCATTTAAAATGTTTTGAAATTGTTGAAGCTATCCATGGCAATATCTTCAAAATGAAAAATTACATTGTTTTCCATTTGAAACAATGTTTTGTTGTGATATTTAAGCTAATTATCATAAACATTGTTTTTAAAGGTCAAAACCAAAATTTTTTGAAATGTCAAAATCAAACGTTTCAATTGACCTGAACCCCAAAATAAAAAGATTGGTTTGGTGACTTGTGAAATATTTTGAGATTTCAACTTTTCATCCTGATTTAAGACAGGAAATATTATTTTCAAAATTTCAATTTTTTCCTGTGGCAGGAAAGCCATTTCCTACCCAACTCTTATTATTATTTGGACCAACTATTTTCTACTGTGAATTTTATTTTTATACACAATAATAATTCCTTAAAAATACCAGTAATCCAAACATTTTGTTAATTTGGGGGCCTGATTCTGCTTCAATTGTCTTGCTCTGAAACCACATATTTTGCCTGCATGAAGCAGAAGAGAAGTCCAGTTCAGAAGCATTCACTGCAGAACGAGACAGCCAATATTATCTGCATCTGCCGTTTTTCATTCTTCTGTGATTGTCTCACCCGATTATAGCACTTTTTGTTTTGTATTTCTGACCTTTTAGGAATCTGTATTCAAACAACTATATTGTAAAGGAATCAAATGATGAAGACTCAAACCAGAAGAGCTGGGATCTATATTTAAATCAAAAGATGATGTAAAGGAAACGGAGGTGCAAACAGAAATCTAGACTTACCTTCATAATAATATTAATACTATTGTACCGTGGCTGGTGCTGTGCAAACAATTGCAGTATATTGCAATGATAACGGTAGTGATTGTTGTACTAGTTCATTTCAGTGGCAGGATATCATAAATTTTAATGACTGCTGCCTGATTGATGTCCTGTCTGTTGTAAATTTTTGAAGAATAGTTGTATAACTGGAAGCATTTTAAGCAAATAAAAAGAAACATACTACAACTAGAAGGAGCCTACTGTGTGAATAGCAAACAGAAACAATTCTGGAAGGAAGAAAGCCTACTGCCATGTTAGTGTCTTATGTAGCCAAAGAAGTGAATGCAAAAAACATATACATGGAACCATTGTTGTTGTTTGAGACATATTTGGATATAAGTTTTGTTAAGGTGACCCTTGACATTTTTGCTACAAATTAAATACTAGTTTCTTAGATCCTCACAGAGGAATGGCATCTATTTTTGTCTCTTCATAATGCAATTACTATTTTGACAATATTTTGAGATAATGCCCTCCCAAATATCCTGAGGAATCTGAACTGTAAACATTGTTTCCTTTGCCAGACTGAATGACATTAGAACTACCAGACGCACAGTTGGAAAGAGCTATTACATTTGAAACCCCACCTTTTCACATTGTAATTTTCGCAAAAACATTCTTTGGGTTAAAAATGTTTTTGCTTAGACTTTAATCAGACATTTCAGTTTGAGCCACATTTGAACAATATCAGTTGAAACATTCTAGTTATATGAACGGGAAAAAGAATGGATCCCTTTTAATTGTGCTCTGATAATTTCACAGTTAGGGACAGTTTCACAGTTCTGACTTGCAATCAGCCCCTTTGCACCACTCTAAATTCAATGGGACTACTTGCAGAGCACGGTTCTACTCACCTTAAGGGTGGCAGAATCTGATCCTAAATAAACAGAGCCCCTGCAAAGTGGGGAATATTTAGGTATTACATAGAAATCCATCCATATTCAATAAGCACTGTGAAAGTCAAAGAGTGTGTGGGTATTTTTGTCAGCAGCAAAACATTGTAGACTGAGATTTCAAAAGCAGAAGCCTAAAATCAGGCTTCTATGTTCAATCTGAACACCGCTGATTCTGCGCTATGCTGAACACCCACATTCCCGCTGAAGTCAATGGGGATCTTCCCTTGGCATTGTGTAGAACTCCTTGTAGGATCAAAGGAAATAAATGTTCTGATCTTTGTAATGTTTTTTTTTTAAATGAAATATGTCTACAAGCTACTGGTAGACCAAAAACTTGGTCATGACATACAGCACAGAAATGTATCAGATTTAAGAGTAGTCATAGAAACTTATTCTGCCATGTTCATACTTAAGGACATTGGTCAGCGAAGTGTATACATAAGGAGAAATCCTGGCCCCATTGAAGTCCAAGAGAGTTTTTCCATTCCCTTCAGTAGAGCCAGAATTTCACCCTTTCTGTAGTCGGTAAAACCATGGAATGTGTTACTGATTTATAAGTGAATGAGCATTGGAACTGAAATTCCCAAAATTGTGAGTTGTGTACTGATCCTTGAACATTTCTAGCACATCAAGTAAACAAAGAGAAAACAACATTTGCAAGAATCCATAAGCAGCAATAGCAACTGTCTGCTTAAGGGACATACCACCCAGCAACAAGGTCAGATTGGCATTAATGGTGACTGCAATGGGAGAAAAGCAGTAGCCTGAAAGCAATCCCTGCTACAAGTATAAATAGGATGCATTCTAACTATAGGCTCTGTAGCACAGATCCAAGAGAGGAGAGATGTTGATTTATTTCCTCCCAGCAGATAAAAAGCTAGGAACAAAGTACATAAAGGAGAAATTATGTGATGCTATGCAAAATTTTGGTTTGGTCTGAGAGTGTGTGAGCCAGGAAAACAATCACTGACTAGTGTAAAGGGATGAGAAGGAGTTACATACATAGTTATAGCTATTACTCACCAGATTATTTATTATCCACATATTGATATTATTCATGAATTGGGAAAAAGCAAGAAAGAGATTAAAGTAAATCAAGTAGCAGACCATCCAAACTCACAGGGATTAATTCTAGTAGGGGTCAGGAGTTCCTCTCCTTTCCTGCTGCACAAACAATATTTATGCTTATCATTAAACTCACCAGGCAAAACCAACATGCTCGCTTGAAATTCCTACCTGAGCTTATAAAGTGGACAGGTGACAATTTACTGCCAAATGTAAAGGTCTGAGGCCTCAGCATGCAGTTGAGTACCATGTATTGTTTGGAGAGATTTAGTAGAGTGTAAAAAAACAACACTTGTACCCAGAAGAAGCCATAGACTCTCAAGCATTTTTCATCAGGGCAGGAAACAAGTCTCCCACATTTCCCAAAATGCAGAGGCCAGTCACTCTCATCTAGTCTGTGGAGCCCCAATGATTTACACCAGCTAAGAAGCTGGCATACAACAACCTAGATTTTTTTAAAGGGTGGCACAGCCTTCACAAAAATAAGGTTTCACAAAATGTGAAATCAACAGGAATTTTAAAATTCCAGCCAAAACTATTTAAATAAATAAATAATCATTCCACTACACTGCTGTCATTGCAACCCAGATATCATCACATCGTGCTACTGTCTAAAACCTTAACATGAAATTGACAAGAAAATGACAAAAAACAAAAATGAAATTGCCTTGTCTATTCTCTTTGTCCAACAAGAGAAAAATGAAAAAAAAAAGTGTAAACAAATAGCATAAAACAGTCAAAAGAAAGTAAGATTTTAAAAATTGTTTCAGTTTTACTAATTGGAGCGGTTACTACACTAACACATAGATCTTTTATGGTATGTTATTTTTAACCTAGCATAGTCCTTTTAACAAGTGATGTAGTGCTAAATTTTATAATGCAGGAAACCTGCAAAAGTGATCTGAAGTTGGTAATTCTGTCACATATGCTTCCACAATCTACCTTATGAGTGATGTCATAAGATAAAGTACACATATTAAAAACTTAACTTACACTTTACCAGTAAATGTTATCTCATCAACAATCTGTGAAACCGCAAATATGAGAGTTCACACAATAATAAATACACATATCATATCAAGATAAAATACTTGTAACTCAATTCTTATGTGTCAAACTTCAAACTAAATAGCAAGTCACATCCAAAGCGGACATGTAATTAGTCAAAAAGCCCATTGGCGGTGCATATAAAATACTGTTTTCACAATATTAATATTCTCTGCAAAATTAAAATAAGAGCAAGATTCACTTGTATGCTCCAGCTACTTTTGGGGCACTCCATAACCCCAATTTAATTGGCTGATCAGACCAGCCCCCGCCCCCACGTATCCTGATAGCCCCCCACAACATCCCAAAAGATCTAACATATATCCCACTCACTACAGCCCTCAACACCACAGCCCCACAACCACAACTCCCCTCCCCTCACCCCCAGTACTCCCCACTCACCCTGTAGCCCACCAACAACTTGTCCCCAGCACCGCGCTCATTACCCCCACAACCTTCCTGGACACTCACCGACTTCTCCCTCCCAGCTCAGCATCCTGGTCCTGTCCTGGGCTAGAGCTGCACCTTCTGATTACGGCCACCCAGTGGTTACACTTGCTCCCACCACCTGCCCCACACTCAAACAATGTGGGCCAAATTTGAGTGATGAGTAGTATTGCAACCTGGCACACAGGGTTGCAGCACTGCTCAGATTTGATCCAGGCAGCAGTCCCTCTCTTATGATGGGTGGGTGGCTAGGCCAGCCCTGAGCAGCAGTACAACCCAATGCACCAGGCCACAATGCCATTACTCAAATTTGGCCCAACTAAGCCACACATCATGACAGAGGGGTAGTTGGGCCAAACCTGATTGGTATTGCAACCCCGTGTGTCAGGTCGCAACACCACTCACTCAAATTTGGCCTGACAGCCTCTCCATCAGGTATCATGCTGGGGGCAGGAAGCCAGACCAAATTTGAATGGCATCGTAACCCCATGTGCCAGGTGAAGTACTGGAGTGCTGCTCCATCCTGAATATCAGGTGCCAGAGTTACACCCCAGACCATTCTGGCAGCTTTAAATCAGCTTTAAATTACACCCCTGCTTTAAATCACATTTTGGGAAACATATGGGAATGCATAAAATGTCAGAAGGCATTTCTCCTCAAGAAACTGTCTGTGGGGGGAATCTATCAGAGCTTCTCTGCCCCCTGCTAGAAATTACCCTCCGCTTAAGGCAAATCCACTCAGGCCAGGTTACCAATGGGACTGAGTCTCCCAGGGAATTGGGAAGGGCTAAGAAGAGACACAGGCCAGTTAAGAAAGTTCACCTGCTTCTTCTGAAGGTCAGTGCTGAGTGGAATTGAGGCAGAAGAGGAGCACAGCAGAGCAGTATTAGCCCAAAACACCAAGGCCAGGCCCTTTGCTTAAGCACTGCAGCTAAGTAGTTACCTTGTGTGTTTGTTAGTTTAGAAGGGCAGACAGACAAATCCTGAGTTTGTTGTTAAATGTTTAAGACTCAGGCCAAGCTCACAGCACAGGCATTTCTGCTCCCGCACAGCTGCCACATCATCCCTTCTTTGGAACCTTTGACCCACAGGTTGTCTGATTTATCTTTATATAGCTATAGATAGATATGTGTTAAGTTGGTCCTGTTCTCTGCCAAGCCCAAAAGCCACCAGAATGATTAGTACAGATATAGGTCAAGAGAAACATACAGAGAAAGGATAATTTTACTCATTTTCTAAGCATAAGAATTATGGCATTAAAGCAAGACTGTTATATTATCTCTGTGTCATGACACAGTTTTATGGGCCTTAAACTCCCCCCCACTCTTGCCAATCTGGTCTCTACAGCAGAAGACTGAGTAGAATGAACAGAAGAGTTCTAATGTAGGAAGGTAAAGTAATCTAATTACTCTCTACTTCAGGAATTCACTGACTGTTATCAACGGGTTCATCCACTTTTTGTGACACTTAGAACAGCGTGTACTCAACCTATTTTTGAAGCTTCTGTGCTCCGAGTATTTATCCCAGCTTTGAAGCTTCTGTGCTCAGGATAATAAAAGATAATGTGCTCAGTCAGTGAGCCAGCCAGTGTACTACTTAGCAAGTGCCGTTCACATCTTCTCCACAACGGCATCCATCCACACTCCTGTCTGCAACAGACTGAAAAGGAGCAGTGTAATTCAGTAGGATGAAAGCCAGTTTCTGAACCATCTAACAGAAGGACTGAAAACACTATGACAAGGAAAAAAACTCCTCCTTGAGCTTCATCTCAGTGCTACCAAGTTTCAGCCAAAACTGGAAGATGATCTCAGATCCCTATAGTGTGGAGGAGAGACAATGGAGAGTCCTGTGGAAATCTAGCATATTTATAATCCTCTCCACCACAATCTTCACATTCTGTCTATTTAAAAATTCCTCCTCTTCTGCCCTCCCATTCGGACCCATTCTTTCCAATGAATTATTAAAAGGCTCAATATTAGAGACAGAAGCAAAATCTTGCACTTTGTACATTGCACGCTCAGGTTACATCCAAGTGTGCAGTCTATGAAAGATCATGTTTAACCCACATGCTTTTATACTGCAACTTTTTATTCTTTTCTAAATTCACAGAAAGGGAGCACAGCAATGCAGTAGAGGAAGAGGTTTGCTGGAATCACCTGTTTCTGGAGAGGTGCCCAGAGCAGGGCCACAGCGGCCCAGATTTAAAAAATGCAGAAGAGAAAACTACTAATAGGAACAGGAAAAATCATTTACAACGCAATAGTGATTAATTTAATCACAGAAGGGGTGACATCAGTGGTCTCACACCAGCATAGAACTGAAGTAACACAGTTCTGGATCAAGTCCACAGCATTCTGCAGCAGAAACAGGGGAATCCCTAGAAACCCTGTTCCAGGATTGACATTCAGCTACAGAAGTTCCTCCATAATCATCCTGATCTCACCTTACAGAGGTCCACATTACAGATGTATGCGCATCACCTTTATCCCTGGTGTAGAATAGCTGATTTGGGTTTTAAAATAAGAAATACTTGGGTAGTAGACCAATGTATTAGCAATTCAGGGAGGCAATTATTTAGAGACATGGGACCAAATGTATCCCTAGAATGGCACTCACTCACAGTAGGGCTGAATTGGGCCGATGATGAGATTTATTCGCAGGAGTTCATGAGCAAGTGCGAAGAGAATTGTTTTTAAAACATCTGATATAATAAATACCACTTCTTTGGTTGCTAAAAATAAATGTGTCACCTTCATCTGATGATTAAAAAGGTTCCTAAAAGTGCATAACTTAAGCTACACTGTATTACTGACATGTAGATATTGATTTGAAAGGGGAAGTGGGACTGGTTTCCCCGACCCATGGTGTAGAAAAAATAGGCTCAGGGAATGAAAAATAAGATAAAGTATACGATTGATATTGACTTATACTTTGGATGTAGCTGTGTTTTGAAGTGTATGCATAGTCACTATTAGGGATTTTAATCAAATTCTGAGAGCTGGAATTTTGCTAGGAAATAAGAGGCCACCAGAAGTGCAAGAAGGAACCCTGATATTTCTCCTGTTGGGCATTTCAATTGAAACTTGGCACTGATTTCCAGTGTCAATAGTGTTACAAGAGAAAGTGGTTTGATTTAGATGCATGTGAAGAAATTAGTTAAACCAAAATAAAGATAAACAAAGGGTAAATTTTACTTCAGTGTGGTGAAACCAGGCTTTGATTTGGCCTGTTTGGGTCTTGAAATAGAGAAGTGTGAATGCAGATGATGCTGAACATCTGCGACTTGGCTGGAAGTTTGTGCTGTGTTCGAGAAGAGCTGCTTCATGGAAACAAAGAGTGGAAAAAATGGCAACAGTTGTCAGCATGTATTTCCTGGGGTCTCTCAGTTGACCACTGCCATCCACTTCTGTAAAATTTTGCTTTCACCCACTTTCCCATGAATATATTCAATGGGCCTGATCTGCTGAGGTGCTGAGCAGCTGCAGCCCCTATTGATGTTAGTTGAGGTTTCAGGTGCTCAGAACCTCTGAAAGTCAAGCCATATGCAAGTCTTATTTGAAAGGAATTTTGAGGGGAGACTGGAGGAGGAAAGTGGTCAGTGGAAACATGTGACTCAAAGAACCAGGCAGAGAAAAAGACGGGCTAGTGAAGGAGAAATAGAGCTTAGGAACAGGTTTGCAGAGTTGGAAAATGAAGAAGGGGCTCAGCAGGTAGTCGCTGAAGGTGGAAGGGTAAGGAAGAAGAGAAGAGAGGCTAGCCCTATAGAAAAAGGGGAAGAGTCAAGGGAGACTACACCAAATATGAGCCCCAGGAGGATACAGGATGGGTTGAAGAAGATTGTAAGGGAAAATAGGAATGGAAAGAACTTGCAGCCAGAGAGAACAGGGGAGACACTGGAGAATAGCACTGTCACCAGGAAAAGGCAGGTCTATGTGATCGGGGACTCTTTATTGAGAAGAATAGACAGGCCTGTAACTAGAGCTGATCCTGAGAATAGAAGGGTGTGCTGTCTTCTGGGTGCTAAGATACGGGATGTAGACCTGAGGTTGAAAAGGATCCTAAAGGGAGCGGGAAAGAATCCCCTAATTATCCTTCATGTGGGAACAAATGATATGGCTAGATTCTCGCTGGAAAGTATTAAGGGAGACTATGCTAGGCTGGGGAAGACGCTTAAGGAAATTGAGGCTCAGGTGCTCTTTAGCGGGATCCTTCCTGTTCCTAGAGAAGGGCAACAAAGGTCTGACAAGATTATGACTGTCAACAGATGGCTTAGGCAGTGGTGCTATAAGGAGGGCTTTGGGATGTATGACCACTGGGAGGCATTCATGGACAGAGGTCAGTTCTCTCGGGATGGACTTCATCTCAGTAGGGAAGGAAATAGACTTCTAGGATCGAGGCTGGCACAACTGATAAAGAGAGCTTTAAACTAGGAATTGGGGGGAGATGGATGGGAGATGTCCAGAAAATCTCCACGCCAGATTTTAGCATTGAGAGGGAAGAAGATGAAGTAAGAATGGATACAGCCGTGGGTAGGAGAATGTATATAAGGAGTGAGGGCGGTGTGGATACTAGTCTAATAGGTTATACTGGCTGTAGAATGACTGTGCCTAATAGGGTACAAAATGTGAGCGAGGCCAAACAGCAAAAATTAAGATGTTTGTACACCAATGCGAGGAGTCTAGGTAACAAATGGAGGAACTAGAGCTACTGGTGCAGGAAGTGAAACCAGATATTATAGGGATAACAGAAACATGGTGGAATAGTAGTCATGACTGGACTACAGGTATTGAAGGGTATGTGCTCTTTAAGAAAGACAGAAACAAAGGTAAAGGGGGTGGAGTAGCATTGTATATCAATGATGAGGTAGAATGTAAAGAAATAAGAAGCGATGCAATGGATAAGACAGAGTCTGTCTGGGCAAAAATTACATTGGGGAAGAAACTAGTAAAGCCTCTCCTACGATAGTGCTTCGGGTGTGCTATAGACCTCCGGGATCTAATTTGGATATGGATACAGCCCTTTTTAATGTCTTTAATAAAGTAAATACTAATGGAAACTGCGTGATCATGGGAGACTTTAACTTCCCAGATATAGACTGGAGGACCAGTGCTAGTAATAATAATAGGGCTCAGATTTTACTAGATGCGATAGCTGATGGATTCCTTCATCAAGTAGTTGCTGAACCGACTAGAGGGGATGCCATTTAGATTTAATTTTGGTGAGTAGCAAGGACCTCATAGAAGAAATGGTTGTAGGGGACAATCTTGGCTCAAGTGATAATGAGCTAATTCAGTTCAAACTAAATGGAAGGATTAACAAAAATAAATCTGCAACTAGGGTTTTTGATTTCAAAAGGGCTGACTTTCAAAAATTAAGGAAATTAGTTAGGGAAGTGGATTGGACTGAAGAACTTATGGATCTAAAGGTAGAGGAGGCCTGGGATTACTTTAAATCAAAACTGCAGAAGCTATCGGAAGCCTGTATCCCAAGAAAGGGGAAAAAATTCATAGGAAGGAGTTGTAGACCAAGCTGGATGAGCAAGCATCTTAGAGAGGTGATTAAGAAGAAGCAGAAAGCATACAAGGAGTGGAAGATGGGAGGGATCAGCAAGGAAAGCTACCTAATTGAGGTCAGAACATGTAGGGATCAAGTGAGACAGGCTAAAAGTCGAGTAGAGTTGGACCTTGCAAAGGGAATTAAAACCAATAGTAAAAGGTTCTATAGCCATATAAATAAGAAGAAAACTAAAAAGGAAGAAGTGGGGCCGCTTAACACTGAGGATGGAGTGGAGGTTAAAGATAATCTAGGCATGGCCCAATATCTAAACAAATACTTTGCCTCAGTCTTTAATAAGGCTAAAGAGGATCTTGGGGATAATGGTAGCATGACAAATGGGAAGGAGGATATAGAGGTAGATATTACCATATCAGAGGTAGAAGCGAAACTGAAACAGCTTAATGGGACTAAATCAGGGGGCCCAGATAATCTTCATCCGAGAATATTAAAGGAATTGGCACCTGAAATTGCAAGCCCATTAGCAAGAATTTTTAATGTATCTGTAAACTCAGGAATAGTACCGAATGATTGGAGAATTGCTAATATAGTTCCTATTTTTAAGAAAGGAAAAAAAAGTGATCCGGGTAACTACAGGCCAGTTAGTTTGACATCTGTAGTATGCAAGGTCCTGGAAAAAATTTTGAAGGAGAAATTAGTTAAGGACATTGAAGTCAATGGTAAATGGGACAAAATACAACATGGTTTTACAAAAGGTAGATCGTGCCAAACCAACCTAATCTCCTTTTTTGAAAAAGTAACAGATTTTTTAGATAAAGGAAATGCAGTGGATCTAATTTACCTAGATTTCAGTAAGGCATTTGATACCGTGCCACATGGGGAATTATTAGTTAAATTGGAGAAGATGTGGATCAATATGAACATCAAAAGGTGGATAAGGAATTGGTTAAAGGGGAGACTGCAACGGGTCCTACTGAAAGGCGAACTGTCAGGTTGGAGGGAGGTTACCAGTGGAGTTCCTCAGGGATCGGTTTTGGGACCAATCTTATTAAATCTTTTATTACTGACCTTGGCACAAAAAGTGGAAGTGTGCTATAAAGTTTGCAGATGATACAAAGCTGGGAGGTATTGCCAATTCGGAGAAGGATCGGGATATTATACAGGAGGATCTGGATTACCTTGTAAACTGGAGTAATAGTATAGGATGAAATTTAATAGTGAGAAGTGTAAGGTTATGCATTTAGGGATTAATAACAGAATTTTAGCTATAAGTTGGGGACGCATCAATTAGAAGTAACGGAAGAGGAGAAGGACCTTGGAGTATTGGTTGATCATAGGATGACTATGAGCTGCCAATGTGATATGGCTGTGAAAAAAGCTAATGCGGTTTTGGGGACGCATCAGGAGAGGCATTTCCAGTAGGGATAAGGAGGTTTTAGTACCGTTATACAAGGCACTGGTGAGACCTCACCTAGAATACTGTGTGCAGTTCTGGTCTCCCATGTTAAAAAGGATGAATTCAAACTGGAGCAGGTACAGAGAAGGGCTACTAGGATGATCCGAGGAATGGAAACTTGTCTTATGAAAGGAGACTTAAAGAGCTTGGCTTGTTTAGCCTAACTAAAAGAAGGTTGAGGGGAGATATGATTGCTCTCTATAAATATATCAGAGGGATAAATACAGGAGAGGGAGAGGAATTATTTAACCTCAGCACCAATGTGGACACAAGAACAAATGGGTATAAACTGGCCACCAGAAAGTTTAGACTTGAAATCAGACGAAGGTTTTTAACCATCAGAGGAGTGAAGTTTTGGAATAGCCTTCCAAGGGAAGCAGTGGGGCAAAAGATCTATCTGGCTTTAAGATTCTACTCGATAAGTTTATGGAGGAGATGGTATGATGGGATAATGGGATTTTGGTAAGTAATTGATCTTTAAATATTCAGGGTAAATAGGCCAAATCCCCTGAGATGGGATATTAGATGGATGGGATCTGAGTTACTATAGAAAATTCTTTCCTGGGTATCTGGCTGGTGAATCTTGCCCATATGCTCAGGGTTTAGCTGATTGCCATATTTGGGGTCGGGAAGGAATTTTCCTCCAGGGCAGATTGGAGAGGCCCTGGAGGTTTTTCGCCTTCCTCTGTAGCATGGGGCATGGTTGACTTGAGGGAGGCTTCTCTGCTCCTTGAAGTCTTTGAACCATGATTTAAGGACTTCAATAGCTCAGACATGGGTGAGGTTTTTCATAGGAGTGGGTGGGTGAGATTCTGTGGCCTGTGCTGTGCAGGAGGTCGGACTAGATGATCAGAATGGTCCCTTCTGACCTTAGTATCTATGAATCTATGAATCTATGAAAGGCTGATTCACCTTATGCATAAATCCGAACATTTAAAACTGCCTATCGGGCTACAGCTAATGATTTTTTTTACCGTAAATAGATGGCATGGGACTGACTCTTCATGTACACATGGGTAGAGCTAAAGTAACTCCACTGGAATCAATGATGTGGCCTTGGTGTAAAAGCGAGATAGGAAGCAGACCCTGGTATTCCAAACACTAATACCGGACATCTTTTCTAAAGGAAAAGGGGTTTACATTAAATAAACTATAGAATGATTAAACAGGATAGCATAGAAGCTTCTCCTATCCTTTGTGCAAATTATCCAATATGTGGGCATAGATATTCAAGCTAAAATTATGTTAATGACCACAAAAATGTATCCCAAACCATTTATTCTTATATAATCTTCACACTTTCAGACTCTGTGTTCTTATAGTAAGGTTAAAAAAATGAAACCAAATTATTTAATTAATTTCCCTTTATCATAACAAAATATCAGAAGCTTGTACTAAAATCAAATAATTATAAAGCAGTGCGGGTTGTGAACACAGTTCTTTATATCTCTTCCACAAAGAAAAATAAAGGAATCTGTGACTATAAAATCTAATACAGACATTTGCAGTCATGATCCCAGGCCATCTGCAAAACTAGTCTACTGCCACAGGAGGGCAGAAGTTGCACTAAATTTAAACATGAGAAATGCTTTTGAAGCATCCAGTTACTATTTCAGACAGAATGAAGTATTGTTTTAAAACATTTTCACCTCATACTGTAGATTGAGATAGAAGACTTCTGATGGAGACCCTAGACTTAAGAAAATGCAAACACTTATAAGTTATTTTTACACTGGCTATCTTAAGACTTTGCCATAAATGAAGTCTAGTTATATTATTGTTTACATTCTTGCACTTTAAAACCATTTCCCAAAACCTGGAACAGAACAAATATAGGCTGTAAAACCACTGTGTCAATGCTGTCTATCTTCTATCTTTTGCCATTGACATAAGTATAATAGTGTGTATCACCTTGGGTAATAATACCACTTTTCTCTCTAAAAAAATTCTGTGGCAGCTTCCTTTTGAACACTGAAGTGTGTATGACTCTCTCCATATAAAGAAAGCAAAAAATCAACACCAGGGCAGGAAAATGGCACTTCAATAGTTTCCCATCTAAATCCTAACATCCACCTGTTTCTTTTATCACACGTGGGGATAAATTTGAGTTTGCCAAATACGTTTTCTCTTGATTTAATTTAACAAACTTTTTTTCCCCATTAGGTCATTTCCCTCTAAGTAACAGAAACATTCTTTTGTTTGATAAGAAATTATCATCCTTCTTTCTCTTCCCATTTATTAAAATATATTATGCCACATTAAACTCGTTCAGTTTTAACGGGGGTGGGTGACAATTTAACGTCTGCCACCTCACCTTCTTTGGCAATCTTTGATCTTTTCTGCATTAGATACTGGAGAGTTTGAACCCGGAGGTGGATGACTATTCTACTTGCCATTCAGATCTGCTAAGGCTCTTTATTTTTTCCTTATTGCTTCACTTCAGCACTACATGCTAGATGATGCTAATAGCCCAGAGCCCATAGGAAGGGGTGATGTGGAGCTACACTAACCTGGAGAAGTCACTAGGAGGCATTATGGCACAGAGAGGTAGACTGCCTCCTTGTGCTGCGGGCAGAACAATCTGCAACACCTCCTTATGGTGCTCCTCTTTCCCCTGCCCAAAGCAATCAGTCAGCTCTGCTGATTGGCACGCTGAAGTTTTGGAGCCATGGTTCTGCCTTTTCTTTGCCCTACTTTTTTCCCCTTTCCAATGAATTGTGCCAGGCATAGGGAGCAATTTGGCAGTAGTTTTTGGGTTGTGGGAAGACAAAAGTTGCAAGCCGTGAGATGAAGGATGAAAACATCCCCTTAAGTAATCTACAAGAATGGAGCATCCCCAAATGAGCAAGCCCCTGAAAAGAGCCAGAGTGAGCCTAAGTGGAAATAAGAGCTAGAAAAATTGCTGTGCAATCCCACTACGACCATTAAGTGCTGTAGCCTGCAGTACAGCTGTCAGTTTGTTCAATGCTTTTTCAAAATCACGTGGAAGGCACGATTTCTCAAGACTTTCGAATAGCCTGGAAGAAATCCTCAAATTTTCATATGCTTTGAAAACGCTGCCTCATCGCTACTTTTGTCTCTAACTTTCTTGTGGTTTAAAAACTTGAATCATTTACTTGTATGTTCACTTTCTGTTTTCTTAGGGCATGTCTACACTGCATTGTAAACTCAAACTTGTGGACTTGGTATTTCCAAACCTGTGCAGGCATGGGTGGCATGTGAACTGCTGGCTTGGGGTGGCTAGCCCCCAGCCCCACCCCTTCTGCCTGAAGCCCTGCCCCTTCCGGGACCTTCACTGGAGCCCAGAGCGCCCCCCCACCCCAGCCCCAGAACACCAGGAGGGTGGGCAATACAGCCCCAACTCCGAATGCCGGAAGGGCAGCTGGTGTGGCCCCAGTCAACTCCAGGTCTGCCCACTTGATGCTTCCAGTTTGTTCAAACATAATGACCTTTACTGTCTCAGGAGAAGTGGGGCAGGTCATCAGCTACCCCTTCCTTTAAATCCTTCTCTCCAGATCTTGAGGATACCAGTAACCACCTACAGAAAGACTGCTGCAACACATGCCTCTTCAAACTGCATGGGCTAGTATGTGATGCTGCCTACATCACAAGCTGTACTATATAGTATATACCCAAAAGCTGCAACCATCTGTCATTGTGATGTCAGAGCCTACCCTGAATGCAGGCCAGAATATGCTCACAGGATACTGCACTGAGCCAGAAGGTAGGCTTGAGTTTACAGTTTTGCCCCATTCCATTGCCCACTAGCCGTTCATTCTGCAGACTGCCAGATACTGAGTTGGGGAGAAGGGGGACTGATCACTGCAAACTGGCCCCTTGGACTGAGAGCTCCCTGGAGAATGGGTTATCACAATGTTTGCAACACCTACTACATTTTAAATTCATCCAGATCTTTCTATTTATTCAAAGGAAACAACAGGTTTGCCGTTCGTCAGAATGTTCACTATAATTTCTATCCCTCTATGCTGTTTGTAACAGCCCTTTAGAAGGAAGCCTGAAACCAATTGTATTTTTTTTAAATCCATTATTTTGCTATTCCGTCAGGGGACGATACTAGTTAATTATAGTAGGGTTGATAAATAATGCCAGGTTGTTGATGTTGGCTTACTTTCTATTTTTTTTTTTTTAAACAGATTGTAAAACAGACTGGTGTCTATTTGTTGGGCAGGGTAGAGGGTAATACTGTAAATTATGCGGGTCCTGACTCTCTTCTCTCACGCTGGTGTAAATCAGGAGTAACACCAGTGACGTCAGTGAGGTTAGGCAGAATAAGATTGTTGTGTGTGATCAGAATTGGGTCCATTATATTTGTGAAAAACAAAAAAGGCACAGGAGGTCAAAAGTTAAACCAAACCATCTTTTACCCCCAGCAAATCAATTTTCTTAAACAACTTACTATCACATAATAACTTACTCCCACATACAATTTTTCTCAGGGGAGAATCTTATCTAAGGGGCCCCCTCTTACCCTGTGTTTGTCTTGTCTATTTAGAATGAAAATTCTTTGAGACAAGGACTGTCTCTTACTGTGTGTTTGTGCAGTCCATCATTCAATGGAGCTTCTCAGTGCTACTGGAATATAAATAATAATTATAATAAGGAGGTCCAAGATGCAGCAGCTAAATCTCCCAGACCAGGTAGCCCAATCCCACTCTAGGGAAGGAAATACTAGCCTTGAATGTAGGGGAGGGGACAGTGTGTGAATGCATGAAAGAAAGAAGCTACTATCCTCCTTTCTAAAGTCACTAGAAACTCCTGGGAGCTGGGGAAAAAGCTAGTCTCATCCCCACGAAGTAGACTGGGTGTTATACACTACAAGATTTCCCCAGGATTTCAGTGATGGGGGGAGAGCAAGAAACAGGTGGTCAGTGATTCAGAATGGGGGGACAAGGTGGGAGTTATTATTAGGCAAAGGAGTTGGTTTGGGGTATTACTTTACACTGAGCTAATACAGTTGTTTTTAACTTTCGGGATTTTATCGTGAGTTTTACAATATTAGGTGGTTTTGTAAAATCCCAGCTCCTGGAGGAAGGTTGTTAAATGGGAATCTCAGCCTTCATTTTAACAAAAAAAAGTAACCTTTTAGCTCACCAGGTTGCAGAGAAAAGCTTATGTGCAAAGCACCCAACATTCTTTTTTGAAAGATCTCATTACATTTAAGGCCAATCTCATGATTTGCAGAGCCTGACATGATTTTTGAATCCTTGGGGGTGGCAATATTGTAAATGGGGGAGGTCTTCAGCAACAGGAATGAGAATCTGGGGGGAGGGAATGGGGGAGCAAAGGAGAAAAGGGAATGTGAAAGGTCCTAGGGCCCCACTATAGGGGGTAGAGACTGTGCTGTCCCCTACTGGGGTTTCTACGTAGACTCTGGGATTGAGGCCCAATTCCTCTGCTGAGAATTCTCCATGGACTAGAGAGGCTTGGGAGTGGGGGCTGTTGTCCCCAGCCAGGGATTTCCTCCCAGATAATGGGGATTTGGAGGGGACCCTGCTGCTCCTGTTGGACAATAGGGCCTTGGTGGGACCCACTGTATATGTGTGGTGGAGAGGGATTCCCCATGGACAACAGGGCCTTGGGACCCTGTGTGTGAGGGGGCACCAAAGACCAGTGGTTTTCAACCTTTTTTCATTTGCAGACCCCTAAAAAATTTGAAATTGTGCAGACCCCTTTGAAAATCTTAGACAGTCTACAGACCCCCAGGGGTCCGCAGGCTACAGGTTGAAAACCACTGCCATAGACAACAGGACCTTGGGGAAACCCTTTGAGTATGGGGGGGGGGGAGTCCCCATAGAGAATAGAACCTTGGGGAAAACCTGTGAGTGTCAGAGGACTCCCTATAGACAATAGGTCCTGGGGGTCCCTGTGAGTGTTGGGGGATTCCCCAGGAACAATAGGGCCTTGGGCGAATCCTGTGAGTGTTGGGCAGTTCCCCATAGAGAATAGAACCTTGGGAGAAACCTGTGAGTGTTAAGGATTCCTTATAGACAATAGGACCTGTGGGGGGGGTCCCTGTGACTACTGGGGGGTTCCCCAGGCCTTGGGAAATCCTGTGAGTGTTGGGTGGTTCCCTAAGGTGACCACCTTTCCAAAAGGCAAAATCAAGATACATGCAGCAGCCCCCCCCGTGGCCCCATCCTCTGTCCCTCCTCTTCCCCCAAAGTCCTGTCCCCAGGCCAGGCTGGAAGATGGAGCCAGACCATGCTAAGAGCTGCTCAGGGAGCCCGGACTGCTGTGTGGAGTCCCAGACCCTCCACCTGCCCTGAGTGGGAGGCTGAAGTGCCCACGAGCAGCCCCTGGCCCGTGTCTCCAGCCCCCGGCCCGTGTCCCCAGCCCCCAGGGTGCACCATCCAGGGCAGATGGAGAATACGGGAATCGGCACAGTTGCCCTGGCTCCCTGGGCAGCTCTCACTACTGCTCAGCTCCAGTTTCTGGCTGGGCCAGGGTTGGGGTCTTGGAGGGAAGAGGAGGAGCGTGGGTGGGGGCTAAGGCCCACCTCATTCCCTACCCCCACCAGGAAGAGGCTGGCACCACCCCTGAGCCTCAAGCATATGTGGAGTGGCACTGCAGGGAACCTGGGACAAATGCTGTCGGGACAGTCATTCAGCCCAGAACCAAGACTTGAAATTGGGTCTGTCCCGCCTAATTAGGGACAGTTGGTCACCCTAGGGTTCCCCAGGGATAATAGGGCCTTGGGGGGATCCTGTGAGTGATGGGGGGTTCCCCAGGGACAACAGGGTCTTGGGGGGACACTGAGTGTTTGGGGAGGTTCCCCAGAGACAACAGAGCCTTGGGGGGACTATGTGAGTGTTGGGGGGGTTTCCCAGGGAAAAATAGGGCCTTGGAGGGGACACTGAGTGTTGGGTTCCCCAGGTACAATTGGGGCTCGGACGGACACTGTGAGTGCTGTTGGCTTCCCCCAGGGACAATAAGGCCCGGGGGGTGCCGGCTGCCGTGCTCCCATGGACAATGGGAGCTGGAGGGGTCGGTCTGGGGATTCCCCCTCTGGGGGCGGCAGCGTGACGCTAATCCCACTATTATCGAGGCCCCCCCCAGAGTACTGGCCCCGCCCCCGGACAGGGCGGTGTGAACAAGTGACATGCGGACTGAGTACCAGCTTCGCCCCTTGTCTCCGCGTTCCCTCCCGGCCCGTCAATAACAAATCTTCGATTCTGATTGGCCGGGGGGGAGGGGGGCTCACGGAGCTGAAATCTGATTGGATTCTTCCACTAGGGAAGGCGGATCCAGTTTCCCAGGAAACGAGAGCTGCGGGGGGGGTGGCTGGGCGGGCCATGACGCGCGTGAGCCGAACGGGCACCAGGGTGGTGTGTCACAGGGGGCGCCGCCGAGGTTTCTAGCCCGCCACGTGGCGGGTCGGGTGCTGTCTGTGCAGTGAAGGGGGCAGGTCTCCAGCGGGCTGGGTGCTACGGGCCGTTGCTGTGGAACCGGCTGTCAGTCATGGAGCCCAGGCTGAGTGCAGTGTGGGCTGGGGCATGGTAGCACGAGCCTGGGTATAGTGAGCTTGTGACCAGTCTTCACAATGGGGAGAAATGAGCAAGTGGTCGCCTCCTGCGTGGCACAGAAGTACCCTTCATGTCGTTCCCCAGAAAGGACATGAGGGTTGGACACATTGGGTGGTTCAGCTAGGGTCCATTTCTGGTAAGTGGGAAGTGGATTTTTCCCCCAGTGGGAATCCAGACTCATGAACTTTTACATGATCATTACAGACTTGTTGCACCAGTATCACTAGGAGGAGAATCAGGCCTCTATTTCTTATCTCTTTGCAAATTTCAAACCAACAAGTTGTTGGCAACAACTATGATCATTGGTTCCTTTGCAAGGTGGTAGTGACTGAATCTCATGCTTCAGTATGGGGTCACAGTAGGTCCTCGTGCATGAATACCAAACAAGTACACACACCAAATCAGTGCACACCAAGCACTCCCCATGTGTATTACAGGAGAGTTTTTTGCTTTTCTTTGAAGATTACCATATCAGCTACCATCTGAGGAAAGATATCAAACTATGAATCTGATCTGGCGGTTCCTACACTATGTTCCTAGTCCATAAGGCAGACAAAAATAATATATTGTAAAAGTTGTCTAGATACAAGAGAAGCACTAACGTTTTTCACAAAGAAGAGTGAAATATTTGGTTCTCATTAACTTGCAGTAATGCTGAAATGAGAGAGGGCAGGTTGATAAAAAATAAACCACACAATAACCCTGCTTAAATTGAAGTTAAGGTTGTACACATATGTCTGTGGTGTGAATGCATATTGCTTTTCAAGAACTTTCATATTAAAACCCCTCAAAGAGTAGAAATCAGAATGCAGTTAAAATTGTACTTCTCAAAACAGGCATCCTAATGGCCCCTTAACAATGCCAGTTTCCCATATTCCCTGCATTACATATAGAGTATCAAAATGGGGGCCATAGAACACAGGCTTAGTAATTCATGTCAGACACAAGTCTCAGTAAGCATGATGATTTGAGCACTAACTGTTACTCTTTTTCCTGTATGTTCTTGATAGTATTGTTTGGGCAGAGACAGCTAGCTCTTTGTCTATTGATACTTGGGTAATTGGTTACCATATGGAGTCAGAACCTAATCCTGTCAGATACTCAGTGCCTTCAGCAGCTCAGAAGAATTGGCCCTTAATG
Organism: Dermochelys coriacea; assembly: GCF_009764565.3. Classification (NCBI taxonomy): domain Eukaryota; kingdom Metazoa; phylum Chordata; order Testudines; family Dermochelyidae; genus Dermochelys; species Dermochelys coriacea. The sequence continues at coordinate 209,308,998 of NC_050069.1, forward strand.
AAGGGTGATGGATGGTTGCCTTCAGTACACTGTTTGCCTAATTTGTGAAATTCTTGTATGTGTACTGTGTAGTCATAACATCAGAGCAAAGGTTAGGGGATCTCTTCCCCTCGCACTTCTTTGTGAATTCTTGATATCTGAGTTGGGGAGCCCTACTAATGTATGCTTCCTTAGGAGAGCAGCCCATCTCCTGTGGAGCTTAGCAGGTGCGCAAGAGTCTGACTTTGCCTGGATAAGTGCCTCTGCTGAGCCTTCTAACATTTCCAGGAATCCCACAAAGTCTCCCTGGGGTCTTATGCTTGTCCCGTGAGCCTGAGGGAGAACATTCATGGGGTAGAAAGAGCAGAGTTGACAAGCTGAGGAGCAGCATAGTGCTGCTGGAGAAGGTGGGGAAGCAGCACATAGTTGGCTTATGTAACATGGAAAGCTCCTGCTCTATTCAGCAGCAGAAGTTCCCTCTGATAAACAATGGGAGATTTGTTGGGTGGAGAAGGTGAAGAAACTCTAATGCTTTCCAGTTCCCATGTCCTCTCCACCTGTGCCTGAGCTGCTCCTTTCCAGCCTGGATCCCTTTGCTCCCCAGAGTTCCCCCATTCCTCATAGCAAGAAACACCCACTTCCCCTCATGTCTGCCACAGCCCCAACTCCTCTGATCCCTACCTACGGACATAGTCTCCCTCAAGTTCTCATATGCTGCATATATCCTCTCTCCTCCCCATGTCCCCTTTCAGATGCCTTCTTCCTTTGTGAACTGTACACCCAATGATTGGGGGGGCTTCCAAGAGCATAGGGTGCAGATGGAGAAAGGGTGTGCAGAAGGTGGAAGAGGGGAAACACTAGTGTCTTCCCAGCCTTCTGCACCCAATGAACTTTCTGTTGTTAGTTGGAGGGAGTCCTGCTACTGTAAACCACAGGAGGGCTCATCAGGTGTAGAAAGGAGGGAATGCTAGAGCTAACCCCATCTTGTCCTTTTGAACTTCTGCTGAGTGCCTCCACCCTGGCATTGGACTTGGGGTAAAGGGCATGGGAACATCAGGGGAGTGGGGATCTTTTGAGAGGCTTGAGGGTTCTGCCAGGAGCAGTAGAGTCCAGGTAGGGAGAGGGCACTCATGTAGTTTATGATGCAGAAGGAGGGGGGAAGGACTTGTGGCTTTTTAGAGGGGAGTCCTGTGCTGTGAGCCAGAGGAGCTTCATTGGGTGGAGAAGGGAAGCACAGCTGCTTACTCCCTGCCATCTTCTCTTGCATGCTTGAGTTGCTCCTATGAAATCAGAGTTGTAGTGCTTTACTCTCTGTAAACGACTGCACATGGTTCCAGGCAGTGGAGAATCCTATATTAATTCTGTTACATCACCTTTCATCCCAAAATGCTTTCCACGCTCTATAGTCTATACATTATGTACAGCATCACTGAAATGCAGGGTGCAAAACGCCTTCCACTCAGCACACTGAACAAAAGTGGGAGGAGGAAAAGATGGGCAAGGGAGCAAACTCTTTCTGTTGTGAAATGTGTCATGTGATCATTAATGTCTTTACAGAGCAAGCAAGACTTTGGATTTGAAGAGTAAATCTGAAAAATAACGACTGAATCTTCTCAGAGTCCATATTCCATGGGAAGATTTTCTTTTCCCTGCCATTTGGTTAAAATATATTTCTAGCTATTGTTCATTAGTTGAATAAAGCCATAGTGCTATAGTTCTGTTTCTAAACATCTTTTTGTTCTTGTTTTACATTGTAATCTGATACAAGGGATCAGTTGCAGTATCAAAGTGGGCAATGTTCCTCGGCTGAACGGTATCAGAGTTCAGCAGAAGCTATCCATGTTACTTGCGCAGACTGTATCCAGATGCACTGTCTGATTCTTTTGATGATTAATCTTTTATCCATGTAGCTTCCCTGCAGGCCTCAATGCGCAAATATGAAGCATGGAGCTATACATGGCCTGCCATACTACTATAGAGAAAGGGAGGGAACAGACATATTATCGAAAACCTTAGCGTCTAATGAGGCACTGACTCCACTGCAAATTCCTTCACGCCCAACTGTGTCCCAGGATAGGTAAGAAATAGCTACTAAAGGAAAATGTGTTTTGCTGAAAATTTTAAAGTATTGGCGCCAAACTCTGCTCCCACTTACACTAGTGCAACACCATTGCTTTCAATGAAGTTACAAAATTTGGCCTTAAGTATCTGTATCTATAAAATAGATTGCATAGGTTGAATTTTTGTCGCTTAACATAAATTATATAACAAACTGCTTTACCTTAGTCAATAATTTACAGAGACAAATTATGGGGCAAATTATACCCTTGGCTGGGATGCCACACAAGACAGAATTTGGGTTTATAATTCTGGAAAATCATACATCTCAACTGCTCATTATTTAGGACAGTGATCCTTTTTGGATCCACATTTCTCACCTTTACACATACAGTAGACCTGTAGTGATCCTTATGTTCTCCACTGTTCTCTACATAATATTTTAATCTACAGGAATAGAAAAACTAAATTATAGTTCCCATATCACTTAGAGCTTTGTGTTTTACTAGTTTTCATTGATTTGTCCTTTGAAGGCTAGCATCCCATATTAAGTCTTCAGCAGGAGCATATTGATATAATGGATCTGTCAGACTGTATGCTGAGTCACCTGATTGAGATATCTTCCCTAGTCAAGGTGCTGGCTGTTTCACTGTCATCATGGCTTGCGTTGTGAATGTATAAGGTTATAGAAGGTTAGATGAATCTGCATATGAAATGTTATAATGGCTGACGCACTTAAAATCTAGGAGAATTATCCAAATCCCATTGAATTCAGAGGAAAGACCCTCATTGATTGGACAGTGCCACACAATAGGATGAGTTGGCTGGGACAAAGGCCAAAAACTAAGGGCACAAACAACTATAAAAGCAAGTAACGTTTACTGTTAAAATAATCACCATGTTTAGGTCCTTTCTGCAGTACAAAACATTACAATGCTGAAGCACAGAAAAGAAATATGATCATGACCCCAGCCATGTTGTAATATGTCTTTTTCTATGGATAGAAAAACTATGTTATATCCTTACTCAGAGACCATGAGCCAAATTCTCTACTGAGATAAATGTGCAGACTTCACTGAACTCAGTAGAGCTACACCCACTTATACCAGAAAAGAAGTTGGCACCAGGTCTTAGCCTAGATATCAATCAGGGTTATAATATAGGGTTTTTTTAAATGATGCAAATAGCTATTTTATGATAAGAAAAAAAATCTTAGAAAATGGTTGGCCTCAACTATTTTAAATAATACATAATAAATAATCTGAACTGTAATCATTATTAGAAATCTGCACTCTTTACTGTGTTGAACTTCATATATATCAATATATCTACTTTACGTCTATTGCAGCTGAGTAATTTTAGTGTACTGTTATCTCAGGTAAATGTTTGTCACTAGTATTTGGGTTAATAAGCTGCCTCTGAATACTCTAAGGTTGTGTTTGTATGTTTACCGTAACTAATGGACAATTCATATAACCCTAAAAACCAGAGCCTGAAGATTTCCTTTTGTGATCAAATAATCAGTTTCAGTAATGGTGTACTGGGCATTCAATAGGGTAAATTCAGTGTTGTTGTATAAATTCAGTGGATAAGTGGACACAATGGTCTTTATAGGCAGAGTTGGTAGTGTTGTCTATAGTTAAGGTTGGCTGACACTTGCCATTGTAAGATCCTGTTCTCAGTGTTTATATCTTTGTCAAACTTTAACCATTTGGTCTAAAATCTTCCATGCCGAGGTGTCTTCCTCAGGCTGAATTTTTTTGGGGGGGGGCAATAAGGAAAAATATGTTTTTTCCCTTGTTAAAAAATTATTTCAGCCACTTAATTGAGAAGCTCTATCGCAGCCATGTTTTGGAGCAGGAACTTGAAATTTGGTAGGAGGGGTCCCCCTGGTCCCAGAGATGTGCCATTTGCTGTTACTATGAAAAAAACACACCAAATCTGGCCAAGTTATAAGCCTTTGAAAAGTTTTACTTTGGACATGCTCAGTAAAGACTTATTATAGGATGGCAGCTGAATTCTTGGAAGATTCTCTCTGTACTGGGCATGCTCTACCCTGGAGCAGTGGAGGCAGAGCAGGACTTTCCTGACAGTTGCTCCTTCCAGCTGATGCAGGCTGCTGAGGTGTTGGGCACTGGAACTGAGAGCATCTCTTCCCTCCTTCTGCCCCTTCCTCTGGCACCATATTAGCCTGCATATTCAGATACAGGGGAGACCAGGGGAGGTGGAAGGGCAGCACAGCAGAGGGAGAAGAAATGGGCTGGGAGCTGCATGGGGCGAGGAAGACATGGGCTGAGGGAAGGGAGACAGTGACTGACAGCCCATGAGCGGGGAACAGGGACTGGTAACCAGTGTGGGGCGGGGAAGACTGAAATTGGATGAGGAGGTGGCGCCATGTGGTGAGACTGGGAAAAGGAGAGTGGGACTGGGAGCAAGGGAAAGACTGAAACTGTATGAGGAGATTGAAATTGGCTGGGCAAAGAGCCTGGGCGAGGAGCTGGGATGAGGAGTCTTTACTTACATGGTCACATACTATTTCTCCACAGGATGTTTACTACTTTATTCCACCCTCCTCGGGTCCTGCACTGAGCACAGCTCGCTGACCCCCAAAATCAGGCCCTGTGGATCTGCAATGGGAGTGTTGTACCTGGTGCAGGCATAAAAGTGTGGGGTCTCTGATTGCTCTTACGTACGCCTCTTGATTTTCATATTATAGCACAAACTGTGTCCTGATGCGTATGCCCCTCATATGCCACTCAGTGTGTAAGTTACACTAGTTTGCACACCCACTGGGACTGATTCTCCACTCCCTTTCACCAGTGCAAATTGGACATAAAAAGCTATCATTCTGATTTACACTGTGTAAATGATGATGCAAGGCATACAGCACCAGAGAATCATGCCCACTGAATTAGAAATCAATGTGAGTGACACCCAGGGCCAAACCCCTAATCCTATCTCAGACAGACTCACCACCAACACAACTTCCTGCAGCATTTTGGTTTCCCTTGGAGATCTCAGTTTCAAGTTCTGATCAAGTCAGAACCTGTTTTGTTTATGAGATCTGATGAGCTCACATCCTATGGCCCAATATTCATAAACTGTTGGCATGAATGCCAGAAAACAAGAAAATTTTGCAGGCAAAAATATAGTTTAAATAAAGGATGCACTAGTAAACTGATGGCTGACTTGGCAACTTTTTGTGATCAAAACAAGGAAAGTAGTTTTTAGTTCTAAGTATTATTCTTCCAGAACTTGACAATCAGAATTTAATATAATTCTAGAATCATGGAAGTTAAGGAGGGAAAATCCCTCTTAAGCCATCTAGTTCATTTCTCTGCTGGTGCAGGATTGTTTCCTACTGTACATCTTTTTAACAGTTTGTCCAGTATAGTTTTAGTTTGATATTCTCTTGCAGAGACACAGTTTTGTTTGTGTCCTTGAAAACCATAATCCCATTGGATTGATATTGACTATACCTGTTCCTTTGTGTGAAAGATTGTAAACATTAGAAGCTTAACAAAGCCCTGTTTGGTCTCGGTGGGCAATCAGATTCATGTACCATTGTGTGCGATGTTTGTCTTTTCTCTCTCGGGTTAAGTGGTTGCTCTGCATCTTAGTAACAGGTAGATAGAAGTCAGCATTTTCATGATTCATTAATGTTTCCTTTGGGTTCAGTTTACCACCTACTGACACAGCCAGCATACACAATGATTCGATATCTGGCTTCAAACCTTCAGGGGAAAAACAAAACCCTTAAACAGAGCTGTTCAAAAATTAGATGCTAACATTCATTCAGCTATTAAATATAGAAAAAAGTTTCTGATAACCCACAGGGTTCTGATAAGCCCAGAGGGTTATTTTAATTTGTCCTGCAAGACAAACTATTGCCTCATGAAGACAGGTTTCAGAGTAGCAGCCATGTTAGTCTGTATTTGCAAAAGAAAAGGAGTACTTGTGGCACCTTAGAGACTAACAAATTTATATGAGCATAAGCTTTCATGAGCTGTAGCTCATGAAGTTGCATCATGTTGTGATACGATGTCATGAAGGGATGACATAGTATTGCAACACCATTATGGCATGACACAGATGAGAAATGCTGGGAAATAAGCGATGCTACAGAGCTGGGCTGCCAGGGAATGATGTGGGGTGAAGACCAAAGTATACGTTCTCTGTACTGATGGCCCTGGTCTCCCCCTCCTCCACCCCTCCAGCAGGATCTATATGGATGCCTAGGAATCTTCCAGGTTTACAGTCAGTATCCCGTGGCCTTTCCTAATTGGATGATTTGAGGAATTTCTGCAAGGGAATCCTTACAGAGATTTTTCTCCCTCAAAGCCTCCTTCCAGTTTAAATGTGCAAGAGGACAGTTTGGCCCTTATATTACTACTGAATGTTCTGTGGTTTCATTGTGATCCTGTGTACTTTGGGAAGAATATCAGTTCCCCTTGGAAAGCACTTTAAATGTCAGATAAAATTTGAAGGACGTTCTGTACAAACCATTCTCTCTTTGGGAATGCTGAGCTGTTTAAAAACTCTTTGCATGTATTTCCCACGTCTGTGAAGCACTACTTGCTTTTTACTCACCCTGTGTTTGTGTATTTTATTCCATCGACAAATAATAATACTGTGTTCTTACTACTTCTATAGTAGTCTTCATCAGAATATTTTCAACATAATTTATAAATAACCTCTGAGTTAAATCAGGATTATTGTTACATGTTTTACAGGTGGATAAACCAAGGCACATAAAGATTTAAGTGAGGTGCCTGTCATTCGCACTGGTGTAACTCCAGTAATTTTAGTGAAGTTATTCTGAATCATACCAGTTTACGGCCAGGTCCACATTAGGAGCGCTTTGCTGGTGTACTGTTCCAATATACTATTATCAGCAAAGTGCTGCTAGTGTGGACTCAGCTTATGCAGCATAGTTTATTCCAGCTCCCTCCCCCACATCTCCTCCAGTGAAATAAGCTCTCTGGCAAATGGGCAGTTTTGTCAGTATAACTGCATCTATGCTAAGGGCTTTTGTCAGCATGGCGATGTCGGTCACAATCAGGGTGAATAAAATCAATTATTTTTCTTAAAAAAAACAACATTTTAAACATCAGATTTTTAATTTAAATGTTTTTATTTAGTTATTTATATTATAAGAAGTTTTTCTTTTGAAAAAATAAACCTACTTAAAATGGCATCTGAATTTAACACAAAATATGTTAAGGCCTAAACTTATTCTAATCTCTTAAAACATTCAAATAAAAAATAAATATGCCTGAATCTATACACCTCTGTTCACTACTTTGATTTGAAGTCTGCCTTTCTACGTAAAGAAAGAATAAGGGGGAAAAAATCTACCTTTGAGATCAAGTTTTATTAATATGGCACAATAGGACAGCCTAAGTAACTTACGAAACTGTCTCATGGTCCAGAGACTAAGGGTACATCTATACTACAATAACAGACCTATGGCATGGCTGCAGCTGGCCTGGGTCAGCTGACTCAGGCTTATGGGGCTTGGGCTGCACAGCCAAAAATTGTAGTGTAGACGTTCAGGCTCAGACTGGAGCGCAGGCTCTGAAACCCTGTGCGTGGGGTAGGTCTCTCAGAACCCAGGCTCCAGTCTGAGCCTGACATCTACACTGCAGGTCTAGCGAACAGCCCAAGCACCATGAGTTCAAGTCAGTTCGCTGAGCTCTGACACTTGATGCTGCAGGATTTTTATTGCAGTGGACATTCACGCAGACAAATAGGAATTTAAGCTCCAGTCCCTTTCCCTTAGGCATATTTTGAAAATTTCCCAGGTTGACCTGATATAATCAATTTTATTCACTGACTACAGTTAATCCCTTTGTTTAATAATCAATTATTTGTAAATGTGAAACATGTTTTGATAAGAGAAGTTCATGTATCCAAAACATTTCAGGTTGTTTTGTTTAATAAAAATAAGTTTTTCTGTGCTGTTGTTTGTGTTTAATTAAATTCCAGTTACCACCCTAATGCAACTTGACACAAATGCTGAGCAAAAAGTTAATTATCTAGTAAATAAGCAATATATCATTCACCATTTTCTAACATACTGAAAATATTAAGCTATATAATTTCTTACATAAATGTATATTGTTATTGTGTAATCTCCTAGGCAACAAAAACATGTACAAAATCTAGTGTAAAGGGTATATTTAGTTGTAAATCAACATGTTTTAATGGTTATATCAACCACTAAGAATGCACCATTCTTTAGAAAGTAACTGAAGTACAAATGGAAAAGTTGATTTAAATCCAGGCTTTCCATTTGGTGATTTAATCATGATTTGAATCAATCCACCCTGGTCACAAATCATACCTCTGACCAACATAGCTATGCTGGCAGAAGTCTGTAGTGTAGACATAGCCTTTGTGAGAGAAGAATCATGTCCACCTGACTAGCGACAGAGCTGGAAATAGGACCCAGGAGACCTGGCTCCTAGTCCTTTGCCCTGCCAACTCAACATAACATAAACTCAAAAGATGAAGATGGCTGGTCCTTCGCACAGCAGTATAACCAATCATTTTTGAGTTCTGGAGGGATCTCTGGACTCCTACTCCCAGGGCCAGTACACACATTTGTTTATTGCAGCAATTTTAGATGTATTTTTATGGGTCTGTTCAATGGACAGGTGTTGGAGGAAACCACCATACCAGGGAGAAATTGAATCTTCATTTTCCCAGCCTATCTCCCCATCAGTAAGAATGACATGGTGGGCTTTATGCCTGCATTATTACCTGGGAAATTCCTGCCAGATGAAAAAAACAAGAGGGAAAGGAAGGTGTAAAATGTTCACTCTGCTTGGTGCTTATCTTCATGAAACAAATGAAGTAAACAACACACATAGTACTGTTGGTGATATAGACACACTGAATTGTGCTGGAACTATTCATCCATTCACAGAAACTTGTGACATGTTTGATAGAGCTTGTATGCCCTGGTGGGTTGCAGGTACTGAAGAGTGACATCTTTCACCCACTCTCTAGAGATGTCAGGGAAGATTTTCAAAAGCACAATTGTACTTAGGCACCTAATTTGAAAGTCAGTGAGAATTAGATGCCTTGCTACCATTTGAAAATCCATAAGCATATGAGTTTGTGTAGTGGTATTTAGCACCTAGAGGACAAGGCAGGTGAACCATGTTTCAGCAGCTCATACACTCAATGCATATTGCAGGAGGTCAGACATGCATGCAGCATATTGGCATATGCATTCACCTATCTTCTTCCTTCAAGCCAATCAAAATATATTGGACTTGCTTCTGCTCCCATTGATTCAACTGGAGCAGGCTCATTATAACAGCTTTGATCAAAAAGTTGAGTAGCTAATAGCCAGGAGACTAACAAATCCAATGTTTCCATCGTTAAGACATCCATGAAGGCATTCAAGGCTCCCTCACTGCTGCTGTTTAAGAATGTTATTTTTTGTTTCAGATATGAGGAGTTAAGAGATTCACTTCAGTGGTGCAGGCTTCCCTGGGAAACCGAAAGAGAATATGGAGGAATTGTACCAGTTTCATTGCCAGAAGATCATAGAGCAAAGAATGAGCCTCCTTGTTTGTTTGCTAAAGGACATCAACATTATAGTTATGGTGGAGATTCCTGGCCAAGGTAGGTTAGTTGCATGCTTCACACATTCTGATTTTTTAAAGTGTTGTAACCTAGAAATAGCTAATGGAATGCAATTTATTTGGACAGTCTGGACAGCAAGGCAGATTGAGCTATGTAGATAATTTGCATTCTGGAGATAGACTTTAAGTTACCCCCACTTTGGACAAAGCTCTAACCTGTAGTGTGCCTGAGTTGTATTGCCTATTATCACCTTCAGTGTATTTATTGAAACTCTTGGCACTTTGGATCTCTTTTTTAGTTTATTTTTTCCTATTGTTTGGTAATGGTGTAGTATTTATTAGCTATTGTCCTAAACTTCCTCTGTGACATTAGATAAGTCTCACTCATGGCCTGATTTTTCAGAAGCATTCAAAATCCAAAAATCCCACTGAATGCAATGGGAACTGTAGGCTCTTGGCATTTTCTGAAGGCTGCTCTGACTTACACCCAGCTTCTTCCAACCCCAGGAGCCATTTTGGGAGCCCTTTCCATGGACATGCCTTCTGTACCCAGGGCTGAGAGAAGAGAGGATTCAACACCACTCTTCACCACACAGGAATTCCCCTTTATGCAAAATGAGTGCCCAGGTACCTGGGGAAGCTTGCTTTCTGGCTGCTTTGCCAGAATGTGGCCCATTATCTGAAAACTGCCATTCAGCCCTGCCTAGTCAAATTGAACAAGGCTCAGAATATGTAGTGGTGCATTCCCTTGGCTCTGCTAGCCCCAGCCTATTCTTCTTACCATTCTAAAAGGTAATTTCCTACAGGTATATTTGTGTGTGCAATGCAAAGGAGAGAGAGAGAGATCACAGGTGTCTCTAAAGATTGCATAACCTCCAAGAAATGTGTGGTGAAGTTCATTGAGCTTAGTGCCTCCAACACAAGTAGCACCAGATTCACCCTACACCAAAACAGAGGAAAAAAGAAAAATCTTTGAATATTCTACTAAACCTAAGATAAATAAACTGCATTATCCACCCTGAATATCTCACTGACTTTCTGGGTCTGCAGCACCAGCTGAGGAGCCTTGCAAACAGATATGACTTCAGAGATCTCATTCCTTTTGTAAAGGAATTATGAAATAATGTTCAGCGATGCTACTCTCTGCTAAATGAGGTGGGAAGGACAAAGAGGAGACAAGGCCATTGTCCTGTCCCTCTCCCCCCCCATCATGGAATCAATTTTCTTTATAGAAATTGACTTTATGGTGACAGGTCCTTGGAATGACTCCAAACAAGAATTTTTATTGCTCTTGTTTTTTTTTTAAATATATAAATCCTAGACTTATTCAGTATATAGACACACTGGGCCAGATCCTGGCCCATGCTTCAATCTCATTCTTTTCTGCTCTGGTGGTGAAAACGGGACAGAAGACTAGCTTTCACAGTAAACTGGTCAGCATAGCCACCTGATTTTAGCCTCCAGCATAAGAGGCGTTTCAGGAACGTACCAAGGTGGAAGGAGATCTCGTAATTGTAGGCCAGATCAATGGCCCATTGGGTGCCATAACTGCAGGTGCTATTAGAGTAGCCCTGGTTGCTCTGAATTACAGGAGGAGCCCAAGTAGTCTCCAAATGCCCAGCAGAGCTACAATACATCTGACGATTGGTCCTAAGATTGGAATATTCTCCCTAAACATTCATATCGCTATCCAAACAGAGAAGCAATGAAACCTAAAGGTTAATTCTACATTGCCTGGAAAGTGTTGTGTACTTTTATCTATATCCTTCTCCACATTGTAGGAGCTGAGGGTATGGTTTCTGGCTGTGAAGCAGCATCCCTTTGCAGCTACCTTAGCAGGTTGATTCCAATTAAATTTACCAGGATTGTAGGTTAGAAGTGTATTAAGTGCTTATTACAGTACAATTTAGTCTGGATCAGAAAGTGGAAATTAGTAAATATACAAGGGAAGTACTTTAGAAATCTGTGACTGTGCCCATAGAGGGATGAATGCTAGCACTGGAAGTATATGAAGCCTGAATTTATTTGCGCGCACACACACACACTATGCAGCTTGTATTTAAAATACGAAGCAAAATTATTTAGAGTCTGAGATAGTTGATTTTGGTAGTGGAGCTGTTGTCTGTTCATGAACCCTATACAAAAGTACTTGGGTTTTTTTTTTTAAATTCCACATTTAGGGGTTGGTTTATTTGTTTGTTTTTGTAAATGAGTATACTTCTACTTTGGTATCTCCTATACATTTGTTTGGTCTACTGATAGGGAAGTATAGTGAACAGTATAAGTACTGTAATTCCAAATCTGTGGTTCCAAAATGCTTCATGCTTAATTGCTTAATTTTTCCAACCCAATTTATAAAATTTCAGTAGAAAGTTTAAGGATAAAAAGTGGAAAAAGTATTTTTCCACCACACTCCTATCTAACAGATCTCTGGCTTTTAAATATTCTGGGTGGTTCCTTATAATGAGGTGATATATGAAATGGAGCACACCTTAAGGAAGATTTAAGTTTGAGAAACTGTTTATTGGCAGAGCGAATTTTATGTGGAAAAAGAACTGAGGTAATGTGCAGTTTTTCACCAGCAGATGTCACTGTGCATTAATAATATAGGGAAGACCATTTTTCAGAAGCATGCATTATTTACAATTATTTATTCTCTTAGTGCTGGGGGATGCAGTTTCCAATGCAAATGCTCAGTTGTCAACTGACTCAAAATGCATAGGAAGCCAAAATGTCTTCCCCTACAGACAAAAATAATGACTCCCTGCAGATGAATTGAACGAATTGAATGAATTGGTTATTCCAATCCCAAACACTGTATGTCATTAACTGAGTTATTCCACTCGGCTAGAATAGTTACAAAGGCTGTGTGAATCTAAAGATGTATCTTTGCAGCATGATCCTTTTGAAGTGTAAGTAAGACAAAAAATGAAAAGTTCCAGGTCATCCTCACATTTTTATTTTAAAGTTGAAAAGAGAATTCACATCATGGAGATCGTTTATGTGCGGTGTTCTCATTGAGATCTGTGTTCGAGTCTAACATATTCCAGGACACTGAGTGAAACTTGGCCATTTATCAGAGAAAATGTATAGGTAGGTGGGCGGGTGGGATGGCTAATGCAAGCGTCACTACTCCGTAAGAGTTCCCCATGTGGGATAGTCTACTGAATGGTGTTGAAAGCATTGCCTGAGGGGAGTATGCATCCTGGTCTCTGGGATGGATGTCAGGTGTCAGCAGTAGCTAGTAAATGAAAAGAAGGAAGGCAGTGATCCAATCCAGATTGGTTTTTGGAGAAGAGAGAGTGCAGAACACTCTGCATGTCATGGAGAGATTACTGGTGAGGCAAGGTGGGTGAGGTAACAGCTTGTTTAGGACAAACTTCTAATAAGATATATTACCTCACCCACCTTGTCCCTCAATATCCTGAGACCAACATGGCTACAACATCACTGCATGGAGAGAGACTGTCAACTTTCCAACAAACCCCAACATCGTATTAAGCCAAGCAGAACACAGCAAAACATGCCTTGCCATTCTGAACCAACATTTTCCTCTCTCTTCTTCCAGGCCACGTCTCCTCTCCTTCTATGCAATTAAAGCCACAGCTTCCAGACTTTAAATAGTGGAGGATTCTGAAAGACTCTAAAACTCCAAGTGATACCTCTGTGACACGCTTAGCCTTTGCAGGTGGAGGTCAGAAGCCCCAAGGCTGTTCTAACTCCAGAGATAACATTATCAGTTAAAATTGATTACTCTGACTGTATGTTCTTCAATTTGGCTGTCCCCTTTGCTCTCCCTTTCCCTGTCCTGCCCCATGCTAGCTGCTAATAACCCACATCTGTTCCATCAGAGGCAGCTAAAATGCTGTCATCTCACTCAGAGGTCATGTGTCTTTTCAGCAGCAACAAAGATCACTGAGAAAGGTCCCATTTTTCTGCACACTAAGTGTCTGACTCTGCCAGCCCATTGACTTCAATGGAGGATGCTCGGCATCTTCTATGAAACACTCAACCCTTCATAGGATCTAAGGGCTTGAGCCTGTGCCCATTGAAATCATTGGCAACAGAGTTCGACACTTCTGAAAATCAGGCCCTGTGTAACTTAAATGTTAAGGTCTGAGTCTGTAAGTTAGTATCCACATTTCCAGTATCTCTGAATTTGGTGGTAAGGCAGTCTGTGGACTGCAGGCAAAAATTACATACCATGTCTACATTTCTTACACGAAAAAAATCAATATGTGTTTCCTGGGATTTTTATAACCAATAAGTAAAATGTTATTTTGTGGGGGTTTTCTCTCTCTCTCTTTTTGAAGAGGTCTTCCCATTGAACAGTATTATGATGTAACCCAGATGAAAAAAGGTGATGTCCGTATGAATGATGATCTGTAAGTTTCATTACAGAATAGACCAGATAATGTATTTAGTGCGACAAATGTAATGACAAGCTAAATATTCATTCCTCCTTAATGACCTTGTGGATTAATGTTTATGATGAAATATGACCTTTGTATAAAATGTGGTTTGGTCAGTGACTACAGAAACACACAGTTTGGAAGGAAGTTCAGAATGAGATATCAGTGCCCCCACTCAGTTTAGTATCTCTTAAGCAATGAGATTTGAATTGGTTTTATTGATTTGTCAACCTGTGTCACTCAGAAATACTCTCTCCTACTGGACGGAGTCCCGATTAGCAGAGAATAGCACTGAGCTAACCATAACATCGTGTGTGCATCATATTCAAGTTTTCTCTGGTATCTTTAGGTGTATTTTAAGAGGAGGTTTGACTAAGATATTGTTTCCTTTTTTCACTGCTACTATTTAAAAGAGTAGCTAGCTTGCTTGAGATTGAATGCTGCCAGTTAAACCTGCAGTACACCATTTTGCCACTTGATGGCACCAACAAAACACTGAAACTTCCAGCTCAACAACCCAAAATGTTTAGGTAATGTAACAGTAATTATGAGTTTAAACACTCAAAAGTCAGGAAATGAACAAGTTAAGGTCCTCACAACATTGCATATCCTATATGCTTAGCTATTTAGGGCTAAGGCTGTATTTAACTTCCCTTGGTTATCTGGCCAGTGGGAGAAACAGTATGTGATTCACCCTCACCCCTTCCTCGGCAGGATTGCAATCTCCGAGATTCAGAAAAATAGCCCCTGGCCACACCGCCACCACCCAACAAAAAGGGTCCTAGTGCCAACAGTAGCTAATATTACCTACACCTGTGGCCACAGCCCTCTCTTTGGTCACCTAGACACACAGGTGCCATTTCTCTGCCCGCATGAGCTTCTACACCCACCCACTCACAGGAGCTTCAGTCCTTGAGGGAGCCCCACTACTGTCCCTTCTCAGAAGCCTCTGTCTCCTCTACCCCGTTCTTATCCCTCCCTGATGACGAACCTCAGTCCGTTCTTGCTTCCTGGCCCCAAGGCCAGGAGGAGCTGCTACAGTTCAGCAGGTGAGGGGCCAGCACACAGAGGCGGATGCCAGCTGTGCTCCCAGCCAAGTGATGTGCAGTAATTACAAACCATGCATGGCCACATGTGCATGTAGCGAACAGGGAATGCTGGTCCCAAGGGTCGGGGGAGCACACTAAATCTTTTCACTGGCAACTGGTAATGCCGTACAAAAACCGCCAGGTGATTAAAAGCCAGCCAGGTGGCAAGCAACCCTCCCCAATCTATAGTGTCTGCCAAATTCCAAAGCATGCTACCCCCTTGGCATTTTGTGTGAACCCACGAGGGCCGGAAAAGGCAGCAGAACTACACAGCTTGTGTGAGGGTGAAGACAGGCCATAAAGAAACTGCACAGGGTGAATCTGCAGCCCTGTGCCCCAAGGTATAGGGCTGTGTGCTGGCTGCCCTCCATGGCACCACACAATAGGAATTTGAAAGTAGGCCAAGGGAGGCTGGGTTTGGTAAACTGAAAGAGTGTGTTGGCCAAAGCCCATCTTTACTGGGCCTTGACCAATAATGCAGCCTAGAGGTATTGGCTGTGCAGCTCTTGCGAACTGTGACTGCAGGTTGTGGGGAGGAAATCTTTCATTACAAGTTCTGCGTATTACACACACACACCACACACACACATATACAAAGCACGTTTGCTTGAGCTTTGCACAAGTGACAAGGATTGTCCTCAGCGTGGGATTTTGTAATTGCTAGAGCATTTGGAAACTGGTGTAATACAAGAATCTATGTACACTGAGCTCAGCCCTGCCAACCTTGCACTATACCCAGCAGGTATGCAAGAAATGCAGGATCAGGCCCAGTGGATTAAAGATAAATAAGAGTTTCAGCTTTAACTCTGTCTTTTTCTTTGGGCGGGTTTCAAGTCGCCTCTCATTCACCTGGAATGTTCAGCAAGCTGACTTGGTTTTATTTTACACTTCATGGGCCTAATCCATTTCTGAGTAACTCCATTGATTTCACGAGAATGACACCAGGCAAGGATTTGGCCCCTTGTATTTTGATGGCCAGATGAATGCCTTGTAAATGGTAATTCATATTGGAGAGAATTCACTCTGCCTGCGTAAAGGCTGGGACGCCAGGTGAAGTATGGGAGGGTTATGGAATGAAATACATCCCCAACCCAAGGCACAGAACAGAACAGCTTCTTCCACCTCTTCCACTATATCCTCATAATCCCAAATTCAGTCGTTTCTACTCTGGCCCACCCTGAGTGCAGGCAGTGCAGGTTGCTCCCCTTATGTACTAGCCCCACTCTGCATGCTTGTTGGCCCATGATCCCTTTCCAGGGACTGCTGTTATGATCTGGGCAGGCTACATAAGGGGAGGAGGCATGTTGCCACAGGGACAGATCAATATCTGGCCCAGTGCATACTGAATAGAACCCTGCCGTGGCCATGGAAAGTTTTAGTTGAGAGTGTGTTGATAAATTTTCTTATTTATTTTTAAAATTAAAATGTAACCTGAAAGATAAGGCTTCCAATGTTTCTATGCTCTTTTTAATATTCAGTCTCTGTTCATTGTTTCCATAAGATCATATTTACTCATATTTCATCTTTGAAAGATTTTTTTTTATGTTGTAAAGAGCAGATCTTTTTTTAAATGCCTAGACAATTTGTCACATTTATACTCACAGGTCTTTCAGAGCAAAGATATTTATGTAACTTTCAGTACTCTCTCCACAGTATCAAACTGTAAGGTAGTGATAGCCTTGCGAAATCTGTGTTGAAAACCACTGGCTGAGCGTTGCTCTGGAGACTTACTAGGGAGCTCTTAATACTCAGTGTATTGACATTATAGCATGTGATGGCTCTTTTGAGCCATTACAGTCTTTCAAGGAAAATGATTCACTATGCATTTGCCATAACTAGATGTCATATAACATAATGGGATTACCGTGCATTTGTCATAACCACAAATCCTTATGTAGTTTTGCATGACAATGAATGGCTTTGCCTATACAGGAACTGCCTTTCAAAATGAATGAATTGTGGGCCATATGTTCCCTCCCAGTTAAAAACATGCAGAGGAGAACAAGGTAATCAGCCCCTTGCAGGAGCTTTGATGTGCTACCAGAGACCTACATTTATCCTCCCAATCCAAGAAGCCACTAGGGATGCTGTGCAAGGGGTGGGGCCACAAAAATCCATCTAGACCTTGTAGAAATCCTTCTCCTCATGCCAGTGATCTGGGGCCCACTAGATAATGGTATGTCCAACCGCACTCCTTTCTGGTCCTGCCCCCACAGCATGTCAGCCTCACAAGCTTGTCGTTATCGCCCAATTGGCTGCCAGGCATTACCTGTGATTCCATCCACAAGGGTCACTGAGTGCATAGGATGCGTAAATGCCATTTCTAATCTATTTAGATTTTTCACACAGACTTAGTGTGCAGGAGTGGTGGAATCTACCACTTAGAGCGGCCATCCTCCCCCCCCCCCACAACCTGACCCCTTCCTACCACACTCAGCTGACTGCCTGCAGGCAGCCCATTTTCTACAGAGGTGCTCAAAGTGCATTAGAGAGTTTGGGGGGAGATATCCCAAGAAGCTGCCTTCGAGCTGTGTCCCCCAGTAGTATTTCTGAACTGTTAAGCCGTCACCCCACGGTGCACCATACAGTGAAGGGAGCTGAAGGAACTATTGTTTCCAAAAACTGCAAAAGTACACAAAGCCATACTTTGAATAGACTAATTGTCTCTGAAAAGAAACCATGTCCGTGCCCTGATGTACAAAATTGGTGTGGCTGCTACTAGCTGATTGCCCCTCGTATGCTCATTGCTGTACACATATGACAGCATCTATCTTGACCAACCAGGGACTGGACTGAGGACTTCCAGAGCTAGAGAGCAGAGTCTTTTTACAGCTTGAGTTCTGGCCCAGTAGCTGGGGGCTGTAACAGACCCATAGCTGCAGTGGCTGCGCATAGTAGGAGGGGACCTGTAACACGCACTGACCAGTGGATGCACAAACATATGGTATCCCAAAGCATACCAATCTAATACTATCTGAAAGCAAAACTTTTGTTCTGTACTTTTATAACATAAAAAGGAGAAATAATTTACACAAATTTCAGACCAGAGTAAATTTTAGGCTAACTATAAGCTCCACGAACACACAAATATAAGTGAAAAGGTTGACAGTCCATAACTATCATCCTCTATTATAAGTGTGAGTAAATAGGCACACTGATGTATTTTATTTACAGATGCATTTAATATTCTGATAGAGTCTGGTTAGGTTGAAGGACTATATACGTGGTGACTATATATAAGGCCAAATTTGATCCTGGTTACAGCTGTGTAAATCTGTTATAATGCTTGTGAACTCTAGCATAAACCCAAACCAACTCCAGTAAAGATATTGATGTAACTGTGACAGCCAAATTTGGCCCAATTACTATTCCCTTCTCTTCTCTTTTAAAGTTTAGGGCCCATATTTTCAAAAATATCCACTAATTTTGAGTGCCTCAGTGTTTGGTTCCCCAACTTGAGATTTGAAAAATGAAGGCACCCCAAATTAGTGGACACTCTGAAAATGTGGGGTTCAGGCTTTTTTTGGCTGTTTATGTACTCAGGCCCTAAAAGCTTCTATAAGTACATTCTGGTATTGAAAGTGCAAGTTTACTGCTACTTTCTTACTACCTAGAGTTTAGATATTCCAGTGCTGAATGCTATAGAAACATCTACAAATAAATAATCCTCCCTCCTCAAGCACATATGGGTCTGAACTCTCCTCTTGCTTACATGGAGTAAATCAGAAATAGCGCCATTGAAGTCAGTGGAGTTACTCTCATGTAAACCAGTGCACCTGAAAGAAGAATCAAGCCTTATGCTGGTATTTACACAATTCCATCTGCTGTGGCCAGAAAATTAATTTATCTAACTGAACAGGTGGAAAACCAAATATAGGTATTAGTAGGATGAATAAACTTTTAAAATGCTTTGTGTAAATGCAGTATTTCTATAACTGCTTAGTTTCCCAAGGCAGGCACAGTGTCAGGCTCTGAGTTGTAACGAATAAGCATATCCTGAAAATCCAGGTGGTTACAAAAATAACAGTATGTAAATGATTGTCAGAATTTGACATTTGTTGAAATCCTAAGATCTCTGTAATTATCACACATAAAAAAGAAAAGCAATTATCTTTGTTCATTTTAGTGGAGGCACGAGTTAGCTTGTGATGAATTTTGTGAGATATCACATCACCACACTGGTTTCAGAGTAGCAGCCGTGTTAGTCTGTATTCGCAAAAAGAAAAGGAGTACTTGTGGCACCTTAGAGACTAACAAATTTATTAGAGCATAAGCTTTCGTGAGCTATTATACTGAGTGTTAATGTGTGACACGACCCACTCTCTACATTTTGTTTAGTGATCAAAAGTGTAATAGCCTTAAAACAGATCCATAACTGATCGTGCCTGCTATTTAAGACATGAAACGGAAACTAATAAGGGGATGAATTGTACAGGCTTCCTCCAATTCATAGGTTAACACGAAATCCGAGATTATTTCAAAAGGGAAATATGGAAATTCAGGTTTTTAATGATTGGTTGTCCTTCTGGGGGCAGGGAGAAAGCACTAAAAAGGGTTTCATGTGCCCAGAGAGAAGTAATCCCTCCAGAAGCCCCTCTAGATACCCATGCCCATGTGTATGCATGCACCACAAGGAATGCTTATAATATTCCAGTATTCCTCTTCAGAGATCAGCAGCCCTGTGCAAAAGTCAAATGCATATACTTTAGATCCTATACTGCCTGGCAGACAGCTCTTCATTTAAATAAACAATAATTCATACTAATACCTTATATCGTGCTCTTATACAGTGCTTTTTTATCAGTAGATCTCAAAGCACTCTACAAGGAAGTCAGTTTCTTATCCCTATTTTACCGATGGGGAAACTGAGGCACAGAGCAGTGACATGACTTGCCCAAGGTCACCCCGCAGGCCAGAGGCTGGAATAGAACCTGGCTATGGGTGCCCCCATAGTGACTGATGTGAAGTAATGACATAGCTCTGAGACAGCAGGCATGCTGTCTAATTACAAGAGCCAGTAGCACTTCTAAGGGCATGTCTACACTACAATCTTAAGTCCACATATGTTAGGTAGACTTACAGCCACCGCAGTAATTACTGCGGTGGGTGATGTCCATACTGTTGTCCACACCTGGGGCTTCTCACCTCCAGCGGATCCGCACCTGGAGTCCGGTCAGCTGCTGTGCTCCTGGCGATGAGTGGAGAGCCAGGACCTCAGGGGCAGCAGGGCTGACATTGGGGAGCCCGGGTGGCAGTCCAGGCTGGAAGTCTGTGTAGCAGCGCAGCTCAGAGCAGAGACCGTGCAGCAGCCGGGCTGGGGAGCTGGGAGCCAGCTTTCTTGTCAGTTTTACGGAGCTCTATAGAGGACATTGCATTGCCACTACCTACATGGACATAAGCCCTATTTCTCTCTTGGAGGTGGAGTACTATGTTCGTAGTACTTACATCAGCGGGGAGCAAGGCTGTAGCATAGACACTGACATAGGTTGACATAAGCTGCCTTATGTCGACCTAACTCTATAGTGTAGACCCAGTGTTTCCCAACTTGGGATGCAGCTTGTTCAGAGAAAGCCCATGGGGGCCAGGCTGGTTTGTTTACCTGCCACGTCCCGCAGGTTCAGCCGATCGCGGCTCCCACTGGCGCAGTTTGCCCGCTGCAGGCCAATGGGGGCTGCAGGAAATGGTATGGGGCCGAGGGACCGTACCAGCCGCCGCTTCCCCGCAGCCCCCATTGGCCTGGAACGGTGAACCGCGGCCATTGGGAGCTGCAATCGGCCGAACCTGCGGACACGACAGGTAAACAAACCGGCCCAGCCCGCCAGGGGCTTTCCCTGAACAAGTGGCATCCCAAGTTTGGGAAACACTGGTGTAGACCAAGCCTAAGTATCAGCACTGCAATCACGTGAGCATAGGGCCTGATCTCCTTAGCAACTCTTTCTCCTGACATAAGTGGGCTTGGAATCATGTCCTTGAAGCAGAAGAGAAGCAATGGGAGAATGAGATGTAAGGGGAGAGATACACGGTCAGAGAGAGTAATGGAGGTCATAGGGATCAGAAAATACAAAGAAAAGATAAAAAACAAGGGGGAGAAAAGGGAAAATCCATTCTGCCTACTTTTGAAAAAATAAGTGCAGGAGTTGGGATGTGAAATCTAAATATACTACATCCACTGAGCTTCCTCTTTTATGGAAGAAATATATTCAACAAGCATCAGCAGGGTTAACCGCAGCCCGAAACCATCCTGGTTAGCCTTTAGTCATTCTCTGTTTTCTTAGGACAGACTTCCTATGTGAACACATAGGTGCTGGAACTAGTGGTACTGGGGGTTCTGCTGCACCCCCTGGCTTGAAATGGATTCCATTATAGAAGGGTTTACAGTTTGGTTCAATAGCTCTAAGAACCCCAACTATACAAATTGTTCCAGCACTCCTGTGTGGACCATTTCTGAAATGTGCTTTATTCACAAGCCCCTGTTGTGCATAGCTGCTTAAAAAAGAGACTGACATGACAAAAGTCTCCTGGTATTACAAATTTAGGATAACATTAGACCACAGAGTGAGCAGCACAACTCGCACTGGTCCTCGGCCCTTCATTCTGAACAATATTCCCTTGAGAGTTATAGAAAACAATCAACTGTACAAATGAGGTTTTGTGCATTTCTCTATTTCGAGGACCTGGGAACTTAATAAATTGTCCCATGAAATATCCAAATGGCTTATACTTAGACCAGAGGTCACCAAACGGTGGAGCGGGCCCCTAGGGGGGTGCCGAGGAACTATTTTTCGGCGGGAGGCACGACCAGGGCCCAGGCTAGCCCCCATGGGGGGCAGAAAGGGGGCGCCACCTAGCTAGATTATGTCATAGATATATTTATTGCATTCTCCAGTATGGAAAGACTTTCTGATTCTTGCAGATAAGTTCTAGGACTCCTTCTGGCTTGATAGGAGAGCAAAGAGACTCCAGTGATTAAAGTTTTGCTCTCTAGAATTAGTGTTTTCCTCCACCTTACTGCTTTGTTTAAAAAATAAGTCCCTCTACTGTGAAGAATAAAAAATTTATAATTAAAAAATGAATATATAATTTCTCTACTAATTCTGTGAATAGAGTGGATATATTTTCAGATTTTTTTAGTTTTGCATTACTGATAAAAAGGGTTCAGTTTTTTAAAAGTACTATCAAGTCATGTTTCGTAAGGTAGGGCTCGTTATAAGGAAGTGTTAGAAGTGATTTTTTTTCCTGTTTCTTCTAAACTGACACACCCCCACTGCCCTTGAGCTTTCATATTTGGCACCTAAACATGTAAAGGACTTTCACACCCAGAGACTGATATCAGTGAGAGTATTATCTGTGTTTATAAATATAATTTGTCTCTAATGTTTATTGATTGTACTGATTTTAGATAAAAAGGAGAGAGGGAATCACAATGAATATGGATCATTCAAATTAATCACCTAATATTTTCTTTCTCTAATACAGGCTTCCTAAATCTCCAGATAATTCAGTCAAGTAAGTTTATATCATTTATATTGTACCTTTTTCTTTATGCCTTAAAAGAAAGGCAGTTCCTCTATTTTATATCCGCACTGATATAGTTTAAGTACTCTGGCAATAGATAAGGGAAAAGTTAGCACTAGGAAAAAAAGAGAGATCTCACTACAGAATGAACACATACAATGGTAAATTTATTAGTGCTTGTCCAAAGCACCCCACCCTCTTAGCAGATGCTGATCTTGCTGGCTGATGGCTAAGGTCTAAATGTATTTTGCTGACTCACTCTTGCTAGTGCTTCATGATATTTTCTCTGGGTTATGAATGACCTTGTTACGCCTCTGTTTTAGCAAAAGAGATTTATTGGTGTTAAACTGAGTAACAGCTCCCTGCCACCACAGCTTGTTAGCATGCCAAACAACTCCTTGGGCCTTTCCCAGCTGTCTTTGCCTTGCGGCTAACACCTGATACACCCTAGCCCCCAAGCTCCTTGGAAGAGTCTGTCACTGACAGAAATACCAAGACTGCTGTCTCCAAAGAGACAGAATACCCAGCCTGTTGGTTCAGCTGAGCATTCACTCTAACTCTACTCTTACTCTAATATAACAACATTGAGATGAATTGATAATAAAACAAGAAAAAGTTTAATAATAAAGAACAGAGATTTAAGTGACACTAAGCAAAGATAATAGAAACAGAAATGGTAACATAAAAAACAAAAGTTTAACTCACTTCTAAGAGACTACATATAACCTTAGCAGGCTCCAACTGTTGTCGAAAGCAAGTTTTCTCACCTACAGCCATGTCAGGGTTCCCTCCCCACTCTGAACCCTAGGGTACAGATGTGGGGACCCGCATTAAAGACCCCCTAAGCTTATTTCTACTAGCTTAAGTTAAAAACTTCCCCAAGGCACAAATTCCTTTGTCCTTGGACAGAGTGCTGCCACCACCAAGTGATTAAACAAACATTCAGGGGAGGGCCACTTGGAGCCCTATCTCCCCCAAAATATCCTCCCAAGCCCTTAGACCCCCTTTCCTGAGGAGGCTTAAGAATAATATCCTAACCAATTGGTTACAAAGTGAGCACAGACCCATCCCTTGAGTCAATAGGACACTGAAAAATCAATCAGGTTCTTAAAAGAATTTTATTTAAAGAAAAGGTGAAAGTACAGAGTACTCTGTAAAATCAGGATGGAAGATAACTTTATAGGGTAACAAAAGATTCACAAACACAGAGGAGCTCCCTCTAGGTTTAGTTCAAGTTTCAAAAACAGGAAAAAACCTCCTTCTAGCAAAGGGAAAATTCACAAACTAAAAACAAAAGATAATCTAACACACCTTGCCTTATTTACTTACTCTTTTTGCAATATTGAGACTCATTTTAGGATGATTTTAGGAGGAGTTTTCTGACCTGATGCGTCTCTGCTTCCCCAGAGAACACACAAAGAACACAACAAGCCTTCCCCCCATCCCCCCGATTTGAAAATATCTTCTTTCCCCATTGGTCCTTTTGGTCAGGTGCCAACCAGATTATTTGAGCTTCTTAACCCCTTACAGGTAAGGAGGAATTCCAGGCTACCCTTAGCTGTATGGTTATGACAAGCCACTTCTCAGTGTCACCAGCCCACATGGCTGGGATCCATCGTCATAGATGCAAAGAGCACTGACCTCTTTATTCCCTCAGGGATGGATCCAAAATATCTTTTGGCTTCCCCTTAAATTCCTCAAAGTTTATTGTTTTTGTCAGCAAAGTCAGGATGAACCCCTGGGGTTCAGACTCCAATGTCTTCCCATCCTGATTTCATATTCTCGCATTAATTTGCTCCTTCTGCGTGCAAATGAACTGCCCCTTGTCTCTGAGATCACCATGCTCAATTTACATTAGAGACAGGGAGATAACTAGCCTCCCTCTTGTCTGGAAGAAAACCTGTTTCTCTGTTTGTTTGGTTACAGATGTTAAAGCACACTATCAGTAAATATCCATAATGCCTTAGATAGTGTCAAGACACACAATTCACAATGATATGAATGACCACTGCGTCACCAGCTTTCATTTAATATCTTATGTGACGTTCTTTATAGATAAATATCATGACAGCAATGTGTTTGTCAGGGTTGATAGAAGTTGATGTTACATGACATTGAACCCTTTGCCAGGTGAGCATGGAAAGGCTTTCATGGTCAAACCTCATTACCCCACCTAGATATATGGGCAGGGAGGAGGGGAAGCTCTTGTTTAGTGAAGAAAGTATCTACGGTATGGACATAGCAGACTAGGTAAAGCCAAGCTTGGTCAGAAAGTCTAAGCCAGCATTTCTCAAATGCAGCCACTGTGGCCACATGCAGCCACCAGGGACTTTCTTGTGGCCACAGCCTCCTGGGCAGTGATTCAATGGGGTGTGGGAAGGAAAGCAGCAGCCCCCTCCCCGAGAGTCCCCAGCAGGGGTTGGGTCCAGCCCCGCTCTGGAGAGACAAATTCTGGAGGAGTAGGCAGCCAGTGAGTTCCCCACCTTCCTGGAGGCAGTGGGCTCAAATTTCAGCCCTGGGGTGGTGGGCTGCAGGCTCCGGCCATGGGGCTTTGGGCTCTGGCTGTGTGGTGGTGGGCTCCGTCCCCTGGCCGAAGGGCTTCAGGCTTGGGCCTTGGATCCCAGACTATGGCCATGGGGCTTCGGGTCTCCATCCCCCAGCACTGGGCTTCAGGCTCCAGCCATGGGCTACTCTTACCCCCTCCCGCCATTGCCCCGGCCTCTGTTGCTGCCCGACCCATCTCCCCCATCCAAGGCTTAATTTATCCCCAGACTTCCAGGGCTGAGTAAATCTGCTGTGAAAAGTGATATTTGTATGTTTGTTAATATCACTTTTTACAACAGACTTAGTAGCTAGCTGGGAAGCCCTGGAAAGTGATATTAACATGCAAACAACGAGGAGTCCAGTGGCACCTTAAAGACTAACAGATAGAAGATAAAGGGTGCAACGGGACTCCTCATTGTTTTTGTGGATACAGACTAACATGGTTACCCCTCAGATACTTGGCACCGTGCATTACATACAAGTAACACTTTCACAGCAGCAGACTTACTAGCTATCAAGTTTTAAAAAAGCAACCAAAAAGCAAAAGAAACAGCAACAAAAAATACAAGAACATACAAAGCACCTTATTTGTTTAGGTCCATTAAAGAATAGAGACAACAATACATTATTTTTATTATTAAGTCTAAAAATAAAAAAACCCTACATAAATAAATTATAATTTGGACAAGGGCAGATGCATATTTATTTGTTTTTCCTAAGTTAATTAAGTATTTTAGGAAAAATTGTCGGAGCGGCCATCAACAAGAGTTGGTGGCTGCACTCTGAGGCCACCAAAATTTGTTGTGAGAACCCGTGGCCAAGCTATTCTTTGTTAGCTTATTGTTGATATTTAGTTAGTGGAGTACAGCCCCAGAAAAGGGGTGAGGTTGGCCTATGCATATTGGGTAGGCTGTGTTTTTTAAAGCAGTTTGGAAAGGTGTTTGCTCACAATAAGGTGCGCAAACTTTCATGTTAGAGTTTTCTAGAGAACCCAGATCATGCTATTCCCTCATATTGAACTAGAATCCCAGTGTTTGTTTCCCTCAGGACAGATCCCTGGATCCCTGTTATTTCTCTTGTCACAATGTTTTAGGATTTTTTATCTAGGTCTTTGATTTCTTCACCGTTCAATAATTGAAAGCTGAAAATAGCAGCCCCAGCAATACGAGAAACAGTGAAATCCCAGTTCTTGGTGTCCAGAGTGACACTCTCTTTTAGCACCCTCCACCCAGAAAAAACGTTTTCTTTGGGCCAGATTTTGAGTTTAGATACACAGGCCTGGTACCCATTAGCTTCAGTGAGATCTGTGCTAGGAGCTGAGGCTAGAATTTGCTCCTTTTTCACCTAAAAGTAAACATTAGTAAATGTGACTCATTATGTACAAAGTCCATGCACTTAAAATATTTGATCTTTGAGTTTAGAAGTCGTAAATTTGTTTATTGCCAAAGATCATTATAGCCTGTAAGGAAGCTGCACCTCCTCATTCCTCCTGCTTTTTTTTTTTATATATAAGTTGCTCCAAGTCTTTAGAACACGTTATTTACTAGCTTTCTTCTGCATGCTAATGTGTCTGATCTTTTCTGCAGTACTGAGTTAAAATTAATATTAGAAGACCTGTTCAGTTTGTATTTGACTTTTTATTTTACATCGATAAAATTGTTGCCAGTTACCATAGTTGAATTGTAGCGTTAAGATGTAAAGCCAACAAAGCAGTTAAGCACTTTGGTGTTGCCTCTATATTGACCAATACCCTGATCCAGCAAAGTGACTTCAGTGGGACTACTCATGCTTAACTTCAAGTGCCTGTGTTAAGGGCTTTGTTGGAGTGGGGCCTCCTAGACAATGGTACTGTAAGGGGTGAAAGCGGTAACGTTCTCTCAACAAGAGGCAGTCAGCACAACTACAGTCCCCTTTTTTCCACACACAGACCTAAGTCTAGAAAAAGAACCTTGATATCACACATGCCAGAGCTGTGCATTACTACTATATTAGGCCACGAAGCAGGCCTTGTCTTCCCTTCTACTCTCCTCTTTTCCATCCTTCTTTTGGCTGTCTGACAGCACCTCAGTTGATTTCAGTGTTCCTACGTTAGATGGCATCTCCCATCACGAGTCTTCACTCTTCTTACACACTTCTTATGGCCTGTATTTGTTTTTCTGAAGCTTGCACTTCTTATGTGTGAGGCAGGTGGCTGCTATTTCTATTGTGATTGGTTTACTCCTCTCTGTTTTCCTTCCCTCCGTACTTTTTTCTGTCACTACTCCTTGTGTCTGTTTTTTGTCTTGTCCCGCTGACCTTCACCCTGTCCCCCTTCTCCTATGCCAGTTCTTGAGTCTGTAAGAAAATACTTTCCATGAAAGTTTCTCACATGAGTTCTTCAGTCTTTTACTTGCCCTATTGTGGGTACCTGTCTCTGCAGAGCCTCCTGTCATGTACTATTATAGAGACAGGAGCACCTTTGAACAGAGAGGACGGATGTAAAATTTATGTGCACATGAGCCTGAAGGGCAGTGTTACTCTGCAGGCTGAAGCTGTGGATGACCTCCCCAAGGAAGGTAGCGTAGGACCAGTTAGAGTTGTAAGTAGCATGAAGATTATGTTGGTAGGGACCTCCTACAAAATTCTGATCTGGATCTGGGCTCTGATTTCAAACACCACCACCCTCTCCCAAAGTCTTGATTTGGGTCCATCTCTAATTAGCAAGTAGAGATCAGATATTAGTCTTGGTCTTCATGCTTCCACAATTGCAGAGCTGGTCCTAGAGACATGCTAACTATACAATCTTATTTGATGCCCCTTTGCCTATAGTGGCATCTCCATGGCCCAAATGCTGGCCCCAAGTGTTGCAACTACAAAGAAAATGTATCTTTTTTACATAGGAAGAAGGGGAGGGAACAGAGAAAGAGTCTCAGAGGTATGGGGGGGGAACAGTGGGAAGTCTTGGTGAGTTAAGGGCAGGAGAGATTAAAGAAACTAAAGGACCCCCTCCTCTTTGCTTCTCATGCCTCCTCTCAGCTGAGCAAGAATTGCATCTCCTTACAAGTGTCTGACAAGCAATGACCCAATGTCTGTTTTAAACACAGAAGATCAAATTCCTCTCAGGTGTAACTCCAATGACTTCAGCAGAATTATTCCAGGGATGAATTTGGCCCAGTTGGATATACAATATATTGTTTTACTATTAAAACAAATCTATATTTATTTAAAGTAAGGTAACTTTGTTTCTTTCTGCTCTTCTTTCCATCTAAAATCAATCCAAGACCATTATCCCTGCCATTTCCAGTCACACACCCCTACCAGACACACATCTCCAGGTATGCCACATTCCCAAACTTTAAACCACCAGAGGATCAAGACACTGGCATCCAAGCAAGCAACCATCTACCTACAAAGGCTTATGATGTGATTGTTTTGAGAAAGACCCCCAAAGGTAAAACAGCACTTGGCATTCGTTTGATGTTCTCAAATGTTTGTGATCTGGTTGAAATGAAGCCAGTGTGTGAAAATAACAGCGACAGAGCTAAGCAGCTTGGCTTAAGCTGGAGCATCGCATGCTGCCATCATGGCTCTCGATTTCCTGCAAAGGTGAAGCAAAAAATTTAAGATACGATGTCCTCCAGTCCTGGGAATAATTATTGGTAGTTACAGGTAGTGAGAGGGGCTAGAAAAAGCCAGGGCAGAGATCAAAATTTTGCAAATCCTGGGCCAAATAAATTCATCCCTGAAGTAGCTCCATTGACCATGATAGTTACACTATGGAAGAGACCCAGATGTTTACAAATGGCAGAATGTGCAGTGAGAGGTCACGGGGTACAAAAACATGTGGCAAACTTTTCCAGGCCCCTTGCAGTCTGAGGACTTGTCTACAACTGCAGCACAGCTGTGCCACTGTAGTGCTTAGTAAAGACGCTACCTAAGTCAACAGGGGAGCTTCTCCCATTGCCGTAGTACTCCACTTCCCCGAGAGGCAGTAGCTGCTATATTGACAGGAGAAGCCCTCTCATCAACACAGTGCTGTCCGCACCAGAGGTTCGGCTGGTATATCTACATCGCTCGGGAGTGTGGATGAGTGACACAGATATACCGACATCAGTTTGTAGTGTAGACCAAGGCTGAGCTGAAATCCACACACTCACTGTTTGCGGATGACTCCTGTATGTTTAAACAATCACTGAACTGTTTATATTTTACCCCACCAAGGTGAAATTATTTCTAACAGCAAACTAATGCTGCTCAGAGAAGCAGTAAATTACTGTTACTCATTATTCACATTGAGTAGCATCTTACTCCACAATGGTCCCAATCAGATTCAATGTGAGTAAGTGGCTCAGAATCTGGCCCAATGCTCTGGTAAAATGTAGTGCTCTGGCTTTGCCCCCGTTTCTCCAGGTAACAATCTCTTTGTTGAAGTGTGTATGCTTTTTGTAGCTCTCCTGTCTGGGTTAACTAGCACATGTGTTGTCATTAGCACCCCCATGGAATTTAGGTGTGGGGGCAGGATGGACATTTCTTTTCCAGAACAGCAGGACTCTTGGTGCAGTTGCCAGCATCTTTGCTCACTGTCTGTGCGAGCCAAGCACAGTTTGGCACTCTCTGTTTAAAAGAGAAGAAGCATATGCTGGAGTGATAAGAAGCTGATGACATTAAGCATCAAGTCAATTTGCATTAATCAGCCACCTTCCCTAGTCACTATCACCGTGCTGAACAGTGATGCTTAAGAGGGTTGTATGATATGGGTCTACTTTGGTCAGCCATAAACGAAACCTTTTCACAAAAAGCGTATAACATTGGAAGTACTTTTTTTGACCTCTCTTCTGCTTTTTGCAGTTCTCCATTCAAACTAGACAATGCTAATCAGATGTATGGAGGTGGGTTTGCAAAACCTATTTTCGCTCAACAGGGGATCATTGGAAGCCGTGTTCTATTCCCAACAAAGTTGATCGGGTTAAGCATTACTTTAGAAGCAGCAAATGACTGCTCTTCGAAAATTCTTTGACTTTATTCGTTGTTCCCTCTATATGATCTAACTTATATGGGCAAGCTGGGACAAAAACTTATTTACTGCAGTTTGCTTTTAGTTGGGGAGATGGAAATCTAGACTGAGGACTCAGGTAACCTAGACTGAACTTGGGTGGCTTTTATCACTTTAACGATATAAAGAATACTTTGGGTGATTGTAGCGGGGCAGTTACCCCGCTCCTGGGATAAAAGGAGTGAGAACAGCTGAGAGAGGCTGGCTAGGTAGCTGGCCACAGCTGGCCCTGATAAGAGGGCTGTGAGACTTTCACTCAGCCTTGGAGTGAGAAGGACCTAGCTGCCTGGGAGAGACAGGGTACCTTCGACAGAGCAGTGCTGGGGAAGGGGCAGGCTGAGCTGGGACGCTCAGGCCTGGCTACCTCCCAGGCTGCAGCCTGGTAGGAAGTCCTAAGGAGGCACTGGGGCTGCAGGGAGACAGTTGAGGGCTAGAAAGACAGCAGGCCCAATCCCCTTGCCAATGATGAGTGGCCATTATAGACTGCAGTTTGCCCCAGAGAAAGGGGGCTAGATGACAACTGGCAGTAGCCACTGAGGCAAGGTGGGCATCCTGGGAGGAGAGACCCAGATAAGGGGGCCTGAAGTGCCCGAAGTATAAGTGGTGGAGAGTGACAAGGAAGCAGATACCAGTAGGGAGAAACCGGCCAGCAGGAGGCGCTCCGAGGCTGGAAAGAGCTAATTCCTGGACGACCAGCAGGAGGTGCCACGTCCGTAGCTTGCTACAGTGATATTCGCAAAGGTATTAGGCACCAAACTCCCATTGACTTGACTTGATTTCTGGGGGAGTTAGGTGCAGGAAGGCCACACAGCAGAGCCAGGATCAGAACTAAGGGCTTGTCTACACTTGCAGCGCTGCAGCTGCGCCACTGTAGCACTTAGTGAAGATGCTACCTATGCTGACGGGAGAGCTTTTCCTGAGAGGCAGTAGTTATTTTGACGGGAAAAGCTCTCCCATCGACATAGTGTCACTCCCACACCGAGAGTTCAGTCACTATAACTGAATGACTCCATACCCCCGAGTGATGTCATTATAGCCACATGAATTTGTAGCGTACACCAGGGCTCAGTTGCTCCAGGCCTGTGCTCAGTCAATTAGGCTACTTCATTGATCAGTAAAAAGAAAAGGAGTACTTGTGGCACCTTAGAGACTAACAAATTTATTAGAGCATAAGCTTTCGTGAGCTACAGCTCACTTCATCGGAAAGATGTTAGTCTAATAAATTTGTTAGTCTCTAAGGTGCCACAAGTACTCCTTTTCTTTTTGCGAATACAGACTAACACGGCTGCTACTCTGAAATCATTGATCAGTGGCATTCAGTTCCGCCTCTGGAAGCGGTTTTATGGGCGGAGGGCCAACGTTCTAATTCACCAGTTCTTATTTATCCTGTAGTGTTTTGTACTTGTAAAACTATACAGGGAGAATGCAGCGAGAGTCTTGCCAAACTGGTGTCAATTTGTATTAAACAAGAGCCCTTGCAATAAAACCCAACCCAGAGAGGATGATTTGTGTACAAACCTCAGGTTTCAGAGTAGCAGCCATGTTAGTCTGTATTCGCAAAAAGAAAAGGAGTACTTGTGGCACCTTAGAGACTAACACATTTATTTGAGCATAAGCTTTCGTGAGCTACAGAGCTGTAGCTCACGAAAGCTTATGCTCAAATAAATGTGTTAGTCTCTAAGGTGCCACAAGTACTCCTTTTCTTTTTGTACAAACCTCAGCCACCAATGAACTTTTCTCTCTTCTTCTGTCCCTGGCTCTGCCTGATGGATAGTATACTATAGCCTGTTATTTTTTTCTCAACCATTTAGGTAATCCATATAGACATGAAGTCATCAGCATTCCATCGGACTCCCAGAAGGAGGCCTTGCATTGGCCAGGACAACATGCATACTTTCATGTAGGTAGTTGTTCCTGTGATTAGGAAAATTTACATTTTTTATCAAACGAAATCAAACCTAACCCCTGTAAAACTGATTTAGAAGAAATTAAGATGCCTGCCTGTATTTCAAATTAATTGCAGTTACAAACCCATTCAAGCCCTGAATAGAGCACAGTGTAGTCAAAACAAACAACCGTCATTTTAGGAGAGATCATAGAATCATAGAATCATAGAATATCAGGGTTGGAAGGGACCCCAGAAGGTCATCTAGTCCAACCCCCTGCTCAAAGCAGGACCAAGTCCCAGTTAAATCATCCTAGCCAGGGCTTTGTCAAGCCTGACCTTAAAAACCTCTAAGGAAGGAGATTCTACCACCTCCCTAGGTAACGCATTCCAGTGTTTCACCACCCTCTTAGTGAAAAGTTTTTCCTAATATCCAATCTAAACCTCCCCCATTGCAACTTGAGACCATTACTCCTCGTTCTGTCATCTGCTACCATTGAGAACAGTCTAGAGCCATCCTCTTTGAAACCCCCTTTCAGGTAGTTGAAAGCAGCTATCAAATCCCCCCTCATTCTTCTCTTCTGCAGACTAAACAATCCCAGCTCCCTCAGCCTCTCCTCATAAGTCATGTGCTCTAGGACCCCTAATCATTTTGTTGCCCTTCGCTGTACTCTTTCCAATTTATCCACATCCTTCTTGTAGTGTGGGGCCCAAAACTGGACACAGTACTCCAGATGAGGCCTCACCAGTGTCGAATAGAGGGGAACGATCACGTCCCTCGATCTGCTCGCTATGCCCCTACTTATACATCCCAAAATGCCATTGGCCTTCTTGGCAACAAGGGCACACTGCTGACTCATATCCAGCTTCTCGTCCACTGTCACCCCTAGGTCCTTTTCCGCAGAACTGCTGCCGAGCCATTCGGTCCCTAGTCTGTAGCGGTGCATTGGATTCTTCCATCCTAAGTGCAGGACCCTGCACTTATCCTTATTGAACCTCATTAGATTTCTTTTGGCCCAATCTTCCAATTTGTCTAGGTCCTTCTGTATCCTATCCCTCCCCTCCAGCGTATCTACCACTCCTCCCAGTTTAGTATCATCCGCAAATTTGCTGAGAGTGCAATCCACACCATCCTCCAGATCATTTATGAAGATATTGAACAAAACGGGCCCCAGGACCGACCCCTGGGGCACTCCACTTGACACCGGCTGCCAACTAGACATGGAGCCATTGATCACTACCCGTTGAGCCCGACAATCTAGCCAGCTTTCTACCCACCTTATAGTGCATTCATCCAGCCCATACTTCCTTAACTTGCTGACAAGAATGCTGTGGGAGACCGTGTCAAAAGCTTTGCTAAAGTCAAGAAACAATACATCCACTGCTTTCCCTTCATCCACAGAACCAGTAAACTCATCATAAAAGGCGATTAGATTAGTCAGGCATGACCTTCCCTTGGTGAATCCATGCTGACTGTTCCTGATCACTTTCCTCTCCTCTAAGTGCTTCAGGATTGATTCTTTGAGGACCTGCTCCATGATTTTTCCAGGGACTGAGGTGAGGCTGACTGGCCTGTAGTTCCCAGGATCCTCCTTCTTCCCTTTTTTAAAGATGGGCACTACATTAGCCTTTTTCCAGTCATCCGGGACTTCCCCCGTTCGCCACGAGTTTTCAAAGATAATGGCCAAGGGCTCTGCAATCACAGCCGCCAATTCCCTCAGCACTCTCGGATGCAATTCGTCCGGCCCCATGGACTTGTGCACGTCCAGCTTTTCTAAATAGTCCCTAACCACCTCTATCTCTACAGAGGGCTGGCCATCTCTTCCCCATTTTGTGATGCCCAGCACAGCAGTCTGGGAGCTGACCTTGTTAGTGAAAACAGAGGCAAAAAAAAGCATTGAGTACATTAGCTTTTTCCACATCCTCTGTCACTAGCTTGCCTCCCTCATTCAGTAAGGGGCCCACACTTTCCTTGGCTTTCTTCTTGTTGCCAACATACCTGAAGAAACCCTTCTTGTTACTCTTGACATCTCTTGCTAGCTGCAGCTCCAGGTGCGATGTGGCCCTCCTGATATCTTTCCTACATGCCCGAGCAATATTTTTATACTCTTCCCTGGTCATATGTCCAACCTTCCACTTCTTGTAAGCTTCTTTTTATGTTTAAGATCCGCTAGGATTTCACCATTAAGCCAAGCTGGTCGCCTGCCATATTTACTATTCTTTCGACTCATCGGGATGGTTTGTCCCTGTAACCTCAACAGGGATTCCTTGAATACAGCCAGCTCTCCTGGACTCCCTTCCCTTTCATGTTAGTCCCCCAGGGGATCCTGGCCATCTGTTCCCTGAGGGAGTCAAAGTCTGCTTTCCTGAAGTCCAGGGTCCGTATCCTGCTGCTTACCTTTCTTCCCTGCGTCAGGATCCTGAACTCAACCAACTCATGGTCACTGCCTCCCAGATTCCCATCCACTTTTGCTTCCCCCACTAATTCTACCCGGTTTGTGAGCAGCAGGTCAAGAAAAGCGCTCCCCTATTGGCTCCCCTAGCACTTGCACCAGGAAATTGTCCCCTACGCTTTCCAAAAACTTCCTGGATTGTCTATGCACCGCTGTATTGCTCTCCCAGCAGATATCAGGAAAATTAAAGTCACCCATGAGAATCAGGGCATGCGATCTAGTAGCTTCCGTGAGTTGCCGGAAGAAAGCCTCATCCACCTCATCCCCCTGGTCCGGTGGTCTATAGCAGACTCCCACCATGACATCACTCTTGTTGCACACACTTCTAAACTTAATCCAGAGACACTCAGGTTTTTCCACAGTTTCGTACCGGAGCTCTGAGCAGTCATACTGCTCCCTTACATACAGTGCTACTCCCCCACCTTTCTGCCCTGCCTGTCCTTCCTGAACAGTTTATAACCATCCATGACTGTACTCCAGTCATGTGAGTTATCCCACCAAGTCTCTGATATTCCAATCACGTCATAATTCCTTGACATCACCAGGACCTCCAGTTCTCCCTGCTTGTTTCCAAGGCTTTGTGCATTTGTATATAAGCACTTGAGATAACCTGTTGATCGCCCCTCATTCCCAGTATGAGGCAGGAGCCCTCCCCTCACAGACATTCCTGCCTGTGCTTCCTCCCGGTATCCCGCTTTCCCACTTACCTCAGGGCTTTGGTCTCCTTCCCCCGGTGAACCTAGTTTAAAGCCCTCCTCACTAGGTTAGCCAGCCTGCTGGCAAAGATGTTCTTCCCTCTCTTCGTAAGATGGAGCCCGTCTCTGCCCAGCACTCCTCCTTCATGGAACACCATCCCATGGTCAAAGAATCCAAAGCCTTCTCTCCGACACCACCTGCGTAGCCATTCGTTGACCTCCACGATTCGACGGTCCCTACCCAGGCCTTTTCCTTCCACGGGGAGGATGGACGAGAACACCACTTGCGCCTCCAACTCCTTTATCCTTCTTCCCAGAGCCACGTAGTCCGCAGTGATCCGCTCAAGGTCATTCTTGGCAGTATCATTGGTGCCCACGTGGAGAAGCAGGAAGGGGTAGCGATCCGAGGGCTTGATGAGTCTCGGCAGTCTCTCCGTCACATCACGAATCTTAGCCCCTGGCAAGCAGCAGACTTCTCGGTTTTCCCGGTCAGGGCGGCAGATAGATGACTCAGTCCCCCGGAGGAGAGAGTCCCCGACCACCACCACCCGCCTTCTCCTCTTGGGAGTGGTGGTCGTGGAACCCCCAACCTCAGGACATCGCATCTCATGCCTCCCAACCAGCGGAGTCTCCTTCTGCTTTCTCCCCCCAGACATATCATCTGGTCCACTCTCCGCATTGGTACCTGTGGAGAGAACATGAAAGCGGTTAGTTACCTGTGTCTGTGTTACTGGAACCCGGACATTCCGCTTACCTCTTCTGGAGGTCACATGTTGCCAAGCTTCTTCACTGGCCTCTTGGCTCCTCTGTGCAACCTGCTCTATATCTTTAGAGCTTTGTGCCCCTAGAAGGCTATCCTGAGTTTGGTCCAGAAAATCCTCAGTCTCTCGTATACAACGCAGGGTCGTTACCTGTTGCTCCAGACCTTCAATCTTTTCTTCCAATATGGAGACCAGCTTGCACTTTGTACAGACAAAGTCGCTTCTGTCCTGTGGAAGAAAGACAAACATGGCACATCCAGTGCAGGTCACAACAACTGAACCCCCCCCTTCCATATCACCTACCTACTATGAGCTTCCTCAGATCTTTCATTCCCCCAAAAAAACATGTAAATAAGATCAGATGCTAAGAGAGGCTGTCAGGCTAAAGGCTCTTTTTGATTTAAGGGATAAAAATCCAGTGCCCAATCTAGTACCCCAGAGACATGGAGGAGGAGGAATTTCTCATGCTAGATTAACAAAGTTGCCACTGAGCCACTCCTCTGCAGCCCCTCATGACTGGAGGATCTGTGTAGCAGCAGATACTCTTTTGCCTTGCCCTGCTCCTGTCCTCATCCTGCAATACAGGGAGCCCTTCCCAGCAGAGCTCATCTCCATGCCGTGCAAGAAGTGTACCTCCCCTACACAGATCTCTGAATTCAACTCTGCCTTACACAGCTGAAGCACACTGGTTCCATTGTGGTGGGGGTCCTGCGTGAACACAGAATGAGTGGATGGATTTGCCCCTAAATGTTAAGGCTCAGGAACAGCAGAGGCTCCCTCAGGGGCCACAGGTGCCTGAACTATGTCCCTGCCCCCACACCACCCCTTCTCCCCAAAGCTACACCCCCACACCACCCCTTCTCCCCAAGCCTCCGTGCTCACACTGCCCCTTCTCCCTGAGCACACACTAGGGTTGCCAACCCTACAGGATTGTCCTGGAGTCTCCAGGAATTAAAGATTAATCTTTAATTAAAGATTATGTCATGTGATGAAATCTCCAGGAATTCATCCAACCAAAACTGGCAACCCTAGGCCACACCCTTGTGCCACCTCTTTCCCTCAAGACCCAGCTCCTCACTCACTTCTCTCTATTTTGTTGCTTGTCCTTACAGATGGTAAAAAATGAGAGGGGCTTAGCCCTCCCACTTTTAAAAGTGATGAGGTCATGGCCCCCTGACCCATCCTGTTCCAGCACTTGTGTTAAGGCTTCTGCTACTGTTTGTCTTCAGATGAATAGAAAGACCAGGTCTTTGCTCTGCCTAAGTTAGATGAAAGACATAATGAGACAAGATAAAGAGTATAGGGAGGCCAGTGGTAAACAAAAGAAGGATATAGATACAGCTTTTGGGGATGCAGTTTCCTATGGATATTAAGAGATACAAGCCTGTTGACTTGACAATCCCTATGAAGCACCCTGTTAATATGAATGCATATGAATGGTATGTAGAGTCCAGCCTACTGTGTCCTTGAAAATATGAGAGCAAGGAATAGCCTCACATGAAGATTTTAAATCAAAGTGTATTGTTTCAGATGAATTATACAGATGTTAAATATTCTAATTAGACTGTAATGCAGGGCTGAATTCCAGTGGTGCAGAACTACCCCCATGAGTAATTCCATCATGTAAACTTAACAGAAAGATTGCTGGATGAAGAGTATGGAAAATTGCTCACAAGAGTAAGGGGTGCGTAGGCCCTTTCTAGAAATATATGTATGTCCAACTCACGCATGCTACCACTTAATGCTTCCTAAAAAGACCATACTTTCTGATCTTTTTCATATCAGAACTTTAAAATACATACAGATACCCCATGTCTTAAAGACACCTTACCTAGATGCAGCAAGATTTTTATACTTTACCTATTTTATTTTTTTTCCTCCAGTTTCCTAAATTTGTTGAAGGAAGCAGTCATATATACTATCCAAAGCCACCAAAGACTGTGGCTCCAAACGCTACATGCAACCCACTGGAACCTAATCTCTCTCCAAGGACAACCAACATGCTGCGAAATGTAGAGAGGGCCCAGTGGATAACAACACATAACCATGATTTCACAGGTATGCATTATTTTTCATAGAAACGAATAGAGATAAAAAAGAAAAGATAACATGATGTCAGCAGAAGGGTTTAGCCAATGGATTTAGTTTTCCATTTTTGAGTCCTATTTCAAGATTTGGGGTATTTTTAAAAAGCAGCTGCATATATGATAAATGTTACACAGGGTAACAATTATTTGAGTTTTGCCAAACACGTGACTAAACATTTCTTCTCATTTGCCTAATCCAAAGCAGACTAGAAAATAAAATATGTTTCCATTAAGGTAGAGGTCCCATGAACCCCCTTGTACTGGACGATTACAACATGAAGTTAATTGGCAGAGTAACTGAAGAATTAGGGGAAGATGTGGAACTGGTAAGTACTGCAATCACTAAGAACCTCATCCTGCAACCAGACATAGCGTTCACGAACAGGAGTAGACCCAGATATGACTTGCAGTAGTGGCCCCAGTAATGTGTGTTTACAAGATCAGGTTCACTCTAAACTGGAGATAAATTATTCATAAGTTAAAATCAATGTTCATTTAT
Organism: Dermochelys coriacea; assembly: GCF_009764565.3. NCBI lineage: Eukaryota > Metazoa > Chordata > Testudines > Dermochelyidae > Dermochelys > Dermochelys coriacea. Next base: position 209,347,604 of record NC_050069.1, read on the forward strand.
TTTGTAGACAGAAGTTGTATAATGTATCAAAGATGTGTTCAATTACTAATTTTCTTGATTGTGATTCTCTGCTTAGTTGCATTTTCTCTCTCATCTTTCAAAGCTGTCACCACCACATGGCAGCACTTTACAGTACCTTTTGCCTCTATAAACATTAGTAATGCCACCCTTAAAATCAGAAGGGAGGTCTCTTGAGAGTGGTGCACCAGAGCAGAGGCTGAAACGCATTGGGTCAGATCCTCAGCTGAGGATCTGGCCTATTGCCTTTATCAGACTCGGTCTTTCCTGATAACATGTAGACTTGGCTTCCATTTGGTAAAAGTCCATGTAGCATCACAGGTTATTGTTTGTCTACCAAGAAGAATCAGCTGAGGTTTTTGAGAGAGTTTTCCATTCTGCTACTTTCATGTGAGTAATTTGCCTTTTTATTTTAAGGTGAATCAAGAATGTACAATTCCTTCAAAGTTCTCTGATTCTATTTTAAAGTGCAGTTCTATTCTGCAAAGGGTAAAGTGGCTTTGGGAGGTTCCATGTTTATTGTCTCAATAATTTTAATATTAAATGTGCTCAGGATACAAGTAAAAATGTGTTTTCATAACTGCCAGCCATGCAAATTCAACATCGGATATGAAAATCAAGCTGAATTGCTCTCTTCTCATGCATCATTACCTATAATAAATGTTCTGCAGGCCAATTTATGCCCTCAGTGACACACATGCAGTCCTCAGTGTCTTCAGTGAGTTTGCACAGGTGTAATTGATTGGAACTATGTAAAGTATTCTGTTGATAATGCACAAGAAGGAACCAATTTCCAATTCACTTTCCCACAGCTGTGCTGGCTCTGCAATGCTAGCAAGAGTAAAGAAGTAATTCAAACTCTTTTTGTCACTAAAAGATCCAGATGATTTTGAATGCACACAAGAAGCAGATCTATTGAGTGAGAAGGTACCATTTTTTACAAAGTCAGTTTTAAGAATAGAAACAGATAACATTTTCAAAAGCATTTAAGTTACTTGGGCTCCTAAATCCCATTTTTAAAAGTGACTTAGTCACTAAGGGTATGTCTACACTATGAAATTAGGTCGAATTTATAGAAGTCGTTTTTTTTAGAAATCATTTTTATATAGTTGATTGTGTGTGTTCCCACACAAAATGCTCTAAAGTGCATTAACTCAGCGTAGCGCTTCCACAGTACCGAGGCTAGCGTCCACTTCCAGAGTGTTGCACTGTGGGTAGCTATCCCACAGTTCCTGCAGTCTCCGCTGCCCATTGGAATTCAGGGTTGAGATCCCAATGCCTGATGGGGCAAAAAACATTGTCGCGGGTGGTTCTGGGTACATGTCGTCAGGCCCTCCCTCCCTTCCTCCCTCCGTGAAAGCAACGGCAGACAATTGTTTCGCGCCTTTTTTCCTGAGTTACCTGTGCAGACTCCATAACACGGCAAGCACGGAGCCCGCTCAGGTAACTGTCACCGTATGTCTCCACCCTGTCGGGGGTGGAGTAAGGAAATCGATTTTAAGAGCCCTTTAAGTCTAAAAAAAGGGCTTCGTTATGTGGACAGGTGCAGGGTTAAATTGATTTAACACTGCTAAATTCGACCTCAACTCCTAGTGTAGACCAGGGCTAAGTGAAAGTTAATGGGACTTAAATGTCTAAGTGGCTATGTCACTTTTAAAAATGGGACTTTTTGATAAAGCGTATGTCTACACTGCAGCTGGAAGTGTAATTACGAGGTAAGGTAGACATACACAAACTAGTCGTGACTGAGCCAAAAATAACAGTGTCACTGCAGCGGTGCAGGAAGCAGGACAGGTTGGTCACCTGCATACATGCTTAGGGCTCAGACAGGATAGTATTTAAGGAGTGAAGACATATCCTTAGATGCTCTTGAAAATGTTTAGGGTTGTCAGATAATTGCAGTTACTTCAAACAATTAACTCAAAACAAATGAACTCAATTAAAAAATTAATTGCAATTAATTGAAGTTTTAATCGCACCATTAAACAAAAACAGAATACCAATTTAAATTTATTATAAATATTTTGGATGTTTTTCTACATTTTCAAATATATTGATTTCAATTACAACACAGAATACAAAGTGTACAGTGATCACTTTATATTATTTTTTAATTTCAAATATTTGCACTTTAAAAAAAGATAACCAAAAGAAATAGTATTTTTCAGTTCACCTCATATAGATACTGTAATGCAATCTCTTTATCGTGAAAATGCAACTTACAAATTAGAATAACTTTTTTGCATAACTGTACTCAAAACAAAACAATGTAAAACTTTAGAGTCTACGAGTCCACTTAGTCCTACCTCTTGTTCAGCCAATCGCTAAGACAAAAAGTTTGTTTATATTTATAGGAAATAATGCTTTCTGCTACTTATTAACATTGTCACCTGAAAGTGAGAACAAGCATTCACACGGCACTGTTGTAGCTGGCATTGCAAGGTATTCACGTGCCAGATATGCTTAACATTCGTATGCCCCTTCATGCTTCGACTTGTAGATTGCACTATCTTTTGTTTTTCTGTTTTTACAGTGCAAATAGTTGTAATCAATAAATAATAATAATTTTACCCCATATCTTAAACAGAAAAGATGCTGAGTTCTCTTAAAGGTGACCTGGAAAAAATAGTTTGTGCCCTTTTTCTGCTTCTTTATGATGTATAAAGAAGGCTTGAAAAGTGTATTTTCAACAACTTGCTTCTAGATGAGAAAATCCAAAATGGCAGCTCTCATTAATTCAAACACAGGTCAGTTTTCCTTGCCCTCTGGCCTCAGAACTTGTGTCCACTCTGGGCCAGACCTGTTTGTCCCAACAACATTAGTACTTTAAAATAAATAGCAGAAATAAAACATTTGGGTTATTTGAGTAATTTTTAGACTGCTAACTGTACCAGGCAGGGATGGTCATTTACTCTGTTTGTACAGTGTCTAGTACAATGGAGCTTTGACTTAGTTGAGGCTCCTTGGTGCTACCGCAATACAAATAATTAATAATGAAGATAGATCAGTGGTTCTCCAAACTATGGTCTGCAGAGAGCTGGCGGGCCATATTGTTTTAATGATATTTGTTTCCAACTGCTAAATTACATTAAAAGAAGCTAAACAATATACATTAACATTAGCATTTGTTGGTATTGCAACGTGGATGTCATAAGATCATAAATAGGAGGGATGATAACCATAGAAAGTGGGAGAAGCCTCCTCCCATATGTGTCCTGTACATAGATGCTGGGCACAATACGTTTATTGTCCTCTCCCAAGGAAACGGTCTGAGTTTAGCCTTCCAATATGCTCTGGGCAGGGGTGGGATCATGGTCTAGGCTCCTCCCCTAACCAGCAGAGTTGGCGTGTCTACGGGAGGGCACTAACTGCTCACTTTCAAAGGGTGAAGCAGTGGCCATATTCCCCCTGACTGTGCCCATGTCTGGCAGCACGCCTCCACACCACCCCAAGTATGGGGCTGTGGATGAAGACTCACACTTGAACCCTTTTGGCAGAGTAAGCCAACCATCAGGACCACCAGCCACGACACTCTTCCTTTGTGAAATGCACAGGTTTAGATGCCAACCCTAATTCTTTTTTTTTGCCTCCCACAGAAAGAAACATTTCTGCCTAGTCTCTCACAAGTGAGACCCCTAGAAGGGCGCATCGCACGTTTCCTCCAAAGTCGGCGTCCCCACGAATCAGTTTTACAAGAACAGGATTCCTCAGATGTCCGCGTGCCTCCAGTTTTGTGCACAGTTCATGCTGTCATACCCAGTTACTCAGACATGATACTTAGCAATAGGAAAACAGCGACAAATCTGGATCAGCAATGTAAACATACAGAAAATGAAGCCAAGAAAAGGGAGGACGACTCGCTGCAGACTCTTCATCTGCCTCAAGCATGTTACCAGAGAGATGAGAGTCAGGATAACAGACGTATAGTAAACAAATTTCAGAAAATCACAGATACATGGCAAATGGAAGCTTTGTACAGAAGGCAGCTTGCAGTCAGACCTGAATCTGAACCTCCTCCCACACCATCTTGGAATTCCCTTTACTATGAAGATTTGAAACCCAGCCATTTAGACCAATACATTGTATGGCACAACCCAGTTAGTCTTTGTAAGCCAGGTGTACCAAAGAATCAAACAGGTGGAGAAGGTGGACATTTTCAACCTGAGTGCAATGATCAAGAGGAAACCCAATATGCTTTGAGTTTGGATGGCAACCCACCTAACATGGCACTGTTTGAATGGATTCCTAATTCTGGGGTGCCTCGACCTCAGACATCATTACTCGAGCTTCAGGATTCCTTTTCTAAAACAGGAGCACACAAACGTTTTCATAATTCTATTAACGGAGAAGCAAAAGACCTCAGGGATAATATTCATGAAGGGAGGAGGCACACATTCTATGGCTTCAATTCATTTTATTTCTATAACTGACATGTGCCTTTGTCCCTTTAAATTAAAAAAAAAAGAAGACCCAATCGATCCCTCTCCTTATATTTATGATTTGATGTTTTGTGGCTTATGTTTTGGACTCTTTTCTCTGTTTTACTGGTAAAGTAATGAAAAGAACATCCACAGTCTGAGACACAAAACCTTTTATTTAAAAAACAAAGGTGATGGAACACAAAATTAAATTGTAGTGAATCCCCAGGGATGGACTGCATTCACCCAACAGTTCTGAAGGAGCCCTAGAATTAATAGGTAAGCCACTAAGCAAAACATGTAATTTGCCATTAAGTATAAGCACCAAAGGACCTCAAGGAGCCACTAGAGTAGCTGTTTTTAAAATAAGGTCTAAGGATGATTAAGGGAATTAGCTCAGTGGTTGGAAAAATAGTTGAGAAAAGTATAAAGGACTTTTGAGTATATGATAGAAATACAGCAGCTGTTGTGGGAAGGCTGGATTGTGCTTCTCTACGTGTTTACAACGTTAACAAAATAGAGGCTAATTGCAAACCACTAGACAGAATGTACTTAAACATTCTGAAGCATTTTGATAGAGGCCTCCCTTAAAAATGAGAAACTATTAAGGAAACTTTGTGTAAAGCCCTATTGCAGGTTAAGAACTGGCTACGAAGTTAGGACACAAAATGTAAGACTAACCAGCTATTCTGACTGCCGAGAGAGGTTAGTAGTGGGATATTACAATGCTGATCCCTGGGTTAAGTATGGTCCCAGTGAATTTATTAAGGAGCTAGGAGGCAGATTGGGATTAGTAAAGTGCCAACATTTGCTAATGACACAACCCTATATAGGTTTTTAATTAGTTATTTAAACCAGGGATTATTAAATTAGGCCCCCAGGAGGACATGAAGGAGGTGGAAGATGTCACAAGGCTTTCTTCACTTTTGTCTGCTGAACTGTTCCATTGAAGGAGCAGGAATTGCCTCTTCGCTCCCCACAGACAGACCCCACAGATTAGCGGGATATAGAATCATATTCACACTGAATACATGCCCCTGGCAGTCCCTTCCCACTCACTGACCTCATGACCCCAGTGGGGGGCTTCCTGCACCTAGCAGCTGCCTTGGGACTTTCCTTAGGTATTGGGTGGGGACTGAAAGATAATCTAGCCAGGGATTTATAATATCTATGTGTGGGAACTCCATGGGGCCGACTGGAAAAGGGATTGTTTCCCAGTCCTGCCCCATTCCCTGCACAGATCCCCAGAGAGCTCTCTGACTCTCTAGACATCAGGGGAAATGATGCAATGCCAGCAGCTGAGCCCCCTTTGTCCATCAGAGTGGGAGACCGGCATACAGTGCATCCTCTGTCTATATGTGGACAAAATCAGGTAGCTCACGAAAGCTTATGCTCAAATAAATTTGTTAGTCTCTAAGGTGCCACAAGTACTCCTGTTCAAAAAAAGATTAGATACAAACCCTAGGAGCATAAGAACAGCATCTGCAGTTCTAGTAGATTGAATAAACATTCTAAGTGCTATCAGCCCTTATGCTTCAGGATGTAAGCTGATCATGGGCAGATTTAAGAGCCCACTACAGCGTCCAGCTTTGACCACTGCAAGAGACAGGACTGGACCATAGATCTCTTCTGATATAGCAGTTCCCACATTACTAGACTCACAAGACAAAATGAGCAGTTAATTTTGTAGCCATGATTTTGAAACATGACTCTCAAACTATCTGCCAGGGCAGGTAGTTTGATCACAAATGTCTTATTATGGACTAGAACTACAAACTGCCACTTTAGGTGCCTACACCCAACATTTAGGCACCACTGAGATCCACAAAAACAACCCCCTAAGCTGCCGCCTAACCATGGAGGTGCTTAAATTTCTGCTGTTGGGCAAGCGCAAAGCTGCCTAAGTCCTGATACCACCAAGCTACTGGTTGCTCAGTGCCCTGACACCTAAACCCCAAAAGGATATTCAAACTATCTCACCTGCAGGGCCCCATCTGGTAGATGTGCTCTGAGCACACATAACCCACCTGAAGTTAGTTGAGGGAGACCAGGTCAGGTAGTAAGAGAGAGTGAGTGTGTATGTATATGCCCAATAGTTAGGGCATTCATCTAGTGGATTCATTACTCCTGAGGGCATTCTGCACCAAAAAATTTTAAAATTCTGCGCACAATATTTTAAAATTCTGCAAGTTTTATTTGTCAATAAACAAATGCAGAGGCAGTGGGGAGCACAGGCCACTGGCTGCATGAAGGTGGGAGATCACCCTGCAGCCTCCCCACCCCGGGGACGCAGACTCGGTGGTGAGGCTGCATCCAATCCTGACACAGCACAAGGCCTGGGCCTGCCCCTCTGTGCCATGTGCACCAGGTGTGAGGCAGGCAGGCTCAACCAGGCAGGATCCAAGTGTGGAAGAGTTCAGTGTGGGGGGATTCAGGTGTGGGGTGAGAGGATTCTGTGTGGGACAATCTGGCTGCAGGCAGCTCAACAGGGAGTCTAGGTGTGGTGGGATCTGGATGCTCGTGGGGAGGGGTGGGGTAGGTTCCAGGTGCAGAGGCAATGGGACTCCGCCAGGGCTTTCAGGTGAAAGCGGTTAGGGGTCTCAGCAGGGGGGTCTGGGTGCAGCTCATTGGGGGTCAGTGGTGTGGGGGTCTGGATGTGGGAGCTCAGGGTGGTGCAGGGGGGTGGGAATCGTCAGGGTGGGGATTTGAGTGCAGGGTGCTCAATGGGGAGTGGCCTGGGTGCAGGGGTGGCAGTCTGGGGGCAGGGGGTTTCAGATGCAGGAATTGAGGTTCAGTGGGGTGGGGTTCAGGTATGGAGGGCTAGGGGGGTTCTGGGTGTATGGGGTGAGGCTTGGCCGGGGTGTCTGGGTATGGGAGGTCCAGATGCCTGGGGTTTGGGGAGATGTGGGAGCAGCTCCCCATACAAGAACTGCAAAGGCTTTATAGATTACATAAGATTAAGATATCATTACATAAGGAGACCCAACCATACAAATCTTACAAAGGAGACTTAATTTGAAGCTTTTCTTGGATACGTTGATGCCCTGGAGAATAATTTGACAGCCAACCTCTTCTGCTACAACTACTTACAATGCTATAACTTAGATTGACTTTAGAACATGCTACCAAATGATAACAGAGTGACAGGATAATAATCTCTGACCATAACAGAGCTGCAGAGGCACTTAATCACAGCAGGAGACAGTCTGAACAGCCTATTCCCAATTAGTTTATCCATTAGCAAAAATGATTAAAAAGAAGACTGAAAAAGTGGCAGATTTGACCAGCTATACAGAAAGGTAGGCCAACTGCAATTAGTGCAGTTGTATTGTGCCCTCTGATGGATGGAATCTGACCTGCTTGAGCACTGGTGATTATTATTACTTAATATTTGTATTACCGTAGAGGGTAGGAGCACCAGTCATGTACCAGGACCCTATTGTGCTAGGTGCTGTACAAACAGAAAACTCTAAGACCAACCCCAAGTTTTTAAAAATCCTGGGTCAGACCCCAAAATATCATGACTGGTACTGAAATCATGACATTTTAAAAATATTAATGTGGATTCTTTTTATTTGCCCTCTGAGTTTTTGAGTCTTTAGAGTTCATGTTTCCAAGCTTTTCTCCACAGCTATGAGGGTGAAAAACATACTTTTCTTTTTTTTTTAAGATGAAAACAGAGGTTCTCTGAAAAATCAACAGATTCCAGGAACTGGAGATTTAAGAAAGACACCACATAGCGTCAATAAAATTAATGGGAGTTGGCTATTGTAAAGCTGCACTCTGCAGAGCTCAGAGGATGGATGCACTTTTCTGTGCGTTACTTAATCATAAGCCGGCCTCTTCACAGAAGCAGGGTGGTATTTTTTAAAAAAAGTAAAGTATCTGTGACACTCTTATGAGTTATTTTTAAGCAGAAGCAACACTTACCTATTTTTCCCATTGATCACATACTGAGCTAGGAACTACTCATTACCCTAGCGTGATGTAGGGAGACATTTATAAAAAAAATACCATTACATTAGGAAGGGGGTCCTAAGATAGAAAAAAAAAAGTGACTCTTCAACACATTGATATTTAATACTTTCCAGGGTTGAGTTTTTTACTACCAACTTTCAGATGTCACAGTCCTCCTCTTTCAAAATGGCTAAAGTTTTAGTCACATTCATTAATAAATAAGTATCAGAAACAAAGTGCCCAATTTCCATACATACTGTATTTCATATATATAACATTCTGTATATGTTACCTACCTAGGCACTTCTACAGCCCTTATCACCATACTATCTGAGCACCTCACTGATGATAACGAATATCTCCGAGAGGTAGAGAAGTATACTTATCTCCATTTTACAGGTGATGACCAAAGGCTCAGAGATGAAGTGACTTGCCCAAGGTCACACACAGGCTGTAGCAGAGCTGAGAACTAAATCCAGATTGCCTGAGTCCCATCCTAATTTCACAAAACTATACTTCCTCTCTTAGCTACATATTCTCTGTTTAAAAAAGACTCTGACTGTAAATATATTTCTCCCTTTTTTAAATTAGTAACTGGACCTAACCTTCTGTACATATTTATTTGATTTCACTATTTTCCCTTAAAAAAAAAAGAATTTAATAAAAATAATTTTGTTTCGAAAAAAGGTACATCATTCTTGCATAATGGTTTGAGGTGTTAGACAAACAGTCAGGATCCTTTTTTAGGAGTATTTCAGTTGTACCTAGAATGTGAAAAGAGTTGAAAAATTAAAACGATAACTTCATAAACAAATGCCATACTGATGCTAAAATTCAGACAATGGGAACAAATGAATAGTACGTCGTAAATGTACTCTGATTAATTTTAACCCACTCCTACAACTCAGAGACACACAGATTCTGGCACGGAAAGCCACCACTTTATTCTCTTCAGCTCTGGAAAATAACACACAGTGTACCCATTAAATTCTTCTAAGCACGCCACATACTATGTGCAGGATTTGCATTTAATGCTATCTGATGTTTCTCCAGCAATCAGTCCTCTCAATTCCCACCTATCTAATCCAACAATTTACCACTGAAGCATTATCCAAAGTTCTTATTAAAAACACACTATACAGGGTCAGAAAGCAATGACATTCTGTTTCAATCTCGATATTTCTACTAAATTTACAGCATTAACAAAAGTATTGTAAAGTTTGCAGGAATCAAACAAAAGGCTACTAGTTTTCATTAATCATATTAGGGTCTGATGTTTCCAAGTGAAATATACCTATTTCTACTCTATTTACCTTGGGATTTTTTAACTCCAACTGTTTTTCTCTTACATACAAGTGGCTTGTCTCTTTTAGGCCTGATTCCTGAAGCATACGCTTAACTTTATTACTGAGAGTACTGCATTGAAATCAATCCAAAAACTTGTGGGCACAACATGCACACACACTTTATGTGATGCACACACACTTTAACCAGTGACTCCAGCACTGGTATACTCAACTGCTGAATACTGCACACGAATCTGAGCAGGCAGTTCATATACTAGATCTCTGGATACACATGTAAGGGGGCTGTTGGCCACTTACTGAAACTTGAGGGGATCTTTTTTGCTTGGTCTTCACCCAATACCAGGAGAAAGGGTGCAAAAGAAATCAGGATCCTAAGACTGACAGTCCCAAGGGCCAATGGGGAAAGAGCAATGTTCCAAGTCAGCCAGATTGACAGAGCAGGCAGGCCAATGAAGGAGTCAACAGCCTGGGGCCTGTCCTCCCTTTGAGCTGGAGCTGAACCCGGAGCCAGAGATAAGGAGAGAGCAGCAGCCAGAGCTGAGCTAGAAGCAAAGCAGTCACTGGGGAGAGAGCAAAAAGAAAAGGAGTACTTGTGGCACCTTAGAGACTAACATATTTATTACAGCATAAGCTTTCGTGAGCTACAGCTCAGCAGCCCAAAGAGAGAGAAGACAGAGCTGGGCTGGAGCCAGAACAACAGCAGCAGCATTGAGGCAGAGCGGAGCTGGAGCATTGGAGACCAGCCACACCAACAGTGAGCCAAGTCAGAGCTTCAGCGAGGAGCAGCAGGGCCAGAGCCAGGATAGCGGATGCTGGCCGTGCCACAAGTAATACCAGGGCCAAGCACTGTGAGCAGCTGGGGAGAGCAAGGTGGGACCCTGGACAGCAATTGCTCAGCAGAGGGAGACATCACCAGACAAGAGGGCCCCAACATGACAGGCGGGCCAATGCTGGGGGAGAAGGGTCCTGCCACCTAGGACCTGATGGCATGTAGCCACCCCCAGGGCGGGTGTCTTACCTGCAGTATCACTGCAGTGCAACCAGGTCCTGGGAAGGAGGCCTGAGACCTGTGCAGAACAGACTGTGAACTTTTCTTAAATTGCAGAGACTTGTTCCTTTAACCTTTTCCATTTGTCTCTTATTTTGCTTACTGATGTTGTTTAATAAATTGTACTTGGTTTAAACAATGTACTGATCAGTGGGTGAGGGAAGTAGCGAGTAAGGAGAAAGTATCCCAGAGTGGGGACATCCTAGCTCTTGTCCTAAGTGACCACAACGAGATTGAGGGTTAAGCCTTACAGGAATCCTGGGCCAGCCTTACCGGGATTATGAGGACTCTGCCACATGGGAAAATAGAAGAGGAGTCCTTAAAGTCAGGAACGCATCTGGGTAAAGGGAGTTGGGGCAAGGACTCAGATCCTTCACTATCCAATTCCACCAGGGGAGTACAGAAGCCAAGACAGTTCTCCACAAATTGCAGGACCATCATTCCAGTTACACACAGCCTAATGCAGCAATGAGAATCGTAACAGGAACATTAACATCAACACCTATTCAGTGGTTGCCCACTCTGGCGTACATACCACCAAACAAAATCCATAGAAGAACACACACAGCTTGTGAGTGTAACCAAACCATGGCCAATTTGAACTTATCATTTTATGAAGTCTTCTGCACTCTTTTTGAGATCAGGCTAACGCTTGTAAAGCATCTTCATTCAAACTCAAGGTACATTGGAAACAATTCTGGGATAATGCTATTTTCCTAACCAACCAGCATTACCAACCCCATAAAATAACTTTCAGGCTTCAACCTACCCCCAGAAACAATGCTCTGCATTGGACTGTTTCAGAACAGCATATGGCAGATGCTGTCATCTCTTATGCCAATAAGAGACAGTTGTGCCAGCACCACACAATGAGGATTGCTCAACTCTGTGACTCAGCAAGGCCCTCCAGGATATGCCTGGAACAGTTTCTTTCCAAGGACACGGACTAAGAGTATAAAATAATGGACAGTGGCATCATGAGATGACCTCTCATCACCCGCCTACGCTGAAGGCAACAAGAACTCTGGGGAGATAAAGACTTTGAATTGAGGACACTGGTCCCAGGATAAGAAGGAAATTCAGCCTGCGTTTTAAGAACTACAACCTACCTGCAACATCCAGTGAGGTAAGAAAAGCTGTTTGATTCAATTTTTGCTTAGTCTAAAGTTTAGGATTTAGAATGCGTGTTTACTTTTTATTTTCTTATGGTAACTAAGTAGGGACCTTTTATGCTTACCATTTATAAATCACTTAAAAATCTCTCCTTCTGTAGTTAATAAATGTAATTTAATGTTTTATCCTTACCAGTGAGTTTGTCTAAAGTGCTTGGGGAATCTGTTCAAGTTAGAAAAACTGGTGCATGTCCACTTTCCTTTGGCGAAGTGGCATACTAATAAATAAGCTTGCACTGTTCAAGAGGTCTGGAACAGTGTAAGATGATATATTTCTAGGGTGTAAGGCTGGGGGCTTGGGAAATTTGCTGATGTTTCCCCATGTATAGTTCAAAGGTGGCTTAGAGGGTATTCATGCAACTTAACTGGGTGTGCCTCTGCATGCTGGTGACTGAGAGGTAACAGCACCTGGAGGGGTTTGCTGCTTGTCACTGGCAAAGCATTGTGGGAGACAGCCCAGGCTGGAGAGTTAAGGGGGCACAGTGGTCCCACGATTCCAGGTTGTATCCCAGGGATCCCGTCACAAAAATATAGCATGCATGTAACATGGCCATGTTAGTTTAATTATATAAATCTTAAGTTTCTGCATCTCCATCATTGCCAACCTCTACCATACTTGAGTTTGGTTTTGGAGTTGTACTTTGATAATTTCCAGACTGTATTTAAGCTCCTGAAGATCTTCCTGTCTTTACTGATTTTGTTCCGGATGTCCTGGCTTGTTCCACTGTCCTGGCTGATGGTGCTGCCCAAGTATGTTTCTACATTGATAAGAACAGAATCCTCTATCTGTGCTGGGAATGATGAGGTAATATTAAAGGTCATGATATCTGTCTTATTACGATTGATTTTCAGTCCAATTTGCTGGCTGAATGTGTTGAGTCGAGTTTTTTCTTGTATATGGTGTTGATATGTGATAGGAGAGCGAGATCATCTGCGAAGTCCAGGTCTTCAAGGGATGAGAAGGGTGTCCCTTTAATGCCTCATACCATGTCTTCTGTTATTCGCTGCATTAGCCAGTCAATGGCAATGTTGAAGAGGATTGCAGACATGACACACCCCTGATGTACTCCTGTTTTGACTTCAAAACTGAGCTCACTGTAATCAACCCTGCATGTAAAGTTGAAATAAAAGCGTTTGATGATGATGATTATATGGAGAGGGATTCCATATCCCCGCAGAATGCACCTTGGCTGGTCCTGTGAATACTATCAAAAGCCTTCTCAAAGTCTATGAAGTTTATGTAGAATTGCTGTTGCTATTCTAAGCATTTTTCTATTATGTTTCATAGAGTGAAGATCTGGTCTGTGCATCCACACCTGCGTACTTTCAACATTACTTTATAGTGCAGAATGCTGGGGAATGAGAAAGTCTGACATGTTCAAACTGTCTTCATTCCATACAACCTGCCTCAGAAAAATGCCCCGTATATTTTGGCCCAGAACAATCTCAAACCAAGATCTATTGACACAATGCAGCCAAGAGGATATGAACACCATCATTGACAGGAGGCATTGGAAATGGATTGGCCATGTGCTTTGGATGGAAACTGATTCCATCACTAGAGTAGCAATAAGATGAACATCCAAAGGCAAGCAAAAATGAGGCTGCCCGAAAACAATATGGCAAAGAGCTGTGGAAGCTGAGCTGAAAAACCTGGGGCACAGCTAGGGAACCATTGAAAGACTTGCCAGAAACAGACAGGAGTAAAGGAGCTTCGTCACTGCCCTAAACATCAGAAGCGTAATGGGAACATGATGATGACCATTCAAAAATCATGACTTAGAACCTAATATATCACTAGGTTCAGGGGCGTCCCCAGGCCTCCGTGGGGGGGGGCAGGAACAGGCTTGAGGGCCCGGGGGGAAACCGGCCCCCAGCACGAGCCAGCGGAGCGGAGCGGGTTGGGGCCGAGTCGCTCCACTTCCTGCTGCCCCGTGAGCGCAGGGCAAGCCCGACCCCCCACTCACGGGGCAGCGGGAAGTAGAGTGACCCGGCCCCAGCCTGCTCTGCTCTTCTCCCTTGGCTCCCAGCCTTGGACTTGAAGGGTAGGGGGAACCGCCCCCCAGCACTCACTGGCATCATAGCTGGGAGCTGGCAGTGTGGAGCGGGCTGGGGCCAGGTCACTCCACTTACCGCCGTCCAGTGAGTGCAGGGCAGGCCTGACCCCTGCTGCAGTCCTCAGGGAAAGGGGTGCAGTGGGGGCAGGGCTGGGACAGAGCAGGGGCAGAAAGAGGCCGGGTGGGGCGGAGCAGGGCAGGGGGAAGAGGTGGAGCAGGGGCTGGAGCAGCACACAGCTGCCCCAAATTTCCTGGCGCCCTACGCAGCTGCGTACTTTGTGTATGGGTAAGGCTGGCCCTGACTAGGTTGGTTTTTAAAATCGTGATTTTAAAAAAATTAGATCAATTTTATTTGCATTCTGGCTGGTTTTGAATATTTAAGATCCACATGGGTCATGTTTTCAAGGTTTTTGTCACAATTAGAGCTGCAGAACTTTTTTTAAATTAAAATTGAGATTTTCACATAATCATGATTCCAGAGCTTCCCTCAAGAGATACACCAAATACGAAGTGGGTATTCACCCATGAAACCTTATGCTCCAATACGTCTGTTAGTCTATAAGGTGCCACAGGACTCTTTGCCGCTTTTTCAGATCCAGACTAACAGAGTTACCCCTCTGATACCAAATACCACAAAAACTGCAATAAAATCCCAAAACTTGGCAACACTGCTTATGACCTTTTAGTTTAATTTTTCAACCTTCATGTTGTATTGACAATGGTTTTGCTTTTAATTTTCTAATTTCCCATGTTCTTAAAAGAGGAAAGGGCTAAAAACACCCTCTAAGATGCTTTAAGAACTTATAGTATCATAAAGTCTTAAGCTGCTCTAAGTCTCTGAAGTGGCCTGGTGCCTATTGACATCCATTCAAAAGTGCCCTCTTCTTTGTCTGCCTAGGACACAGTCCTCACTTATATACAGCATGTTTTGGCCTCCAAGCACAGGTATGACATGCTCTTTGGTGAACATTACATACTGAGTTTCAAAGTTAAGCTGTTTCTGAGTTGTGGCTGGAAAAAGAGTGGCAATATTTTTATTTTTATCGTAGAAACTACTTTTAAAAAGCTTTTCTTAAACTCAAAAGAACTGAAGCAACTTTTGTTAAAAT
This sequence comes from Dermochelys coriacea, assembly GCF_009764565.3. Taxonomy (NCBI): domain Eukaryota; kingdom Metazoa; phylum Chordata; order Testudines; family Dermochelyidae; genus Dermochelys; species Dermochelys coriacea. The sequence goes on from NC_050069.1 coordinate 209,362,690, forward strand.
CCTTAAAAAAATTCCTCTCAGCATAACGCCAGAGTTTCACATGAATGTGCCAGAGATCAGCATGTGAAAACGAATGCCATGGTTCTCCTCGGTCTTGCACCATGTGTGACCATTCAGACCTGTGCAGAGGAAGTGTGAAAAACTGCAGTTCTGATTTACACTTAAACCATTAAACTGGAGCTGTGCCAGCGTAACGTGTCAGTGCTGATGCTTACTACAACATCAGGAAGCATCCCGGTCACCCCACCTTGAGTGCTGCAGCTACACTGATCTAACTTTTCAGAGTAGCCAAGCCCTTAGTAGCCTTTTGCACTGATGTAAAACACAGTCTGGGTCTACACACAGAGTTGCCCTGGTTTAACCACAGGCCGTGATTTTCACCCAACATAGTGAAATCAGCGCAAGTAGAACTGTAGTTTTTCACACTTCCTCTGCACAGGTCTGAATGGTCACACATGGTGCAAGACCGAGGAGAATCATGGCATTCGTTTTCACATGCTGATCTCCGGCACATTCATGAGCAAAAGGCTACTAAGGGCTTGGCTACTCTGAAAAGTTAGATCAGTGTAGCTGCGGCTCTCAAGGTGGGATGACCGGGATGCTTCCTGATGTTGTAGTAAGCATCAGCACTGACACGTTACGCTGGCACAGCTCCAGTTCAATGTCTCCCATTTTCAATACTGAAAATGAAAGCATACCAAGGTCAGGTCTTTTTTGATGGACTTCAGAAGAGACAGGAAAGCGTATGTATATGCTTAGGCGAGGCCGTTCTGGACAGCAGCCAGCGGTCTAAAAATCCTCAGATATAATTTCACACACCCACCAAGACAGTTAGCAGCGCTTGACAACACTTCTTTTGGTTTCAGGGCTTAGAAGCTACAGAGCTAGTTCTGACTAGAAAGCAGCTGCCCGCAGAGCTCTCCCTGGCCCCGGGGAGCTCCGTTTCTTCCCCCGCACGAGGAGGGATTCTCGGCTCGCATCGCGGCTTAGGCTCCTCCCCCGGGGCCCGCAGGAAGAGGCAGCTCGTGACTTTACCGAGGCACAGCCTGAGGTCGCAGCCTCACCTTGCTCCGTTGACCTTTGCGTTTCGCTATCGTACGCATGCGCAAAGGTCTCACCCTCCCAGTCGCGCCCTCGTACCTCTTACGTATTCTGACATACGTCATGCGCCATTTCGTGACGAGGACAAGGCGGAGACCGGATCTGCTTGGAAGCCACCTACCCTGGTGTAAACTCTGTGTGACGTTTGTCCTGATGGACACGGAGAAAAACAAATCAAAGTTTCCCAGGGCGGCACCCGATTGGCCAGCGCTTCGAGTGGGTGGGCCGAGTACCGATGCGGTTTGGTTGCAGTGGCACCGGCTACAAAGGGTCGGGTACGGCGTGTCCTTGGGCTCAGACAGCGAGCGTGGGACAGAGACACGAGCGGTTGGAGGGTGGAGAGAGCCGGCAGGTGGGTGCCGCGAGGAGGGTTCCCGTGGGGAAGGGGATTGCTGATACCCTGGTCTCCGTCGGGCCGCCGCGGGAGAGGGAGAGGGAGCGGGTCCGGCCCGGGTCGTAGCGGCCGCTTCGCGCCATGCCGGCATCACGCCGACCTTGGCTCTTCCCGCGCCCCCTGCTCGGGTCCGCCTCCCGCATTGCACCCGGCTGCCCCCCCCCCACCCCGCCGGTGACTGGCCCAGCGGCAGAGCCGTTTCCATTTGGGCCCGACCGCTGGCTGGGGCCACCGCCAAGGTCAGCCTGCGGCGCAGGACCCTTCAGTCTCACGAGTGGTGCCGGACACGCGGCGGGGCGGGGCTGGGCTGGGAGCGGTTCCCTTGCAGCGCCTTACGGCCCCCTCGGCGTTCCCTGCCCGGGGCGCTTGTCAAGTCCCCGGTGGCACAGATCCCTGGACGCTCTGTCGCTCCCCGGGGCCAGGGAGAGCTCTGCGGGCAGCTGCTTTCTAGTCAGAACTAGCTCTGTAGCTTCTAAGCCCTGAAACCAAAAGAAGTGTTGTCAAGCGCTGCTAACTGTCTTGGTGGGTGTGTGAAATTATATCTGAGGATTTTTAGACCGCTGGCTGCTGTCCAGAACGGCCTCGCCTAAGCATATACATACGCTTTCCTGTCTCTTCTGAAGTCCATCAGAAAAGACCTGACCTTGGTATGCTTTCATTTTCAGTATTGAAAATGGGAGACATTGAGAAGGGTAAGAAGATCTTTATTCAGAAATGTGCGCAGTGCCACACAGTTGAAAAGGGAGGCAAGCACAAGACTGGACCTAACCTGAATGGCCTAATTGGACGGAAGACTGGCCAAGCTGAGGGCTTCTCTTACACAGAAGCAAACAAGAATAAAGGTAAACTAAAATGTTACTCTTCCAAGTTACATGGAAGATGTAGAATGGTAACTGAGCAATAGACGGGTTTCAGAGTAGCAGCCAGTAGTAGTCTGTATCCTTTTTCTTCTTGAGCAATAGATGACATCCAGCTGCCAATGGTAGTAGTTCTATCAGTGTTATATTTGGTTTAATTTAAAATGTTTGCCTTTAGGTAAATGATTTTTGAGGAAAAGGTTAATTACTTCAAATATGTAACTGGCTCATCTTTATAAATATATATTAACAACTTTAAATTGTTTTTAGGAATTACCTGGAATGAGGAAACACTGATGGAATACTTGGAAAATCCTAAGAAGTACATCCCAGGAACAAAGATGATTTTTGCTGGCATAAAGAAGAAGGCAGAGAAGGCAGACTTGATAGCATATCTCAAAGATGCCACTTCTAAGTAATAGTTACCTGCTGCCTTATTTATTTCACAACAGAGAAGGAAATGGTCTCTGTGATGAGATTGGTTTTTAAATTTTCTATTTTTACATGCACTATATTAAACCTCTTAAAATCTGTCTCATCAGCTAGAGAATGTTGCTCATGGATGGTTGTTAAATAATACATTTATTTGGCAGTCGTAACTTATGGGAATACATGTAAATTGGATTGGGCTTGAATGAGTACAATCATATTATATGTGTTGTAGTCATTCCTGATCATGCAATTAAAAAAAGAAAAGTTTTTGTGCTTCCTTCATTCTAAAGAATACACTTAGATATTAGTCAATAGTATGGCGGTTCTGACATAGGTCAGCTCTTCAAAAAAGAGAAGAGCAGTTTCTTGGCATTCTCCATCATGTCTCTCCCCACAAAGAATAACAAACAAGGGAATTTGACTACAGTATTTAATATAGCTATATCACTGACTAGGGAGACACTTGTTTTTATGGGAATTAGCAATGCAGCTTTTTTTGATTTCATAGCCTGACAGGAAACTGGACAAAGTTCCAGCTACGTTGATAGTGCCTGATATCGGAAAGCCTTACCTGGCTTATGCAGATTATTCTGATTTCATTGTGCGTGATACAACCCATGCCCTGTCTTCAAAAATGTCCTCTTCATAATCATTGAAACGCTCTGCTTCATAGGAACTTTTTAAAGGGATAGTTAACTTAAAACTGCTCAGAGCCTAATGACGGTCCTAGATGATAGAGGTCTATTACGGCTTCTGAAAGAAGGACCCACACTGTTGTCAAAAGGTTATTAACAAGTGCTCTGGGAGTTAGCAAGGTACAACGTAAAAACAACTGTGCTTGAATCTGTGAGCAAGGACTCTTATCTAGCTAATATTTCTCATTAATATCTCTACCCAATTGGACAGGAAGTTTCTGTTCAACAGGCGCAGGAATTGCACTTGCAGGATTGAAGAGGGAAGTGAAGTCTTCCTCTCTGCCTCACTTTTGCAAATGCTGTTTGCTCACTTCTGAAAACTTGATTTTGCACAGTGTAAAATGGAATTTTTAAAAGGTTCAACTGTTTTCTCCATAGACAAAACTGAATTGTTAGGGTAAATGTATGTATGTATTGTGTACCACCACTCAGACACATGATGAGGTTAAGTATGCTTGATACTAATTAAAAAACCTTCCCAGCATAATACTTCCTGACTGTCTGTGAAATTATTAACTAGGACGTAATGGGATCATAGCGCAAAGCTGTATGTCTGCACTCGGCTTCCAGGAAGCTAGAGGGATCAGCATGGGGGAAAAAAAGTAACCACCCAGTGGTTTGGTATGAAAAAACTCCATGTGAGGAGGAGGTGGTGTGGGGGTGGAAGGGGAAGTCTACCAGCCCATCACCTAGGCAGGGCAACATGTCTTCATTGGAAAGCTGCTTTTTTTTTTTTTCTCCACAACAAAGTGATGATTTACTTTGCAGTATATTTTAATGTAATCTGATGCTTTTCATTCCTTGCAGTACATATTCAATTTCTGAATTTTCCCCTTATAGTACCCCTTAACTTTATTTATATCTTACCATGATCCATTCTTTAGTTTTCCTGGAAAACAGTTTAAGTAGAAATACTTAATAAAAAAAAAAAATCTTGTCTTCCTAATCGTAAAGGAAACGCTAATAGCACTCAACAGCTGAGAAGCTACAGCTTTCCAGTGCTGGCCTATGGTAAGTGTCGTTACTGCTTAATGCTGGCGTAACTGCTAAAGAATTATTAAAACTTAAGGGAGCAGGAGGGGAAAGATCACTTTAGCCTCATGTACCAGCTAGTACTTTTATCATAAAGCGTGCAAATAAGACTTTATGATCAGTAAAGCAGCAGTGCTTAGTCAGACATAAAAGAACTACAAATTAATTCATCTGTTCAGTTAATTAAAGATTGATAAATTCCAATATTTATTTTGCCTTAAGGGACTTGTGTGTAGGGTTGTTGTGCATTCTTCTTTTTGATACAAAATGTAGCACTAACGATGCAGAAGAAACACCCACATTGATTTATTTTTGTCCTACACGGTGGTGGCTCAGATACAGAGACATAGCCTAAATCCCAGTTTTAGGCTTCACTGCAGTCTATAAAACTCCTGCTGAATTCTAAATTCCCCATTGATTATTTCATTATTTATCCACAGTGAAACAGTTAGTGGGCTGGGGGGAAAGAGGGAGTGAGCAAGTGAGAATAATTCAATAGGCCAGTGATTAGAGTACCCACCTGGGAGATGGAGAGCCCTGGTCCAGTGCCCATGCTCCAATCACTCTTTTGTTATTTAAGCTGCAGTAGAACAGTTTCAACAGGAGAGACTCACATCAGAGTATGCCATTGCTCAGTGATTAGAACACCCACTGGAGAAGTGGGGGGAGATCCACATTTAAATTCTTTCTTCCCCTCTGTAGGGGAATTTAATCCAGGTCTCCAGTATCCCAGGTGCATGCTCTAACCACTGGGTTAAAAGTTCAGGGCAACAGCACCTGCCACCACCTTTTTCCCCCTCTGATAAGTGGGTGTGGAGCAAGGCAGGGGTCTAACTTATTCCTGCAAGAAATGCCTTACATGCCTATGCCACCTGGAGACAGTTGATTCCTATTCATTGACTTTTAAGCAGAGATAAGCACCTCCCTGTAGCCCAGACTTCGGGCACTTCAACACTTTAAACAGAGCAGCTGCACAGCTGATAGTGCGCGAGTGAAGATGCTATGAGTGAAGATGCTATGATACCGACAGGAGAGCTTCTCCTATCAGCGTAGTTAATCCACCTCTGCAAAAGGCAGTAGCTATGTCAATGGGAGAAGCCTACACTGGTTGGTATAACTGCCTTGCTCAGGGATGTGGATTTTTCACATCCCTGAACAATGTAGTTACACTGATATGTCTGTAATATAGACCCAGCCTTATGGATCACGTTGTCTTCCTGTGATTCTCTATATGCCTAAAAGTTAGGTGCCATGACGCTCAGCATTGCAAATCACTTTGTGCATCCCATCTGTGGAGTTTAAGGCTAGAAGGGACCATTAGATCATTTAGTCTGACCTCACATATCACAGGCCATTAAAATTCATCCAGTTACCCGTCTCAAGTCCAATAATTTGTTTGACTAAAGACTAATTTGTGTTTTGCTAAAGCCCATTTTCCAAAACTCATCCAGTCTTGATTTGAAGACAGCAAGAGATGGAAGAATTCACCACTTCCCTGTGTAGTTTGTTCCAAGGTTAACCACCTACATTGTTAAATTGTCTTATTTCTAATTTTGAATTTGTCTGGCTTTGAATTTCAGTTACTTGTTCTTATGTGTTTCTTCAGTAGATTAAAGAGCCTTAAATCCCTAGTATTTTCTCCATGTGAAGGTACTTATACACGGATCAAATCACCTCTCAATCTTCTTTTTAATAAGCTACACAGGTTGAGCTCTTTAAATCTCTCACTATAAAGCATTTTCTTGAGCCCTTGAATCATTTGTGTTCCTTTTTCTGTATCCTCTCCAAATTGTCAACATTCTTTGAAAAATGTGGACACGAGAACTGTATGTGGTATTCCCTTATCGATCTCACCGCTCCCCTATACAGAGGTAAAATCAACCCCTTACTCCTTCTCTCTACTCCCCTGTTTATACTCCCAGGATTCCATTAGCCCTTTTTGGTACAGCATCACACTGGGAGCTCATGTTAAGTTGCTTGTCCACTATGACCTCTAGATTCTTTTCAAAGTTGCTGCTTTCCAGGATAAAGTCCCCTGTTCTGTAGGTCTGTTTCTAGATGTATAACTTTGCATTTGGCTGTATTAAAAATAAATTTGTTTGAATGAGCCCAGTTTACCAAGCAAGTCAGATTGCTCTATAGGACTACCCTGTTACCATCATTATTTATCATTCTGCTAATCTTTGTATCATCTGCAAATTTTATCAGCAAGAATTTTAGATTTACTTCCAGATCATTGATGAAAATGTTAAATAGTATCAGGCCTAGTACTGATCCTTGTTAAACGGGGATTCTTCTAATGGACAGTTGGGAGAGAGTATGAGAGCCAGTCCAAAAAAAAAAAAAAAGATGGGAAAAGGAGAGGAAGAAGTGAGGAAGAAGAAATAATTGAACTAGGTATATAGGATAGGGAAAAAAATTAATGAAGATAGGGAAGAGAGGCAGAAAAGACTAGTGTTTGTTGTGTGGTGTGTGACACCACACAACAAAAACACTAACCCAGGAACCTATCCTTGCAACAAAGCCCGATGCCAACTCCGTCCACATATCTATTCAGGGGACATCATCATGGGCCTAATCACATCACCCATGCCATCAGGGGATCGTTCACCTGCACATCTATCAATGTGAGATACGCCATCATGTGCCAGCAATGCCCCTTTGCCATGAACATTGGCCAGACCAGACAGTTTCTATGCAAAAGAATAAATGGACACAAATCTGACATCAGGAATCATAACATTCAAAAACCAGTAGGAGAACACTTCAACACTTCTCTGGTCACACAGTAACAGACTTAAAGGTGGCAATTTTGCAACAGAAAAGCTTCAAAAACAGACCCCAACAAGAAACTGCTGAACTGGAATTAATTTGCAAACTAGATACCATTAACTTGGGCTTAAATAGAGACTGAGAGTGGCTGGGTCAAGAGACAAATTGAATATATTTCCCCATGTTAAGTATCCTCGTGCCTTCTTGTCAACCTTCTGAAATGGGCCATCTTGATTATCACTGTAAAAGTTTTTTTTCTCCTGCTGATAATAGCTCATCTTAATTAATTAGCCTCTTAGATTTGGTATGGCAACTTCCACCTTTTCATGTTCTCTGTATTTATATATATCTTCTTTTTATATGTTCCATTCTATGCATCTAATGAAGTGGGCTGTAGCTTATGTTCAAATAAATGTTAGTCTCTAAGGTTCCACAAGTACTCCTGTTCTTTTTGTGACAGTGGCCACAGTACCAGATGCTTAAGAGAAAGGTGCAAGACACGGAAGGACTAGGGTATTTCCTTTTATCAGAGGGAAGTTTGTTGTCTTTTAATTTCATTGTATGTCCACTTGTTTTTGGATTATGAGAAAATATGAGTAGAAGAGCCTGATTTACCATCTCAGTACCATTCATTGTTTTGTATAAAAATATCATGTCCCCTGTTATTCATCTCTTCACTAAACTTAACAGCCCCAGTCCTTTTGGTTTCTTCTCACATCGAAGACTCTCAACAGCTAATCTTTTTTTTTTTCAACTGCCTCTGAACCTCAGGTATTTCTGCTAGATCTTTTTTGAGATAGGATGACTGGAAATGAGCACAATATTCCACATGAGAATGTACCACTGATATATAATGAATTAAGACTAAGATTAGGTCATGGAAGTCACAGATTCTGTGACTTCCAGAGACCTCCATGACATTTTCCACTTCAGCCCTGGAGCAGTGGGGCTGGAGCGGTCAGCTGATGAAGGCCCCAGAGCTCCGAGCTGCCACGGGCAGCGAGACCCAGAGCTGTGAGCCACTGCCGCTCCTGCAGCTCCCAGCTGCCATATTCGGCAGGGGGACCCAGCAGCTCCCAGCCGCTGGCCCCAGAGCTACAAGCCACCATGGGCAGTGGGGGGGCCCCTGGAGTTGGCAGTGACAGTGAGTGCTGGACCCTCCCTTCCTCTCCCTCGGCAGGGCTCAAGCTCTCATCCCTCCCATCAATCCCATTTTGTCATAGTAATTTTTAGTAAAAGTTGGGGACAGGTCAGGGGCTTCTGTAAATTTTTGTTTATTGCCGGTGACTTGTCCCTGACTTTTACTAAAAATAACAGTGACAAAATCTTAACCTTAATTACAATATATTTAGTATTTCCATTTTGTTCTCCTTCCTTCAGTCATTTTGTTTGCTTTTTGACCACAAATGCACAGCAGTTTTCACTGAATCATCCATAATAACACCCACATTTTTTTCCTGCATGGTTAAGAACATAAGAACGACCATACTAGGTCAGACCAATGATCCATCTTCTGGTAGGGGCCAATGCCAGGTGCCCCAAAGTTAATTAATGGAGAACCAAGAAATGTGTATGAGTTCAAATTACTCCTTGCAATCTGCATTACTTCGTATTTGTCAACATTGAATATTATCTGCCATTGTGCTGCCTAATCACTGAGCTTTCATATGTTCCTTTGGAGTTCTTCATAGTCTTCCTTGCTATTAACTAACCTAAACTTGTAAAATTTGCCACCTCGTTATGTACTCCTTTTCCCCGATCATTAATACATACATTAAATAATGCTGGTCCTACTATAGGACTTCGGGTGCCCAATAGTTAAACTTTTGCTAGTTGAAATTTGATCATTTATTGCTACTTTTTTTTGTCTCTTAAGCACTTTCTAATCCATTACAGAACTTTACTGTTCACCCCTTGATTGCTTAGTTACCTTATGAGGGACTTTGTCAACAGGCTTTTTTGATGGTCCAAGTATTTCATCTGGTTCTTCTTTACCCACTGCTTCTTGTTCAAACAAGAGAGGAGGAGGATTTTCTTTTACAGAAACCATGCAGCACTGTCCCTGACATACTATGCTCATCAAGGTGTTCTTAATAATTTTATTTCTAATTATTGTGTCAGTTATTTTATCAATGATTGAAGTTAGGTGCATTGTCTATAGATCTAAGATCCTCTCTTGCAGAATTTTTTAAAGAAAGGTTACACCATTTACTACTTTTCAGTCTTCCAGTATAGTCACTGATTTTATTGAGAGTACATATTTTTACTAGCAGCTCATCCACTTCATTTTTTAATTCCTTCGGATCTCTTGGATGTTATACCCTCTGGTCTTGATGAATTGCTGCTCTTTAATTTATCAACTCATTTCACAGAACTCCTCCTTTAACACTGCAGTTTCTGATAGTACCACATCTTAATTACTTCAAAAGAGTAGGTCTAAGGTAGAGAGAGCCCCCAATTGCTCTGTGATGAAAACAGAGGCGGAGAAAAAAATGTTCTTCTCTGCAACATTCTTAACCTTAATTGACCCTTTTATTCTCTGGTTGTCCAGGGGATCCCCCTTTATTTTCCATTTCCATTTTATCTGCTATAGTTTATGCTTCTTTCTGTTGGCTTAACTAGCGACAGATTTCTATTTGCTGTTTGGCTTGAATAACAACTTGCTATTTATACTTTTTTTTCCCTTGCTTCCTTTTTTTCATTTGTTCTGGTATGCTTTAATAGCCTCCATGTGGAGTCAAAAGATTTTAATTTCATTGTGTTTTGTCTTTTTGACTAGCTTTCTCATTTGTTTGAATTCTTCTTTTTTGAAGCTTAGCAGAAGCTGGGAATGGGTGACAGGGGATGGATGATTACCTGTTCTGTTCATGCCCTCTGAAGCACCTGACATTGGCCACTTTTGGAAGACAGGATACTGGGCTAGATGGACCTTTTTTCTGACCCAGGATGGCCATTCTTATGTTTCTGTGTTTTGGTACTATCAACACCCTTGGCTGGAGTGTTGAAATTACTTATATCATGGTCTCTACTATTTTGTGGCCCTATTATAATTACATCTTGAACCAACTATTGTATTTTGCATAGGACTACATTGGGAATAGCCCTGTCTCCCTGTGGGCTTTAGAACTAGCTGTTCTAAAATGCAATTGTTTAATATGTCAAGAAATTGCTTCTCTAATTTGACCGAAAGTTACATTTGATCAGTTTGTTTGCACATAGTGACCACAAGGGGGAGCCAAAGTACTGAAAAAGCTACATATGACAGCTATAACTGACTTTGGCCACCATTTTTAATCAGGTTTCAGAGTAGCAGCCGTGTTAGTCTGTATTCACAAAAAGAAAAGGAGGACTTGTGGCACCTTAGAGACTAATAAATTTATTTGAGCATAAGCTTTCGTGATGCATCTGATGAAGTGAGCTGTAGCTCACGAAAGCTTATGCTCAAATAAATTTGTTAGTCTCTAAGGTGCCACAAGTACTCCTTTTCATTTTTAATCAACCTTTGAATGTTTAAGTAAAGTAGAGCAAAGTTGATTTTATCAAGTGACAATTTTACAAAATGCACAAGAAAAAAATGTTATATCGTCACCAGACTAATAGAAAAGTGCATTCATATAGTGTGGATAGTATGGAATGTTCTGGACCCTTGAACTGATCAATGTTTCACATTTGATCGTGTTAAAACTGATTTGAAACAATCTTATATAAACCTAAAAGTATTTGAGCATTAGGAGCTAATGTAATTTAATCGTAAAGCAACACTCATCTATCTGAACTACACTATGGGTCTCTTATCTAAACAGCATATCTCTAATGCACACTCTGCTTTTGTTCCCCTCCTAGAACTTACATTGATGTCGTCAGTTGAAGTTTTGTGCCTGGAACAATGCAGAGATTGTAATGTAGATTAGCCAAACTGCAGATTAGATAGAAGAATGTTGCCTTTTGTAGCTAAAAATGCACTTTGATATTGGTTTTTAATAATATCTTGCGAGTAGTATCTGATTATAGGCTCCAATTCTTTTGGAAAATGCATTAGGGCTTATGGTAATGTACTGTAATAAAATGCTAGTATATAACAGCAATAATCTCCTTCCTCAGAAGCAACAGAGGTGGCCATGGCTGGAGATGGGACATTGCATAAGGTGGACCAGTGCTCTGAGGTCAGGGGCAACAGGTTTGTATAATTTTTGCGAGTGCCCAGAACAGGTCCAAGTTCCGCCCTCCCCCCCCACCTTGTAAGCTGTTATATATTTTTTTAAATAATGTAAAAATGTGAGGATTCTGGGATGGCGCTGGTGATGAGGGGTTCACAATGCAGGAGGGGGCTCAGGGCTGGGGCAGAGGGTTATGGTGTGGGGGATGGTGGCTCTGTCTGGGATTGGGGATGAGGGGTTTGGGGAGTGGGAGGGGCTCAGGGCTAGGGCAGAGGGTTGGGGTGCAGGGGAGTGAGGGCTCTGGCTGGGGGTGTGGGCTCTGGGGTGGGGCAGGGACGGGGCTGAGGAGTTTGGGGTGCAGGCAGGCTGCCCCTGGGCCCCCCTCGCCCCTCCCAGCCGCACATTATCTCACACATTATCACTGCACATGCTCCTAGGGCCCCCTCCTCCCCTGTGGTGGGTGATGGGCAGGGGCTGCCATCACATGTCCGCCTCCTCCCCTGCTGCTGCCCCTCACTGTAGCCTCACTGGCGGCGGGGGATGGGGCTGCCCCTTGCCCAGCGTGGGGCAGGAGCGGTGGCTGCAAGCAGGGGGGCCCCGGTGCTAGTGGAGGGTCCCGCTGGAAAAGGGAAGGGTCCAAGATGAAAGGGTAGGGTCGGGGTCAGCCTGTTCTGGCACTAGTGGATGGGCGGTACTAGGACCCTGTGGCAGCGGTTGATGCCAGGAGCCAGCAGATCAAAGCAGAGGGGGGAGCTGCAGGGGGCAGCCACCTACTTGAGGCAGGGACGCTCCAGGGCCCTGGGGAGACGCACGGGTGGGGGGGCAGCAAGTGGGGTCTCGGAGACACTCAGGGGAGGTGCACGTGGGCAGCAGGTGGGGTCGGGGGAGAGACCCGACCCCAAACATTGGTGGAGCTGGGCCCTGAATATTGCTGGAGCCCGGGCACCATGGGCCCATATAACTCGCTGCCCCTGTCTGAGATTGCAGTGAGTATTTTTTCTCTGTGTGTTGCTTGGCTGGCTGGTTCTTTTGCTCACATGCTCATGGCCTAACTGATTGCCAGATGCGGGGTCAAGAAGGAATTTCCAGCAGGTCAGACTGGCAATGGCCTTGGGTGGGGGGTTAGGATAGCCAACTTTCTAATTGCACAAAACAGAACACCATTGCCCTGCTCCTTCTCTGAGGCCCCGTCCCCCACTCACTCAAGCCCTGCTTCTGCTGTCGCTTGCTCTCCCCCACCCTCACTTTCACTGAGTTGGGATGCGGGAGGGGGCATGGGCTCTGGGGTGGGGCCAGAAATGAGGGGTTCAGGGTGCAGGAGCGGGCTCCAGGCTGAGGCAGGGGGTTGGGGTGTGGGGAGGGGGTGAGGGTGAGGGCTCCAGCTGCAGGGTGCGGGCTCTGGGGTGAGACTGGGGATGAGGGGTTTGAGGTGCAGAAGGGGGCTCCGCCTCCGGGCTGGAGCCAAGGGGTTTGGAGTGCAGGAGCGGGCTCAGGGCTGGGGCAGGGGGTTGAGCTGTGGGAGGGGGTGCAGGCTCTGGCTGAGGGTGTGGGCTCTGGGGTGTGGCCGGGGATGAGGGGTTTGGGGTTTAGGAGGGGGCTCTGGGCTGGGGCCAAGGCGTTTGCAGTGCAGGAAGGAGTGCGGGGTCTGGGAGGGAGTTGTGGTGTGGAAGGGGGTTCCGATCTGGGCCAGAGGGTTCAGGGTGCAGGGTCTGGGAGTGAGTTATGGTGCGGGAAGGGGTTCCGACCTGGGACAGATGGTTCAGGTTGTGGGCTCTGGCTGGGCGGCACTTACCTCAAGCGGCTCCTGGTTGGTGGTGCAGCGGGGATAAGGCAGGCTCCCTGGCTCTGCGCCGCTCCCGGAAGTGGATGGCATGTCCAGCTGCTAGGCGGAGAGACCGGGGGCTCTGTGAGATGTGCACTGCCCATGCTCGCAGGAGCCGGTCTTGCAGCTCCCATTGGCTGTGGTTCCCGGTGGGAGATGTGGAGCCAGCGCTGGGGGCAGGGATAGCATGTGGAGCTTCCCTGATCACCCCTCCACCTAGGGTCCAGTCATGCCGTCCATTTCCGGGGAGCTGTGCAGAGCTAGGGCAATCAGGGAGCCTGCCTTAGCCCCGGTGCACCGCCAACCAGACTTTTAATCACCTGGTCAGCAGTGCTGACCAGAGCCACCAGGGTCCCTTTTCAACCAGCCATTCCGGTCGAAACCAAATGCCAGGCAACCCTATGGGGGGTTGCCTTCCTCGGCAGCATTTCGATGCAGGTCAGTTGCAAGGATTACCTGGGTATCTCTCACTTAATCATTTCCCTGCCATTGCAGAGGCCTCAGGCACCTCGATTCTTCCTGTTCTCTTTCAGTGGTACATGACAGTCTGATCTACTGTGGGCTGTAATACTTTGGTCTAGTGTCAGTTGCTAGGTTTAGTGTGCGGGTGCTGGGTAGTGTTGGTGACCTATGATACAGGATGTCAGACTAGATGACCTCATGATTCTTTCTGGCCTTAAACTCGGACAGAACAAAATAAGATGTTAAAATATGTAATAGTTGCAATTGTGGGTCAGCCTTTTATTTTAGGTATGTCCAATTTGCTTACCGCTATATTATCTCACTCTATTTATGGATATTCTAGCATAAGGCAAAGTGTAACACATTCTGCTGTATTTAGAAGACCATAGCACCATTCCTTCTATAAGTTAATACACAGTTGAAACTAGAAATAAGGTTCTGAATGTAAGTATGCTAAGTAGAAGGCATATTCTCTATTAAACTGTATTATGGACACCTTTTGCAATGTTTAAGGACTCAATCTGACAAGATTCTGAGCATTCTGAGTGTTTTGATGGATCTGGTAAGGAGTACTCAGCATATTTCGGGACTCTTCACTTGTTTAAAGTTAATCATGTGCTTCAGTGCCTTACTAGATCAGGGCCAATGTGCTCCACACCTTGAAAGATCAAGCCCTAACGTGTTTGTGTCAACCTGAGCCCTCGTGAAAGTGATATGACATCTCAGTATAATATTATGACACACACAAAACCACCTTCCTCCCCTCCACCCAAGAAAGAAAAAAATCCAGAAGGAAAGTTTTGCAGTAAAATGTAGTGCTAAGTCAGACAGCCAATCAAGAGGAGGAAGTGGGTTCTCTGCACATGAATGGGATCAAAAGATTGAAATCAAGGTAAAACCCATGATCAAAATAGAAGGAAAAATAAAGTTTGGTGCAGGATGAAATATTCCATCACATTACATGCCCTGCTGCTATAAAGATTAGCACCATGCTTGTGCTTTAACTCATTGGGAAGGTGCAAAATATCACAACCTAATATGAGAACCAATGGAAGCACTCGTAGCAGTAACACACATCTCTCTTCTCACTGATGGTTCTGGTATCTCAGCATGTTTTAAATGAAGGTCCCATTAGATGGAATTCTTTAATTCTGTTCCCCCCCCCGTTCTTCTATTCGAGCAGTCCCCAAACTTTTGAGGGTCATTGCCACTGTTCCCTCTAAGCTGTGCGCGTGTGCGCACACACACAGATCCTAAACTCTGCGCACATGGCAAAACACTGCACATACAACAATTTGCACAGAAGAAATTTTTTGCGCACACGGTCTGTCAAAAATTAGAGGGAACATTGGTCATGGCCCCCTTTACCCCTGTCCATGCCCCTCTGTCCCCCCAGAGCCAGGGCTGAGAGTAGGGCCACGGCTTCGGGATCAGGGGGAAACAGACAGGGTAAAGGGGCCGCAGCTGGAGGTGGGGCTGGGGCTGGGAGTGGGGACATGGCCAGGGGCTGAGGCTGGGGGCAGGAATGGAGCCACAGCCAGGCTGCAGTGTGGGCTGGCAGCCAGTCCGGCAGCCAAGTGTGGTTTCACTCCCAGCCTCGCCTTCAGCATCAGCCCCAGGCTGGCGACAGAGCTGTGGGCAGGGGCTGGCATGGGGCTGGGAACAGGGCCAGGAGCCAGGGACACAGCTGTGGGCAGGACCAGAGCACAGCTGGGGATGGAGAGGGGCTGGGTGGCACTCCCTCCTTACCGCCCCCCATGGGGGCTGGCCTGGGCCCTGTTCTGCCCCCTGGATGTTCCTCCAACCTCCTCCCTCGCCCAGGGGCGCGCCCCATAGTTTGGGATGTCTGTTCTATTCCTACATCTTCCTTCTATCAGTTGCCTGTTATGTTCAGATTTCCCTCTGAAATCAGCCATCTTGGCTCAATGTTCCATATTTTACTCCCTTTTATCCCACCTTTTGGTGATATATATCCCACATTAGTAAATCAGCTGGTTTAAAGAGAGTATGAGGATTACTTGCTACGTGTATCATATGACTTTTTGCAGAGCCTTAGACTTTGATCCTTCCTCTGTAATGCTAGAGTCTAATGTCCCCATTTACACCACATGATTGAGTTACATTACAGCTGATGGTATAACTTTAGATTTCTCTTCTGGATCCGATCTTTACCTGGGTGGTACAGACAGTGATACCATTGGCTGTCATTAGTTTATAGGAAATAATTGACAGAAGAGGGAACAGAGCTCAGTAGAAAGGAGTCTTACATTAGCATTAATATGAAAAACAACCTCTGGTTCTTATTAAAAATATTTTCCATGTTTTTGATAAATGATACCTTTTTATTGCAGAGTGCAATTTTTATAATACCAATCCTCCAATGTCCTTCTGTGCCAATTCCAGGTATTGGATACAAATCCTACTGATAAGTGAAGACAAAAAATACCAACGCTCTTGTGAATTCACTCCTAAAACAGCAGAGTCTGGCTCACTCCCCAGTTGACTCGTCTTAGTTGTTATTCCATTTCCAGGAAATTAAGGCAGCTCTTTTGGGTAATCAGGTTAGATTGTGGGGTGTTTCCCTTTTCTCTAATAAATGTTTTCCCTAACCCTTTCCTTTATTTTTAGGTTTTGAGTAGGCTACTCTTGTAGTGAAGAGGTTGTTATTTTTTCTTCTGCTCAGAGTACTCTAAGAAGTTTAAGGCCTTTTTACATTTGAACACTGTAAATATAGGGCCATTTTGGTACTGGGGGAAATAGGCACATACCTCTTTACCTCCATCACAATCATTTGGACTAATGAGCATCTTGGAGGGAAAGAGTAGGAAAATGGTCAGTGTTTTACTGGCAAATAGAAGCTATGTCATCTAAATGGAGACAGTTGGTCTAAATGTCCAGCTGTCCGAGATCAACTAGTGAGCAAGCAGCCTCCATTTGTGACCCTGCTTTGTCTTCATGGCCACAATATCCCACACAATCAACTAGGTGGCACTGGTCACTGCTCTCCAGGAGAGCCCTGGATGATTGGTTGGGGCAGCTAAAATCAAGAAGAAAGGCAACCCTGGCAGTTAGCAGGGTGCCATTTTTTCTGGAATCTTAGAGCAGGGTGATAAATCAAGCCAAGAACTCTCTCTGTCTCAGGAACTGTCTTGGAGCCAAGTCCAATATTTAGGTCAACAAGGAGTTCCTTCCAGAGCATCTCATCATGAAACTGAAGATTGAAGTCATCTCCTTGATTCAATGAGTCTGAGAGCCTGGCTGGGTCTTCAAGTGCTGGGCTACATGGGGATGTCTCTGGTGCGACTGCCCTGGGTATATGCAACCAGTCCTGCTTTGGCATCTCAGCCATTGTTTCTCTTCAACCAAGCTCCACTGGCTCACCTTTCCTTGCCTCTAGAGATGAAGCCTGCTCTAATCTGTGGGTTACATGATGGGAATATCCACCAGGATTTGTCCTTCGATCTCTCTGGTCCACCATGATGGAAATGAACCTTTTGGGAGAGGAAGCCATATAGGCTGCAAGGGGGTGCAGGGCCATTGGTCTTGTTGTCAGAACAAACTTGAAA
Source organism: Dermochelys coriacea (assembly GCF_009764565.3). NCBI lineage: Eukaryota > Metazoa > Chordata > Testudines > Dermochelyidae > Dermochelys > Dermochelys coriacea. Next base: position 209,379,980 of record NC_050069.1, read on the forward strand.
TTGAGCTTGTTTTCATTTCCTCCCCAAAGTCTCTTTCCTGACTCTGTCTGTCATCTTGAAATGAGAAACAACCTTTATGTGAAGAGGGGTCTGCATATTAATCTGATAATACGGGCTTCAACAAAGATTTCTCAGCCTCATTGGGTTCAAAACTTTATTCTATTCAGGATTCAAATGCTTTGCTTTCTTTCAAGGCCAATTCCATGAAAGCAGTCTGTCTCTCAGGATGAGAAAGGGGGTGCTTCCCACCTAAAGTAGTATAAAGCATAATTCCATATAATTTCCATTAAAGACTTGTGGTGGCAGTTTCTGCTGGTGCCCCAATTGAAAGTTGGGTCCTGTATACTGTACTCATTTGACTTTTTCAGATAGCCTACGTCTGTTCTGGCCTTAGCCACTGCTGTTTTCGTTCTCACCCGGTGGACTGGCACAGTAGGATGTTGGAGAATACCAATTTCTTTTCTATTCATTTGTTTTCTCTATGTCCTCCTAGGCAAGCCAAGTTATCCCATCTGTTTTTTGTTTTGTTGTGTGATCGGATGTTTGCCCCACACAGGTGTGGAAGGGATTAACCCTGTCTTAGCCCCAGAGTGGACGTGAGTCCTCCAAGCAGCCTAGAGAGGCTGCATGAGCCACAGGCAATCAGGGAAGGGCTGCAAGAGGCAGACAATCAGGGCCCAGTGGGCTTACATAAAAGGAGCTGCAGGGCCAGAGACTGGCAGTTGCTTCAGGGAGTCTAAGGAGCAAGGATTGTGTTCCTAGGGGGCTGCAGGAAGGTAACATCTTTGACAGAGCAGTTGCTGGCATGGACTGGGGGAGCAGGAGGGAGCTCATGGCTGGCTGCTGGGACTTGTGGGCTGGAGGCCTTGAGAAGGGGGAAAAGAAGGTGCTGGGGCTGCGGTGAAGTAGCCCAGGGAATTGAAGCAGCACTGGTGGAAAAGTTAAGGAGTGGCAGAAGGAGGCTACTATCTACAAAGTCCCTGGGTTGGGACCCAGACTGGTGGGTGGGCTGTCCCCTCCTCTTGCCACTGGGGAAGTGTCTGGACTATAGAACCAGAAGACACTCCCTCTCCCCTTCCCCTCCCAGGGGGGAAACATGGATCGTGGCATGACTGAAGGGCTGAGTCATGAAAAAGACATTGTAGTTCCTGGGCTGAGATGGATCTGCAGGTGAAGGCCGCAGGAAAGGCACCACCCAGGAGAGGGCATGCTGATGGCAGAGATCTAATCCCTGAGACAACCAGCAGGAGGCACTGCTCTGGTGGGTGAACCCTGTCACATGGTGGTAGACTTCAGCCTATCTTTTCCTGAAATACTGAATTAAAATTAATGGAATTTGTTTTGCTTGGGCAGTCTCTAAGGGTATGTCTAGACTACAAAAAGATGTGTCTCTTAGCTTGAGTTAGCTAACCCAGGTTAAAATAGCAGTGAAGATATGGGAACTTGGTTTTTAACTTGGGTTAGAGCAGAGGTGGGCAAACTACGGCCTGCAGGCCACATGTAGTGTATTAAATTACCCATAGGAATGTGCTACTTATGGTGTACTACTTATGGCTGCCAGTCCTGGTGCTCTGAGCGGCATGGTAAGGGGGTGGGGAGCGGGGTGGTTGGATGGGGTGGAGGTTCTGGGGGTGGTGGTCAGGGGATGGGGAACGGGGGGTTGGATAGGTATGGGAGTCCTGGGGGGCCTGTCAGGGGTCAGGGACAGGAAGCAGAGGGGGTTGGATAGGGGTCGGGGACAGGAAGCAGAGGGGGTTGGATAGGGGCTGGGGTCCTGGGGGGGGTGCCTAAGGGGGGGTCCTGGGAGGGGGCGGTCAGGGGACAAGGAGCAGGGAGGGTTGAATGGGTTGGGGGTTCTGAGGGGGGGCAGTCAGGGGGTGGAAAGTGGGAGGGGGCAGATAGGGGGCAGGGGCCCGGCTGTTTGGGGAGGCATGGCTGTTTGGGGAGGCAAAGCCTTCCCTACCCTGTCTTCCATACAGTTTCGGAACCCCAATGTGGCCCTCAGGCCAAAAAGTTTGCCCACGGCAGCACATACACTAAAATTGGAAAGATACAGAGAAGATTAGCATGGCCCCTGCGCAAGGATGACACGCAAATTCATGAAGCGTTCCTGGGTTAGAGGCTGAATTTCAACCCTAGGTTACCCTACAGGCTTAGCTTGAGGCACTAACCAGAGTTAAATGCTGTATCTTCATTGCTATTCTAAACCCAGTTAGCTAATTCAGGTTAGCTATCCCAAGTCTAAATCACTTTTTTAAAAAAAAATTTCAGTGCAGACATAATCAGAATCTGGTTCAGCCAAACCTCCCTATAAAAAAGGAATTACATTGTAAAGACTTTTTTTTTCCTTTTCTTTGTGCTGGTAGGAGAACCCTCTTTATCAGGATTGGCAAAGAGGGACTTGAAGAAACCAAATTATCAGGTAAGAAATTGCCATTCCTCAATTTGCAGGATTTCATTTTGGCAGTGAGCATGATATGATAGCTTAATTGAAAGAAATTTATCTTCTAATACAACTCCTGAAGCTCCTAATTTCACTAAAGCTAATTATAAAATCTCTCTCTATAGCATTCAAGATAAAGGGATTTCAATGAGAGAATTTTCTCAAATTCCTTTCCTTTTATCTGTCATTCTGCCAGCTATTTTTGCATGGTACTTCAAGACCTAGATGTTTGTTACTGTGCTGAGATTTACATATCAGCTTGAGAACTTTCCCTGAACACACAATATTGCCTAGTAAGTCATATGGTTTCTAATGATATATGCAAATGCTGAGGGCCAAATTGAGGTCGTTGCTTGGTTTGTCCTTCTATGGAAGAATAGGATTTGGCCCTGCATGAGTTTCACCTCTGTCACTAGCTAATGTCTGGAGGCAAACTGTCCAGGGTAAGCTAGCCCTTCAAGGGGATTGGGGTTCAGCTTCATTTGTGGTAGGCTTAGCCCCCTTCACCAGGGTAGAGGGAATTAATTCAAGCTTCATATGATAGGAAGCATGTAACTAAAATCCAGGCCTGCTGAGAGGCGTGGATGCATCCTGAAGTCATTTAGGAGAGAGACTTCAAGGAGCTGGTATGTGTTCAGAAGAAAAACCTCAGCAGGGACAGGTCTAAGATCCCTGAGAGAGTGAGCCAGCCAGGAAGGCTGAGTGGAAGATTTGGGCTGTTTTGAGCTAAGCCTCTAAAATGGAAGGATTATTGAGAAAACGCTTGCAGTGTGAAATCTGATTAACTGGGGAAGAAAGGTAAACTGAGGCAACAACCAGGCCTGAAGTCAGACTGGCCAAGTTGCTGCCAACAGACATACAGCTAGAACTTGTTTTACTAGGACTGAAAGGGAGAAAACCTGCAATGGTTTCAGTGGAGAAGATGCATAGTATAAACAAAACCTTTGGGCCACAGAAGAGAGACCCACAGCTCTGATTTTATTTTCTTATTTTTAGATGAAAAGATTCATTTGATTCCAAGAACCTGGAACCTCCAGTGCCCCTCTCAACTCTTTCTCTGCTTCTTGCTTCTACAGGTCCCTTTCCCTAGAGCAGTGGTTCCCAAACTTGTTCCACCACTTGTGCAGGGAAAGCCCATAGCAGGCTTTGTTTACCTGCCATGTCCGCAGGTTCAGCTGATCGTGGCTCCCAGTGGCCGCCGAACCTGTGGACGCGGCAGGTAAACAAACCGGCCCAGCCCGCCAGGGGCTTTCCCTGCACAAGCAGCGAAACAAGTTTGGGAACCACTGCTTTAGAGCTGTTAATATACTGAAATATTTGTTGTAGAACCTGCAAACATTGTATTCAGTTTACAGAGGTTAAAACTTGCATATTTTGTTGAGAACGTTCCTGAATATGCCAGATCTGTTTCTATGAATCTAAAGTTAGTGATACTGGGATGGGGCGGTGGGGGCGTCTTGACCCCCACTACCTAATTCTAACCACTTCCTTCTTAGGGCTTTTTTCCAGTTGGGAATTTTTGTCTTTGATTTATTGATAAATAAAATCTGTCCACTTCACAGAAGTATCACTATCCTTTTTTTGTTATCCTAGGCCCAGATTTTCAAAGGCAAGTATGTCCATTTTGTTAGCATATCTTTACATGCACATTTGAGCATGTGTGTGTAGTAAGGTGGCATGAATGTGTTGTGTGTGCACTGCTGTGCTGTATGCTCAGTGATTGCTACCCCAGATACGGCTACATTAGAGGTGCTTTACAGCATACGTATAAGTGGTTTTAGAGTAAATGTCTGCAAAAATATAGATATACACTGAAATCTTATTATACTTAAAATTCTCTGATATTACTATTTCTTTAAAAATTGCCCCTACTAATTTTGAATACCTATATGTAAATAGGGTAGGGTATTTATTCAAGTAAAAAATATCCATACAATGGGATTGTTAATCAGCTCCCCTGTTTGTGTCATTCAGTTCATAATTACTCATTTCCATTTTCTTGATCTGTCTCTGACGCTCAAGGGAAAAATAAATCTGCTTTTCTGGGATTTAATCATTACACCCCACTCCCTTTTCTAAGCATTTGAGCAATAAAGGTTTTGGTAATCATATACAATATGTAGTATGACTGTTCTCTTAGGGCAGTCATTGGTAGTCAAGTTTCATGACTAATCTAAAACTTAGGCACAGCTGTTAGAATAGAAAGGTATGGCACCAAAAGTATAGATTGAAATACAAAAAAAGCTGTGGCATTAGCTCCAAGTATCAAATTGAAAGTGCATTAGCAAATCATGACTTCATCAAAAGCATTAAATAGTTAGTATTTACAGGAAGACAAACATTTAGATTGGCAAATGTGTCAGTGAAAATGAACAACTTTTATGTTTGCAGTGTTGTAGCACTGTTGGGCCCAGGATGTTGGAGGGACAGAGTGGGTGATGTAATACCTTTTGTTGGTAAGAGAGACAAGCTTTTGCACTTACACAGAGTTCTTCTTCAGATCTGGGAAAAGTACTCACAATTAAAAACAAGATTAATCTGTTCCACCTTGCATTTAGCTGTGCACTCTGGTATTACCTCACCTACCTTGTCTCTGTAATGAACATCTTTTAGTTATTTATGAAACTCAAATGAAATGTACTAGCAGAATCGAGCTCCAAGCATCTCTTCTAAAAGCTAAGTTGTAAATCTATAACATTCATCTCTAAATGATGTGACGGACCATTATCATTTTCATTTTTTATTTAAAGGAGGCATTGCAGAGTATTCAGTATTACCAATGTCAATCACGGCTGTCCGTCGAATCTGACGATGATGTCTCTGCATCTAGTGTGTTCTCTACTGATGTTGATATATAATTAAAACCACAGAAGGAGATCTATGTTCTTGCCTGTTGTTTTAATTATATATCACTAATGTTGATCTATAATTAAACCATAGGCAAGAACATAAGCATCCTCATTAATCGTATTGCCAAGTGTCAGAGTTCTTTAAAAGATTATTTAAAATGATGCTGTGGTGGGGCGGTGCCCCACCCCCATGCCAGATTGGGCTACAACAGGCCAGAGCAGCTGTGCAAGGCAGCAGCCAATCAGGGCCAATATTACAGCCAGCCAATCAGGGCTAGACTAGCCCTATATAAAGGCTGCCCAGGAAGGGAGCAGGTAGTCTCTCCCAGGCCTTCAGAGGGTGAAGGTCTGTCTCCTGTGTGAGGGGGACAGGGACGGGGACAGGGACGGGGACGGGGACGGGGACGGGGACGGGGACAGGGACAGGGACAGGGACAGGGACAGGGACAGGGACAGTGCTGAGCAGGCAGGGGGAGCAGAAGGGAACTCCCACCCGGTACCTGCTGGGCTGCGGGCCCTGAGAAAAGGGGCCTAGTCAGTGTAAAGGGACCTAAGGAGAAATGGCCCAGGGAGAAAAGGAGGGCAGGCAGGAAGGCTGCTGCCAAAGGGTCCCTGGGTCAGGACCCAAAGTAGAGGGCGGGCCTGGATCCCTCCCCCTTGCACTTCCACCTGGCTGTTTGGAGTGGCCATCACAGACTGCACCAGACCCCTGCCAAAAAGAGTTAGACTTTGGGGTGTGGTTGGCCATTGTGCTGGGGTGAAGAGAAGGACTGCTGATAACACCAAACCCCCGGAAGGGGGTGAGACCGGAGCAGTGGGTACTGCCAGAGGGTAGTGCCCTGAAGACGACGACGCAAGCTTGGAGCAACGTGGGTTGAGATGCCGATCTAGGGTGAGAGACGGACTGATGGGACGCCCACTGGCAGAGGGCGCTCCGTATGAATTGAGCTAATTCCCAGAGTGAGTGGCAGGAGGCACTGCGGTGGTGAGTCCCAACCCCATCACAGATGATCAATATTATTTTAAAATGATGCTCAGTGAGAACAATATTAAAAGGACACACATGCTTTGTTGCTCTCTAACTCTTCTAGTTTTACTGTGGGTTGACACAAGTTTGTGACCACAGGGTACTGGTCATCTCTCAATTTTGGTTACTTTCTGTTTCTCCTCTGTCCCCAGCTCTACACACAATACTTACATAATCTTCATATCTGCTTCCTGCAGTGCTAGCTGACCTTGGTTATGATCTCTCACTTGTAGCTAGCTGAGAACCTTCTCCAAGGCTGTTCTCGCTGCTACTGCTGCTTTGAAGTTTAGCTGTCATGGCATTGTCCCTCCTTCTGGGGACAAACTGTTTGTACTTCTGCTGCCCCTCTACTCTGCACCAAAAGTTAGGAGTTAGTGTTACTCCACAACATGGCTATTTCACACAGCAATTCAGGGCTGGTCTGCACTTAAATTAGATGAATTTACCTACATTGCTCTGGGGGGGTGGGGTTGAAAATGTACATCCCTGAGTGCCAGAGTTGAGCCAACCTAACTCCCAATGTAGACGCGGCTAAGTCGATGGAAGAATTCTTCCATCAACCAAGCTACTGCTGATTGGAGGTGTAGATTAGCTACAGTGATGAAAAAGACCCTTCCATCACTCTACGAAGTGTCTACATTTTGGCGCTGCTGCCCTATAGTTGTGCCACTTTAGTGCCCATAGATGCTGCCACCGTCTCCAGCCAGTGTAGCAGTGGTTTTGATATCGTCTCTTTGTTTGCCAAGTGATTTTTTTTTTCTTTCAGTTCGGTGTAATTGTTACACTGGTAGTTTTAACAACTTTTGATTTAAGATAGCAAGAAAATGTTTGAGAAAATTAGCATCCATTTCAGTTAACCTCTTCCACCTAACTTTTGCCTGTGAATGAATAAAAGCTAATAAGCGCTGTATTGTATCTCGGGGGATTTCTTGTTTACAATTATAGGGCTTGATTCTTCTCCAATTGGTGTAAATCAGGCATAACTTTAATGACACTGGTGTAAAACCAGTGTCAAGTCTGAAAAGAATCCGCCCCCGATAGGCGTCAAGGAGGCCATACTGAATCAGTATTGGGTTTAGATTAAAATATGGTCGATGCCAAGCCAGACGTAGGGTTGGGGCATGGCAAAGCACAAAAATCTTGCAAGCCAGTTTTGGAAGATCTTGGCCTGAAACTGGTGAAATATCGTAAGACCACATGAACTATTTTAAATCTGAACAGGAGGTGGAACGATGGCCACTTCTGATTCTGGACCCAACCTAGGAAGCAGAACAACAAGGTGGATTTTGATACAGGAATTTGAATTCAAAGCCTCCCAAATTAGGCTGGGGTGAGTAGTTGATCTGATGATCCAAGTCAGCCTCTGCCATCAGACCAGCTATTTATAAAAGCACTTAACAGAAGGAAATGGAGTAGAGCAATAACTTGAGTTTGTGATGCATGTCCAGGAGTTGCAGCTCAGAACTTGAACCTTTTGTTCAAGGGCTGCTCTTGAAGCCAAGATGGTTCCCTAGGGGCTATTGTCTGTTCCGGCACCCCGCCTTCTGGACCAACCCCATAATGCTGCACACATCCTGCCCTCCCCGACACACCCTTTATGCTGGGGTTTGTGAGGGGTCCTGCAGAGAGCACTCTTTCCCCCTGTTTCAGCTAACAGACTTGGATTGCCCTTGTCTGCTGCCACAGCAGCTTGCGGGGACCATTAGGGGGAGTGACAGTCCCATCTGGAGCACTTTGCAGAGTTGGGTTCTGCAATTATGTAAAACAGGAGCAAAGCAAAAAAGGCTGAAATGTAAATACACGAAAGGTACAAGTAAGTTGTCTTGCAGGCTAGTTACAATGAGGTAGGATTGACAGTGGTAGGAAGACTGATCCATGGAAGGAGAAGAGCATCTCCAACGGGAAATTGAAATGCCTCCACTTTGTTTTCAGTGCTCACCTCCCTCTCGCATCCAATTTCTTGCTGCTATTAATAAAAATGGACAAAATACATTTTAAAATGTCACTTACTGGGGAAATAATATCTCCCGTCCTTTAAATGGATAGGGGCAATAATGAGGCTGAAGCACTATCAGGAACTGTTGAAGAATTGTCTTTGCAGCTTACCAGGTCACAATCCCTTTCTCTGTTACTTCTGTATATTAATGAATGTCTTTAGACTATGGCCCCGTGACATCCATAGCAGCGACACCATCGAAACAGCCAAGATTTTTCTGAGGCTGTCCTTAGGGGCCTGAGAAATCTGCTAGATGTCTAGCAGCAGGCAAGCATGGAGGAGAGGGATGCTAGGAGTTGTGGCAGGAGGAACAGGGGGTAGGGGAAACACAATGCCAAGATGGAGAGACTGGCTGGCGGAGGAGGGGGTGTTTAGGACCAAGGGGACAAAGAAGCAAAGGCAGGCTTAATGATGGGGGTGGGGGGCGGGAAGGCTAGGGACCAATATGAGAGGAAAGGGATCCAAGGGAAGGAAAGGACCAGAGGTTGTGGAAGAGGGACGTGGAGCAGAAAAGAAACCACAAGGAAATTAGTTAAGAAATCAGAGCAGTGAATGTGGGACAGCACTGAAGGAATGTCACATCAAAGAGAATAAAGCTTTAAAGAAAGGGTAAGGCTTTTTCCCTGAAGGAATAGAGAGGACAAAAGGAATAAATGTTCAAAGGGAATGAAGAACTTAAGGCTGACAGTCACAAAGAAGGAAGATCCCACAATGCTTCAGTAAGTTATTTGTTTTATTGAATGTTTGTTTTTATTCAGCATTCTACACCTGTGACTTAATGGCTGATTGGTTGTTTCCTTCCCTAGATTCAACCTGCTTTAAACCCCATATAGATCAGCCTCATTTTTCATTCTGAAAAGTTGACCCATCCCCCACTGCTTGCAGAGGAAAATCAAACTGAAATAGAGCTCTTGAATTGGTACTTGTTCTTTTCTGTTGTAAATGGCTTTTGAGATGCTCCTTGCAGTATGAGACTTCTTATTGTGGTGGCAACAACTGGCACCAGCTCTCCGCTGAGGCCCTGATCCTGCAGTTTGCTGTGGACAGGTGGCCTGCCTCACCCTCATAGAGCCCCATAGAAGGAAAAGGGATTCTGCATGGGCACAGCATAGTTCATGCCCCCAGACAATGAATTGTAGGATTGGATTCTAATTCTCACTTAGCTCATCTGAAAATATGATCATTCTCAAATGCATGTGGCCTCACCCTGCCTGCCAGCAAAGATGGAGAAGTCTAATATTACTAAAGCTTCATTACTCCTATAAAATATACTACAGGAGAATACTTACCAGCACACTGAACTCCAAGAGTAAATAAGAGAGGTGATCTTGGTGGACATTACTTTTATTCTCATCTGAAATTATTTAAGAAACTCTTGGGTGTTACACAATGCAGGGCCATTACTAAGTTTCTGGTGAACAGTGGGTTAATACCAGCTCAGCTTCACCCCCTGCCTTGGCACAAGTGCTTAAAGGAAGGTATCTAAGAATTGTTGCTTAGGAAATGGGGGAAAAATACCTCTGGGACGATAGGGCTCCGGGCTCTGGCTTGAACCCCAAGATGGGAGATTTTGTCTGCTTTTAACTTACGTTTTTGGTTTGGTTTTTTTGGTTCCAAATACTGCTCTGGGAGGGAAAACACTTCTGACTGCTTCCATAGTCTTCCCTCTGAATCATCAGGTCAGTGCATATGTTATCAACCCATGCATAATAGTGGAGAAAGCCACCTTTTGAACAAGTGTATATGGTCCTAGCTGTGCTCCAAGGGAGTGGGACCTGCAGGGAGAACTTGGCAACTCCTATGTGCCCCATCTGACTATCTCAGGGGAAGAGGGGCTAGAGGGTGTGAAAATTGGCAGCCTTAATCTGGGCACTGTTTATGTGCTCTTGACTGAGCAGAGCTGGGGTATGCTCTCCTTTACTGGCTCTGCAGGAGCTACAAGCAACCTGTGGCTGTTTCAAGTGGTTTGAGAATGTATACAGTAAGATTTGGCCATCTTCATTCTTAGTGAGTAGTACCTTACTCTGAGTAGTCCCATTGATTTGGGGCCAACTCATGGAGTAAAGCACTAGTCAGCATAAGGGTAGCAGTATCTAGCCCATAATGAGTGAGTTCTGAGGCACTGACACAATGTTTGTGGTGTCTGAGTTCCTGTTGCTACAGGGGAATATTTAAATTCTTCTAAAAACTGTTGTACCTTCTTTGTCAAAACTTTTTATTCCTATTAGGAATTTTAAGAAAAGCTTTAACTCTGTTTTTGTTCACAGGCATAACAAATCCAAGTCAAGGTTCCTCAAAAAGACACATTAGAGAAAATAAGCAGATCTGCTCCAGTCTACGCTCAATGAAGTGAAATTAGTGCAGTGCTCATCAAACTGATAGGAATTCCTTTTGCCAGGCCTAATGCAGGGAAAGCATGTACAAACTTTCTCCTTCCCCTCCATTTTGCTTGAATCACTCTCCTATTCCAGTCAGAGCATCTTCTGAGAGAGACTGAATATCATGCCAAATTTCATGTGTGTACAGTGGTGCAAGTGGCATAATTATTTGGCTGGATCAAGGTCTAAGGCAGGAGAGACAGGTCTAACTTAGCAAGACATCCCTGCCTTCTATCATTGCTATGTACCCTATAAATTCTGGGGCATATGAGGGCCATGTTTGGCCAACATGACACCTACCATATTGAGATTCAATGTAGAAACTCATTTCTGAGGAATACTTAATTTCATACTCCCAAACACGTAGAAATTCTATTTTAGCAATAGGATAGTGACCATGCAAGTTCTGCAATGCAGAAATAAACAACTTGAAAAAACTAATTTAACAGTGGGCAGTAGCCTGCAGGCCATGCTAGTTTTCCCCAAGCACCAAATTAGATTTGATTCAGTTTCTCCTGGACAACCACAATTAATGTTTAGACATAAGGTAATGGCCAGTTTCAAAAGGGAGCAATATGTCTATCTGTGTATCTCATAAACCCACTGTCAAGAACATGTATAGTCCTGCCTGACTTTCAACAACCTCCACTGTGAAACTTAAACCAAATGTTCCAGACAGTCTCTTCTTCAGTGATGAGCAGAATATAATGAGATGAGAATGGTTGTGATTTGCAGCTGGAATCAGTTGTTGAGAGATTTTTTGACCCAGATTCTCCCCTGACTTAGGGCTCCTTTGCAATATAGGCACGCTAAATTGACATGGCTAGCCCCAGGAATATTCCACATTCACATACCCCACTATTGATCAGTGGCTAGAATGGGGGACATGATGTGGGGAAACGGGCACCTCCAGGGCTTTCCTGTACCTCAGCAATCCCTGATTGCCATAACAGCCCCTTGGTAACTAGCCTGGTGCACAGCAAGCCCAAATCTGGGGAGTGCAGAGATGACTTAATGCCACTCTGCATCCCAACCCCCTCCGAAGTTTCTCTGTGAAATTGCCTCGCCACAAGTAAAGATCTGGGCCTTTGTAACTCTTGTAATGTCACGGTTGACAGGCCCCAACTTTGGGTCTCTCCTCATTAGAAAATAACATGTTAATTTCTTATCACTGGGATGTTTTGAAACAATCACCCCTGAGGTCCCAGTACTGAAGTCTTTAAAATGGCAACTCTCAGACTGTGCACTCTACCCAAAACAAATGCAGAAGGCTGAGTTTGTTCTGAGAGGGAGGGGGATGTTTGTGTGCAAGGTGTAGTCCCCTGCTCTCCCTGCTGCCTCTGCTCTTGGTGGCTGAGAAGGGACTGGAATTCTCACCTTTTGGTTTCCATCCATTTCAATTTGCTGGCTGCTCATAATACAGTCCTTATCCCCTAACAGCTGTGTGGCCTATGTGAAATTAACATGTGCCCTCAGTCCAGTTCCTAGTGGACAGGTGCTCATATGCAGGAATCAACATAGCTGGCACTCATTGGCACCATCATCTGCAGTCTCAGCTGTGAGGCCCACAAACTAGATGTGCCCGGGGACTGAAGTACCCTGTCCTCCCCAGAGGTGGTGGTCTCGGGTCAGGATTGTGACACATCAGCAGGAAGCAGTGTGGGGAAGCTAACATGATTGCTGCCCATGTTGTACCTGTTCTATGAATGAATATTTAATATTAAGCTGTATCCAGGATTCCTTACTCTAGCACTGGGTGAAAAGGCACGTGTGTAATTTATCAGAGACTTTCTCTGCCCTATCGTTCTGTCTACCACATCTATACATCCTGTTCAAACTTAGGGTATATCTACACTGCAGGCTTGCCATATGTTGTTGCCCAAACCCCCTTACCATCTACACTCAAAGCCCTTAAATGCAAGTGAGGATGTAGGATATGAGGCACGTGCCGCTCTGCAGTGTGGATACTCTGAAGCGGCCTTGGCTAACACATGTCTTCCTTCATGTGAGTCAGGTATAGTCTGGCATGCCGATATATCCTGAATCTCCTTTGCCTCCCTGTGCTGCATTGTGACATTTTGGGGTTCACCAAGCCAGTAAATAGTTCAGTCACCATCTGCCTTGTAACCCAGGGTGTCTTGTGGCTGTGCAGCTTTGATCCAGCGCTCTGACCCCACCAGCAGCCCATAAGCCCAACCCTGGCATATTTTTTTACAAATATTACTGCAATAGGGTGTGAATAGAGGGACTCACATGCACAGTTAAGGACTCCTGTGTCTTTCTCCTACCCCATCTGTCTGAAATTCTCTCCCATCTTCTAAGACACTGACTCATTCTTCTCTTCAGCCATTGACTTTCATTGAATAGTTTTACATGTTGGATGCTATATAAGGAAACCAGTCATACTGAAGTGTATTAGCAAAAAGGCTGTTTGTTTGATTGTTTTATTTTGGTTCTTTAGTTCAGCATTAGGAACAATTTACCAAACCCTTCAAACTTTCTGAAAAGACTGACTCATGCTGGTGACTTAGAGGGATTACATAATGGCTTGACACAGCTGTATGCGCCAAATGTCTTTCTCCTGCATTCATTCGTTCCCTTATTCAGTCTTGATCATTTTCTCTGAAATTATTCAGAGGATGCTATAGTTAGCATATTTCATGTAGAACTGAAGACTCAATTAACTTGTACACTATAATTAGACAAAAAAGTAACACCTCTGAAAATAAATGGCCAAGAGATGGGGGGGGGGGTGTTTGTGTTTGTGTGTGGTTTTTTTTGGTGGTATGTTACAAAACAAGTGGGTGGACAGTCAGACAGAACTGTGGCTATGGAGCCAGAGCTGCAAGTGATGTAAATCCACATAACTCCATTGGATTCAGGGGAGCTACACCAATTGACATCAGCTGTGCATCTGTGGTGCAGTTGTGATAAGAGCGTAAAAATGATAATTATAGATAATATCAGTGGAAGCCTCTTCTGGCAAGGAGTTCTACAGCTGGAGTCCTGCCAATGCAAATGCTGCCTCCCAGCGTGATGATCTGAACTTTGGATCTCTTGTTGCACTATCCATGAATAGCTGCTTTGGGCAGTCATGGATGATAATGACATCTGAGGTAACTAGGTCCCAATCCATTAAAGCAGAGATTTACAAACTATGCCCATGGAGCATTTACTGAGGCCCCATGGGGAGCTGATTGGTCACAAGATACTGTTCTCCTCATTTTCAGGAGATTGATGTATTTTTAGCTTCTTTTAATACAGCCAAATACTTTCCTGATGTTACTCCTTCATGTACATGCCCATGTGATCACAATTCAGAGACAATGCATCAATGAGACCAGCTCTATATTAATATGTGGTCCACACTGAAAATCTGCATTAATGGCTGGATAGAGTTAGGCTTAGTTTTCACTAGTAATTTTTGCTGGTATAATGTCATTTTTGACAACATTTTTATAATGGCAAAAGCCCTGGTGTAGATACAGTTATACTGGCAAAAAAGTGCTTTTGCTGATATAGCTGCTTTTTCTCGGAACTGGTATACACTACACTGGTAAAAGCACTCTTCCTCCCTGCCCTCCAGTATAGATATACTGGCACAGCTATTCTGGCAAGCTCTTTCTAGTGTAGGCAAGGCCTAAGACTAGGTCACTGAAATATCTCCTGAAACGGATAAGGAGGCAATGGGATTTTCTAAACTTGGGTGTGGTGTATTCTCATTGGCCAATCTCATCAGGTATCAGCCTCATTGTTGTGTTTCCTTCAATGTCAGGTAGGAACAGTTGCAGTACCTGGAGTCTAATGTGAAGGACAAAAGCATCACCACAGTGGTTAGGCCCTTCTCCTTAGACCACTGGAAGATGCAGCATTACCAACCCTAAACATTCACAAATTGTGAGTCAGGACGCAAACACTCATGAGATCAATTTAAAAATTGAGAGAAAACCACAACAACAAAAAGCACATTTTGGTTCATTTTACTTGTAGTTTTTGAGCCTTTCAGGCAGTCTTGGGTCACAACTTCATTGTTCTGTTCACAATCACGAGAACTAGAAACATTTTTTTAATTAATCACAGGACTCCAGGAGTTGGGACTTTGTTTTTTTCCTTAATCACTGCACAACTCGTAATACAATCACTAGAGTGGGCTACACTGAAGATGCATAAAGGAATGCCTTGCTACTGAGCTAATCTGTACATCCAGGAACAGTGGTGATTCAAGCATGGCCTGAGGCATCATGATTTTTAGTCATATGCCCTTAATCACTTTTGAGGTAAGAATATTGACATATTTCCCAAATGTTTTTTCTCTTCCTACTAACATCACTTCTCTGCCTTTCCTGGATTAAGTTTTGGAGTAAAAAATTCAAAAAGCAGATAAGCTACTTTTGAAAATTGGGGGGGCTCTTAAATCACTTAGGAACTCTTTGAAACTTTTACTATTATCCACTGCATATCCAAATTCTCCCATGCTGTAGCATTTGTTTATGGCATCTGACAGACAGATCCTCAGCTGGTGCAAATTGGTGAGGGCTTCATTAGGATCCGCTAGGAGCCTATGTTGAGAGTGGAAGTTAAAATGAAACCTTTCAAATCCACTTCAGTTCTCATTTTGTTTGCATTAACCAGACCAAAGCAGATCTGTGGGGGCTTACTTCAAAGTGTAGTACATGTTTCTAAAATTTAGAAACACTACTTGAAAAGAAATCCATAGCCACTTGTTTGCCATTTGAGAAAGTAAAACATTGTTAAATCCAGTTATTTACACTGGCCTTTCCAGGTACGTGTTGTCTTCCCCATTTTTCTAAAAGTCAAAAGAATGCTCTTGTCACTGCACTTCAGTATTTATTACTCAGCAGTGCCATAACACACATTGTTCTTCATCTTTAGTTTATTTACTGCCTTTGGCTGATCACAGCTCTGCAAATTGCATTTTATAATTCATGTGTAAACCTCATGAATTTATAGAAATTGGAGCACCAGATGAGAGCTATGTCAGTAATCAGACTGGTCACCAATTTTATAGACTCAATTAAAAAGTTGCGAAAACAAAGGATGCACATAGGAAATTAGTTACTGATGGTTTGTATTAAAAACCTGGCAGCACTGCTATGTGCTTATCTGTAGTGTATTCTAAACATACACTATGATTTTTGCTCCTATCACTCAGGGCAAGTCAACACTATGGTGCTACTTCGGCAACGCTGTAGCATATCTTTACCAGACATGCTATGCTGATGGGAGAGCGCCTGTGTGGACAGCACTTAGGTCAATGTAACTTGCGTTGCTCGGGATGGGAGGGGTCTTTTTCACACACCCTGAGCGATGTAAGTTACATCCACTTAAGCGGTAGCGTAGACCAGCCCTGACTTATATCTCTACCAGCAGCAGGTCTCATCAGTTTTGTTCTTTGCCTCTGCATTTTTGGAGTACATCTGACTACCAGTGTTGGAGCAAAGGTTCATTTCTTAGTGTTGGCATATGAATTTCAGTCTTTGACCGCAACCCTGTCCGATGTTCTGTATGGACAGACCTCACTGTGCAAGCAGAGCTCCAATGAATTGTGGATGTAGTGGTGCTAATGCTATAAGGATTCATTGAAGCATAAAGACTGAGAGCTCTTGTAAATTTGGTCTTAGCTAGGGTGACTGGAGGTGATTCACTCACTCCTATAAATGTCTGTTTCTCTTAATAATATTAAGAGAAACATCTTAGCAAGATTATCTGGTGGGACTAACTCTGGGATTAATTCTTCTGGAGGGGCTCCCTAGTATACACCAATTACTTCTACTTGGTAGATCAAGCAGAGATGGACCCTGGTGAGTAGAATTGATCAGTACCGTTAACATTAATAAAGCTATGATATTTGAGGCCCTTGAGACAGTCTGCTGTCTTTGGTAAGAAGGAACAGTGAGATTGAGGCTTTATTTCCCAAATTTATAGTGGTGTGTGTTTTATTTTAAAAGATGTTTCATTTGACAGTCCTGAATGCCCAAAATTCTTCTCTTTTAAAGAAGCTGGATTGCATGCTAAACAGTATATTAATGCACCTGTTAATGATTTGGTCTCTTTCACTTCTTCTCCTTTCTTGTCTCCTCCCTCCCCAAATTCTGATTTCCATTCTGTTATATTGGCTTCTTTAACACAGTGGCTGGAGGGCCAGATGCAAAAAGGCAAAGTTGTTTGAATTTTTAACACAAGAGCCAGTGTTTTCTTGCAAGAAAACAGCTTTGCATCCTGAAAACCAGAGTAATAAGGTAAGAGAATAGGAAGAGAGAGTATTATTGAGCCACAATTCTAAGGGGAGTGCTCAAGTGGTGGTTCTGTTCATCTTGGTATAGCGGCATAGTTCCTTTTCTTATAGCAGGCTGTACAGAGCTGCCTCCTACAGGTAGAAATTGAGACCAGTAGTGTACTCTGGGTTGGGATGGTGTGCAAATTTGCACAAAAACCCCACATAATACACAGGTCTTATCTAGTAGTGACCTTGAGAATACTGTTATTCTCCAGGAGACTAAACCATGGGCATCAGTGCAGTTACGGCAGAAAGGCTGAAGCGTTACACCGGTAGTCCAGCACAGAATTGTTTCCTATTTGATTGATGTGTGGTGGTTCTCTCACCTGGCAGTGCTCAATGGCTCAAAGTTAATTCCAGTCAGATATCAGGGGCTAGACTGGATCAGTTCTGTATTTCCAAAAATAAGAGGTCAGTGGTCTTTCTCCCTCTTGTCAGGTCAGTGTTATGATGATTAAGGACTTCAGCTTCACAGAAGTGTTCACACTTTGGGGGAGAACTGTCAACAGCAGAAACATTTCTACACGTCTCTGAGACAGTGGTGGGATGTAGGGAAACTTAAATGCAACTGTTTGTGGTAAGCTGGATGTACTATTCACAAATCTACTTGACTCAGGCCATGCAAGGTCTGGAATAAAATATCCTGGAACTTGACAAGACCCTAAGCAGGGAGACTAGTATGAGGCTATACCAGATCTTATAAGAGAAGAAACCACTTTGGGGAAGCCTGATGCTGGAGAGGTACCAAAGGCTCCACGTAGGGCCCATTTTACCAAATTGAAAGATGGGCTGCAGCAGGGTTCTTGACTGGTTTGGAAAGTCTGGAACACAAAGCATAGAAAGCTGCCCAGTGATCAAGAGAGAGCTGGTGCTACAGAATTTACAAAAGCTGCCCATGCTGATTCAGGACTGTGAAGTGCTGGCAATGGAGGAGCTGCTGCACCCAGAATTATCCTGCCCTGATTTGTAATTCCCATCTGAATTATCAATTGGTTTTTCTTCATCTATGTAACGAGAGAGCTTCTGACAGTGAAGGTTAGTCCAGTATGTTCTCTAAACAGCTTTGAACATAATTGGTAATGACTTATGTATTCCTGGAACGTATTCAGGAGAATGAGCTGCCTCTCCACTGCTGCCAGAGAAAGGAGATCTGTAACTTTAAGGAACTGGAGACCTAACTCTTTACCCTGCTCCAATTACAAGATATTGTTAAACCCTAGCAAATTGTTAAAGCAAAAAAATTACATGCTCAGCAGCATCAAATGATCCATCTTATTGCATTGTAAATTCAATTTTTGAGAGAGTGTTTTTAATCCAACATGATTTAACTGTTTGCAGACTTCTTAAGCTCATTTCAGTACTTCTGTAAAAAGCACTTCATGGAGTTGATTGGAACTGTACCAGTTTTTACCTCTTGTGTTACAGTAATGTATCACAATGTAGGTAGTTTTAAAGATTAATAAAGGTCTCAGCCAGCGTCTCCCTGTTAAAAGCTCCACTGTCTCTAATGCATTTGTTGACGAGCCTCTTGGGTGAAATTTTCTGTGCCAGGTAGGTCAATAGGCACATCTGCTTGTCAGGATAATGATGTCACTTTTTTAAAAAAATTTCCACAGAGTGATGTGCAGGCTCTTTGCAAACAGGCACAGAAGTAGCCTATTCTGTCTGCCCAAACTGGGCTAAAAAGAATACCTTTTAGCAAGTTCTTGGCAGGGTGGCAGCTCACAATCTACTCCTCATGGCAATTGCTTGGGGTGTTCTTTGGGTGTAATCAGCTTATGACTGAAAACAGGGAGGAGCCATGGAAAAAAATGAAGATTTGATTGCAGAACTGTTGCTTGGGCTCTTTCAGAGGAAAACCTTTTCGCTAGTAATTTGACAACTTCCATGTTGGGGCACAGTTGAGTGTATGTAGGCCGTTCCTCAGGGGGCTGCTGGGACAGACCCAAGAGTACGTTACTCTTTTTGTAATGTTTATTACTAGTTAAAACCCACTTCATTGTGTTTGACATTGCCTAAAGGAAGACAGGAGTTGATTGATCTGGTTGCTAGGGTGGCAGCATTTCACCTGCAGTCTGCTCTGTTGTTGCATTTACACTCTCCTTTTGCTTTTTTTCTTTCCTCTGTCCTGCTGGGTGCTGATTTAAACACTTATTTCAGCGGGATAACAGTGGGTTGTATAGCAGGAATTTGCACCCTTTAAAATAGAATCTTCTAAATGCCTGGAAACCATTACAATGTCATGTACTCAGATTGAAATGACCCTACAACACAACAGCCAATGGTATTCAGAGGAGCATTGTTTTTTACTTTTCTCTTGTCTTCTGTGGTTCCTTCCCTTAGAGTTTGTTGCAATTTTTACGCATGCTGGGTTAGCAAAGCTATCTCCTGTGAATGACTTTGATCTTTTAGGTTGGAAGGCTGGAGGAAATCATTGCTGTTCAGACGGGGATTAGATCTTTGTTTTCTGGATTAAAATCCTCCACAGGCTACTCATTTCGTCCAACACATTTTCAAGGAGAATATTTTAGCAGAGAGAGGATGCTGTTTTTCCATCATTGGTTTACTCTTCCTCGGTGGACAAGATTAATGTGCAACAATGGAGTGGAATTGTCTAGGGCACTAGCCAGGGACTACGGACACCTGGGTTCAATTTCTTGCTCTGCCACAGACTTCCTGTGTGCCATTGGGCAAGTCACTGTGGCACAGATTCTCAATGAGAGAGGCACCTAACTCTCACTGATTGCAATGGGAGTTAGCCATCTAAATATCTTTGAGGATCTGGGGTTAATCTCTCTGGCTCAGTTCCCCACCTGTAAAATGGGACAAAAGCACTTCCTGACCTCAGTGGGGTTATGAGGATAAATATATAAAGATGGTGAGGTGCTCAGATACGATGGTAATCGGGACTGTACACACATCATAGAAGGGGAAGAAACAGTTTTGTGGCTGTATAATGTTACAGCATTATCCATCGCTTAAAGATTTCCTTACTACCTTTTAGCAGACGTATTTGTCCCTGTATGATTCCATCTCCTGTCTGCAGAAAGCTGTTTAAAGCCACCATTACCTGCACTCTCTCCCTGAACTGCACTGGAGGAGACCACACAGAATCTCAACCAGAATATTTCAGGTGTTTTGTTGTTTTTTTGGGGGGGGGGTCGGATTGTCCATGCCTCTTTCTTCCTTCATTCTTGAATCGTGTGTGTACTTGAGAAGTACAGCTAATTCAGAACTCTGTGCTGTAGTTCAAGTAAGTTCCTTCCAATGAGCATCACCTCTTTCTCCACAATTTCATTTACAGTTAAGTCTTCCAACTAATTACAATAGTTTTCTTAGATCCTTCTGGTGCTCTTAGTCATCCTGCCTAGTTTTGACAAACCAAAATAATTCGGTATCTTGAGCAAATTTTATTACCTCACTCTTTATCATCACTTGCAGACCAGAAATAATATACTGAACATTGGTTCCAGCACTGGTCATTGGGGCACTTGGTTAATAACCTCTTTCTATACTGAGAACTAGTAATCTATTCCTTCTTTCTCCTAACTAGTTTTTAATTCATGACAGGACTTTACCTCTCATGCTGGTTATCAAGTTTTCTATATAGTCTCTTGAGAGGGACTTTATCAAAAAGTTTGAAGGTCTAAATAAATTGTATCCACATTTCTCCTTTATCCATTATTTTAGTTTATTTTAAAAATTTTAACAGCTTAGACCTGATTTGCCATCATAAATGTTATGGTTGTTTGTCTCTATCCTAATATACTCATCGACCTGCCTTAGAAATGCATTATTTCTCCCAATGCTGAGGTCAGACTCACAAGTCTATATGATTCAACAATTTACCTTGGCTCCTCTTTTAAAAGTGAGCACAGTATTTTCACCTTCCTCTGAGTCCTTCTAAATTACATAGTATAGGACCTGATCCAAAACCCTTTTCCACTGTTTTAACTTGGTTCTGGATCAGGACTGTAGTGAGAAGTTTAGTTACTTCATTATTTAGTTCTCAGAGAACTCTCTCATATAACCTGCTCCCGGTGATGTAATGGAATTTAATCTTGCTAACGTTTGCATTACCTTTTTAAACACACACCTCTGATGGTGTGTCCACTTCTTTACCTGTAAAAAAAAAAAAAGTAAGCTGTGTGTAGATATTGCCTCCCTCTCCCCTACCTTTGACTGGGGTGGAGAACAGTGCAAATAAATAATTTGGCTTTCCTTCTGTTTGTTTTTCCTCTTTGACTGTAAATGGAGGGGTGTTGAACTTCACTATTTAAGATTTTAAAAATGCACTTGTTGTGTTCTGCATTCTTTAAATATGCACAAAGCAATGCATTGCAAATGTTTGCCCTGGGATTTAGTATAGCTGCACAATTGGATTGAGGGGGTTTAATGCTAGGGGAAGATTACATTTCCCATAATTAAAGAATTTCCTGCTGGTAGGTTTTTTTTTTTTAATGCTCATGTGGTTTCAAATGGTATCATTTGAGATTAACCAAGTAATGATCAGGTTTCAAAAGCTTTCCACCCTTTGTCTAGGAGGTTACAAAATGGCGAGGTCACTGTACATTCTGTTATGTCTGTAGGGAGCTGTGGCTGCATACATTCCAAGCAACCATTTGCCAGGTCAGTGATTGGCTGGATTGGGGTGACCACGTTGACCTGACTATATATGGGCTCCATGTGAATGAGTCCCTTTCAGACCTGTAAGCAGTGACCTTTATCTTTGCTTGCTCACATACTGGACCAGTGGCATGGTGTGGGAGGCTTTTTTTGCTTGCTTTGCTCCTGTGTTAGCCTTGTCAGTCACTTGTGTCAAATTCTCGCAAAATGTGCCTGTTATGGAAAGGAAGGGATTAAAGAGCAGCTCCAGGGCCAAGTGTCTCCACCCTGTAACACATGCAAAGATTGCACAGACTCAAGGAGTTCAGTAATGGTAGAGACTAGAGGTGGGCTGACCTACACTCTGAGCTCCTGGGAAGGAGTCCCACAGGAGCTCTTGCTGCATGAAGCCTGGTGGTAGTGACTTTGCCAAGCCAACAAAGAATGGTCCTGTGGCTCTCTGAAGGTTTATCTTTGTGTTCAGTTCTGTAAGATCTTTCCCCACTGGAAAGAGAAAAGGCTGGGAGGAAGTGGTCCAGAGAGGCAGCTGCATTGCACTCTAGGATATGGGACTTATCTGGTTACCACTGGTCCCTGGATTGGAACTGGATTCCCTACCAAACCCTCAGGAATGGTTGAATATGGAAGCCTAAGACTGGTGTGGGGAATATAGTTGAGGGAAGGCCCTGAAGCTAGAAGAGTGCAGATCATGAGACTGTGACCCAAGGTGAAGCCCAGGGTCCTTTGCCTAACCCAGAAGGCTGTCCCATTGTTGTGCTCTTTACATGTACTCTGAAAGAGGTGGATTTGAACACAGGACCTGGATGAAGGAGCAGATCTTTGCAGGGCCAGAGCAGCCATAAAAAGGGGAGTGCCTGGGAAGAGAAACATCTGCCAGGCCCTTGCCTGACCCCTGGGCAGTGCCAGCAGTGAGTGTTCCCTTCACAGTACCATGTATACTTTTTCTCTCCTCCCCACCGATAAATGTGTTTCTATACAATTGGTGATGTTTGCAGCTCTGCTGCTACAGCTTTCCTCCAGAGGGGGACTCGGAGGCCCATCCATCAGCAGCCAACACTGCTGCACAAATGGCATCTACAGAGTAAAGCATGGATGGAGGTGTGCCTGCACAATGGCCCTGTTTTGTATGGTATTGGGCCAGGGAAGGGCTTGGCTGAATTATCACCAGTGGGAGGTTCAGCTTCCAGTACCTGACTCTAGAGATGGTTTTTCCTTGGGGACACAAGGAGTACTGGTGAAGTTTCAGCTGTTATCTGTTTTGATCCATTAGCATGAAGTACCTAATCCAATGTTCATGCAAGTGAAAATGAGGTAGGATCAGAGGCTAAAATACGGAAAAAACAAGTTCTAAATTACTTTAGACAAGTTAGATGTCTTCAAGTCACCAGGGCCTGATGAAATACATCCTAGAATAATCAAGGAGCTGACTGAGGAAATATCTGAGCCATTAACAATTATCTTTGAAAAGTCATGGAAAACAGGTGAGATTCCAGAGGACTAGAAAAGGGCATCTATAAAAAGGGAAATAAGGACAACCCAGGGAATTACAGACCAGTCAGCTTAACTTCAATACCTGGAAAGATAATGGAGCAAATAATTAAGCAATCAATGTGCAGACACCTAAAAAATAATACGATACCTAACAGTTAGCATGGATTTGTCAAAAACAAATCATGTCAGATCAACCTAATAGCTTTCTTTGACAGGGTAACAAGCTATGTGGATGGGGAGGGAAGAGATAGATGTGATGTATCCTGACTTTAGTAAGGGCTTTGATACTGTCTTACCTGACCTTCTCATAAATAAACTAGGAAAATGTAACCTAGATGGAGCTACTATAAGGTGGGTGCATAACTGGTTGGAAAACATTCCCAGAGAGTAGTTATCAGTGGTTCACAGTCAAGCTAGAAGGGGGGCATATCAACTGGGGTCTGCAGGGATCAATTCTGGGGTCTGTTTCTGTTCAATATCTTCATCAATGATTTAAATAATGGCATAAAAAGTACACTTAAAGTGTGTGGATGATACCAAGCTGGGAAGGGTTGCAAGTGCTTTGGAGGACAGGATTAAAATGCAAAATGATCTGGACAAACTGGAGAAATGAAAGAAATAGGATGAAATTCAATAAGGACAAATGCAAAGTACTCCACTTAGGAAGGTACAAACTGGGAAATAATTGGTAGTACTGCAGAAAGGGACTTGGGGATCATAGTAGATCACAAGCTAAATATGAGTCAGTGAAACAGTGCTTTTTTTTTTTTTTTTTTTTTTTTGGAGCAACAGTAACATTTTGGGATTTTTGGGGATCATTTTAGCAGGAATGTTCTAAGCAAGACATAAGAATTAATTCTTCTGCTCTACTCTGTACTGATCAGGCCTCTGCTGGAGTATGTGTGTCCTGTTCTGGGTTCCACATTTCAGGAAAGGTGTGGACAAATTGGAGAAAGTTCAGAGAAGAGCAAGAAAAATTATTAAAAGTCTAGAAAACACAACCTATGAGGGAAGATTGGAAAAAATTGGGTTTGTTTCAGCTGGAGAAGAGAAGACTGAGAGGGGACATAATAGTTTTCAAGTACATAAGAGGTTGTTAAAAGGAGGAGGGAGAAAAAATTCTTGTTAACCTGTGAGGATAGGACAAGAAGCAATGGGCTTAAATTGCAGTAAGGGTGTTCAGGTTGGACATTAGGAAAAACTTCCTAACTGTCAGGGTGGCTAAGCACTGGAATAATCGCCCTGGCAGGTTGTGGAATCACCATCATTGGAGACTTTTTCAGGAGTAGGTTAGACCATATACCTGACAGGGATGGTCTAGATGATACTTAGTCCTGCCATGAGTGCAGGGGACTGGACTAGATGACCTCTTGAGATCCCTTCAGTCCTACAATTGTATGATTCATTGATGTCAAATGGTGGAGGGTTTTCCCCATTATCTTTAGTGACTTTTTTGGACCAACCTCTAAGGCCCAGATCTTCAAAGGTATTTAGGCTCATAACGTCTATTGATATTCATGAAATACCTTTTGAGGAGCTGGGCCTAAGTAACTGCCTGGAATTGTAATGAAAGTGTGAATAAAATGGGTACCCCTTTTTTCCTCCCTGTTGCTGTATCTTGCCTTTGGCAACAAACTTTGCCTGGGGTAACTGACCTGTTCTGTGCAGTCAGGGTCAAGGATGATTTGTACTTTTCCCATCCTCTATGGCCAGGTGTTAAAATGGGAAATATGCCATTCTAGCACACTTCTAAATCTCTTTAAAACTCAGCCCCTGAGACTTATAGGTGAGGTTTCTACTGGACAATAGCAGAATTCTGTCAGTCTAACTTCACCTCTCCACCAATGAAAAACTAACTGTAGCTTTCTATTAATGTTTCCTCGCAGAACACTCCACTCATTTACTCAAGCTGTGGGCAACCTTTCCAGTTTATTCTAGTTAGGTTCTTACATTGTACTCTATGAGGGCTGGGTACAAATGTGGGAGTGGTGGAAAGGTGTATTATCTTTTATTTAGGTGTTATGGTGTGCCTATGCATGCTGAGACTCCTTATAATGCAGCCCTGGTCTAAAGGGAATATAAATGGTCTGTGTGGAGAAAGGGGGAAAATGTAAATCAGAAAATGCATCTTTTATTTAAAAAAAATAAAATAAAATTGTGAGCTACTGTAGGTGGAGGAAGGAAAGGAGTGTTGAAGCAAGGGTGTAGCTACATTCCCATCACAGAAGTCATCAGCACAGGCATGAATTCAACAGATCCAACCAGCCAGTAACCACCACAACTAACCAACAAAAATCAGGGAAACAGTGAGGACTGATCCAGTGCAAATACCAGCCCAGTTACTATGTACTGAGCTGTGGCTACTGCAGCAGTTCGCTGTTTACCAGAAAGTATCAGACTTTGCATGTGCACGAGCCTGGAACAAATGCCTAGTACACAGCCTTCAGCTGCTTCCTTATAGGGACTGGCTATACACTGCACAGGGCAGAGGTAAGCAAGCATTCAGTGTCCCAGTACTTCGTCAGGACTAATGGTAAACATAGAAGGTCTCCAGGCTGAACAACATCACAATGCACTGACCAACACAAAGGGCAAGCCAGGTGTAGATGTGAGCAGCCCTCACCAACACACAATATGCAGTCTAGGCAATGACAGCATTAGCCAACCATTTTCAGTATTGCCAACGCCATGAGCACAAAAACCAGGATTTAGACCCCAAAATCATGAGATGGCTTAAATAACTGGATTTTAAAAATAATAAACTGAGGAGAAGGAAGGTATCTTTCTTCTCAGTTTTGAGGCTTCAGGGTGTTCTCGGTTCATGTTTGCTGGCTCTTCTCTCTAACTGTGAGGGTTAAAAACTCCTTTTTAAAACAAAAACTGACTCCCACAAAATCACTTCATCCAAGTGCTAGGGTCTGAAGAAAAATGTCACCTTGTGATTTACCTGATTAAAATCACAGGAGCTAGCACCAGTGACTTCTCCACAGCACCAGTGAAGCCCAGGCATTTCAATACCGCTTTCCCACCTGCTGCCTTTGCAGATGCCCCCTGGCTTGTGTGTGAAAATGTCATTCTTGTGGTTTTATCAACCTGCTGAGCATCTTCCCTGACAGTCTTGGTAGTGAACCACATCCACTGATTTGGGCTACTAATGCACCATAGCAGCATCCCATTTCCAGTTTACGTGCTCCAGAGTATCTACTTTATATAGGGGAGGCTTGATTCTTTGCTCTCACACATCCAGTGTTAATCAGAAATAAGTCTATTAAAGTCTACAAGGTTACACTGTATAGGAGAAAAGGATTCTGCAGCTTAATTTACAGTGCTTGTACATGTGACTTTTTTTTTCAGCATTCTTTAGACCACTGCGGATCAAATGTACCCCTGGTGTAACACCATTGCTTTCACTGGGCACACATCAGGGATGAATCGGTCCCAGGCAGTCAGTAAACCATCTCATTGTGGTTGTGTCTCTGAGCCCCAGTCAAGGAGCAGGACCCCATAGTGCTAGGTCCTGTCCATTCACAGAACACAGAGTCCTGGCCCCAAAGAGCTTACAAGTACATTTTCCATTTCTCATTTCTTTTAAAGGAATTGATATTGCATTTTATTTGAGACTCCTTCCTTGGGAATTGTTTCTTGTTGCTTCCTACTTTCCAGAGGTAATGTCCAGACCATGTATGTGAAAAATAATTAAAAATAATGGAGGCATCCACTGGTCTGGACAGACCCTCTCTATATCAAAAACATATGTGATAAAAATTAAATCTTCGCTTCAATGGGGTTCCAGTTTTGGAAGGGAGTTCCTGGGGTCAGAGTATAGTTCTGCGGGACTCCAGCAGAGGGACTCTGAACGTGAAGAGGGAGAAAATCCTAGACTGCCTCCTTTGTGGAGGAATCCACAGACCCAACCTATGGGAAAGGGCCAATCCAGTAGAAAGTGATTTTTCTCTTTCATTCACCTCCTTCCTCTTCATGTGATCGCTTCTGGCCATGTTCCCTTCCCCCACCCCTCCCTTGCCAAAATGGAAATTTCCAGGTTTTTCCCCCCATTTTGTTTTAGAAAGCTGGGGGACAATCAAGTGATTTGCATGCAGGTAAGGAGGGTAAGGTTTGGTGCAGCAGATGATCTGGTTGCTTGCCTCCACAGCTATAGACAAGCTGAAACGTGCATTGCAAACTTAGGCAAAGACAGTCTTTTTTTTTTTTTAAACTGGTATGAAATATTAGGAAAGTTCCTTGTTCTTGGAACAACATGGGTAAGCAGCAGGGCCAAAGGCATCGACATTGTGGCATAAGTGCTCAAGAGGGATAACTTGCACCCCAGAGACATTCAGCAGGAATGTAACAGGAGTATAATTGACTTGCTAGAGAGCAGGGGGAATAAGTGAAGGAGGCCATGGCCAGGTGAAAGGAGGGACAGACAGATTAGGAAGAGGGCCACATTCAGCAGTAGTGCAAATGGCTGGAAACATAACTGAGGGGGAGATGCAAACTAGTTTTATACAAGATCATGGAGCTACTTAGTCTGTAAACACAGCAGAGTGACTACACACCTTCCTGTGTCCAGCCATTTAACACAACAGTGTGGATGAGATGTTATCCTTCCCAGTTCTCAATGGTCACCAACACATACTGGAAAGTAAGGCTACCAGTAGGTGGTTAAGATGAGACTCCCCAGGAAGGAGGAGGAGAAAAAGGAGTATTACTAGGGGAGGATGAACAGATTTCTGACAGTGAGCCTGGAGGGAGGCTATAAAAAAGGGTAACACGCAAAATGCTCAGACAATAAGCAATGATGAAGCCAGTCACTTCACTGCTCACACACCTCTGCCACTATTCAAACTGCCTAAGCCACCAGGACACTGCACTGAGTGTAGATGCTCTGCACAGGTGCACCATGCCTTTTTGTCTTTGGCCCACTTAGTAACACACAAGTCTGACAAAAAATGAAAAATCTTAACATCTCATTGAGTAGGATACAGGAGAGGTAATTGTGTTAGGGTTGGAAAGACTGGAAATCAAAAGGCAGTCTTTCACTGGACTAACTAGAATTTAACTGTGTGCTTTTGAGAATCGCTCTCTATCAAACCCTGGGAAAGAGCAAGATGCATACACACACGTAGTGTCAGGGTCTTAATTCAGACCATGTAATTTTTAATTCGGAATTACATTAGATCAAAGGGAAACTGAACAAGGAATATGTAGAATGAAGTTCCTCTTCTTTAATAGCTCGGGAAGAATTAAAGTGGCATACAGCTCTATCAATCAGAAGAGGAAAATCAAAGCATGAGGATAAAGTGAAGGTTGAGTGCACAAGACCGAGGAATATCTCCACAGCTTTCCTTTCATTATTATAAATGGGATGGTTTTGTGGTAACAGATCTATTAAGAAGAAAAACACCAATCTATATGATTACCTGATTTTTGTGTGTCCACACAGTTTCCTCTGATGAACAATAGATGCATCTAACTTTTAATTTTGTGGTCTGAATTAACATACTGCCATTATATCTCCGTGCTCCCATATCTGGTGGAGATAACAATGTGATTCTTGAAAGTGTGTCCATTTAATGTTTGTTTTTAGTTAGTCCCACAAAAGGATAACCTAAAATATCTGTTCATTATTTGTCAAATGGTAGGGTAGAACAAAAGAAAAGGGAGGGATAACTCAGTGGTTTGAGCATTGGCCTGCTAAACCCAGGGTTGTGAGTTCAATCCTTGAGGGCCATTTAGGGATCTAGGGCAAAAATTGGGGATTGGTTATGCTTTGAGCAGGGGGTTGGACTAGATGACCTCCTGAGGTCCATTCCAACCCTGATATTCTATGACTCTCTGAAAAAGAGGCAGATTTCTGAGCCCTCAGAGGTTTGTCTTGTCCTAGGTCATTGCTGTCCAGAGGGACCGATTTACACACACACAGGCCACATTCCTTTCTGGTAGAACTGCAGTGACATGAACCCCAGAGATGTTTGGTCCATGATGAATAAGAGAACGCTAAATCTTGGTAAGAAGATATGGAACTCTAAATATCCCCGCCTTTAAGACAGGGCTGAAAATCAATATTTTAGACTGGAATTCAGTTTGTCTTTGTTTAGCATTTGGCTTTGATTTATTGCTTATTGTAGAGCTCTGTGACTGTAGATATCAATCATGCTCTTAAGTCCATACGTGTTCTGCCATTGATTTCAATGGCAGTGCAATCAGGCCCTATGTGTGCACAACTATATAACATTTTATTATTGTATAGCCACTGAGAGGGTTTACTAGATTTGTTACCTAATGTTCCCTTAATCACTTTGCAGCTGGAGGCCATCATAACTTCAGTGCAGTAATGGCAATCTTTAAAGGGGTATTGCCAACTTTAATATGCCCCAAAACTTTTATTTGGGGGAAAAACAAGCTTTTATATGACCTAAAACAATAGAAATGTTTACTCATTTTAAAATTCCAATTGTTTTCAGACCAATATACATTTCCTTGCAATGTTTGAATCCCATACACTGCAGCACTTGCAACCTAAAAGTAGAATAATATAAACAAAAGTGAAACTGACCTCAGTGCTTTTCATTGGTCAAGAAATGTAAAAATTGGCCATAAAAAGTGACAAATTATTTCTGTCTCATGTAAAGCATGAATGAATTATATTCTACATAGTCTATGGTGATTTTAGTAGCATAGGTAAAATCTATATTGTGTTACAACATAGTTTTTCAGCTGCCTGTCTTTTTTTTTTTTTTTTTTTAAAGTGCCAGCATTGTCTGATGTATGTACTTCAAACAAATTCATAAGGTACATAGCACAGCATGAGTTTTTTCCATTAGACTGCAGACAAATAGTTAAGTTGTATTATTTGACATAAATATGATACTGAGTTGGGTCCCACACACTCATGTGGTCAACAAGGTTCGCCCAAAAACTAGGGGCACTGCCACACTCTCTCATTTTTTGCCTGCATTGATTCCTGTCCCTGGAAAACCTCTCCTCTCACTCTATCCCTCTTTAACTTAAACCCCACTGTGTTGGGGCACATTAAGCCCATTTTGTCAGCCTACCTTTACTCTTCCCTAACATCTTGGCATTGAACCCTGCAGGGCTGCACAGACGTGTTCGAGGGCCCCAGACAAAATCTGAAACTGAGCCCACCCACACGCTTCCAAAAAAAAAATTACCACCGCTTGGAGAGCAAGCCTGCCACTCACTCACCCCATAGTGACTGCTCCTGTCCTGTGGGGTTGGGCCTGGCTTCTCATTCTGGGTGGTGCGACCTGGCATATGGGGTCACAGGGCCACTTGGGTTTGACCCAGCTGCTCCTCCATCATGACAGAGGACAGCGGGGCCAAATTTGAGTGAGTGGCATCACAACCACCATGTGCTACGTCGCAATGCCAGTGGGGCCCTCTCAAAGGGGCCTTTTGCTC
Source organism: Dermochelys coriacea (assembly GCF_009764565.3). Lineage (NCBI taxonomy): Eukaryota > Metazoa > Chordata > Testudines > Dermochelyidae > Dermochelys > Dermochelys coriacea. Next base: position 209,410,513 of record NC_050069.1, read on the forward strand.
TCCCCTGCCTGCAGCCCTGGAACCCAGTATAATAGCACATATGAGCACGAACTTTGTGCACTTACCACAGTCATCCCAATTAAGGAAAAATGCAAAACTTGGAACATAAATTGAAAGCAACTGATTTCTTGGTCAAAGAAAAATTGTATGCCATGGCACACACCTGCCTACATCCCTGGAAGCCTTGAGCTAACAATTTGGGAAAGAATTGGAGCACCCATTAAAGAGTACATAGAATCCGCCTAGCGCTTCTAACCATCTTTGTTTTTGTTTTTTGGTGCTTCAAACACCTCATTAGTGATTCTGCTTGCTTTTTCAATATAACTCAGCCAAGCATGTTAATTTTAGGGTGTTAATGGCTTTTTTTCTGGGCTGGGGAGGTTGGATTTTTTTTTTTCTTAATTGAGTCTACTGCCTTTTAGAGAGAGCCCTACAATTCAGATTCCTTGTTGACCCAGCCGTTCTCAATCTGGAAGTTGACGGAGCAGATCTTAACCTTTCAGAGTAGCAGCCGTGTTAGTCTGTATTCGCAAAAAGAAAAGGAGCACTTGTGGCACCTTAGAGACTAACACATTTATTAGAGCATAAGCTTTCGTGAGCTACAGCTCACTTCATCGGATGCATTAACCTTAGCATTCAACATGTTCTTGTTGGATGATGGAATATTTATGTCCTGTCACTGAAGACGCCAAGTATTTAATGCGAGGACTAGAAAAATGCAATGTGCAAGCACCTCCTCCTCCTTCCGCGAAGCCAGTAGCGGCAGCCGCCCCAGCGGAGGCGGGACTGGCTAAGGCTGTTCTTTGTTAGCGTATCGAGCGAAACCACAGGATGGGCAAGGACGGAGCCTGTTCGGAGAAAGGCAGACCGAAGTTAGATCTCTGCCTGAAACAGTTTAACGGGGTAGGGACCATTCCTGCCTCCTTTTAAGAATTAAGGTATAATCTTGACTCCTTCCTTTACAGTGCTCTTCTTTTCTAGCTCTGCATTGTATTTGTTGGTGTGCGCAGTAAGGTGGGGGTGCGATCCTTGCACGTGTGAACGGACATGAGTAATTCAGCCCACGGACCTTCCTGGTGTAGTTTGAACGTTCCGGGGCGTGTTTGTCAATGGATTTGCCTGGCAGCGTCTGGACAGCCCGGTCCTGTCCGCTCCGTGGCTGGGACCGGAGCCCTGACAGCTCGCGTGACACTTCTTGTAAGCGCCCTTGGGGGGAAAGCCCCGTCCCCGCGAGTGTGACGCCTGCTGGGGACACGGTGACCGGTCTCCAGCGGGGGCTGCACGGGAGGAAGGGCGCCACACACGTGCCGGGGATGCTCAGATCTGCCTGTTACCCCATGGGCAGCAGGCATGCTCCGGCCACGGACAAACCGCACCAGTTGTTGTGGCTCCGACAAAGGTGCAACAGAGTTCGGAATCAGTTTGCTCCGCTGAAATCCAGGCTGCGCAGCCTTCGGCGCCAGGCTGCTGGGGGCCGAGCACCAGAAGTGCAGGAACGAGGGGTGCTGCCGCACCCCCTGGCTTGAAGCGGTTTCTGTTATACACAGGGCTCACCGTTTGGTTCAATGGCGCTCAGCACCCCGGCTGTAGAAACGGATCCAGCACCTCTGCTGAGCACCTGGCTTTGCTGGGCTGCCAGGGGAGCTGGCCCACCCCGCACTTGTTTCCACTACAGTGCCAGCTGCTGCTCGGAGAGGGGCTGGGAACCTGTCCCTCCGGTTGGCCCCCTGAGTGACAGCTCCCCACGCTGCTGGCAGCAGCGTATTGACCGCCCGCACCCCATCCTCTTTCTCCACCTGTCCGAGAGGCGCCTCTCGCTGACATCATGGAAACACCCGCCCTCCTCAGACTAGCCGGGAAGGCGGGCGCTAGCGCCTCCTTTGCTTGGCCCAGAGTAGAGGTTTTCGTTGGTCAGTCCAGCTGTCAATCAATGAGATGAAGCCCGCCCGCTCTGGAACCTCCCTTGGAGTCAAGAGACCCGAAGAGCCGGTCCCACGGCTCCCCGCTCCAGCAGGCAACCAGGTGGAGCCGCTGAGTGTATGATTCTGGTTGCCATCCCCCGCCCACCTCCTTTTTTGCTGGTGCCTGTAGCAGCCGGTTGAGGAGAAGGGCTGAGCTGCTTGTGTCTACCTGGGGCGCCGCCGCCGCCTGGGAGCTTCTCTTAGCCCGGCTGCTGCCTGCGGCCACGCGCTCAGGTAGGTGCCCGGCTCCCACCCCGCTGTGACCCTGCGGGGGGTCAGGGACTAGGCTGGGGTTTGGCACCCCCGACCCCTGCCTGCCCTTGGGGCTCGGCGCCCTGGGAGTGAAGGGACCTTGTTCCCCTCCCCAGCCGGTTGGTGTCCCTGGGGTGGGTGCATTGCTGCCCGGGGGTCTTGTTGCATTTTCTCCCGGGGATGTGAACTGGGGGGGGGGCTTCCAAGGGGTGTGGGATGTTGCTGCTAACTCCCGAGGAGCCCAACGCGCGGGGGATCAGTCGTACGGTACAGGTAAATGGGTCTGGTTAGTTTTTCCCCCTTGCTCTGTGACACATCCTCCCACCCCCAAAGCTGACGAGCTGGCTTGGCTTACTGGGAAAAGAGGAGTTGTGCCTTTTGGGGTGTCCCCTGCCAGTCCGGAGAGAGAGTGGAGAGGCTGCGAAATTGAAGAGACACCAAGGAAACTTTGTAACAACAAAGTGGCTTTTAAAAACAATCACACACACACACACACACTTTTTTTTCAGTATGTGGCCGTTGGGAATTAAGGTTAATTGGAGACTTGGGAGAAAATAACTGTCTTGGGGGTGAGCTACTTATGCTCAGCCTTCATGTCGTTGCTTGGAAACCTTCGCATTGCCAGAGCTATCAGCTTTCCTGTAAATTTCAGGAAATGTCTGAAGAGGATTTAGAGACTGTTCCCTCTTGTGAAATACAGCCAGTAGGGGAAAATAGTTCCTTTCTTCCTCTAATGTATGGGGAATCTTGACTTGAACTATAAACAAAACACATTACCACATCAGTCTTTGTATATTCTGTCCCCTCTACTAACGTGTCCTAAAAAGAAATAGGATTTATATATCAGTCTAGTCATCTCTTGAAATTCATTGAGATCCTTAGATGTGCTGTTACAGAACAGAATATTTATTTTTTTTTTATTACACAATTTAAAAAAAAAATCTTGACTGGCTTTGAATTGTGCACCATTCAAGATTTTCATTGTGTTGGATTCATTGTGTTTTCTTTGTGGCATTGGAATAGACCTAATTCTAGATTAATTGATATATTAAGCATCTGTTTCTAAAACATAATCCTGTATCAATTACTAAGTCTTCAGGGTTGAGAGGTGAATTTCCCAGGAGTCATTCAGCAGGGAGCCACCACAGATTTTCCCCTCTTGCTGTGTGCTTTGGAAAATGTAACTGGAAGCCAGCTGGCTGCTAAATGTAACTTCAGAAATCTTGAGGATATTTCCAAGTTACTCACTCTTCAGCTGGTTCTGTGATTCTCTTTAGTAGTAAAAAAACAAAGTTGCCATGATTATTTTTTTTTCTTCTTGTCCACCTCTTTAAGGAAAATAGGTTAATTAAATCCAATCACTTCAGTACAATTTCCAAACCAGTGTAATTTCCATCAGGACTTTGAGTCCAAATTAGTAAATGAGCATTTAAGTATTCTACTGCATGAAATCCATCTGGTACTCATCTCTCACTTGCTGACTTTCAGTAGTTTAATATTGTGCACCATTTGGAATGGGTATAGAAAAGGCTATTTAACTACAGCCATCTCTTCCTTGGGAGGTTTCAAAGTAGCAGCCGTGTTAGTCTGTATTCGCAAAAAAGAAAAGGAGTACTTGTGGCACCTTAGAGACAAAGAAATTTATTTGGGCATAAGCTTTCGTGGGCTAAAACTAATGTAATGTAATTTTGACCCTACTGAATTTCAGAAAAGTATGTAGGTGTGATTTAAGTGTTTAAAGCATAAGAAATACTCAGGCAAACAGGAAACAATTTTAATTTCCATGATCTTTAACGTAATTATTAGGACCATCTCCTGGTTGAAATATGTAACAATAATTAACAAATACACTTTAATCTTTTTTTTTAAACTTCTTCCTAGAATAGGAAATAAATTAATGTCGTTCTTGTTAAATGAATTGGTTGAATGTTCTGTAATTAGATTTCACCAACCAAGTAGCAAGAGTAAACTCCATAAGCCCTATCACAGCCTTGCCATGGAATCACAGACAGGCTGAAGTGCCCCAGGGGTCTATCTTGCCACCCAGGCAAGCCTGCCTTTGTGGTAGGTGATCCCTTGCATCAAAAATCACAATAATATTCAGGCTACTCAAGTCCCAAAGGACGAGTCACTTATCTCAGGTCAATAGCGCCCCAAATCTCTCACCAAAGACCACTCTTGTAGCTAATCCTGTAATTAACTAAAGATTTATTAACTGAGAAAAGAAATACCTTATTTACAAGGTTAAAGCAGGTGACATGTGTACACACAAATGAGTTACAATCTTAAATTCTGAAAGATAATTTCTATAATAAGCAAACTCCATATGTCCTCTAGGGCTAAAGTGGGTGGGGTGGTGATTTTTTATGCTTAGTAATTCTTGCCCCTTTAGGATATGTCTACACTTCAGTTAGACACCTGTGGCTGGCCCATGCCAGCTGACTTGGGCTAAGGGGCTGTTTAATTATGGTGTAGACATTTGGGCTTGCTGGAACCCAGGCTGTGGGACCTTGGAAGGTGGGAGGGTCCCAGAGCTCAGGCTGCAACCCAAGTCTGCATATCTACACTGCAATTAAACAGCCCCTTAGCCTGAGTCAGATGGCATGAGCCAGCTGCAGGTGTCTAATTGCAGTGTAGACATACACTTGTAGTCCAAGCAGCCAAAAAGAACCCAGTTTCTCCTTGTCAGAGATTTTTATCCATTTCTCCCCATAGTCGAAGCTGATGTGATGAGTTCATGAACCACTCTCTTCCTGGAGGGGCTGAAGAATGCAATTAACAAAGTCTTTGTTCTTTGACCCTCACATCCACTCATTTTGTTTCTAAGGCCTTCTTGTTGGCCAGGGCCTAAAGTCTTCTGGAGGAAGCCAGCATTTGCATTAGAGAAAGCTTCTCTTGTGGAACTCAAAGAGAGGTTTACAATGCAAACACTCAATATAACCTTATACCATGGGCTACCGAGGTTATAAGTGAAATCAATAATGTGACACCCTATAACACTAAACACATTCTTATCAATTTAACATCGCTAATGTGCTGATAAGCCAGATTAGTTTCCAGCTATGCATTTGACAGTGTTCAGTGAGGCCTGGGGGGGCCTTGGCATGAGCTGGCACCGGGTCTGCTGATGTCACACCTTACTCCACAGGAAAGGTGGATCTATTCATGGAATAAATTATTACTCAGTGGTGCATGTGCATGCTAGGGGCTGGTGCAGAATCAGGCCCAGAACAAGGAGGTCGCAGCTGAGAATTATGAGCTTGCTTACCAAAGACAGGAAACACTGGTAAGACTTCAGGTGGGGTATATTTAGTACAATGATTAACATATAGATAGTTTTGTGGTGCACTTTGCAAATGCAAACACTATATATAAATGCTAAATATTTTTTATTCTCACTAGAGCTTGAACAGTTAAAAGCACATGACTATAAATGGAGTACATTTCATTCAGTAATGGGTTTCCCCAGCATACATTTGCTGTATTATATGTACTTTTGTTGCATACTATCTAGAGAACAGATGAAAAGTTGCATTATTCTGGCATGCTTAGATTTCATGGATTCTAATGGCAGAAAATGAGTTCTCAGTTGCTTCAGTGGTGTTAGCAGTTTATATATTAATTAGTGTTTTAAGTATCAAGGTTTCTGTTGGTTTGTAGCAATTAACCTTTTAGCTAAATTTCATCTTGCTGTGGTGTTCGGTTCAAAGGAATGCTATGATAAATATGGTGCAGTAGGTTATAAAATTATGGCTATCTTTTATCTTAGGAGAGGCTTATTTACTTCACCTGGGGCCACTGAAGCCAGTAGAAACTTTTGCTGTGGTTTCAATGGCATTAGGATCTGATGTTGGTGAACATCTTAGTGGTAAAGGTTTGGAAACTCGGCAGTATAGTCATAGGTAGTAGTATTAGTGTTGTTGCTGCATGGACTGTTAGCATAAAGGGCCTTCTAATTATATCCTATTTTCCATTCATACACCTTCTTTATTCAGGGCTTTAGGGAAGGTGCCCCATCATGTGACTAATGCAGAATTAGTTTGGATAAAACAGTAGCACATATTCTGTTATGCAGGGACCCAGAATCCATGCCTCTATCGCAGATTGTGCTGTGTAATTTTCATTTTTAAAAAATTGTTGCAAAGAAAACCTTTTCATTTATCACATTTTGTTCATGCTTTAATTTGTCATCTTCTGTAATCTGCAGATAGCATGAAATGGTAGCTCAGAAATGTGAAATGCATTTCAAAGTGGTGTTAACTCTGAAACCTAGAGGATAAATTGAATGTCATTTAACTATTTCAATGTTGATCATTTTAGTTTCCTATTATTGTACTTATCCCAGAATTCCATGCTGCTTCTCATGTCTTCTCCGGTACCAAGAACTCACGGTGTCTCCTAGGCACCTGCCAAAAGCTTCAGCTTCCCCCTGATGGATTCTAGGATGCAGTTTATATGTTGTGCAATATATTTTTGTGATAACTTTGGAAAATTAAAGATTTGGTGATAGCTTGTTAAATGTAATATAAAAATAACTTGGGGCTACAGTACTGATTGTTTCATATGTAATTCAACAAATACTTAGCTTCATTTATATTAAAAAGCAGCTACAAAACTTCCAATCTTCTGCACCAGAGTGGCACAGAATCTAGGGCCAGTTTCATATGGAGTTCACAGGGCCTTGACCACAGAGAACAATCCTGCATTGATGAAGAAAATGAGGTCACTTCCATAACTAGCTTCAGAGTCTGTAACTTGGCATTGGAGCTAACTTGTCTTTTTTTATAAAATGTTACCAGACCAAAACTTTGCTGGTTTGGCACTTTCAGTTTATTTATTTTATATATATATATATATATATATATATATATATATATATATATATATATATATATATATATATATATATATATATATATATATATATATATATATATATATATATATAAAATAAAAACAAACCATATACATCAACCCCCTACTGGTATTTGGAAGGGGTACATTCTTCAGGTTGTGTGGATTTAGACTTGTGCAGCTAATCATTTGTGGTGGAGGCATTTAAATCCCAACACACCATAGAGGTGCCTGAAAGTAAAGAGGAAGCTAAAATAATGAAACAATAGCCTCTCTGGGAGTGGAGGAAGGGTGTGTGTGAGTTAATATAGAAACAACTAAGAGAGAAATTTGGTTAAATTAACCTTGAGCACTGAGACTGACATACAAATCAACAAAAGTAAAGGAACTGGGATATTATGGCGATGAGTGTGCTATAAGTACCTGTACAGAACAGAAAACATGCCCCTTACTGTTGGCCTGATCCTGAGAGATGCTGCATTTCCTTAACTCCCATTCATTCAGCTTCAGCTCTTAGTCTCTTAGAGACTATCAAATTTATTTGAGCATAAGCTTTCGTGAGCTACAGTTGTAGCTCACGAAAGTTTATGCTCAAATAAATTTGTTAGTCTCTAAGGTGCCACAAGTACTCCTTTTTCTTTTTGCGAATACAGACTAACACGGCTGCTACTCTGAAACCAGTTCTTAGTCTGCTACTCTTGCAGAGTTCTTGAAGCTGCTCATCCCTTTATATAAAATCTCTTGCTTGTGATGTACTTAAGGTTGAGACATGAGTCAATGTTATACTTTTTGCAGCTTTTGAGTGCTACCACAATACTAATAATGAAAGTAAAGAGCTAGTGACTTGATCCAGTTTTAGCATTGCAGGTACTGTGCAAGCTTTACTGTGCAATTCTGCTAGTTCTCTTCAGATACAAAACCCCTACTACTCAATCCTAAGTCACTTCTAAAGAAATTCATATTCGCGTCAAGTCTTGTATATCTGTTGTGTGTACAGATGGAAACTAAATAAGTCTGGAAGCTAACTTTCATTGAAATCTAAGGCATCACTTGAAATAGCCTCATTGTGAATTTCTGGATTTCAAAGTAAATCTCATGTTCTCTCATTTCATTATTGTCTCAAGATCCTTGTGCTTTCAAGAATGGCTCAACATTAGCATTTGTTAGACATAGGAAGGAATGCATGATGATGATGATTTAAAAACCAAAAAAGTCACATGTAGTATCAGTTTGCTATCTGGTCACCCTGTTCTTTGAGGACATCCCTATTAGTCTGTCCATTGCTTCCAAGGTGTGTAAACAGACTTGTCTCTTATATTCCTTTGTCTTCTGACATAATGTTTGAGTTGTGAGTTGCTGAGTTTCTCATTAGATTTCTTTTAGCATATCTGATCGTTAACCCTGTCTGTTTTTTTGCAGTGGTGGACAATCTTTGGGTCTCTTCATGCATGCTCACTGAGCTCTCAGTTATAACACCTATGTAATCAGTAAAATCTAGATCTTAGTGTGCTGTTGATGAGCCATTCAAAGACTGTTGCATCTGTCTACACTTCTCATAATGAAGTATGATGTTGCTATTGACAGTAGAGGTGAGAGAGAGCATCTGACACCTGTGTTTATTTTGAACCATTCGTTCAAGTCTGTTTACCTTATCAACATGCCACATGCAGTTATAAAGCCTAGCTGGTGGTGGTAGGTTTTGTTGGCATGCCATAACACTGCAAGTTGTTGCTGAGTGAATCCTGATGGAGGCTATTGAACATTTTCCTGAAATCTATGAAGTTGGTGTAGTTTTTGCCATTCAATGCTCTCTTCAATGATTGTTCTTAGGGAGAAAAACTGGTCAACAATGATCTTCTGGGTTGCAATTCAGCCTGATCATCCCTTAGCTTTGTCTCACCTACTTGCTTTATTCTGCCTAAGATGATACTACAGGAAATTTCACCTGTCACCTGAAAGGACTGTTGTGCTTTGCCAGTTGTTGCAATTGCTTAGGTCACCTTTCTTTGGTGACTTATTATAATGCAGTTTCCCCATTGTTCTGGAGCTTTTCCTCATCCCAGTTTCTATAAATGTGGTGTTCTGACCTCAATTGGGTCTGTCGCTTTAAAAAATTTTTTAAAATTACTTTTTTTTTTTGCTTGTATTTGTTTAATTGCTGGTAGAGTTGTGTTAAGTTCCAAGATGTTACAGCTAATTATATGCTTTCCATCATGCAAATCCTACAACAGACCACACACAAAGCACACCCACACTGTCACTTCTCCCTTGACGTACATTTGTACACGCTTCTTCTTAAACAATAGAGGCACCCAATGCAAACGCAGACTCTAACATCACATCAACCACAAGTGGAGCCACATTTATGCATGAGCCTTCACTCATCTCTGCTTGTGCACACATCCCATGTGTCATTCCTATGAAGTGGGAACCTTTGTGAGTTTCCTTTCCCTCTTTCTTCTCTCCCCTGCTAGCTTCCTCAATGAAACGTCCCGTGAGCCATTGTTACAAAAGGTTGAGAATAGCAAAGAAAAGCAGGAGGCTCATATCTTGCTACAGGAAAGCTTGTTTTATAATCAGTCTTTTTAAAGTGCTGTGGATTTTATCTTATGCTTCCCCATCATTTGTCTGTTGCACAGATGGGACTGGATTCTCATTTACCCAAAAACCCTTTTACACTGTCTTGGCAGTATAAAGAAACCATAGAGTGAATGTAAATGCAATTTTTGCTACCAGGGCCTTCATGTAAATGTGAATCGGGCCCGTGGGACTCATCTTCCCAGAAAGATGAAAGGATTTTATTGTAGGTGGCTGGCTGAGTGCCTCCTTGAAATGACTTATTTTTAGTGCTACTGAGATTTTATTGTATTACAAGGCTTGAGGCATCCTTATATGTAATTTAGAATTTCAATCTAAATAAATCTAGGAGCTGGACTGCACAGGGAAGAAGAAACCAGAGTGCATGCCCTGGGTACAGCTGTAGATAGTGGCAGGGTAGCAGGGGGTGTTTGCCTGAAACCAGATGTTTATCCTTGTGGAAAACTGAAGTGGGTTTTGCTGGCTCACTGATGCAGGTCCCTTATTACCCCACTTAGATATCAGAGAGGTAGGTGTGACTCTCTAAGGGAGAGGTAGATCCAGCTGTGGGCGGACCAGACCTATTAGAGAACACAAGGAAAGGCCAAGTCTGAGAAGAAAATTTTGAGCTGAAATTTATTTGATTGTTGATTTTTTTGATTGATAAGGCCAAGCTCCAGGAAGGAGATGAGCTTGGATTTTACATAGTATAAGGTCTGTGCTCTTATGACAGGTTGTGAAGGATGCCTGTCTTCAGGAAACTGCTCTAGAAGCTCAAAAAAACAACATAATTTACCCTTGCTATGATCCATTGGCAGGTCAGGAATACTGTTGGTAAATGTCTATTTTACAAACCCATGCAGGTTTCTTTTTCGGGTTATTTGGGGTGTACCAAACCCCGGGTGGCCCATCCAACCCAGTTTGTCTTGTCCAGTGAAGGCGGTCATGAATTATTGTTGGTAAATGGTATCTGAGGCAATGGACAGATAAATCAATAATTAACATGGACACCACTTCTTCTGCCAGCCCTAAAAGGAAATCAACAACCAACAAAACCAGTGCAGTTTCAGTAGCACAAACCTGATTTTAACAAGTCTGGTTGAGTTTAGAGACTTGGGAACTCAAGATTTGGAGACTGGACCTGCTTTGCCAAAACATTGTCAGTCTTGCTTCTAAACAGAAAGTTTGAAATAGTGCAACAGTTAGAGAAGTCTTCAGCACCAAGCAGTGGCTTCTTGAACCAGGGTATAACAATGCTTCCCAATTGGAAGCAGGGAAGGCACTGTTGTGCTGACAATCTATTCCAAAGCAGCCCCTTTCACTGGTGGCACGCTGACTGTACTTATAGGTAGTAGTTTGAAGTTCCTCTGGTACCACCAGAGCTGCTGAAATTCTAAGCCCATACATTTGTCCTCATTAGATGCAGATGTGCGGCCTCAGAGCTCTGCCACAGCTCTTCTCCCCACCCCAACCCCCAATCAGACCAATCTATCTTGTCTGCAAAGTTTTTTTTTTCCCCCTTTTTTAAAAAAAAAAAATTCCTCATTACAAATAACCTCCATAAATCACTGAGCACAAACACACATATCAGACTCCCACTGGCAATGTGAGGGTAAGGAATGTTGTAAGTTGGGGGGGAAAGCATAGGGACATGGGAGGGAATTATAACTGTGCACAAGTAACGATAGTATATATTCCTGCACTAATTAATGACCAGTCTGTTTCAGTGGAATCAGCTTTATTTTTTCCAACCAAAAGTATTTTATCGTGACAGTTATGAGCTTACGCTATCATAGTCCGAGTGTTTAATCTGATTTCTCTCTTTACAAATATATTAACTGAGTAAAAATAACTTAATTTCTGACTCCTAGATAAGGCGTTAGAACTTTACATGTGTGATATCTGTGCCTGTGTTTTCACTGCATTTCACAGCTAACATTTTTATGTATTTGAATGACACCTTAAAGTCAAATTGAAATCCTGGTTCCGTTGAAGTTAATGGCAAAACTCCCATTGATTTTAGTGGTACCAGGGTTGCACCCTTGCATGAAACTTCTCGAAAATAAAGAATCTAGTAGCAGTCTCCTTTTTCTTTTGCGGAATACAGTATGTTGATAAGGGAAACGTGTGAAACATTTCCCCCTGTACTAAGTAACAATAACGTGTACAAGCTGGTTGCTTGCTACCATGACTTCTGTATGTAACTCCTAGTGCACTGAAGAACCCTTATTGATGATGATCTTCCCTTTTAAAAGATCAAAATTCAAGTACTAGGACATCATTTAATGTTTTCTTATGCATCAAAAAAATGGTCAGTCAGGCTTTACAAAAGCTGCTTTCAATCTGAGTTGATCAGCTGTAACAGGAAAGAAGTACAACTTCCTATTTAAGATCTAGCTGTGGGTTCAGCAATCTTTTTATTTTCAAACAGCCTCATTAATGTTTCATTGCAGTTGAATTGTAAGGTATTGTTAATATCCTGGTGTTGTCGTGAGTTGAATTTTCTCATATTTGGAAGTATTATGCCACTTGCCTGAGAACAGGTACTCTCCACTGCAGAGCTACAAGAAGGATAAAGTGTGTCTGTGATGGAAGATGTTTTGTGAAGATTCTGAACTAATGATTCCACTTTACAGCCTTGGTAACTTTGATATAACATCACTACAATAATGACCATTCATATTATGTTACCAACCATATTTTGCAAAATGACCTTGCATTATTTATTTTCCCATGATTAGAGTATGGGGGTAGCATAAAACAGTCCTTTGTTTAATACAGAAAGACAAACGTTTATCTTTGGTATTCTCAAGCTGAACTATTAAATAGTAGGTTTCAGAGTAGCAACCATGTTAGTCTGTATCCGCAAAAAGAAAAGGAGTACTTGTGTCACCTTAGAGACTAACAAATCTGATGAAGTGAGCTGTAGCTCACGAAAGCTTATGCTCAAATAAATTTGTTAGTTTCTAAGGTGCCACAAGTACTTATTAAGTAGTCATTGCATATGGAATGGCTATTCAGATTAATTATTCTCAACTCACTGCAGAATGGAATTCCTATTTCATTAGGGCTTTGGCTGAAAGCTTTTCTGCTTGTATCTTGCATGTTGGCAAGGATATAGTGCTGTTTTAACATGGTCTGTTATCTGCTGACCTTATCACTAAGGTTGAACTCTGAAGGGAATTTCTTTCCTCGTGTCGTTGCTCAACAGTGGCAAAACTTGACACTTGCCCAAATATGAGACAATGTTTCTGAAGTGCAGGAGGGAACATGTGGGCATATGTTGTTGAGCACTATGCTTCACTTGTGCCTACATAACTAGAGACTAATTAGCTTCTGTACTTGCGGACTGATATTCCTGAAATGAGGGAGATGGGGAAGGCCGGAGCAAGGAATCAAAATGGAATATTTTTTAGAACAGTTAGTCTTCTGTTAAAATGTACTTTTCATATTGTTTGAGTGCTTTCTTTCCACTCCCCCCCCCCCCCCCCCAATGGCTCTGCCTCCCTCTCTGTAAGCATTTGCATGTTCTGGCCTATCTAGATAATTGTTTGGTTCTCTTCCCACTATCTGGGTGCCTCAGCTGCTCCTGCACATAGCTCTTCCAGGAGCAACAACATGAAAATGACAATGGTGGTGGTACTAGGGAGCACGTTATAGACAACAGATACAAATCACAAGACGGGGATTAAAAAACAGTGCTAGTGATTGTGAGGAAAAATCAAGTATTTCCCTGATGCCAGTGCTAAAATTGCCCTAGGGTATATGAGTGGATGTAAAGAAATGTGTATTACAATTAGGGCTTCTGATTTTTGGTTTTAACCTATAAAACACCCTCAAAACACACACGCAATGAAATCAATGTTTATCCAATAAACCCTGGAAATGGTTACTTATATCTAAGGGTTTGTCTACACAGTAGTAATGTGGACTACTGGGGTGTGACTTTTTTTTTTAAAGCACACTAACATGCTGTGCATTGATTGGTCCATGAAGACCCTGCTGGTGTGCACTTAAGGTTCACTAGTGCACTTGAACATAGTACTGTTTGAAACAATAGTATGTTAAAGCACACTAGGGAACCTTACAACAAGATTACACATTACAATATGCACTACAGTAATGTGTCTATAATATACGTAAATCATTACAATATATTCAATGAGCTCCGAAAGCCCCCACTTGTTTTACATCTATATAAAACTCAATGCTTAAAAAATGAAATTAATAAACCTCCCAAAACAAGCCCTAATTATAATATGTATGAGGTTTAAAAAAAACTAATATGGAACTATAAATAAAAATAACTTTAGGACAGAACAGCAGTTTTAGATTTGAGCCTTTACAATCTAAATTTATTACAGAAAATATCCAGTGACTGTATGGAAAGCATATGACCAATGAATCAAGGGACATTGCGTTCATCCTACTGTATATTGTCAAGAGACATGAACTGTAGGGAGGTGCACAGAAGATAGTATATGGATATGACCTTCTAGTATATCAAACTGTTCCATTAGGAGTGGAAGGAAGAATTCATGTGATTTCTAGAGCAGTGACCTAATGAACATGGTGTAGCTATGACTATGTACATGAACAGGGATGTAGAATTAATTAGTTGATAGTTTGGGCCAAACAAGACACCCAAATGATTGGGGGCAGGGTGGAAATAACTGTACACCTAGTTAGAGGGACTATTTTAATATATTGGTTTTCTGAACTACAGTACCGACAAGCTATTCAATTCAATGGTAAATTTTTTTCTTAAAAATGACCTATAAATTTTCCACAATGGCCTCAAAATGTAGTAATAGGTGCTGCTGTGGCTACAATTTAGTCATTCTTGTAAGAATATTAATAAAAGGAACTGGACAGTGAACAACTTCTGGGATGTGTATGTATTATTGCTGGAAACATTAGATATGTGTTTTTTGTTTTTTGTTTTCCCCAGGAACAATTTTCTGAATAAGCTTAATATCAGTAGGCCCCAGCTATTGGAGGGTGACTTGTACATACTGGTGAAATTTAGGTTATTTTAACATTGTGTTTAAAAAAAAAAAAAAAAAAAAAAAGAGGGGGGCTTCTATAAAGTCTTGGGAATCATCCAGATTTCCAGATGCTTATCAAAGCCTACGGAGCTTGGACTCAAAGATTCATTTCCCCCACCCTCTGACTCATACTTGGAGGAGGAAGATAAATCCTCTTTGGTGTGTTCAGAGGCAGGACAGCAGATCAGTTTCTTCTTTCCTGGTGGGGGTTCCTCATCTTCAGAGCCCTGGTGGGTACAAATTTGTATCTGCAGCTGATCTGCGATCCGCAAACGTGGTCCATGGATATAAAGCTGAAATCCGCAGCTTTGCAGGTCTCTACTCTTCTTTCTCTCCTGCTGAGATCCATCTGTTTCCCTGCTCAGTGCGTACTCTTTCCACCCCTACTCCCAAAAATCTGTCATCTCTTTTCTCACTTAGATAGGAGGCAGGGAGTCTGAAGCTCCCACTCTGGTACTAGGTATGGGAAGGATGTAAGGTGCCTGGGTGCTCAAGTCACTATACAAAGCATGCCACTGTCTGTCTCTTCTCTTCTTCTTCAGAGAACGTAAGGCAGGGAGGAGAGTGGAAAGCCCTTGGTCACCAGCCTCACATCCACTCCTTGGCCCCATTATAGGCACACTGTTTAAGTGTGTTTCCTTATAATAGATGTTCAGGGTATATTTTTAAAAAATATATAAATACATTGAAAAGACTACTCCGCCTTGGCTGGGGCTGGTTTTAAAACTGGAATGGCTCCTGCCAAAACAGAGTAGCTTGTAAGAGTGTGATGCAAGAAATTAGTGTAGAACAGGGGTTCTCAACCTTTTTCTTTCTGAGGCTCTTGCAACATGCTACAAAATCTCCATGGTGGGGGGACGGACTTAGCGCTCCAGGCTGGGAGCGGCCCTCGGGCATAGGTATAGTTTGACTTGTATTTTGGGGGGGTAGGTGACAGATGGGCTCAAGCAAGCTCTGCATGCCAGGGTCTGGGGAGGGAGTGCCACCTCTACCCCTGACTCACTTCAGCAGGCCACCCAGCCGGTCTGGGTTGTGTGTGGGGGTGGTGGAGCAACCAAAAATTATAACTCAAAGGTGGGGTGTGGGGACGCAGTTCAAAAAGTTTGAAAACAGCGCAGGGAGAGGGTGCTAGGGACTGTGTGCGGGTAGGGGCATAGCTCAGGATACGGGGAAAGGGATAGCTAGAGGCTGTGCAGGAAGGGTGTACCTCCGGATACAGGGAGAAGGGTAGCTAGGAACTATGTGCAGACAGGGGGTAGCTTATGATGCAGAGAGAGGGGTAGCTAGGGGCTGTGTCCCAGGAGGATCCCCTCTTGTGGCTGCTGTTTCCCAAAGGTTCTGCTGGTCCTGGAGCCAGGTCCTCCCTTCTGGGAGAGACTTACCAGCTGCCTGAGCAGTCAAATTGGGCTGGGAGCTGAGGAGCAGCCACAACCCTGGGCAGCAGCAGGAGATGGGGGAATGCTGCAGCTGCCTGCTCCATGGCACCAGGCAGTGCATTGCCTGGCTCTGGCTTCCCACCTCCAACCTAGCCAGGGAGCAGGGCTTCGGGGGTTGGGAGAGGGGTGGAGCTGCTTCTGGGACTGCCCTGATCTGGGTAAGGCACTGCAGTTTGGGGTGGCAAGGCTCCCAGTGCCCTACAACTCCGCACATGGGCTCAAGGTTCTGCCCTAGGAAGAGCATCAGGGCTGTGGGATTCAGCCCCATAACTTCAGGCTTTAGCCCCATGGGGGCTGACACAAGGCTACGGACCCCTCGGTTGAGAATCACTGGTGTAGAAGGCGCCTACAGAGCCCATGAACTATATACTGATCCTTATTTTATGAAACTGTTTACATATTTTAAGTAAACTATTAGGTCACTGTCCTAGCTACTTGTAGTAATTTCCTTATTCAGAGAGTAAATTGAGGTAACAAAGTCCATCTAAACCAGTTCTCAACCATGGGTTCTCAGAGGCCTTCCAGGGGGTACATCAACTCCTCTAGATGCTTGCCTAGTTTTACAACAGGCTACATAAAAAGCACTAGTGAAGTCAGTAGAAACTAAAATTTCATACAGACAGTGACTTATTTATACTGTTCTAGTATAGTATACACTGAAATGTAAGTACTATATTTATATTCCAATTGATTTATTGTATGGTAAAATGAGAGAGGAAGAAATTTTTCAGTAATGTGCTGTGACACTTCTGGATTTTTATGTTTGATTTTGAAAGCAAGTAGCTTTTAAGTGAGGTGAAACTTGGGGATCTGCAAGACAAATGAGACTTCTGAAGAGGGTACAGTAATCTGGAGAGGCTGAGAGCCACTGATCTAAACAACTTTAGTATCCTTTTTATGCTCTAATGCAGAACTTTGCGTAAGTTCTCAGTGTGCCTCCTTGGCTTCCTTTTAAAGGGAAATTAAAGAATAAACAACATTCCTCTGAGTGTTTTGCCCGTCCAGTCTGCGGGTGGGGGAAGGGCCAGGGCAGTGAACAGAGTAAGCTGTAGCATCTTGGATCCACCTCTTCTTAATGCAAACATGCTGCTGTAACTATGTGTAATGCAGGTGACAGCTCCTTGAAAGCCACCTTCCTTCCTCTGCAGCTTCCATAGTAGTCCCTAAGGCAGATGATCACAACCCTATGACATTGGCAAGGCTGCACTCTTAGGCAACCCACAGATCTACGTTTTTTCTCTGCTCCCATGGCACTCAGCTAAAGCTGTATGCAACTAAGCTTATGGAGCCTCGAATGAATGGCCACGCCCACCTTAGGTAGCTTTCCACCTTCTGTGAGTGGGGAACAAAGAGGGGAAACCACAAAAGAACAAAAATAAGTTCAACATATGAAAGAAAGAGGTGGGTTGGTGAAACAGGAGAGAGAATAGGCAGGGGGAGAAGTTGGTGAGAACTGTGATGCAACATGCATGCGTGAGAGGAAATAAAAGGGGTACCTAACTGTCAGTCACTGGGGTCTCCTTAAGAACACATTGGGTGTCAGTGCTTCTTGAAAAACAGCCTACCACCACCACCTCTTCTATCTTGCTGTCTGACTTCAACTTTTATAATGTGCTTTTTTTAATTAGATGATCAGAAATGCTGAACCCATATATTTGTTAGCTGACAGCTAGAAATAAATCTTCAGAGGTAGGTACTGGTTATGAATTCTTGAGATTATCATTAAAACTGGAATTCACAGAAATCCATGTTCCGTGCCATGAGACACAGGTCTCTTCAGTGCTTTTGCATTAAGTCCTAGAGAGGACGAATGGCTGACTAGGTTTGGAGAAGGATAGGTGTGCACATTGCAGTGCAGCCTGTAGACCAGCTTTTTCAAACCGCAGGTCCTGACCAAAAGGGGATCCCAAGCCTGTTGTAGGGGAGTTGCGATATTGCCACCCTTTCTTCCATGCTGCCTTCAGGGCTGGGCTGGCGGAGAGCAGCGGCTGGGCACCCAGCTCTGAAGGCATTGCCGCCGCCAGCAGCAGTGCAGAAATAAGGGTGGCCTGGGTAGTACTAAACACTGACTTCTTGTAAATAGCTTATCTGCAGTGCAGTTCATGCAAACTATTTTAATCTGCAGTTTCTCTTAAAAATCAAGTCCACTGATGGCTTTGATACATAAGCCTTAGTGTGATTTTTAGAATGCACTTAAATCACTCCAGGTACTTGTTGAAGAATGTCTGCTTTTATTACTGCGCAGTGTTTAATTTTTAATGTTGACTTAGTTTTGTTGGGCTCCGTGGTGGACTTTTTTGCCCCAGAAATACTTTCAGGAATGTGCAGTTTCTGTGAAACTGGCACTGTAGATAAAAGCTTGATTGCTTTGTAGTTGTGAAATGGACAATTGTGTTGCTGGTTCCTCTTTCTTTGGTACCAAACAATTCTTTTGTATCTCTTTCCTTGGCTGTGGTCACCCATGGACAAACCTACTTTCTTATTTCTTAACTTTCTCTTCTTCTTCTTCAATGACTCGTAACTTACATTCTTCTGGAATCTCTTTTTGGAAACCTGTGAACTTGGCATACAGATGTGTTTAATATGTCAGCGACCACTCAATTCGAAGATGAGCTTTACCACAGATTTACATATGGGTCTTGAGATGATTCAGGAGACCGACCCTGGATCCACAGATCTGTCCGCAGTAGGTACAGACATTTCCTGGCAGGGCAGCTGCCTGCTGGGAGAAAATTTTCTTTTTTTTTCCCTTCTCTTTCTTTCCAGCTTCTAGGACTAAGTGCTTCTCCTCGAACCAGGCCACTGCCTGATGGAGGATGTGGTGCCATTGAGGTCAGTTGGTGGCTTGCTCCTCCCAGCTTGTGATACACTTTGTAGTGTTTCCTCTGACCACTATAGGATCTCTGACCATAGGTGAGCTGAGAGTAGAGGGCTTGTTTTGGGAGGTGAGATATGGGACTTAAGTGACTACTTGTGTGGAATTCTTTTTTCCTAAAACTAAATAAAAAGCTGAAAAATTGTCTACCATTCAGAGTCACAAAATGTTTGGAGGGGTATGGGGTCAAATTAGCTGGTATATATCATTGGAGATCCAGAAGTGTGCTGCATTGCAACAGTATTCAGGAATGCAGTTTGTGTAAACGTAGATTATCAATTGGGCCAACAAAAAACAAGCAAAGTGATTTGTGGAAAGAACTTGCTGAGGTATTCAGGAGATGAAGAGCAAGCTCTATAGTCTTATCAGGCTGGTTGATATATCAAAAGATAACTTGTGCGTCACACAGGCTTGTTCTGTGTTACAGGCTGAAGTTTTGGGGTCTTGCTTACAATGCCAAGAACAGAGCAGAGCTTGGCTGAATGGAGGAAATGCACTGTGTGCTGAGGTCTCTGACCAAGGGCATATCTTCACTACAGAGTTAACTGTGCAGTGATGCAGACTTCAGTTACTCCTCTCCCGTTAGTGTAGCTCAAATGAGAATCACTCCACTGCAGGGCAACACTCGAGTTGTTGTTGTGTCCACACTGGTGCTGCACTACTTGTGTGTGTTGCTAGGACTTCTGGGGCATGTCCCATGGTTCTTTGTGCTGCAGTAAGCTGGGCTGTTCTATGAATTCTTTCCCAGTGAACTGTGGGAGAACTTATCTGTTCTTTGTGGGTATACTGGCGAGGGGTAGGGGTGGATCGGAGAACTAGTTGCACTCAAGTGGTGCTAGCCAGCATCCATGCTACAGAGTGGTTGTGCTAGCAGCTGAATAAGGCATGTCTACACTAGCACTTTTTGTAGGTAAAACTTTTGTTGGTTAAGGTGTGGAGAGAAAACACTCCCAACAGACAGACAAATTTCACTGACAGAAGCGCTGGTGTGAACATAGCTCTCCTGCCAACCACAGCAGCTTGTTGTGGGTGGTTTAGTTATGCTGACGGGAGAGCTCTCTCCTGTCAGCATGGAGCAGCGGTACAGCTGTGCCACTATAAGGTCTTTAGTGTAGACATAGCCTTACTCAGCATTAGCCTATGTCCCCTGATGAGCCAGTAAAAAGAACCGCCATACCCAAGTTCTGGGTTGTTGGGTGTGGGCAAGACTCAAATTGGGAGCAATGCTCTAGTTATAACTTAAGTTAACTTTGCAATAAAGACAAGGCTGAACAGTCCTTCCTACGCAGATAGGTCTGCTCAGAAGCCACCGCTGTAGGGCTGTGGAAGATTCTCCAATTTTGTGTTTTGTGGCTTTTAGTGAAGTGGGATTTTTGGTTTTTAGGCAGAAAAGCAGCTTTTTGGAGAGCAAAATAGTGAAGCTTTCTACCTGCAACTCCCTTCTATTCCCTTGACCCATGAAATTACTGTCTAAGGCCTGGGCCTTGTAGGCCATGCTAAAACTGCAATTGTTTTTGGTTTACTTTGGGCTTAAGCCTTTCCCATTTTTTTTCATGCTTTAGTTTGGGGATGACTTACTAATGGAAGGGCAGGTGGAAAATCTTTCCTGCCAAAACCTAATTGCTCATTTGTTTTAAAATAATCAGGCCAAAGTCTACATACTTTACTTTTTGGAAATTTGAACACTTTCACTATACATGTTAATTCATCAAACATTTCTATGGTAGAAGTGCATTAAAAGGTACTCTTCTGCATGTCACTTTGCTGGGATCCATATTAGAGTCTCTAATGGAATGTATACAAAATATATCTCAATTATAATTTGATAAGTAGCCTGTTTCTAATCAGAATTTTTGTTTTAATTTTTACAGATATAAATGGTACAAGGAGTTGAAGCTACAAGCTTCTTAGTTTCTCAAGAAGCAATTTTATTACCTAAACAGTGATAAGTATTTAACATAGGATAGCCTAATTTGTGTGTCATTTGGAAAAAATGCTAATCGATGGATTTAGGAGTGTCTAACTAATAACTTTTACGTCACACTATTTCAGCCACCCCTACACACTGCAAGTTCCTGCAAGTGAAAAATGCTGGTGGTCTTTTGCTTTGTTAGCTATTGTAAGGCAACACAAAACAATGGGGAAAAAAAATTTGGATTGATAACATTTTGTAACTATGATCCTGTCCATACATCACTTTTTTTAATCTACCTTTTTAAAACATCCAGCCCTGGTATTTAACTGCTGCTTTTTATCAAAAATATAAAGAACTAATAAAGTAAAACAGCTAGTATAAAAAATACCAAGGAGTCTAGCTTCACAGGCAGCTCATGACTCGGTAGTGGTAATTTCAGGAATATAATATAACAAATGGGAAAAGGGAGAAGTTGATAGCAATGGCTATACATTAGCAGTTATGAAATGTAGACAACTGGTAAGAAAACCTAAAGTCTATGGGTTGATGACAATATGGATTTTTTTTTAAAGAACTCTTAGCCGTCAGCAATGATGTAAGCCAATTATTAGACAGGGATGGTAATATCAATAATGATTCCCAAAAGGCAAAAGTGCTTAATAAATAAGCTGGATGAAACTATTCACAGATAATGAAGTACTTTAATATCTTCTTTAGTTTCTGTCAAAATAGAAACGGCAACTGCTAAAGCTAAATATTTTCAAGTCTGCTGGACTGGAGAAATGAAAAGATCTCTGAGCCATTGATGTTAATATTTAATAAATCTTGGAATACTAGGGAAGTCCCAGAGGACAGGATAAAAGCAAATGTTACCCTAAGAGTTACAAAGGGTAAATGGGATGACTCAGATAAATTCGCTAGCTTGATTTGATCCTGGGTAAAAGGCTAATATAGCATGGCAACGTGATTGTCTTCATGCAGGAAGCATTTTTAAGTTCTATGGTTAGACTAGATGATGATAATGGTCCCTTCTGGCCTTAAAATCTATGAATATAGTTGCAACCTAAAATTATTTTTCTATCTGCAGATTAACTTTTTTAGCTTTCCAGTTGAGCATCTACCCCAGACCTTGTCAGAAACAGCCTCCTGGCACAGGGCTTTCATTACTCTACAGGTGCATCTCTGGGTATGTCTACACAGGAATAAAAAGCCTGTGACTGACCTGAGTCAGCTGACTCAGGCTCTTGGGTGAAAAATCTGTGTAGATGTTTGGGCTCAGGCTGGAGCCCAAACTCTGGAACCCTGAGAGGGTGCAGCGTCCCAGAGCTCAGGCTCAAGACTGAATGTCTGTCTTAGATATTTTTCGCCCCACCAGCCCAAGTCAGCTGACCCAGGCCAGCCATGGCCATGCCGTGGGTCTTTTATCCCTGTGTAGACATACCAAATGGTGCCACTCTTCAAGCCCCTAAAGCTACAAAATGTGATTGTCTCATCAACAGGGGGTAGCTTTAACTAAAGGTCAGAACTGAAAACCTTGGGTATATTTTAAGGTAACCAATTTAATAATAGATGGAGGAGGTCAACATAGGTCACTTTTTTTTTTCCTTTTCCTTCTTTTCTATGTAGGATTTCCCCCTCTGTTTGTTCTGTTTGCTAATATAACTCTGAAGTCATTGTACAGTGTCCTGGAGCCTTGTGGGGCAGGGATGGCTTCCATTAAGAAATCCACTACTTATTTATTTTATTGACTTTAATCTCACTCCAGGCTAAAATTTCACTGTCTTCCATGGCAGCGCTCTGCTAATTTGGACCTTTGATGCATTATGATTGGAGAGGGGATCTTAAAGATTCAGAATATGTTAAGAAAAGTCAGTAATGTACTTTCAGCCTTGGTAATAGCCTTGAAAATGCAAACTGATCTTCATAAGGAAAAGAGCTAGAAGCTCATTACTTTTTTTTTTTTTTTTAAATGAGAACTGACACTGATATTTGTAGATTTTTCCCCTTCCTCCTCCTCCAGTCATAGTGGGTCACAGGCTTCATGGGACCCCAAAGGCCATATGTGAGAATCAACTTTCCTTTTCTCCTCATATGTTATGTCTCTTTCTAGTCTAAAATCAGTTTAATGTGTGAGGTTGTCAGACTTTCCTGACAGGATTGCTTGAACTCAGAATGGCTAGAGAAAGTAGATGTTTAGATTCCTTGCACTTGTGCAAGTAGAGGAGTGATCCAGTGTAAGTTCTTTGTTGTGGTTGTGAATTCTCTCTCCAGACTTCAAGTAGAAGGCAAGTTATTAGGGACCCTAATTTCAGCCCAGAGGATGAACTTTGTTGCTCTGACAAGCTTTATAAAGAAAAACTTCCTCAGACATAGAGACCTGGAGACAACTAGGCTTTAAATTTTCTCCACCATCAAAAATACACCAGGGGACAAATCTTAGACATGGGGAGAACTTTCATTTTCTTTTGGGGATGATGCATTATACTTATTGGTGCTGCCTATAATGGAGGCCTGGGGTGGAGAGGAGGAATGAGCCTGTTCATAATCTTGGGGCGCACTGAGTGTATTTTATGGTCTGCCAGTGGGAGGGAAATTGTTCAATTCCCACCCATGAAGGTATTGTCTATGGTTCATTACTTCCCAGAGATGACTAGGAAGGTATTGTGCATATAGATAGTGTTCTGGAATCTTTGAGAACAATAGCTCCATGTATCCTCTTCTCATAAAAATGTATATACTTCTGTCTTGCTTCACTAGTTTCTCAGCTAGTTTATTTCAGTGTTTGTCGTATTAACCAACAGTTCTGAAGCTCAGCAAATGAAAGAATAACAGACAAACATTTCTGTGGTATGCTAAACCTGTAATTTTAATGTGTTTTTTTGAGTTGTGAGCATGTGCAGGATTGTTAGCCCCTACCTGATCTGGCAGAACTTATTTCACATTCTGTCCTCAATAGTTTCAGATAAGAGTAATGAAAAACATAAATATGTAGCAGGCCCCCAGCTATGCCAGAGAGATTGAATCTTTCCTGGAAACAGTCCATCTAAAGAAAATATGACTTGTAACTTCTGAGAATTTGAAAACAGACTCACAAGACAAAGAATAGCTGATGTGGGGCAGAGGGAAGAAACCTTAATTGTGCATATATTTTGTTTTTAGATGTAGCCAGAAATGTTCAATAATTTTATTGCTAGTTGTAGGAAAGGCATGTGAGAATTGCAAATATTATTTCTTATAATACTAAGAATTAATACTTGGCTTTCCTATAGCATTTTCATCCATAGATCTCAAAGTACTTTATAAAGAAGTTTGGTATCATTATCCCCATTTTCTTCAGGAATTTGTGATGACTGCCTCATTCTCAGCTGTCTGGCCTAAGGGAAATTGATGAGTAGGTGCTGAGTTTTTGTTCTCCCTGCTTCCCTTCTGTGATGTTCTATAGCTACACATTATTTTATAAGGAGGATCTAATTAGCTAGAAATAGCTGCCTTGAGCTATTGACTCCCTTAAGGCTTGGCGCGCTCGCTCGCTCTCTCTCTCTCTCCAATGCGCTCATAGCATCAGGCACCCTGGAACTTTTATCTGATTAAGTATCAGGTATTCCTCATATAAAAACTCTTCTCCAGGACTACAGCAAACAGGACACTTTTAGTATCTCTCGGACTCACCAAGTTTGATGCACAGTATCAGACTTTCAACCTCTAAAGCAAGGACAGTTCTCTTCTTTTTACACTGAATTCTCATCCCAAGAAGTGCACAGTAGTTTTTAGTAAGACTGGAAAGCACAGGACTCAGTCTGGTATAAATGCATGCATACTCGCATGCTGTTTTAAAAACACTGGTTCAGCAAATTTTAATAGCAACTATATTAAATTAAAATTATAATGTAAAATCAAATCGACTACATGAGCCCACTGCCTTGTGCAACTGGAGACCTACTTTCAGAGAGTGCCTGGGCTTTTACTCTTGGTCTAATAAAGCATAGTCATGTAGTGAGAATGGCACACCTGGATTCCGTTGAAGGAAATGTCTGGGTGCTGCATGAGCGCTTTACCTTGACAGAAAGTGACTGTATTTAGTATTAATCACAGAGATTATTTTTGTGCATTCCATGGTTTATCAGGAAAGAAGTAATGTTGCATTGGTCTAATGCCTTTTAATCAAGAATTTCAATGAACATCATTTAATAAAAAAGCTTCCCCCCACTATGAGGCAAGTAAATGGACTCATTTTACAGATGGGTGGGGAGGAAGAGAATGAACAGAGTGAGTGGTTTGTACCCAAGCTCACACAAGAAGTCTGTGACAGATCCAGGGACATCCCTAAGTTTTCTGCCCCCAGTTCTTTACCTTTAAAGAAAGAAAATAGACTGGAAGAGATCTGTTATGGTAGGGTCACTAATATCCTATCTTTAGCCTGTTAAAATATTTAGACCTTTTTTTATTTAGTTTTTAAATTCCTGGATTTGTATATAAATGGCTGCAATTCTTCCATCAACACTTACTTCTCTTGACTGGTACTAACTAGAACAAGTGACTAAGATTTTTGTCTAGTAGGTAGTTTTAAATGCGTTTTACTGCTGCTCCCAATGCTCATGATCCTGTGTAATTAATCAAGGCCATGACATTTTTTTTTTCTTGATCCTTCTATATTAGGCTATAACAAACTAGTGCCTAGAGTCAGGATGGATTGCAATTGGGCTAAACCCTCCCGTTTCGATGCCTTACAATTGTTCATACTCTCTCACAAGGTAGAGAGGAACAAAGAGCTTGTAACAGTAATTGTAACAGAAGCAGTAATTAACATAACTAACACAATAGATCTATAAAGAATATGAGCCCTGTGTACTGCATTGCAAACTCTTGCAGTAAAGTTTGCATGCAAGGAAAACTATGGAAAAGTAAAAAGAAAAGGAGTACTTGTGGCACCTTAGAGACTAACAAATTTGTGTCTGATCATTTTAGAAGGAAGCTTTCTTGGCTGGCCTGCACTTTAGGAACAGGAGTAAGTTAACTTCTGGAAGCATTACAGTAGGATCTGTGCAACATGGGATTCTTCAGCACCTTTCCTAAAGGCTTTGGAGGAAGCCAAAGTTCCTTCCACTCAAAATTCTTCCACCTCTCACTGAAGTTGCGTATGCCCTTTTATCTAAAGCTTATCCATTAATTCAGCCCCATGATTAGATAGATAGACTTTGTGGTTAAAGAAGCCAGTAGTAACCTAGGCACTGTGATGATACAAATAAATAGCAGCCACTTATGTTCCTTGTACCTCGGGTAGTGCAAAGATGTCCTCATTTGCATGTGGCTGAACCCCAGTCTTCAATAAGTTTACATCCTAGTAAACATGGTAGACTGAATAGCCTCTACCCCGATATAACGCGGTCCTCGTGAGACGACAAATCACACCACGTTATATCGAACTTGCTTTGCCCCCCTCGTTCTGACCTCCCCCTCCAGAGACCCCCATCCTTAATCGCTCCCAGGACACCCCGCCAACCCAACCCCCCTGTCCCCTGACTGCTCCAACCCCTATCTACACACCCCACCCCCTGACAGGCACCCGCCGCCAGCGGCGGAAGCGGAGCAGCTCGCTCCCAGCCCGCTCCACTCCGCCAGCTCCCAGGCGTGGCGCTCGGCTTCCCGCCGCCAGTGAGCGCGGGAAGGTTGGGGAAAGGATGCCCCCCGTACTCACCTGCGGCAGGAAGTGGAGCGCCACGCCTGGGAGCTGGCAGAGTGGAGCGGGCTGCTCCGCTTCCGGCGCTGCTGGTGAATGCGGGGGGATCCTTTCCCCCAAGCCCCCTCCCCCGAGTGACACGGCTGGGGTGAGGGAAGCAGAGCAGGCTGCTCCCAGGCCCCCCGCTAATCCCCCCGGGCCACCAAAAGTGCCCCCCAGCTTCTGCCTCCCAGACCGTGGGGGTGGGGAGAATCCCTGACCACCCCCAAGACCCTCTGCCCCTTATCCAACCCCTCGGCCCTGGCCCGGCCTGCTTAACAAGCCGCTCAGAGCAGCGGGTGGGAGCTTTACCGTGTTGTATGCGAACCTGTGTTATATCGTCACACTATATTGGGGTAGAGGTGTACATTCTATCTTGTTTTACTAGAATGAATATTTACCCAACCCTTCCATGTTCTCTTAAATCTGCCTAGATTCTGAGGAGTTGCTTCAAGCAGGTCTACACTTAAAACGCTGCAGCGGTGCCACTGTAGCGCTTCAGTGCAGATGCAACTACTTCTGTGGGAGAGCTTCCCTCGTCTGTGTAATTAATCTACCTCTGTGAGAGGAGGCAGCTATGCTGCCAGGAGAAGCACTCCTGTCAACTAGCACTGTCTATACCGGGGATTAGGTAGGTATAACTGTGTTGCTCTGAGCGAAGTAGCTATACTGGTGTAAGTTTATAGTTGTCTACCAAGAATGGATGTATTAGCAAAGAAGAGATTTGCTGCTTTCTAGGTGTGTAGGTCTGAGAAAAATATCAACAATGAATAACTGTCACACTGGAATTTTCAGAAAAACAACCTCTTATTGGACTGTACAAGATATTTAAAGGATAAAGCAAACGTGGCTTAGATTTAGAAACAAGTGCAATTGCTAGATTTCCCCTTTCAGTTTTGTAGTGATGCAAGTACTGCAGTGTGGAGACAGGGAACTGAAATTTTGGTCCTGGTATGGGAATGTTAGTTGGTGAAGAAAATATATTTGGCTGTTCTCTAGTGACTCTCATTCTCTCTCCCTTTCATCCTCCAGGTAAATGTCATAAGTACTGTTGTCTCCCTTTAGGAATGGTCATATCCAGCTCCACTTCCAGATGGAGGGTCACGGTAACAGGACTCAAAAGGCATTTGAGGGAGGAGATTGGGGTGCCAGCATCCACTCGGATTTGAGATGTATGGTATACAAGCTCTCCTGCGTCTTTTCTGTTAACATGACAGACAGGGGAAAACAACAGGTCATAAAATATGCAAAAGCTCTAACAGTGTCACACAAATAAAAGAATGAGCCAGTTATTTGGTTTCCAAGGGTATATTATAATGGTGGAAACTATAGAAGGCTCTTGCATAAGAGCTAGTTAGATCTAAGTGATATAAACTGGCATTTTCAGAGTAGCAGCCGTGTTAGTCTGTATTCGCAAAAAGAAAAGGAGTACTTGTGGCACCTTAGAGACTAATAAATGTATTTGAGCATAAGCATTCGTGAGCTACAGCTCACTTCATCGGATGCATCACGAATCTTATGCTCATGAATGCTTATGCTCAAATAAATTTGTTAGTCTCTAAGGTGCCACAAGTACTCCTTTTCTTTTTATAAACTGGCATTGTTGCTTTTTGAGGGAGCTGTTTCCTTACAGAATGGTCATGAATAAAGCCTTCTATAACAATGGAAATGTAGATTATGGGGAAGTTTCTCTTACAGCAGACTAATGGGCACAAGAATGATTTGTGGCATGCTTTCTCAGACATATATACAGTATGTATGTAAATGATGTGCACAATGAGTGAACGAAAATGTTTGTCTTAATTTGAAATGTGAGGCTATAGCATGGTGTGTTGCTTTAGAAAATTAGCAAGTGGAAAGGAGACCAGTTTCTTTTGTGTGACCAAGTCTACATGTTTTATTTATTATATCTTCTAGAAATGCATTGTCTCTCTATTCCTCCTTTTTGTTTTTGTTTCTGAACCCTGGACTACATCTGCAAAGGAATATTTTTTTCCTTAAATTTGACACATCCAATCAGTAGTAGTGGATGCTTCACTTATTTTTATGGGAGTGGTTAGTGCATGGCTTTGAATGAAAATGAGCAAAGTCCTTTCAATCAGTAATTTTGAAACTTTTTTTTGAGCTTCTAATCTATAAAATGTGAAAACTGTGTACCCTCCCTCCCCCCCACACCTTCTTTTGTGCTGCACCTTATACCTGGATCATCTTTGCTTTCTTCCTTCAAATTCATTAATTCACATTTCACTCCATAAAACTCTCTGGCTCTGTTCTTGATCTAGTGCCTGGTCAGACCATTTAAAATGAAATAATAAAAATGAACATAAATAATTGTAAATAACTGCAGAGACAACAGGTGATCGTTCCTGAGTGTGTATCTCCCTTTCTATTGTTCAGTCTCCCTTTCACTTGCTAACCAGCATGCACATTGTCATCTTTTGTGAAGATTTCTGCCTAGCCTAGGTTATGAACTTTTTGATGGGAGAGCGGTGACACAGGAACATAGAAATTATCATACTAGATCAGCCCAGTGGCCCATCTATTTCATTATCCTGTCTCTAGCAGTGGCCCATAACAGATGCTTCAGAAGAATCCCTGTACTGGACAGTTATGGAATAACCTGTCCTTAGGAAAAGTTTCTTCCTAACCCTTCTTAGGTAGAGGCTGACTATGTAATATACAATATTTATAAATATTATGGCAGCATCTAGAGGCCCCAGTTAGTGTCGGTGTCGCATTGTGCTAGGCACTGTACACACATGTAAGTTAAGATTGTCCCTGCCACTTACAGTCTAAGTCAATGGTGTGCAAACTTTTCCAGTTGTGCCCTCCTCCATTACTGCACAGCCAAGGCTTCCTCCACGGCATAGCTGGGGGAGGAGCTGGGGCTAGAGGCCGGGAGGGAATGAAGGCAGAGCTGGACTGGGGGCAGAGCAGAGCTGGGATGGAGTGGGATTGGGAGGTGAAGCTGGGCCTGGAGACGGACCAGGACTGAGGGCTGAGCAGGGTTGGGGGCAGAGCAGGGCTGGAAGTGTGATGCTCCTTCCCCACCCTCCGTGGGGACTGTCCTGGGCACCCCTTCTCCTCCCCCCCAAAAAAGTTACTCCATGCTCCTCTGGTAGGGCGCCACCCCATAGTTTAAGATAGTTAGTTGATCTGGAAAGGGTTAACTGCACTTTGAATCAAACATTGTGAATGTTAATTCACACCTATTTTCTTTATTGCCAGTATGAATTATGCTGACCCTCTGACTTCCAGGTACTACTACAAAAGTTCTCCTGTTGATTGGGTAGAACGTAGCACCATCAAAAGTCATCTGGTAACTGACCTAGAGGAAGAGTAGTGTCAGCTTCTCTCTCTCTTGTAGGCAGAGGTAAGAGTGTGGCAGATCTGCAAGAATAATGGCCCGGGCCATAAAAATTGATACAGATGTTCAGTCGTCGTTGTCATCTTCCACACTAAGCCAAACAGTCAGCCGCAGCGATCGTTTGCCATTTGGTCTGTTCCTGCGCGGATGCTAGGACTTAGTCCAACATTGGAACAGACTTGATAGATGTTCAGTGAAATATTCAAAGATGTTCAAACTCTTCAAAGACACAAACAGTCTTAATTCTTAAATTAGTTGCCTTTTAGCTAAGCACTTGAAATATGTGCTGCTTTCTCTGACCAAAATCATCTAACGTATGGTGATTTTTAATTGTCTTTAGGCCCATGGGATTGAGTGCAAGACTTCAGTATTGCTTAGTTAATGAAATTCTAGTCTTTGACCTGGAGACGGAGAACATAATGTTTTTAATTTTTCGTTTCAAAGGTTGGCTTTATTTGTGATCCAGCTAGGAGCCTTAACATGGCCTCCAGTTAGGATGTGGCTGTTATAACAGAGGACAGGATGCTTGCTGGAATTATTATTTATGCAGGGTATTACTGCAACACTTATTTAATCATAAATTCCTTTATTAAACCCAAAGACCAAATGGTATTTATGCAATTGCTGTAAACATGCATAAAAAGCCAAATAATCAATTTACTACATCCAAACAGTAACCAAACACTTATCTACATTTGATCAAGATCCTTACAAATGGGCAAAACCCAGGGGTGCTTAGACCCATATTGGCTTGCTCCAGTGTGGTCAGTCAGGTATTGGCAATGAATCCTTTAAGAGTTTACTTTTTATATACCTTTCAACAAACAAGTGATGTCATTGCCAAGTACTGACCTCAGCTAAAAACCTGTTTGAGACTGTTGACCCCTTTTTTCCAGACTTAATCCCAGATATGATTTGCAACCTCCTTTCCTCCCTATCTCCTCTCTTCCTGGCTGAGCAACAATTTTTCCTTTGCACCTGAGTTCATGGAGGTCCTAATTTTTGAGATAACACTGGTATGTGGGGTGGGCAGGACCATTTTGGCTCATTTTAAGCTTTTTTTTAATTTAAAATCTGCAGTTTACCCCTGTTTGATCAGGGGCCTTCTTTTTAGAAACCTCTCCATATTTCGTTAGTTATTCTTTGAACCAGACCTCCCCCCTGCTTCATTCCTTCTGACCTTGTAACTGATTATTTTCAAGGCCTTCTTCCTTCTGCTTGCTAAACAGGACCTTTACAACAACACCAACACCAAATTTCCTTAACCAAAGTTAAGAACTCTAATTCTTTAATTTCATATTTATCCTACAGTGCTAATGAATGCCGTTTAAGGATTCCCTGCCCCTCTTTCCTTGTAGGGTATATTTCATACCTGCCAACAAAGCAAATGTTAACACTTCTGCACCTACACCATGAAGTACACCCTTGAAATTTTGAGATACAGGATGTTAATTTTTGCTACTGAAATATGTAAGATCTAGCCTGTGCAAGATAGCTCTATAAAAGCTCAGATACAATGCCATTTATTGTATTTGGATTGTATGGTAGACAACTTTGAGACCTTAGTATTTAACTCACTATCTGAGAGAGAAACCTGTGTCCTTGCATAAGGACGTGAGGCCTGATTGTCCTTTTTCATTTACATCAGGGTAACTCCTTACTTAGATCAGTGCTGAAGGAAGGAAAACCAGGCCCATAGCATGTCTAGAATTGATTTTGCAATTTACAAAATCAAAACATACTAACAAATGTTATCGCTCTCCTGGTGTAGACATAGCCAATCTGTGTGTATTCAGTTTCATTTACTGAGAGAGAGAGAGGAGGAGGAATGCTTGGTTTTTAAATGAACAGTAACTGGATTACTGTGCTTGATTTACTTTCCTGTGCACGTTGTGGTGGCATCAAGCTAATGACAATTCTCATGTGCTCGTTTGTGCAAGTGCTGCTAGCTTCTTAGACTTGCCTGGGAAGTATGGGGAAAGTGGTATAACCTATCCCATTTGGAAAATGTAGCTAGCTGTAACACTCACCTGTAACACTTTTGTATCCAGTGTTTTGGCCTATCTGTAGAAAAGAATTTCAAAAATTAGGTATTTGGCGGGGAGGAAAAATGAGGCTGATAGTATACAGACTGGCAGTAACAGTTGAGAGACTATTAAAACCACATGTGGAGTCCCCAAGCAAACAGGAAGACAGACCAATTTGTGGAATGAAGCACAGGCAGTAAGTTACAGCATTTACGGGACACTGTTTTATGCAATTCCAGTACACAGCCCTACAGGATAATTGAAGTGCAA
This sequence comes from Dermochelys coriacea, assembly GCF_009764565.3. Lineage (NCBI taxonomy): Eukaryota > Metazoa > Chordata > Testudines > Dermochelyidae > Dermochelys > Dermochelys coriacea. The sequence continues at coordinate 209,442,811 of NC_050069.1, forward strand.
GACCTGACTTAGGCTCTCTAAAAATAAGCTTGTTAAACACCAGGAAGAATAAATGCAACTTTATTTCTAGTATTTGGAAGCAAGAAAGAAATTCAGAGATGGATGAGAATCTGGGTGCCTACGAACATGGTATCATTTACAGCATATTAAAAATCCAAAGTGGGATAGAGAATGCAGTTCTTGGGTCGGAAGAGTGTTTTAACACAAACTGAAAACTGAGCTAAAATTAAGGGGAGATTTTCAAAAGGTACAGAGGGCAGACAGGTGCCCAGCTCTCATTGAAAGTCATCAGGAGTTGGGCACTCAACTCCCTCCCATTCGTGTCTTTGAACCCCCCTCCTACTCCCCCCCCAAAAAAACCAAGCCAAAACCTAATTCTACAAAGATAAAAGTTCAGTGTGAAATACCAGAATCTCTCAGTCAAGGTATTTGGCAGAATACATTTTTTTTCCCTGCTCCTGAATCACAGGCTTTCAAGGTGAGCCAGGTTGCTATTATGTAAATGGGGGAATAGTCCCGCTATTGTGGGGAACTTTCCTGGCTTCTGCACTACCCTGGTGAAGTGGGCTAGCAAAAGGATCTGAGTCCTCACTCCCACTTCCTTTATCCAACCCAGTGGCCTCCCTGCCCTTGAGGACTCCCCTTCCACTCTCCTGTCTGGCAGAGTCCTCGTAACCCCAACAAGGTTGGGCCCAGGATTCCTGAGGGGCTCGACCCCCAATCCTGCTGTGGTCATCTAGGACAGGGGCTAGGGTATCCCCACTCCAGGGTACTCTCTCTGCACTGGGAACTTCTCTGACCCACTGATTGTTGCATGCAATTTGAAGCAAATGCAAGTTATTTAATCAAAAAATAATTTTAAAAAGAAAAAGGAAATGGGAAAAGTTAAAGGAAACACATCAACCTGCTCTGTGGCACGGAACGTCACAAACAGTGTCTCTGGAATGTCTGGGCAGTTCAGTCTGTTCCTTGTAAGTCCCAGGCCGCCTTCTAAGGCCCTGGCTGTGCTGCAGGGATGCTGTGGGTTGGACACTTGCTCTGGTGATGGCCACAGGCACTAGGTGGCAGGGCCCTTCTTCCCAGCGTTGCCCCTGCCCTGTCAGGGTTACCAATCCCTCTTCAAGTCTGGCCTGCTGAGGCATCTCCCTGTGCTGGGCCCACTGCCCAGGATCCCCCCCACGCTTTCCCCAGCTGCTCATGACACCTGGCTCCAGACTGCCCCAGCACTCTGCCTCAGCACGGCTGCTGCTCTGCCTCCAGCTCCCAGGCTGCTTCTCTGGCCCCTCTGGCTCTGGTTGCTGTAGCTCTGTTCTCCAGGGTCTGCTCTCTCTGGGCTGCTTTTCTGGTTCCTCTGGATCTGGCACAGCTCTGCTCCCCAGCCCCGCTTGGGCCCCTGCTTTCTCCTTAGCTCGGCCCCACTCTGTCTGTCTGACCCAGGCAATTCCAGCTCACGTGGAGGATGGGACCTCCCTGGCCTCCTGACTCCCTGATTTAGCCTGCCCACCCTGTCATTCAGGCTGACCTGGAGCATTGGCCTCTCCCCATTGTTCCTGGGGACTGTCAGTCTCAGGGTCCTGATACCCCATCAACCCTTCCCTTTTGAGTAGTGGGAGTTAGCAATTAAAACACCCCCACTGAATGTTAGTAAGGGGGCAGCAGTCCCTTACATATTATTGACAGAACTCAGTTTACTAAGATGGATCCAAACCAAAGGTACCAAATTGTCCAACTGGCTCTCAAGAATTGTCTCCTGCAGCAGTCTGATTTTTTTTTTTTTAAATTATCATGAACTTTTGTAAACTGCTGAAAGCAATGGTAACCTGTTAACATGATATGTCCTATATCTTAACTGTCATCTCCAGAAGTCACAGATGGAACTAGAGCAGAGGTTCTCACAACAAAATTTTTGATGGCCTCAGAATGCAGCCATCAACTCTTGCTGGTGGGCACTCTGACCCTGAGAAGTGGGTCCCCACCAGCCCGAGCCGCCCTGCCCCAGGAAAGCTGGGTCAGGAACTCACTGGCTGCCTGCAGAGTCCTTGTGCCCCAGCCAAGCAGGAGCAGGGGAGCGCCCAGGCGACTGAACGCCAGAGCTGCCTCTGGTGTGCCACACACACTGGCCCCGTGTCTCCAGAGGCGCTGTCCAGAGCCACCTAGGAGGCTATGTGGTGCAGGGCGCAGATCCTTGCTGGCTGCACCAGTGCAAACACCAAGGCAGTGTATCCAAGAGCAACACCTGAGTGATTCAGGGCGGGGCCGCAGCTTTGCCTCCCCTTTCCCTAATCTCTGCCATCCTTTGAAGTCTGTCATGGCCGCAGTAAAATCTGCTGCTGGTTGCATGCGGTCACAGTGGCCGCATTTGAGAAATGCTGAGCCAGAATCATGCAGGAGGCCTGCTGCTGCTCGTGCTTTTCATCAATTTTATGGTCCAGCCTCTTGGCCACTGAATGATTTGGCAGGAGTTGTCTCATTACTTATCCTCTCCACCCTCAGCAGTTGGCATTGTAAACCCTCCTTAGGAGCACCCTCCCTTCTCAGGCTCTAAATCACTGACCAATTTAGTAGTAGTTGCAGCAACAGCAGCCTGTCTGGTAATTCTCCAGATTAGGGCCAGCTTTAAAGCACAAAATGTCATCCTGACAAAGTTCTGGACGTACATGGCCTTTAGTTATCAGCAGAACTGCTTGGCCTGTAATTCTAGTCTAATTAAAGACCCTCTCCTCCTTCACGTTGAAGTACACAGATACACTGTGCGTTCTTTGCTATGCATACTGTGACCTTTCAACATCCGTAAACTGCTAACAACAAAACTTGTTTGGTGTATGTCAGCTACAGGTATCTGTCAAAGTGAACTTATTTTTTCATCATCTTTAAGGAAAGCCTAGAGAGATGAACGAGGGATTCTTTTCCCTCATTCACAATAATAGTTTCTTTTCAGAGCAACCCTTATCTTGGAAATGAAGGAAGTGAAATCTGCTCTCACTCCTTCCAGTTTTGCTGATCTTGATGGGTGGTGGCGAGTAGTAGTGTGGGAGTTGGTAATCGGAAATCTGAGTTCAGTGGGACTCCCCATCCTTTCCTTTGCTGCAGCGACAAGCATATGATTTGTTTTCTTCAGTTTGAGCGCAGGTGGGAAGATCTATTGAAACTACAAATGCTGATTCATGTAACATCTTCTAATGTAATCTTTTCAGCTATTGCTCATCTCTCAACATTTATATTTAAACAAGCTTCCTGCAGCAATGCTTGTCATTTTGGGACAATAAAAATAAAATCTGAGCCATTTTTTGGCATATTTTGTGATGTCTTCCCAACACAGTACAGCATAAGATTTGTTAAGCAGAAACTGAACTTGTCTTTTCAAAGACACTTAAGTTTCTTAAAGGAGAGCTTAGTGTTGAATGGAGAGCCGAATGGCTTTAACACCGGTGTTTTGAGTTCTGTTTACTTATGTTACTATTCAAAGTAATTTTCTCTTTACTCTTCCATATCTTTGTTTTGCTGCAAATGAAATTTCATTTTTCCTTTTCACAATTAAACATTTTTTGAATTGAATATACATTATATTTTCATGTAATGTTAATATCGCATTGTTTAAAATAATAAAAATCTCAAGAAATGCAAAGCTAAGGTTCCAGTAGCAATATTAAATTGTCTGCATTGCATGTGTATATTATTTTCTATTCCTGACAAAGTCAGTGCTAGAGTTATGCATAAGCTTAAGTGTTTGCTGGAGAGGAACCTTATTTTTTTTCCCCCTTAAATCAAGCAAAGGCAATAACCCTCAGTGGAAACTACGTATGCAACAAGTTTCAAACTTCATGTTTGTCTGAAAAACGTGTGTGTGTGTGTGTGTGTGTGTGTTTAAACATTTTCCCCTTTTCCTTCTACACACTCTTCCATATATATATATATATATATATATAAAATATAATTGTATTTATTTTAATGCCGGAGAGATTTAACAAAACAAAAATCGCGTGTACATGCGCGTCTCACACTTGGTTTTGGGTTTTTGTTTTTAATTACGTATCTCTTCAGTAAAGACCAAGCATAGAAAACATAATCACCAAACATGAATGTTTCAGAACATTGTCTCTATTTATTTATTTATTTATTTGTTAAAACTGTCCTTCCTAGAATGGACACAATCAGCACCGGCTTAGAAATTTACTTTCTATCTTGATGTTTCCTCAACTTTACACCCTAGTCTTCTCTTGTGTGGAATTTTTTTTTGTGCTTTTAGCTCTTTGCTTCTACTAAATAGATCTTTTTGCCAAAGCATATTTTAATGAATTTCATCAAATGGATTAGTACAAATAAAGGAAAATCTTTAAATTGATCAGGATTAAAGCTTCGGAAAAACGTGAAACCATAGGTGTAAGTATCTTTGTGGCAACCATCTTGCTTATTTCCCCCCCCCCCCCCGCCCCAACACATTTGGAAAAATGGAAGGGAGGGAGGAAGAAAAACAAAATGGTGGGACTTCCATTTTTTTTGTTGGTGTTCAGGAGCAAGTTTGAGCAAGTTTAAACAAGCAAGTTTAAACAGGAATTGTACAACTTATGAGGCAGGTTGCATCTGCTCTTCTGTATAATCTAAAAATAAACCCCAGATAACTGAGTTATAGTAGAACCATAATTTTAAAACAGTCATGGAAATTCTAAGCAGCGAGAAGAATAGTAAACGGTGAATGAATTATAAAGTGTCCATGACAACTCTGCTGCCAGTCTTCTCAGTATTTCCGTTCAGCGGTGACTGGAGCTGGAATTGAAATGATTGATAGAACACTCCATAGCAGTAATAAAACAGATGGTTAAATTATAGTACTGACGCGCCCAACTCAGTTGAGATGCATTGTAAATTCTGTTTTTAACAGTGCTGGTAACTCGTTTTAGAACAACTCCAATCTTAACTTCTAGAAATACTAGGAAATGGGGAATGCATCTACAGCTTCTTCAATTGTTTAAAGAAAAGGCAGTTATCCAGTAGGCTGCAATAACCTATATAGATCTTGATTCTGCAAAGTGAGCCACCAGTGCAGACAGTAGGCCTCCTGGAAACCCATAAAACTTTTAATAGGAATAAGGATTTGTACCACTAGCTCCTCTTCCTGGAGTGGCGCCATGGTTTGCATTTGAGTGCTATACTGTAGTTGGAAGGATCGAATCTTTGGGAATAAGGCAAGTCCATTAAGGCTCACGTACATCTTTCATATTCTGGTCTGTCTGCAATAGTGCTAAATTATTCATTATTAACTCAAATCCATCCTTGTTGGCCAATTTCTTATTTACAGACATCTAGGTATTAAATTGACCTAGCTAAAAAAAATTTGCCACCTTCAACATAAAAAGGAGTATCAGACTTAAATTAAATTCTAATAAGGCCCATCTTTTTTTCAAATAGTGCATCCCCCTAGTGGGACTCCAAGGCATCCTGGAAAGGGCAGTGGAAGCGAAGGGTCTCTTTTTTTTTTTTTTTTTTTTTTTCTTTTTAAGTAAATCTCTTTAAATTACACTAACACATTTTCCCAAATTCAGGAAAGGCAGATCCCTCACTAATTTCACAAAATTCTGAGTAAAATTTTCAAAGGCACCTAATTCCCATTTTCAAAAGTAACTTGGTCTCCCAAGTCACTTACGTACTTTTGAACAGTTATTTTTTAAAAACAGTACAGTATCACTTAATATAACCTTTGCTTAAACTAGAAACTTTATAACCAAGACTTCACAGACTTGTACATTACTGTAACTGTATCAGTGGGTAATCTTGTCACAAACCATGAAGGAAAGAGTGAAAGATGCTCTGGATCAATAAAATGGAATTGCTGTCCATCTCCTTGCCTATTTTGGAAAAGTGAATTTCAATCCTACGTGAGGTCGCAACAGCTGTTTAGAAGATTTTTTGAGACCGTGAAACCATTTACCCTTTGTTTTACATCCTGCTTGTCGTTAGGTAATTTTGGTGTGCAGGAACGTGTTTATCATCTAGCTGGAACGGGTTCTGTGTTCCACTGCATAAAAACAGCCATTGTGACCTTTCCCTTCCTTTTAATGTCTATCTCTATATGTTTAAGATCATATTTGCTCCGTCAGGCAATATTTGTAAATTGAACATGTATATATGCAGTTTTATACCTTGTGGCTGTTTTTGTTTTGCAGATTTTTCCAGTGTTTTTATAAAATAAAGATGAGATGGTGACCAAGGCACTTAGTTCCTTTATCTAATAAATTACTATATTTATAGCACATTAATTTAATAGTACAGAATAATCTAGTAATCCTACAATCCAGCAAGAGGGTTCTTCATGGTTACAATGACAAAATCAGTCAAGGCTATGTAATGGGTATAATTATTTTCTTATTCCAGTTTATGAAACCTAATTTGAGAGATGTAAGCACACTAAAATAAAACTGAGTGGGAAAATTGATAGTGTGTGTGGTGGCGGGAAGGAATTAGATAGGAGGGGAAAATGTTTTCCTATCGCCATTGTTGTTGCCTGAGTGCTGTTGAATGGCAAATCCTATATTTATTCTGAAGTATGCTTCTGGGCAACTTCCCTCCACGCATAACTACACCAAAAACATGAGGCCTCAATCCCACAAAAGCCTAAGCATATGCCTAACGTTAAGCATATGAGAAGTCCCTTGGAGTACAGTTGCAGTGGGTTTAATGGGACTACTCTCGTGCTTAAATTTAAGCATGTGTTTCAGTACTTTGCATGATTGGGGCATTTGCAGAGAGTAAATGGTGTGGGGGTTTTTTTTGTTTTTTTTTTTTTTTTGTTTCCCATGCTGGCCCATTTCTCCAGGGCAAATGTTTTTGTAAACACAGTTTTATTGCACTTTTCCCATGGGCTCACTAATTTAAGGGGGGAGAGAATTTTCAGATACAAGTTCAAGAGTTCTGGCATTAAGGGAATAGCTGTGGAACTTTTCCACATATGAGTGCAGTTGATTGAAGTGGTGAGATCCTCCAGTAACTCCCTCACTCTGTGAGCAGAGCAAATGAAGCCATGGCATATTGAGTTGTGGAGGATTAAATTACCTTCTGTAGATCAAAGGAAGACTTGTGTCTAGTTACCATGCTCATTGGTGGTGAGCTTTAAAACCCTAGGCGGTGATAGGGCTTCTCAAAGAATGGAAAAATTAAAATCTGCAAAAGTGCAGTTTTTCTTTTCCTAATTTCAATTGAAACTCTATTTTGAAAAATTTCCTATGATGTCCACTAGACAAGTATGTAGCAGAGTTCCAGTAGGAATGGGAAGAAAATACATTCTGCCTGACGGTATTTAATTCCTAGGATAGATAGCCCAGTCTTCTCAAACCTTCATGTTCCTTCGCTATTTCCGAATTATTGCCTCCAGAAGACGTGCTGGAAAAAGTAACCAATGCTCCTGAGTGATACCCACTATTACTGCTTGAGAGGGGTTCATTAGGCAAGTTACCATGGCGTCCAGCACCCTTTTGTAAGTATGTACACTTCCCTGAAATGGCTGAAGCATCTCTAGGCTGTGCTTGGCTTAGCTTTAATAAACCCGGAACTACCTGTGTTATCACACCTTGTTGCTTTTTTTTCCCCCTCTCCCTTTTCTCATTGCACATCAGGAGGTAGACTGGGAGTTTCATGAAGAATTTCAGAGAATTCCCCACCCCCTTTTTTTTCTACGGCTCTCCAGTAGGTTCTGATATGAAATGATAGAATCATAGGGTTAGAAGGGATCACAAGGATCCTCTAGTCTAACCCTGCCAAGATGCAGGATTTGTTGTGTCTAAACCATCCAAGACAAATGGCTAACCAGCCTCTTTTTGAAAACCTCCAGTAAAAGAGCTTCCACAGCTTCCCTAGGCAGTCTGTTCCATTGTCCATTGATGAGAGACATTGATGCTTCCAGAGTTCTAGCAGCAGAGAAGTGACTGTCTCAGTTCAGACACTACCAGCTTAAGATGCTAACTTATTTTGCTGGCATCTGCCATGTTACATGGCCACGGAAAGGCATGCCGCTGAACATCAAAGTTTAGATATGTTTTCATCAGGCTGTGCCTATTGAAATAACCCTGTAGAAACGGAGAGAGAACTCCATTTTTAGAAATCTGGGATGAGGGAGAGATTGCTGCTTTAAAACTTTGTTCTGTTCATTAGATACACTACTTCTATTATTTCCCAAGGCCTACTCCTTTTTAAACAGTAAGAGATGACCCAAAAAAAGGCAACCAGCCACTGCTGAAATCTGGAAGCTTAGTGGTAAACCATTTTACATTTGTAACCCATCTCTGGGTTCTTATAATTAAGTATCATAAGTGATCGCTTCAGAGCATTCTTACTGTAGATGAGGTGGATGTATGCCATAAAGAGTTGCATAGTTTTCAAATGCTGCTTTCCTCACTGAAAACTACAAATATTCTCCAGTATGCTTCCTTATCTTCTGTTTCTTGCTACTAGTAAGGCACTGCCTCTAGCTAAGGGTAAGAAATGCACCTTCTGCTGCGGCTGTCTTTGGTACCTCTGCATTAATTAGTTGTAAGGGAGTGCTTCAGAATAATTCTGTCTGGGTTCCCTATTTATGTAACTGGCTTGAGCGCTGTATGCATCTTGTGTATCAGCTCTCAAGTGACAGAAAACTTGCATCTTATTCTGTCTCCACATTTAAATGCTCACTATAGCACTTTACCCTAATTAACTGAGCCAGCTGCAATTAGGGTAAAAAGTGCTATAGTGAGCATTTAAATGTGGAGACAGAATAAGATGCAAGTTTTCTGTCACTGAAATCCACTTTATGAATGGAGAACAGGGAAGGCAGGAGAAAATAAATAACCAATGGAAGTCATTGAAGCACTCCTAGTGCACTAACCTTCGCACATTAAGTCAGGAGTCTTCTGTGTGATATTTTAAAATACATTTAGCTGGCAAACAAATTCTCAAATTATTTTGTTGGATAAATGTTATATTGGAGATGAGAAACAACCAACCTCCTCCCCCCGCCCCTCCCGACTATTATCAGATGCCTGAGCCATCCAGTCTTGAGGACTTTGTTTTAATTTGACTTTAAAGAATGGTAGGGCTAAGTATCATTTTAAATAAGGTGAATTAGGTAAGAAATACCATGCTTTAGATGAAAAAGGGGTATTTTGGTAGAAACTTTATAGCAAGGCTTCAGTTAAATTTTCTTAAAGGAAAATACGTTATTGATTTTTGAAAAGATCCTCTGATAACATCTAAATTCTGGTTTATAGCAGCACAGAGAGGTATTGTCTGAAGATCTGGGGAAGACAGCACTGTATTAGGTTACATTTGGACACTTATTTTAAACTAGCTTTTTCAAAAAGGAAGCTTGGTTTCTTTAAAAAATGTGTGCCTTAGGCCCCTCCATTTAGTAGGGTTGCTCTAATTAATCTGGCCTCTGAACGTATTTTTCAAGCCTTTTAAAAAACAAAAAACAAACAAAACCCCCTGCTCAGTGCACAGTAAGACTAATGTACTACTGGAGTGTAAGCTGGCACAACTATTTATTTAAGGCAATGGAGTCACATGCACTTACATCAGCAATAAAATCTTCCTCCACTGTAGAAACTTCCTTACTTTAAGCCCTTCCTCCTATCATGGAAATTCTTAGGCTGCTTTGTCCATGAGCAGTCAAGTATGAAGTGATACACAACTTGCACAAATTTTTTTCCCCAGGTTTTGAAAAATGACTCGTGTCCTTTTGGGTGAAAAACCATTGCCATGGCAACCGTTGCTGACACTGCAAATCCGTCATTTGGGGTTTCCATCAAGTTTTTTTGCACACATTGCAACACCACTATTAGACAAGCTATTAATCTTCCTGCCACTCACTTAGTCACAGAAGTGACTTACCAATTTCTAACTCCAGGTACAGTTAGTCATGCCCACCTGTAAGTAGCTAAGTTTGCACAATTCTTCTAAAAATGAAAGCAACTTCTGGAGCTGCAAATGTGCACTGTATCTAAATTCTTAAGGAATCTGGAAGTTAATTATATGTTCTGGTTTTTCCCTTCTTGTGGGATATTTAGTTTCTCCACGCCATTCACAAAGGTTCTGTTCTTTTCTAACTTTCTGAATTTCTTGTTTTTATGTAATAGCCTTGTTCAGGGTTTTTTTATATTTCTTGTGATGGGGTCTGACCACTGGTGCCTCCTGGGCTACTTTCCCTTCGGCCCTATGCCCCTGCCTGGCTTAGGCTGGCAGCCTGAGGTTTTCCTTAGTCAGAGCTCCCCAGCTCCTTCTAGCCTTCCCAAGCACTGCTCTGTCCAAGGAGCATAGGAGCCAATCCTCCTCCCTTCTCCACCAGGGAGAGACTGCCTGCTCTCTTCTTGAGCAGCCTTTATATATGGCTGAGTCTGGCTCTGATTGGCTCCCTAGCAGGCCTTCTCTGATTGGCCGCCCACCCGCACCGCCTCCCTGACCTGCTGAAGCCATCTAGGATAGGAGTGGGGCAGCCACCCTACTACACACCCTCCCCATTAAGAACGCTCTCGGGGGGTGGGGGGGTTAGAGACCCCCAGTAGGGGAGCCCAAGCCCGCCCTCCTTCACCGTGCTTCGACCTAGAACCCTGTCATTGAGGGTGTGATCTGACCCGGGTCAGCGGGGAATCCTACCACAACATGCTGCCCTCATTGTGGTGGGAAATACCACTCCCTTCCCTTTCCTGGGTCACTTCTTACCAGTTCTCCTGACGTAGCAGTCCCTGTGGCACCCAAGCCTTCAGGTTCCTTAGCCCCTGGGGCTCTCCAGGGTTCCCACAGCTGCCAGTCTCTAGTCCCACTTCTGGGCCCATCGGCTCTCCCCAGTAAGAGTTGCCCCTGCTCCTGGGTTGGAGCCTCTGCTGGGTGTCCTCCTTCCTCAGCCGCCCACCCTGACTGAGCAGCTCTGCAGGCTTTTGTACTTGACTCTCTGTTGGAGCGTGCCCAGCAGAGCCTCAGGCATGTGGCTTTTTCTGCCAGTAGGGAAAGGCTGACAGTCTCCTACCCAGTGCGGGGCCCGTCCGCCTCGTCACACACCCTCCCCGTTAGAATGATGGTAGGGGTTTCCCTTGCCCCGTCCCCTTTGTCGTCGTTCTATTCTCCCCTCTGGGAGAAAGTCTGCATTTCCATGGGCCTTACTTGGCCTGTGCAGTACTTGAAAGGTACAGGACTGGAGGCACAAATACCACCTCATAATTTGGTCATTTGTTTCTTTCATGCTGTTGATCCAGCGGAGGGGGGCGTGATTAGTCACTAAGAAGAAGTGGTTCCTCAGCAAGTAGTACCGCAGTGTTTCGACTGACCACTTAACTGCTAGGGCCTCCCGTTCTATGGTAGAGTAGTGCGTCTCACTGGAAAGAGCTTCTGGCTGAGGTATAAAATGGGGTGGTCTTCCCCCTCTACCTTTTGCAACAGTACAGCTCCTGTGCCTACTCCAGACATCTCCGTCTGGAGAGTGAAAGGCTTCGATAAGTCAGGTTGACTTAACACCGGCTCCCTGGTTAGTTGTTATCTGAGTACGTGGAAGGTATTATTGCATTCCTCTGTCCATTGGATCTTCTGGGGCTGGGTTTTTTTTGTTAGGCCCATCAAGGGGGTCGCTTTTGGCCAGGGATAGTGGTGATATGGTGGCTGATCACAGTCTTCCTGGGTTGAGCAGACACTACAGTGGGGAATGCGGCTACCACCTGCCGTATCTGTTCTCGTTGTGTAGGGTTGAGCTCCCGGCCAATGTCTATCCTGCCCGGCTCCTCGTACTCACCGGCTAAGGGCCCTAGCTCGGGCTATGGGGCAATCATAAACCCCTCTCTGTCCTTCCACGCCTTCAGCAGGTTCATGTGGCATATCTGGGTGTCCCTTCATCACCCAGACATCTGGATCTCATAATCAACACGCACCAAACCACCTCGAATGGTCCCTGCCACTTGTCTAATAAACAGCAACAGCAGAACTCGGTCCCCCGGTTCAAAATTCCTCATCTTTGTCCCTCGATTGTACTGGATCTGCTGATTGTGTTGTACTTGTAACACGTTCTCTCTGGCTTGGGTGCCTAGTTCCCAAAGCTGTTCCCTCAAATGGAGGATATAGTGGACCAAACCTTTGACCCGGGTCTCCTGTTCCTCCAGGTTTCTTTCAAGAGGTCCAAAATTCCCTGGGGTCATCTCCCATAGAGGAGCTCAAATGGGGAGAACCCAGTGGAAGTTTGTGGCACCCCACGTATGGCAAAGAAGTGCTGGCAGGTACTTGTCCCCCTGACGGGGGTCGTCCCCCACAAATTTCCACAGCATCACTTTCAGGGTCACATTAAAGCGTTCTACCAATCCGTCCATCTGGGGATGGTAGACAGAGGTCTTAAGGGCCCGGATGTTCAGTAGTCTGCAGAGCTCTGCCATCAGTTTGGAGGTTACATTAGTCCCCTGGTCTGTCAGTATCTCTTGTGGCAACCCCACCCAGGAAAATATCAGTAACAGCTCATTGGCGATGACAGGGGCTGTAGTTGTTTGTAAGGGTATTGCCTCTGGATACCTAGTCGCATAGTCTACTATGACCAGGATGTATCTATGTCCCGAGCTACTTTTCTCCAGGGCCCCCACCAGGTCGAGGCCAATCCATTTGAAAGGGGTGCCAATCGCTGGTAGAGGCACCAGCGGGGTCCTGGGTACCCTGTTTGGGCCAGCCTTTTGGCTCTACGGGCAAGAGTCACAGTAATACTGGACCTCTTGGTGTATGCCGGGCCAGAAAAACCATTGGGCTAATCATAGGAACGTCTTTTCTCTCCCCAAATGCCCTGCCAGGGGACCGCATGGGCCAGGCGGAGCAGTGTTCTGCGGAACTTTTGGGGGACCAACAATTGGCACACCTCAGCTTGTGTCTCTGGCTCTTGGGCCAGTCGATAAAGTAAGTTGTTGTAGATTTCAAAATGGGGGCCTTGGGGCCGATATTGCCAAAGATGGGTCTCTCCATCCCGGCTCTCCGCTTGCTCCCAAGCTCGACTAAGGCTGGAGTCCCCACTCTGTTCCTCCAGGAAATCTCCATCAACCTCCAGCCACCTTGTCTCTTATCCTGTTGGAACGCCAGTCGGGGTTTGGCTCCCTTCAGTTACTTCGGGCCCTCTCGATGTCCCCTCCAAGGGGTCTTGTGGCCCGGGTTGGCTCAACAACCCATGCTTCCCATAGCAGGCTCTTTTCCCCTTCCCAGGCTGTCCACTCCACCCCTGCATAAGATCAGCAAAACCCGGCCAGTCGCAACCCAAGACCACGGGGTATGCTAATCTAGGGGCCACCCCCACTAAGCAACGTGCCTCTTGTTGGGTGACCTCCAGTTGTACCCAGATGGTGGGGTAAGCCTTCATGTCCCCATGTATACATTGTAACTGTATCGGGGCCCCGGTGGGAAGGGAGTCCTCTACCAGGCCCAGGCGAATGACAGTCTGGCTGCACCCTGAGTCAACCAACACTAAGGTTGGGGTTCCCTCCACTCACACCGGGATCACCATCTTCGCTGGCCCATCCTTCCGGGCTCATCGGTCCGCCATCAGACCCTGTCCATAATTACAGTCTATGTAGGGGCACTCTCTCCTGAAATGCCCTCTTTGTCCGCACTGGTAGCACCTATCGTGATTCCCCTCTGAGGGTAGGGTGCCTTGTGGGAGGCTTGATTCCCCAGACAGGTCCTCTTGGTCTCGGAACAGGCGTGCTGCCGAGGGGCCCCGGGGTTTGTTGGAGACCCAGACTGCCAGGCGGGCAAGCAGGGACCTCCCCCGCCGGTCTTATGCGCCGCTCCCTCCAGGGGTCGACTCCCCCTGGTGAAGTCCTTGTCTTAAGACCCATTCGCTCTTCTGGCTCCGCTGCCATGAAGTCTTTGACAAGGGACGTAGCCTCTGCAAGGGTCTTCGGCCGGTGTCACTGAACCCACTCCGTCCCCCCAGTGGGATGGATTCAGAGGAACTGCTCCAGCATCACAGTGTCGGCCACCTGGCAACTAGTATGGCGATCAGGCTCTAGCCACCTCCAACAGAGGTCACGGACCTTCTGGGTTACGTCCCGTGGTCTGGCCCCGATCAGATATTTCTCTCAGCGCAACCTCTGTTGGTACGTCTCCGGACTGATGCCCATCTGGTCTAGGATGGCAGCCTTAACCTTCTCGTATTGCAGTGCCTCCTGTGGATCCATATCGCAGTAAGCGGCCTGCGCGGTCCCGTTAAAAACGGGGTGAGAATAGTGGCCCAATGCTCAAGGGGCCACCAAGTGGCCGTAGCTACCTGTTCAAAAGTTACTAAGAAGGCTTCGGGGTCGTCCCCCGGCCCCATTTTTGTCAGCCGCACCAGTAGTCCCCCGCAGCCCTCCCCGGCTCTCCTCCGGCTGGGTTGGAGGGAGGCCTGGCTGCCATTTTCAACAAGGTCACCACCTGTTTGAAAGAGTCTAATCTTGACTTGCTTGCTGCTGGGCGGCTAACTCCCGAGCCAGCTGTTGGTGGGATTCTTGTTGCTTTGCTGCCTGCAGTTGCTGCTGCGCCGCCAGTTGCTGCAACAGCTGCGTCTGCTGTTGCTGCTGTTGTACAGCCTGTTGCTGCTGGTTTTCCAGCAGCCGTTTTAGGAGCTTGTCCATCTCCATCTTGTACATGGGGGGGTCCTTCTAGCAGGCCCTGGTCGTTGCCCACATTCTCCACCACTTGTGACAGGGTTAGGACTCACCACCGCTGGCGCCTCCTGCTGGTTGCTCCAGGAATTAGCTCTGTCCAGTAATGGAGCACCTTTTTTGCATGGTGCCTTGCCCTTCGGCCGCTCTGCTGCTTCAGGGACCCTCGTTGCTCCCCGCTTGGCAGAGTCCTCTTCAGGACACTACCCTCTGGCCGTGCCCACTGCTCCGGTCCCACCCCCTTCCAGGGATTTGGTGTTACCAGCACTCCACAGTCTGCACCTGTTGTAGTGGCTGGCTCCAGCCTTGAAGTCTAGCCCCTTATCGCAGGGACAAGCCACAGCCTGGATCAGGCCATGCTCCTCTTCAGCCAGGTGTAGCACAATAGGAAGAGGGGGACCCAGGCCCCCCTGCTACTCTGGGTCGTGACCCAGGGACCCTCTAGCAGCAGCCTCTCTACCCTCCTTTTCTCCCCTTGCCCTGCTATTGTCCCTGGGCCACTTTCCCTTCGGCCCTATGCCCCTGCCTGGCCTAGGTCAGCAGCCTAGGGCTTTCCTTGGTCGGAGCTCCCCAGCGCCTTCTGGCCTTCCCCAGCACTACTCTGTCTAAGGTGCTACCTTTCAGCCTAGGAGCCTATCCTTCTCCCTTGACCACCAGGGAGAGACTACCCGCTCCCTTCCTGAGCAGCCTTTATATATGGCTGAGTCTGGCTCTGATTGGCTGTCTCTAACTCAGCCTCTGATTGGCTCCCTAGCAGGCCTTCTCTGATTGCCTGCCCACCTGCACCACCTCCTTGGCCTGCTGAAGCCCCATCTAGGATAGGAGTGGGGCAGCCACTCCACTACATTTATTTATATAAATAAATAATAAATATAAACTTGCTCATGGTTTGGATGCTTTAATCTTTAAAGAGAAGCTTGATGTTGCATTTAAACTCTGTTCTTTACAAGCAGTCAGATGGTATCATGACTTTCAAATGTCAGAGAGAAACAACAAGACAGTGGGTTCTAACTACTTGTTTTAAAATTATCATAAAGCAGTTGTTCAGTTAATTTCTAATAACAAATAGTAGTGCAGTCCAACTACGTTACCAAAGACTTTCTTATGAATTCTTAACTCATGTTTCCAAATAACATGGACTATATCTGCTGCTCATGTGTTTCTGGTTTTTCTCTTAGGAATCTCCTTGTGGCCCCAAGGATGCCATTGGAATGCATATGGGTAAACAATGACTCTTGCCCATGTCTCTCCCATGTCTTCCAATACACTTGTTTAATTCCCTTCGGATGGTGTTCTAACTAAATAGACACAAAACAAACTGTCTCTGGGATCATGAGTGAAGAAAAGAGCTTTGGTGTGTCCCAGAAGGTGTTGTCACCTTCAAGAAGTACCAGCAGCTGCTCCTCCAAACAGGGAAGTCGACAGGTAAAGTAAACTTCACTCGCTCCTATTTGGTTAAGGGCAGGGGGGACTTCAAAGTATTAGGAGAAATGGTCTGCTCTAGTGACCTTGATGAACAAAATTATGTGTTTAAGGGTCTGTTGTGCAGTTGTTTGATCTTTTTTCTTTTTTCCATTTTCCTCTTTTTTGCCAATGGCAGCATCTTGTCTTCAGTCAAGTGAAATAAACAGATATTAATGAGTAGCTGATACTTATAACATTGGAAGGGGCAACCAGGAATTCAGTTAATACCGTGCTCTCGCTCTCTAGATGCAGTGTGCCTATAGCAGGGGTGGGCAAACTTTTTGGCCCGTGGGCCACATCTGGGTATGGAAATTGTATGGTGGGCCATGAATGCTCATGAAATTGGGGGTTGGAGTGCGAGAGAGGGTTCCCGCTGGGGGTGCGGGCTCTAGGGTGGGGCCAGAAATGAGGAGTTCGGGGTGTGAGAGGGAGCTCCGGTTGGGGGGTGCGGGCTCTTCGGTGCAGGAGGGTGGGACTGAGGGGTTTGGACGGTGGGAGGGGGATCAGGGCTGGGGCAAGGGATTGGGGCAAAGGAGGGGGTTGGGGTGAAGGCTCCGTGTGGTGCTTACCTCCAAGTAGCTCCCGGAAGCAGCAGCATGTCCTCTCTCTCCAGCTCCTACATGGAGGCATGGCCAGGAAGCTCTGCATGCTGCCCCATCCGCAGACGCTGCCCCTGCAGCTCCCATTGGCCCCATTTGCTGGCCAATGGGAGCTGTGGGAGGGGTGCAGAGCCCCTGGCTGCCCCTATGCACAGGAGCCAGAGGGGGGATATGCTGCTTCCGGGAGCCACACAAAGCAAGCCCCCGACCCCGCTCCCCAGCAGGAGCTTGAGGGCTGTAATAAAAGATCTGAAGGGCCAGATGTAGCCCCCAGGCCATAGTTTGCCCACCCCGACCTATAGTCTGCTGCTGAATGCTTGGCTTCTGTAGTTTGGTGCTTAGAACCCATAAATCTCCCATAGAAAAGGTCACCCCAGTAATAGCTGCCTACTCAAGTCTTCAGTGACGTGTGTGTGTGTGTGTGTATATCAGTTAGGAACATTCTTTATCTGCCTGTGTTGCCAATATTGATACTGAAAATCTGCCCAGGAGTGCAGATTGTTGCAGTGGCACTAGGGTGGCCGATACACAAACCCAAACACCCGTGCCTCTTCTCCAAGGTCCCACCCCACGCATTTTATCCCCCCTCCCTCTGTTGCTTGCTCTTCCCCACCCTCACTTACTTTCACAGGGCAGGGGGTTGGGGAGATGTGGGGGGGCATGCAGGCTCTGGGCTGGAGCCGAGGGGTTCGGAGTGTGGGGGGGCGTCTGGGCTGAGCCTGGGGAAGAGGGTTGGGGTGCAGGCTCTGGGAGGGGTCTTGGGGTTGGGGCAGGGGGGTTGGGGTGGGGTGCTGGCTCTGCCTGGATGGCACTTACCTTGGGGAGCTCCCAGTCGGCCCCGCTCCCAGAAGTGTCCAGCATGGCCCCACGCACTGCTGCTGCAGATCCTGGCCAATGGGAGCTGTGGAGTCTGCATTTGGAGTGGGGCAGTGTGCAGAGACCACCCTCCCCCACCCGCAGGGATGTGTCAGCCACTTCCCGGAGCGGCGCAGAGCCAGGGCAGGCAGGGAGCCTGCCTTAGCCCCGCTGCACCGCCAGACTGTTAGCGGCCTAAAATCTCCTGGTTTGGCTTCAGTAGTCTCCAGGAGATAGAGCCCAATTTCAGGAGACTCCCGGTGAAACCAGGAAAGTTGGCAATCCCATGTGGCACCCAAAGGTCCTGATAAATTCATATAAAAAAACCCCACGGTCTGTGCTTCAGAGTTTATCATCTGTGCCTGTTTTAAATTTTAGGGTTAGGTTTTTCAAGTGTGCCAACAAGTGTTTGAACATCAAAGTGAGAGCATGCAGATATCCAAGCACAGCTTTGTTCTTGGAGAAACAGACCCTGTGCTGCAGCCTCACTGAAAATGTATGCTTATGTGCACTTGAGCCATTTTTCCCTATCGGTGAATAAAAGTGAGTGTGAGTGGCTTTGTTGCAGTAAAGCTTTATGTGCACAGAACAGGCTGGTTGAGATTTTCAAAGCTGCCTCTAATTGAATTTCACTGGGAATTGGGCATCCAAATCCTTTAGACAGCTTTGAAATCTCAGCCATGATGTTTTGAAATGTTACTCCTTCATGCAAAGAGACAGAGGCAGTCTAATCTCCTCAATGATTTCTGCCTCTAGGACTGTTGTGCTTGTAAGCAAAAGAATCCCATGTTTATAGCTTTGAGTGAGAGATGCATTTGCTTTTAAGATACTTTTTTCTTTCAAGCATTTTTTTTTCATTATAAGGTTAACTTAAAAAAATTGCAAGATATAAATGAAGTTTGTTCTTGGAGATAATGTCAAGCAAGCATTATTAGCACACAGGATTTCAGTTATAACTTAATAAGATTTACATGAGCATGGCTAAATCCCGCTAAAAGTATATTGCATAGTAAAAGCATAAAAGTAAAATCATACATTTGCAGGCACAATTTCTGTAAGAACATGCACAATAAGACTTCAAAATAAATACCCACTAGCATGGCTCAGCTTTGCTGGCCAGAGCATTGGGGTAGAACTCACTATTCACCCCACTGTGTCTGCCTTCTCTATGGGGATGGGGGGGTTGCGAGGGAGTTGGTGCTGTGTACTCTTACTCCTGTGTCTACCAAATCAGTCTGGGTAGCCTTCACACAGGGAGTTAGGGAAGGGAGTGTTTCTTATATGGATATATAATCCAAGATATAATCTAGCCCTGAGCGTGGAAAGATTACAAGTCTAGCACATGGAGCATACCTTCACCCTACAAACCTTTTGTCTGGGTTGTCTTAGCCATCTAGCCTTCAACCAAGCCATGTTGTCTGTTAGGCGCTGGCTAAATAGTCAACTGCACCAACCAGGTCAGGTGAGATGGAGGTATAAAGCTGGATGCCACTTGTATCCAGGAGGCACCACAATTCATATGTCCTCCTCATAAGAGTATGAGACCTAGTGATATACCATCTTCCTGATTTGATTAATACTTAGACCTTTCCTGTTCTAAAGAGTCTGATAAGTGTAGTCAATCATCACAATACTCTAAGTGGATATTATCCCAATTTCACATATGGGAAACTGGAGCATGAAAGTTGAGTGACTTGCCCAAGACCTCAGAGAAAGTTAATGTCCGAGTCAGAAACAGAATTCAACAGGTTTCTTTGGTAGAGGAGAACATTGATAATTGGTAGAACATGTGACCATTAAAGCATGATATCAGGCTGAGATTGGAGGAGGAATGCTGAAAGCTGGGGCCAATACTGCATTATACAGTTGAAATGCAGAATGCTTATTTCTTAGAAATGTATTCCTGAAGAGCATGTGTTATCAAGTGTGGGTGGCAGTGAAATCTTTTCTGGAGGATTTTTTTTTAAATGTGGATTTGTAATTACTTATTGCCAGATTTTTTTTTAACATTTTTCTCCCCTTTTTGGGGGGGGGGCAAATATAATAACTTGGAATACAAGCTCTACCCAACTGCCCAATACAAGCAGGAGATCTTCTCCCAGTACAGTCTATTCCTGTCAAAAATGCAGTTCTTTGAATTGAATTGGTGGATTTTCAGCATCAATTGTCAAGAGTTCCCAGAAGTGAGCTTGTCTTGACTACTACGTTACTGGTGCTCATTGTTTAACTCCACAATGATGTTGGTGTGCCATAAATGACTGATTCTACACTAGAATGTACAAATCAAGATCTGTTTTGTGGAATATTTTAAATATTTTTTTGATTCTACACAAAAACGGTCTTTCCCGTTTGGATAGTTACCTGCTAATAACCAGTAGGTGGGAAATACAAGAAATATAAAATTGGGGCTGATGTCTGCTTTGATTAAGAAAGATGGCTTGATCACATGTAACTTTTAAAAGTTAATATGTTAAGTCTGACTGTCAAGTGTTCATGAAATTCAAAAAATAATGCAATGTTCTGGAAAATATTTCTTTTCTTTCTGTTGCATATGAAAAAGACAGACACTTTGGACCAAATAGCGCAGTATTCTACACATTTGTAGAGCAACTGAGAAGGAAGAGGCATGCTGCTAGATGACTTGCTGTTCATGTTTAAGTAGAAATGTGATCTGTTCTCTAACTGTTTCAGTGCTAGTGAGGAGAGAGTAATCTCTAGGTAGCTCAATTTAAATGGGTTCTGAGGTTGATTCTTCCAAAGAGAGGGAGGGAGCCCAGAAAAGAAAAGGAGTTTTGAGTCTTCACAAAATCTGCTCATTCACCTTTTAACATGATATTGTTGGTGATGATAGCCACGCTGAAAGTTATCTGGTGGGTTTTTCTGGTAACTTGTAGGGGAGCAGAAGTTTGTGAGGCTGGATTATATGGGGAGTTTCTATTTGGTACTGTCAATTGGATTTGACAGAATACACATTGCGTTGTTAACTAATTGCACTCTTCTCCCCAAACCCTTCTAACTGGTGAATAATTGCTGCATTCCCATCCCTGCCACTGTGCAGACATCAGACAGACATTTCCCTCTTTCCCCATCTCTAGAGACAACACCAATCCTTAAATGAAAGAGACTGGTTACTTTTACTAGGTATTTAGGTTTCTTCTCCATCACTGATGCAATTTTGCTTAAATTACAGCTTTTACATTGCTTGTTTTTCTAAAACAACTTTTTTTTTTTTAACCAAGGTAGTTTTATGAAACTATAAGAACTAAAACTGAAAGAAAAGGTCCGGCAGTGCTCCAGAGGGACAAATAGAGTACACTCCACTATTTTTATTAGAAGGAGCCCCAAAACTACAGCTTACAATTTCAGATCCTCTGTGGGAAAGTGAAGAATATTGTTTCTAATCATCTAGTATTCTTCTCTTCTTCCATTCCAATGAGGAATTTATTCCCCCTCCTCCATGCACGCACACCCATATGCCCCTTCCTGATCCGCTTCAGTCAGAACTGTCCTCTTTATTTTCTGCTATATCAAGACAGTGTTGGCTGGCCACCTCTTTCCCCTTTGCCTCAGGGTCTCTGCAGCTGATCTCATAGGACAGGACAGTCCTTTAATCAGATTAAGTGGAAAGAAACTGTTACAAAGCACAGGGGAGAAAGGGATCTTGGCAGACATTTTGTGGAGTAGTGGGGTATGCGTTACCAGTTTCTCAAACTCAAGCAAGCAGGGAGCGCTACCACAAGTGCAGTCGGACCCCAGAGAAAGGGAAATTATTTGGGAGTGTGGTATTGTGCAACTGATGGAATAAGGGCACTGCCTGGGATCAGAGTATTTTAGTCTGATGTGATGTGACTGCTCCTTCCCACAGAGCAGCATATGGCACTGGTGACACTTATGTAAAGATCCCCGTGATGCAGACCAGAGACCATTATGGCTTGAGAGATTGGTTCAAGTGGGGTTGTGGAACTTTTGTTTTAGGACAGTCTTCCTTCCCTCGCTAATCCTAGTGCCCTGTTTCTGGCAGCCTGAATACATTTTGCAGCATGACTCTGAAAACAATGACAATTTAATCCCTTCCCAGGAAATGGGACTGACCTTCACCTTTAAGCATCAGTAGTTGGTGGGAAATGATTTCCATTTCCACACCTCCCACCTCCGTAATGCAATATAACGTATGCCATTAGATCATAATTTTAAATATATTTTGAGGGAGGGAAAAACATCATTATCTTTTTTAAAGTTTAAAATTGACGTTCAAAATAAATAGTGTGGATGGGAAAGCAATACATTTGTGAAATAAGTAGATACAGTAAGGAAAGGCACTAAGAGCTATATTAAAATCTTGTACTAAAAAGAAAATTCAGTAATTTTTGCCAAATTTATGAACCATAACACATGCTTTAGTTGCTGCTGATGCAAAACCTTATCCTCCACGAAGCCGCTTTCTATTTTTGGCACTTTAAAACATGCAGTACATCTGGCTGCATTTTATACTAGAAGGAAGTCTGGCATCAACTATATTCAGACATCTATCCGAGAGCCGTTCAAACTCGTTACTTCATTCTTTTCTCTACAAACAAAATATAGCCTTGAGGAGTTTCTGGTGTGCTGTGTTGTAGAAAATCAGGGTGCTTTTATTTGATGAGTTAATTTAATGCCAGGTTACCAGACCTTGAGACCAAAGTCCTTCAGAACTGTTCCTTGGCTAACCCAGACCGCAGCAGTGCAAATTTCTTCTGCTGACCTGCCTCAGGCATTGGCCTTTGTTGTCACTGCTGTCACAGATAATGGTTTTGCTCGTTCTATGTTGATGTTGGTCCACAAGGAAGTCAATTTTTGTTCTAAATGAAGTTGCTTTCTGCTGCAGCATTGCATTTTTTCACCCCACCAGTCTGGACATGGACTGTGCTGCTGCTATTGATTTTTTTTTTAATGTAATTGAGCTTCTCCAAACCTTAGTTTTGAGTCCCCAGCAGGGGGTAAGAATCGGCAAGAGAACATGCTATAAATGCTGCCTGCAACTGTGAAGAAATCTTTTATGTTCCCGCTCTGATATTACAGACAGATTAGAACAGACAGATTTATTTGACTTCATTTTAAGATCATTGGCTGAGCAGACCTAACTGCAGTAGTTCCTTCTAGCAGCATACTACCACAGATCCTTTTTCTTTTTCTTTTTTTTTTTCTCGAGATGAGACAAGTTGTGGATAAATTGCAGGCCACATCAGCTCTGTTCTGTTCAGCGTGGTGTGTCCTTTAAGGGGCATAAGATTCAGATCAAGGGAAAATTGCATCTTTCAAACGAAAAGGAGAGACAAAGGAAATCAAGGGTTCATCTGGGAGTTATTTGATTCCTGGACCTTCTACATGTCTGAGGTCTTGCATCGTTGCTCAAGTGTTGATTATTACTGCAGGAAAAGAACCTGCAAGTGGCTGTGAGATCACCCACCTCTCACCCTATCCATTTGGGGACTATAGAAACTGCCCTTTCCCATTGCCACATATCTCTAGGGTGACCATATTTCCCTATGCTGAATACGGGACACGTGGTAAAATTACTCCTTCAAGCAAGTTCAACGGCAATCGTACAAACATTCAAATTTAACATTAAGTTGACTGAGCCCCTGTTAAAAAGAAATTCTGGGTAGTTGGCTTCTTTTTATTTACCTTTTTATCTTT
The DNA here is from genome assembly GCF_009764565.3 of Dermochelys coriacea. Taxonomy (NCBI): domain Eukaryota; kingdom Metazoa; phylum Chordata; order Testudines; family Dermochelyidae; genus Dermochelys; species Dermochelys coriacea. Next base: position 209,466,023 of record NC_050069.1, read on the forward strand.
AAGGCTTTAGAGTTCACATGGGTAGGGGTGACACACATCCCTACCTCCCCCACCACCACACACACAGGGCAGGGTGACACACACATACTTCTGCTGTGTGAGAGAGGAGTATGGGAGTGACTGACCAACTTGACCCTCCATGCTTGGCTTGGCCCCCGGGACAGAGCTGCCTCTTCTGGTACCTGGCATCACGTCTTCCTGAAGTAACACATGGGGGGCATGCAGGGTCACATCCTCCCCCCCGCCTGATTTCTGCCAGAATGTGGCCAACAGCAGCCTTTCAGCACTGTGAAGGAGGGAAGGGACAGGAGCTGCTTCCATCCACAGGGGAGGGAAAGTGGGGGTGGAGGGAAGGAATGACCTGGCCTGTGTCTTCGCAGAGCTCATCTCTCTCCCACCCCATCGCTCCGGTGTGGCTGGAAACAGCTTTTCCCTTCCTGCCTGCACAGTGTCAAAAGGCAGCTAATACATCCAGATGGTTGCTGGCCACCAACATAACCCAGCCACTGCCTGTCCCCTCGCTACCGTGCGGGCAGGAAGGAGTTAAGCCCTCAGGATGCATGGTGCACCAGGGTCTAGGGAGCCTGACTGAAGGGCAGTGGCGTAGCCAGGTTCTAACATCATGGGGAATGAACACACAGAAAAAGGCGCCACCCGACATATCAAATTACTAATTACATGCTTTTAAATTCATTATACGTATTTATTTTGTACTTAAAATAAAAACACAATGATATTGTTTTACAAGTACATGTTTTGTATTTAAAATATAAAGACAGTTTTACAGTATGACATCTATTTATATTGTATATAAAATCAAAACATAATAAAACGTGTTATTTACTTATTTTATATTTCAAAGATAAGATCAAAACAATATGATCTATGAAGCAACTACAACATCCTCTTTCATCTAAGCTTCATTCTAGCAAAGTTATCTATTACTTTATAATAATCTATTTCAGTAGCCAATTGTCTTTCAATGGAGAGCAAAGCAAATCCAGACAATCTATCTTCACCCATTGTAGAGTGCAGGTAGGACTTCATAAGTTTGTCGGCTAAAGGATCGTTCCGCAACTGCGCTACTTATTGGCAAGGAAAATGTAGTACAATCTCGAAAGGTTAGGATAAATGGAACACATCATTGGCGATCACAAATTTCAGTACACTGTTGATGGAGAGTTTCTCGTCGACACTTGACTTTACCCTACTACTAGTGCTCATTATCTCTTTTGTACATGTCTTTAAATGAAAGAAACTCTTCCACAATTTTGGTTTTGACTGTCGATCACATCTGAGTATGTCTGCCAAAAATTCTAATTTGTTCACATTATCCTCTTTGTCAAAATGCTTTGGAACTAAACCACTAAATTTGGCAGCCACATTTTTAAACTGCTCGAATCTTTTACTTGTGCTATTTATAACATAATCTAAGGACACTAAGTAGGATTCAACTATGAATTTCTCCCGGGCATCAAATATTCCTTCTTCATCCTCTGCAATTTCCTCATGGAATCTTTCTCTTGCTTATTCTGTGCTGCTTATATTCCGTAGTAATATCACATTTTTGAGCCAACTCGGTGGCTTCATTCTCAATCTGCTTGAATTCAGATTCAAATTCACTTTGTTTTTCATAGCATTTTAAAAAATCTGAAGCAAATGAGAAGCTGTTACCAGATCTAGACTACTTTTCTGTAAATATGTGGATAAATGGAAAGCCTTCTCTAGCACTTTACTCCAGAATATAAGAACAACTAAGAATTCATAAGTATCGACTGTTGCCAGAATACCCTTTGCCTCAGTGAGCTGTTTAGGAGTACAGTTTATGTCACCATCCACAATTCTTTGCAGGGCAATTACTAGTGCTGGAAAATTTTGCAAGACTGCCTCTACTGCTGACTTTGTGATACCAGATGGGTGTCTAGAAAGTTTCTTTAGAGTTAATGCAAAAGATTTGATAAGATTGCATTGTTCTTCTTTTAGTATTGAAAGATGAGGTAAACTGCCAGGAAAAAGAAGTATACAGACTTTCTAGAGTTCAGAGTTTGAATATTGGAGCTCAATGCATTAATCAGAATTAAATTAAAAGTATGCGACAGCAGTGTGTAAAGAGTGCATTTGGAGCAATTTCCCGTATCCTAGTTTGGAGACCTGATATTTCATCCGACATGGTGCTTGCTCCCATTGTAAGACCAACCGTAACACATAGTTATTGATAACCCCAAGTTTTTGATTGCTGAAAGAAGAATGTTGAAAAAATCTTCAGCACTTGCTCCAGGTAATTCGCTGAATTGTATAAATCGTTCCACTGCATCACCGTTTACTGTTACATATCATAAGGATAAAGAAAATTGATCAGTTCTGCTGATATCAATAGTAGAGTCAACAATTTAAGGCAAAATACTTTGATTTCAGCTACTATCTTTGATAGAAGCTCGGCTGATAAGGACTGTATCAGATCATTTTGTGTGTCAGGACTGAGATGTTGCATTTCGATCACTCAGTAATAAATGTTGTTCCAGTAATGTATTATTTTTAGCCGACAGCTTAATAAGTTCCAAAAAATTGCCTACATTTGTACTTGGGGAACCTAAACCTCAATACTCATGATGACCGCGGAATGCCAATCCCTGAATTCCCAAAAAGAGAACTGCATCTATAATACATCGTAAAATCATCCTATTTTTTCTATCTCTTTCCTTTCCGCCATTAGAAGACCAGCCAAGACTATTCAAATAGAATTTTTCCTTACCAAATTCCTTCTCTGCTTTTTTTAATGACTTCTTTTCACTTGTTTTCATGATTTTCAATTTTGTGCGTACCTTTTGCAAAATTCTTGCTTCTTGGATCACTCCAAGCATCCGACCGATTTGCAAAAAGCCAACAAGCAAAACAAATCATAGCGTTTGCTTTTGGTGAGTAAACCATCCAGTGCCGGTCGATTGTACAAACGCTTTTCACTTGTTTTTGTTTGTACCAAGTTGCACTGAAATGACGTCCAGCTTCATCTTTTGGAAAATTGTCAAAATTATCTTTAAGTCCTGGCTGACAAGGGCCTAACTCAAGCAGAGCACGTACTAGATCGGGTGTGTCACAAAACAAGGGTGGATCTGTTGGGTATTCCCTATGTATGTCAACAATAGCACGGAATCTTACTGTGTCATTCTTGTCCTCTATATGATAGTCTGCTGAAGTAATCATGTCTTCTGAGGACTCTACTTCCACTATCTGTGCAGCCGCAGCAATCCAGATGCTGTAAGCAGCTCCTAGGTTGAAGGTAGGTACTAACAAGTCTTCAGAGGGTTTTACCTCTGGTGAAGCCGCAATGGCCGGGGCACCAGTTCCTGGGCTGAAGGTAGGTAGCAAGTCTTCAGAATGTTCCACCTCTGGTGCAAAAGACGTCGTGGGTGTGTCGAATGAAAAGTAGGCCTCCAACCTCACATATTTTGATGATTCTTTTACTCTATTTGCATCTTCCTTCATCTTCTTTGTGTCCCACCCGGATAGTTTCTTCTTAGTGCGCTTATCCATCCCGTATCAGAAACAAATAAAATAAATATGAACAACATATGATTTTGTTTTTAAAATGTGATTTATTTAAAAAACTGTCCACACAGCAGCCAGGTCAATTTCACAGCTCTAGGAATTTGACGCCTGTCAAATTTGGTCAGCAAAGTGTTAAATGATTTGTTGAAAAGGCGCCACTTTATTCAAAACTAGAGGAGAAGTGAAAACAATCCACATACTAAGAAGTAATCAAACAGACTGAACTATTTGAAATTATCCAGAGGGTTCAGCATTTCTTTACACTGCAGGAAACAATTCTTATGAGTACGCGCACTTGTGTGGGTGCCTGGGTGTGTGAGTGCACATGTCAACCGATTAAAAAAAAAAAAAAAGCGCTGACAAAAGGGAAAAGACAAAATGTTTTAAAAAAAATTGTGGGCCTCTTGGCTCTTGCAAGGGATTCACGTGTTACAAGATTGACTAATGCTGTAGTGATAAAGTGTTACAAGTGTACAGACGACATTTCTATCGCATTTGATTATGGGATGGAAGTTTGTCCAGAAGAAAATGAGCGCGCTCAAAAATTACTTGGAAGTACCTGTATCGGAATGCACTCTTTCGTCGGCGTTCTTTTGTCGGCACTTTTTTTGTCCTGCATCGCACTGGCGCCAACTTTCCTTGGTGCTGGTGGGTGCTTGTGCCCCTGCCTTGTCCTGACTCTGCCCCATTGGACCCTCCCCAAATCCCTACCCTGGCCCTGCCTGTTCCCCAGCGTGCTGCATTCCCCCTCCTCCCCCACCCCCAGCTTGCCACACAAATCAGCTGTTTCACAGCGCAAGCACTGGGAGTCAGGGGGAGAAGCAGAAGGCAGTGGCATGCTCAGGGGAGGAGGTGGAGCGGAGACGGAGGGGAGCTGGGCAGGGGGACAGAGCGGGGACCAGGGAGCTGCCAGTGGGTGCTCAGCACCCACCAATTTTTCCCCGTGGGTGCTCCAGCCCTGGAGTCGGCGCCTAAGGTGCCACTTTTGGAGAATATGCTCAGTGGGAGCGGCTGCTTTTCCCCTCCCCTCCTTCCCCCCCCCCCACTACATTACTGCTGCAGGGGCTTCAGCAAACCCAGCCAGAGAGGTGACTCAGCAGGGGAGGCTGCCTAGGGGATGGAGCAGCCCTGTGTTCCATGGAGACAGGACCCGGGGGAGGGGGGGTGCAGCTGAGTGGTGAAGAGGGTGCTAAATCCCTGCCTTGGGAGCTGCTGTGGAGCCTGCAGGTTCAGGGTATGAACAGGCTGGAAATCGCTCCCCGCCCCTGACCATGCTAGAGCTGAGCTGAGGGGGCAGAGAGGCTTCCCCATGCCAGCACTGTGCGGGGCTTTGATATGTGCAAGGCTTGTCTCCTCCTGGCCAGTGTCCCAGGCCCAGTCAAGGCAGTGGGGGAAGGAAGGAGGCTGCAGGCCAGGCTGTTAGTAAGCTGGACGCTCCGACCAGGGGCTGGTTCTCTGCACAGTGCTGGGAGCGAGAACAAGTTTATGCCTCCAAATTGATGCATTTTGATGAGCCTTCTTTCTATTCTTTCCTCATCACCTCATGTGCCCCCATCTGCTATGACCCTCTCATCACCTGTGGACTCCACTTCTTTGTAACCTTCCCCCATACAAGTGTCCTGATTCCCCTGTGCTCAGGTGTTTTCCAACCTGGAAATTGGATAGTGTTATGAGGAAAAGATTAGGCATGAGCTCTATTATGCTCTGATCCTTTTCAATATGTTCTTGTTGGTTGATAGGAGTGCAGATTGAACTATGAATAACTAATTTGAAATTATAAGGTTCAGCTTCTCTCCCACCCATCCCAAGTCAAGGTGTTTGTGGTTTGCTAAAGAGCTTATGTGAACATGCTTGGTTTGTTTTCTTCTATGACCATTAGATCAATAGAAAGTACTGTAAATCTCCTGCACTTTGGAAATTATTTACCTTCCAAAAGATTGAAGACCTTTCTATCAGATCTATTCTCTGCTTATGCTTAACAAAAATGCACAAGGACTGAACCCAGATGATCAAGGACTCCCCCAAACTTGTCAAAAAAAACAAATGATCTATAGTGCACTAAGAAGGCTCCATGTTCAGTAGTTTATTCAGTTCTTATCGGATTTATTCTTTTTCATTATAGGCTATGGTTTTGGGCGCTGCTATCAAGTATGTTTGGGCTAAAGCAGTGGGTGACAGTTGTCATGTATAATGCTTGCTTGAGAATTTTTTTCTCTGAAGGGAGTAATCTAATTGATGGGGAAGCCAATACAACTCTTAAGCAGTTGGCTCATTCCAAGGATAAAAATCTGTAGAAATATCAAGTACGTTTTCAGTCTTTTAGCTACATTGGTAGGCTCTCTAGCCAAGGAAAACTTCAGTTAAATCCAGCAGTTTTTCTATAGGTTTTTTTTTCTTGAGCACCAAATCCAAAAGCAACCCTTGTCAAGCTGTGCTTAGTGGAAAATTCTTCCTTAACAAGGACATTTATCCACACACTTAACCTTTTGCAAAAGTTAGTATAATTGTGACATTTTAACGTATTCCCATTACTTAACTAATGTAATAGAAAATCACTGGTTTCCTGTTCCAAACAGCACTTGCTGTCAACTACTGCACTTGCATTCTGTTGTGTGCAGTGTTTCAGTTTACACTACATAACTGTATGCTTTTTGCCCAGTTACATGGGTTTATGTCCAGATATTGTATAAAACAGTGACCTAGTCAGATTACAGTGATGAAGCTAGAATGAAATTAAATGACTGAACGCTTTTGTAAAGCATGTCCACTTCTCTGATATGATGCGGACAGCTTGGAGCTACTCCAGTGGTGCAAAGATGTTAGGACTAGTCACTAAACCTTGGGTGGTGCAGTGTGAGGCTGGACTTCCTTATGCCCAGCTGCCAGAGCAGCCTTTTCAGGCCAGACTAGCATCCAGATGGTGCCAGGATTACATAGCACTGCTTTTTTCTGGGGTGGCACTGCGGCTCTTTGACAAGGTCTCTGTGAGTCACTTTCCATTTTTAGCCTGAGAAACTTACTGAAAAATCCTGGATGAGGTCAGAACGTTTTTGGGCAGAATGATGACGACATGAAAGAAGCCTTGACTTTTTTCCAAACCAAGTGTAGCAGCACTTCATTGGGCAAAAGAACCTTCAAGGCTAAGAAGGGAAGATGTAGTCTATGTTCCAGGACTCTGATAAAGCAGATGAGTCTCCAGCTTCATAGCCTCATACAGCATTTGCTGAGTTTCCCAGGAGCTGCTTCTTAATATCATGCTTCTTCAATGATTTAAAATGGCTGGGATTATGTGAGAGTCAATAGACCATCTTTAGAGGTTGGCGTATTCCATCCTGCACCACCATGGAGGCAGTTTCATTATAGACTCAATCACTTTAGTACAGAAAGGATGGTGGAACATACACTTTCTTTGGCTTTAAAGAGTATACATTAATACATGTTGTTGGGATTCCCTCTGAGACCTACCTACACACACCGCCAAAAATCCACAACACCTTTATTTATGAAATTTATAGCCTGCTTTAGTTTTTGCATATATCTCTAGCAGTAAATAATCAACTAAGGCAGTGGTTCTCAACCAAGGGTACCCCCTGGAAGACCTCTGCATATGCATACATCAACTCATCTAGATATTTGCCTAGTTTTACAACAGGCTACATAAAAAGCACTAACTAAGTCAATACAAACTCAAATTTCATACATACAATGACTTGTTTATACTGCTCTGTATACTAGACACTGAAATGTAAGTACAGTATTTATATTCCAATTGATTTTATAATTGTACGGTAAAAATGAGAAAGTAAGCAATTTTTCAGTTATAGTGTGCCGAGACACTTTTTTGTATTTTTGTCTGATTTTGTAAGCAAATACTCTGTAAGTGAGGTGAAACTTGGGGTATGCAAGACCAATCAGACTCCTGAAAGTGGTACAGTAGTCTAGAAAAGTTGAGAACTACTGAACTAGGGGCTAGCTTATTGATTGATGAGAGACCCTATTCTTCAGGGGTATCCATCTAAGACCTAGTTATCTCTCTGCTTGATCCTTGCTCCAGGAGGGAAGGGTAGTAATTTGCTGTTATCCTCAACCAGAAGCAAACTACAATGCCCACTACTCTGGCTCACTTTTGGCTGGTTCATTAGAGAACAGAGCCAAGAGTTCACCAATTCACCACCTACTCCTTGTCCACCTGCTCTGGGTGGGTATAAGTGGGTTCTGTGTATCATGATCAAAGGTCCAGCTAACTTACTTAGAAGTGTAAGGGGGCAGAGAGTCTCCTGTGGATGTATAGTTCAAGCTACAATCTAGCCCAAATGGGGAAAGATTAAAAAGTAAGGAAAACCATGTTTTTGCAAGTCTTTATTATAAATAATACTTAAGTGATCACTTAAATATATTTCAGATTGGAAGGGGAGAGGAAAATATTCTTCTATAACACAGCCAAAAAAGGAGGCATAACCAACAAAGGGCAACATGCAAAACTTTCCTATAATAGGAATTTAAATTAGGGAAACTGGACATTTAGCTCATCTTTGGTTTGTGGAATCCCATTGTGAGTTAAATATTGTGTTGTGTTATGAGACCTGATTAGTGCCACCCTTCTAACTCTTGTAGACTGTTTAGTGCTGGGGAATATTGATTCTCAGTGCAGGAAGGTGTTCTGAAGTGGAAGGCAGGGAAAACAGAGGAACAAACTGAGGAATCTTCACCAGGGACACAAGTAAATGGGGGAATAATTTTGCTTAAACTGTTTATGAAATGCATATTTTGCGGTATCTTGCTATTCTACATCATTACTTTATTAATATATTGCTTTATCTCGCTTCCCAAGGATTGTGGGGAGTGGGTTATTGTACCTAGACACTTGTATTTCCTGTAGCTCCCATGTCAACTAATGTTGCATAAAAGGAAGGATCAATATGCCTCTATATTTGTTGACCTCTTGTCTCTATGTGCTGATCTAGTTTGGCTCTACTGAAGGGCCAGTGTGATGGTTCAGACTAAACTCTTGTTGGGCATTCTAGATATAAAAATATTTTGCAAACCAGAATTGTTTGAACACAGAATAGAGGAATGCAACAAATACCGTTTTAGAATTTTTTTTGTAAAGATTTCTTGGGTCAAGGAAGTCCTATGTGACCCCTCGCATGTTACTGCTTTGTATAATTTAAGTAGGGAAGCCAGATACCTAAAATATTCCCCTTCCTGCTGTCATTTGATAGGACCAGTGTATTCCATTACAGTAGTGTTCCAAATCATTAAAAAGCCAGCAGGTAAAATTATCTAGATTTTTTTTCCCTCCCTTTTTTCCTCCCTCATCCTCCCCCTCCACTCCTGCCAAATATGGGGCTATGACACAAAGAGCATGTATGTACTACTGTGAAAAATAAATTTCCCCGTGTGTGTGTGTGTGTGTGTGTATAATATAAAAAATAAAATAAACTGTCTGGTCCAATGATAGTTGAACCAAAGTCACTACTTTTATAGGAGGATACCTCTGGTTAGAAATCTGGGAAGTTACATTTTCATTAACACTTTTCTATAAATGAAATATCATGAACAAAAATCATAGAATCAGCAGCAGCTCTGTTCCTGCCTCTACGTCAGATTACTTCAAGGTCACTCCTTTAGGACTGTCATGCAGAAGAAGAAAGCGTTTTTTCTGTTGGCATTTTCATGTAGGTTTTCCTCCTTTGAACCTGCCTCTTGCGTGTCTCAGTACTTGAGTTGCTCATCTAGCTTTGGTTTTGTTTGTTGTTTTTTTGGGCGGGGGGTGGACCTTGAGTTGCTCATGTGTGCTGAAAAACTGCCAGAAATCTAGGTTTTTATGGTCTGCTTTACAGACAATGATACACTAAGGAGATCTTTTTCAGTAGGAGTTGTTTTTGCCCATATTGATATAAAGGTTTTATACTAAACTGTGGTGTACCCTGTGGCTATGTATTATATGTAAATAATCCTGGTAGGCACATACATTCAATGAGACATGGTGTCAGAAAAATTGCACTTCTTTTACTTTGTGTTGTCTCACTCAATGTGAGACTCTGGTCTCACTGGGTTTTATTCAGAGAAATGTTTTCATTCTGTTCCTTTTTTAAAAAAAAAATCAGGTTTGGATTTTGTGTTTTAATAGGACAGCTGGGAAGTTGTAGAAGGACTGCGAGGAATCATGAATTATACTCAGGAACCACAGAAACAGGAAGGCTACCTGCTGAAAAAGAGGAAATGGCCTCTGAAAGGCTGGCACAAGGTAGGAAAGAAGTGTGTATCTTAGGGTTAGTTGCTATTTAAACTTGGTGTGTTGTCCTTGTTGAAAAGTTAACAGCAGAAGATGCCCTTATAGTGGAATACATTGTATCATTTCCTGCTCTGCTATAAAAGGTTTCTTTTGCATTTCTGATTTCAGAGATACTTCTTCTTGGACAAAGGAATTTTGAAGTATGCCAAGTGTCAAACTGATGTAAGTTGTGTGTCTCTCTCCATTTTGTGGTATTTCATATGAATACCAGGACGTGGGTCATGTTGTGAAAAGGAAAGATAGATTTTGAATTTCTAAACTACAAGATGAATTAAAAATGTTGGTCCTGCCAATCAGTGCATCTCTTCTCCTACCCTGCCTCAGGCATTAATGCTATTTTTCTATTTAAAATCTTTCTTTGCAGGTAGAAAGAGAGAAGCTGCATGGCTGCATTGATGTTGGACTTTCAGTGATGTCTGTAAAGAAATCAACAAAATGTATAGATTTGGATACAGAAGAATACATATACCATCTAAAGGTAATTCTTTAAGGCAATCATATTCTGTATCTTACCAATTAAATTGTAAAAATATTAAAACATTGTAATGCACCTAGTGATCTCTGTGTGTGTGTTGTTGGCCTCTTAATAAAGGGTGCTGGAAATATTGGTTAACTTGAAGGAAAAACATTTTAAATTCTGCAGTAGTTGTCAAATTTGGCCAAACTTTATAGTTTGCTGAGAAGCAATTGATCTCCTTTATTTTACTGTAGTTCAGTTTCTGGAATTTGTAATTCTGTAAAATCTCTCTAACTTTAAATTTTGTCAAACACATAGTCTCATAGTTGGCAGCAATTTTTTATACTTAAATTTAGTTACTCCTTTTTGTGAGATGAATATGTGTGTGTATGGTTGGGGGCGGAGCGGAATGGACCAGAGTAATTAGATGCTGCTGTTGTGCCCTCTGGCATCTTTTCCATTATGCGAGCGTACTTGCATTTATCTAATCTATTAATAGGACATAATTAAGAAGGAATGTATTTATTTTATCTGTGGACTATATTCTGTAGTTTTAAAGTTGCAAGTTTATCGTTTGATCTAATCTAAATTGACTTAAAATATATAGTTGAGTTTTTGATTTTTTTTTTACATTTTAAAACCTATATTTAAGATTTAAAGTCCTTGTTTTTTTTTTTAAAAAAAAAAAAAACCTTAAAAGCAAATAAGTTTGGAAGTAAAACTGAAAATATATATATATACACATACACACACAACTATGGCATGTGTGAAGACTTAATGCTACAATGCTTCTGAGAGTCTAAGTTGAGCCTGTCCTCTAGATGACAGGCTTACAAGACTTGTATTTAAGTTCACAATAGGGGTACCCTATTTAGTAAGGTACCCCTTTTTAGGATAGCACTTAAGCATGTGCTTAAGTCCTATTGAAGTCAATGAGACTTAAGCATGTGCATCAGTGTTGCCCTAAGTAGGGATGGACTCAAACATTTGTTTGTGCTTTCCTTAATTGGGGCCTTAGGGAGAGACTTCAGCTAACATAAAAAGAAAAGGAGTACTTGTGGCACCTTAGAGACTAACAAATTTATTAGAGCATAAGCTTTCGTGAGCTACAGCTCACTTCATCGGATGCATTTGGTGGAAAAAACAGAGGAGAGATTTATACACACACACACACACACACACACACACACACACACACACACACACACACACACACACACAGAGAACATGAAACAATGGGTTTATCATACACACTGTAAGGAGAGTGATCACTTAAGATAAGCCATCACCAGCAGCAGGGGGGGGAAAGGAGGAAAACCTTTCATGGTGACAAGCAAGGTAGGCTAATTCCAGCAGTTAACAAGAATATCAGAGGAACAGTGGGGGGTGGGGTGGGAGGGAGAAATACCATGGAGAAATAGTTTTACTTTGTGTAATGACTCATCCATTCCCAATCTCTATTCAAGCCTAAGTTAATTGTATCCAGTTTGCAAATTAATTCCAATTCAGCAGTCTCTCATTGGAGTCTGTTTTTGAAGCTTTTTTGTTGAAGTATAGCCACTCTTAGGTCTGTGATCGAGTGACCAGAGAGATTGAAGTGTTCTCCAACTGGTTTTTGAATGTTATAATTCTTGACGTCTGATTTGTGTCCATTCATTCTTTTACGTAGAGACTGTGCAGTTGGGCCAATGTACATGGCAGAGGGGCATTGCTGGCACATGATGGCATATATCACATTGGTAGATGCGCAGGTGAACGAGCCTCTGATGGTGTGGCTGATGTGATTAGGCCCTATGATGGTATCCCCGAATAGATATGGTGGACAGAATTGGCAACGGGCTTTGTTGCAAGGATAGGTTCCTGGGTTAGTGGTTCTGTTGTGTGGTGTGTGGTTGCTGGTGAGTATTTATCCCCGATACTGTCACGGCTAACCTGGTGGCTGAACTTTGTGACTTTGTCCTGACCCATAACTATTTCACATTTGGTGACAATGTATACTTTCAAATCAGCGGCACTGCGATGGGTACCCGCATGGCCCCACAGTATGCCAACATTTTTATGGCTGACTTAGAACAACGCTTCCTCAGCTCTCGTCCCCTAATGCCCCTACTCTACTTGCGCTACATTGATGACATCTTCATCATCTGGACCCATGGAAAAGAAGCTCTTGAGGAATTCCACCATGATTTCAACAATTTCCATCCCACCATCAACCTCAGCCTGGACCAGTCCACACAAGAGATCCACTTCCTGGACACTATGGTGCTAATAAGCGATGGTCACATAAACACCACCCTATATCAGAAACCTACTGACCGCTATTCCTACCTACATGCCTCTAGCTTTCATCCAGATCGTACCACTCGATCCATTGTCTACAGCCAAGCGCTACGATATAACCGCATTTGCTCCAACCCCTCAGACAGAGACAAACACCTACAAGATCTCTATCATGCATTCCTACAACTACAATACCCACCTGCTAAAGTGAAGAAACAGATTGACAGAGCCAGAAGAGTACCCAGAAGTCACCTACTACAGGACAGGCCCAACAAAGAAAACAACAGAACGCCACTAGCCATCACCTTCAGCCCCCAACTAAAACCTCTCCAACGCATCATCAAAGATCTACAACCTATCCTGAAGGACGAGCCATCACTCTCACAGATCTTGGGAGACAGACCAGTCCTTGCTTACAGACAGCTCCCCAATCTGAAGCAAATACTCACCAGCAACCACACACCACACAACAGAACCACTAACCCAGGAACCTATCCTTGCAACAAAGCCCGTTGCCAACTCTGTCCACATATCTATTCAGGGGATACCATCATAGGGCCTAATCACATCAGCCACACTATCAGAGGCTCGTTCACCTGCGCATCTACCAATGTGATATATGCCATCATGTGCCAGCAATGCCCCTCTGCCATGTACATTGGCCAAACTGGACAGTCTCTACGTAAAAGAATGAATGGACACAAATCAGACGTCAAGAATTATAACATTCAAAAACCAGTTGGAGAACACTTCAATCTCTCTGGTCACTCGATCACAGACCTAAGAGTGCCTATCCTTCAACAAAAAAGCTTCAACACAGACTCCAACGAGAGACTGCTGAATTGGAATTAATTTGCAAACTGGATACAATTAACTTAGGCTTGAATAGAGATTGGGAATGGATGAGTCATTACACAAAGTAAAACTATTTCCCCATGGTATTTCTCCCTCCCACCCCACTGTTCCTCTGATATTCTTGTTAACTGCTGGAATTAGCCTACCTTGCTTGTCACCATGAAAGGTTTTCCTCCTTCCCCCCCCTGCTGCTGGTGATGGCTTATCTTAAGTGATCACTCTCCTTACAGTGTGTATGATAAACCCATTGTTTCATGTTCTCTGTGTGTGTGTGTGTATATATAAATCTCTCCTCTGTCTTTTCCACCAAATGCATCCGATGAAGTGAGCTGTAGCTCACGAAAGCTTGTGCTCTAATAAATTTGTTAGTCTCTAAGGTGCCACAAGTACTCCTTTTCTTTTTGCGAATACAGACTAACACAGCTGCTACTCTGAAACCTGTGATTCAGCAACATAGTTTTCCTCTTAAGCTGCTCCATGAATTTTTTTCTGTGTTGTATTCAGGCAAGTGATGAGTACTATTTAACAGGCACACTTTATTGACACTTTGTCAAGAATTCAGAACCCTTTGTGGCCATCTTATAAGAAATAAGAAAAAATAAGATCTAGTTTTGTCTAGTAATTTAAGGTTGAACCATGACTCCCTATCATATAACTTAACTATTTTCTGTAGGTGAAATCTCAGGAACTGTTTGACGAATGGGTAGCAAAACTGCGTCACCACAGACTATATCGTCAAAATGAAATTGCCATGTTTCCACATGATATCAATGATCATTTCTTCCCAGCGTCCTCTACCGCAGACTCTGTACCTGGTGTGTTCGACTCTGTCTCAAGTAGAAAGGTAATGATGAGCTTTCATCAAGGATTAATTTAGCTTGATTTCCTCTACCCAACCAAAAACTTAATTACGGTCTTTACACAAACTGATAAAGATTTGGTGTAAGATGTAAACAGTAAAATGGTCTAATGCAGGTGGTCTCAACCTTTTTCTTTCTGAGGATTCCCCACCAACACACTATAAAAACTCTATAGCCCACCTGTCCCACAACAACTGGTTTTCTGCATATAAAAGCCAGGGCCGGCGTTAGTGGGTAGCAAGCAAGGCAATTGCCTGGGGCCCCCATGCCACAAGGGCCCCTGCGAAGCTAAGTTGCTAAGGCTTTGGCTTCAGCCCCAGGTGGCGGGGCTCAGGGTCCGAGGCTTCGGCCTCAGGCTTCAGCCCCATGTAGTGGGGCTTTGGCTTTCTGCCGTGGGCCCAAGTGACTGGCCATGCTTGGTGGACCCCCTGGAACATGCTCAAGGGACCGTGGACCCTTGGTTGAGAACCACTGCTACAGAATACTGTACAGTTATCCTGTGTTTTTAAAATATCATTGTTTAAAGTTGTATTAAAATTTAATTTTCTTTTGCTTCATTTAAACAATAACAAGGCCAGTATTGGAAAAGTTATAACCTGTTAATGGTTGCATAATACATATCTTTGATACACATGAGTTTTGCTGTCGGAATGGGAAAAGTAACTCTAGATTTTTACTTAAATTTAAGCTTTGTCCATTCATGCTAAAGTGGTGAAAATGTGTGGGTTTAGCATTAAAACTTAGATACTCTATGAAATTATTTGCTATAAGAACTACAAAACATTAGCAACCCAATATTATGATAAATAATTAGGCTTCCTTTAAAAATGTGCAATGATGATAAAACTGTAAATCATAAATTTGCCAATGTGTTTAATTGACATGAAATTTTCTTCTTCAAGATGAGTTGTTCACACAGATTCTAGTCTTACCATGCATGCACCCCATGTGCACAAGTTTGGATTCTTTTGGCCAGCCACGGCTATTGGGGCCATGCCTGCACCGTAGATATCCTTGTGCTAACCACCCCATACGCATACACTCCTGAGGGAATAAAGGGCAGAATGGATCTTTTGGTTCCTTTTTACCACCAAAGAGCACCACTGCGGGGCAAAGATAGATGCAGGTCACCTTCACCTAGCAAGCGGAGACAGAAGAGCCATCAAACTTCTGGTTTGGCTTGGTTTAGGCTCAAATTTAGGCTTAATTTCCTAATGCCCAAAAGCATAACCAGGCCTCTTGAAGTACCCTAGTACCAATTACCAACACAGCATCAGCAGTACTCAGAGTCTATGGACACCTCTCTCTCTCTCTCTCCACCAGTCCTTCGGCATCAATCTCAACACTGGGTATCTTGGTATCCAGAGCCTTGGCACAGTGTCTCAGTACCCAGATTCCTGGTGCCTATTGCCTCCATACCAGTCATCTCAAAAGAGTGTTCCCCAGTACTAGCTATCTTGGTACCCAAAGCATACACTGTACCCAAGTGACTTATCCGTGAGCCCAGTACCCAAGTCACCCCTCCTTATAAGATTGAAGGTGGTGATATTCAAGCCACCAGCTTCTGAGTTATCAGTTCATCAGGTTAAGAAAGTATTTTCAGTGGGGTGGGCAGCCATACTCTAGAGAGCCTGCATCTTTTACTGTCTCCAGAGCTAGATCCTCCTCCCCAAAGAGGTAATATAGGTCGTTCCAGCCATGCCATCTAGTGCAGTCTCAAATATTAGTAAGGCAAGAGCTGGAAAGTGAGGAAGAGCATTAGCTGCAAGGAGGAAAATCATCTGGTCCTCCTTGCCATCTTCGCATCCTCCCCAGATGGGGCAGTGAATCCTGCAATGTCTTCCTCAGTGGATGACTTCAGGGTGTTCCAGGAACATGGCAAAGACCCTGGGTATACTACTGGAAGTGGTACAGGAGAAATGATATCAACTCATGGATATCTAACACCTTTCCACACCTGGCAGGCTCACCAGGCCCACAAAATGAGGAACTATTGGAGCCTGAAACACACCCAAGTGAGCCAATAGATCATTTTCAGATACTAGCTCCTTTCCGGGGAATTTAGATATTTCTGTTCATAGCCAATACTGGGTTTGCATGCAGAGGCCACTGTCCAGGAAACAAAAACAGGGACCTCCCAGATGAATACCTTGAGAGAAGACCCCAAATA
Organism: Dermochelys coriacea; assembly: GCF_009764565.3. Lineage (NCBI taxonomy): Eukaryota > Metazoa > Chordata > Testudines > Dermochelyidae > Dermochelys > Dermochelys coriacea. Next base: position 209,482,489 of record NC_050069.1, read on the forward strand.
AATTGGACCTCTTTAGGTGTCAGGTATACTCATCAGTCAGCATCCAGATGCATATAACTAATTATCAGGTCCTCCTCTCCAAGTATGGGATAAGTTGTCTAGCTTGTAGATAAGCTTCCAAAAGCACATCAAGAGAAGATGAAGGTCCTTTTGCTGAAGGACCAATTGACAGACTGTGCTGAATACATTTGACATATGTAATATGGCCACATTGATGGCAATGAGTAGGTCTTCCTGGCTCTAGTCTGTAGGGATCCCCTGGGAGGCCTAAACAACAATTGAGGACCTTCCATTGGTGGGTAGTGAACCTCTTAATTCTAGGATGGATGAGACCCTCCATTCCCTGAGACTTGAGGGCAACTCTGTTCTTGAGACTGGAACACAATGGCCCAAAGAAGGAAGCAAACATGTCAACAATCGTCCTTCAAGCAGTGCTTCTCTGCCTAGTACTGTTGTCAGCCCCAGAGGACCCCAAAAACACAAAGATCTAGCTGAAGTAGAAGTTTCACTAGAGATGAGACTGCCCCTCTCTGCTGCTGCTGCACATGCTGTGGTGTCCACCAGGCAGCAGGTCTGATGCCAACGTCAAGAGCCCAACAGAATTATCTGGAATCTTTGCCAAAGGGGGGTAAAAAAGGAAATTGCATCTTATTTTTGGAAAGCCTGGGCTGGATCACCTTGGGCTGGTGGCTCCTAGAGATTGCGAAAAAGGGATCTTTCCAGTTCCAAACCCTTCCTACCCCTTACCCCCACCCCCATCAATTTTCAGGGACCTGTCTCGCAAGATACTGTTAAAGCAAGAAGTGGACTGCCTTCTACAACTGGGAGCAGTGAAGGAGGTGCCTTCAGGGAGATGGGGTCTATTTCTATTATTTTTTCTTCCGAAAGAAGAAAGGGGGTGTCTCAGACCTTTAATGTCTGAACAAAGTAATTTTGTTTTCAAGTTAAGGATGGTGACTTCCCTCATCAGAGCCTCAAGACTGGTTTGCAGCTCTTGACTGGCAAGACATCTAATCAACCAGCCCACAGGTAGTTGCTCAGAGTCTTGGTAGGAACACAGTAGAGTATCCTGCCCTTTGGTCTTTCCACAACACCAAGGGCATTACCCAAATGCTTGGCAGTTGTGGCTGCTCATCTAAGGAGACAAGGAATCCAGGTTTGCCTACATCTTAACTGTCTGATCCAAGAAAGATCACACCAGCAGGTGACCAACTTGAATCCAAGTAACCTTAAAGCTCTTTACCTTATTGGGCCTCAAAGTCAACAGAGCGAAATCCACACTGACTCAGACTCCAAGCATAGCATTCATAGGAGAAGTGTTAGATTCCAGGTCAATGAGCTTACCTTCCCAGCTTCAAGCGCACACATGAGCATCCATGAGAACTTACCTGGGATTTATGGCCTCATGAACCTAAATGATATAGTTTGCCATACTTCACCTCCACTCCATACAAGGGTGGCTGAAATCAATGTATCTACAGCAGGCATAACATAGACATAATGGTCATGGTCCCACAAGAAGCCCCCTTCTCATTAAACTGGTGGAAAGACCCTCTTTATGTGTGCAACCTCTTTGCATCTCTATCCACTAAGACTGTGGAGATGGACACCATGGGAAGCTTATCTAGATCACCAATCCCCCCCTTCAATAACCTTGCAACCTCCCCTCCACACACCCCCCCCCCACACACACACACACCGCTACCTACCTCTTTAGGTCAGGACCCCTACAATTACAATACGGTGACATTTCAGATTTAAATAGCTGAAATCATGAAATTTACTATTTTTAAAATCCTATGACCATGAAATTGACCAAAATGGACTGTGAATTTGGTAGGGCCCTAATTATGACAACAGACAAGGGGAAGCAAGGATGTCTTTGCTCAGTCAGGAGGGCATGCAGCTCTGGAGTTGGTGCATTTTGAATCAAATCACACCACTGGCTATGTACCTTCCCAGCTTTCAGAACAGCTTGGCAGATCAACTCGGCAGACAGTTCTCAGACAACTAGTGGTACAGTACATCTTTCACAAGTGGGGATTCCCAGACCCCAGATGTTTGCCCAGACCATGACAATTGTCAGGCATTCTGTTTCAGAGCAGGGGGCTTCAGCTCAATGGCCCGTGACAGATGCTTTTTTCACCCCTGGACACTGGGACCGATCTATGCTTTTCTGCTGATCCCCATGATACAGAGGATTCTTAGGAACTGAGGCAAAAGGCAGGACTGAGGATTAAGATAGCCCTGGCATGAGCCAGGCAGTTCTGGTATTTGGATCTGATGAATCTCTCAACATAGCCACCAAGCACATGACTTGCTTGTGCCAGCAATGCCCCTCTGCCATGTACATTGTTCAAACTGGACAGTATCTACGTAAAAGAATAAATGGACACAAATCAGACATCAAGAATTATAACATTCAAAAACCAGTCGGAGAACACTTCAGTCTCTCCGGTCACTCGATTATAGACCTGAGGGTGGCTATCCTTCAACAAAAAAACTTCAAAAACAGACTCCAACGAGAGACTGCTGAACTGGAATTAATTTGTAAACTGGATACAATTAATTTAGGCTTGAATAGAGACTGGGAATGGATGAGTCATTACACAAAGTAAAACTATTTCCCCATGTTATTTCTCCCCCCACACCCCACCCCCCCATTGTTCCTCAGATGTTCTTGTTAACTGCTGGAAATGGCCTACCTTGCTTGTCACCATGAAAGGTTTTCCTCCTTTCCCCCCCCCCGCTGCTGGTGATGGCTCATCTTAAGTGATCAGTGTCCTTACAGTTTGTATGGTAAAACCCATTGTTTCATGTTCTCTGTGTGTGTGTATATAAATCTCCCCATTATATTTTCCACCAAATGCATCCAATGAAGTGAGCTGTAGCTCACAAAAGCTTATGGTCAGATAAATTTGTTAGTCTCTAAGGTGCCACAAGTACTCCTTTTCTTGTCACATGACTTGCTGTGACTGACATGGTCTCACAGAGAATAGTCAGATCCTGCATCCAGACCCAACCTCCTTACATCTGGCAGTCTAGAAAGAAGCTGTCCAGCTGGAGTTCAGAACAATCTGATCCACAGCAGAAAAACCTCCACTGGACTTATTTAAAGCAAAGTGGAGGAGGTTCTAGTTGGACATTTCAGTACCAGCTTTTTCCCCTGACAACACCCATTTCAGCAATATCAGGCTATCTATCAGCAACATGCAGCAACAATAGCTGCACTTACACTCCTATTCAGGGTCATATTGTTTATTCCCACCCTACAGTGGTAGGGTTGCTTAAGAACCCTCAATCATGTATTTCTCCCAGTTCAGGGGCTCCCTCACCCTGGGGACCTCAATATACTATTAGCAGGGTTGTTGGATTCTCCCCTCCCCTTCTCCCTTGAGCCAAAGCTATTTCAGAATTCTGGGTTAACCTATTCATTCATCTCCCAGTATTCTTCCCCAGGCCTCGTTCCACCTCCAGGGAAGCAAAACTTCACCCACTTAATGGAGTAAGGGCATTGTTTCTTTACAATGATGGGACAGAGCCATATAGAAACATACCTAGACCTGTTTGTAGCCTTTGTAGAGAGGGTCCTTTCAGGCTAGGTAAGTGGGTCTCCAACTGCATAAGGACATGTTATGAGTTAGCCAGGCTAGAGCCAGCCCCCTAAGCACATAAGATCTCATTTCACTAGAGCTTGTGCAGCCTCTGCTGCCTGCTTGAAGAGTATCCATATTATGAAATCTGTAAGAGCAGCTACAAGGAACTCAGTCCACATCTTTAAAAGACGCTATTCTATTGTAGCGGTGTCCAGATCGAATTCCTGCTTTGGTAGGGATATCTTGCACTCACTTGTTTAAGTAGCACTCCTACTACCCACCTCTGAGCAGAGACAACTGCTTCCTATGGACGATCACTCAAAAGAATGGTTACTTACCTTACAGTACCTGTGGGTCTTTGAGATGTGTTGTCTGTGTGGATTCCACGAACTGCCCTCCTTCCCCACTGCTACAGAAACCTACTCCTCTGGGATTCTGTATTGGCAAATAAACTGAAGGATGGTTGGATCCACTCCACCCTTTATGCACACGGGTGGGGAAAATGCAAGGATATCTAAGGCACAGAGGCTCCCCCAATGGACACCGCTGCCTGAAAGAATCTGATCACATGCATAGCAAGAGTGGAACCTATGGGGATAACGCAACTTGAAGAACCAGAGGTACAGTAACGTAACTTTATTTTTAATATGAAATACTTTGTGTACTGCCAATTTATTAACCCAGTTTTGAAGTCAGTGGAGGCAAGCCAGTTTACACCAGCTGAAGATTTGGCCCATGGGCAATGTTCTATGTTACACATTTTAACAGCTTGTAAAATGTTTGCATTCTAAGGGTTAACGTTCTCTTTGCGAGTCAGTGTGTCCAGCTAGATGGAGCTATAAAGGCGCTTGCTTCCTTCCCTGCCTCTTTTTTGGCAACTTCTCCCCCCTCCTCCCAATTTGTGTATGAATTGTAGGGCAAAAGTAAATTTCACATTATGAATTTTGGAGAAGTAAATGTGAAATGTGTGTACAAAGTTGTTCTAAATTGTTCATCTTTATAAACTCCATCTGCACATTCCAGAAGGTGGGTAACATGTTGTTTAATACATATGGATGGCTACAGCTTTCTGCAGTGATTTTAACGAACTAGAGCAGCTGTATGGCTGAGCAACCATACATTAATTAATGATAGTTACTAATTGATATTTACTGTCTTGGTTCTGACTAAACAAGCTGTATTTAATACACTTATTCTAATGTCAGTATATAAAACCAATAGTATCAATAGATATAGTGTGTTCAACTTTCTTCCCACCCCCATAAGTAAAAAGGACTAAAGAAAGGCAACAAGCTTATTACTATAGAGGGATAGAAGAGACTTTCATATGAAAACAAATTTAAGGCTTGTATTGCTTAGTTTAGAGAGGAGCTGAGGAAGAGGAAACGTGAAAGAAGAGTATAAAATAGGTGATAGAGATTATCTAAGCCCTTCCAATTAACCTTTCTCATAATACTAGAATAAAGGGGACACACAATGAAATTGCAAAGGAAGCAATATATTTAAAATGGATTTTAAAAGAAATGTTTTATGAAACTTCTAAATTAGCCTGGGGAACTTGTTCCTGCAAGAGTCTACTGAGCGTAAAAAGCTTACTGGGACCCGAAAAAGGCTTAGGCACTTGTATAAATAAAAGTTCCTCTGTAGTTATTCTAGATAGGATAAGAGTATTATCAACCAATCACCAACTCATTTTAGTGTTAGTAAGAAACTTCCCCCATAAGCATGATACTGCATAATTGGCTTTTATGGGGGATTTACATGTTCTGAGGCATGTGATACTGGTTGCCGTTGGAGACCAGTAATAGAATAGCAGACTACATCAGCTATTGGTGGATATAGCATGGTAATTCTTATGCAGAAGAGGCATATAGTCAAAAGGATACTAAGGACTATCATTCAAGATCCTCATAATTGAGTCAGACCAACGGCCCATCTAGGCCAGTATCCTGTCTTCTGACAGTGGCCAATGCCAGGTGCTTCAAAGGTAATGAACAGAACAGGCAATCATTGAGTAATCCAGTCCCTGTTCAGAGGTTAGAGACGCCCAGAGCATGGGACTGCATCCCTGACCGTCTTGGCTAATAGCTATTGATGGACCTATCTTCCATGAACTTATTGAATTCTTTTTTGAACCACATTATAGTTTTTGGCCTTCACAGCATCCCCTGGAAATAAATTCCGCAGGTTGACTGTGTGTAGCGTGAAGAAGTACTTCTTTAGTTTTTAAACCTGCTACTTATCAATTTCATTGGGTGACCCCTGGTTCTTTCCTTATTCACTTTCTCCATGCCAGTCACAATTTTATAGACCTCTGACATCCACACTTAGTCATCTCTTTTCCAAGCTGAAAAATCCAAGTCTTTTTAATCTCTCCACATACGGAAGTTGTTAAATACTTTTAATCATAGGAATAGGAACATTAGTCAATTCTTCAGATAACATCTGGTGAAACTTGCCCCCTTTCTTTAAAATCTTCCTAATATTTAAATTATTTGTGGTTTGTTCCTTGTTTTGCTGAGTCGGAAATGGGGAGAACATTAAAGGCAGATGATGTGCTATTCAATTTACTACTCTGACATACTGGTTTCGAGTGTTTAAACCTTTTTAAATCTACTTTTCAGCAAACCCAGTTCTTGTTGTTTTTTCTTCTGTATTTGGCTTTCTGTTGCTAGTAGCTGCTAGTCAGCTCACTCCCTTATTCAGATTTTCACGTATCCATAAGAGATGGTATTAAATAAAAAATGTGCATATCTTTGTTGACTCATATATTTGAGACACCTTTGGTGCATATAATATTCATCAGCTTCTGAACCTGGTCCTTTTCATCTGGATGCCATAATGTATCTTCACCACAATAATAGATTGTCTTTTTGTATTAGTCCATTCATTTCTGTTTCTTTGGAACAGGCAGACAGCATGACAAAACAGAACTCATTGCGAATTGGAAGTAGTTTACAGTTTTCCTGTCCAAGTAGTGAGTCCAAGATTCCACCTTGGCTACAGTCTTCTGAGGATATGGAAAAATGCTCAAAAGGTAATGTTATTTGAAGGAACTTTAAACTATTAGGTTATTTCAGATTTCCTGACTGTAACTGGAATTGACTGACTCTGTAAGGGCTGTCCTTGTGTAGTGTTTGTCTGAAAACAATGGTGGTAGCTTTTTTTTTTTTTTTTTAAGTGAATTATATCCACATTTTATAGGAATAGTCATTTTCGAGCACCTTCATTTCTGGGCGGCCAACATGAGACCTCTTAAAGGGGCCTGACTTTTTCAGAAAGCTTTGGGCATCAATCTTCTGATGATCAGGTTTTGAGGTGTCTCAAACTAGGCACCCAGAAATTGAAGCATCCAAAATTAATAGCCATTTTTGAAAATTTGGGCCTTAATTGACATCACAAGTGCCAGCCATATTTACAGTCCAAGAGGTTGAGATTCTTTTGAAGTTATTTCCCTATAGAACAAAAATGCATGAACAGCAGCAATTTAAGCTTGCCCCATCAATATGCCTCTATCCTGATCTAGAAGGACCCACCTCTAGGGCTGAGAAGATAATATGGTCTCCAAGCCTGTGGCATCATTGCCCTCTCCACTAAGGGGGCTGACTAATGCCAAACTGTGGTAACAATCTTTGTGCTGCTGACACCAATCTGTTATAAACTAGACTGCAAAGACGAGAGGTGAATCAAAGTAAGACTTTAAATCTGAGATGGGCAAACAGCCCGCAGGCCACATCTGGCCCGCAGGCCCGTCCTGCCTGGCCCTTGAGCTCCCAGCCAGGGAGGCTAGCTCCCGGCCCCTCCCCTGCTGTCCCCCTGCTCCCCAGCCTCAGCTCGCCGTGCCACCAGCGCTCTGGGCTGCGAGCTCCTGCCAGGCAGCACGGTGGTGTGGCAGGCTCTGTCCGGGTGGCGCGGCTGCCAGTCTTCATAGAATCATAGAATATCGGAGTTGGAAGGGACCTTAGGAAGTCATCTAGTCCAACCCCCTACTCAGAGCAGGACCAATCCCCAACTAAATCATCCCAGCCAGGGCTTTGTCAAGCCTGACCTTAAAAACTTCTAAGGAAGGAGATTCCACCACCTCCCTAGGTAACACATTCCAGTGTTTCACCACCCTCCTAGTGAAAAAGTTTTTCCTAATATTCAACCTAAACCTCCCCCACTGCAACTTGAGACCATTACTCCTTGTTTTGTCATCTGCTACCACTGAGAACAGTCTAGAACCATCCTTTTTGGAACCCCCTTTCAGGTAGTTGAAAGCAACTATCAAATCCCCACTCTGAGCAGCATGGTAAGGGGGTGGGGAGTGGGGGGGGCGTTGGATAAGGGGCAGGGGTTCCCGGGGGCAGTCAAGGAACAGGGAGTAGGGGGCAGTTGGATAGGGCAGAGGTTCTGGGGGGAGGCGGTCAGGGGACAGGGGTGTGGATGGGGTCGAGGCAGTCGGGACAGGGAGCAGGGGGGGTTGGATAGGGCAGGGGGGTCCCAGGAGGGGGCGGGCAGGGAGGGTAGCCTGGGTTGGGGATTCTGAGGGGGGCAGATGGGGGTGGGGACCAGGCTGTTTGGGGAGGCACAGCCTTCCCTACCTGGCCTACCATACAGTTTTGGAACCCCAATGTGGCCCAAAAAGTTTGCCATCCCCTACTTTAACTGCATGTAAAAAATTACATCCCATGTCTCCATTTCTTGGGAGAAACTGGAAGTGTATTCTCTTTCAAAACAGATCTCTCATATTGTCACACATATTTAATGGAAATGAGCCAGCTGTTACGGAGCATGGAAGTTCTCCATAGGACACGTTCAGCACCTGCTATAAATGCCATGCAGGTCAGTTGTGAAAATTATTACATCAGGGAAGTGGGAGGGGTGTTAAGGTGTTGATTCTTCTTAGCAGTATTGTTTCATGACACCTACCATTGTTCTTGTTCCCTGTGTTGTTAAAAGGGGGGATCTTTTGAAAGTCCAAAAAAGGAAAAAAGAATTCACAGGATGTGGCGGTCTAGAGTTATTGGGAAAGATGCTAAAGGAATGTTGCAGGTAACTGGAACAGTCTTTTTCCTGCCCTAACCCAACTTTCTCAAAATACTAACCTGCTTATTGATCCTTTCTTGCTCTATCGCTTTTAAGGACATTTGAATCCTTCTAAATCAGGTAATATGTAAGATTAGATTTCACTGTGCCCTGGGACTCAAAATAATCATTGAGCAAAATCCTGATGACTTTGACATCCATAGCAAAAATCCCATTGATTTAAAAGTGGCCAAGATTTCACACACGGTCTCAAATGACCCTCCACTTCTGGGCTCGGAAGCCATTGCAAATCTTACAGTACTATTTAACTGTCTGTTTACCTAATGGCATGTTGTTGGTGAGTTATAAATTGAAACCATGGTACAACAATATTCTCTCCAACACTCCCCAGACCAAAAATAATGTTTCCACTAAATTTTTGCTAAATCTCCAAGTTTGAAACCTTTGAGCATGTTCTCTCCTATTCTTTGGTTTGCCAAATGTATTATCCATGCAAAAAACCATTGCTGATCAACAGCAGTTCCTCCCATGCTGTTGTCTAAGGCCTGATTGTACATTGTCTGCAATGTAAATGTAAAACTTTGACTTGTCATATTTTACCAACTGTAAATGTCCTCCTTTTAGGTACCTACAGTATTTTCTGCCCCCATGCGACTGCATGCTTCCAATCCTAATTTATCTACAATAGATTTTGGGGAAGAGAAAAATTACTCTGATGGCTCTGAAACATCAGAATTTTCTAAAATGCAAGACGACTTGTATCACATTGCACATAAAGGTGAGTGAGTTTCTGTATGTTTCTTGTATGGCGATGTGAAGTGTCAGCTAAAATAATAATGTGATATGAGCCTGGCTTATGTTAAAATTGAAAGTCCTAGATAACGTCACATCCCATCCCCCTGCTTCCCAAGATGTGACAGGCACTGAAATGCGGTGGGCTCAGGTCATCAAAATAGTAGCTTAACTGTTGAGTTATTTTCTTTTCTTCAAAATTTTAGATTTGTAATCAGAGTACAGTCTGAGCCCTGTCCAAGTCCAGAAAATGTTGTGGTTTCACGTAATTAGAGCCCTGTGCAATGCAAAATGTGTATCCACATCTGATCTGCAATCCGTGGCTATAAAGTGAATATCAGCAGATTTTCAGGGCTCTACATGTAATACATAAATTGAAACTCATTTTGTGTATACTTTTTTAAAAAGTTGATTCCTTTTAAATTGACTTCAATTTTCCTTTAGCTGCTTCTCAGTTCATAGTACACTCCAGTGGTCTCTTTTTTTTCAAGGGCAGAACCCCATCAAACCCAGTGACCTCAGAGTAATAAGCCAGTCTGAATGGAATTATTGGAATTTCCACTCCCTGTTGAATGATGGTGGCCTGCCTTTCCCCCCAGTTTTATGTGTAATCACTCAAGACTCTGTTATCCTGGGAAGAAGCAGTTGTCCTAAAATCAGTTTCTATAAATGCAGCAGTATATTGCTCTTGTGTGTGTGAGCGAGAGAGTGCCAACTCTCTCACTCATGTGCATGTTTTCTCTCGCTTGCGTGTGCACACACAGTATGCATTCAGGATGGTTTCAGTATTTCAGAGCTAACATTTGTTTGTGATGCAAGGGTTGCTATGGTAGTAACCTATTTTTAGTGAATACAGAAGAGTAAAATCTCATGATAAGCAACCACTAGCTCAAGTTGCCACTGAACAGCCATTTCTGCAAAAACGTTTTTCCATAGCTATGCTTTGCTAACATGAAATAGTCAGTCAGTCAGTCAGTCATCTCTCTCTCTCCTCCCCCCCCATTCCCACCCCACCATCTACTGTCACACCCTAGCAGTATCTTTTTATTTGGAGGGTGGGGGGAGTAAGGAGAGTCCTTGTAAATAAGGCTGTTATGAACAGGAAATTAAATGACTTTTTTTTTTTTTTGAAGCATTCCACCATTAATGAGGACATCTCACAGAAAACCCACTTTCCCTGGCTATGCAGCAATGTTATCATAAACATTCCTCATTTGTTTTTCCCCTGTGGTGGAGAAATGTTTTAGATGCTGTACTTACATAAGTGAACTCTCTTACCATTGAGTTTTGCAAAATCAAATGTGGTCAAAATTAGATATGTTTTTTTAAATGCAGTAACACCAAATAAGATGTTTTAAGAATCTTCTTCCTTGACATAATCGTGGCAGAAATATTGCTCTCTTAGAAATAAAAATATACATCATGGCTATAGGCTTTATGCTAGAAACCAAAGTGCAATACCTGTTTTTTGCTGGGGTGATTGTTGGCTCAGTGTCATTTAATGCCCTTTTATGAAGGGTATATAATATTTTCTTAATGCTGCTTTATTTCACACTGTCTCATCTATACTTCTGAAATAGGAAAATAATATTTTGAATGGAGGAGAGGTTTGTTTTATCTTTATGATTTAAACCAAATGTAGCATTTAAAAGGCATGGTTTCTTTAAATCTAAATATGTGCTGATACATCTCCTGGAGAGTAGAGTTGTTTTTTGTTTTTTTTTTAAGGCATATATTACGTTGTTGGAGATCAGACATGTTGTCATTTCAAAATTTTAAGAGTTTGAGCAGTGAGAGTAAAATCAGCCTTTAGTTTCACATCTGAAGTAATATTTTTTGAGAGATAACATTCTAGAATGTATATTTGTGTAATCTAAAATGGTTCTGCCCCTCTGACTCTGAGTATATTCCCAAATAATATTTGAGGAGAGAAGAGTTCCTGTGGGAACTGAGCTAGTTTTACAAGCAACAGCTGATATACTTGTCTTTCTGGTGCATTTCTCTAAAACATTTGAGAATGGTATAATGAATAAAAGCTGAGAACCAGAGCATGATGATGACTTACAGTGCAGCATTTTAGCATAAGAGCTCAAGAATAGTTCCTACTCTTGTGGCAGTTTAGATATACCAGCTCACATATCTAACTCAATCCCCAGGTGGGTCAGTAGAGGGCCTGTCTATTTTTCCATCTGCTAGAGGTAATATCAGCTTACCAGTCAAGGTCTGGAATGTGGCCAAAGAGCTAGTACACTTCTCGGTCTGCCCTGCCTTTCTTGCTTTCCCATATCCGGTTCCAAATTTCTACTGGCAGCCATCCTGAACTGTGCCTCAGTTTCCCCAGGTTTGATCCCTCCGTTTCAGCTGTAGTCTTGGTCATAGCCACCCTGAGCTGAGCCTCAGTTTCCCTAAACTTGGGGTTCAATTTCAGGTGGTGCCTTGGATGCAGCCAACTTTGACCTGTCCCTCAGTTCCCTCCAAAGGTGGTCCTCAGTTATGGCTGGAATCTAAGCCACAGCCACCCTGAGATGTGCCTCCATTTCCCCAAGAGTGGTGTCAGTTATGGGTGGAGTCTTTGGCCACTGCCATCCTGAGCTGTACCTCAGTTTTTCCCCAGTTTTTGTTACCTGCAGAGATGCTCACCATATTGCATTCCCCCTCCTTGCAGGGGAAGTGCTCAGTGTCCTTTGGCCCTGTTCCTAAGCTCCTTCTCTGAGTTGGATCAAAAGTGTTTTTGATCTGTAGTATTCTGCCTGCTGGGGAGACTCCTCCTCCCCAGCCAACTTCTGCCTGCCCCCAGACCCAGCACTTTTGTGTAGCCTGCAGAGTGCCTGGACTCCTTCATGTCCCGACTCTAGGACCTGGGGAATCCCAGGAAAGAGATTCCAAACTCTGGGAATGTCCCTGTATCTCTCCAGTTCTCCTTCCTGCCCCTCACAGCTCTGTTGAGGTGGGAAGAGGCCGGCTAGTTACCCAGTCTCCTCCCTCCCCATATAAGAGGGGCCCCACAGCTGGAAGGAAGAGCACCACTGCCCCATTCACAGAGGTGCTGACACACTGGGTTGCCGCCGCCAGGCATTCACTCTACAGTAGGGGGAGTGTCCAGGCAGCCACCCAACAGGTCCCCTCTGCGGTATAGGGAGCCATTCAGTGGCACACCCTTTGCCCACTCTGTGGTATGGGGACCTTGGTCAGTACCCACCACTGTAAGCGGCCACTCACCTTTCCTACTCTCGCTCAGCCTGCCCTCCCCCGCTGCACATCCTCTCGCGTATGGATGAGGAAAACCCTCTGCCAAAGGAAAACAGCCGCCCTTCTCTGGGTCCTGCAGCTGCCTGTCACTGCTGCTACTGCCTGTCCGACTGTGTGGTGTGATCCTGGGGTGACTTCAGCCAGTCCTCCACTGGGACCTGGCTGGTCACCCTGAGGCTCCTCTGGACCCCCAACACCAAATGGTGGGTCCTGGCAGGCTCCTCTGCCGCCTCCTTCTTGCAGCTGCTACTGATGGGCGATTGAGAGCCTTGTGATGTCCCCCTTACTGACTGGGGGAGGTCCCTTTCCTCCTGTGCCTCTGCACCCCCCCACTGTCTGGGGTACCCTAGTTCTGCATCCTGTCTCATATGTTTAGGGATCCTCCCCCCTCCCAGGCCAATCTGAGGTCCCCCATGTGCTGGGTGGGGAGGATTCCCCACCTCCCCCATCTCGCCATGCTGCTGCATCTGGAATTGGTGCTGTTGCTTCCAGCTTGATCCTGGTAAAGGGGCTTTTCTGAGGCTGCATGGGGTATAAATCACCCCATTGTAGGGGGGGTCTTAAAAGGGCCCGCACCCCTTTTCTTGACAGCCAGGCAAGGATTCCCCACATGGAGGCTGTGTGGCACACATTGTAATACTTCCATTAGGAAATGCAGAATGGCTATGTACAACTTAATGCAGTATTGAAGAAGGCTCATCACCCATGAGTCTTGTAGTTTTATCCTATTAGGTTGACTACAACTTGCTGTTTGATGTTAAAATCAGATGCACCATCTGAGGCACACTGCGCATACGCTAAGAAGATTGCTCTGGTAATCTCATGAGGGTTGGAAATCAGATTTTGCACAGTGCTGTTAGAACACTACAGTCCATTTTTTAGACATGTGATAAGTTATTCCTCTGCTCTTAGTAACCACTGTAAAATTATGAGTGGTATTTCATAAATGGCTTCCGTAGGCTTTGCACTGCATATGACACAAAAAGTAATTAGGAGTATGACTAGGTTATCTTCTCTACATCATAACTATAGGCAAAGATTTTCAAGTTCCTTTTGTAAATCTTGAGCGCAAGTCTATTGGACCAGTACCTGAGTCTGATCCCTTGGTTTTAACTCAGAATATTCACTGACAGCATAGACAGAGCTGGCTGTACAGCACTGTAGGTTTCCTCCCAGTAGGGGCTGATCATACAGCATTCCCTTTTGATGGTCACTGGGAATTGTGGATGTTCATTCCCTTTTATGATCAAGCCCCTTTAGGGCTTTTCTTCACTGCAGAGTAAACCTGGGCTCTTACTCGTGTGTTGCCCCAACATCTCTCCCATCCACACATACAAACCTCTAATCTGAGTTGGTGTAAACTGGTCCAGCCAGTGGTATAGGCTAAAGCCTGGGTTAAGCTTTCACTTGGGATGGTAACCTGTCCACTTTTCAGTGAGGACACAGGCTAAGCCAGTCAGGGACTGATTTTTCTCCAGTGCTTCCCACAATTTCCCCCATATGCCCAGAAAGATAGACAAATTCTCCCGTGATTCACTGAGCAGTTCAACTTACTGCAGCGCTCAGAACCATGGGATGTGTGCCCAGAAGTCCTAGTGATACAGGTGAGTGCAGCACCAGTCTTGACTCAGTAACTTAAGCATAACTTTGCAATATGATCACTCACACCTGAGCTAGGTGCTGACTGCCCAAGATAACTCTGCAGTGAAGACATACTCTTGATTAGAACTAGTTGCTTTCCTCTCCATTTACCTTTTCATTTGGCTCTGTCATCCTCACGTCTCACAAATCTTAAGCCCCCATCTCCTCTGTGAGCATGTGAATGTAGTGTTGCCAACTCTATGTTGCAAGTCTCATGATATTTGGTCCTACCCCTAAATCCGCAGCTCCTGGAATCAAGTGAATAAAAAAATACTGTATGAGAATTTCAGCAAAGTTTCTAGCCAACATGGTTGAAGAAAAGCTTGGAAAAAAATGAACCCATGTACCCCCAAAATCTCAAAAAACAAAGAAAATGAAAGGATTCCAAAATGTATTACTACTTGAAGTCTTATGCTTGTTAAGCTGATCTCATGAAATTTTTGAGGCCTGACTCATGATTCGTGAACACTTGAGGTTAGCAACACAGAGGTAGGAATGGAAATAGAAGTGTGAAGTTTGCATAGTATGCGAGTTACCTCCTAAACAAATTCAATATCTTGTTGTTTGGTTCCATTTAGTTCTTGTAACTTAAATTTAAATATCCCCACACAGATAGATGCAGCATGGCCTAACACCTCAGAGCCCTGTTCATGAACAAATTATTAGCCTATGCACAGTTGGATTGCTTCCCCTGTGAATCAGTTAGCACAGGTTAGCATGTCTCCTTGATTTTTCACTGGAAATGTTATTTATTCAAGGAATGTAGGATAGATCCTCAAGTGTTTGGAGACTAAAACCATACTGAGGAAGGGAAGCAAGTTAATTTAGCACGTTTAGTTATAATGCTACCATTTATAATAAAGAATCAAAATACTTTGACTCTGAAAATACAGGAGCACAGAGCATTTGTCATAATAAATACTTAATTCGCAATATTGTGGAAATTGCAGATCCCTCAATATTCAGCTTTTACCCAGGCAATTTTGCCAGCTGATGGCGGGAACCCCGGACATCCCAGGCAGCTGACGGCCAGGGCTCCCATTGTCAACCCCATACGTTGACTGTAATATAGTTTCAGCAAAATGTCTGGTTATCAAAAAATTTAGCAGACATAACATAATACTTGAGGGTTTATATTGTTCCAGCAAATTTTTCTTTTTAAAAAAAAAAAAAAAGTGTCTTCTCTGGCTTTTCCAAATTACCCCAATTAATAAAGGTCTATTATTACTTTACTTTTTCTATGTCTTGTCCATAACTCAGCAGCAATTATTTGACAATCATCTGCGATTCAAGTAGGGCCCTTATAAGAAGCATTTTTCCTAATAAAAATCCAGGTTGTAACCTTGCCTATCTTTAGTGCTGTGTCCCCACAAGTCTTATTTCTGTCACTGTATATTAAGCTGCATTGAAATGTTGTTTCACAACTGGCTATACAACTGGTGGCATTTTTCTAACTGTCTACTTTTTAAAAAAAAAAAAAATTATTTTAGCTTACCTCATCTTAAAGTCGGCTTTTAATACAATCTCCATTGAAAGAGAGAAACTGAAGCAGCTGCTGGAACATGATGCAGCCTCATCTCCATCTGCACAAATAGCTGAGTTGAAGAATGCCTTATCATCCGTAAGTAATATGTCGAGTTCAGTGAAATTCAGAGGGATTGGTTATAACAGTTCATAAGATCTCTCATTCTTCAGTATCTTGGGATATATTTGTATCTTATTAATACTAAAGCAAACAAACTATGTATATGGTGTTTCATATAATCCGCTTATTCCAAACCTTGGAGGTGTGGATGTGCCCCTCAAATTAACAGGACATTACTGTGCAGAGCTAATCTATCAATCGTATTTATTTTATTAAGTGTTAGAAATATTCTGTTGAGTCAGAACTGCTGTTTGACAGTGATCCAAAGTTACTATTTTCTCTAATTTGGTGCTTTGTACTATACTAACAGTACAAATGGCTGTTGGAAACTGCATAACCCTATGGATCATAGCTGTGAAATTATGAAGCCGTGTGGCATTATAAACAGAACTGTCAGAGAGCAGACTCTAATTTTAAAATTTCTATTTTATTTTTACCGCCAAGGTGTGGGGAGGTTTGTATTACAGCAGTCAGGCATTGTACAACATGCTTTGGCCTAAAGTCATTTCTTGGGTGGCTGAAACCTTTGGCTGCCCCTGCTAAACTAATCGAAATGCAACTAAAAACAGTAGTTCTGCTTTTGCTAATGCTTGTTCATAATTTTTCATTGATCAACTTTTTTCACTGGATTCTGGTGAAGAAAAGACCGCTATAAAATACAATCCCTGGACTGGCACCAGCTTGGTCTCAAGCAGTGATTTTGAGATTCCCACTCCCAAGACTGTTGGTGATCAAACTCCCGAGATTCACATTGTTTGATCTTCAGAGAGGGGAGAGTTGTCATTGCCTCTCTCTTAGATTGTAACTTATCTTGCAATCTTCTGGTTGGAGGCGGTGGTGACTGTGCTGTGGGTGAACTGATAGAACTTGGTGCACAGCTAGAGTTAGCATAGGTGGTAACTACCATTCGCTTTCCAGAATCTCTGTTTATGGAAAGAGTTTCTCGCTCATAGCATCTCTACTAGTCCAACTTCTAGCTGCCTCCTCTCTCCACAGAAATCAGAGGCAACTGAAGCTTCTTGCATGCCAGCTGTGTTCATGTGACCACACCTTTGTTTGTTTCCCATGAGGCCCGCTTCTGAGAGCTAGATAGGTCACAGCTGTACAAGCTGTCATTTTCCAAAGTTATTTTCTTACTACTTTTAAATCAGTAAGGGAGAAAAATGCTTAGTTTAGGCTCTCTGCACAGAGTGGACAGTCAGTTGAGTGGGTGTAACCTTTTCCCAAAAGGCTAAATATTTGATCTTCAGACACTTCCTCTTGGATTCCCCGTGAAAAACTCTCTACCAGCTCCCATCCCCTGCTGTTGCATAATGGGACTTAAAAAAAAGGAACACCACACTGAAAAGAGTGCTCCATCTGTGAAGCTCTTCACTCCTCAGCTCAGAATTCACTGTGAGACCTGTTCTCAGCCTGTAAAGCCAGAGAAAGTGATAGTGCAGCACTAACCTGATCATCCCATGCAGAAAGGAATGTTCAGGAAGAAGCCAGGAGCTTTCTTTGCAGGCATTTGGAATGGTGGACGTACATCAAGAGTGCAGCAGTTATGATCCAAGTACCAAAACTCTTCCTGGCTAAGATCTGCTTCTTTTTAAATAGAGTTCCAGCCAAAATCCCCACAGTCTTTACCAAGATGTTTAAAGGGATTTCTGGGCAGCCTGAGCTAAGTGCTCAGAGTAGCAGGCTGTGAAGGTGATCAGGCAGACTTAGAGAGAGAAATCATTCTACTACTTTCTTCCTGGCTCTGGAGAGAGGGAAGCTGAAAGACAAACTCATTCCTACCTTATCCTGTAAAAAGCATTCCACTCACACAAACAAAAGGTACTCTCTCTTGCTGAGAAGGCAATAATCCTGTCCTTCACAAACAAACCAAGAGCAGCAAATAATCAAAGAAAAATCCCTCTCCTTAGGCTGAACACTACAAGAAGGAGAACATTCTGCAGCAGACCATAAAAATCAGGAACAGGATACATAGGAAAGGTGTAAGTTTTTTCTTCCTGTCTGTTGCTTATGTAACACTGTAGATTAGTAATAACTAGTGCTGTTCATCTAGCTAATTGAAGGGGAAAGATAAATACCTACCTTCTGAATTCAAACTCATTGATTCTTGGGGGTGTGTATGTTGTCTTCCCTCCTCCATCATTTCCCTCCGCGCCCCCCCCCCCCCCAAAATCATGAATAGATCGGGGAAGGAATTTCTTTGGGAGAGAGGTGGGAGATTAGTAAACAAGGGCGGTTTCTGAAATCCAGGGTCAAGAAGAAAAAAATCTGGTTCAGATCCTGAAAGAAGACTCGGTGACGGCTTCTGTAGCTGGGGCCATGGTGCTCCCATCAGAAGGTGATTTTTCTTTCTAGTAAACACACTCAAAAAGAATTGAAAATATGTTTAAGGACTCTGAGGCCATCATCATCAAATATTGACACCTACTTGCTTCATGAGAGTGGTGTTGTACTGGCTCAATCATTTAAAAAAATACAGACCTCTCATCAACCCAGAGGATTTTTTTTGTCCTTTTATGGATAATGTCAGTTTTTCATTTTTCATAAGACACTAAATATATATGCAGTGGTTTTCACTCCCAGGGCTGTGGTCTGCAAAACAGTGGTTAGGGAGGCTACTGTGGCTGAGACCATGGAAATCGGAGACTCACTCTAAAAGCCAATAATTATTCCTGTAAGCTTGCCGATGAAAGGTGGTTTGTCTGGTGGTCATTTCCATAATAGGGTTGTGAGGAATCCATCTGCACCTCTTCCTGGCTGAGAGCTGGCTCTTTTCAGTATATCTCCAGGAAACACTGGAGAAAGTGTTGGCAGGGAATAGAAACATGCAAATGACCTTTTGTCAAATTATTCTAAGAGCCAGAGGAAATATTTCAAACCCAGTTATAGAAAGCAGTACTTTGGCTGTATTCCTAGCAGAGATTCCCCCTCAAAGACATATGGTATCCAATAATGAAAATTCTGGAACAAGAACACCAGAGGCTGACCCTGTCTTTCTCCCTCCTCCTCCTGACTAAAAAATCCTGCACAGAAGATGACTGAGGCTGAACACAGAATTGAGGGTATTTCTCTTCTTTGTGATCCAGCTGGTCAACTTCAACAACAAACACCTGGGTCTTAGAAATTTTGTGGCAAGAATATGTGGTAGTCCTCCTCCCAGCTCCCTCCATACTTCACTCAGCCCTGACAAACATCAGACCTTCCAAAAGATAGATGGCCTCTACTCCACTCAGGGTCATAGAACCCATCTGATCAGAAGAGTCTCCTGGCACTGCTCCACCTTCTTCATATGGGAAGAGACCCAAGAGAGTGATGGTTATACTAAACCCCCAGTACCTTATTAAACGGATAAAGAAATCCACATTCAAAATAGGAAACTGCAAGATCAGCAGTAACTGCAAAATCTCCAGAGACTATTCCTGGCAGAAGCATTTCCAGTTCTCAGGGGGGTCATTATGAGATTCTGTTTCTCATACAGATTAGACCTATACCTGGACAAACCCCAAAAGGCTTCATGAAGCTACTGAGGGGCAGACAGTAATGAATTTTTGCCAGAGCAGAGCTCCTGTACCTCTGTTTGCTGCATCAGTCATGAATATAAAAAATTTGCTTGAGTCCCAGCACCTCTTTCATTACAAATTAAGCACTGATGGCAGTCATTATTAAGATGAGGTTGTCAGGCCCCCTTCTCTATCAATTCCAGGATGAACCAAATCTCTTCAAGAATCCAGGAAACCAACAGCCAAAACCTTAATTGCTCTCTAGGAGTACTGTATCCACCCAAACCTGAAGAAAGGACACTAAAAGACTATCCAGCCTCAGAATGGAAATAGACACCACAAGAGGCTTCATAATACTTACAGACCAAGAGAGGAAGGGATAATCAGACTCCAGAATAGATCATGCAGATTCCCCAAAAGACCAGTTCTCAGACATTCAGACGTGTCTCAAAATTTTGGAATCTGTGATGATGCAAGCTTCTTTTATACGCCATTGCAATCATCTCTGTGCGTCCAGTTCTCAGATGGATCACAGCCCATTCAACCAGGTAAGTATCAGCCACCAGGATTGAGAGGTCTCAGGCAACAGCACATATATGCAGAGGCCACCTAGCTATCCATGTCTACATTCACCACACATTTATGCAGCTGATGTACAGTCTTCTACATATGAAAGTGAGTGTGTCCAAGAGGCAGTCCATACATACGCTCCTTAAAATGACTTTAGTTTTTGGGTTGCACTAATATTTAGACTATATGCTTTTATCTGAGCCTGCCCTATCTTACTACTTATTGTCTGTTATTCCCCAGACATTTCAGGGCTAATGGAAATGCTAAGAACTAGAATTGAACATTCTTAGCCGAAAACTTCCTTTCTGGGGAATGGTGTGTCCACTAGTCTGTCACGCCCACTTAAATTATGCTGTATACTTCACATTTTATCCAGCATCGATGCTCCCTTTGTAACCCCTCAAAACTAATTTTATATAGTTAGTTATTTAAATGTTCTATATGCAGTTTAAGGGAAAGTTTTTATTTCCAAGTTATCAAGTTTATTAGTGAAGTTGTTTAAAGATTTTTGTGTTTGTAAATTCAGCTTCAGAAGCACTTATTTGGGAACTAAAAGGGGCCTTGGCCAAAAAGATGTGGCTGCCGGGTATTAAGTTTCAACAGCATCCAGTTTCTGCAGTGAAAACACACACACTCAAAAGTCAGGACTAATGAAGGCCCTATTACCAGAAGGGTAAATATCGGGAAGGAAACGTTTCATAGTGCCTCTGCAAACCTTCTAACATTTAATGTTTCCTTCCTAAAATTAACAACTCATCTTGTTTATGAAATGGTGAGGGAATATTTGTCAGGGTCTTAGGCACCTGGTATAAGGGGTTTGTTTGTTTGTTTGTTTTTGTTTTTTGTTTCATCTTGACTGAAACAAGTGAACTCACCTCCTCTTCTGTCTTCAGTATTTAAAAACTCATGTTTAAATGTAAAGGAAACATTCCCATTTGATACAGTGGTGTTATGCTATATATAAGTGGTTTCTTTTCATAATAGATCACCTTTGTATTTATTATTTGAAGAGATATCTGCTTCTGAAATGGAGTATAGAATGGGGCATTCCATTATCACTGGTATGGAGAAATTTGTGTTTTAACTGTTAGTGAAAACTAATTTCAAAAATTAAAAATATAATTTCAAAATGTTTGATAATAAAATTATTTGCACTAAGCAAAGTCTCACAATATCTTTTTCAGTTTGAGGAAGACAGAGCTAGTCCCATTCACTTCATAATCCTGTTTGATCTTGCGCAAACTACATGAACAAAACCTAATGTTGAATTTAGGTGTTAAAATATGAAAAGTGCCTTTCCTCACTTTCACTTCTGTTCCCCATTGTTCCAGCCACTCTGCCAATGGAACTGTCCTTCTGCCATCACTGGAGTTCTTTCTTGGAGAAACACGCTTGGCCTCTAGTGTATAAGGGCTGTCCTGTGCTCTCTAACACTGCTTGCTCCATCCTTGCCCAAGTAGCGTAGTGTTTATAACCCACAGGTTCAGATGCAGCAGAAGGAAGTGGATTTAGGGCAGTTTTAGAGGAGCAAAGCCAATCGTATGGCTGCTCTGGGGATTACATTTAGGAAAAGTGCCAGTAGTCTGGATGTGCTGTCAGTGATGCAGTGGCAAGCGAAGGGAAGTGTTTTATGTCGGGCTGAAAGGGAAATGCATGTTTCTAATTGCACAGCTTTATAGTTCTGGGGGAAATAGTTTGAGTTAACAGGCATGATTAGAGAGGATAAGTTGTAGAAGGGGATAGAGGAAAAGACCTCAAGGGGGAAAAAACCCATAAACTTTTAAAAACCAGCATATAGCCTCTGGTGGCCTAAGATTTCCCATAGAATCATAAAATATTACGGTTGGAAGGGACTTCAGGAGGTCATCTAGTCCAACCCCCTGCTCAAAGCAGGACCAATCCCCAATTTTTGCCCCAGATCCCTAAATGGTCCACTCAAGGATTGAACTCACAAATCCTGGGTTTAGCAGGCTAATGCTCAAACCACTGAGCTATCCCTCCCATCTCCCCATTCCATTTATTTGAAGTCTCCCTTCCCTCTTCCCTGCCCCCGCACCCCTCCAAAATACTCATGTTTGAGAGAGGAACAATGTCTGAAGCATTTGTGATGTACTAAATGCAAGACCAATAACAGGTCATGTATCTAGTGACTTTTTTCTTTTTTTCTGCTTCATTCAAAGTTTTCTTCTGCCCCTTTTGCACAATGAAGCCACTGTCTACATTAGAAAACTTTATAGCAACAATATTTTTTGTTAAATGTTCCAGGCCATAGCACAAAACACAGATCTTAGAGACCGGTTACGCAGAATACATGCCGAGTCTGTGCTCCTTGATTCAGCAGCCAATGCAAAATCAAGTCCCGATTTGGTGAAGGTGGGTATGGATTTCCTGTTTCAGTGGTCTCTGTTGCTGCAAACCCTTACACTTCGACTGTTGCCTAGCTGCATACTGTCTTGTTCCTCTGTTCCTCATGCAGTGAGTTGTATTAGCAAAAGGAGCTCCTCTTCCCTCGTGTGTGGCTCACGTGATGCTGCATTGTGCAGTATTAATTTAGAACAGTTTTCTAAACACTTCCATTGCTTTTTGCTGGCAGGTCCTTTGTTCTTCTGTTACTTGCCCCTTGCCTTAGGCATGAGCAAAGTCACCCCAACATTCTATCTGGCATTATTTTGTCTCAACGCTGTCTGTTTTCCTTGATCATTCTCGTGTTCCCTAGTTGCTATTGTCACCCATATAGCAGCTTTAACACAGAACCCAAGTAATTGCAGAAGGGGAAGGGTAACTTTACTGTAAAATACATTAAGTATTGTACTTCAGGTGTATTTTATTCTATTAATTTGGTTTGACTCCTTGTTAGTACAGAACATCAGCTGCCAGATCACATGTTTCACTAAGGGCTAGTTATATTTTAGATAAGTGCTAATAACATGCAAAAATAGGTCATTCTTTTAATTAAAAAAAAACAATGGAAAAATGAGAGAGATGAGCAGTTTTAGCAATTCAGTTTTCCTTGTATGTAGCTAGGATGTCCCCTACATATCTCAAATGTCAGTTATAAATAAAAGTTACCCCTTGAAGGAAAGAGAGAGAGAGAGAGAGTGTGTGTGTGTGTGTGTGTGTGTGTGTGTGTGTGTGTTCTGTTTCTGGTGAATTTCCTAAATATTAAATCAAAGAAACTTCTGTAGCCATTGTATAGCAAACGTTTCATTAGAAGTTGAATGGGAGATTTCATTTTGTTTCATGTCCTCTGTAAAGTATTAGTTAGTTTCCTTTATTAAAAAAAGACATTTATTTCATCATTCGGTTAGTTCAACTGTCTTGGTATAATGTACCATTTGAGCTAGATTTTGGTCACACTTGTAGATTTTAAAGTGTAATTGATTGTGCTAGTGGTCTTTGCATTTTATCCCCTTGAGAATTTGAACAGTGTTTCAAAAATGTATAACAGGTCTTCTGGATGTTAGCTTATCTCAGACCAACTCTTAGTCTTGAAAAGATTTTCTTATGAATACATAAAAGGCCTTGCCATGACAATGGGTCAGCGCTGAAGCAATGTATATACCATGCAGTACATGCCTAAATACATAAGGAAAAAAACCTTTAATGTTTCATTCACAAACTGTCCATAACTTGGCTCAGGATTTATCTTCGTTAGCTCAAGGACCAAGGCTCTTGCACTGGACCTGTTTCATTCTAGTTAAATGTGTTCTGAAAGACTGTTAGAGCAGTGTACTCTAGAGCAGTGGGAGTGGTGAGAAAGGGCCACTGTACAAAATTTGGTTTAAGTGCACTCAAGGATACTATTACTTTGCCATTCCAAGTTTCCTGTGTCATTTTTCAGGGTAAATCTAATTTATTTGGAGGGTGCTAATTGATTTTATCATGTTGAAAAGTATTGAATTTTCACAGGATGGGCCACTTTATTCATCCTAACTCTTTTGATGCCAGAAATTGGCAGAATGTCTTAAGCTCCGGTTGCACTACGGCCGTGGTTATGCTCCAGAAATGTACCACTTTGACTGTATGGTGTCACAGGGCTTTGATTTGGTGACAGCTTCTTTGTGCTCTCTACACTCTCCGGTGTAATCATGGCACTTTGGTAACAAATTATGATGATAGACCCTGTAGAAGTCAAACCAGTGTGTGGGAGGGGGCAAACCTAGTTCAAGATTTAGGGTAAAAGTTTAGTTTGTCCGTATAGCAGCTCATGACTTTACTTTATTGCTCATCTTGGAGTCTTATGAAGTAAAGAAGAGAAAATAAAACTCCCACACAGGAAATTGTAAGAACCTACCAGATTCTCAGATGGGACTAATTACTTCATCTTGTTGTTTTTTAATATTGTTTTCAGTCATATACGCAATCCCAGGAACAAGAGTTATCCTGTAAGACTTTGATTATTAGATACCTTTCCCCTCCTAACAAAGAATATTATGAAGCTTTAAATCTTGTGAAGTTATACCTTTTTTTCCCTTCCGTTTTATCACAATTGTATAAGAAAAATCAATGCTGTTCTTGGTATGTTAGTTCACTGATCTTGTACAGAATTTCATAGTATAGTAGAATCTTATTGACTGGCATAAGCTCCCATGGAAACACACCTCAATTAAGCAATCCTCCAAATTCATCAGAGCAATATGGATATGTGGCTCTAGTGCACTTCACTTGCTTAATGCATTGCTTAAAAAATATAAAGCACTAAAACAGTCTATTAAATGTAAGAGATTTGATTATTAGAACAAAATAGGGAAGCTGCTGAATGAAAACTTCATGCTATTAAACACCTGGAAACTATTGCAAATATGTCTGCAGATAACACTGGGCTAGCCAGTGGTTTTTATCCTCAAAAGGAGGATCAGCTCAAAAGAAACAAACAATTAAAGAATGGGGAGTTAACAGACTATGGCAGGGAAGTTTGGGCAAGCAGGACAGGGTTGGTAGTGGAAACAGATCTGGTATCATATGAAGAGGAGTGGAACCACCTCAAAAGATCATGGATTATGGGGGTGGAAGAGGTTTGTGGACAAGGAAGATGGGGTGCAGGAAGGGAAGAAGGGAGAAAGAGAAGAGTTGGTGGACCCCTGAAGTGCAGGTAGCAATCCGAAATAAGAAAATGGTGCATAAGGAAAGAGAAACGAATCGTAAAATATCACAGGTTTCAGAGTAGCAGCCGTGTTAGTCTGTATTCGCAAAAAGAAAAGGAGTACTTGTGGCACCTTAGAGACTAACAAATTTATTAGAGCATAAGCTTTCGTGAGCTACAGCTCACTTCAAATGCATCCGATGAAGTGAGCTGTAGCTCACGAAAGCTTATGCTCTAATAAATTTGTTAGTCTCTAAGGTGCCACAAGTACTCCTTTTCTTTTTTCATAAAATATCAGGGTTGGAAGGGACAGCAGGAGGTCATCTAGTCCAACCTCCTGCTCAAAGCAGGACCAATCCCCAATTTTTGCCCCAGATCCCTAAATGACGCCCTCAAAGATTGAACTCACAACCCTGGGTTTAGCAGGCTAACGCGCAAACCACTGAGCTATGCCTCCTTCCGTCTACAAGCTCATTTTACAGGGAGCAACAAACAACCCACAGTTGGCTGGCAAAAAGACTACTATAGCATTACAAAAATGAGACGCGGAGGGAAGGAAGATGATGCTGCAACACCATTTGATGACTGGAGGAGACTGCAAGTAACACCCGAACAAGCAAAGGAGAGGTGGAAACAATGCTCCGAGTCTTTCTGAAATGAGGCGAGCCCCTTTCAGGTGGAGTTGTCCACACGTGCACCTAATGTGGTGCTTGAGCCTGACATAATGGAGGAAGAGGTGAGAAATGCAGTCTGGAAAATGAAGAATGGTAAAGCAGTGGGACCTGATGAGGTGACCATGGACCTGGTGAAAGTCTTGGGTTAGAGAGAGGCATAAAATAGATGAGCAGAGTGACTAAAACAGTCTGGCAAGACAAGAGATTCCCCCAAGATTGGTGCAGGTCTATCTTGATCCCAATACATAAGAAGGGAAGCATCTGTGAATGTGGAAACTATATTAAGGATTAAAGTTACTGTTGCCTGGGATGATGGTACTGGAACATATCTTAGATGCTAGGATTAGGAGATGATGGAAGCTATCCCCCATATAAGAACAGTTCAGCTTCAGGAAAGGATGAGGAACCACAGATGCCATGTTTGTCATTCCGCAATTGATAGAGAAGGGTCTAGAGTACCAACAGGATTGCTCCTGGGCTCCTATAGACCTAGAAAAGGCACCTGATAAAGTGGACAGAAGGATACTCATACCAGTGCTGAGGAAATATGGAGTTTCTCATTTAATAACTATGGTGTGTGCACTGTATAGATTACCCAACGTGATCAAAACATGTTTTGGAGCGAGCTCCTTTTGAAGTGAAAGTTGGACTGCATCGGGAGTTGACCCTCAGTCCTCTCCTGTTTACCATATTGATGGACTACATCAGCAAAAACATCCCAGTGCGAAAAAGTGAGAAGCCACTTTATCCATGGTATGACTAGCTAAGCAGTCATGCTAGTTTCCATCCCATGCCTAAGACTGAAGTCAGTTGGGTCAGTAAAGTGCCACAGGGAAACTGGATATAAAGTTTAATGGAGTACCATTAAACCAGTCTGGCCAATTCAAGTATCTTGGCAGCTGTGTTAAGGAGATGGCAAGTTTGAACATGAGATACAGTCCAGACTGGAGAGTGCTGGGAGTGTGTGAAATAACTTCTCGGGTTGTGAATGACAAGCACATACCATTGAGACTAAAAGCCTAATTGTATAGAACTATGGTGTGCCGTGCAGTGCTACATGATTCAGAAGCATGGGTTGTAAAGAGATGGCAGGGCCAATATCTACAGGTGTTTGAAATGAGATGTTTTCATGCAATAAAGAGTCACACAGAGAGAGATTGACTTCCATTCTAATGCTTTCATTTTGCAAAGTCTGTGATGTGGCTGACAAAATCCAGGAAGCACAACTTTGCTGGTTTGGATACATATAGATGGTGAATGAAGAGGGCCTGGGGAAGATAGCATAGCAGGAGAGGAAAGTAGGAAAAGAGACCCTGAGGAAGCAATGGTTGAATTGCATCAAAGAAGGTGGTAAGCAGGTGGACATTGGTGTTGCCTTGGTCAGACAAAGGTGGTAGATGCTTGCAACACATCTGCCCCGGATGACAGAATATGGGGAAGATGTGAGCTATTTATCGTGTGCTCAGTCACTAAAACTCATTGCACTGAGTGTGTTCCCTGACAGTTACCTAAGTAGGGGCAGCCATTTATTAGGCTACCAGTTAGTTAAGTAGGTTCTACTATATTGGATCTTAAAATAAACATAGGTATATGCAGAATGAAACTTGAGGGCAGTAACGTGCTCAGCAGGCCACCTTGTCCTTCTCCCCAGTAGCTGTGGAGGTGTTAGAGAACAAGGACGCTTGTTCCTACCCACTTCTTTTCCCTCTCTATACCCAGTAGATAGTCCAAAATAATAAGTCTCTTGGTGCTTCTCCTGCCATCACTAGCCTGCCAACAGCGTCACTCTGCCAAGTACACAAAGACTGTTTAAAACTTGCTGTGGTCAAGACATTCTTGAATCCCCATTATAATGTATAAACTCTATGAATCCTGCAGCAAAGGTTATTTCCTTTAAGTAACCTTGGTAATATGATATTCTTCATTAACAGGGGGTGCTGCACATGAGAAGTGGGTGCAGTACTGGTGCTGCATTAGTGGCCTAGCAGCAGAAAGATAGCTAGGAAAGCAAGACCTTCATTTAGAATACTCTTTGGCTCCTGTAAATCTTTGTATGCCAATTCACTGAACATTTTGTGTTTTAAACAAGGCTTGGGAGGAAATAAATGACAAATTTGCAGAGGCTAGGAGAGAGTCTTACATTTAGTGCCATATCCATTACAATCAGCCAGAAGTTTTGGGGGATGATGGCCTACATCCGTCAGATGGAGATGCTGACATACATGTTCAGACATGGATTGGGCAGGGGTTGTGATACCGGGCTGCATGACTGGGTGGGGCTAGTTGCTGGCACCCCCTCTGGGTTGTTTCTAGTGTAGTTAAGAGAATAAAATGTGGAGTTCCCAGCAGTAAAAATTCTGGGATTTTGGTGATAGGCCTTGGGCTCATGTAATAGGGTGGAGACCTTGTGAGCTGAGGTCCCCACCTTGCTGCAAAGTCCCTCTCCCTTGTGGTGGGGAGGCTGCTAGGATTCTGAGAGAGCCGCCTCCTTGGTGGGAGGGAGGAGAGGGGAGGCTGAGGAGAGATCCACCCCATGTTGTGGGTTACATGGTAAGGAGCCCTGTAACCCTGCACTGGAACCAATTAAGTGCCTGCTATAGAAGAGTCTGTGTGATGCGTGGCTGATGCCCCTCTCCTGTGTTAAAGTTGTGGCCTGCCGCTTAATTCCATGCATATGTCTGTTCCATTTTGCTGTTGTGTCCACATCAATAAACGGAGTTTTTTGTAGTTGCTTCCCTTTCATAGGGAATCGATGTACATGCATGCATTGAGCTAAACAGATCACTTGACTCTTGCAACATTTTAACACTGTTCTTGAAAAAAGATGCATATGCAAGAGCAGTAACTAATTCTGCAAAATAGACGTTACTGAGCTTCACTTTGTCTTTTGGGTGTCTGATTCTTTTGCACTTGACTGCTTGTCCCCGCTTTGAAATGCATGCTTCCCACAGTAAACTGCAGGGCGCATGCGTTCATCTGTGGCAACATTTAAGCCCTCTCTCTGAGTCATGTATCTGTTGGTTTGTACATATATATGTACTTTGCTACTTACCATACTTTTCCCTAAAAGCCTTTTATTTATTTTAAACAGGAAAATTCAAGAGAAAGAAGTAGAAGCCTGGTTCACCAGCTCTCTAGTGAAAGTAGGCTGTCTGTCACGGACTCTCTCTCAGAGTTTTTTGATGCTCAAGAAGTCCTGCTGTCTGCAAGTTCTTCAGAAAACGAGGTCTGAGCACAAATATCAGAATATCTCTCTGATGTACCATATTTCAACATATTTAACCTTTTATCTTTTTGTGTGGTAATTGCAAACTTGCTGATCTTCCACAAATGAAATATTTTGGAGGATTTCAGCATCACATATGCTTAATTGTTTGCTACTCTCTTTTTTTAAAAAAAAAAAAAAACAGTTAAAAAGTATGTACAGGAGGTGGCTGAAGAGGGAGAACAGGCAATGTAGTTTGCATGCCTGATTTTAAAATAAAGTATAAGGAATGTATTTTTGCAGCATCTGTCCTGAATCATTCTACAGGAGCTGCAAGAAATTTTATCATACGATTGTGTATTTGTATGTGTTTTTTTTTCTTGCGGCACCTGTAGGTTGACCTATGGTAGATGCTACTGCAGCATGCAATTGTAAACTTTTTCTATTTCTTGAAATCTGGTCTTATCAACTTTTTGGCATTTCAGGAAAGGCCTCTCTAAATTTTCAGGATCAAAGAAAAAAGTTTTATCTTCAATAAAATTTAATAATGATTTATGAAATCGTTTTAGTGATAGATCTGTGATCTGTACACCTTTTTGATTGTTAGTCTTACCTGTTGCTTCTATGCAACACAGAAACACAGAGAAAACAATACAGATCTCTTTAAATGATGGAACTTTTTTCCGTTAATTTCACAAAGCATCGTAACAGATGTCAGGAGTAGCATAATGCAAACTTATTTTTATATATATATAAAATGTACATTATTTCCTTCCCCCGCCCACCAGGTATCCAATGATGACTCATATGTCAGTGATATAAGTGATAACATCTCGGAGGATAACCTAAGTAACGACATTGAGAACGAAAGGCAAACTTTGGGTAAGATTGGTGTTTTGTTGTATCCTATTCTGAGAAGAGGCATTTTATTACCAGAAATCACTCTGGTATCACAGATTTCAAGATGTAGATGTTGGCTAGTTTTTGCTTTCCTTTTAAGATTTGAACTGTTTTTGGAGTAGTGTTGTTTGGATACTCGTAGTGCAGTCAACAGTGCTCTGATCATTTTAAGGTGGGAGGGTTGCTGTGTATCAGCACAGACACTTGTCTGCTGTCTGTCACCTCTCTGCAGAGACCTGCAGCTGCTCCCATGCTTCTTTCCATGACCTTGGAACCCTATGGAGTAGCTAACCCCAGGTCCTATCTCTTCACTAAAAGGTAGATATTTTCTCATCACTCTGGATCTTCAATACGAACTTGTACCCTTACATACCATTCAAATCCACAGAATAGTTATGGTTAACAAAATGCAGCTTATTTAAAGAAATGTAAGAATAATTCTACACTGATAGGCCTGGTGTATGACCATAGTACTTTCCTCTTCTTGGTTTAGTCTACACTAGCACTTGTGTCAGCAAAACCTTTTTCAGAAAATGGTGTGAAAAAACACAACCCTGACTGACATGACCATCTCCCGCCAACATAGCTACCGCCATTCTTTGGGGGTGGTTTAATTAAGCCAGCAGGAGAGCTTTCTACTCCTGGCATAGAGTGGCTACGCAGGAGACCTTACAGCAACGCAGCTGCAGCGGTACAGATGTGCTGCTCTAAGGTCTGTAGTGTAGATGTAGACTTTGTGTTCTTTTCTCCTGATTACAGTGGTAATTATTGTGTTTAGGGCTGTCGATTAATCGCAGTTAATTCACACTATTAACTACAAAAAATTTAATTGTGATTAATCACAGTTTTAATCGCACTGTTAAACAATAGAATACCATTGAAATTTATTAAATATCTTGATGGTTTTTCTACATTTTTATATATATTGTATTCGGTGTTGTAATTGAAATCAAATTGTATATTTTTATTACAAATATTTGCACTGTAAAAATGATAAAAGAATTGGTATTTTTCAGTTCACCTCATACAAGTACTGTAGTGCAATCTTTGTTGTGAAAGTGCAATTTACAAATGTAGATTTGTTTTGTTTTTTGGTTACATAACTACACTCAAAAACAAAACAATGTAAAACTTCAGCGCCTACAAGTCCACTCAGTCCTACTTCTTGTTCAGCCAATTGCTAAGAGAAACAAGTTTGTTTGCATTTGTAGGAGATAATGCTGCCCTCTTCTTATTTACAATGTCACCAGAAAGTGAGAAATGCCATTTGCATGGCACTTTTGTAGCCGGCAAGGTACTTGTGTACCAGATATGCTAAACATTTGTATGCCCTTCATGTTTAAACCTCCATTGCAGAGGATATGCTTCCATGCTGATGCAGCTCATTAAAAAAAAAAATGTGTTAATTAAATTTGTGACGAATTCCTTGGGGGAGAATTGTATGTCCCTTGCTCTGTTTTACCCGCATTCAACCATATATTTCGTGTTATAGCAGTCTCGGATGATGACCCAGCACATGTTGTTCATTTTAAGGACACTTTCACTACAGATTTCACAAGACACAAAAAAGGTACCAATGTGAGATTTCTAAAGATAGCTACAGCACTCGACCCAAGATTTAAAAATCTGAAGTGCCATCAAAAATCTGAGAGGGATGAGGTGTGAAGCATGCTTTCAGAAGTCTTAAAACAACACCACTCCAATGTGGAAACTACAGAATCCGAACCACCAAAAAAGAAAATCAACTTTTTGCTGGTGGCATCTGACTGAGATAATGAAAATGACCATGCGTCAGTCTGCACTGCTTTGGATGGTTATCAAGCAGAATCCGTCATCAGTATGGACGCATGTCCACTGGAATGGTGGTTGAAGCATGAAGGGAACTAGGAATCTTAGTGCATCTGGCACGTAAATATCTTGCGACGATGGCTACAACAGTGCCATGAGAATGCCTGTTGTCACTTTCAGGTAACATTGTAAACAAGAGGCGGGCATCATTATCTCCTGCAAATGTAAACAAACTTGTCTGAGTGATTGGCTGAACAAGAAGTAGGGCTGAGTGGACTTGCAAGCTCTAAAATTTTGCATTGTTTTATTTTTGGATTCTGAGTGGTTTTTTTGTACATAATTCTACATTTGTAAGCTCAACTTTCATGATAAAGAGAGAGCACTTCAGTACTCGTATTAGGTGAATTGAAAAATACTATTTGTTTTTTACAGTGCAAATACTTGTAATCAAAAATAAATATAAAGTGAGCACTGTACACTTTATATTCTGTGTTGTATTGATTTCAATTACATTTGAAAATGTAGAAAACCTCCTCCTCCAAAAATATTTAAATAAATGGTACTCTATTGTTTAACAGTGTGATTAATCATGAAATTAATTGTGATTAACAGTGTGATTAATTGTGATTAATTTAATTGCTTGACAGCCCTAATTGTGTTCATTTAAATATCTTGCTGATTGCATGGGGACCTTGCATTTTTCATTCAAAATGATTCTTTTAAAAAAAAAAAAAATGGGAAGAAATGCATAAAACTAACATCATATAATATGCTTTTCTCTTGTCCTGGACTATGGAAAGCTGCACTAAGGAGTTATTTGATTACAAGGGTTAGAGGCTGGAACTATAACTTTTGTATTAGAAGTTCTGTCAATGCTGAGTTCCTGGTTCCCTGTTCTCCCTCTGCCACTTCAGCTTAAATCAAGATTGGATGTCTTTCTAGAAGATACGCTTTTAGCTGAACTAGAAATTACAGGATTGATACAAGAATCATTTGGTGAAATTCAGTGGCCTATGATCTGCAGGAGCTCAGACTAGCTGATCATAATTGTCCCATCTGCTCTTAAAATCTAATTCTCAAGACAGCTCAGCATGTCCGTGATCTCCCGCACTGTGTAGCAAGACCATCTGTTACAACTCTAGGAAACCATCACCAAATTTTTCAAATGTACACTCCTAAAGTTAGACACTGAAAGAAGCTTCCTGACTATTACAGGTGCTCAACGCCCACAACTCTAAATGAAACCAGCAGCCACTGAAAAATCTGCACTTCTGGAAATAGAACATTGTATGTAGGCACCCAAAGTATGGATGTAAGTGCCTAAAAAGCTAGCCTTGGTGTCAAGCCTCCATTAGCATGGTTAGACTATACATCTGCTGTTTATCTCGGATTATGTAGGCCCTGATGTATTTACAGCTGTTGATATTGCTTTTAATAGGCCACATCTTTGGTGACTTCCATGGAGCTACAACAACTTACACCAGTTGAGGATGTAGCCCAAACTATTTAGTTCAGTTGATTAGTCCTTGCTATGCAATCTCAGGGTTTCAAAGGGTGTGACAGCATCCCATTTCAAAGAGTTGTTTTGAACCAGAATACATTTTTAGCACTTTTTTGTTGCCTTTTCAAAGGCGATCTCCTCCCTGCTGCAGTCTAGGAAAACAGCTTCCCTTTGGGCTGAGTCTTTTCTCTTTTGATGTTAATTGTCTTCCTCCCCCATGGGAAGGTCTGAGTCAACTCCTTTCTGAAAGGGAAGTCAGACAAGTATGTTAATTATTTTCTTACCCCTGGTGGGCTCTCAAGTTTAGGATGTTTGCAGTCTTTTATGCAAACTAGCATTATGACAGATTGCATTTAGGCAGGAAAATAATGTGCAACAAATTATAATTCACCTATTCTGTGTTGTTTGTCATAGCTACCATGCAGGGATGAGATTTCAAACTCTTAGTCCTTCATTCTAGGGTAATCAGTGTCTGGGAGAACCGCAGAGGCAGAGCGCTCTGGGCAGCGCTGTAACTTTGTGTGCATTGGCAACTTTCTGGAAATTCACTAAAAAGAAAAGGAGTACTTGTGGCACCTTAGAGACTAACAAATTTATTTGAGCATAAGCTTTCGTGAGCTACAGCTCACTTCATCGGATGCATTTGGTGAAAAATACAGAGGGGAGATTGATATACACGCACACAGAGAACATGAAACAATGGGTTTTATCATACACACTGTAAGGAGAGTGATCACTTAAGATGAGCCATCACCAGCAGCAGGGGGGGAGGGAGGAAAACCTTTCATGGTGACAAGCAAGGTAGGCTATTTCCAGACGTTAACAAGAACATCTGAGGAACGGTGGGGTGGGGTGGGGGGAGAGAAACACTTCAATCTCTCTGGTCACTCGATTACAGACCTAAGGGTGGCTATTCTTCAACAAAAAAACTTCAAAAACAGACTCCAACGAGAGACTGCGGAATTGGAATTAATTTGCAAACTGGATACAATTAACTTAGGCTTGAATAGAGACTGGGAATGGATGAGTCATTACACAAAGTAAAACTATTTCCCCATGGTATTTCTCCCTCCCACCCCACCCCCCACTGTTCCTCTGATATTCTTGTTAACTGCTGGAAATGGCCTACCTTGCTTGTCACCATGAGAGGTTTTCCTCCCTCCCCCCCTGCTGCTGGTGATGGCTCATCTTAAGTGATCACTCTCCTTACAGTGTGTATGATAAAACCCATTGTTTCATGTTCTCTGTGTGTGTATATCAATCTCCCCTCTGTATTTTCCACCAAATGCATCCGATGAAGTGAGCTGTAGCTCACGAAAGCTTATGCTCAAATAAATTTGTTAGTCTGTAAGGTGCCACAAGTCCTCCTTTTCTTTTTGCGAATACAGACTAACACGGCTGCTACTCTGAAACCTGGAAATTCATTGATGCCCTTAAAACAGTGATGACAAAGTTGGCAGCAATAGTGTAGTCCGGCCAGGTGCCACTTTTCTTCAGTGTCATTTTGGCATGGTCTTAGCAGAGTTAGACAATGTAATGTAGATGGCCACTATATTTTTACCACCATCTCACTATTGCGGGCACCAGTGGAGTTTTACTGGTGTTAGTACAAAGTGGGAAACTTTTTAAAAATGGACAGACTGTATCTTCATGGGCAATGCTTTGCAGGAAAGTGTAGACAGACTATGGAAGCAGTCATATCCATCCCTCTGAGTGGGACATGGCCTTGAAGACTCATGTGGGGAAGACAACATGGAAAAGGAGGAAATGATTTTGGGCAGCACCCAAATGTACCAGGATCAGAGATGGGCGCTGTAGAAACAAATAGATGCTGTTCAGGGTGATTGAAAATAAGATGGTGAGATAGTGGGAGGGATGAGAGAGAATATACCTGATGGTTTAGACAAATAGGGGAACATATAGCTAATCCAAGTATTCTACTCAGGCCATTTTGTGACACGCTGTCTGGGCTAAGGCTTATCTCTGTGGTGTGGCTTTTATTTTAAATCTATCTCAAGTCATTTACTATAAAACTTGGAACTATTTATCATGCCCAGATTGCTCTGACACCCCAACACAGAGCTCAGCCAGTCTCTTGGATGTGTGAGTTACCCTTTGAATGTCAAGTAAACTCGTAGTCTTCCTGTGACCTTTTCCAGCACATAGGTGTGTCATGAAGCTAAATTCAGTAATGTTTGTGAGGTATTTGGGTACTCAGATATGCACCATGGAAAAGCCTGCCAACAAATATCTGGTGTTTGGCTACAGCAACAGATTTTTCCTGATATGAGGAGTCCATCAATTCAGTAGAAAGAGTTGAAGGAGGAGGTGTTTTCACATTTGAGTTCTGTAAAGCACACTTTTGTCTTCTAAAAAGAATGTCAGCTTAATTGAAGATCTGTCAGGAAGGCGTTTTTATGTTACTTAAATGTACATGAATCAGTCTCTTGTAAAACAAGATAAAATATGTGCTCTTTAGAGGTGTAACTTCTAAGAGCCTGTGGATATGTCTACACTGCACTAAAACACCCGTGGCTGAGCTATACCAAGTGACTCGGACTTGCAGGGCTTGGGTTGCGGGGCTATAAAATTGCAGGGTAGACATTCAGGCTCAGGGATTCTCCCTTCTCCTGGGGTCCCATAGTCTGGGTTCCAGCCTGAGCCGAACTGTCTACATTGTAATTTTATAGCCCTGCAGGCCGAGCCCCATGACCCAATCAGCTGACACGGGCCAGCTGCAAGAGTTTTATTGCAGTGTAGACCTACTCTTTTAGACTTTTACAGAGCATTTCAAGAGATTCTTTTCAAGCATTTATGCTTCATATCTATCTCCATAAAACTTGCTTGGTTTAAAATCTTGTTTTAAATTATCAGTGTACAGCAGATATCTTCAAACCAGAAGTCAATATTTGAGTCACCTGGGGAGCGAAGGTTTGTCTGAAGGATAAGGAAATTGCTGATGCTTTAAAACATCCATAGTGTTTTCAAAAGAGATGATACTGTAAGAAAACAATGAATTGCTTAATGTGCTCCTGGCATTTCCTTCCAGATTGCATTGCTGAAAGTGGGATGGGAAGCCATTCCAAGCGGAGAACATGTTTGCCGGCTCCATGTCCTAATACCAGTAACATCAGCCTATGGAATATCCTGAGAAACAATATAGGGAAGGATCTCTCCAAGGTGGCCATGCCTGTTGAGTTAAACGAGCCACTTAACACTCTTCAGCGACTTTGTGAAGAACTGGAATACAGCGAACTACTGGATAAAGCAACACATACCCCGAATTCATTTGAAAGGATGGTAAAATAAAAAAAAATAAAAAAAAAACCCCTTATCTTTCCAATTCTGAGCAACATGAGATGTAACCGAAACAGAACACAATGGATTTTCTTAAGCCTAAGAGAGCAGAAAGTACTTTTTTCATTTCTTGTGCTTACAGCACAGAGGGGCAGGTTTTTAAAAGAAAACATAACTAGCTCCTGTGATCTGTTTGACATAATTTCCATTGTCCTAACTGAGTAGCCATTCTTAGATGTCTGATTCTCCTGCAAATTTAGTTAAGGGAGAAGGTTAGTTCTGGTCTGTGTTGCCTGTCTTCTCTCTCAAAGGTTTAAA
Source organism: Dermochelys coriacea (assembly GCF_009764565.3). Taxonomy (NCBI): domain Eukaryota; kingdom Metazoa; phylum Chordata; order Testudines; family Dermochelyidae; genus Dermochelys; species Dermochelys coriacea. The sequence goes on from NC_050069.1 coordinate 209,519,276, forward strand.
ATGTGATTGATTTTTTTGTTTTGTTTTGTTGTGGAACTAATATGCTTTGTTTAGAGGACTTATTCCTTCACCCACTTACTTCCCTGGTCCTTCTCGCATGAACAGAGAGCAACAATACCCGAAGTCCAAAGGTGCAAACAATTCGATGTTTATTGGGGTGAACTTCCAGCAAGCATGATTCCAGTTTCCTTCCTTAGTGTCCCCCTTCCCAGCTCTGACACCACAGAGCCTTACACCTGCGTCCCTGTTCCCATTCCTGCCCTTAGCCAAACATGATTCCCATTTCCTCACTGCCATTCCCTGTTCCCATTTCCCACCCACACACCCACTTCCTGATTGACTGCAGACTATATAGTAAAACTTGAGTTGGACTTAGCTATACCTTAACCAATCATTTTCCTGAAATTTAACTAACCAATCCTAACATATTGTAACATGATTATGTAACCAATTATATCCCACCACCTTAATTAGTTTACACCCAGCAAAATTAATTATACAGCAGACAGAAACAATCACAGAACCAGACAGATTATATAGACAAACAATAGCAAAGTGGGAACTATAATGACAAAACAATACAGAAGTGAGGATTTCACATCCCAGCTATTGATAAGTGAGTTCTTGCCAGACAGGATGCTATCAAACTAAGTTTCCTTTTACATCTTCTAGGCACTTCCCTTTCTCTGGAGGTGATAGGCACTATCAGGTCAGGACTGTATTCCTAACAGCTCAATAGCATCTTATTTCAATGTGACTAGTTTGGAATGTGAGGAGGTGACCGGTCGCTTCCCAGCTTATGGCTGCCTCTGTTGCTTAGCCAAGGGCCTTAGCCTAAGAACAAGGCCTCAGACGGTTACAGTAAGAGAAGGACCTTACACCGGCGGACAGTGATTTTGATTCTTTCTTTTAAACCTCTAACTAGCCAAGTGATAAGAATACAACTAAATTCTTAGAGTATAGGCCTTTACAGACAGGCCTGAATATCTATATCCTAACATGCTTCACTGATTAACACAAAGGGTACAATATCTATCCTGCTTTCACAACATTTTGTAAGTGCATGGGGGACACAGAGATGACCTGTGCCTGCCAATTAATGGGGGCGGGGGGCAGAGTAAGGGCAGCCAGCTTCAGCAGTACAAGTCAAGCTGCAAATCAGGAGGGGAGCCTGTGATCCCGTATATTTCCCCCCACACACACTTGCATCCCCTGTGGGGGGGACACATTCTGGGTCTTCCAACAAAATGTTAACTACAACAGTATTAACAGAATGAGCTACCTTTTTTTTAATCAGACTTTTTGTGTAAAGCTTTTTGAGTCACCATCAAATATTTGAGATCTCAAACTGGGCAAGAGATGTGTATTTGGTCAAAACACAAAAGCCCTTTTGAAATGAAATTTTTGAAGAGCCATTTCTCCTTTACTTATCAGCCAAGACGGGACTTCATGTTTCTTCATTTCCTGGGCTAACCACCTAACTCAGCACTGCTGGGCGGGCTGGGTAGGGTATGCATGTGCTATTGGAAAGACAGAACTCTGAATTCAGAACTTGGCAGGTAAGGGAGGGAGAAATGGATTTTAATCATACCTTGTTTCTAAGTGTAATCTCATATTAATATTTTAAGTCTATAATTATATTCTAATTGGTTTAAAATCCCTTATTAGCATTCTTAATGTTTGGAACTAATGCTTTGCAGTTTCCCTTGAAGTGCATAAACACTTCAGCTCAATGGCTTTCATGGTGAAGTGTCACTGTTCTCTTCTGTATTCAAACAATCCTGAACAGAAACTTTTAAATTCTGTATAACGAAAATTTAATCCCATTTTAAAGATCCTACCTCATTTCTGCTGATTCTGCTAGAGGTATACTTGAGTCTGTGTCAAAGTAAGTAATGTCTTAAGGTCCATTATCAATAGACATGATTTTCTTTCTTCTCTTTGCTCGAGAATGTGTATTAAAAAAGAAAATAAGTAATTACCTTTTTAGAAGGAAGTAAAAACAAGACAATTTTTTTTGTCCTTAGTTTTCAGGGAAGTTACATTCGGGAAGAGAAATAGGGAATTCTCCAGCATGAGAACCCCCAAACCAGGGTTAATGTTAATGAATGTCCTGAAATCCCACTACCTTGTAGTCTACTTCTGAGTGTTTCATTTACGGATTAAGGTACTGAGATATGAGAGGGAGCACATCTTTTTAAGCAGTTTCTCATTTACTGGTTTCTGTTCTTTAGAATGGCATTTTGTTTAAAGTGGTTTTTTTAGAAGTACCATTTTTATGTACATTTTAAATTGGTGTCAAATCTGAGATGCTTTAACAGATTTTTTTTTTTATTGGACCAACTTCTGTTGGTGGAGGGGACAAGCTTTTGAACTTCACAGAGCTCTTTCTCCGCTCTGGAGAAGATGACAAGGTGAGACAGATTGTTAAGCATTAAGGGTCCATATGTTGTAGAAGACCACTTAAAATGAAGTGGGTATGTAGCACATCTACAGTCCTAGGCCATAAAATGAGCCATAAAAGCAGTGTCTCTGTTAAGCCCATGATTTTTAATGTCCAGCATAGTTATTAAATTAATTTCCCAGGCTTGTCTTTTGAAGATGTCATGTAGGTTTCCTTTTGAAGATGAGGATTGAGAGGTCAGATATACAGTGTACCACATCCAGTGCATCAAATGCCCCAACAACTATATGGGTGAAACCAGATAATCAGTATGCTTTCAAAAGAACTTGTACAGCAAAATGATAAAAGACAAAAACACCCTATCACCCATAGACTAATACTTTTCACAAAGAGATCACTCCATATCTGACCTCGCAATCCTCGAAAGCTTGTCCCTTCCACCAACAGAAGTTGGTCCAGTAAAAGATATTACCTCACCCACTTTGGTAACATGGTCTGTGTAGACATAATCAGAGGATGTTGTGAAGGCCAAGACTATAACAAGGTTCAAAAAAGAACTAGATAAATTCATGGATCCATCAATGGCTATTAGCCAGGGTGGGCAGGGATGGTGTCCCTAACCACTGTTTGCCAGAAGTTGGGAATAGAAGACAGGGAATGGATCACTTGATGATTACCTGTTCTGTTCGTTCCCTCTGGGGCACCTGGTATTGGCCACTGTCGGAAGACAGGATACTGGGCTAGATGGAGTTTTGGTCTGACCCCGTACGGCCATTCTTATGTTCTTACACTATGTTCTTACATTCTTGCACATGTTCTTGCAGCTGCGTCGCTGTAAGGTCTCCTGCATAGCTGCTCTATGCCAGTGAGAGAAATCTCTCATGCCGGCATAATTAAACCATCTCCAACAAGTGGTGGTAGATATGTCAGCGGGAGGATACTCTTCCACTGACATAGCGCAGTCTACACTGGCGCTTTTGTCAGTCGGGGTATTTTTTCACACCCCTGACCAACCGAACTTTTGCTGACAAGTGCTGGTATAGACATAGCCTTTGTGTGTCTCATATTCTGGGAACAACAGGGCTGCAACACTGCAGACTAATAGCTCTAGTATTCTTTGATCCAGCATTTGGAGTTCACAGACTGTGTGTGTGTGTGTGTGTGGTTTCTCTCTCTCTCCATTTTTGGTGTGTGCCTCTGATTTCATTTTTTCCTGCATAGTTGTAAAAGGAGAAATTGAAGTACATTTTAAATCTTTTATGAATTTGGATCCTTCCTATTTTTAATAAAGACCTTGAAATGACTCTGCAAACTGAGTCATACCTCAATGCTCGTGTTAAAGGTTGGCTTGCAATAAGCCACACATTTGCAAACTGCAGAAAAATGTAGCATCTGGCATCTTATGAGGCCTCTTTTGTCCATAAAATCAAAAGATAAAGATATATTATGAAAACAGTTAGTGACCAATTAAGCAAAATCCTGTTTGTTCTCAGGTGTACGTGGCTGCTTTTGCAGTATCTGCATATGCATCCAGTTACTGCAGGGCTGGAAGTAAGCCATTTAATCCGGTGCTTGGAGAAACCTATGAATGTGTCCGGGAAGATAAGGGCTTCCAATTTTTTTCAGAACAGGTACTGTATATTGTGCCTTTTAACTGTCCCACTAGTCACTTTAATAGACTGTTCAATTCTGTATACATGGCAGCAGTCATCTGGGGCGCCTCACAGAATGTGAGCATAAGTCATATATGGCATCTTCAGAAGACATTGCAGAATTAAAAACTATAGAGATCACTCCACTATCTGCTAAAAACGTAGCTGTCTCTGGGGTGGAACATGGTAGGAGCCATTATAGAAGTGCTAACATTACACACCAGTTTATGGCCACGAAGCAAAGAATAACAGCTTATCTACTTGAAGTAATAGAAGAACTTCCCTGGGCAAAAGCCAATTGCCTATATTGAAAACTGGCCTGGACCAGGGCATGTATTCGTATTCCTGTGAAAAGTTTCATGTGATCTTTAACAATCAGTCCAGACCTTGTTATTGCATTTCAGCATGGTGCCCCCTCATACTGCAATAAACCAACTGTCCAACCAGCAAAACTACTTTCTGTAGCACCCTGGGTTGTCTTCAGGTACTGGCTGCGTCCTTACCCTGTAAGATCAGGGATCTCCTCTCAGGTAGTTGTAGGCCATATACAGCTAGGCAAAGAGTCTGAGTATTTCTGCAAATAATCTCCAGACAGGAAGATGACTAAAGTATAGGAAATATAATACCGGGTTAAAAACAGGGCTCTATCAAAAGCAGGTGGAGTTATTGAAGCACTAAATTAATATGGGGGGGGGATTTTGGTTACTATGGTATTCACTAAAGTAACAGATTAAAAACTGTTTCAGCTCATCTAGACATGATAAAAAGGCATGGGGAAAAAATTGTGCATTTTGTAGGACTTTGGTCACAGGTAACCCTAAATTAGAATCCATTAAGAAACGCAAGTTTTTTCTTAAACTGAAAAGGCAGAACCTAGAACAACAGATCTTAAGCAGGTGACCAAAAAAAGTGCTATGTAATCTTAACTTAGCCCCAGGAAATGAGTCGCAGGCATTACTGAGATGGAAATATGGGAATGGGTAGGGCAAGTGTCAGGTTTAAAATTCCATTAGTGGTCCTGATTCTCCAGTTTTATGGTGATGAAAACCATTGATTCGTGGAAATTGCACTGGTATAAAACTGACCTAGAGTAATGAAGTGGTGAATCAGGCCCGCTGTTGCAATGTCACAGTAATTTCAGATAATGTGGAAGGATTTGCCCTGCTAACCTGTATAAAGCATATGGTTGCCAACCCTCCAGGATTGTCCTGGAGTCCCCAGGAATTAAAGATTGTCATGTGATGAAACCTCCAACCAAATACATCCAACCAAAATTGGCAACCTTAATAAAGCAAATAATAAAAACACTGTTATTTCTAACTTGGTAGGAATCTAAGAACCATCATGGAGGCTTCTATTATCCTACAGACACACTCCACTATGTGCATATATTAAATAAAAATGGAAGGTAATACAGTGAATTTACTGGCAAGAGGGTGAGGGAGCAGTTGGCAGGTACAGAGAAATACAGGAAAAACACAACATGCAGCAAGCAGGGCAGCCAACTTCTTGTCAGATCTATTTAGATTGAAAGTTCTTTGGGGCAGGGATTGTTGTTTATCAGGTGTCTGCCAGCACCTGGTTGTGGCCTCTAAGTGTTACTATAATACAGATAATAAATGAGGAGAATAATTCTGCCCTGTTACCAGTGTAAATATTTAGCGCATAGAGTATATTTTAAAAACTAGGGTGAATGCAGTGCCACCTGAGAAGGAGACTATCATCCCAATGTGGGTTAGGACAGTGCTAAAGGTTAGCTATATATTAGACTCGCCACAATACGTTAAAGGATATTCAATAAGGACATGAATGCCTTTACAGAAAAAACAGAAGGATTTAATAAGGAATAAGAGAAATTATAACAGAGGAGAAAATAAATTGCATTATTTACATGTCCAGCTAAAACAGAAATGTGACTCCAAGTAGCATGTATTTACTCTTGAGAGAAAATAAATTTTTGTTTCATTCCTGTTACTTGTCTGGCATTGAATGTCTGTCATTTAACACAGTTCCTACTCACATCTATCAAGAAATGAATGTGAATGTGGTGACTGCTGCTTCTACCCTGTGTGGTTGCTTTACCACACTCCTCCTCTTTCTTTCTCTGCAACATCAAATTTATTTATTTTTTACAATCCTGGCTTTATTTGGCGGTTGCCCTAATTTAGGTCTATGCAACTACACAAGCCGAATTCTGAGGAAATGCTGTGGTTGAGGTTTTCTGCTGGGAAGAACAAGTGCAGAAGACTGTGTATTGTAGCAGCTATTGTTAGAAGATGGGGTTATGTGGTCTGATTTTTTCCCAGAGGTGCTGAGCAGCATCAGTTTCCATTGAAGTTAATGGGATTTTTGGGTATCCGCAGCTTTGAAAATGAAGCCAACTTTCCCTTTACTCTGCTTACACCAGAAGTGAACTTGATCCTTTGTTTTTGCATATCTGTTTGTGGCTACTGTTAATACATTCATGGGACCTCAGGCCATATGTAATTACTAAATGAGTGACCATGTGCAACATATGCAGTTAATAGTTCACCCAACCCACAAATGTCACAGGTCTTTTCTTTGTAATATTTGCTTGAAATCCCTCTTCCCACAACCCTTTTTAATCATCAGTGCTTATCGGTTAATTCTACTAGCTTCCCTTAAGGACAAAATTATGAAAGGAAAATGAGGCATTTAAGCTGTAAAATTCAAACATGAAAAAATTTAAGCAGATTCTAATGAACTTGGTAAACATTAATGCATTTTTTCCCTTCTTCCAACTAGGTCAGTCATCACCCACCAATATCTGCATGTCATGCTGAATCTGTGAATTTTGCTTTTTGGCAAGGTAATTCTTTAGTTTATCATTTACTGCTGTCATTTTCATGGTGGCTTCATTTTATGTCTAACATTAAACCTCCAGTCGAACAAGAAAGACAGGCCTCCCGAGCTGTTCAGTAATATTAGAACTGCTCTAGGCAATCTCAGCCCCTAGACTATGGCATGCCTTTTATAGCGTTTGTGAAATCATTCCTGAATAATAACGAATGGTATTTTACCAGTACAAACATCTGCATTTCTAAAACAACCTGGAAATGTTGTGCTGTAGCTTAAATAAAGCATTGGAAAAGTTGTATCTCAAGTTTAGAAAAAAATTTAAAAATGTGATTAGAACTAGAAAACTAGGGCCTGGTCTGATTCATTTGCAGGATTTACCACATTTTAATTCCACTCCCACCACGACCCCCACGGAAGAGATTTGGACAAGACAATGGAGAAACCTATGTACCATTTTTTAAAACTGAGACCATAAGGGGAAAAGGAAATCATTACAACCTGATAGGCGTTTGTCTGGTTTGACTCTTTAGCCCCTGTCTTGGGATTCCCAATTTTTCCAAAAAACATGGGTGCAAAGACCTCGCCTGCTTCACAACTATGGCAAAGTCATGGGACCTAGTTACAACAGGCTTTTCCCTTGACCAATATACTTAGTCTAAGAAATAGAGTAGATGGAACCTAACCATGTCCCCATAACTGATTTAAACCCTTTGAACGTGAGAGGTTTGACAATGCATGACGTATCTGGGCTGCTTGAAGTCTGTCTTTTAATTGTGTTGTCTGACTTCAGTATAGTTATTACACCTGTGGCCATATTTAAAATAATTGGGGCTCTTACTAGTCTGTTTGATCATTCAACGTATTCCTCTTCCTTGCAAATAAATACAAGACAAGAGTCCTTTATTCTTGACCTGAAATAGCTAATGGTTAAAAGTTCAGGCAAAAGAGCCAGACAATGTACAAGGAAGACTGTATAGTATCATGGCAAGGAAGAAACTGTCTAATAAAATTGAAGACGCTATACAAATGGCTGGTTTTGTGTTTGTTTTTTTTTAAATACCATCTCTGGCTATGATAACATCTTGTGCATTGTGAGAACAAAATGCTCCTCCAGAAAGAATCTGGCGTTGTAAGTGAGAATCTAGTTTCCTTTTGGGTGCCTGAGGAGACAGAATCTGGGCACGTGTAGTTCATTAAAAAGTAGTCGGATGAGCTGTTAGAGTACTCTGACAACACTTTGACTTTTGCTAGGAGAATGCTGGGGCTAAGGCTGCCACATCTTTCCACAGGACAGTCCCCATCATTTGTGGAACTCTAAGCATCAAGAAATTTAATCCTAAAACAGCTAGTGTGTGAGGAAAGTTCTTTGTATGGTGTGAATGTTTCCCAATCCTACATCCTCCTTTGTTAAAAGGAGGGAACTTTGGTCTAGTCCAGGGTTTGCTGAGCCTGGCAAAGCTGTCAGGATGGAGTATTTTAGGCTCTCTAAATTTAAGAGGCTTCTTTCCTCTCGAGAGAGCTGTGGTTCCTGGAATTTGATCATTCGTATGTTTTGGAGGAACTGGATGCTGAGTGACAGTTTTTGTGGGGGTCTTCTGAAGAATATTCCTCTTTCTGCTCCTCAGTCCCCACCCAACCCTACCTTGCCTTTTCTATTGTGACTCTGTCCTCTAAGCTGGCTCTGCTGCGTCTTTCTCATTAATGAGGTCATTAAAACTTGTGAGGCAGGAGAGTGGGTTCTGACCATGCTGTTTATTCTGGTAACCATTTTTTTCCACATTGTGAAACTGAAACTTTTGGTTGCCTATTCCACTGTCACATGTTAAGGAGACCTTGATAAATACTGGTCTCTCTATTCTTCTAAAGCACCTACCGTTGCAGTATCTGTGCCTTGACTACCACAGGTACAGCTTCCAGTTAACTCCTCATTTGGTACAAATGTTACCCAAACTTTCTGGATTCTCATGCTACATTTTTCTTGAGATGTTTCCAATATACTGATCTTTAAATATGACAGCCTTACTACATAAGAGACCATAAAGCATCTCATAAGTGTCCGTACAGTACCTTAACACTTAAACTTTGTGAGAGGTCTGTGTACTATTGACACGTCTATTATATGGCAGCACTTCATATCACATAATAAGTAGAAGATCAACATTACCTGAAGTTGTGACAGCGTTCCCGGGATGCAACCTAGACTGTGGACTACTGAGCCCTCTGTCCCACCAACCTGGGGTATCCCTAGGGTTGCCAGACACCTGGTTTTCAATTGGAGTCCCCAGTCAAAAACAGACCCTGGCGACTCCAGTCACTGCCACTGATCAAGCAGTTAAAAGTCCGGTCAGCAGTGCAGCAGAGCTAAGGCAGGCTTTATGCCTTCCCTAGCTCTGCGCAGCTCCCAGAAGTGACCGACATGTCCCTGCGTCCCCTAAGTGCAAGAACGATCAGGGAAGCTCTCTGTGCTACACCTGTCCCAAGCGCCACCTCTGCTGCTCCCATTGGCCAGGAACTGCGGCCAATGGGAGCTGCAGGGGCAGTGCCTGTGGGCATTGCACACCACACAGAGCTGCCTAACTACGTTTCTGCCTAGGGGCTGGACGTGACGGCCACTTCTGGAAGCAGTGCGGAGCCAGGGCAGGTGGGGAGCCTGTCTTAGCCCCGCTGCACCACCTACTGGGAACTGCCTGAGGTAAGTGCCACCAGTCTGGAGGCCGAACCCCTTCCCGCACCCCAACCCTCTGCCCCAGGTCAGAACCCCCCGCACCTAACTCCCTCCCAGAGCCTGCATCCCAAACCCCCCTGCCCCATGTCAGAACCCCCTCCCACACTCAAACACCCTCCCAGAGCCCGCACCTCAACCCCCTTCCTCATCCCAACCCTCTGCCTCAGCCCAGTGAAAGTGAGTGAGGGTGGGGGAGAGCGAGCAACAAAGGAAGCAGGAGATGGAATGATTGGGGTGGGATCTCGGGCTGGGGGCAGGGCAAGCGTGTTTGATTTTGTGCAATTAGAAAGTTGGCAATCCTAGGTATCCCTCTTTCTGTGATGCTGTTGCCAAGCTACAAACCTCTGACAGGTGTTGCGCACATGCGTGCGCACACAGAGAAAGAGAGACACCAAACTGAATGACAGGAATGATCTCCCAGCCACTCATGAACCAACAACAGAGAGGCTTTAGCCAAATTCCTTTCTCCCTCCCCCCCCCCCCCGCAGCTCTTCAGCCGTGCACCCCAGAACAGTACCATCTTACACTGCTCAGAAGCCATATCTTTGTGTGTGTTTCACAAGTCAATTTCCTTGAAATATGAGTTTTGCTTTTGGAGATGGCCTTGTTCTAATAAAATATTGAGTGTGAATGAAGTATATGTTATCTAGGAATTGTTCATTCCAATTCCATTCATTTGAACAAAATCTGATAAAGAATATTTTCATTTTCTTCTACTTCTGGCTTTGACTTTCTGGTTGACATGTTATACATGCATCCCTTGGAAAAATGAGAAACTATTTGCAGGTCAATAGCTGAAACTTTGCTTAGGATCTCAAACACTTTATTACATAAGGCTTTTTCAAAATAATTCCTCTCAGAAATTGTTTTATTGACTGTATTTACTACTAAATGTGTCAATGTTTTTCTGTTTCAGATGTGAGATGGAAAAACAAATTCTGGGGAAAGTCCATGGAAATCGTTCCAATTGGTACAACACATGTAACTCTGCCAGCGTAAGTGCTGCATCAACATATTACTATCCACAGACAAAGCAGGGCTGCATTTACAAAATAGAACCACAACTACAGTATGGTAGTATACCTCTCGGAGCCTTTTGCTATTGGTTTAAAGTCTAAAATCCTTTAGCAGTTCTTCTATCTATACACAGTTACAATTGTTTTACAAATACTTAGAAAATTAATTTATCCTTTTTTTTTTTTTTAAGGGAAAGCTGCGGGCTTCATACTTGTGGTATATGGGGGTCATGGAGTCTTTTCTTTCTTTGGCAACATTAGCTGCCCTTAATAATGAAAGCGCTCCTTGGGTCAGGGACTCTGTTCTGTGTTTTCTACAGTGTCTAACACAATGGTCCTGGGCCCTACTGCAATATAAATAATTACTATTAATAATAAATAGCAAAAGCAGCATATTCTTTTGTGTGAAATCAACAGCTAACGTGATGAATTACACAACTTCAGTGCTTAATAAATATCCTTTGATTTAAAAAGAAAAGAAATAAACAAGGTGTTCCTGGGCTGCTGTGGCACAGAGTATTCATTACTAGCTCGAAAGATTAAAACTCCATGGTAGAATCTGGCCTATTTCAATCTTTTGTTGCAAAACACAGGTCTAAAGTTTGAGCAGTGTTCCATTTAAATCTGCTATTTCCTAAACAATAAAATTGAATTAACCTGCCATTTAAAAGCTCTGGCTAGACAGACAAAACTTGTATGTATATACAGATTAAACAAAATATGTATTCATTAGCTGGCAATGCAAACATTACATCAGGTTCCTTTCTGGGCTCCGGGGGTGGTGAAGTAAGAAGAGGAGCTTTATCATGAAGAGATGATTGAGTCCACATTTATTAGTTTATTCCTGTTAAGTTTGACTCTGCACTGTGTGGTACACCAAGAAGAGTATACATAGATCTGTAAAAAAACAACCCATAAAAGTTAAAGGCTAAAATCATTTTCACTAATTGTTCTTCATTACCTGAATTCATGAGCAAAATGTTTCTCCTTACCCTCATTCCATGTAGTTCGCTTTGTTTGTGCAAAACAGCCCCAATGAGGGGTCATTTGGAGTGGCTGCCTCCTCCTTTGTTCTCATTGTTATTTAAAAGGTATACTTGATATTGAAGGTCCTTTAACTTTGCTGCCCCAGCTAGTCTGCTTGTCCCCTGTTCTGCTGAATTGGCACCTTTTGGAAGCAGTGATTCTTTTCTGAGTCCTAGAATTATTGACTCAGTAGAGCACTGGACTCTAAGACTTACAGAAATAAAATACTTCTTCAGACTAAGATTTTCAAGGTGAGAGAGAACAGAGGAGAAGTTGAAAAGACTGTGGCAAAAAGGAAGGAATTGATCCCCCAAGCACCATTCCCACTTTCTCTGGTTTCTATAGAAGCAGCAATAGCCATTTTTCTTTCTGGATATCTACTGTAAGACTTAAAGGTGTGGTTCCTCACACTTGCCCCAGCACTATTCCTTGAGAAATATTTACAAGTGTCCTCCTACCAACTTCCTCTCTCCACCTTGCCTCTTATACCATGCCTCTCTACACTCTGTCTCTATGTACTTTCTTTCCTCTTCTTCATCTCTTTTGTCTTTTGATGTCCTAATTTTCCTTTGCAACACAACTTGTAAAATCTGTGAACATAATTTTATCTATATCTATCTGTAAATGTTCACGATGCAGGCACATGTGCCACATGGGTCCCTGTCCCAAAAACTTCGGTTCTAAAGACAATCCTGTATAATGTCATGTAAAGCAAACTCATGACCATGCATCATACTCACTGGAAGGATTAATGGAACAGGTGGGTTTATAGAGAGCTTTGGAGGAAAGGGAAGGAGTTTGGGCAAATATTAGATAAGGAAGCATGGTGTAATGGTTAAAGCACAGGATTGGGAATCAAGATAAAACTGGGTAGTAATCCTAGTTTTTCTATCCACTTTGAGTGATTTGGGGCACGTCACTTAAAATGCATTTCTAGTCTGAAAAGTGATTGCATAAAATGGTATTCTGGAGTTCTAGGTTTGAGTCTCAATGGTGCTATCTCAAATTTACTCAGTTCAGAATTTTTAAAATATTTTTACCAGCTGTTAACTCAGCCTGGTATCTGAGAGCCCAGTCGGAGTTAAGTCTTCATTGATGCTATTGAGATCATGATATGGCCCTCAGATACTTTATTACCAGTGATGATACTGGTACGTGAGAGAACAAGATAATTCAGCTTGACTTTCAGATCTCAGGTTGTGTCTGCAGATCTGGAGTAAGTTTACATCTTAATTGGAACTTCCAAATTCTTTGCAATCATTGACTAAAACTGGAAAATCTATTCTACGGATACAGGTATGTCAACTCCTTTCTCCGCTCCTTGATTATCAATGTACTAGCTTGCTGTAATGAATGGAGTACATGAAAGTTTGTGTACACTGGACTGGGTAAAGATATGTTACTCTGTAACAGTAGAAGGCTGGGATTCTCCTCACATTTTTGAGGGTAAATAGAGAGGGTACATGGTGATCCATTCCACAGAGGGAGGATAAGTGAAATAAATTTGATTTCAGAGTAGCAGCCGTGTTAGTCTGTATCCACAAAAAGAAAAGGAGTATTTGTGGCATCTTAGAGACTAATAAATTTATTTGAGCATAAGCTTTTGTAAGCTACAGCTCAAACAATTTTTTTTAGTCTGTAAGGTACCAAAAGTACTCCTTTTCTTTTTGTGAAATAAATTAGACTTTCAGCCTCATAGTGGAATTGTGGATTTGGAAATGCTGCTGTTTCTGGTCTGTATATGGAGAATAGAGGATGATGTATTGTGGTCTCTTGTCCATACTAGAAAGTCTGAATTGGGGAGGGAGAAATCTGTAGATGGAGGGTAAGAGGCAAGATATCGGTGGTTTGGGGCTGGTGAACTGGAAGATGGTCTGCGGGCCCTGTACAGTTTGCAGGTAATGATGCCTATGAAAACAGTGTTCAGTGTAGTGTTGGGTGCAGGAAGGTTTCTATAGGTGGTAGATTGGCAGAATTAAGGTTGGTTTTGGAATGTGCAATGTGGTATTTTAAATATGCATATATATTGGAGACCATAAGAACTGAGAGGACATTTGAACACTTATCAACCTTCCTTTAATTGTTCATTTTCAGACATTGTTAAATGTTCGTTGTTTTTAAAAATGGAGAATTTGCTTGAAATATACATGTTAATGTTATATAATTACCTTGTTAGTTTATTTTATTAATATTTTTTTCTTTTTGCTCTTGCTCTAGTATGCAACTGCCTCTTCAGGAATTAAGTCTGTGGTGTTATGCTCTTATCTAGAGCACAAACTCACTTATGCATTGAAGTCAATAGACTCCCCTTGACTTCAGCGGACTTTCAGTCAGGCCCTAGATGTTGGTGAGGGACTGTGAACAGTGGACACTTAACAAAATGGGCATAGATTCATAGATATTAAGGTCACAAGGGACCATTATGATCATCTAGTCCGACCTCCTGCAAAATGCAGGCCACAGAATCTCACCCACCCACTCCTGCGAAAAACTTCTCACCTATGTCTGAGCTATTGAAGTCCTCAAATCGTGGTTTAAAGATTTCAAGGAGCAGAGAATCCTCCAGCAAGTGACCAGTGTCCCATGCTACAGAGGAAGGCGAAAAACCTCCAGGGTCTCTTCCAATCTGCCCGGGAGGAAAATTCCTTCCCGACCCAAATATGGTGATCAGCTAAACCCTGAGCATATGGGCAAGATTCACCAGCCAGATACCCAGGAAAGAAAGTAGTAACTCAGATCCCATCCTATCACAGGCTAATGGGCCTAATTACCATGAATATTTAAAGATCAATTAATTACCAAAATCATGTTATCCCATCATACCAGCTCCTCCATAAACTTATCGAGTTTAATCTTAAAGCCAGATAAGTCTTTTGCCCCCACTGCTTCCCTTGGAAGGCTATTCCAAAACTTCACTCCTCTGATGGTTAGAAACCTTTGTCTAATTTCAAGTCTCAACTTCTTGGTAGTCAGTTTATATCCATTTGTTCTTGTGTCCACAGTGGTACTGAGCTGAAATAATTCTTCTCCCTCTCCAGCATTTATCCCTCTGATATATTTATAGAGAGCAATCATATCTCCGCTCAGCCTTCTTTTAGTTAGGCTAAACAAGCCAAGCTCCTTGAGTCTCTTTTTTCATAAGACAGGTTTTCTATTCCTCGGATCATCCTAGTAGCCCTTCCCTGTACCTGTTCCAGTTTGAATTCATCCTTCTTAAACATGGGAGACCAGAACTGCACACAGTATTCCAGCTGAGGTTTCACCAGTGCCTTGTATAATGGTACTAAAACCTCCTTATCTCTACTGGAAATATCTCACCTGATGCATCCCAAGACCACATTAGCTTTTTTCACAGCCATATCACATTGGCAGCTCATAGTCATCCTATGATTAACCAATACTCCAAGGTCCTTCTCCTCTTCCGTTACTTCTAATTGATGCGTCCCCAGCTTCTAACTAAAATTCTTGTTATTAATCCCTAAATACATAAACTTACCCTTCTCATTATTAAATTTCATCCTATTACTATTACTCCAGTTTACAAGGTCATCCAAATCTTCCGGTATGATTTCCCAGTCCTTCTCTAAATTGGCAATACCTCCCAGCTTTGTATCATCTGCAAACTTTATTAGCACACTCCTACTTTTTGTGCCAAGGTCAGTAATAAAAAGATTAAATAAGATTGGTCCCAAAACCGATCCCTGAGGAACTCCACTGGTAACCTCCCTCCAGCCTGACAGTTCACCTTTCAGTAGGACCCGCTGTAGTCTCTCTGTTAACCAATTCCTTATTCACCTTTCAATTTTTATATTGATCCCCATCTTTTCCAATTTAACTAATAATTCCCCATGTGGCACAGTATCAAATGCCTTACTGAAATCTAGATAAATTAGATCCAGTGCGTTTCCTTTGTCTAAAAAAATCTGTTACTTTCTCAAAGGAGGAGATCAGGTTGGTTTGGCACGGTCTACCTTTTGTAAAACCATGTTGGATTTTGTCCCATCTACCATTGACCTCAATGTCCTTAACTACTTTCTCCTTCTTCAAAAAATTTTCCAAGACCTTGCATACTACAGACATCAAACTAACAGGCATGTAGTTATCCGGATCACTTTTTTTCCCTTTCTTAAAAATAGAATCTATGTTAGCAATTCTCCAGTCATACAGTACAATCCCTGAGTTTACAGATTCATTAAAAATTCTTGCTAATGGGCTTGCAATTTCATGTGCCAATTCCTTTAATATTCTTGGATTAAGATTATCTGGGCCCCCCAATTTAGTCCCATTAAGCTGTTCGAGTTTCGCTTCTACCTCAGATATTGTAATATTTACCTCCATATCCTCATTCCTATTTGTCATGCTACCATTTTCCCTAAGATCCTCTCTAGCTTTATTAAAGACTGAGGCAAAGTATTTGTTTAGATATTGGGCCATGCCTAGATTATCCTTGACCTCCACTCCATCCTCAGTGTTTAGCGGTCCCACATTTTCTTTCTTTGTTTTCTTCTTATTTTATGGCTATAGAACCTTTTACTATTGGTTTTAATTCCCTTTGCAAGGTCCAACTCTACTCAACTTTTAGCCTGTCTCACTTTATCCCTTCATGTTCTGACCTCAATAAGGTAGCTTTCCTTGCTGATCCCTTCCATCTTCCACTCCCTGTATGCTTTCTGCTTTTTCTTAATCACCTCTCTGAGTGATTGCTCATCCAGCTTGGTCTACAACTCCTGCCTTTGAATTTTTTCCCCTTTCTTGGGATGCAGGCTTCCGATAGCTTCTGCAGCTTTGATTTAAAGTAATCCCAGGCCTCCTCTGCCTTTAGATCCATAAATTCTTCAGTCCAATCCACTTCCCTAACTAATTTCCTTAATTTTTGAAAGTCAGTCCTTTTGAAATCAAAAACCCTAGTTGCAGATTTATTTTTGTTAATCCTTCCGTTCAGTTTGAACTGAATTAGCTCATGATCACTTGAACCAAGATTGTCCCCTACAATCATTTCTTCTATGAGGTCCTCACTACTCGCCAAAACGAAATCTAAAATGGCATCCCCTCTTGTTGGTTCAGCAACTACTTGATGAAGGAATCCATCAGCTATCGCATCTAGGAAAATCTGAGCCCTATTATTATTACTAGCACTCATCCTCCAGTCTATATCTGGGAAGTTAGTCTCCCATGATCACACAGTTTCCATTAGTATTTACTTCATTAAAAACATTAAAGAGGGCTCTATCCATATTCAAATTAGATCCCGGTGGTCTATAGCACACCATAAGCACTATCCCAGGGGAGGCTCTAATAGTTTTCTTCCCCAATGTAATTTTTGCCCAGACAGACTCTGTCTTATCCATTGCATCACTTCTTATTTCTTTACATTCTACCTCATCATTAGTATACAATGCTACTCCACCACCTTTTGCCTTTTATTTCTGTCTTTCCTAAACAGCACATACCCTTCAATACCTGTAGTCCAGTCATGACTACTATTCCACCATGTTTCTGTTATCCCTATAATATCTGGTTTCACTTCCTGCACCAGTAGCTCTAGTTACTCCATTTTGTTACCTAGGCTCCTAGCACTGGTGTACAAACATCTTAATTTTTGCTGTTTGGCCTCGCTCACATTCTTTACCCGATTAGGCACAGACATTCTACAGCCAGTATGACCTATTAGACTGGTATCCACACTGCCCTTCCTTCTTGTATACATTCTCCTACCCACGGCTGTATTCTTTCTTACTTCGTTTTCTTCCCTCTCAATGCTAAAATCCAGCGTGGAGATTACCTGGACATCTCCCAACCACCTCCCCCAAATTCCTAGTTTAAAGCTCTCTTAATCAGTTGTGCCAGCCTCCATCCTAGAAGTCTATTTCCTTCCCTACTCAGATGAAGTCCATCCCGAGAGAACTGTCCTCCGTCCGTGAATGCCTCCCAGTGGCCATACATCCCCAAACCCTCCTTATAGCACCACTGCCTAAGCCATCTGTTGATAGTCATAATCTTGTCACGCCTTTGTTGCCCTTCTCTAGGAACAGGCAGAATCCCACTAAAGATTACCTGAGCCTCAATTTCCTTAAGTGTCTTCCCCAGCCTAGCATAGTCTCCCTTTCCAGCGATAATCTAGCCATATCATTTGTTCCCACGTGAAGGATAATTAGGGGATTCTTTCCTGCTCTCTTTAGGATCTTTTTCAACCTCAGGTCTACATCCCGTACCTTAGCAACTGGAAGACAGCACACCCTTCTATTTTCTGGATCAGCTCTGGTTACAGACCTGTCTGTTCTTCTCAGTAAAGAGTCGCCAATCACATAGACCTGCCTTTTCCTGGTGATGGTGCTATTCTCCAGTCTCTCCCCTGTTCCCTCTGGCTGCAAGTTCTTTCCATTCCTATACTCCCTTTATAATCCTCTTCAACCCATCCTGTATCTTCCTGGGGCTCATATTTGGTGTAGTCTTCATTGACTGGATATTATACAGGAGGATCTGGATGACCTTGTAAACTGGAGTAATAGTAATAGGATGAAATTTAATAGTGAGAAGTGTAAGGTTATGCATTTAGGGATTAATAACAAGAATTTTAGTTAGAAGCTGGGGACGCATCAATTAGAAGTAACGGAAGAGGAGAAGGACCTTGGAGTATTGGTTGATCATAGGATGACTATGAGCTGCCAATGTGATATGGCTGTGAAAAAAGCTAATGCGGTTTTGGGATGCATCAGGAGAGGCATTTCCAGTAGGGATAAGGAGGTTTTAGTACCATTATACAAGGCACTGGTGAGACCTCACCTAGAATACTGTGTGCAGTTCTGGTCTCCCATGTTTAAAAAGGATGAATTCAAACTGGAGCAGGTACAGAGAAGGTTACTAGGATGATCCGAGGAATGGAAAACTTGTCTTATGAAAGGAGACTTAAGGAGCTTGGCTTGTTTAGCCTAACTAAAAGAAGGTTGAGGGGAGATATGATTGCCCTCTATAAATATATCAGAGGGATAAATGCTGGAGAGGGAGAGGAATTATTTCAGCTCAGCACCAGTGTGGACACAAGAACAAATGGGTATAAACTGGCCACCAGGAAGTTTAGACTTGAAATTAGACGAAGGTTTCTAACCATCAGAGGAGTGAAGTTTTGGAATAGCTTTCCAAGGGAAGCAATGGGGGCAAAAGATCTATCTGGTTTTAAGATTCTACTCGATAAGTTTATGGAGGAGATGGTATGATGGGATAATGGATTTTGGTAAGTAATTGATCTTTAAATATTCAGGGTAAATAGGCCTAATCCCCTGAGATGGGATATTAGATGGATGGGATCTGAGTTACCCAGGAAAGAATCTTCTATAGTATCTGGCTGGTGAATCTTGCCCATATGCGCAGGGTTTAGCTGATCGCCATATTTGGGGTCGGGAAGGAATTTTCGTCCAGGGCAGATTGGAGAGGCCCTGGAGGTTTTTCGCCTCCTCTGTAGCATGGGGCATGGGTGACTTGAGGGAGGCTTCTCTGCTCCTTGAAGTCTTTAAACCATGATTTAAGGACTTCAATAGCTCAGACATAGGTGAGGTTTTTCGTAGGAGTGGGTGGGTGAGATTCTGTGGCCTGTGTTGTGCAGGAGGTCGGACTAGATGATCAGAATGGTCCCTTTTGACCTTAGTATCTATGAATCTATGACTCTTCCCCTTTTCCTATAGAACTAGCTGCTCTTCTCTTCTTCTTCCTTGCCTTACCACCTTCAGTGACTACCTGCTGAGCCCCTTCTTCATTTTCCAACTCTGCAAACCTGTTCTTGAGCTCTATTTCTCCTTCACTAGCCCATCTTTTCCTCTGCCTGGTGCTTTTAGTCACATGTTTCCACTGACCACTTTCCTCACCCAGTCTCCCCTCAAAGTTCCTCAGTTCTGCTTCCATCTGCAAGTCTGAGCTTTTCCCTTCAGATACCTCATGTCTTTGCTCCATAATCTGCTCGAACCCCTTTCTAAACTCAACCAAACTTTCCACCTGCATCTCCAAACCTCAGATCTTTCCCTCCATCAGCTCTATCAGACGGCATTTCATGTAGACAAAACTCTTACCGGGTACCCCCTTCAGGATCATGTACATACCACAGCTTCCACATCCAGTCTTCTCCATTGTGTCTTCCACTACATGAGTCATTCCCACTGCTGCCTCTGTATCTGTTATAGCCTTCCCACCTAAATCCTGTTAATCTGAGAAACACAAACCACACCAAAACACCACCACCCACAGCAAAAACAAACCCCAAACAAGCACCACAATACAAACTCCCACTAAAACTCCCGTTTTCAGCTCTGTTTGCTAGCTCCTGTGCCGCTAATGTTTCTTTCCTTAATCAATTGTTGTATGCAATACGAGCACTGTTTTTTTAACTTTGGATGAGCTAAGAGAACTAACTGAATTCAATGCTATGGTTTACATCAGAAGTGCAAAGGTTTTTCAGGGAAATGGATTTTCTTGCTGTGTCATTGTGCTTGCCCCGCAGGAAGGGAGAGGGGAAAGGGAGAGAAGATTGATGCATTTAGAAAGACTCATTTAACATTTTTGAATAAGAAGATTCCTCCATTAGTCATTGTTATGAATTCATTGGTTATTTTAGGGATGGCATCAATCACCTCTTTATCTTGCTTCAAGTTTCAGAGACCATTTTGTGTGGAATAAGGTGACTTCTTGTATCCATAACATCTTAAGTGGGCAAAGATGGATTGAACACTACGGAGAGATCATCATCAAAAACCTGAATGATGACACTTGTCTCTGCAAACTGACTTTCATAAAGGTGTGACTTTCACTCACCACAGTGTTGTTAATACTTTTTCTAATGAGCGCTGCTGTAAGGAGGATGCTATATAGTAGAGTCATGTCCAGCAGGGTACTCTTATTCCTTGGGCTGCTTATGAATTACATTTTCCCTTTGATCTAATTATAATTGACACTGGTGTGTTGGAGATTTTTGTACATCAGGAGGAGAATAGAACTCTAAAAATTGCATTTCATTAGGGAGGGCCAGGCAGAAAGTAAAAGTTGCTGCTTGGTGTGAGGAGACTCCTGAGATGTGGGAAGAAACCACCAGGGTAGGGGAAGAATGGGTACTTTCCAGCTGCCTCTGACTAAAGATAGGCACTAGGTATCCACTAGTGGTGACTCCCCACGTGCCGCTCACTAAACCCCTGTGGGGCAGTCTGTTCTGTTTGCTTTCAAGTTATCTTTTAACAGCAGCTATAGAATTGGCACTCACAGTCCAAGTGCCTAACAAGACTCCAGGTGAGCAGCCAGTACTCTACTTATCCCTTTTGTGTACCCAGAGTACTAGCTTAGTACTTAGTACAACTAGTACTGAGTTGTTGTCTAAGGCTTATGCATCAGTAGGAGGCATGAAGTACTCCTGACCATCCAATTTAAAGTTATATTAGCAGTGGATTAAAATGGCTTCTTGGAAGCACATGGCAACTAGAAACCCAGCAAGGCATCTATTGACTAGGCTGGTCACTACCTGAATGAGACTTTTGCATATCATATTGAGATACTTGCCTCAATCCTGGTTCTCCTTATCTAAGTTTCTTGGAGCAAGTGTTTGTTTCATCCCTTCCATCCAAACATAAGTGCTGTTGCATGCACCATGCATCTGCAACAGGGGAAAATAAACTACTGTAAAACATCCTTTGAAATTTCATTTTTGTGTTGATTTGTTCCCATGAGTATTATGTCACTTTCTAGGTAACACTGAAATGATTTTCAAATGCTTATTTTTAACTGAAAAATTACAAAGACGTTATATACAGTTAGTGTTTGGAACTGAGATTTTAAAGTTTGAGATGTATTGCAAATCTTAAGTATTCTGCATTGTAAACTGGCTAAAAGTGGAACTGTTTATCTGAGCATCAATCTCTCAAATTTGCAGAAGTGAAGGAGTTTAGATAAACAGGCCATAGATCTGACCCATCTCTCGTTCTGCCTTGGGTTTTGTAAAATCAAAGTCCAGTCCCTGCTTTATCTTTCTCTGCTTAACTTTGCCCTTAAAAAAAAAATGGAACTTTCAGAGATTTTTATAAACATTTAAAGAGGTTTTGCAAGTCAACTAGTTAAAATTACTGGGGTTGCTTGATGTCTGTAAAACTGTGTAGTGTAGATGAAAATGAATGGATGTGTGTCCCAGATCTTACATATAACTATTCCTTAAGAAAAAGTACCCTCATATGAGTCCTACAACAATAACATATCTAAATGGCAAAATAGTTCATGCTTCCAAATTTGCAGCAATGTTGTTTCTGTTCATTTTAACTATAGGCAAAATATTGGAATCCTAATATGCATGAGATTGAAGGCACTGTCATGGACAGAAATGGGAAAGTAGTGCATCGGCTTTTTGGGAAATGGCACGAGAGTATACATTGTGGGACCCCGTCTTCACCAACCTGCATATGGCGAGCAAGTTAGTAACCAGTATAATCAACACTTGTGCAGAATTTAAATTTGCTTGAGAATGAATTTACCCCTATGTTCATACCTCATCTTGCGCTACATGTTAGGTCCAGGTTTATTATTATTGTACACAAATTTGCTCTTCTGCTTCTAATGTGTAAAACTTAAATCTGAAAAGCTAAATTGTATAATTAGATTTCTGAAATATTACTTCTGGTAAGGAAACTAATCAGGGATTTTTTTTCCTTCTGCACTGTATTCCCCTTATTTTGGGTCTCAATTCCACATTTGGGCAAGTGTAGGTGTTAGGGGTTTATTTCTAAAAAATAAAAGGGACATTTTTAAGTTTCTGAAGATGTTTAGTGGATGCCTGTTCTTAGAAATTAAAGATGGGCCCAAAAAGTTCAGTACTGCAATCTGATTCAAATATGAACTCCCACAAAGTTAGATGGTTTGCACCCATCTCTCTCCAAAATGGTATCAAGCTGTGAAGTCATGCCCTTCTGCAATATGTAATGTATTAATTTTTGATTTATTTTGACTGAGATTCCAAGAAGCTATTTGGGGTGGTGTGAGCTTTAAAGCCTTAACATATTAAAATAGCAGAACTTCATAACAAAAAAAAAAGATAAAAGCCTAATTTGCACACTCTATACTTGTTTGTTTGTTTTTTAGATCCCAGGCCTAAAGATTATGAGCAGTTTTATGGATTTACACAGTTTGCATTAGAGTTAAATGAATTGGACCCACAGACTAGGCCATTCCTACCACCTACTGACACACGATTTAGGCCAGACCAAAGGTAACATGTTCTGTATATATATTCCTTATTCTTTATGTATTTTTATGTCTGATTTTTGTAAGCAAGTACAAAGTGAGGTGAAACTTGGGGGTACGCAAGACAAATCAGACTCGTGAAAGGGATACAGTAGTTTGGAAAGGTTGAGAGCCACTGGTCTAGTTCATCCTCCAGAGCTCAGGCAGGATTAAGTATACTTGCACCATCTTTCACAGGTGTTTTCCTAACCTATTCTTAAAAACCTCCAGTGATGGGGATCCCACAACCTGCTTAGGTAACCTATTCCAGAGCTTAACTACCCTTCTAGTTTGAAAGTTTTTCATATACCTAACTTAAATTGCTCTAGCTGCAAACTAAGCTGATTACTACAGCTATTCTGTGGCCATGGAGAACAGTTGATCACTATCTGTTTTAGAACAACCTTTTACATATTTGAATTATCATGTTCCTCTTCAGTCTTCTCTTATCTAGACTAAACATGCCCAATTTTTTTCAATCTTTCCTCAGACACTGTGATTTCTAAACCTTTTATCATTTTTGTTAATCTCCTCTGGACTTTCTCCAGTTTATTCACATCCTCCTTAAAGTATGGTGCTAAAATTGGACACAGTATCTCAGCAAAGGCCTCACCATTGAGGAGAGTGGGGGGGGAGGGGAAATTACCTCCTGCATCTTAGATATGACACTCCTGGTAATAAATCCAGAATGACATTTGCCTTTTCACAACAGTATCACATTGTTCACTCATATTCAATTTGAGAGAGACAAGATAGGCGAGGTAATCTCTTATTGGACCCACTTCTGTTGGTGGAAGGGACAAACTTTTGAGCTTCTCAGAGTTTTCCTTCAGGTCTGAGGAAGGTAACCAGAGCGTCTGAGCTAAATATAACAAGTTGACAGATTGTTAAGCATAAGGGGTTCACACATGCTGTGGGAGACCACTTAAAACAAAGTAGGCAATTAAGGGTTAGCAGTCAGGGTGTTGTACATTTTGTTGTAAGAAGACAGTATCTCTAAGTCCATGATTTTTAGAGTCTAGTGGAGTTAGGAATTTAAGCTCCCAGGCTTGTCTTTTGAAGGTGTTCTCTAGGATGAGAACGGACGGATCAGATATGAAGTGATCACTTTGTGAAAAGTGTTCACCCGGGTGATATGGTGTTTTGTCTTTTTATCACATTTCTGTATGAGTGTCTGGTTTCACCCGCACAGTTGTTGGAGCATTTGATGCACTGGATGAATTACACCACGTGTTGTGATAAGCATGTATAGAACCCATGGTTATTGAACAGAATGTTGGGGAGAGGGATATTGATCATCATTAAGGCTACGATTTAGTCATGGGTATTTTTCAGTAAAAGTCATGAACAATAACCAAAATGTCACAGCCAGTGACCTGTCCATGACTTTTACTAAAAATACCCCTAACTAAATCTTAGGTGCTATGGGAGGGGGCTCCTGGACTGATACTCTGGGACAGTGCCTGGGACCAGTTACCTAGGGCTGCCAGAGCAGCGGCCGGTACGGCTGGCCCCAGGGCCACTCCAAGTGCCTTCCAAGACTTCCATGAAAGGCTTGCAGCCTTAATCATCGTAGCAGTGGATATATGTCTGCAGGTTTTGCATCTATTGTTCTGGCAGGATCTGGTGCCACTTTGAGTTAATGTGTCCTGGCCTGTGGGGAGCTTGCTTCTGATGATGATCTTGGCGAGATTAGGTGGTGGCTTGAAGGACAGAATATGGGGTTCAGGAAAGATTGCTTTCAGTATGTGGTTCTCATCAAGTATGGATTGTAATTCTTTGACATCACCCCACCCCACAATGGAACCCCTGTGGGGTAGGTGACAACTAGGGCTGTGCTCTCAGTGAGGTGGGTTTTTTTCTGTAGCAGAAGCAGATGCTCCTAGGGTATTTGGGTGGCCCGTTCCATGATGCAATTTACTTCTCTGGCAGAGTGTCCTTGTTTGGTGAAAGCAGTTTTAAGTGCGCTTAGGTGTGTATCCTGGACTTTCTCTCAGGAGCATATTCTGTGGTATCTTTGAGCCTGGCTGTAGAAACCAATTTCTTGGCTGGATCTGTGGAAGTAAGTGTGGTGATCAGTGGGTTTCTTGTATGTAGTTGTTCTTAGGATTCCGTTGTTGAAGATGACGCTGGTGTGGGAATGTTCTAGAGAGTGTCTGATGGACGGGTGGTGATTGTTGAAGATGTGGTGGAAATCCATATTCAATTTGTGATCCCTATAACCCCCTGATCCTTTTCCGCAATATTGCTGTCTACCCATTTATTTCACTTTTTTTATTTGTGCATTGGATTTTTCCTCCCTAACTATGGTCCTTTGCACTTGTCTTTATTGAATGTAATCTAAATTCTAATCCTGTCCTCAAAAGTGCTTGCAACCTCTCCCAGTTTGATGCATCACTTTCCTTTTATGCGAATGAAAAATTTTGCTCTGCTGATTTTAATTGTTCACAATAGCTGAACTACAAACTGGAGGATCTTAGAGTTCAGATGCTGAAACTTTGAGTCAATGAGAGGGCACTGCAAAAACAAAGAGCGGAAGCACCAATAATCTTTGGTTCTTATATGATTGCTGTACTATAGGTTTCTAGAGGAAGGGAATATTGAAGGAGCTGAAATGCAAAAGCAGAGGATTGAACAGTTACAGAGAGAACGGCGAAAGATTCTAGAAGAAAACAACCTGGAGCATCAACCTAGATTTTTCAGGTACTATGTAACCAATGGGAAATACTGTAATTTAGTGAAGTTTTTGCGTCACAGCACTGGCTTTGTATCACCATGGGGCAGAGGATGAGTATTTCCATAAGTCAACTTTTACAACCATGTTTTTTTTGGAACCTGGCCGTATAAACTTGCTTCAAACTTAGATTAGTAGCCAAGGAACAAATATGCCCTTCCCCATGACATCCCTAAACTTTTTTTGTTTATATTTGTAATCCTGGAAAACAAATCTCAGTTGGCAGTCTCCATACCGAGGCTGCAGATTGAATTTGCCTGGGGAATGAACTTGTCTTTTCATCCCTTTTGAGTAAGAGTTAAGGCACACAATTGAAGTGGAAGGATTAAGCTTGGCACCTGCTCTGTGTAAGCCCTCTCTGCATAGCCCTCCCAATGAAGTCGACAGGAACGCCGTGTGCAGCAGGTTTGTTTCCTGGGCTAGCAATCTGACACTTTACGCAAGCAATGAAGTCACTTCCATCATTTGAATGTGTTTTGTCTATATAAGGGGGGAGAGAGAAACCTTGCATTCATAACATAAAATGGCTAACACAGGCTTTGGCGACTACAAGTTTAAAAATGAATGTTGGAGAGAACATTGCACTTACCTGCCATGTCCTTGGTTCAGGATCTAGTAGGAAGGTTGGGGCCAGATTCAGAGTAGAACAGATATCTATCAAGACAAAAGGCCTGGGGATTCATGAGGAATTAATTCTTTGTAGTGGGGGTAGGTGTATTACTTTTAGAGGGAGAATTTGAGAGAAATATAGGAACATTTCCAATGTAAGTATAAAGAGGTGACTAAAAAAAATTCCTTGTGTGTATGAGGAGTGGGGATGAGTTAATCTCTGATTACCCAATATCAGCTATAACTACTAAACTCGGATGGTAACTTGATGATTTTGACTAAAGGGAAGCAAGCTTTGCCTCCAGCAGGCTAACCAGTCAGTGTAGCCGGTAAGAGACCAGAGTACTGTTTAATTGTGCATTCCCCCAGATCCTTTAATATGAAGAAATTGTTGATCTATTCAATATTCCCCAAAGGCAGATTGCAGGAGGGAATGCCCCTTGATTTGGAGAAACAAAATTTGGTTAAATATTGGGAAAGATGGAACATATGTAAATGTATATTGGTAGAAGTGTAATTATGAGGGTAGTGAGCTCTAACAGAGAATCAGGGCAGGTCAACATGAAGGTAGAGTCACTCTAAGAGTATGTGGGGCACGTGCTTTG
This sequence comes from Dermochelys coriacea, assembly GCF_009764565.3. Lineage (NCBI taxonomy): Eukaryota > Metazoa > Chordata > Testudines > Dermochelyidae > Dermochelys > Dermochelys coriacea. The sequence goes on from NC_050069.1 coordinate 209,546,108, forward strand.
GTTTAAATCAATAGGGTAAAATCTCTAGCAAGGTTGTTACCCAAACCTTAGATCAGATATGGATTATACAGGGTTTACCTTTTGATTACTTGGATTTTCTCTCTTCTAAAATGAGTAAACCTGGCTTTATTTAAAATAATTTTAGAGTAAATGGCTGTTGGGTCATAAATGCTCTGTTAGATTAAAGTTTTATTATAATCTTCTCAAAGCAGGACCTGTCTATACATACAGTGCCTAACTCCATGGACCCTGACCCTTGATTGAGGCCTCTATGCACTACCACTGTAAAAATAACTGCCATAAGCTATTCTTGGAGTGAAGTTAAAGACAGGTCTAGATTCAGACAGTCACAGTGCAGACAAAAGTAATATCGTGGATCATTTAGGAAAACCATTCTCACAAGGGTTTCCAGGAAGTTGGCTGTGAACCTTGAGGCAAGGGAGAAGCCTAGAGCCTGATTTTAAAAAGTACTGAGCACTCACCATTCCAGCAGAAGTCAAAGCAAACTGTGGTGTTTACCAGCTCTGAAAATCGGGCAACTCAAGACCTAAACGGGGGTGGCAGGACCAAGAAACCAAAGGGCAGCAAAAGTACAAAAGTCTTCAGCTATACATGCAGGAAATCGTTTAATCTTTTGACAGGAAATCCACAGATGACTCCTGGGTGAGCAATGGAACATACATGGATCTTAGAAAAGACCCTGGTTTTTCCAAACTGGACAATCCTGTTCTCTGGTGAGAGAGGACCTTAGAAGATGCTCATCTGTGTTACTCTGATTTATGTGTGTGTTCCGCTTCATACATTAAGTGTACCTTCTAGAATTGTGCTTCATTTAGAATTTGACACATATATTTTCTTCATTTTTATTGTTACCATGATTGTCTGAATGTATTAAAAAACTGTTTTTATTAACTATTTAATAAAATAAACATTATTGAATATTAATGGCTGGGGAGGGGAGAAAGAGAAGCTTTAACACTACTTTTCCAAAATTTAATAATGCAAATCCAGATTTAATGTATGCCTTATTGAATTACAAAGGAGAAAATATCGGCCTCTCCTGGCTGTGCTAAGAAACATGAATGGAAGCCATGGTTACATGAACTTTAAGTGGGCTACCAAGGTTGGAAAGACAGTTTTTAATTACTGAAACAAAGTGAGCCTGCTGGTGCTGGAGTCTGAGTAACCTTTTTATTTTTTTCTGTAGAGATTAAATAAATTCCTGTTTTTATTTGCTTGTCACTAGCCTATTAAAAAAGGTAATAGTGAGCTTGTGGTTCTACTGCCTTACTTAGACAATTGTACCCTGCTACGTGTAACACTAGAAGATCAAGAATCACCACCAAATCTTCTCACCCGGAATCTTCAAATTTACAGCCCCAAAAAGGGCTTGGTTAATTCTTGAGCACTGACGGGATGAAAGAAGATTTTTCTCTTTTTTTCCAGTAAGTAAAATAGACGTAGAGCACGAAATCTTCTGCTTCCATAGCTGGACTTCTTTTATTTACCTGAAAAAATCAAACAGGGATACTTTTTAAAAACTTAGTCAAGTAAATTATTGTGTTAAAGTAACAGATGTTTTCTGAAATAAATTTTTTATATATTCTACCTCTTATTATAAGCAGCGTATTTAAGATCTTGTATTAAAAAAAAGACCATCTGCCTTATAATTATATGTATGGAATCTTTGATCTTCCTTTAACTGCTTGTTGTGTTCAGATAAATATTTAAGTGTCTCTTGCACTAAATTGGTTTTCTGTTTTCTGTACTCTTTGTACATATAGGTAGTATTTTTGTGCATATCAGAAGTATGTCTATCAAACTACAGCAGAAAATAGATGTATAAAAAATTGCACACTTGAGTGCAGGTGATGGGGTGTTCCCTCTTCCCTCAAAATCAAAGTAATACAGTAGCACATGTAGCAAAACAAATTGTACTCTCAAAGCAATTTACATTCCTGACCATACTAGAACCCAAGCCTGATCCACATCTTCTAGGTCTATTGCATACAAACCTTTTGCGAGACTCTCTGTGGTAACAACACTGAAAGGTTTCCACTGTGCAAAAAAAAAAGAAAGGAAAAAGTAAATTATTAGTGGAGGTTTTGCGATTGTACAAATTAAAACACGAGTGAGTCAAAAGTTGTTGCTATGTTTAACCAGTTTATTACTGGTGCAAGTTGCAGCTAGGGGAGATGAAGACTTGAGAGATCAACAGCTTTGAAAAACTTCCAATTTACTGTGTGCCGATGCAGTCTTAAAGAAAACCCTTTAAATATTAGATCTGTTTACTGCAAGTTTATTGTATCATGTATAACATTAAACAAGTGCTATAAAAGTTGCATTTTAAAACTGTTCTGTGATGTCAGTTAAATTTATTATTTAATTTTGCCCAGTAGCACCTTTACAACTCCACTTCACTGATTTCGTAGCCAGAGCTGCTACCTTAGGCTGATTTGTGAAGTGAGTTAAGCTCCTTTCTCTCATTTGCACAGTGTTACTTAAGCATTGTTCTCTTTTATTTGATCTGGCCTTTAAAGATGCAGGACACACTAATTGTTTAAAGTCAGCAGTTTTAAATAATACATGCTCAGCGTGAGACAGGTGAAACCTGGGCTTTCTGACTCAACAGGAAAACTGATCCACTGGGCATAGTTGGAGTGTTTTGAGAGAGAGTTGTGGGAATTGCACAGTCCAATCCGCTGTTTCATCTCCATCTTAGTTTATTTTCTCATTAACAATCAAAAGCTGTCTGAAGAATTAATTGCCACTTCAAGATCAGAGGGGGGACATGGGAGGGGAGTCATGTGCCACCCAGATTGGTTACTTGGCTTGTACTGAGCTCGCTCACATGGAATGAGCATGCTCAGTAACACTGCTGAAGTCTGCTGCCCTTACTTTGCCCCGCGCTCTCAGCAGGCCCAGGTGGTCTCTGTTCTCGTTGTCCCTGCCGTCAGTAGTTACCAGGCATTCCAAATAGAATCTTTCCATCATTATTATTTTCCTACAAAATTAACTTTAAAAAAGAAAATTCTCAAGGAAAATTTGAGGAAGAGACTAAGGTGGTATTTAAGGGTTTGTGTCACAATTAACAAGTATCACCATTGTTATCAGATGTGACCATTATTATACCTTCTGCATGCTGTCTGTTCCCCCCGCCCCAAATCTGTGTAATGTGCTTAATTCATTAATGATCAAAAGCTGGCTCAAGAACCATAAGTTAATGGAGTCCAAAGCAGGAGGCTGTTTATGCAACTAAGCAGTGTTGCCAACTCTCACAATTTTATCATGTGTCAGTTTAGAAATATTTCTAGCTCTCATGATTGTGAGAAAAGCTTGAAAACATGAGCTCCTAAAAACTCAGACTCCAGAAGGCAAACTAAACCCCAAATGTGTCATTGTTTTAAAATCTCATGATTGGGGGAGGGGAAGTTTGACTCATTATTTTTGAGCACTGTGAGTTGGCAATACTGTTTTGGGATATTTGTGACTATTTAAAATCTTTAAAACTTTTCTTATTACATACCCCCTTCCAGATATACCAGCTGCCTGCATACCCCTACACTTCTCATCACTGATACTTTGTGTGTTCTTAAAACAACCTGTCTTTAGCCATTTGTCCCTATTTCACTGTTGCATACAGATATAGTGCAAGGTATACAACCGAGGGGGGGACCCTAAATTCTGAGCTCAGTTAGACTGGACAGTTGCTAGGCAACTGAACCCAGGCTGTATGGTGATTAGAGGTGAGGGTTCTGTGCATCTCTGTTCTCAATGGTACATCTTGAAGTAAATTAACTACCGTATTATATATAACAAATTCCTACAGTTTTAAAGCTTTGTCTGACTCGCTTATTATGGAAATGCAGTAAATAAAATAAGAAAATCCACCAATTTCTTCCATGCACCACCCTCCAGAGATGTTTTGTGTACCCCGGAGGTAAGCCTACTACAGTTTGGGACCCCCTGGATAATTTAGGACCTAAGCTAATGCAAAAATGCATTTTTACCAATGACTCGGTACACAGGCCTAATCCTTCACTCCTCTCTCAGGCAAAACTCCCAGATCAGGAAGCTGGGTTAATTTTGTACTACTCCGGTTCTTATACTGTGCCTGTCACTGTGGTACCAAAGGAATCCAGAATATTTCTTTCAGAGTAGCAGCTGTGTTAGTCTGTATTCGCAAAAAGAAAAGGAGTACTTGTAGCACCTTAGAGACTAACAAATTTATTAGAGCATAAGCTTTCGTGAGCTACAGCTCACTTCATCGGATGCATTTGGTGGAAAAAACAGAGGAGAGATTTACACACACACACACACACACACACACACAGAACATGAAACAATGGATTTATCATACACACTGTAAGGAGAGTGATCACTTAAGATAAGCCATCACTAGCAGCAGGGGGGGAAAGGAGGAAAACCTTTCATGGTGACAAGCAAGGTAGGCTAATTCCAGCAGTTAACAAGAATATCAGAGGAACAGTGGGGGGTGGGGTGGGGGGGAGAAATACCATGGGGAAATAGTTTTACTTTGTGTAATGACTCATCCATTCCCAGTCTCTATTCAAGCCTAAGTTAATTGTATCCAGTTTGCAAATTAATTCCAATTCAGCAGTCTCTCGTTGGAGTCTGTTTTTGAAGCTTTTTTGTTGAAGGATAGCCACTCTTAGGTCTGTGATTGAGTGACCAGAGAGATTGAAGTGTTCTCCAACTGGTTTTTGAATGTTATAATTATCCCCGATACTGTCACGGCTAACCTGGTGGCTGAACTTTGTGACTTTGTCCTCACCCATAACTATTTCACATTTGGTGACAATGTATACCTTCAAATCAGCGGCACTGTGATGGGTACCCGCATGGCCCCACAGTATGCCAACATTTTTATGGCTGACTTAGAACAACGCTTCCTCAGCTCTCGTCCCCTAATGCCCCTACTCTACTTGTGCTACATTGATGACATCTTCATCATCTGGACCCATGGAAAAGAAGCTCTTGAGGAATTCCACCATGATTTCAACAATTTCCATCCCACCATCAACCTCAGCCTGGACCAGTCCACACAAGAGATCCACTTCCTGGACACTACGGTGCTAATAAGCGATGGTCACATAAACACCACCCTATATCTGAAACCTACTGACCGCTATTCCTACCTACGTGCCTCTAGCTTTCATCCAGATCATACCACTCGATCCATTGTCTACAGCCAAGCGCTATGATATAACCGCATTTGCTCCAACCCCTCAGACAGAGACAAACACCTACGAGATCTCTATCATGCATTCCTACAACTACAATACCCACCTGCTGAAGTGAAGAAACAGATTGACAGAGCTAGAAGAGTACCCAGAAGTCACCTACTACAGGACAGGCCCAACAAAGAAAACAACAGAACGCCACTAGCCATCACCTTCAGCCCCCAACTAAAACCGCTCCAACGCATCATCAAGGATCTACAACCTATCCTGAAGGACGAGCCATCACTCTCACAGATCTTGGGAGACAGACCAGTCCTTGCTTACAGACAGCCCCCCCAATCTGAAGCAAATACTCACCAGCAACCACACACCACACAACAGAACCACTAACCCAGGAACCTATCCTTGCAACAAAGCCCGTTGCCAACTCTGTCCACATATCTATTCAGGGGATACCATCATAGGGCCTAATCACATCAGCCACACTATCAGAGGCTCGTTCACCTGCGCATCTACCAATGTGATATATGCCATCATGTGCCAGCAATGCCCCTCTGCCATGTACATTGGCCAAACTGGACAGTCTCTACGTAAAAGAATGAATGGACACAAATCAGACGTCAAGAATTATAACATTCAAAAACCAGTTGGAGAACACTTCAATCTCTCTGGTCACTCGATCACAGATCTTAGAGTGGCTATCCTTCAACAAAAAAGCTTCAAAAACAGACTCCAACGAGAGACTGCTGAATTGGAATTAATTTGCAAACTGGATACAATTAACTTAGGCTTGAATAGAGACTGGGAATGGATGAGTCATTACACAAAGTAAAAGTATTTCCCCATGGTATTTCTCCTCCCCACCCCACCCCCCACTGTTCCTCTGATATTCTTGTTAACTGCTGGAATTAGCCTACCTTGCTTGTCACCATGAAAAGTTTTCCTCCTTTTCCCCCCCCTGCTGCTGGTGATGGCTTATCTTAAGTGATCACTCTCCTTACAGTGTGTATGATAAACCCATTGTTTCATGTTTTCTATGTGTGTGTATATAAATCTCTCCTCTGTTTTTTCCACCAAATGCATCCGATGAAGTGAGCTGTAGCTCACGAAAGCTTATGCTCTAATAAATTTGTTAATCTCTAGAATATTTCTTGTATATCGAAGTAAAACAATTTGAACCTGGTAGTCCCTCCTCATTGTATGCTTCCCAGGTTTGCAGCATGAATATTAACTATTGGGAAAGGTAAAGCTACTGAGAAAGTTAGAGCCGTGGTGTCTCTTACACCACATTCCACGGCTAGCTGACTCTAGTTGTTGATCCTTTTAGTTAATTACAAATAGATTCAGAGGTAGAAGAAAAATGCCTTGAAAACGTGTGTGTGCGCGCGCACAAACCCATTCATAGCCCATATGTGTAAGCAATTACTCATGGCAAGATGAACATGTAATTCATACCAGCCTCCTGAAGTATAGTGTAGCTTTTCTTTTTAATGACTAAATAAATAACATTTTGTTTAATTTAGATTTATATGTAGTCACACTTCCTCCCTGCATACTAAGAACAAAATATTGTGTTTTCCTTTCATATTGTCAATTTTTAAAAAAAACTGCATTGAAATAAAAAGGCCCTGACATCAGCCCACAAAACCAAGGAAGTTGTTAAAATGGACATGCATCCTTAACATAAATGAAGAGCAAGTACCATTGCTACCATCCTCTATTCTGGAGTGTTAGCTGTTCTTGTGTATCTTATGAGCTATAGCGAGGGATTCTGGCTTTCTGTTTTAACTCCTGCAACTATCTGAAGCTACCTCTCCTCGTGGTGGTATTTTAAACATGAACACTGAAAAGAACTGATTCAGTCGCCTAATTTGTTCATGAGAAATTAGGAGCTGTCATGACTTCAATTTTACCAACTTTTTGGTGTTAATAGATAAGAGCAGACTCCTGAACTAAAACATTGTAAGTGGGAGGAAAATTTGAGTGAACATAGAGAAGCATGCCTTTGGATTTTCTAAAAAATTATAGTAAGACATTTTGAAATGAGTCAATTTGTGTAAAACAAACACTGAATTTCAGAAAAGTGGTAAACGTAAAACCAAAATCTCTCATAATACTTGCAGAATTTCAGGAATGAAGTTTTAACTCTGTCCCTTTTGCTGTTGTGGGTTTGTTAGACTTTAAATAGTTTTTCCTCACATGCACACCTTTTTGGTATGTAATTATTTTAGGGGAATTAAACAGTAGTATAGCTTTATATAGGACAACCTTTCTGGAAGTGTAAAATTTGAATTATTTTTTTTAAGAAGCAATTCACATATGCTGCCAATCTTTACAGAAAGTCAAATCATTGACCTGTCCAAGCATCTGCCAACAGAGTTTGTTGAAGGTTAAACCAGTTTTGACATCACTAGCCTCTTCTGCAGCGAGAATGTTTCTTCATTTCAGTTGATTCAACAAGTTCAGTTCAATGACTAGGTCATTCACAGTTATGAAACCAAGTGGGAGCTGAAAAAGCAGAAAGCTTGTGCTCCTCTTCCAAGCTCTGAATAAAAGACTTGGTGTAAGAGGATGAGAACTATTAGTTCTAAAATCTTGAAGGGCCTAGTGAACCGAAACAATCCGTTCAATTCATTAGCTATTGCTACTTTTTAATAATTCAGTTGGTTTAAAATGCAAAAGATGATTTGATAACCTTCTTGATAAGAAAGTTTGTATCTAGCAGATAAGAGTTTTATTTAACTATTTTGTGTAAAAATAAATTTAGAAATGCTGTTTTGGTGCATTTTAAATTGAATTTTAATTTGTATGCAAATAGACCGTGGCACAAATCACAAGTAAAAAAAAAAATCTAGTAAGTAAAATATGCATAATACAAAAATGTACAAGTTCAGAATTGGAATAAATGTGAGTTAAGCTATGTAATGGCTTATATGTGTAGATATAGCATAACTATGGTATAGCTCTAAATTTAATGCGAGTCTATATTTAGTTGCAGATGAACACATTTTAATGGTTACTAAACCATGAGAATCCGCCTTTCTTTAGGAAAATAAAAAGTACAAATGCAAACGATTAAAATAGATTATCTATTTAAATAATAAAAATGTATTTAAAATTGTGATTTAAAATTGGCGATTTTGATCACTTCAATCTAAATCAATTCACCCTACTATTCTTGGTAAGCAGAATCTCATTAAAATCTGTTGAAATTTTGACCAGAGCAGATCTTAGCATTTTTTTTGGGTGGGCCTGTGAAACACTTGGTTGCTTCTCAAGATGTAACCAACTCCCATCTGAACTGACCTGAAGATGTGGGAGAAGATTGCTAAGATGGTTCTTTGCGATATATATACTGGACTTAATGGTCTAACTTACATTAAAAGCATTGGTATTGGGGAGTGGGGAGGAACACTTTTTCAGTTCCTCTAAACGTGGCTTCTTGCTGCGGAAGTGGCTCCCGGCTGCTTGTGTTGGAGCTCTGTTTATGGGCACTGCACTACGCGCTACGGGTGTGATTCCCCGGCCTGTGTACACATACTTGCACTAGCTCTTACCGAACTAGCATGTGTGTACACAGCAATGTAGCCGCTGTAGCATAGGTGGTGGCGGGGAGCAAGTACCGAACCACCAGTTTCAGGCAGGTTTTGTACTCGGTATGGCTAAGCCGTGCCCTGTGGCTGTCTGTGCTACCATGGCTACACAGCTGTTTACACTTGTGCTATCTCGATGAGAACTGTGCAAGCAAAGGTACACATGCAGGATAGTCACATAGTGTTGACAGCTATAGCTACAGCTACATTTTTTATTTTTTTTTTAAGTTGCCAGAGGCAATCATCCAAATGAATTAGGGACCAGAGGACTGCTAGGTTCCTCAGCTACTGAAAGATGTCATGTCTCTTCTAATAGAATTTAGCATGGCTGTATTACAGCCAGTTGGAAAACTTCCAACTTAAGACCAAAATGCAAAAGCATTTGTTAAACTTTTTGCTGAAACTATTTTGAAACTAGAGTTAGAAACTATTTTGTTTCCTATATTGGGAAAGAGGCGAGGGAATGGCTGCAGGGTTTCCGATGAAGTGAGCTGTAGCTCACGAAAGCTTATGCTCTAATAAATTTGTTAGTCTCTAAGGTGCCACAAGTACTGCTTTTCTTTTTACAAGTCCTAAAGCTCTTCTCTAGTTTTTACCTAATAGAGTATTGCTACAGTGTTTGATAAGCCTTCCCGTTGCACCCCCGGCCAGTTTTTCTGCTCCTGTAATTGTTCCAACATGCTGCAGGATTTTTCAACAATGCTACACCCCAATCCACCCTTCTGTCCCCTTTTAATGTTTAAATTGTGATTCATGTTTTTATTTTAATGAGTGCAAATAAAGACCAGATAAACACTGGTATAGATCTAAATTATTGAATGTAAATTTCACAATTTACAGCCATATAAGTTAACACATTTTATGTGTGTGTGTATATATAGTGGATATAGAGTGATTGCCATTATAAAAAGATGTTTGTCAACTGTGGCCATAGGTTTCTAGTCTCAGTATCTCAAATACCACTGTGCAAGCAAATGCTGACTTTTTTAAGGATGACTATTTAAGCTGAGATGTAGTGCTGGAAGGGAGTAAGATTAAAGAATGATCCACCGGAGGCAGGTCCATAGCCCTGTATTGATTTAACAGTGTCAACTACGTAGAAAATGTTCAGGCAGTGCTTTCAACATCCCCCAACAAAACAGACCCCTTAATTTGTTTATGGCTTTTGATCAGCTATCAACTGGACTTCAATCACACCTGTATGTGGCACCCTAGAATTTCAACAGTTTATTTTTCATCGGAATAGCCTTTGTCATGTAGCGTGTTGTTCCTTGGTTGTTACCCAGCAAATACCTTCAGGTTGGACAATAGAGCAACAAGAACTGAACTGGAAAAACAATCTTCCTGGAAGAAAATAATCAATGTAATTTTTGCTGGTTTTATGAGTTAAATTTTTATTTTTTAAACAAAACTTGTAAATCAGGAGCATAACAGCAACATTGATGTAGTATAGGTTTATATTTATTTATAGGTATGCTTACTAGGTAGTCTTATAAATCAGTCTTGTTTTGAGGGGAGTGAAAAACTTGGCAAACAAATGGGACATGTAAACCACCCACATTGTTTAGCGTTATTATAACAAGGTTGTGAACTAAGACTCTGCCAGCTCGGTTTCTCTATAGGCACATCACAAGGTGTGCAACTTCAGTACATCACAATACATCCAGCTTGTTTGGGTTTCTCCATATCTTCCATAAAGACTAAATTGCACCACCCTGCTTTATATGCTGTATTATAATGTTGATGGGTTCGTGCTTATGTCTCACTCATATTGTGACCAAAGAAAGGGCTGGTCTACACTAATGCTGTAAGTCTAAGTTATGCTAGTTCAGTTATGTATGTTATGTAACTGAAGTCGACATAACTTAGGGCAGTGTAGACACCGCTGTAAGTCAACCTATGTCGATGAAAGCGCACTCTCCCATCGACACAGCTTCCGCCTCTCGAGGAGGTGGACTGCAGATGTCGACGGGAGAGTGCTCTCCTGTCATCGACTTGTGCATGGGGGGGAAGAGGTAGATGTGGTCTATCTTGACTTCAGTAAAGCTTTTGAAACTGTCTCGCATGACCTTCTCATGAACAAACTAGGAAAGTGCAACCTAGATGGAGCTACTATAAGGTGGATGCAAAACTGGTGGGAAAACAGTTCCCAGAGAGTAGTTATCAGTTCTTCACAGTCATGCTAGAAGGGTATAACGTGTGGGGTCCCCTAGGGATCGGTTATGGGTCTGGTTCTGTTCAATATTTTCATCAGTGCTTTAGATAATGGTATAGAGAGTATACTTATAAAGTTTGCAGACAATACCAAGCTGTGAGGAGTTGAAAGTGCTTTGGAGGCTAGGATTAAAATTAAAAATGATTTGGACAAACTAGGGAGTCTTAAGTAAACAGGATGAAATTCAATAAGGACAAATGCAAAGTACTCCACTTAAGAAGGAACAATCAGTTGCACACATACAAAATGGGAAATGACTGCCTAAGAAAGAGTACTGCAGAAAGGGATCTGGGAGTCATAGTGGACCACAAGCTAAATATACTGTTGAGTCAACACTGTTGCAAAAAAAGCAAACATCATTCTGGGATGTATTAGCAGGAGTGTTGTAAGCAAGGCCCGAGAAGTAATTCTTCTGCTCTACGCCATGCTTATTAGGCTTCAACGGGAGTATTGTGTCCAGTTCTGGGCACCACATTTGCAGGGGTGGGAAGAGGCGGGGCAGGGGCAGGGACAGCGTTCCTGGCTAGCTCAGTTGGCTGGGGTATCGGTCTGGCCACTGGAGCAGCACACAGCTGCATAGGGCACCAGGAAATCTGGGGCAATTTGGTGCCTCAAATTTCCTGGTGCTCTATGCAGCTGCGTCGTTTGTATATGGATAAGGATGGGCCCTGTGCCAATTTAGTTGGTAGTGTAGACATGGCCAAAGTGACAAAAAATAGTTGTCTGTTACACAATTTAGTTTTTCTCTGCTGCCTCTCCTGGCTGGACACCCATCCTATCCCAGTGTATCAGTGGAAAACTCTCTCTCTCTCCATTCAAAATCCTCACCAAAACTCACTGCTCAAAGGCCCACAAATGCTAAGTCATGTTAGTAAATGCTAAGTCCACTGTACTATTTTAAACCAAGTAAGCTATGTCTAAAGGCCTGCTTCTGACCTTCTCCCTCACTTTGAGTATTTCCTTACTTCTAGAATAGTTGCAAAATCAATGGGCTATCCAGGAATGAATAAGGTATTGTTCAGGGTCAGTAAGGGTGGCAGAAATGGGTCCTAAATTAGCACCATCCTCTGATCTGCATTCTAGTGTTATCTGTTTAGGGGATAAGCTCCTGAGGGCAGGGACTCTACCTTCTTTTGTTAACTCAGAAAGGGTATTCAACAGCGAGCTACTGAATTTAGCTACCAGCCCTCATCCTACAGACTCATACTTCTCCTCTATCTGTCACTGGGGATGATATTCACAGGAATAACACAAAGCAAACAGGATATAAAATACAAACAAGGTCAAATTTATTAAACAGGACTCCCAACTAAATAATAGTTCACATTGATGGGTAACACAAAGCACTCGGTTGTTAATTCAACAGATTGGCCTTAAGCCAAGGACCCCCCAAAAAATAAGGTAGGTATACAACTAATTCAGGTAAGTCAGTACATCACTGGATCACAGGCTATGATGGACACGGAACACACACACAGATCCAGGGCCACAGCAAGATCATCAACAACCGCAGGAACCAGAGACCACATGACACAGGATTCTGGAGCGGACACACTCAGGATCAGAAACAGGAATGGCAGGCAGATCTTCTTTTGTTGACAAGTAGTCTCAGCTAGGATACCCTAAACACTGGACTGCTAACAGGATTGACAGTTTCTGGCACTGGATGCACAAATTTTTTAAGCCCTCTTGTTACTGAGCAGATTACCTAGGTCACATGGCACCATCTTTCCCACCTTAAGTGAAAAGGGCACCATCTGGCCCAACAAAAAGTGGTACCAAGATGGTAGACAAACCACAATGTAAACAAAATGGTGATTTTTAAAAATTCTCTCTACACCTTAGGCCTTGTCTGTACTATTGGGATAAGTGGACCTAAATTATGCTACTCCAGCTACGTGAATAACTTAGCTGGATTCAACATAGCTTAGGTCGACTTACTGCAGTGTCTTCACTGCGCTGTGTCGATAGGAGACGCCCTCTCATTGACTTACCTTACTCCTCTTGCTCTGGTGGAGTGCCGGAGTTGACCGAAGAGTGCTCTGCCATTGATTTAGTGGGTCTTCACTAGACCTGCTTTATCAATTGCAGCAGCGTCAATCCCTGGTAAGTGTAAATTCCATGGCCCTAGTTTTGGACAGCTTGGGCTATGTTGCTCGTGCTTAACAAATAATCAATACACAGTGCCAAATCTCGCTTTGAGAAGTACATCCACTATCTCCAGATTAACCTTACTGAAGTCAACTGAAGTTATCTGGGACTTACAACCATATAAATGAAAGCAGAATTTGGCCCATAATACAAACTGATGAAAGCCATCTTCTCAACAGAATTTGGCTCCTATTGCAATCACGAAGGGCTAGTGGAACTATTGGAAAGATGAGTGAAGTTAAAATGGAATGTAAATAGATTTCTCAGCCATCAATAACTCTGCTATTCTCAGTACCATCCCGGGTTGCTACTGAGGGCAATCCTCCATTGAGTAAAGTCTTAAGCTAACAAACAGTTACAAAGGCCCAGATCATCAAAAGTATGTAGGCTCCCTCTTCCATTGAAACCTTTGCAGATCTGAGCCAAAATATTAACTAGCTTTCCTGTTAAAACTTAATAAATGCCTAAACATATCACCAATTGCATTATTGTATGTTGCAGCAGTTATAAACAATTCCTGCAGGTTCTAATTTTGAGAACAGTAAAACAAGTTTAGTTGAACCCAGATGTAAACAGTTGTCATATATTAAAGATTATTTTAAATGGTTATTTTTATACAAATTCTTTCAATATTTGTTACTGTTTTGAGCTTTGAACAGTTTTGTTTTACGTGAGGACTTTTTTGGGGGGGGGGTAGAGCCACAAGAGAGGGGGAGCTTTCTCAATTCTGCTGAGTTCAGTAGGAGTTGAGCATACTCGGAATCGCTCAGGATCCTGTCCTTTCTTGTTTGTTTTTTTGCTAGTTCCTACGTTTCAAAAAGTGTATTGTGTATGTCTGAGCTATTACAAATATTAAACTGTTAAAAAAAATTAAAAGATGTATTTGATTTTTAGAGGGGCACTAGAGACTAGACGCTATGCAAGGAAGGTATTTTATTCATTACAGTTATCACGGCTGTCTATTTTGAAGACCCTACTTCCATAGTCAGAATCATTTCTGTCCTCTTCATTTGCTGTAAAAATATTGGATCATCCTACTGTGTAATTTATGGCTTGTTTTCTCTCTCTAACCAGTTTAGCTAGATGTTAATAAATATTACATATGAAAGGTCACAGAACATCCTCATTTTTCTTCTGATTTATTTCAGCTGTCATTTATACAGATGCCAACAATTCTATCTGCTGTAATTCTTTATGACTTTATACTTTCCAAAATGGACAGGCTGGAAGTACTCTCGTCTGGTGGAGCTGATGCATCCCTTCCACAATCCTCCTAGGACTTAACTTTGCCTTTCCCAGTAAGGTCTATATGACTGTTTAACCTTACCTGCACACATGATAAAACAGGTTTCAGAGTAGCAGCCGTGTTAGTCTGTATTCGCAAAAAGAAAAAGAGTACTTGTGGCACCTTAGAGACTAACAAATTTATTTGAGCATAAGCTTTCGTGAGCTACAGCTCAATGCATCCGATGAAGTGAGCTGTAGCTCATGAAAGCTTATGCTCAAATAAATTTGTTAGTCTCTAAGGTGCCACAAGTACTCTCTTTCTTTTCATGAAAAACACCACATCATGGATATTATGCTGAGGAGGGGATGGAAGGAAAATCACGGAATACGTACATTTACACCAAAGAGAAACTTAACCTTAATGAGAATGATCAATAGAAAAACGCACAGCCCAGAAATATGCTATAACACAGCTAGAGAGACCACAGTCTTCACATTCTATCAGCAACAAAACCTTTAAACATAAAACTTGTACTTATGGCTGCAGAGAGAACATGAATGTGAACCAGTACAGTGCTTTCTTCTTGAGTCCACACACAGATACTGAATCAATAGCACTATGGTGGAAATCTTGCCCTTCCTTTTATGGTTGCAGGGGTCCTGAGATGTAGTTTGGTTGCACAGGGGATGGGTGGAATGGGATGGGGTGAGCCCATACAGATGGAATATACTCTGATCAGCCTGGAGCACAGCTCTGCTCCATTTCCTACACCCTGCTTGTAGAGAAGGCTTTGGGGGCATGCCATGGTAGAGCTGGGAGAGCGTGATCATTGAATTCACTACCATAACATTACAGTCATTTCACTCTGCAGACCAAGCATAGGAGCCCAAAGTAAGTATGGCTATAGCGAGTGAGAATTCTTTCCTGCTAGTTCCCTTAGGGAAATCCAGCCACTTCGGCCACATGCTGGATTGAGGATTTAGCCCTACGTCAGTGAACTACCCCTGGTTCATATCAGTGAGGTGTTAACATCTTCATGATCATTTAATGGTAACTATTTCATTGCTGATCATGTTGATAGAAACATCAGCTAATGTACTTGAGCCAGCGTGGCTAGAGGAATTGTAAAGAACATTTCACAGAAGCAAATGGTTTTTTTTATAAAATATTTGATTGGGGATGAGAGCAGCAGGATCTTCGAGGCTCAAGAGGAATAAGGTGCAGTGACTGAAGACCTAAGGGGAAAGGAAGATGTGGGAGAAGAGATGGGGGGAGGGAGTAGAAAAATGTGACAATCTGAGGAGGAAGATGAAGGTGGTTTTTTTTAAGAATACAAAAGACAAACATGCAGATAACTTACTAGACTAGACAATGTATTAATGTGTTGTATGTGTGTTGAGTTAATGGGCATTAAAAATGTCAGACTTCACAAAACATTTCCACATAGCCTACAGGATTAAATTCTGCAGCATGTGGTATAGTTTCTACAGATTGCCAATGGCCATTATAATAGACCAAGCATCAGCAGTACACATAAACAACACAATATACAGTTCCTATTTCTTAGGAGCTTCCAGTCTAAACTGGACACAACACTTTCATGAGCCACATTTGCTGTACTTTCGCTATATTTTCCAAGTGTCCTACAGTAGTCTCCATTTTAAAAGTCAGCCTTTGCCACACAATGACTTGAGATGCTACTATTACTGTCTCTAAATAAAAGGATACATTTTGACATTCAAGATACTCTAGCTTTGTATAGTAGCTCTTTGCAAATGTTAAGTTTTTAATAAAATCATTTTAAGTTTCCCATCTTGCAAATGCTTTTGTCCATGCTTAATTTGACACACATGACTTAGTTCCATTGGGTTATGCATGTGCACAAGAATTTTTAGGACCGGGGCCTGTCTGTAAATCAGGTCAAGTAGAAAGCCTGGATGCCGTAATATATCACTATTTGGTGTACGCGTCTGATTTTTTCCCCGGTATTTGCAACACCACTCTTTATTTGTTACTGAGAAGAACTATTTCCCAATATTGTGAGTCAGAGTCTCAAAGTACATAAATCAGCATAGCTGCATTGAACTCAATGGAACTGTGCTGATTTACATCTGAGGATTTGGCCCCTTGAATTTATCAATGTAATTTTTACAATTTTTGGAAAAACAAAACAGTTAATTCCTAGAATAGAAGAACTTGTACATAGAGTAATTTACACCAGATGAAGGTCTGGTCTGTACCTCCACAGTGATTTGACTTCTTGTAACTTGTTGAGACATTACTTTGTCTTATTAAGCCTTATTTGAAATGCTTCCTGTAATTCCATTTTAACTTCTGTTGCCCCAAGGCCAACGATAGTCATCAGAAAAGAATTACATTTGCATAATTAACAATACTTTTCTTTTACCAAAAATTGAGTTAGCTGTATCACCAAACATATCATTACCGGATTATTTAAAAATGGCATGAAAAGATTTGATCTTGAGCAAAAGACTGCACTAGAAACTAGTTTAAAAAGAAGTATTACAATAGGTGGCTTGAAACGTATTTTTCTCTTTGTTTCTTGTCAGAACATCGCTGCAATGTCTGGAATTTTGGAAAGATTACATAGATTTATCACTAGACAGGATCCTGTCTAACAGCTGAAAGAGAGAAGTGATTT
The DNA here is from genome assembly GCF_009764565.3 of Dermochelys coriacea. NCBI lineage: Eukaryota > Metazoa > Chordata > Testudines > Dermochelyidae > Dermochelys > Dermochelys coriacea. Next base: position 209,563,161 of record NC_050069.1, read on the forward strand.
ACCATTGTGAAATGGTGCCAGACACAAAAGTAAACAGTCATTGTCAAACTGAAGATGGAGTGAAGTCAAGACATCATCCTTCTTGTATTCAATGTATGCTACTTTCCCATTAGTCAAAGAAATAAATCTTCTGGAAGCTGCTAAAGACAGAATTGTTAAATAGCTTTGAAAAAGACTGCATTTTCTTAAAGGTTTTAAAATCCTGATCTTAATCCTGCAATCCTTATTCAGGCAAAGCCCCCACAGATTCCAATGGAAGCTTTGGCCAAGTAAGGACTATCTGAGGAGGCCAATAACAACAAATGTAATTTATTTCTAAAGGAAAATAAAATTATATAGTGATTTGATTTAGTACTATATATATATCAAAACATGGCAAACCCACTCCCTTCTCTGTCCTAAATTGTTACCTAGCCTTCTTTCAGAAAATAAACAAAATCCAGACTTTTATGTCTGCCAGATTAAATGTTGGGGCAGGGAGGACAAAATGAGGCTAGCAGAAGATGGATGCTCATTTCCTAGTTAGCCACTGCAGTGCTCGTCCAAAAAAAGTTGACTGCTTCAGTGTGTTTAAGCTACAGAAACTCTGCCTCAAACAAACCCATTCTGTTTGTCCTGTTGTACAGTGAGGGTCTTTTGTTCAGGGACACTTGAAAGGAGTTCAACTGTCTTTATTCAGAAAATAATTTAAACCTCCTATGACAGGGTGCTGAGCAGAAAGACTGCAGAATCAGCCCCCTGCCACACCAGCCCCCTTTAGGTGAATAAAGTGGAGCTGGCTGAAAAGAACATTGCCCTAATTGGGGAATGAGAGCGAGCTGCTAGCCCAATTAGCCCAGGGCTACATAAGAGGCTGGGAAGAAAGACGCTAGTGTAGCTAGTTGGTGGGTGTGCGTGCCTGGGTTCAGACACCAGGAACGCAAAGCTCTGAATGCTGTATGGTGATGAAGGTGGTGGGAGCACAAACTTGTAAATAAAAGCACCAGTGGTTTCAGAACCCAAGGGTCTCTAAGTGACTTTATCTGAGCCTAGCAGAGGCAGGAGCCAGGAGAGCTCTGTTACACCTCCTTCCAACCAAATTTGCAGCTGGTAAAAGAGGCCCTGACAGTAATTAATCAATTTTTCACAGCTCTTTGAATATGTAAAGTACTCCAGAAATGCTATGTTATTACTTTTTCATTAATACTGGGCTGATGAGGGTGTACACAAATGACAGCGCCTACCCATGACTTTGAAATGACAGGGAAAAAAAGGACATATAAAATTCATGGAAATTAAGTATGTGGGCAGGAAGTGCTGGTAAAGAGAACAAGAGAGCACTCACTTTGCCTGTACTAGTTAATCATTTGTTCCTGTTAGCTTAACACTGGCTAGCAGGACACAATTTGTCTTCCCTCTCAGTCAAAGGCTGCTTCGCTCCTCTCCTGATGCACAGCCAGTAGTTCCTGGAGGGCCGTGGCTCAGTCTCATCAGTCCAGGCTTAGACCTGCTCCATGGAAGGTAGTATGTCTCCAACTGCTACAAAGTGAAAAGGCCACAGCCACCCATAAGAAAGCCATCGATGGAGGCTACTTGCATCACCTTCTTCAGCAGCCGCTCATCTGCTTACCTTCCAACCTACCCTTCCATTCAGCTCGGCAGAAATCTCAAAAGGAGAGAGGAGCCGGGGAGCATTTGTTTGAATCCTGTGACTGATTGCCCAGCTTCATTGTAAACTCTTTGAGGAGGGACCCTCTCTTTGCTCTAGGCTTGTCTAGTACAATGGGGCTCTGGTTTCTAGGTACTATGCAATAGAAATAGGCTAGGCAGAATTTGATTTTTTTCTTATAATTGACTGTTTTTAAGCACATTCTTATCAATTTAAATGTTCACAGTCGTGCAAAATGCTGGGTTTTAAGGATTTTTTATTTTTATTTATTTAAATTTTCACCGTTTGGTGAAATTATGTGAGGGGGTGGGTTTATCTGACTATGAGGGGAGTCAGATAATTGTTTAATGCCAGTAAAGTTAAAGCTGTATAACTATTAAACGAACTGTCAACATCACGTGAAAATACACAAAGTAAATAGACTTGCATCAAACTCTAATAAGTGCTCAGGAAGCATTTTTCTTACTTTGTTTATCTATACATTCCAATTAGCAATGGCAATATTTTTTCCTAGCTTCTGTGTGTAGGGTAAAATTGACATTACTGTCATTTACCAATAAAATGTTATCTTTTCTAAATATAAATAGTAATAATAATCTGGAATGGGGCAGTTTTGGCCATTTCCACTATTCCACTGGCATACTGAGGTGGTTGTTAAATCTCTCCCCATCTGCTTCCTCACAGGTAGCCTCTTTGGTTTCCAATTTAGGCCCTGTGTATTTGTTCACCATACCTGATATCTAATTTCCCACACAATTGGCAACCCTTGTAATTTTCAGCAATATGCCTCCAGTGTTGCCAACTCTTCTTATTTTATAACAAGTCTCACAATATTTGGTGTTTCAGAGTAGCAGCCGTGTTAGTCTGTATTCGCAAAAAGAAAAGGAGTACTTGTGGCACCTTAGAGACTAACAAATTTATTAGAGCATAAGCTTTCGTGAGCTACAGCTCACTTCATCGGATGCATTTGGTGGAAAAAACAGAGGAGAGATTTATATACACACACACAGAGAACATGAAACAATGGGTTTATCATACACACTGTAAGGAGAGTGATCACTTAAGATAAGCCATCACCAACAGCAGGGGGGGGAAGGAGGAAAACCTTGTGCCAGCAATGCCCCTCTGCCATGTACATTGGCCAAACTGGACAGTCTCTACGTAAAAGAATGAATGGACACAAATCAGACGTCAAGAATTATAACATTCAAAAACCAGTTGGAGAACACTTCAATCTCTCTGGTCACTCGATCACAGACCTAAGAGTGGCTATACTTCAACAAAAAAGCTTCAAAAACAGACTCCAACGAGAGACTGCTGAATTGGAATTAATTTGCAAACTGGATACAATTAACTTAGGCTTGAATAGAGACTGGGAATGGATGAGTCATTACACAAAGTAAAACTATTTCCCCATGGTATTTCTCCCTCCCACCCCACCCCCCACTGTTCCTCTGATATTCTTGTTAACTGCTGGAATTAGCCTACCTGCTTGTCACCATGAAAGGTTTTCCTCCTTCCCCCCCCTGCTGTTGGTGATGGCTTATCTTAAGTGATCACTCTCCTTACAGTGTGTATGATAAACCCATTGTTTCATGTTCTCTGTGTGTGTGTATATAAATCTCTCCTCTGTTTTTTCCACCAAATGCATCCGATGAAGTGAGCTGTAGCTCACGAAAGCTTATGCTCTAATAAATTTGTTAGTCTCTAAGGTGCCACAAGTACTCCTTTTCTTTTTGCGAATATTTGGTGTGTGAAGCCCCAGCTCCTGGAATCATGTAATTATGCAAGAATCTCAACTTTCATATAAAAGGAAACAATAAGTGAGTTATTGTTGAGAAGAAAAGCTTGAAAACTTGATCCAAGTGCCCCCTAAAGGCTCAGAACCAGATGACATTTATTTCAAATCCCCTGATTTTTTAGGATGATGCTTGATTTTCAAACATTTGAGGTTGGTAAGTCTTTGTCCCATATCTCTGTGCTGCAAACAATATCAGCTTATGAACTTTTACACTTTAGACACTAGGTGTCATCAGAGCACATGCCAATTCTGCAGTGACAAGGAGGAATTGGTTGTGGTCTGTGTAGAAAAGAGATTGAGGAAGATGAGAGAGTGAAAGAGAGGATTTTATTGAAGAAAATGGGAGAAGCAGAAAACATAACACAAAGAATGAAAATGGGGAAGGGAAAGGGAGAGAAAAGAATCGAGTCACATAAATGTTATAACAAAATAGTGTAATAACCTACACTGTTGTTATAATCATATTATTAAACAATTATAGTGCAGGAGCACCTAAAGGCCACAACCAGGTTGCGCCCCATTGTGCTAGATACTATACAAATACATAATTGTAACAGTCATTGTACCAAAGAACTCAGAGTCCCACAGACATATTGGAGGTGAAATATAAATATGAATGGCCTGATTTTCAGACATGCTGAGCACCCACAACTCCACTTGGAGTTAACAGCTTGGATTCTCAGCACTTTTGGAAATCAAACCCTAATATTTCTTATTCTAGTATAGTCTGTCATTTACTTCATAAACTATGTGAAGGCAATCTCCTAAATGTATAAGACAGAAGAAGAAAGGAAAAACTAATTTCTTATAATCTTTAGAGATACTGTCAAGAAGTTTGGTTCCAAATTTTAATCTAGTATATTTGCAAAAATTCTTATCTTCTGGTGTGGAATATTTAAATACTTTGGATTTTTTTTTTTTACATTTATGTAGGATCTACATAAAAACGTTTTGTGCTCTTTTCTGTTGTCTTCATAGCTATTCCTTTTGCTTTATTTATGTTAAAATCCTATATCTTGGAAAATGCAGCTTTCAGGTGGTCTTTAATAAAACATTAAAAAGACCAGATGGTTCTTAATAAGGTATTATTGAAGCAACCTTGGAAGTAGGCAAGAAACATTATCCATACCTAACCCTTAATTTACCACTGTTACACAGGAAATAAAGAGGACATTTCTATGTTTTACATTTAGTCCATGTTTTATGGTTTTAGTATCACTTAGCTACTGAAGGATTGAGTTTACCAGACCTATTATCAAATATGCTCTCCATTATATTATATGAGAGGCACAGCTGGATGGTTCCTAAAGCAACCGCAATCAAAACACTATGCCACTTACTAGGAAGGAACCATCTTCTTTCTGCCATATTTGACCAATCTCCTTCAATCTTCTGATCTAAGAACCATCATATTTTTGGGTCTTCAAGGGTAGATCTTTAAAAAGGTCTGGCAATCTCAAAATCCCATCTCTAATCCTCTCCAACCTTTCCTTGAGGAAGAGGAAAAAAAGTTCTAGCAATGATATGTGGGAGTCCAACAGGCATCCGATGAAGTGAGCTGTAGCTCACGAAAGCTTATGGTCTAATAAATTTGTTAGTCTCTAAGTTGCCACAAGTACTGCTTTTCTTTTTGCGAATACAGACTAACACGGCTGCTACTCTGAAACCAACAATATAATGTACTTCTCAGCTATAACTAAATATTGTAACTTCTTTCTCAAAGCCAAGTTCAACACCTCAGACATAAGCGGTGACTTCTGCATTACATTGAAATCAACTAACAAAACTATATTGAAGCACATCCGTCTGTCTATCTAGGCTCCTTTAAGTCTATCATCAGCATAGTATCCAAGTGCCTTCTGCTTGAAAAGATTTGTAAACAATTCTCTTTCCCTTTTCCTCCTCCTGTAAGGATAGCTAATAAGCACATAAGCAAATTTGTCAAAATAGCTCCTAAATGTCTTCTGCCTCTAACCTTTTGCATTGGCTTTTTAACCACTTTGTCTGTGAGACATACACTACCACCAACAGCAATGGTGGGAATTTTTTTCAAAAAAATCTTAGATTCTTCCTAGTAAACAAAACAAGCAAGGTTTGGGGGTTGTTTGTTGAAAAATTATTCTGATATTTTTCATATGAAATGAAAAAGCCACATGGGGGGAGGGAGGGGCACCGAATTGCTCATTTCTTTGTTGGTTATCTTTAAAAAGGAAATTTGCTCCACAAAATAGCCTTAAATTTAAATAAAAACCCAAAAGGTCCCCCGTCTTTCTACTTCATCTACTTCCCAGAAGGAATCTAGACCAGTGGAGCCTTCTCCAGCCACTTTGATGGCTGAAGAGGCCTGAAATGGAACCACAAAGAGCTTTGCAAGATTTCTTAAAGTCTTACTAGAAAGAAATCATGCAGCATACATATATTAATTATTCTCTAATAGACACAGATGCAGATGGAAAGACCTCTGAATGACAATTAATAGGACTTTTATTCAGTACATATTAATATATGCATATAATTAAAGGATTGAAGAGAAGTACAAGTCAGGCCATAGATCTACAGTACTGACTATTTTCTGTCTAAGCAATTTCCCTTTGCAGAAAATTTTGTGCTTACATCAGTGACTGAAAAATAAATCAGTGTCATATTACTATATAAAATAAAAATATAAGCTGTAGCATTAATCAGTTCAAGGAAGTAATCTTTCTACAATACTGACACCTGGTGGCTTTTAAATCTTATTTACTCTCTTACCATAGTTCAGACACAATGTAAGAGGATTCTCACACTAAGGCATTTGAGCAACATCTTAACACTTTTGAATTTTTCACTTTAGACTTCTCTGCCTTCATATTGTATGGGTCACTATTTACAGGTGAAGTGTACTTTCCATTGGTTAAATTTTGTAATGTAACTTTTTCAGTTCTTGATCAGCTTGCTTCATTTTGTCTCCTTTTTTTGTTTGTTTGATTTTTGTTTTTCATTTGGGTGATGTAACCGATTGGGTTACATCCCTGTCCTGTGCTGAATGTTGTTCTATCCTGTGCCACACTTACCACATGTTTACAGTTTTATTCTGGTTCAGCTAGTAGTGCCTTTCTTTCATGCAGCTCTATGCAATGAACTTCATGCTTCTGCTGTTGGTGTCCAGCACCTTCAAGAAGTTCAGAATGTGGCAAGGAGATTCTTACACAGGCTACTCTGATAGTCTGTATTTCCTCAGTGCCTTGGCCACTGTGTTGGCTTCTTGTTCACCAGTGAGGTAATTTCATAAGAATGACCACACTGGGTTAGACTAATGATCCATCTAGCCCAGTATCTTGTTTTCTGACAGTGGCCTGTGCCAGGTGCTTCAGAGGGCATGAAAAGAACAAGGCATTTATTGAATTATCCATCCCCTGTCATCCAGCCCCAGCTTCTGGCGCTCAGAGGCTTAGGAACACCCAAAGCATCCCTGGTTGCGTCCCTGACCATCTTGGCTAATAGCCATTGATAGACTTATTCCCCATGAACTTGTCTAGTTTTTTTTTTTAACCCATTTATACTTTTGGCCTTCACAACATCCACTGGCAAGGAGTTCCACAGGTTGACTGTGCATTGTGTGAAGAAATACTTCCTTATGTTTGTTTTAACTCTGCTGCCTATTAATTTCATTAGGTGACCCGTGGTTCTTGTGTTATGGAAAGGGATAAATAACACTTCCTTATTTACTTCCTACATACCAGTCATGATTGTGTAGAGCTCTATCACATCTCTGTTTAGTCCTCTCTTGTCTCAGATGAAGAGTCTCAGTATTTTTAATCCCTCTTTGTATGGAAGCTGTTCCATGCCCCAATCATTTTTGTTATCCTTCTCCATACTTCTTTTCCAATTCTAATATATTGTTTTTTGAGATGGGGTGACCAAATTGCATGCAGTATTCAAGGTGTGGGTATAGCATGGATTTCTGTAGTGTCATCGTATTTTCTGTCTTCTTATATTTCCCTCTGGTAATGGTTCCTAACATGGTTAGCTTTTTTGTCTGCTGCTGCACATCAAGCAGATGTTTTCAGAGAACTATCCACAATGATTCCAAGATCTCTCTCTTCCTTCTAAGAAAAGGAGTACCCGTGGCACCTTAGAGACTAACAAATTTATTAGAGCATAAGCTTTCGTGAGCTACAGCTCACTTCATCGGATGCATTTGGTGGAAAAACCACCCTCTCTTCCTTCTATCAGTTTCAACTGCCCTGCATGTCTGATCATCACCTATTTATATTCTGACTGAAGTACAAGTGACAACTCATCTGCCACAGGCATCCTTCCATATTCAGTGTTCCAGGGGTCAGGTTTGCCACCAGTGCATAATGTGTGAAAACTAATAGAATTGTATGGTCTTGAGCGATCAGTATGATGATACCTAGACCTAAATAACTGTCTCTTCCAACCACAGTGAGTGTATCTCAAAACTGTCAGGATTCCTGCCATGTTGCAGATTGGATAAATGACAGCTGGTTAAACTTAAACACTGGTAAGATGGAAATATCACTGGGGGAGTAAGGAGGATTTCACTTGTTCAGTAGAGTGCTTGACTATCAATAAGAGACACCCCAAGCTGGCTGACAAGATTCACAATTTGTGGATATTTTTTTTCCCTATTGATGTTTCCACAGTGATCCATTTCACTGACATCTTGGCTGAATTTCTCAAATGAGCTTCACTAGGCACTTCCATGTACAATGACTCAGAGGTTGTAACTGCAAAGAGTACCATCAAAGAGAACGGATGACACCTGGGGTGGCTAGTGTGGGAGATTCTTTCTGTCATCTGCAAGACTTTGTGACTCTGCAGCTGTGGCCTGATCCTGAAGGAGGTTGAGCACGTGCACTGAAGTAAGAGAGAGCTGTGAGTGCTGAGCCTCTCTCAGGATTAGGCTCTATTTTAAGGGGTAGGGATTTTTGTTTTTTCTGTCTCCGTTTTTATATTATTAGGCTGTGTTGCCTTTATAAAAGTTTATCATTAGTTTTTGTTTTGTAACTTTTCACACTTTTTAGTTAGTTACAGTTAAAAAAACAGTAAGTATTATTGAGTCATTAAGGGTATTAATGAGGGCTATTAAGGAATGGAATGTCAGATCTAAACCTTACTAAAATGCATAGGAGAAGCTGGGACATTTGGTAGGATGGAATGAAAAACTGGTAATAGGCCTGCTTTAAAAAAAAAAAAAAAAAAAAAAAAGGAACTGTTACCAGAGACTGTTAGTTAATTTAAGGTCATCTGACTTCAAGCTTCTTTTTGTTCCAAAGCCCAATCTTGGGCCTATTAACACCTAGTGATTTAACATTTTTGTCATTATGGCCGAGATCCTCAAAGGAATTAGGTACCTAACTCCTATTGATTTCAATGGGAGCCTAAATACCTGGATCTGGGACCATTTTACTGCAGCCTAGAACTCCTGCCCCCAGACTCTCAAGGAAGCTAGCTGTTGTGTGGTGTGATTCATGTGAAAAAGGCATCTCTGATTTCTATGCAAAGTTGCACATTCCTTGAAAAAATGACTTCTTTCTGTTTCTGCAGCCAGGTGTAAAAGCCAAATATATTTCTTTTGAATCAGACCTTTGATGTCTTTAAGAGCAAAGTTAGGAACAGAGCTACATTTAAAGATCTTATAAGTATATGTATATGTGTATAAGTATATGTGTATGGTGTCATACACTGTGAAACTATTTGTATTTCATAAATCCCCCCGCTCCATTTTATATGGTTTTTTATTTACTTGCATCTTGTTTTATACCATGTGGCTCCAGATTTGGGGCTAGATTGGGGATTGGACCTAAATTTATGTTAGGGAATTGATGTTTCACTTTCATAATAATTAAGAATCAGTTGGATTGCACTGGAGACTGAACCAGGAAAGTAAGTAGCAGAACAGGCTCCCCCAAGCCATCCTGACAAAACGTGCCTCCAGCATATTATGGAAGGACTACATCTCAGAATAGGAGGGTAATTCAGTCCCCATGAGTCATTCAGTGCTTGGACTCTGCTAAGTCTGACAAAAATGCCAATTGTATTTGTGATGACATCTTTTGAGTTGTAGACAACCTGGAGAACTGGGGTAGATGCCAACAAATTCATTTTATATGGGTAACTGAATCTCCAGCAGATTTTTGGTCACTAGTGACATGAACCAGATTTGAATAGGTGACTTAGGCTTTGTCCTCACTGATGACACAAAGGTGGTGTTTTTTTGTTTGTCTGTTTATTTTTACAGCAAGGTAACTAACACATAATAGTTATCTCACTGTAAAATCTTCAGTGGAGACAAGGCACTTATAGTGTTTATCAGGAGGTAGCTAGGCGAGGTCAGTATTATACACCCTGCCTTTGGCAGACCTTACTTCATCTACTTCATAATAACATTAAAGTGCATTGTCTCCACTGAGGTTTCACAGTGGGATAGCTCATACACATTAGTTATTATCCCTGAATAAAAACACACCTACAAGTGCCTTGAATCAACTTTGGATTTTACAGAGAGATACAAATTAACTTGCTGTAAAAACACCACCTTTGTGTCAGTGAAGATAAAGCCTTAGAGGCAATTCTAGTCCCCAGAATTATCCAATACAATACAATTATCTAAACTATGTGAATAGTTATGTTTACCATCCTTATTGAAGAACGTTAAGAGTTATAGACAAAAAGCACTAAAGTGTAAAACATTACATTTTGTGTATGTGTGCAAAACCTCATGTTAACATGGCACTTTTTTAATTTGGTGGAAGCACCTTTCATGTTAATTTAAGTTACAAACACAGTTATATTGTTTCCTGAATGGCAAGGAATTAAAATAATAGGGCTGTCGAGCAATTAAAAAAATTGTCATTAATCGCACTGTTAAACAATACCAGAATACCATTTATTTCACAACATGATAGAATCATAGAAGATTAGGGTTGGAAGAGACCTCAGGAAATCATCTTTTCCAACCCCCTGCTCAAAGCAGGACCAACCCCAACTAAATCATCCCAGGCAGGGCTTTGTCAAGTCAGGCCTTAAAAACTTCTAAGGATGGAGATTCCACCACCTCCCTAGGTAACCCATTCCAGTGCTTCACCACTCTCCCAGTGAAACAGTTTTTCCTAATATCCTCCCCACTGCAACTTCCTAATATCCTCCCCCACTGCAACTTGAGACCATTGCTCCTTGGTCTGTCATCTGACTAAGAGCCGAGCTCTATCCTCTTTGGAACCCCCTTTCAGGTAGTTGAAGGCTATCAAATCCCCCCTCACTCTTCTCTTCTGCAGACTAAATAAGCCCAGTTCCCTCAGCCTCTCCTAAGAAGTCATGTGCCCCAGCCCCCTGATAATTTTCGTTGCCCTCCGGGTCTTCACTAGACCCGCTAAATCAACACTAACTGCATCAATTGCAGCAGCATGGATCTCCCCACAGTGACAACAAGCCTCTAACTGCATCTACAATGGATGGTTAGGTCAATCCAACTTTGTCAAACAAGGCGTGAAATCTTTCACAGCCTTGAGAATTGTAGGTAGGTTGATGTAATTTTTAGACCAGGCCTTAGGCCCGATCCTGCAAACACTTCCTCATGTGCTTAACTCTCGGGGTTACGCCAATAATCAAGTTTCACATGAGCACGTTGGCAGGGCTGGGGCCTTACGGATCTGGTGGAACTGCTACCTTGGCTCCGTTGCCCGGGAGTTCACGCTAGAGTTGCCAGTTCTGGTTGGAGGTATTCCTGGAGGATTCATCACATGACATACTCTTTAATTAATCTTTCAATCCTGGAGCTGGGTTGGCAACCCGAGTTCACAGGGCGCCTTCTTCTCAGGGCCTCCGCAGACTGTCACCGCAGGTGTGGACCTGTGGGCCGCTGAGGCAGGTGCCGGAGGAAAAACGCTCCACCCCAGAGTGGCAGGCAAAGTCGCTGGTTCTGGGCACTCAGACTCTGGGCTGCCCAGCCGGGCGGATAGTCTCTAAGGTGCCACAAGTACTCCTTTTCTTTTCATGATGGGAAGGGCAATTTCAGCCTCTTCTGCAGCTGGGGCTTCCCCTCCAGCTTCAGCTGCTGGCTTTGCCACTGACCCAGGCGAGAAGTTTCCTTGCGGGCCCGCCCACAGAGCGTGCTGCCTGCCGCGGGTCTCTTCTCACCCCCCCCGCCCCCCCGCAGTCAGGGAGCCACGCCCCCTCCCAGGTCCACTGCTTTCCAGCCGCGCTGCCGAGGCCCGGCAAACTCAGCTCAGGAGTGAGGCGGCTGCGGGCGCCAGCCAAGGGACTAGAGAGCGCGCGGCGAGCGTCCGTCCCCCGCGGGGCAGGCTGCGGCGGGGCGAGCCACGGGCGCGCCGGTGAGTACGAGCCGGGCGCGCCGGGAAGGCGAAGGGGAGACGCCCGCCCTGGGGAGGGGGGGGCGCTGCAAAGGCTCCGCCCTGCCCCTCCTCCCGGTGCGGGCGCCCGCCCCAGGGCCACTCGCCCTCCCGCTCTCTCCCTTCGTTCTCCTCGCCCCGGTCCCCGAGCGAGGCTGCTGGTAGCGGGGCTTTAGTGACCTCGCTGCGACGTCGCGTCTGGATGCCCTGAGGGGGATTTCAGACGGGCTTGGGTCAGTCTGGCTAACCACGGCTGTGTGTATCCACGCCCCAGGGTTAAACCTGCAAGCTGCTGTGTAGACGCACCCGAAAGCCGAAGTATGGCTGGGGGGACGCGCTCAGGGGGGGGTGTTTGCGGGTTTTGTTTTGTTTTTAACGGAAATAGTTATAAAGAGACCTTGCGCCACAGATTCCTCTGCCCCTAAAGGGATGACCTGTACTAGCATAAGCAATTTAGTCCAGTGCAAACTGGGTCCGTGCTAGGGATTTTTTTTTTTTTTTTTTTTTACTGCTTTAATTATACTGCTGTAGGAATGCAATACAACTCTGTAGACTAGCCCTTAGAGGTTAAAGGCTGTAGTTCACCAGAATTGGAAACAATCATCTTTTTCAGTGCTGCTAAATAATGTGCATGTGATTGCGGGGAGGAGGGCCTGAAATTAACTCGTTTGAGGACCGAAGGACTGCATGAACTTTTTCCGAAGCCTGAATGGACTATTGTGATGACCCAGTCTGACCTGTGTAACACAGGCTCTAGAACAGGGGTGGGCAAACTTTTTGGCCCGAGGGACACATCAGGGTTGCGAAACAGTATGGAGGGCTGGGTAGGGAAGGCTGTGCCTCCCCAAACAGCCTGGCCCCTGCCCCCTGACTGGCCCCCTCAGAACCTCCACCCCCCAGCTCCTTGTCCCTTGACTGCCCCCCCCCAGGACCCCTGCCCCTAACCGCCCCCCCGGGATCTCACCCCCCTATCCAACCCTTCCTGTCCCCTGACTGCCATGACCCCATCCAACCTCCCCTGTCCCCCAGGACCCCGTCCCTAACTCCCCCCCCGACCCATCCCCTATCCAACCTCCCCGTCTCCTGACTGCCACCCCCCCTCCCCTGAACCTCTGCCCTATCCAACTGTCCCCTGACTGCCCCTGGGGCCTCCTGCCCCTTATCCAAACCCCCTTACCCTTACCATGCCACTCAGAGTGGCAGGACCAGGCTTATTTGAAAGCCTGGGAGGTGGGCAGGCACAAGCCATGCTACCCTCATGGTGGCATTGCTGCAGGGGAGGGGAGACAGCAGGGGCGGGGCCAGGGGTGAGCCTCCCTAGCTGGGAGCTCAGGACTGTTCTGCCTGGCCCCTATAGGCTGCACGTGGCCCGCAAGCCGTAGTTTGCCCACCCGTGCCCTAGAACTAAAATTCCCACACTAATCTTTTGGCATTTGCTTTTATGGTTTTTAAAAATTTAAGTTGTCCAGAAAAATAAGGCAATGAAAATTAGTTCCAAATTTTGCTATAAAAGAGTAATAAAATTTACATGCTATTTGTTGTGACCTACTCTCTTTACATGTCTCTCAGTATAATTCAGTATAGACTCAGGCCCCATTAGAATTCAAAGGATATCTCCTCTGTTGCAGTTCTTCACTAAATATAAAGTCTAACAGCTCTTTGGACTGTCAAGCTACTTGTTCAGACTTGTTTGGTACACAAGGACTCTCCTATGAAGTATTTATGTACAACTTGAATTTGTAATCAATGTTCTAACATTCTGTAGTATTGCTCTCATCTTGCACATCTGCCTTCCTCCTCGTATTGCCTAAGGCTTTGAGCAATTTTGTTCTTTAGTCAAAACTAATTTTTTTTTAAATTACATTTTAATATACTGACGAATGGGAAATACTGGGTAACTTTCCTGAAACTTCCTGTTTTGCTGTCCAGAGTAAAATGTACTCACTTTCACAATCCTCTTTGCCCTTCTAAAATGTTCCTGTAGAATTAATATTCCTAAATACAGATTACTGGGGTAATGTTCCTAAACATATAGCTATAGAATTGCAATAAATGTATGCAAATATTATGAAGCACAGGGTGATGTTTATTTAACTAGATCAGTGGTTCTCAAACTGGGAGTTGGGACCCTTCAGGGGGTTGTAAGATTAATAGCTTTGCATCCAGCATTTATAATGGTGTTACATTAAAAACACTTTTTGATATATTTGGGGGGGGGGGGTCGCACTCAGAGGCTTGCTATGTGAAAGAGGTCACAGTACAAAAGTTTGAGAAATCTGAACTAGATTTTTTTTTTATTTATTTGTACTATTATGGCACCTACAAGCCTTAGTCGTTGACCAGAACCCCACTGTGATAGGCACTGCACAAATACAGGAAAAAAAAAAAAAAGACAATCTCTACTCCAGAGAATAATGAGGTGTCCATCATGGGGGGGAGAGGGGGATGGGGAATGAGTTTAGCTGACATGTTTTTCCTCTGCATCTTTTTAGTGATGTTCTTATTAAACACTATCCCCTCCCCATCCCACATGCAAACTCATTTTAATGGCTTAGCTCATGTCCCCAGTCAAGCAAACAAAACACCCCTCCTCTTCTCTGCTGGTTTCTTTCATGAGATTACAGTAATTTGTTTCATTTAGACATGGGGGGGGGGAATAGCTTTCCCTCTAGTTCTGTCAATCCAAGCCCTGGTCTAACACAAACCTCCAAAGCAAGAAAATTCAAAGGTAATGTCCTCTCAACACTTAGCGCCCTGCCCGTTCGCCGGCACACCTGAAGTTTTTTAGGAAACCCGGTCGAACACTGTTTTACCATTGAGACTAGAAGTATCCCTTTGAAACAATTCTATCTGAATGGAAGTCTGTGAAAAGAGTATGTAGGATTAGTTGGCATCAAGTTCAAGGAGACAATGATATTTCTATGAGCAACAGGTTTAAAATTTGAATTGAAAAAACAAGGTAACTCCTTCATGTAGCAGAAACTAATCTTAACCGAAAGCTGTGTTAGATTCTTCCATTGAGATTCACATTAATCTAGAGACTTCTGACATTCCTAGAAGATGAGGCTGCTGTAGGGTAGACTGAGGTAAATGATGTGTCATTTTTAGGATCCATTTCTGCAATTGTATCTGTGTGAGTGGTGAACCTCCTTTCTGCATTAACCTCTTTGAAGTCAGTGGCCCTCTTCATATGTAAAAGGGTCTGCCCATGCAGATCTGATTACTCGTTATTCTGAAATGAAGTCAAAGGATATGCAAACCACAAGTGTATGCATGTACTTAGAGGGAGGAGAAGAAGAAGAAGAAGATGTTCCTTGGGCATAAGAAGTCATTGGACATTTAGAAACAGGTAACAGATACTTTAGCAGGGAATAAGAATTTCTCTGGTATTCCTCCTCCAAGGCAAATAATTTGTCAAGTTAGTTCCAGAAGTCAACTTCACCATAGTAGAATTCTGTGGGGGAAACCCTGCTTGTTGGTGGTTCAGGTTCTTCCCTTCCAAATATAAATGGAGTTGAACGATTGTAATTTAAAATGTTTTGAAAATGTGTCCTATACTTGTACATATGCATGTCATTTTTAAATTGAGCCTAAATGATGCGAGTGGGAGTTTGAAAATGCAAGAATCTGAACAAATTTAGAGCTAAGGAATTGATCCACCAGCCACTGAAGTTAGTGGAAGTATTCCCATCGGTCATTGGACTGTGCTCCAAGTACATTGCAATAACAGATTATAATGAAAGTGCTGAGAGACCTTTAGGTAAAATGTTGTTTAACTTTAAAACATTACACAAAAAATGGAAGGAATTTTACAGTCAGGAAGTACCTTTTACTAACCTTGATTAAATATAGAACTAAGAATAGGCAACAGGGGTCTCATGAGAAAATACCTGAACATCAATTGGTTAACATTGTGTGAAGTATTATCTGAAATGGAATTTTGGGAGTTAATAGAAGGGCAAGTTTCTGTCTTTAAAGATATTTTCTTCTTTCGCTCTATTAATAATGAAACGAGCTCTATGGCCAAGTTCCCCTCAGTATTTTTTTTTTTCGGTCTCTCTTCTGTCAATATTCACCAGTGTTCACTGAGTGTCTGTCCTTGCTTTGAAGTCTGTCCTCCCCTATCCTGGTCTGCATCTCTAATTGACAGATCTAATATCTGTGTGGAACAGAACAGATAATTAATGAAGAAGGTGTGAATATACCGCTTCAAAGAAAAGAAATGGACAGATAAGACATTTTACATTTCAACTTGAACTCTTCAGTGTTTGCAGTCGGATTTAAAAGAACACTGTCAAGTTAAAAATATTTCACTCTGAAAATATTTCACTTAACTGTTGGTACAGGTAACACATAGGTATATAAAAACAGAGATGGGAGAAAAATATTTTCCTCAGTTTATTAACTTTATGCATTTGACTCTACTTTATGTAGTCATTTTCACTGTTTCCTCTATATGGTTCCTCTTTTAGAAGAATCTTTGTGAAATACACTGATTTGGGTAGAGGAAGGCCCTTAAACAAAAGGTGATACTAATACTGACATTCTCATATTAACTCTCTCTCAAACTCTAAGCTTCTTGAAAGGGGACAACTAAGCACTGATACTTTCCAATTGTACTTTTAAAGGGGATTTGGTCTTTCAGATATTAAACGATTCCACAAGATGTTTGCGAAAGCAACAAAAAAATTTGTGAGAGAGACTGACTGTGGCGGTGACTTGATCCCTGTATCCCGCTTGAATGACTCGGATAAATTACAGCTTCTCAACTTAGTAACAAAGAAGAAGAAATTGTGGTGCTGGCAGAAACCAAAGTACCATTTCTTGACAGTCACGCTGAATGATGTGCTTACTGAAGACAAACCTATAAAACCAGGTAAAACTATACTGGTATGACATTACAGTAGATAAGAAGAATGCAAAGTACAATCTGTTCTAACCATTATTAAATAAAGTTCTTATAGCATGTTACTGTAAGGTTTCTTTTGGTTCTGAAATATTCAGCATTATTAAATATGAGATGGTTTGATCTTTTCTGTGGTTGACTTGTCATCTAGCTAATAACAATACTAATAAAATGTTAGTTAAAAAGTGAAATGTCTTGCCCAGTGGGAGTAGTGTGATTGAATGCTGGAGACTCCATATGACAGTGTTGTTAAATGTTATTATTTTATGGCTTGACATTCTGAAGAGCTCTTTCAGAGTCACTATCAGGCTCCAGTGTGTGGTAATACTGTGCAGTCATAGTGCACTCTAGGTGAGAGCGCACTGTGATATGCTCAGCAGTTACCCCTTGCCACTCCACAGGTGAGGTGAGCTGCATCTCATAATCCTCAAGCCCTGGGGCAAATGATGAATTTGGGGCAAATCAGTCTTGACGGCTATCTGAGCTTTTATAATACATTTTTAAAAAATGTTTGTTTCAGATGCTTAATTAGCTGATGTGGGGAAAAAGGTTTTATATTGATCCCCAAAACAGAAACAGCACAGGTAGCAGGAATGCAAGCTTTCCCACATTTATCAACCCTGACTTGGAAAGTCCAGCTTCAGTTGCATACAGAGGAGAGCTCCGTCTTCCTTCCTGTTTATTCCTTGGCATCTCTGCCAAAATTGAAGACATTTGGTCACAGGTGACTAAACCTAGATTTGATTGAGTGACCAGCAAGTGAAGGAGTCTGGGTCTGATTCTGATACAGGTTACACTGGTTTATGCTAATGTGTACCAATGAAAATCTACTGGTGGTAGCAACAGTGGAAGCACTTGTGTAGACAGGGCTCAGGCATTTTTATCCCTATGTCGTCATCTCCTGTGTGGAGTGTCTGTATTTGTGTTTCCTCAGGTTGTTCCCACCATTGAGTTGCACCACTGCTAGACCAACATTCGAAAGGATAGCATGGACAAGATCAGTATCTCTAGGCAGACATGACTATCCAACATAAACAAGTAATGTGGAGTGATCTATGTTTATAACTTGCACATTACAGTTCCCAATTTTGAGTTCTGTGTTTATGTTTTTGGCATTAAAGGCCATGATCCAAAGCCCATTAAATCAATGGGAGTCTTTCCATTGGCTTCAGTGGGCTTTGGCTCAGGCCCATGATGAGACAAACCAAGATAATGGAAAATAAAAAGGTGAGAAAATAGGTAGTTGAGTTGTGTATGTATTCTGTGTATGGCAGGAAAAAATCTCTAGGGTACTTTATAAACCTCTCATAGGATTTGAACTCAGTACTGTAAACATCATACATTTCCTTAAAATGCCAAAATGAAAAATAGTGTAAATGGGGGGGGAGAGAGGGGGAAAGATGGAACAAACAAAAATAAGGATTGTAGGCCAGTTAACTCTTCTGTGTGACTTTATTTACCTGTTCATATTTTCCACAGGCTTCTGTTTTTCAATCAGATCCTGCTACTTCTTTCAAGATCTATTATTTTCAAGTCTGCATTAGTCATTTTTTTTTGTGGGTTTTTTTTTTCTCTTCCAAGTTGTTGTTGAGTCTGACTTTGTGAAATATGAGGGGAAGTTTGAAGATTTTGCCAGAGGAAGTATTGAAACTTCATTTGGACAGATCAACCTGGGTGCTGGAGGAAAAGGCTTTGTAGAAAGCCAGTCTTCATTTGGAAACCTAAAAAAGCAGGAGGCTGACTTGCAGCACCTTATGAAAGACCTCAAGGGAAGGTATGAGTTTTAACTTTGCCATCCATGTCAAGCTTGAAGATATTTTTACATGTTCATTATTCCTTTTTAAGTGGCTTATTTTTACACTGAATTTACATGTTGAACTTGGAGCCAAATCCTCCCTCTGTGGGACTCTGTGTGGGTGCAGGGATCTGTTTGTTTGGGTGGTTGGTGCAGGACTGGAGCCCGAGTTTAGACAGGTTGTAACCAGTGGGAGTAACAAACCATGGGAGAGGAAAAAGCAATGCCAAAGATATGGACTAGAATCAGGTAGTTTCTTGGATTGTAAGTCTTGTGTAAGGATTGTGTAGGTCTTGATGGATCCAGTAAGAATACTTTTAATGTATATTGGTTGTTTACAAACTAGAACATTTTGAGGATTTTCTTCACCAGATGTCTAGGGCAAATACTCATGGAAACCAAACAACAAATACCCAGTATTCTAGTAAGCAAGCTTTAAAATCCGTTCTCTGAGTGTTCAAGCTAGTAAAACTTGATTGCTCAAATTTAATAGGAGTGAAATACAAAAGGGGAGCAATATGTCATTGAAAATTCATTTACAAATTAAATGAATAATCAAAGAGGAAAGTGCTGTAAAATGTTCTATCACTAATACAAACTATCACTTATAACCTGAGGGAAAAATAGACTTCCGAAGTTGGGGGCTTAGTTCCATAAAATACGGAGCACCTCCTGACAATCTTTGCGTGCCCCTAAATCCCATATAAGGGCATCATACTACCATGAGTTGTCCATGGACAAACCCCCTTTGTGAAACCCAACTTACTTCAGTGGGGATCTTGTGCACTTTGCCTTGCAGGATTGGGGTGTGAATCATATGGGAGTCAAGGGTACTCAGCATGTGGTAGGATCAAACCCTTAATCTGTTGGATTCAATGCAACATACTTTAACAACCGTTGCTAATGCTTTGATGATGAGAGGTGGCAGGTGTAGAAATGAGATGGAAGAATTTAGTTTTTTCGCTAGCTGGATGATAGTTGTCTAAAGCAGTGTAAATTTCCTTTAAACAGATGCTCTAAAAGTAATCAATTTCTCACAGTAAGGATTGCCTGCTGTTCTACTTGTCATAAGCCTTTACAAACAGCCATTGAAAGGCACCTTGTTACTTTCTTAGTAAATTTCCTGATTAAAAACATAAATATCATAGCAAATGTGTGTACCATGATTCAAAAATGAATTTATATGTAGTATAAAGGGGGGAAAAAAATTTCTCAAGATTTAGAGTAGTTGTCATGACAACGACACACTAGGTCATGCCTAGTATCCCCTGGAAAAGATGAGTTTTGAAAAAGCTAGTTAGCTGCTCCATTAGAATAGGCAACTCTCCCATAGCAAATGGAAATGTACTGAAGTTAATCCAACATCTGTGGGCTCACAATCTTCACAGTAATTAAACCGCATTTACAAACATTATCTGTATTCCACTCGGGATGGTCATAAGGTATTCACCAATCTATGAATATGTAAAATGAAAATTTAAGATCCCAATGATTTGTATCATGTTTGTAATTGTAGTGTATTAATTTAATACAAGCCCTAATCTAGTAAAAATGTATTTGGCTTCTGAAGTGTGGGAACGCACATGGAACTGCAGAATCCTTGGTTTGTTAGACTCAAACCAGTTATTGAGGCCCTTAATTTTCTGAAGGTAATATGCTCTGTATATGAGTCTCACTGGATTGTTTATGCAGATTTTGCACTGGAAGTATGCCAGCGCAATATGCCTGCATTGCACCCAAGCATCTGGCTCATTTTCTCTAGAAATGACACTTCATAACTTAATGCTTATGATACAAAATATATTGCCAATATTCCAGCCAGTCCTAGTTTCACTAGGAGTTGGGAGATTACAGAGCAAGATTAATTTGCAGTTTTTCTGTGTCCCTGGTCATAAGCAGTATGGCCTGTAGAATTTACCATGCTGAGGCAGTTCTTTAAAATTGAAATTTCCTGTATTTGCATCTTAGTTGTTTCATGATGTGCCACAAATTTTTTCTCCAGCATCTACCTATTATCTTGCTCATAGAACATTATGTGATGACATTAAACACTGGTGATCTTGAAACTGAGGGTTTGATTTTAAGCAATATATTATCAGGGGGATGTTTACTTCACCGAATGAAATGACTTATCCAGGGTTTGCTGGATATATAATTATTTTGTTCATTTTTAATGTATGTCCTAACTGTTTGCAAAAATGCAGTGCTTGTTTTGCACTACTTGAATTGTGATATAATTCAGAAGTTTAAATAAAGTTTAAAAAATTTGTCCTCCATGTACAGAATGTGATACTGTCCTGCGAGGTGTAAAATCAGCTTCCCTCCACTTATATGTACTTTCTAAAGGAGAAACATAGTAAAGCTTAGAATTAAATTACGAAAACCTATGGTATATCCCCTTTTTTAGCAAGGATTTAACAGCTGAATGGTGTGATGCAAGGTCCTGCATAAATAAAATTTCATTACTTTTTTACAAAATATGCCATACAACAACTGTTAACATAATATGAAGTATCGAAAATTAAAACACTCTCTTGTCAAATACATGAACAAAGTGCATTTTGTGATGCATTATCCTTGCTCTTTTTTGCTGTGTTTGCTGAACTAAGTTGCTAATTCACAAAATGTAGTAATTCACTGTCTTGCAGCTGCTTAGAGTGAATAAATGAGGCTCTACTACTAATCAATTTGTTAGAAAATAAGCTCAAGAATAATTGTTTTGTTTTATACCATCATAGAAGTGTAGGACTGGAAGGGACCTCAATAGGTCATCTAGTCCAATCTCCTGCACTCAAGACTGGATTTAATAGTGCTAGACTGTCTAATCTGTTCTTAAAAACCTCCAAACACCTGTCAGGGACAATGAGGGAGATTCCACAACCTCCCTAGGCAATTTGTTCCAGTGATTAATTGCCCTGACAGGAAGTTTTTCCTAATGTCCAACCTAACGCCCCCCGCTGCAATTCAAGCCCGCTGCTTTTTGTCCGATCCTCAGAGGCTAACAAGAACAGTTTTTCACCCTTCTCTTTGTAACAACCTTTTATGTACTTGAAAACTGTTATCATGTGCCCTCTGTCTTCTCTTCTCCAGGCTAAACAAACCTCCCTCCCTGTCCCCATCTTTCCTCATAGGTCATGTTTTCTAGACCTTTAATCATTTTTGTTGCTCTTCTCTGGACTTTCTCCAATGTATCCACATCTTTCCTGAAATGTGGCACCCAGAACTGGACACAATACTCCAGCTGAGGTCTAATCAGTGTGGAGTAGAGTGGAAGAGTTGCTTGCTTCCAGCTCTCCTACTAATACATCCCTCAGTCCGCATGGCAGCCAGCACATCCCTCAGTCCGCGCCACTTCCCACAGCCCCCACTGGCCTGGCACAGCAAAGTTCTTCAAAATGGAGCCAGTGGGAGCTGCAATTGGCTGAACCTGTGGAAGCTGCAGGTAAACAAACTGGTCCAGCCTGTCAGCAGGCCACGTACCAAAGATTGCTGATCCTGCTCTAAATCATTTATGAAGATATTGAACAGGACTGGGCCCATATTGAAATATGTTCTGGTATATTCCACCTTAAAAATCACTTTGGTTAATTAACTCACTACATAAGCAATAACAGATTTACTTTATATATGCCTAAACTGAGTAATGGTAGGAGTTTTATTGCTGTTAATCTTGTCCTTCTTTCCCCTCCCTATTGTTTGTTCCCCTCACTTGTCAAGTAATGCATGAAGTTAAATTGTAATGTCATTAAGGCAGGGACCATGTGCTTGTATTTGTTCTTTAAAACCCTAGCGGGTTTTTGAGCACTGTTGAAATATTTAGAGGCTGGTAAGATTACGGTTATCTGTTCAATGTAGATTTCAATCAGTGGTATTGTATGGCTTAAGTGAACTCATAAAACATCACCACTCAGAATTGCATACAATCAGATGGGGGGGGAGGGGAATGGAGTACAGGAAGTTGGAAAGAAAATTCAGGAGCAGTGTCCCCCTTTGAACTCAGTCATAAGTCTTTTAGTACTCTCGGGAAGGTGTGGCATAGAGTAATTGCCCGGTGTCTCTGTAAGGGAACTGTGAAATACTGTATTTAAGGACAGGTTTTAGAGTAGTAGCTGTGTTAGTCTGTATTTGCAAAAAGAAAAGGAGTACTTGTGGCACCTTAGAGACTAAAATTTATTTGAGCATAAGCTTTCGTGAGCTACAGCTCACTTCATTGGATGTGAAGTGAGCTGTAACTCACAAAAGCTTATGCTCAAATTTTTGTCTCTAAGGTGCCACAAGTACTCCTTGTATTTAAGGAGATTATAGTAAGTACTTATCATCACACCATAACACACTAATCAGTCAGAAAACTGATATTTTAAATGGCTTAATAAAGGAAATAATAAGGAACTGTTTAGTGGAATGTGACAGTGGATTAGACTGGTGTTCTCTGCTGTCTGAGACCAGGCTACAGACTTTTGTTCTGAGAAGGAATAAAGCTTTACAAGAGTTGACCTTGTAAAGTAGGAGGTGGTAGTTGAATAGAAGAAATAGGTTATTGTGCTTTATAAGTGAGGTGGAGAAGATTGAACTGACTAGTATATTTCTGTTGAGTAGGTCAGAGAAATGATTTTATAATGTGAAGAAGTAGATGCATTTCTTTTCGGGGGGGAGTGTAGCATACATTTGTGATTGGTACAGCTAGAAATTGGTTCACATGTGGAAACGGTTCTTCAGCAGTGTAGTTGATTTTTAAAGTGGTGAGCAGAAATATGTGGTGCTAGGAGATAGGATGTTGCCCATCAGTGAGTGTGCCTAAGGGCCCAACATTGCAAGCCCTCTCTGTTTAGAATGCCCAGCAAATAGCTGAGTACTTTGCAGGATTGGGCCTTTCATCTTGTTTCCCTGGAAAATCTAGGTAGGATTGGATGGAAGAGTGGTCCTAGCCCGCCTGAGGAAACTCTGGCTGCAGGGGACCTGAGGAGGCCACTCGAATGGTGGCTGTAAATTTTTGTTTCTCTAGATTTGTAATCCTTTACCTATTAGAGAATACTATAGTGCTAGATGCTGGGCTGCTTGTATCCACCTGTCATGCTCCTTCCTTTTATTGGCTCCACTATTTTTCTCTTTGCTGCCTCTGTTCTGCAGCAGAGAGAGAGAGTACTCAGTGCTCCTATTTACCCTTTCTTATAATACAAAAAGAGAACTTCCAACAAAATTGAAAGACAGTGGGCGTAATCCTGCTCCCATTGTAAGTCAATTGGAGTTTTGCTGTTGACTTCGTTGGAGGCAGGATCAGCTCAAGTGAGTTTTTAAAATTGATAAAAGGTTTTTTATTTTTTATTACACAATGTATAGCTAAATCATAAACTTTCATTTCATCTTTTAACTTACAAAAACACATACAGAATTAAAAGTAAATATATCTGTGATTTGAGGTATCCAGCATTTCAAACGTTTTATAATGTTTCCTTTGTAAAGCATTTCAGCTCACCTTTAAAGAGTTTGAAAGGAATGCAGTGGAGCAATAGGAAATTAACCCAGATCGATGATGATGCTGTAAAATAGAATGTGAAAGAGATTAGTGATATGTTGCATACCATAAATAAGAGCATTTAAAATATGGCTTGTGAAATGGAGACCAATTTATTTGAGCATAAGCTTTCGTGAGCTACAGCTCACTTCATCGGATGAAGTGAGCTGTAGCTCACGAAAGTTTATGCTCAAATAAATTTGTTTTTAAGGTGCCACAAGTACTCCTTTTCTTTTTTCAGATACAGACTAACACGGCTGCTACTCTGAAACCTGTTGAAATAAAAACTGCAGCTCCATTTGTATACATCCTCAGTCATTTAATCTTCCTGCATTTCATGTTAACTATGCTCATACTACAAGGCTAAGGAAAACTGAGTGAATGAGGGGTCTTAGGCTTGGCCTATACTACAGAGTTAGGTTGACATAGGCAGCTTATGTCGACCTGTGTCAGTGTCTACACTACAGCCTTGCTCCCACCAATGTAAGTGCCATGCTATACCGACATAACTCCACCTCCACAAGAGGTGTAGGGCTTATGTCTGTGTAGTTAGGGTGACATAAACGCTGTGTTTCTTGTCAATTTCATGGCTCCCCGGCCCTGAAATTGACAAGAAAGCTAGCTGCTGTCAGGTCTCCACTCCAAGACAGGCTTGGGCTGCCACTCAGGCTCCCCACCGGGAGCCCTGCTGCCCCCAGGGTTCTGGGACTCCAGGTGCAGATCTCGCCGTCTAAGGCAAGAGGCTCCTAGCAGGGAGCTGTGTGGAACAGAGAGCCTTGACTCTCTTCCCCTCTTTGCCCCCCCC
Source organism: Dermochelys coriacea (assembly GCF_009764565.3). NCBI lineage: Eukaryota > Metazoa > Chordata > Testudines > Dermochelyidae > Dermochelys > Dermochelys coriacea. The sequence continues at coordinate 209,587,985 of NC_050069.1, forward strand.
CCCGCCACACACACACACGCTTCCCCTCTTCAGTCAATGGAAGCACTCCTGGTGAGGACTAACACCAGCAACAGAAGAAGGGTAGTGTGGACATCACAGTAATTACTGCAGTGGCTGTAAGTTAACGTAACATCGGTTGATTTAGATTGTAATGTAGACTTGCCCTTTAATCATTGGAATTCTCTGATGCATGGTGGACACTGTCCCCCGATACAGTAAACCCAGCTTTAACTGCTGCACATTTGCCTTATGTTGTATCCTTAAAGACTATTTCTGAAGATAATTAAGATATGATGGCTATTCATTTACTTCATCTGATGAGGTTTATTCAATGTTTTCTTTTTCTTTCATCCAAAAGAGCACAGTGTTCTCTAGGGCTCCAATCCTGCATTGTGATCCACATGAGGAGTTAACAGCAGCCCAGGACTTCAGCAATCTGCCCACACAGATCACAATGCGGAACTGGGGGCTAGGATGTTATAGCTGTTCGAAAATAAACTGAGTGGTGTGTCTCTGTGGGAAGTAATTTAACTGTGTTGTCCTTAAAAGACTTATTTCAAGATTAATTATTACCATTATATATAATATATATATTTTCACATTAAAGTCAGTGAGGACAGGAGGGAGGCCACTGGTGTACGGGGACCATATTCAGGAAAGCATTTAGTGTATGTCCTGTTGGAGTCAATGGAATTGAGACTTGAGAATAGGAGGCTTCAATTTTGGCACAGGACTCTTAGTTGGTTAGCTGTACTCCAGAGTCAAAGGATATAAGAGGGTTTGGGCCAGATTAACTCCATTGCAATAGATGAAACTGAACTCTGAAGGGCCATTAAATTTTAAAAAAATTTAAGCAGGTTTTGAAGTACTTCTTGAGTTAGTACTATTTCTGGTACCAAATTAATCTGGTTGTATTTTTCTACATTCTCATTTCTTTTCCTATAACTGGATAGGTAACTTTGTAACCACCTAAAATAGGTGGAATGAAAACAAGAGAGCATGGGGGGAAAGGTTCTTGTGTTGCATCCCTGTTGGTCCTTATGTTGCCTATTGCAAGTTCTTTGAAGCATGGACCCATCTTGCTGTATATCGTCAAGATGCCTAGCACACTTCTGAATACTGCATAAAGCTTAATTATAGTAATAATATGGAAAGTGTAATCTCTGTTAGTTACTATGCTGCTCAGTAGCCCCAGTTTTGCATGTTGGTGGGAGTTTCCAAGAACACTGCTGTTTGTGACCATTTGAAAATTCTTGGATTTCAAAGAGCCTGACCTTTCAGATATAAAACTAAGCTTTGCAAAAAAAAAAAAACTCAGGAATGTTTGGGTGCATTGTTATAACGATTATTACGTTGCTTTGATATATTTTGTTCCTCATCTGCACAATTTTTAGGGTTTTTAGACCGTTCTTTCTGAATGACTGAGCTTTCACAAACGGGTTTCTAAATTCCACACCGATCAAAAATTGTCTGACCGTATGGTGTGTTTTGTTTTTTGAGGGTGGGGGTGGATTAGTTTTTAAAGAAAATAAAGAACCAAGCTGACTTCAATCTGATGATGTGCTGTCTGTGTAACGTCTGAAGCTCCAGAAACTGGGGTGTCTAAACTTTTTTTAATTGTTTACCAAAAAAAAAAAAGCTAAAATGTATTGATTTAAATGAATCTGAGGAGAACATGTCTTTTGTATTGTATTTTCTGGGAATGATGATTTAACCCCTCTGAATACCCCATTTACAGTAAAATGGAGAAAAAAGGATTAAATAACTCCTGGCAAGGATAGCAATCTTTTAATCTTCTAGCTATCTTGCTAGAACTGTCTGTTAATAAAAGGTATGACCCCTCTTTTAGGAACCTCAGATGAGTATTTTGAAAAAGGTTGGTATAATTTATACATTTTAGTTGATGGAATACAGTTAAAAGTTCCTTTAACTTCACTGACAGGATTGAATCCTTTATCATAGACCCCAGAAGATGTGGTAATGAAGTATGTAATCCATTTCTTAGAAAAACTTTGTGGTTTCTTGACATTTTTAGGGCATGATTCTGGTACCCTTTCTCATGTTGAATAGCATCTTACTTCAGGAGTGCCTTCAGTGGGACTTAAGGAGATGCTTAAGTGCTTTGCTGAGTTGGGATGATTTGCTAAACTGGGACATATTAAGGTGCTACTCAACATGAGTAAAGGGGGCAGAATCGCCCCCCCCTTTTAATTTCCCCACCCCCCACCTTGCCATCTTTTGAATGCGATAGTTCTGATTGGTGGGGGGTTTTTTTTTTTAAATGTATCCTTGACCTTTGCAGATGCATTGGAACTGACACGGAATAACATCAAGGTAACCTTTTAGTCCAAGCAAGAGCTTTAAGCTAAACAAATTCACGCTAGAAATAAAACCTTCATTTTTATCCATGAGGGGTAATTAACCATTGAAACAACTTCCTAGGGATAGGGGGATTCTCCATTTCTTGAACTTCTTTAAGTCAAGACTGGATTTCTTTCTAAAAGATGTATGCTATCACTGAAATAAAGTTATGGACTAAATACAGAAATTATTGGGTGAAGGTCTATGACTTGGGTTATGCAGGAGGTCAGATTGGATGATTTTAACAGTCTCTTCTGTCCTTAAAATCTATTAAATGTTACCTACTTCTACCATCTAAAGTACTTGGTTAGTTTTGATCCCAGTTTACCAGCCATGAGTCTGACTAGACACTAAAATGGCTTTATTAATAGCAAGTTTAGAAAACAGAGGTAATTAGTTATTATAGGTGGGGTTGGGAAAATGTCCTCTTATTAAGGTTTCCTGATATGTCCTATTATAAGACCTGTTTTCAGTCGTTTATAACTTTAGCTGATTCATCTGAAATTTTCCATGTTGGAGGTCTGTCTCAAGCAAAATTTTTTTGAACATTTTTAGCCAAAACAGTTGCATTGTTTCTGAGAACAACGCCAAGGAAAAAAATCTTGTTTTGCCCATTTTAAAAAAATTCTGATGTCCTTTTCTTTGAAAACTGTAGTTGCCCCCATGCTTTGGAGCAGGGATGTGAAATTTGCAGGAGGGTGATCTTTGTGTCGGGATATGCCATTTGCTATCCCCTGATAAAACTATCCAAGTTACAAGCTTTTGAAAAATTGCAGTTCACACATGGTCAGTCGAGACTTGCTAGAGCATTCCAGCTAAAATTGTGGAAGATTCTGTCCTTGCTGAGCATGCTTGAACCTCTTGCAGGTACTAGTGTTGACCAGACTGTGCATGTACCATCCCCATAGAGTGACAGAGTATGGTCCAGCCCAGGGCTTCAGAGGTCAAAGCTGGAGTTTCCCTATAATGGCTGCTCTGTGCCACAGTGGAGCCAATCTCTCCTATGCTCTCAATGACACCTCACCCTTGCTGGCACCCAGACAGTGTGGAGGAGGAAGCTGTCTGATCAAATGCAAAGGGGACAAAAAAGAGAGCAGGGGGAAGGAAAAGGAGTAGATTGGGACAAGGAGATTTTTTGGAACTGGGAGCTGGGACTGGGAGGTAAATTAATTCTGGTATTTTCTAGCATTTGAGTGCTTGACTTTGCAGCCTTAATTTTCTTTTAATAATTTCAAATTACACCCAAAAAACACTGGCTAGTAGACAAGGATGTCTATCTCACACCCTTAGGTATGCCACTGGATGAACCACAATTTTTTTTTTTTTTTTTGGTACTTGGTGCAGTCCTTATTTGGGAATTGGCTATTATGTGGCTCAATGACTTCAATGGGACTATGCTTGTTAGGGTATGTCTACGCTAAGAAATTAGGTCGAATTTATAGAAGTCGGTTTTGTAGAAAGCGTTTTTATACAGTCGAGTATGTTTGTCCCCACACAAATGCTCTAAGTGCATGTAGTCGGCGGACTGTGTCCACAGTACCGAGGCAACAGTCGACTTCCGGAGCTTTGCACTGTGGGTAGCTATCCCACAGTTCCCGCAGTCTCCACCACCCATTTGAATTCTGGGTAGAAATCCCAGTGCCTGATGGGGTTAAAACATTGTCGCGGGTGGTTCTGGGTACAACTCTGGTCAGGCTCCCTCCCTCCCTCCCTCTCTCCCTCCATAAAAGCAACGGCAGACAATCATTTTGCGCCTTTTTTCTTGAGTTACCTGTGCAGATGCCATACCACGGCAAGCATGGAGCCCGCTCAGCTAACCGTCACCGTATGTCTTCTGGGTGCTGGCGGACATGGTACTGCATTGCTACACAGCAGCAGTTTATTGCCTTTTGGCAGCAGACAGTGCAGTATGACTGATAGCCGTTGTCGACGTAGTCCTGGGTGCTCTTTTTAACCGGGTGCCTGGGCAAACATGGGAGTGACTCAGCCAGGTCATTTCCCTTGTTTCATCTCATGGCGATTGAGTCCTACCAGCAGTGCACTGTCTTTTAATCTGCAGCTAGCAGAAGACAATGGCCAGCAGTCATACTGCACCGTCTTCTGCCAAGCACCCAGGAGGTGACGATGGCTAGCGGTCAGACTGCACAGTCTGCTGCCAGCATGATGTATAAAGATAGATGAAGTGGCTCAAAACAAGAAATAGACCAGATTTGTTTTGTATTCATTTTCTCCTCCCTCTGTGAAATCAACGGCCTGCTAAACCCAGTTTTGAGTTCTATCCTTGAGGCGGCCATTCAGTTTCTCGCAAAGCCACCCCCTTTGTTGATTTTAATTCCTTGTAAGCCAACCCTGTAAGCTATGTCGTGAGTCGCCCCTCCCTCCGTCAGGGCAACAGCAGACAATCGTTCTGTGCCTTTTTTCTGTGCAGATGCCATACCACGGCAAGCATGGAGCCCGCTCAGATCACTTTGGCAATTAGGAGCACATTAAACACCACACGCATTATCCAGCAGTATATGCAGCACCAGAACCTGGCAAAGTGAAACTGGACGAGTAGGCGACATCAGCGCGGTGATGAGGACATGGACACAGACTTCTCTCAAAGCACGGGCCCTGCTAATGTGGGCATCATGGTACTAATGGGGCAGGTTCATGCGGTGGAACACCGATTCTGGGCTCGGGAAACAAGCACAGACTGGTGGGACCGCATACTGTTGCAGGTCTGGGACGATTCCCAGTGGCTGCAAAACTTTCGCATGCGTAAGGGCACTTCCATGGAACTTTGTGACTTGCTTGCTTTCCCCCACCTTGAGGCGCAAGAATACCAAGATGAGAGCAGCCCTCACAGTTGAGAAGCGAGTGGCAATAGCCCTGTGGAATCTTGCAACGCCAGACAGCTACCGATCAGTCAGGAATCAATTTGGAGTGGGCAAATCTACTGTGGGGCTGCTGTGATGCAAGTAGCCAACGCAATCAAAGATCTGCTGATATCAAGGGTAGTGACCCTGGGAAATGTGCAGGTCATAGTGGATGGCTTTGCTGCAATGAGATTCCTTAACTGTGGTGGGGCCATAGACGGAACCCATATCCCTATCTTGGCACCGGAGCACCAAGCCAGCGAGTACATAAACCGCAAGGGGTACTTTTCAATAGTGCTGCAAGCACTGGTGGATCACAAGGGACATTTCACCAACATCAGCGTGGGATGGCCGGGAAAGGTACATGACGCTCGCATCTTCAGAAACTCTGGTCTGTTTCAAAAGCTGCAGGAAAGGACTTTATTCCCAGACCAGAAAATAACCATTGGGGATGTTGAAATGCCTATAGTTATCCGGGGACCCAGACTATCCCTTAATGCCATGGCTCATGAAGCCATATATAGGCAGCCTGGATAGTAGTCAGGAGCTGTTCAACTACAGGCTGAGCAAGTGCAGAATGGTGGGAGAATGTGCATTTGGACGTTTAAAAGCGCGCTGGCGCAGTTTACAGACTCAATTAGACCTCAGCGAAACCAATATTCCTACTGTTATTACTGCTTGCTATGCGCTACACAATATCTGTGAGAGTAAGGGGTAGACGTTTATGGCGGGGTGGGAAGATGAGGCAAATCGCCTGGCTGCTGGTTACGCACAGCCAGACACCAGGGCAGTTAGAGCACAGGAGAGTGCAGTGCGCATCAGAGAAGCTTTGAAGACCAGTTTCATGACTGGCCAGGCTACGGTGTGAAAGTTCTGTTTGTTTCTCCTTGATGAAACCCCCCGCCCCTTGGTTCACTCTACTTCGCTGTAAGCTAACCACCCTCCCCACCTCCCTTCAATCACTGCTTGCAGAGGCAATAAAGTCATTGTTGCTTCACATTCATGCATTCTTTATTAATTCATCACACAAATAGGGGGATAATTATCAAGGTAGCCCAGGAGGGGTGGTGGAGGAGGGAAGGACAAGGCCACACAGCACTCTAAAAGTTTAAAACTTATTGAATGCCAGCCTTCTGTTACTTGGGCAATCCTCTGGGGTGGAGTGGCTGGGTGGCCAGAGGCCCCTCCACCGCGTTCTTGGGCGTCTGGGTGAGGAGGCTATGGAACCTGGGGAGGAGGGCAGCTGATTACACAGGGGCTGTAGCGGCGGTCTGTGCTGCTGCTGCCTTTCCTGCTGGAGCATATTAGTTTGATCCTCCAGCAGCCTCAGCATTGAATTCTGCCTCCTCTCATCATGCTGCCGCCAACTTTCAGCTTCAGCCCTCTCTTCAGCCTGCCACCTCTCCTCCCGGTCATTTTGTGCTTTCCTGCACTCTGACATTGTCTGCCTCCATGCATGCATCTGTGCTCTGTCAGTGTGGGAGGACAGCATGAGCTCAGAGAACATTTCATCGTGAGTGCATTTTTTTCACCTTCTAATCTTCGCTAGCCTCTGGGAAGGAGAAGAACCTATGATCCTTGAAACACATGCAGCTGGTGGAGAGGAAAAAAAAAAAGGGACATGGTATTTAAAAAGACCCATTTTATAGAACAATGGGTACACTCTTTCACAGTAAACCTTGCAGTTAACATTACAAACATAGCACATGTGCTTTCGTTACAAGGTCGCATTTTGCCTCCCCCCACCGTGTGGCTAACAGTGGGGAACATTTCTGTTCAGCCATAGGCAAACAGCCCAGCAGGAACGGGCACCTCTGAATGTCCCCTTAAGAAAAGCACCCTATTTCAACCAGGTGACCATGAATGATATCACTCTCCTGAGGATAATACAGAGAGATAAAGAACGGATGTTGTTTGAATGCCAGTGAACATACACTGCAATGCTTTGTTCTACAGTGATTCCCGACTACGTGCTACTGGCCTGGAGTGGTAAAGTGTCCTACCATGGTGGATGGAATAAGCCTGCCCTCCCCAGAAACCTTTTGCATTGGCTTCAGGAGTATATCCAGGAGAGCCACGAATGCCAGGGCAAATTAATCATTAAACATGCTGGCTTTTAAACCTTGTATAGTATTTTAAAAGGTACACTCACCAGAGGTCCCTTCTCCACCTGGTGGGTCCGGGAGGCAGCCTTGGGTGGGTTCAGGGGGTACTGGCTCCAGATCCAGGGTGAGAAACAGTTCCTGGCTGTCGGGAAAACTGGTTTCTCCGCTTGTTTGCTGTGAGCTATCTACAACCTCCTCATCGTCTTTCTTGTCCCCAAAACCTGCTTCCATGTTGCCTCCATCTTCATTGAAGGAGTCAAACAACATGGCTGGGGTAGTGGTGGCTGAACCCCCTAAAATGGCATACAGCTCATCGTAGAAGCGGCATGTTTGGGGCTCTGACCCGGAATGGCCGTTCGGACCTCTGGTTTTCTGGTAGGCTTGCCTCAGCTCCTTAAGTTTCACGCGGCACTGCTTCGGGTCCCTGTTATGGCCTCTGTCCTTCATGCCCTGGGAGATTTTCACAAATGTTTTGGCATTTCGAAAACTGGAACATAGTTCTGATAGCACGGATTCCTCTCCCCATACAGCAATCAGATCCCATACCTCCCGTTCGGTCCATGCTGGAGCTCTTTTGCGATTCTGGGACTCCATCATGGTCCCTCTGCTGATGAGCTCTGCATGGTCACCTGCAGCTTGCCACACTGGCCAAACAGGAAATTGAAATTCAAAAGTTCGCGGGCCTTTTCCTGTCTACCTGGTCAGTGCATCGGAGTTAAGAGCGCTGTCCAGAACGGTCACAATGGAGCACTCTGGGATCGCTCCCGGAGGCCAATACCATCTAATTGCATCCACAGTACCCCAAATTTGACCCAGCAAAACCGATTTCAGCGCTAATCCCCTTGTCGGGTGGAGTAAGGAAATCGATTTTAAGAGTCCTTTTTAGTCGAAAAAAGGGCTTCGTCCTGTGGACGGGTGCAGGATTACATCGATTTAACACTGCTAAATTCAACCTCAACGCCTAGTGTAGACCAGGGCTTAGTCGGCAATAGACTGAAGCTAGTGGGGCAGATTCTCATCTGGTGTAAATTTTCATAGCTCTGTTGAAGTCCATGACAACTAACCCAGCAGCTGAGGATATGCCCTTAGGTTTGCAAGATCTGTTTATTTGTTTTCAAATCTCAAAGGAGTCTTAAATTTGTCTGAAGTTATTTGGCTTTTATTTAAACAAGTAAAAATAACTAAATTGCCTTTTTGCTGGAAATGATGAACCAAGAATTCACTAAATATGGTGGGATTTAAATTTTTCCAAACAGATCATTACAGTCTTGCTGCTACCAGATAACAAAAGAGAACATAATAATTTGAGGAGGATACTCATATTGAAGCCATTTATACTTTACAATAAAAGCTTCTTACAAAGATTGCTGGGCATACAATTAAGAAGAATGTGTTTTATCAGCTGCAGTGTTTATGCTATTAATTTTTTTTTTTAAATTTCAGAACAATAAATCTAAACAATAATTTACTGCAACAAGTGCTAGGAAGAAAACATGAGGTACTATGTATCTTGACAGAAAAGATAGTAACAACTCAAAAGTGTTTGGTGTCTGAACATATTCAGACAGAAGAAAAATATGGTGGCATGGTGGGACTCCATACAAAAATTGTAAAGGTAAAAAACAAAACAACCCACCAACCATGCAGAGCGCGGGCACAAATATTTCTTCAACATCATTAGATGCCTTCAAAACCTCAGTTATGATATTAAAAAAACAATAATTTGAAAAAATTTCCACTTTTTTTTCCCCTCTTGATTTTGGACAAACCATATTATAACTGACCATATCCTGCCCTTGATTTATTAATTGATCTAATAGATCTGATTCTTCTCTTACTGCTAGAGCTAAGCACACAACTGGTAATGAGCATGTTACCTAATTAATTTAGCTCTTTCTCCTCCATATGAATTTTCTGAGAACAGATCACTTTCTTCATATGTATTCATTATTTTTAAGTATTTGGCAATTTTTGTCTATTTTAAACTGTATCCATTGCAAATGGTTCTCCACAAGTATTCAATACATTGTTTAGTTGTCACTGATTGGTAGAGTTTTCCCTAGTTGGATGAGCGTGCAAGGTCTTTTGGGGTGAATCTAGAATATGGTTTCCATGAATACTCTTGACATTTGACGTACTCTTGATTCAGTTTTTGTGAACATTCATGCCCACGACATATAACACGAATGTTTTTAAAAAAAAAAAAAAAAAGCACGTTAGAGGGGCAAGAGCACAGCTGAAGCCAATTCATGTAAAAATTCAAGTGACTATTTGGAAACCAGGTTTTGCCATGTCACCCAGCTCCACAGAGTACTAGGATCCTCATTGTTTGACCATTTTCTTCAGGTGCATTCAAGGTGCTTCTGAAATAACTGTCTAACAAACTGAGGCAAAATCGTTAGAACTACCAACAAATCCCCACTGTAGGGGCACTTCCACTGATATAAAGCTGGCAAAGGTACCTGCTCTACCAGTTCTTGTGCACCTGGTTGTAAAGAGGATGGGGATGAGCAGCAGGGGTGTCAGGGTGGGAGGGCAGAGCAGCAGTATGACAAAGCAAGGACCAGTTTTCCCCTGATGTCATGGGACTTTACACCAGGAGCATAAGTGAAAGCTACCGCCTGCACACGCTGGGGCTGGAGGCTGAGGGTTGAGGCGCTGCTCTTGTCTCCTGCCACAGGGCTGAGCTCAGGCCCGGAGAGCTTTAAGATACATGTTTGCAGACCTCTAATATCACATGTGATCTTGATTTGGGCACAGTGGAGAATTGAGCTAATGCTTTTACTAATCTAATTTGTGTTACCCTGAAGTTCATTTTGTGTGCAAGCTGCTCTGTAGTTGAATCAAATAAACAGTGGCTGAATCTGTCCCCCAGGTTTCAGTGAGCGAAAATGGGAATGTGAGAAAGGATTCCAATGTGGTTTTAGAGATTCCTGCTCCCACCGCTATTGCCTATGGCGTAACTGAACTGTATATAAAGCGTGATGGTCAGTTCGGTAAGTACAATGCCCATTTTCTTTTGCATGTAGCTCTGATATGGAAAAGAGCTACCTCCTCAAGTAAAGCCTTTCATTCACCTGCAGGCTTACAGCACCTGGTTCTTCATTGCCCTGCATCTTGCATAGTCGTTTACACCAGTGCAAAATGGGCATAAAATGCTGCTACCATTTTTATTTAGTAGCATTTTATACACTCTCTTTGCACTAACCTTTTCATTCTTATAAATAACTACATAAGATGCAGGGCAACAGTCAGAGTATTGCCTGTCTGTACAACATTTTATTAGAAAAAATGAAGAAATAAAGTGTGAGGCTGGTGGTTCATGAGTTTTACTGATTTTACATTCAAATGAATATAGATCAGCTCAGAAAAATGACTCTAAAATTTTTCTTGCCATGTTCAGTCTTTGTCTCTTGATTACTCCAGATCAAATTCACTCAGATTACAAGTAAAACTACATTGGGGTTGGGGATTTTGGTTTGTTTTGCTGGGTTTTTTGGTTTGTTTTGTAACTCCCTGCTCTGGACATTCCATCTGGGCTCTTCCTTGTGTATCATAACTAAAAATCCCAGACCCACCTGAGGATAATGTGCAAGAGGGAAAGAACCCAGGTTGAGTGTGCAGTGTAGGCAGTTAGAAAAGTTAGTGCATCCAAGATGAACTGTAGATGTCCTTAAGGTGCAATTGAGATATAAACCTACAATGCATTTCATTTAGGTCTGTTACAGGAGATGATGGCCAGCTGGAATCTGGACTGACTTTTTTTAATCTCCTGATGGGTTTGTAGGACTGGCAGGAATAATAATAATACATTTTGTTTACAATTTTTTTTATTATTTTTATTTGACTTAGTCATCGAGACACAATGAACAGGAAAATTCCCAAAGGCTGTGCATTTTATAGTCACTTTTTTCAGAACTCAACTGTGTTTCCCAGTTAACTACACTACTTGCTGAATCACGTGTTAATAAGACATCAGGCTAACAATGTGTATTAAAATATTGTTTAGTAAAAGTTTGTAGCTGGGAATCTCTCTCCCTGGGAATATCCTGTGTTCTGTCAGCTGGTTAGTGTGTGCGTGCATTCTTTGATCCGTATTCTCATGTATGTTTCTTCACTGCTGCCTGACCCTATTTTCATTTTAATTACCTAGTCTTTCCCTCTTCATAAACAACATATGTCTCTTGTTGACTTTATTTGTTGGACCTCATAAACAACATATGTCTAGTGTCTTTTTTTTTTTTTTTTTTTTTTTTTAAATTTGTGTTTGTTGCAACTATCATCCATCCCTTTCCTTCCTTTCAGTGGGCAGGGAAACCAGTGGGACTAATTGCAGAGTAAGGTACTCTTCAGCAAGAGTAAGAGTGGAATTAATGTCTACTTAGGAATATAAGAATTGCTATACTGGATAAGACCAGAGGTCCATCTAGTCCAGTGCCCTGCCTCTGATAGTGGCCAGTTCCAGCTGCTTTGGAGGAAGATGGAAGAATCCCCATAATAGATAATTATTGAATAACCTGCACATGAGTTTTGTTTTTCTCATTTCTATCAGTGGTTGGCTTATGCCTTAAGGCATGAGAATTTAGTCCTCTCTCTGTATATACACGCCCTAACATGGCTAGGGAGGGTCTTAGCTATAAAAATGTCTAACCCTTTTTTGAATCCTGCTGACCCCTTTAGCACAGTGATTTTTTTATGTGTCTGTGTTCCACGGGTTAATTTTGCACTGAATATAAAAACATTCTTTTTTAAAGAGTTGAATCATTTTTTTTTTAAATTTTTTTCCCTTTGATTTCATTTTGTCCCTTTTGGTTTTGTGTTACAAGAGAGGATAAATAGTAGCACCTGGCTGATTTGCTTTGTACCATTCATTGTTTTATATACCTTTGACATGTCTCCCCTTAATCCTCTTAGTCTCTCTGCCTCTCATTATTTTCATTGCCCATCTCTGGATCTCTTCTGTTTCTGTCAGCATGTCTGAGACAAGGTGACAAGAAGTGATCACTGTGCCCTAGGAGAGGGTGCACCATTGATTTTTATATAATGGCATTATGATATTTTGACTTTCCAAACCTCCCTGCCCTCACCCCCACCTCTATAAAGGGTCATGCAAACTTAATGTGCTATAAAAATAATGAACAATAGTAACCATACAAACTTTCATAGACTTGTTTGCTTTTGAATCCAGATCTGTTATGGGATTTGACAGTTGACTGCCTCACTTATTTTCACATGATGCTGTGTATGTATTTCAGTCACTGGCCTCATTCTCCCATAAAGGCCAGTTGGGTTTTTTTGTTAGTTTGTTTTTTTAGTGATAGCTTCTCCCTTCAGGTATGCATATGAAATCGCTCTAACAGTAATGGGAGTAACACAAGCACACTGAGACAAGACTATACTCCTTAGTCGGTAATGCCTTGGCTGCTGCCCTTGCTGGGAAAGGCTTTTATTTGTGTTAATCTCTTTCTGTTCCTCTATAACTTGCTTTCCTCTTTAAGTTGTTTTACAGGTGACAGCAGCTTTCTGAAAGATTGCTTTTTTTCCCCTCCTTCTGTAGCAGAGATTGTTTTTCCCCCCTCACCCTTTGAAATACTGGTTTACTTTTGGACTTTCTTTTCTTTGTCACATACTACTTTAAAACTGACTGACTTTTTTTAGTCTACCCATTTGTTTTGCTACAAAATGCCATGGATGGTGTATAGTTCAATATCTTTTTGGGCCATTAAATTTTGTAATAATATACAGGGTCTTGGATTATTTCACAGATATATTATTCTTTTGGCATGGCCTAGTGGCTGAGCATAGGTCTGGAAGTTACAAACTTGTACATTCTAATCCTGGCTCTGACAGTGGCTCCCTTTGTGTCCTTAATTTCTGCCTTGGTTTCCCCATCTGTAAAATGAAACTTGCCTAACTCTCAGGGTAGTTACTGTTTGTGAAGAACTGTAAAGCTGGACATTGTTGGGTAGACAGTACTCTGTTATTAGCGATAGTCTTCCATATGATGAGCCAGATTGTGCCCTCTGAATTGGGTGGAGAAGAGATCCTCAGCACACAAATGTCCCCTCTCCTTCACAGAAGGGTGGATCAGTGCCTTCTGTGGCATTGCTCCCACCTCCTTTCCAGTAACCCACATAGAAATCTGGCTGGGGGCAAGGAGGTGGCAGCCCCACATTGGGTGGGTAGAAGATGCACATCAGCCCATCGTGAACTGACCAAGACTAGATTGGAAACATAATGCAGCTCGAAGCTGTATTTCCTTTCCCCTGGAGTCCCCTCCACAGTGGGTGTCTCCCTTGAAGGGTAGTCCTGGAAGCATCCATGGCCAGAGGAAGACCCTAGTGATGCGACTCTGTGGGAGCCAGGCTGCTACTGAGCTAGCATGGACCTGGCCTGTCACTGATCTATGGGGCTTAGGGATGGACCTGCAGCCCACTGATAGAAGGACCAGGGCAAAGCTCTGAGGGATGCTCATGGAGTTTTTCTGACCTGTAGCTCTTTCACAGGGGTTCCTGCAGGAAGGGGTGATCTGGCCCACTGTATATAACATCTAGTAGTTTATAGATAATGTGAGAAATATATAGATCCTTCTCTCATATACAGTATGCAGGTTTTAGTTGTCCGCAAGGAGCATTGTTCTAATTTAGCAGATTGCTTCTTTTCTTGGTATTTGCTGAATGGATTATTAAATGCATCCACAAAATCTTGTCTCACGTTCTGTAGTTAGTACCTGTTTCCATTTACATCAAGGCAGATCTGTGTTGTGCACAGCACGGTTCTAAATAAGCAACAACATATAATGTACAGTAGTTCATGTAGACTGTGACTGTTAACCATCTTTTTCCATCTACAAGAAATCTGATACATAGCCTTCCTGAGTGCATGTTTCTAATGTCTACATTGAAAGTTCTATCATTAATATTTGCTTTTGTACACTCATGTGGTTTTATTTATTTATTCACTTGTATTTCTAATTACAGAATTCTGCCTGCTAAATGAGCAAGAAGGAGGTTTTGAAAGAGAAAACACAGAAGGCTCATCTTATCCATATTCTTTACCGTTTAGAGACTCTTCCTTTCTATATCAGCTAGACACTGTGGATAGTGACAGGCACTCTGGAGATAGAAACATCATTCCCAGCCATGCTTCTTTAAGTGTACTGAAACAAGGTATTACCAGAAACGCTTTATTTGATTACACTACAGAGTCTTAAGCAAGATAACAGAAGGAGGTATTCTTGCAAAATAGTACATAGAAATCATGCTGTCCTGTTTTTAATAGCCACTAGCAATAACTCCTTGGTGATCACTTAGAAAAAATTGGAAGATGTACTTCTGGAATGAATGTATGAAGGGAATGGGAGTAAGTTGTTTCTCTCCTAGGAACATATTGTTACCCTTTGTCATAAATATAACCTTATACAGTTTTGGTTTTACATCAATTTTATTATATCCTTGCTAAACTGCACAAGATTAATAATTTATTTTGGCACTGAAAAATGTTCATTGAGAATATTTGACACATGATGTGAAAACATTCTCTTAATAAAGCTTCTCGGGGAAAGTTATTTGACATCTCCAGAAATACAAAGCAGTTTTTTCTTCCTGAACCTCTCTGAGTTATGAGAAACCTTGAAAAAATCTGAGTTGAACACTAGGACTAAACTCAGATTGAGCTAAATGACAGTGTGAATTACATGTTGGCAAATTAAATGGCTAGGGTATGGAAGGGTACGGTTGTACCAAAACAACAAACAGGAAGGAGTGAGAAGGCCTAAAATAAAGGAGGCCCCATCCCTCTTTTATATTGCCTCCAGTAGTCCTGCCTTTACACCCACTTCCACATACCAAGGTATAATTTACCAGTTATGTCACCTCTGAATTTGGCCCTGAGTTCATAATTTAGTCAATAAATTATGACCAAAATAGCCATTTTATTGCACTAGAATAAATCCTATTCTTCTCTAGTGTAGAACTTCTAGTAGAGAAGTTCTCTTTGTAGGGATAACAATTTTTTTTTTGTGAAGGACTCTATGTTGCACTGTTCTTTCTTAATACCCTCTGTGCCCGTCTGTCTTAAAGAATTGTCATTCTGTTTCTTTAATTAACCTACCCTATTTATTGAAATGCTTTTATATTGGAATAATTTGGGGCAGGTGTTTGACCCGCTTCCCCCTTTTCCTCCCATCATGACATTCTAGTATTTGTATAATTATTTGGTTGATCCATATGGAGAGAGACTACGTATAGTAAAATTGTTTTTCAATATCGTATAATTATTGATGTGAAACAGGCGTCTTTAAAGATCATGTGTTCGTTTGACAAGTGTTACATCAGGCTTTAAAAGTAACATCAGGCATCTTCAGGGATTCAATAAAAAAAAAAACCCAACCCCTAAATTTCTGTTTTTGACTGGAACTCACTGCTGGAATATTGATTTCCTACTCATAAAACATCTTGGCTTAATACCATGTTTGCATTGCAGGAAATGTAATCTAATAAACTATAGTTGAGTTTATAAACTACATACTGTAATAGGTTAAATATTATGTAAAACTTAAACCGTATGTTTTTTGGTCAAAGGAGAGAGGTGTAAATCATGTAAAGCTGGTGATGAAATATGAGGACAGTAAGAAAGTGTTACTGTCTGAGTTTTTAATTTGAAGTATGAACAATATCATCAGTCTTAGTTATTCATGATGTTTTACCATAATATGAAGCAGTTCAGGAATAAAATATTCTGGTTGAGAAGTAAGACTACCTGGTTCTAAAAATGAACATCCTATTGGGAATCATGAACAGCTTTCATGTGAAAAACAGTATTAAAATATTGAAATCTTAAAACTGAATATTGATGCCTAATAACAGTATTTTTCTCTGTTTGCACTGACACTTCTTTAATTTGCAAAGGTCACTAGTAAAACACACCTGTAACCAAATGTGTCCTAACATTTATCTGGCAAATTGCATTACTTAGTGTCGGAGGCCACTTGTCGCATGAGCCTGAGAAATGTCCTGACTGATGTCTTTGGGTAACCCTCGAGTTGCTCAGTAAGGTTGAGAATGATGTCCATAGCCTCTGTTTCCCAGAAGCTGGGATTGGGCGACAGGGGATGGATGAGGATAGCTCAGTGGCTTGAGCATTGGCCTGCTAAACCCAGGGTTGTGAGTTGAATCCTTGAGGGGGCCATTTAGGGATCTGGGGCAAAAATTGGGGATTGTGCCTGCTTTGAGCAGGGGGTTGGACTAGATGATCTCCTGAGGTCCCTTCCAACCCTGATATTCTATGATTCTATGATTTCATTGTGAATTCTGGAGATTAGTGATTACAGAATTTTAGTTGCATATACTGGCATTTGTAAGAGTCACGAGTTTAACATTGTGTTTCTTTCTTGGAAAGATCTGTTGCTGTTAAAGATGCAGTTCCAACCCATTGTGAAGCTTCCGGAAGACAAGCAAGGAGCTTTAAATAAAATATTTTATGAACTCTTGCATCATGAAGAAATTGTGACTGCACTGGAGGAGGTGGTAAGATGGTGGAACTTTTTTTTTTTTTCTTTCTAAAAATAATAGAGCTAACACGTCCCTCTATTCAAACACTACTTTTATAAGTATTCTTTAACAAGTTTTGTTGACTTCAGTGGGAGGAAGATCAGGGTTTGTTTCTCTGTCTAGTTTAAAATGTGAGAACCTAATAATGTATCTTTTTTCCTCTTTCCAGTTAGATAGTATTTTCACAGGAGAAGAGCCGGATTTTACAGACCTGAAGGAGTTGAAACCTCCACAGCAGCAAAACATAACCGACTTCTTGCAGCTGGTCGGGTACAGTTTACAGAATGAGCTGTTGCAGAAAGACCAACTTCATGATAAGGGCCTCTTCTCAGCTGCTCACATCCTGATCAGTGCAGTGGCAGGTACAATGGAGATAACTGCAGCTTTCCCACTTAGAAATTCCTCCTCTTTTGTGTACAGCATGAATTTTTATTTTGTAGGTAAATTGTAACAGCTGGCTAGCTTCAGTACATGTAGTGATTTCTGTTTCAGCTTCATGGGGCTAGGGTGGATAGAGAAGAAAGCACTTTGTGATTCAGGCTAAGAATTAAATTCAAACCCCCTTCACTGCATATTTTACAAGTAAAATTTAACATTCCCTGGAAATCATTTGATTTGAGTTTCCATTGAAGCCAGACCTTTTCACTCAGTTTTATAAATGAATTACTGTTCTCATTGTGCGTCCGAATCCTTCATATCTAGTGTCTCAAGGTTGCATTGTAGGTGCTGACTTCCTTGTATTTGCCGAATATGTGGCTCATGTTAAAGTACAAACCATAGTTAGCAAAAATACTTTAATATGTAGATCTGTAATTAGAGGGTTTTTATGCTGCCACAGAAAAAGGAAATTAAACATAAATGTAAATGAATGCCACCCTTACAATGAAATTGGCACTACAGTGTTAATTAAAAGCCACCTGCAAATCCAACTTTCTCATAAAAATCTTCGTTCCATTAAGTCAGGTGTTGAGGAAGTGAAGTGTGATATTGGGTAAATATGTAGCACTGTACAGTGTAAGGTCAGTTTCCATGCAACTACATGGTACCAGTTTATGACAGATAAGAGACATTTTGAAAGCATGACCCAGTTGCCGAGATTCAAAAGCAATTGAACAAAACAGAGACCTGTTGATTTACTGATATTTTTAATAGTCTGACAAGTAATGTACAGTTCATCAAATGTAACCTGGCTCTGGACATAATATCTAGATCTGACATTCATGTATACCTGAAGCAGTATCTGTAACCAGAAGATTGCTTTGTAGATGTTTTCCATTGGGAATTATAATGATGTGGATTATACAGTGTCTCTCTCATATTAATGTTGGGGCAGGTACCCTGTCTTCCTTTAGGCCCAAATCCTCTGTCCAGCACCCAGACCTAATACCATGCCAGGCACTAGGATAGGCAGGAGACGAGGAGAGAGACATTCTCCCACCCATGCTGGAAAGCTGCCTTTACCACCCAAAGGCTTACATGGCCCTCCTAGCTCCACCCCCTGCCAACTACTTGCACTGACTGATATGCTGCTGCTAGGTTCATGCAGAGCAGGACTCTGCAACACACGGAGAGTGTATACACTTAGTGCAGCTCCTAGCATCCATTTCCCCCACACATAGACTTAAAGGCTGTAGGGCCAGAAGGGGCCATCATGATCATCTAGTCCAGGGGCTGGCAAACTTTTTGGCCTGAGGGCCACTTCGGGTTTCCAAAACTGTACAGAGGGCTGGTTAGGAGAGGCTGTGCGTCCCCCAAACAGCATATGCGCCCCCCCAACTCCCCTGCCCTCTATTCAACCCCCTCTTACCATGCTGCCTGGAGCACCGGTGGCTGGCAGTGCTACAGTTGCACTGCTGCGCACCACAGAGCACGGGGTCAGGCTGGGCTCTGCAGCTGTGCTGCCCCAGGAGGTCGCAGCGTGCCCTCCCCGCCCCCACTGCCCAGGGCATTGTGCTGGTGGTGCAGTGAGCTGGGGCTGCAGGGGAGGGGGAAACAGTGGGGGAGGGGCCGGGGGCTAGCATCCCAGGCCAGGAGCTCAGGGGCTGGGCTGGAGGATCCCACAGGCCATAGTTTGTTCACCTCTGATCTATGGCCTGGAACGTGCAGAGGGTCAGACTAGAACCTCGCCCGCCAACCCGCTCCTGTAATAGACTCATAACCTGTGGCTGAGTTACTGAAATCCTCAAATTATGATTTCAAGACTTCAAGTTACAGAGAATCTACCATTTGCACTAGTTTAGACCTGCAAGTGACCTGTGACCCATGCTGCAGAGGAAGGTGGGGAAAAAACCTCAGGGTCTCTGCCAATCGGACCTAAGGGAAAATTCCTTCCCGACCCCAAATATGGTGGTTGGTTAGACCCTGTGCATGTTGGCAAGAATTTTATGTAGTAACTCCAAGCCCTCCCCATCTAGTGTCTCATCACTGGCCGTTGGGGATATTTGCTGCTAGCAGTCGCAGATCAGCTACATGCCATTGTAGGCAGTCCCATCATAATAACCCCTTCAGAAACTTATCAAGCTCAGTCTTGAAGCCAGTTAGGTTTTTTGCCCCCATTGCTCCACTTGGAAGGCTGCTTCTGCTGTCTGGAGAGCTTGTACACACACAAGGAAGGGGCTAGATTTGCCTCTTATGGATGTGCAGCACAAAGCACACTGACAGTGCTCAATAAAACACATAATTCCCTTCAGTGGTGGGTTTGTGTTGGTCTCCAGAGCACTTTATACTAATCAGGACTGCACTGAAGGAAACAGTGGAGCTGTCACTGTCCAGCAATGGAATTTCATAACTGTGTGTGTGTGTGTGTGTGTGTAGGCTTAGCTTGTTCATATACATTCCTACAGGCTACTTTTAGCAACCACCCTGCTTCAGAGATCATTGAAACTAACTCTTCTTTATATATCTCCTTCCACAGAATTGTCCGACTACACACTGGCTCTGCTGCGTGCTTGCTGTGATATACAAATAGTCCCTATCTTGTGCTGTTTGGTAAGTAATCCAAAAGGGAGTGGACTGCCTTAGTGTTCAGAGGTCAGTCCTAGTGACTTTGAGGAGTCTGTAGGCTCTGGCTGATTGTATCTGTCATTAAATAAAGGAGAGTTCAGAATATGCTACAAATTACATCAGTAGGCATTGATTAAGCCTAATTACCATCTGGTCCAGTGTGTTAAAATGACAAACCGTGCAGCTACTTTAAACCAAAACTGGATTTCTTCCTTCTGACACCTTGTGGCATGTAGAAAACTACATCAAATGTGAAGCAAGAGAAAATAGGAACTTTGGTTCGAGTGTCAAAGGTTACAATTTTATTTTACTAAACATCTAATTAGACCACTTCATAAACCAAAAACCTGCAGTGGGCGTCAGAGGCAGGTGAGATGGGAATTGCATTGTGCAAACAGTAATATGTAGGCAGTGGTAAGTTTGGAGTGCAGAAGCTCTGAGCCTGCCTGTTACAATACTTTGTTAGAGGTTGTGAGGAGAGGGGTGGGAGACCTCAGTTGCTCTAGGTTCTGTTGGGTTCAGTGACAAAATCTTGGTAGGGAGCTATAGGCAGGCTTGTGAAGAACAAGGATCAGAGTGGAAAGTCAGCTGGGGGAAGAGGAGCTGAACTTGCTATCTGGAAGCAGAATGACTGGAACTCTTTCACTGTGGGCAGGTGTTGGGGAGGGATCAGAGGCCTGCAGAGGACGGATAGGTAGCTGAGGTTGTAGGATAGGCTGGAGTGCTCTTGGCCGTGGACCACTCTGTCCCACTACACAACCATGCATGTAGGAATCCTGAGCTTTGAACTTCTTTGGAAGTCCTCTGGCCAGCTGAAACTGTCACAATGCCCCCTTGATTGCTGGTCCATGGGCTTAGGTTGATAGTGGCCAAAAAAGATGATGTGGGTCTCATCCTTTCTATCTATTGGAACAATGGCAGTCTCTGTAGGGCACCGGGGGCTAAGGATTACATATGGAAATAGTAGCCCCCACAGTGAGGACCTGAGCAAGAGGCTTCGCTCAGCTGCTTTGAGGAAAAGCTCAGTTAAAGCATCACTTTCTTTTAACATCAAGCCCCTACTTTAAGTGGGGCAAAATGAGTGCCTCAACTGTTGGTGCCAGTCTGAGATATGTTGGGCCTGATTTTTAGATTTGCCAAGCACCTCAAACTCCCAGGGAAGTCACCAGGAGCAGCAGGGTGTAGGCTCCTTTGAAAGCCAGGCTCACGTTGTCTCAAATTAGACACCAAAAATGGAGGAATCTTAAAATTAGTGGACGCTTCTGAGAATATCTAAGTGAGTTTAAGTCTCCATTCAGGCTGAGTGTATCACACTTGTTAATCTTTACTGTACCTAAATGTATCCTTTGGCAGCAAGACAATATGTTTTCTCGTTTTTCCAGAACCTGAGCCCCCTGAGTTTTAATGCAGAGAGCAAAGTTCTGTGATGTCAGAAACTGTACTCTATGAAAATAGCTTTAACCTCTTTCTGTCTATATAAATACAGCCTAACGTCGCTTCAGCTGATGGCACTTTGACACTGAGAGATCCTTCCCTGGCCCCTCTGACTGACACAGGAAGATTTCACATAGTGCAAAGGCTGTTCGCCCTGTCAAACATCAACCTTGAAATGATGGAGTCTTCAGTGAAAGCTGTAACCATGAAAGAACCTAGCTTTTTCCCATTCATTCTTTATATTGCCTTGTATGGATTTTATGCCTTAGGTGGGACCATCTGAGGAAAAAAGAAAAACCTAGAATAATAGCTGAACATACTGCACTAATAAATGCCAGATTTGCAGTGCTATAGAACCCTGCAAATTTGCACTTGTATGCCTGGGAGACAACTGCAAATCACTGAATTTTGTAACTAAGTGGGTGATTAAATGAACATGAAAAATACAAGGGCACCGCATCCCAGCATGATTGTTGTTCATTTAGGGCCTGGGCCTGCAGCGTGCCCTCAAGTGCTACTCAACTCGGCACCTTGCAAAATCAGGCGTTTATTTTGTCAGTAGTAGTTTAGATTGTTTTATGGCAATACTCCACAGTATAGCAAATACTCCATGTCTCTCATTTACTTTCCTAAAACTAATCAAATTAGTGATTAGACCTCACTACAGCATTTTTGCTGATCGCTTTTTTGTGCAAGTTTCAGCAGCATGCTGTGTTTAAATTACACCCTAAACTCTCCCTTAAAAATGTAATGATTCCTTTTGAGGCATATGCATGTGCTTCACTCTGGTTCAGTCCAGACAAACACTTGTTATACCCTTCTGA
This sequence comes from Dermochelys coriacea, assembly GCF_009764565.3. Lineage (NCBI taxonomy): Eukaryota > Metazoa > Chordata > Testudines > Dermochelyidae > Dermochelys > Dermochelys coriacea. The sequence goes on from NC_050069.1 coordinate 209,610,121, forward strand.
CCTTTTCAGTGTGGTGGTTTTTTAATAAAAGTAAAGTGTTTGTTCTCAGTGCATTACTTCATCTGTCCTCTTTAATCCTAATTGGGGTTTTTTCCTCCTCATGTGAATGGTGATAAAATATCACCATGCACTAAAAATACAGTGCAAATAATTGTAAATGTTGGTTTGGGAAGATTTTAGTTAAGACTGAGGGTCATGTTCTTATACTGCCTGTAGTGGATCGTAAAGTGAACAAAGGCCGCGTTGTGGAAGTGTGCCTCGGCAGGAAGAATGGTTCAGTATCTAGGGTGCTAACTTGGGATTAAGGAGATTGGGGTTCAGTTCCCTGCTCCCTTCCTCTGTGACTTTAAACATGTCATTTAGGGCCAGCTTATCAAAGATATTTAGGTGACTAAAATTACAGATTGACAGCAAGGGATTTATAAGCTAAGATTGCAATGGCCATTAGGGTGCTAAACTGCTTTGGAGTTTTTGCAAATCCCATTAGGTGCCTATGTGCATCTTTGGGCACTTAAATACCTTTAAAATCTGGTTCCTGGGCTCTAAGCCTCCGTTCCCCATCTGTAAAACAGGAGATAATAGCACTGCCTTACCTCACAGGATGCGGGGAGGATACATACATTAAAGATTTTGAGGTGCTCAACTTCTATGGAGGCAAAGGCCACATAATTCCCTTATTACAGACACACACAGGCTATCGTTTACTGTAGTTGTGTGTTAATTTGTAAGTGGGGAAAAGTGGAGTGGCAGAAGTCCCTCTGTCTAACTGCCAACCGCTCACTCACACAGTGTGAGCCAGCCTCACTCAAGTGTGAAAATTCCTGCCATGATTCCTAGCCATGGTTGGAAGCTCAGTAGTGATCAGACCCATTTCCCTGGGAATGGGAAAAAATAGCCAACCAGGGCTACTAGTCCAAGCTCTCCTTCCACCTCTCAGGAGCCACAGAAGTGTCTGGGGAGGGGAGGAGGGATTAACTCACACAACACTTGCAGGAGGAAAAGAGGAGAAAGAGCCCAGCAGCACCAGGGATCTCTGGCCCTGCCCTTTTCTCCCTCCCCTCCTTAGAATAATAGGCGAGGGTGTCCCTACTCCTCTCCCTCCCTGTCGCTCACCTCTACTCCTACCACTGGAGAGCTGGACCCCTCCTCACTCAAATCTGCAGAAGGAGGTGTGTGGGAGGGGGAAGAGAAGGGGGAAATTAAGTGTTTCTGCTCTCCTCCCATGCCTGAGAGCAGGGGCAGGTGTGAAGAGGCTCCAGAACTGCAGGAGTAGAGGTGGGGCTGCTGGGGGCAGACATGGGTTATTTGAGAGTGTGGGCGGGATGTGGTGGTTAGAATTGGCGCAGTCATGGGGAGACAAAGTTGATGGGCTGAAGACTGGGGCAGATGTAAGGGCTTGGACACCATTGATAGGGCAATGAGGGGCACAGATTTACATGGGGCTGCATAATTAATTGCTAGGCAAGGAAATGGGCAGATGCGGTGGGGGGGCTATGGCCTTCATGGGAATTTTGGGGAGACCATCTACAAATTTGAGTCATTTGACCTCAGCTGGGTCTTCCCGTAAGATGGGGTGGGCAAACCTTTTGGCCCAAGGGCCACATCTGGATATGGAAATTGTATGGTTGGCTCTGGGATGAAGAAGGGTGGAACGGGGATCCGGGCTGGGGCAAGGAGTTAGGGCACAGGAGGGGGTCAGGGAGTGCAAGGCTTTGGGTGGCGCTTACCTCAAGCACTCCTAGAAGCAGCAGCATGTCCCTCCTCTGGCTCCTATGCAGAAGCACGGGTAGGTGGCTCGGTGCGCTACCCCAGCTGCAGGCAGGGGCAGCATATGGAGCCCCTTAGCAGCCCCTACACGTAGGAGCTAGAGGGGGGATGTGCCACAGCTTCCAGGAGCTGTACGGAGCAAGCCCCCGACCCCACTCCCAAGCAGGAGCTCAAAGCTTAAACCATCTGAAAGGCCAGATGTGGCCCCCCAAGCCATAGTTTGTCCACCCCTGCCATAAGAGCTCCTGCACTGGGGGCAAAACACATTTTTCACTGTGAATTTGAGAGATGTAGTAGCACTGTAGTTGTCCCACACGCACTGGGGTTGGGCACTAGGAACTCGAGAGGATAGTGTGTTTTGGTCTAGCATCTTTTTTAAAAAAAAAAATTTTCATAACGCTTCATAGGGAGAGGTCTAATTCCTCCCCCGAGGTTGGAAATACTGCTGTGTCACTGCAGCAGGGCCCCTCCCCCTATAACTAACCTACGGCCAAGAGGAGACAAGAGCTGCTAGAGCAGTGGAAGGGAGGGGAAGCAGCAGCAGCCATGGGGGGACCAGGACCCCCGAGGTGAAAGCTAAGAAAGCCAGGAGAAGAGCTGTGCAGCTCATGGCTACTATTACTGCTCCTGCTTTTCCAACTGTCTCGTGACAAAGGGGAGACTGCTCCCTGCCTTAATACACATGATATGTGCCTATAGGTAAATGGGTAACAGGTGCTAGTGGCTGGCGCTCATTAAGACCTGTGCAAAACCTAGGAACAAAACTCATGCACTGCACTTGGCTTCTTCTGTGAAGCCCTCCATCAGTTGCAAAGAAGAGCTCCAAGGGGGAAAGGTCGGGCTCTTCCCCATAGCTCTGCTAGGATATGCCTCAAGGAAAGGGGGAATGTGCCCCCCCCCCCCATTGACTCCCCCTCTTCAGCAGGAACAGTCACCCACTTGGGTGATAGGGAGCCCCTTCCCTTGTTAGGGATCGTTCTGAGGGAAGCAGCTCGAGGAGAAGCAGCAGGGGGATTTTGAAGTCCTTTCTGCTGCCAGCTGTTCCTTTTACAAGTGCTAGTAAAGAAAGTTGAAGGAAGGATGGACTGATAGAGGCAGGAGCAGCAGAATGAAGCTGGGGTGTTCTGTAGCAGCCCCCAAACAGCAGGGGTGCCACCCTAGCCAAAGTTTTAGGATTTGTCTAGATTAGTATTGAAGGTATAAAGTGTTTGTGGTAGCTAAAATAGATTTTGGCACTCACCTTGACTGTAACTCAAGCAATTTAGCATGCTACAGGCACTGTGCTTGTCTAGACTATGCTTTCAAAACGTATCAGCACATTAGTGAACAGGTGTGAATAGCACAGCTTAAATTCTAGTCTAGACAAGGCTGCAGTCCCTTGGAGTGGATTGGAGGCAGAAGTCCAACGCCCACCTGTAAACTCCTTCCTGCACCCGAGTGAGGAATCAGAAGGAAGGGAGTAGCTGAGAGGGAGGGGTTGCTGAAAGCAGGGTAGGACTGGGAGTTGTCCTAAGAATCCTGCACTTCTGTCTCACTTCCTCCTCCAGGTCCCCTGTTCTGTGTGGGGGGCAGGTAGAAAGGAGCGGTGTACCTCTGCCTAGGTTTCTTCCCACGCCTCAGCTGCAGGAGCAGGACTGAGAGGATCTCCCTTAGCCAACAACCGCTCTCAGGGCCCTTCAATGTTCTCGGTTAGGTTTGGAGACGGTGGGGAGAAAGCTGTTAACTGAGTACAGCTTTGACCCACTCTGCTTGCAGCAGGCTGGGAGCTCTGTGACTCAGGAAAAGCACAGATAACTGCATATGAAGGGAGTAGCTGGGGGAGGTTGTGTGAGGGATGGTGGAAGCAGCACAGGAAGGTCAGGGAACAGACAGGGCAGTCATCACTTGGCAACCAATCAAAAGACTGGCTTATGAGTTGCTGCAAAGAAGAGGGAGGGGAGCATTCAAATACATTTGTTAGTCTCTAAGGTGCCACAAGTCCTCCTTTTCTTATTCCAGGAGGAGTTTGCTGTGCTCCACCTGCCACTGCAGCTGCTGCTCTCCCCCCTCCCCTTGTGCTGTCCTTTGGGTGGGGAGAGAAAGAGGCTCCATTTGGAAAGCTGGCTTTCATAGCAGCCACGAGGTTCAGTGGGAGCAACGTCTCATTGCACTGGGTGCTTGCCCTCCACAGCAGAAGCAAAGCGTTCCACGACTTTTCTTCAAGGATTCCAGAACACAGACTTAGCAAACCACTTTCTCTATCCTTTGCGCCACCTCTTCCTCTGGCCACACCAAGAGATGCAGCCCCATTCTTCCAAAGCCTTCCTGCCTAAAGATAATGACCTGAAGTAGGCCAATGTATCTGCCACCCTTTCACATCACATTTGGGTCACTTTGGTCCTTTCTGAAATGCTCCTTAAGTCCTGAACAAAGCAGACTAAGGTCAGCAGAACCTTGCAGGGACTTCAGTTCACACAAGGATAAAGTTTACTCTGGACACATGCATGATTCATTTCTAGGTATTAATGGAGGCCCTTGTAATTGAGCCTATCTTCCACTCTTAACAGAGCTGTAGTTAGTAGCTCTCTTCCTTTCCCTTTCACCCTAACAAGGGAGATGGAAGGTACAAGAAAAGAGGGTGGGATCTGGCATTGAAGAAGTCTCACAAGAATAGCTAACAGCTCAGACGAACCTCCCACCAGCTGTAGTCACCAGAGAACATACAGCTGCTGCTGTCACTGTCTTCCTTGCCTCCTCCAACTCTTCAAGACACAGACCTAAGAGAATGCAAGCCAGCTTTTCTCTTTCCTATTCTGCAGATAGACCCTTTTTAGAGATTAGGTATAGGACTCTTTCATAGATCATGCCTACTAAAGCTGTTTCTGAAGCTACTGGTGGAACACAGAGGCCTGCAGGCCTCCAGTGCTGACGCTACAGGTAGAACTAGAAGTTGAGGGCATGTTCTTCCAAATTTTCTTTGGTTATACCAAGAGCTGAGGCAGCAGCTTCCTGCCCCCCTCCCCACACACACTTTCCTGTACTAATAGCTAATCCAGAACTGATGCTGAGCCAGAGTTGTGGCCTTGTGTACCAAATTTGTAAGCTCCTATGGCCAGTTTTCTAGTGGTATTTAGGCACCTAAAGATTCAGATAGGGCATTTTGGAAAGCTGACTAGATGCTGAACTCCCATTGCTTTTTATGCATCTAGGGCTTTTTGAAAATCCCCCTATTTGCATCTTTAACTGCCTATGTAAATTTAAAATCTGACACCTTGTGTTAGTCCTGGGTAAGGAACTAGAAGGTATTAATATTCACAGCTTAGAAGATTTAAACCATAGATGGGTAAACCCTTCAAATGACTCCCACTACCAAAATTCAGGAATTTGAGACACAATTTAATGGGTTTGGCCTATTTCCCCCCTCTAATCACAGTGAGTTAGGCACCAAGCTCTGATAGAGGAGGGTGTGGGAAATATTTACGGTACTTCTATGCTCCCATCACTATGCTGTCAATGTGCCTCACAGTCTTTGAATGCATCTGTGAAGGGATGCCATTACCCCATTTTACAGATAGAGAAGTGAGGCAGAGACTAATGCCCCATATCGCACAGTCTGTGGCAGAGTCAGGAATTAAACATGGGTCTCCTGCGTTGTAGGCTAGTACCCTAATCACTAGAACCAGGGGTTCTCAATCTTTTCCTGAGGCCTTGCCCCACACATGCTATAAAAATTCCATGGCCCAGCTATGCTACAACTGTTTTTCAGTAGATTAAAAGCCAGGGCCAGCATTAGAGTGGTAGCAAGCAGAGCAATTGCCCAGGGCGCTGCAAAGCTAAGTTGCTCAGGCTTTGGCTTTCTACCCTGGGCCCCAGTGAGTAACACTAGCTCTGTTCTCTGGTTTATTTTAGTAGACCCCCTGAAACCTGCTCACAACCCCACAGGGGGCACTGCACCCCTGGTTGAGAACCAATGCACTAGACCATCCTTTCCCCTTTAGATAGCAGCGGTAGCATATATTTTTTTAAAGGAAGAATACACCTTCTTGCCTTTTAGACAGGGATGTAGAATAAAGCAGTCTGCCACAATGCCTTCAGCAGCTAGTCCAAAGTAGGATGCAAGGGGACAGCCACCCTACTGGAAGGTGCTTCCTGGCCCAGGTATTTCATCTACGGCTCTTGTAAATTTCTGGATTGGCATGGACTCAAAAATCTGGCTGACAAACTCCAGAAAAGTTGCCTTTACAATGGCATCAAAAGTATCATTCTGGTTAATTTAGTCTGAGCGCACAAGTGAGTGGATCTGAAAAGGTTATCCACAAGGCTGTATCCTTGACAAACAGAGTCAGTACTGACTACTCCTTTGTCAAAGACCCTTGGTGCTGGGAATACTGGTGTTGGGGCCAATCTCTGTACATCAAGAGAGCAAACTTCAAGGGCTTGGCCACTGATGTGGGCACACACTCACAAAAAGTCCAATGGCACCCAGACATCTGGCAACTTACGTCATAGGGCTAGGGGAAAGCTCCATGGCAGCACTGCAACCTTCCAGCCAGCTTCAGGGATGACCAGGTCTGACTTGGCCAGGTTCCTGAACTTGCACTGCTACTGAATATTCCCAGTTTAGTCTCCTCCACGCACCATTATCCATCATTTCTTCTAAGGACAAGATACCTCATTGGTTAAGGCAGAGCTTAGTACCATCAATTTCAAGAGTCAAGACAAAAAGAACAGGAGTACTTGTGGCACCTTAGAGACTAACAAATTTATTAGAGCATAAGCTTTCGTGGGCCACAACCCACTTCATCGGATGCATAGACAGCGGTACTCAATAAACAGCAAGAAGTTCCAGGCTTAGAAGGGAAGAAGAAAAATGATAAAAGACAAAAACACCCTATCACCTGCGGGTGAACACTTTTCACGAAGTGATTACTCTATATTGGTCCTCATCCTCAAAGGAAACTTGCTCAACATTTTCAAAAGACGAGCCTGGGAACTTAAATTCATAACTTTGCTAGAAACTGAAAATCATAGTCTTAAAGAACTAGATTTATGGCTTAATACAACAATCTGTAACCTACTATTGCCCCATTTTTGTTCTATCACTACGGGAGTGTTAACAGGCCACTTCACTTTGAATGGTTCCTTAGAATATGTGCCAAGTACTTGTACTAAACTATCTGTTTGACCCTGTATTTAGTAGTGGCACTATGAGTACCTTTCCCAGACCTGAGGAAGAGCTCTGAGTAGCTGGAAAACTAGTCTCTCTCACCAACAGAAGTTGATCCAATAAAAAGAAATTCTCACCCACCTTGTCTCTCTATAATCCTAAAAATAAACTATACTTGAGGCAGGCAGTTTTGAAGCCCAAAACTCTGAAGCCACAGAGAAAACTGAGGCTTTATTAAATGTTTCATGGAGAAGCCCAAGTACAGGCACTAAGGCACCAATGTTTTCAAAACAGACACTGAAGCACCAAGGCAACGTGACAACTCACCAAAACCCTGACATGAGATGGAACAACAAACTACTGCAAATACAGACGCTGGCAAGGCCAGGCCAAGGCAAACTGAGAAAAGTGCCTAAAAAATCTTGACCACAGACTGCTCCTGGTGGAAGACGGGACAAATTCCTTCACTAAGGAAGAAGCTTCCAATAGTTTTGAATAGTTTTGTTGCCTAAGAACAGTGGTTAGAGTCCTGAGTGGTGCACACAACCACTAGTAACAGGGAAAGGATGAGGGTCACTTGCAAAGTTCTACCTTTCTTGTGCTGTAAAGAACTCAAGAATTTAAATGTGTAGGTTTCCTTTCAGTATGAGGACTGAAGTCAGATATAGTGATCATTTTGTGAAAAAAGTGTTCATCCACAGGTGATAGGGTGTTTTTGTGCTGTAAGAGCACAAGAGCCAAACAATTGTCAAAACAATCTCTAGAGGGAAAAAAAATGTTTCCATTGACATATATGGAAGGAATAGAATGGTTTTCCCAAAAAATTTAGAATAGAGATTGTGGTGTTACACAAGCACCAAAGTGCTTCTGGATATCCAAGGACCCAGGGTATTTCCCCCCTAGATATTTTTAAACTTAAAGCATACATCCCACCAATATATTCTCTACATTATGACTCAAGTTAATTACCTTATTGGAAAGTTGCCTGCTGGCCTCCCAGAGAGTGTTTTGGATAGGCCATGTCTAAACTAGTTTCTCATATAATTTTCAGTGGAAGTGTTAAGAGGCAAACTTTAGGACCACTGCTACTGTTTTAGACACAAACAGAGAAACTTTAAAATATCTGTTTGAAGAAATAGTTCGAGCCATTTCTGTAGAACCGAAGACTTTCATTTCATTTTTATATCTGGCCCTTTTCCTTGCCCACTTCTGAGAACAGTACCATACTTCACATGGAGTGAAATGTTAAAACTGATTTTTAGTAACTAAGGAAAATTACTACATTTATGTGCTTAGGGCTCAAACTGGCAATTTGATCCATGAGGATGGACCTGAGTCCATTTGTAACCCCTTTGACTTTAATGGGATTCAGCCCAGGCAAAAAGATTAACTGTTGCTGATCAGATCACAGAGCCTTGGTTTGTATGTCATCTGCCAGAATACTGTAGCAGAATTTCTAGGTATACTGATTAAGTGCATTGGTTGACAGACAGTCCACTTGCAACACCAGAGGAATTTTTGCACTTAAGAGAATAAGATGGGCTTTATTTATTTATTTATTTTAGGGATTTATTGAGGTAGGATCTAATGCAGAGGGGGGCAAACTATGGCCTGTGGGCCACACCCAGGCTGCGGGATCGTCCTGCCCAGCCCCTGAGCCCCTGGCCCTTCCCCCATAGCCATGCAGGCAGCACTCTGGGCAGCGTGCTCATGCAGGGCAGCGCGACAGTGTGTCTGGCTCCAGCTAGGCGGCGCAGCTTCCAGACATGCTGCTCTGAGCAGCATGGTAAGGGGGCCAGGACTGGGGAGCTGGATAAGGGGCAGGGGATCCCAGAGGGCAGTTAGGGGACAGGGAGTGGGGGCGGTTGGATGGGGCGGAGGTTTTGGGGGGGAGGGGCAGGGGATGGGGAACAGGGGGCAGTTGGGTAGGGTAAAGGTTCTAGGGGGGCAGGGGATGGGGAATAGGGGGCATTAGATAGGGAATGGGGTCCGATGGATGAGGAGTTCTGAAGGGGGCAGTCAGGGGGCGGGAAGTGGAAGGGGTCGGATAGGGGGCGGGAACCAGGCCGTTTGGGGAGGCACAGCCTTCCCTAACCAGCCCTCCATACAGTTTCGCACCCTGATGTGGCCCTCGGGCCAAAAAGTTTGCCCACTCCTGATCTAATGTGTAGTGTGGTCTAATCTTATCAACTTTACTATTTGGTTAAGAGTCACAGTATAGCGAACATCATGAAAAAAGACTACATTTTCCCCAATATTAAATCTTTATTATATACAAAAATATTTTGTTGCAAATTAACAGAATTTCACATATTTGTACATTAATATTTTTATGCTGGATTATGCATGACATGAAAAAGATAACTGTAAAAGACAACATGATAATGAGGGGAGATCTTAGAATATAAAATGATTAAAAACATAGTCCAACATGTCAGCTGATTTTATCCATGTAAAGATACAATACTAACAGGTCCCATTTGTTGGACCTGTTCCATAATATCATGTTTCTTAGGCAAAAGTTTAGTTGCTAAGTTATTTTCACAGTCTTACTTTAGAAAATATCACTCAACAGTTGGTTAACGTGGCAATGACAAGGTTTTCTTAGTTTTGTTTTTTGCACTGCTGAGACCTGTATATGTCAGAAGAGAACAATTTTTAAAACTCACAAATACCAAGTCCAGTTTTCAAATTTAATAAGTTACACAAAAAGCATGCACGTTAACATCCAAAAGAAAAAGCCACTTGTGAAAACACACAAGGTAAGTCAAATCTTAATTCAAGGTGACAGAGGCATATTCAATATAAATGTAAATCAGAGTTTAACTTGACCAAAATCTTGTTTTTAGCACAATCCCGACAAAAACTCCAGATTTTAGACTCCTTCAGTAATAGTGGGTACCCTTACTGTACCACAATATATAGAAACATTATACATAGGAAGTGTAAGAGTTGTGGGAGAAGGGCATACTCAACATGCATTTTTAAAAGTCAAGAAAAAGTCTATGGAAGTAATATTTTGTACATCATGAACACAGTGTGATGTCCTGGCCTGTGTTTTGAAACAGAATAGACACCTGTTCAAAACTGCATTGTACTGGCCAATATACTGTCATCCAACAAAACCCAGTGTTAATAGGAATCTTGTGATCCCTTATTTGAGAGGTCAGATAGTACAGAAAAGCCACTTGGGTTCTGGAGGAAGTTGTACTATTCTTCATGTTCTAGTGAAGGATATCTTATGGAGCAATATTTAGGTCAGCCTTGCAGATGCCCAACTATCTTGTCCTTGAACCCGGATAACAGCTGGCAGAGTCTTATTAAAAAGAAAAGAGTACAGGCGAAAGTGTCCCCATAGCCAATTTAACTCTTTCACGCTTAAGGACCCAATCTTATGTTAGCAACAAAGGAAGGGGAATCCATGCCCACAAGCATGAAAGTTGAAAATTATGAGTACCAAAAGTCTTTCCTTCTAATGTACTTGTATGATTTCACATTTACTTCAGAGTAGAATTTGCCCCATAGAATATAAATACTGCCAACTATAAAAGTAATTAGCTGTTTATAGGTGGGTTTACTTAACAGAAATGGAACTACTTACTCTACAGAATGCCTTTAGTCAAGATGCTTTTCATATTTTGTACAGTTAAATGAGAACTTGAATAGAAATACAACATACTGCAAACGACAAAAGAACATATTGCAATTTTTTTTTTTTTTTTTTACTTTTACAGACAACACCCACTGACTTACTTGGGAATTCTCTATGCTGAAAAATGGTGATGGATATGTTAACCACCACTCCTGTTATGAGCTAATGTACCAAAATATCCCTTTTAAAAACAAGTAGGACCTGACTTTTTCTACACTGAATTTGGCGATATAAATTATACTTAATCTCTCCAGGATTTAATGAATGGGGCAGAGTTCTAATTGCAGAAGCATGAACCTGCCTTTGAACACATGCATGTATGTTCCCCACTGGGTTTCTCAACTGGTGAATTTTTGAGGCAAACCCCCCTATGGACCACACTAAAGTTTAGAATCTAGCCTCATATCTGTATTACAGTAGTGCCTAGAGGCACCACCTGAGCTGGGGACTGTATTGCAGTAGGCACTATGTAGACACAGTGAGAGTCTCGTTTCTAAAAGCTTACAGCCTAAATAAAAAAGACAAAGTGTGGAGGGGAAGAAGAGGTACAGAGAGAGTGGAGCTGACATAGGCAAGGTTATACATCAGATCAAGGGCAGAGCTGGAAAAAGAACCCAGCCTGATTGCCAGTCTAGTGCCCGACCCACCAGATCCACATCGTTTTTGCTGTAGCTAAAATAAGGAACGGTATGGAGACAAACTTTAAAAAGGACACCCAGCCAGGCATTTTTCATATTTCATAAAACATTTTTCTATTTCATATTTGCATCATCTGGAAACCTAGGACAGCTCGAGTGCTGAGCATCAGGCAATTTGTACAATGAAAGCACTGAAGCTTGATTTTAAAAGACATAGCTAGGATAGCATGTAAGGAGCAAGTAAAGTAAAATTTTGAGCCTTCACAATCCTTGACAGTCTTTTTAAGCACAGAAATTCAAAGTTAAGGTTGACTTGCCATTCAGTTCCACACAATTCTTGCACCTCAATACACATACAGAAATTCTGATCTGAGAACACTGCACAAGGGAAAAAAATACTGTGTTGCCTATAAGACTAAGTTTCCTTGCCTGTGTCAATTTATGATACTGCTCTAATTTCACATTCTTTTATTTTATATTTACTGAATGTTTTAAAAGCCCTTCATAAAATATATATAAGTTGACAGGTTCTATTATGGTTTACCACACTGAACCTTAAACAGACTCGGGCTTGTCACAATACTTAGAAACTTAAGTTGAATCAATAACATAACTTTTAAAGAATAGAGCCATTATGAACTAATCAGTTATGCACCCAAAGTATTTGCATTAAAGTTTAGTTTGGTGTTTACTTAAATTAGTCTATGACACAGGGAGGATTGATTTATATCAAAACGATTTAAATCAGCAATCAGGAACCCTTTATTTAAATAATCAATTTTAATTGTGTTTTGCATGTGTACTTTTTAGTTATTTTCCCTAAAGAAAGGTTGATTCTTATTCGTTGGTAACCATGAAAACATGTTGATTTGCAACTAAATATAGCCTTTACACTAAACTGGTGTGTGTTTGTTTTGCTAATCAGGAGGATACATTATATCTATACATATTTATTCAAGCAGTTATGTAGCTTAACATACATTTGTTCAGCTACTTAATTTTAAGATCTTTTATTGTTAGAAAATGGTGAACGATGTATTTCTTATTTACTAGATGATTACTTTAATTATGATTTGTTTCAAGATGTATTTGGATGGATATTCTAATTCAATTAACGATGCACAAAACCAGCATTTAATTAAATAAAACTACCTTAAATGTGCTACACAACTAAGAAAAAAGTTGATCAAAATATGTTTTGCATTTAAAATTAAAATTGAACTGATAGATTCTGGTAACTTTGTTCAAGATTTTAGAACTAGTAGATCTCATCCTGACACCTAGTCTTTATTCCTAGGTTGGAAGAGGAAAAACAACCTTTCCAATTGGTTTCTTAATTATGAACGAACTAGTAACTGAAATGAACTAGTTGAATAAACTGAAATAAAATAAAATAAAATATTGTTTCTGCACCTGCAGAAGAGGCTACTGCTGTCAAAACTGCTGTGTTAGCCCTTAAACAGACTTTGGTTCCAGGTGCTTCACCAATGATTACTACCAGCTCAGTAGTTTGATTTTCTTAAAAGTTGGCAGCAAACATTGATCGCTTATCAGTTTTGTATTTAATTTAAATTATTTTAATAGATAATAAGTTTGACTACCTATGCTAAGGTCTATTTCTAATTTAAATAGATATTTTAAAAATAAACCTGCATTTTAAATTTAAAAATCCAATTTTTTCTTTTTAATCTTTTAAAAGAAAGCATCAATTTTTTTCCATCCTGCCATGGAATAATTTGTGGTTCATGACATTCTGATTGCATTCTAGCAAAAAGCTAGCATTCCCAGGATGAACCCAATATTTCCTCTATAACTCTACATACACACACATCTTATGGTACCTCATGAACTGTTTAATATAGATAGAAGTTACAAATATTGAATAATTTTTAGAGTGAGCAAACGTATATTTTAAAAAATATACATTAATAATCACCACCATCCAGGTAGAGATATATGTGCCAGTTTTCAATACATCTCATATGCAGGAATATTTCCTTTGGATTAGGTCTTGGTACATCAGTAATATGAATGTGTACATGAACATTTTTTGTTTTACTATCCACGCATGCACACATTCACCTCCCAGCTATTTGACGATTATGAAGATAAGAGTAAATTAATATATTCATGTACCTTACAAATTTAGCAGCATTTCTAACTCAGTCACACATATCCCTATGGTTAGTCAGCATAAAAAGTTTAGCTACTTTACTTTTCAGTGTCCAGGAAAAAGTGAGCAAGTGTTTAATACTCAGAAGATGAACCAAACACAAAACTGATTTCTGGACAATAGGAAATGTTAGTATTTTGGGGGTTTAAAATTATAACAATATAGTACATGCTATGAGAAATATTTTCATTTGTTCAAGCTTAATGCATTCATAGCATCTCTTCATTACTTGCATATTATGCAGTTCAGTCTAATTTGTGCATCTTCTAGCCTAGTGGTTTTCAACCAGGGGTATGCAGAGGTCTTCCAGGGGATATGTCAACTCATCTAGATATCTGCCAGTTTTACAACAGGCCACATAAAAAGCACTAGCGAAGTCAGTACCAACTAAAATTTCATACAATGACTTGTTTATACTGCTCTATATACTATTTTATACAGTAACAATGTGTATATATACACTGTATTAAATGTGTTTTATGTCATATACTGATGCATGCAAGCACGTAAATGAGGTTGAAGTTGTCATAGTGTGTATGCAGTTCCGATGTAAAAATTGACAGTTTTTTAAAACAAGGTGCTAGAAGCGATGGTAGTGGCGACAGTGAAATTTGTAAGAAATTGAAAAGGACTGAAAAAACTCCCTCAGTTCTGCATGGAATATATTGCTTTTAGATTCACATCTACAAATAACGATCCACCTCAAACTTTGTAGTTCCTTTGCGGAGAAGTCTATTAAATAACAGCATGAAGCTAGCATATTTGCAACAACATTTGAAGACAAAACACCCTGTGCATGTGGGTAAACTGGTAGAATTTTTTCAAAGAAAGGTTTCTGAGTTCCAGACTTGCCAGCTTAATACGAAAAAAACGTCAACTATTTCTACAAAAGCACATGAAGCTTCATATGCTGTCTCCCTTTCTTATAGCAAAATCAAAGAAGCCGTACACTATTTCAAAAGATCTGATAAAAAAAGCAGTTGATACTCTCAAAGTACCTTTATCAAATGACACTGTCGTAGAACTGAAGAAATGGCTGAGGAAATTCTCTCAACTTGTAGAGAAACTTAAAATGGCAAAAACATTTGCCCTTCAGCTTGATGAGTCACGATATTAGTGGAGAAGCTCAGCTGATTGCTTATGTTCAATACCGTGAAACCACCGATATCTAGTACATACTGTTTTACAAAAGTTTAAAGGCAAACTAAATCAGAAGGGCCATGTTTAAACTGACTTTCTTCCGAACACGATTTGAGTTGGAATTCATGCAAAGTCATCTGCACTGAGGAGGCTGCTGCAATGACCAAGAGAGTGAACGGACTCGTAGCTAGGATCAGGAAAGAAAATCCTTCCTTGCAGCAGGTGCACTGTATCATACACTGAGGGGTACTTGCTTCAAACAAGATGAGTTCTTAACTGCATGAAGTTTCAAATGAGTGTCAAAATTGTCACTTTATCAAGTCCAGGACCCTCAACGCTCACCTGTTTTGCATTGTTTGCGTAGCGAGGGGATCAGAACATCAGTAACTGTTGCTTCACATAGAGGTTCACTAGCTTTCATGACAGAAAGTACTTGACAGATTGCCTGAATTACACACAAGTTCACACATTTCTTTCTGATCATCCATTCCCTCCTTTCCTCAGCCATTTCTTCAATTCTATGACGTACAGTGTCATTTGATAAAGGTACTTTCTTGAGAGTATCAACTGCTTTTTTTTTTTTTATCAAGTATCTTTTCTGCAAGTGCCACAGCAGCAGGCAGAATCAGATCTTCTGTAATAGTGTATGGCTTCTTTGATTTTGCTACAACAAGGGAGACAGCATATGAAGCATCATGTGCTTTTGTAGAAATAGTTGAAGCTTTGAGAATACTGTGGTTACCTCAACTTGCCTACCTCGCAGATACACTTAGCAAGCTGAATGATCCAAATTTGTCCATGCAAGGACGTGAATCTCTATGAGAAAGTGAATGCCTTTATCAAGAAAACTGAATTCTGAAAGTCCAAATATGGAGACAAATACTTCACCTGTTTTCCACCGCTTCATGCACGTCACTGATTTCTGCACAGGGGAAATTGAGCAGAGCTAAATTAAAAGATATAATAGATCATTTTGCTCACTTGACATCTGAATTCAAGTCGTACTGTAGCAAAAGATTCTGCTTTTAATGTTCTGAAATACCTTGAATACCTTGAGAGGCTAACAAAAAAAAACCTGAGAAGGGGTTTAAATATTGCAAAAATTCACTTTTCCCAATTGATATAATTAAGGCGGTGACAGTATCAGAACACTTTGGTTTGTATAAAATAGTAATTAGTTTTAAGATTAAGGCTCTAAGTAAGTAGAAATTAATGACAGTTTAAATTTAGAAAATCCAACATGGCCAGGAAAATCAAAATGGGAGAGACAGGGATTACGTAGTTCAAAATTAGGTTGTGGAAAGTTTAGCAAACAAGATGGCATCAGAGGGAGGAGCGTACAAAGGTCTAGAATCCAAGATGGCGTCAGGGGAGGAGCTTTCCTACCTAAAAATAGGTATGATGTCATAGGGAGGAGCTGAAAAGCTAGCAGCTGATTGGCTGAGAGGAGCTGACATTGAGAGAGCAAACAGTATACAAGGCTGATAGCCAGCAGGTTGAGTTTGTAGTGGGTTCAGCCAGCAGGCTGAAACTCAAGTACAGAAGCTGCTTGAAAAGAAGAATGGAACATCCTGGAAAGCAGCTACCTGGAAAAGCAGCAGCAGCAGCAGAATTCCAAGGTTGCCGTAGCAACAAGCTTCTATCAGCCAGCAACTGTCTTACCAGCAGCAACGAATGAGCAGCAGCCACCACTGCATCTATGGCCCAACTGAGCAGTGAAACTGCAAGCTGTGAAAACTGTGATCTCTAAATTCAGACAAATCAGAAGGACCAATAGATGAATCAGAGGGAAATTTTGAACAAGATGTGCAAGTCTGATCTTTTCTATCTAATATTTAAGAGTGCTTGGGTTTGTCTGTAAATAAAGCTGGATGCCTGTGTCTTGAGTAAGATCTTCCCTTTTGCTCTTGTAACCGCTTGGCCAGCGCTTATAGGATGTTAAATATTAAGTGTTAAGTAAAGGTTTTATGTTAAATGTTATGTGACAATGATTTCTCATGTGTGTATATAGAGACTGCATCTCTTACATTAAGTACAGGATTAGATTGTAACAGACTAAAAACCTTTGTGTATGTGCGATCTTTATATACATGTTACACTGAAGCTGCTGTATTCTGTGCATGACATATTGTAAGCAGCCTGTCTTACTTCATTGTGCCGCTTTAATTATGATGTTTTAAATGTAATTTTACTGCATTTTTACTAAATTCTATTATTCTTTCTTGCTTCATTAAATACATTGTAACCACTTATCTTTTAAAAAAAACAATTATTTTGTTTTCGAAGAATTACTGCTGGTATGTCTATCCTTGAGCGGAAGGCTGTATCCGTGTCCTTTTAGGAGTTAGCAAGACTAGCTTGCTCTGGGGAGCCCTCTGTGGGTCAGAGACAAGCCCCCTGGTAACACTCTGGCAATTCCTTTAGGGCAGACCACAAACCTGGTTACCCTTTTAAGAAATTAAAAGTGCTATTGTAGGTAACATAATTGACGTCTAAAATTTTAGGGTAACAATACTGCCCCAACATTCAACACAACTTAGCTCAACTCGACTGGGTAAGAAACCCATTCATTTTGTCAGATGTTAGTCGCAGTAACCTCTCAGCCAGTCAGCAAGAAAATCTTCTTGAGACATCCTAAGACCAAGGTCTGCAAATGAAGTTTAAAGACTCCACACTAACCCAGTTCTGGTGTTTAGTACAGAAAGAGTACAGTGACCATGGGAACCATGCTTTGCATGTTTGGTTACCTTTTGGGTCAACATATCTTTGTGAAGTCTCATTTTCTGTTATGACTGCCATCAAGACAAAGAGTAGGAATAGACTATGTGGAGAAAAACTTGATTGTTGCTGTCGCTTCACTGCCTCTCAGAATGACAAGGCTCAAGTATCACACTGAAATGTAAGTACAATCAATATTTACATTCCAATCCATTTATTTTATAATTACATGGTAAAAATGAGAAAGTAAGCAATTCTTCAGTATTAGTGTGCTGTAACACTTTTGTTTTATGTCTGATTTTGTAAGCAAGCAGTTTTTAAGTGAGGTGAAATTTGAGATATACAAGATGAATTAGACTCCTGAAAGGGGTACAATAGTCTGGAAAGGTTGAGAACCACTGTTCTAGCCTATCAACCACCGTTCCTATCAATATGTATTATGACATGAAGCCATCATCATAGTTACGGTGGAAATAGCATCTTCATTCTCTAACCCTCTGGCGAATGGCTTAACAACCTCTCTAAAAAGGTTAGTTTGAACTCAAAATTCTCATTGCTGTCAGACTAGAAGATTTTTTTTTTAAAGAGTAAACAAAAATTCAGCCATTTTTGAGTAACCATATGAACTGAAAACCTATTTTTTTTTTTATAGTTTAAAGAAAAGTTCCAACGTTTTCTGAACAGTTGTTTTAAATCCAAAGCAGGTGTGTTTATACAGCTAACCTGGTCCTCAATGAGGAAAATATACTTTGCTAAATTTGAAAGATTTGGTAAAGTCTGGTAAAGAGTTTATTTTGCTTACCACCTTAAGCCTAGAGATCCAGATAACCCCCATAAAGGTTTTGATACACCAGGTTCTTATATACATCCTGTCAGACAATCCTTCCTGTGAGGGAGCCCTAGAATCACACTCCCCAGCTGCTTCTACATTAAAGACAATACCTAAAAGAATACAGCAGGCCTGATAGCACTTATGATAGGCTCAAGCGCGATCAATTTCACATTTTGCACTCTACTGAACACAGGAGGGCCTACGCCCTAGCACAAAACATCACCACAGTGTCCCTTTTGACCGTCCTATTTCTATGATGGTACTGGTAGTAGTACAGTAGTTTTCTGAGTAGACCTGGGCGCATACATTTCTATTTGGTGAAATATGCTCTGACAAAGCTGCAGAGTTAGTGAAATTTGTAATATACTGCATTACAGTGTGGAAAGTAAAATCTTCTAATTTCACTCGTTGGGGAGGAGCTAGCTCAACCGACTTCTGGCATCACAGTTCAGTAGTTAGTCATTTCTAACTCATAATGAAAGGCGTAGTATCTGTCTAGATAATACTTCCCACATACAGAACACATTTATCTCCTATTACATAGTGTACAACAAGGACACTGATAGATCCATCATAACTATAAAGTCCTTTAGTACCAAGATTTAATCTTTTAAAATATTCAAGCAAAGGCTCTGCTATTTGTTGGCAACAATAGATCTATTCTTCATAGAACCTAGTCTCCTAAGAGTACCAAATAGCTAAGTGTCATGCTGGCACCACGTATGAAATCTACTAAACTTTTAAAAAGGAACAAAACCCATATATATTTTGCAGAATTAAACAGAATAAAAACAAAGTAGTGATACAAGTTTTCCTTAAAAAGTTTCAGACTCGCTTTAAAAAACTGAAATCTCAATACCAAGAGCCACAGAGAAGACCAAGGCTAGATTTTTGTATAACATTTACAAAATATACTGGAATCTTTAAAAAATATCTTGGAGGTTTTTAAATCTTCTATAATATAACTTTGAGACTCACGGTTTCTTTGTATAAAGTAACTACATAAAGCTACCTGAACCCTGTTTTCTTGTGTACATAATCAAAAATCTTTAAAAGACCAAGGGCACACTATTGTTTTTACAGTGTATCTATTCGTTTGGGTTTTTCATCAGAAAGAGAATTCAGCAGAAGTCCTCTTTTTGTTGGCATTCTGTGTAATATGCTTTGGCATGGAAAAAAACTTAAGACAGGTGCCCATCATCAGACAGAAAATAAATTAAGTGGATAGATGACTGTAATTTAGGCTCAAACCTGGTAACTGATGAAGAAATGTGACTATACAATAGCTAGTACAATATAAAATATGGTCACAAGAATAGTTTTGTCTTACTGACAATTTGTATTTTCATTTTATACTTTGTTAAGGAGAATTTATATTAGTAAAAGTCTCGAAAATATGAATCAATATGAACTTGGAGATAATAGGAATTATGCCAGTGAGTCTACTGAATGGAGAATTATTTCATCACGAAACAAAAAAAAAAAATCATGTTTTAAAACAAAATATAAACATTGATTTTTAGCATCTGACAATAACTTTCTAATTTCACAAGCTATTCAATGAAGAATGCAGTTTGAACAATACAACAAATAGCACAAAAATCTCATTACATCACATTTCATAAAACACAACAGCTAAATCACTCACAATATTCCAAAATGTAAAATAAGAGCCAGCTAAATATCACAGGAACTCAATTCACAGATCAATATACATATACCGAACAATGTCTCAATAAAAAAGCAGGTTTCTTTAGCAATGTGTTTTCACAAGTGTGAATAAATAGTCCTACACACTAAGCCTCACTGTAAGGCTCTGCAATATAAGGCTCTCTTCTCAGGCTACTTTACCATGATCCTAACTACAATGATTTACATTACATACAACCTTTCTGACATCAGTACCTCAACTGTAATGGGCTAAAAGGCTGGCTCCCAAGAATAGCCTAATAAGTAGAGTGCAAGGTATTGTTTTACATTGTTTTTTAAAGGTACACATAGGGGAAGTCTACAGTACATATGTCTAAATCAAAAGAGACAACAAGAAACCATGAAACTGCAAAAGTGTATAAACATTGAGCAGAAAGATGTCAGAGCAATGTCACAAAGCAGCGATGGTTGCTGCTTTAATATTTAAAATTCTGCTCCCATAAAAAAAATTTATGTAAAGGTGCATATTAGGAAAAGAATTAGTGTTTTCTCTTACAACTGACGTTTGACCAGATGAACACTAACTTGAACAAGAGTTTTACAAAAATTGTTTCAAGTATCCTCCCTTATCACAGTGAAAATGTAAGACCAAAATGTAAATGTTAAAGTGAATGACTTGAAAATTTTAGATGAAAAAGGCAAAGGTACTAAATTAAAACACATAAAAATGCTTCAACGCATTTCCTTCATGTGACATGAATAGAAAGGTTATCTGTAAAAAGTTAGAAAAATTAAAATAAATTACATATCTAAGTACACTTTTCCTTCAATATGTTATATAAAAACTCAGAATAGTGTACTATCATCTGAATTACACAGA